>NC_133145.1:32984630-34208254 GCF_048418815.1 Hemitrygon akajei
TTGCATTGATGTGTAGAGGTGGCAAAGATAAGTCATGGATTTCCTGTCCAATTTTAATCTGTAAAAATATGAATTACTATAATCCCATAGCAGTCGGATCTTGCAAAAAGGAAATAATTTGTTCTTTAGCCTTCACCTTTTTGTCCATCTGATTTATTTATTTGTTTATCACATGCACATCAAAACATACTGTGAAGTGTGATTTTCAGTAATGTATGTGATGTTCGTGTGAACAGCCAACACAACCTACGGGAGTGCTGAGAGCAGCTCGCAAGTGACACCACACGTTCTCTGGCCTGCCTTCTTCTTTTGTGACGGGCTCGTAATTTCAGGAGAACAATGTTACGATAAAGTTTGGCTGAACATGATTAAGTTTGAGTTCTGCTTTTTCTCTGTCAAAGCAACATTGACTACAGTGGACGAGAACCTAAATATCTGGAAATCCGAAGCAAAAATAGAAATTACTGGAGACATTCAAGTCAGCTACCTTTCACCTTTGACCAGAAACATTAAATTTTTCTTTTACTGCAGATTCTGCCTGAAATGTAGAATGTTTTCAGCATGTTCTGTTTTTGTTACAGACTGCAGTAAGTTTATCTGATTGTCATTAACCTACATTACAAAACCACAATTGCAGTGAAACCTGTCTTTAATTTTCCCATTAAGCAGTATGATTAGTAAAGCACAGGGGAATCTCGGTATTCATAAATAAGTGACAAGGAGTAAATTATGTTGAGCCCAGAGAAAACATTGCTTAGGCAAAACCATGAGTATTGTCCTGAACTCTGGACACCAAGGAGTAAAAGATTTATTGAAATGGTTCCAAAGCTGAGGGTTTTTTGAGTTAAACTAAAGAAAGTGGGGTTAGTATTTCTGAAGCCGGGAAGGTTGGGAAAATAATTAATAAATGCATGAACTACCATTCTGGTTTAGATAGGATATATGTCCCAGGGGTTGTGTTGACGGTGATGATGATTGCTAAGGGTGGGGTCTATGCTCTATCACAGACTTGAAATTTGGACAGAAATACAAGGGTGACTTCTGATGTGTTTATGATTTTGAAGTCATTACCTGTGAGGGTGGAATTAGACAGGCACATGAGAGGGTTAATTTCTCTATGAGGATGAGGTAGTTTATTAGGATTGACAGGACTGTTGCTTGAAAATGGGATTGTCTCATAGGGTAACGTCCCTCCTTCAGTTCCACAGCAATTCTACAGTATACTGTATTCTATTTGATAAGATCTATTAGGATATTTAGAATAGATCTGTTAGGATATTTACCAGTTATTCACAAATGTTGATGGAACTTATCATACTAGAGAATAGATACGAGAAAACAGTGTTTACACTTCAAAAGTACTTCATTGGCAGTAAAGGTCAGAAGGTGTGCCCTTTTCTCACTGTTACCATCAGGTAGGAGGTACAGAAGCCTGAAGGCACACACTCAGTGAATCAGGAACAGCTTCTTCCCCTCTGCCATCCAATTCCTAAATGGACATTGAACCCTTGGACACTACCTCACTTTTTAATATATAGTATTTCTGATTTTTGACAATGTTTAATCTATTCAATACACCTAGACCATAAACTTATTTATATATTTATTTGTTTATTAATTATTATTATTATTATTATTATTATTATTATTTTATTTTGTGTTTTTTTCTTCTATATTATGTATTGCATTGAACTGCTGCTGCTACGTTAACAAATTTCACCTTACATGTTGGTGATAATAAACCTGATTCGGAAGTATTATTTTTCTTTAAAATATATTGAATTTATTTTAAGTTATCCTCCTTAATTTCTTACGTATTTAAGCCCATCCACTATACTAGGGCAGGGGCTGCCGGCTGTAGCTCACCAGAGTTCTCTGTCTTGGGCCAGCCTTTGAAGTTATCCCCAGAGGTAGGCCGTTCTCTTGGTTGGGAGAAGTTCCTACCTCTCCGAGGGATAAGGTCTTTGGAGCTTCTGTGACATTTCTGCAGCTCTGGTTTTTTATGGGATGAGATTCATACTAAACCTTCAGCAGCACTCAGAGGGTCGTGAGAGTGTGGAATGAGCTGCCAGCGCAAGTGGTGCATGCAGACTCGATTTCAACGTTTGAGAAGTTTGGATAGATACATGGATGGTAGGGGTATGGAGGGGTATGGGCCTGGTGCATGTCGATGGAAGTAGGCAGTTTAAATGGCTCAGCATAGACTAGCTGGGCTGAATGGCCTGTTTCTGTGCTGTACTTTTCTATGACTCTATGACTCTAAGACTCAAGCCAAACCCTCATCCTTTCATAGCTGGGCTTGGGACCGTTCATGGTGGAGTGAAGTTTTTTTACATGACATCAATACAGTATCACTGTTATTATCAGTAAGGATATGCTGGTAAAACCAGCTTCTTGAATCACTACAGTCCTTGGGGTGAAAGTATTTTACTATATAATTAGGTTGTGAGTTCAAGGATATGGATCAGAAACGATTAAGGTACAGCAACACATTTCCAAGTCAGGAACCTGCAGTGGTGGAATCCCTAAGTGCCTGAAATTCTTGTCCATCATCGTGGTAAAGCCAGGGTGTTTGGGGAGTGCTGACACAGTATTTCATGTTTAATTGCATTTTCTCAATGCTACACACTGTAAAAACATGAGAAATGGATAATAAAACCTGTATATTCAAATTAAACCAATGAAATTGTTTAATTAATGGAGGCATAAGTGGATAAGCCTAAAGTATAGTTCCAATTATATAGAATTTTTACATTTCCTTCAGCATTTTAATTTATGTTAACTAAATTTTATGAGCAGTCAGGCATTTTTGTCCATAATTAATTGACCTAAAATTGGAATACTTTTTTTAATCCCCTGAGGAATCAATTCCAGACAAAATACTTAACTGCTTGAGGTATGAACAGAAAACTAAATACACATTCAGATTTTAAGTTGCAAACCCCACGAGTATGAGTCATTGTGCTTTAAGTTGTTTGACTTGTTCAACATCCCACGCACTGTGCAAAATGCCACAGCACCAATTTTACTGCATATTTAAAATATAAAATGCAGTTGCAAAGATTAATTGATTGCAGGTGTCAGGTAAAGTTCAGATTGTAACATATACAAGAAGAATATTAATTTGTAGAATGATTAAATCTCACAGCACATTTGAATGTATGGATTATATATATTTTACACAAAAGTAATGGATGAAGTAAGATAATAATGACATTGATAGCACAAACTCAGTCAAGATAAATTGTTACTAATATACTCTATATATCGGTATGGGTTTTAGAAATGCATACTGCACTAAAATATAGCTTGAAGCTATGGTGGGAAAACAAGGAGATAAAATGACTGCCTTATTTAAATATTTTCCATTTATTTTCTTTGCACTTTTCAGAATCCTGTATTTCCTCTGTCATTTAGCTTTTGATCATTGAGCACACAGCAGCCTCCGTCAGGAACAAAGTAAGTGAAGTGTGGATGGAGTGGGAATAGAATACTTGAAGAGTTTTTGACTAGCATTAAGAGAATCCTGATAAAGTATCAGTAAGAGTAGATAACATATGGTATGAAAATTGATTGGTAGAATAGATTGGCTATGCTTAGGGTAGATAAGCTACTTTGCTTGAATGATTTTCATCCTGCTAAGGGTAGTTGGGGTGGATGGGCTTGACGTGAGAGACAGGGGAGGTTCAGGAGGATTAGAGACAGTGAATCCATATTCTGAATTTTGAGACATACCCTGTTGCTTACTAATTTGTATTTTTCTTATTTTGTTTAATTGACTCGCTGTCTATTGACACTGAGTTTCTTGTCTGCCTTTTTAGGTAGTTCCAATGCCTCCTTTGTACAATCACGTTATTTGTAGCTATCTGATTCCTTAGCCTCTAACTTTCCCCTGCCGGTCCTGTCTTATCATGATATATACCAGCCTAACCTTTGCACTTGGTTTTACTGTTTCCTACAAGTTCTGTTATTATACCTAATTAGTTCCCACAATTGACAAAACTAAAAATGAAGTACATTCTAATGGACTTAAATGGCATCCAAACTAAGTGTCCCATTGCTCCAACCTGCTGTATGCTGTCAGCATTTCCTGTTTGTATTTTACATGCTTTTGATGTTGCATTGCATTTCATGGACCCGTCCCCCCCAATATAGACAGTACATGTTTGCTCAGTAAATTATTTTAAATCTGAGATTGTTTGACTATGCTAACCAAGGATTTTAATAAGGGTTGTTTCAAAATTCTCACACCAGAATCAAGTTCCAACCAATATTATTCCCCAGGCCTCATTTACATAAAAATGACCTTTCAATGTCTATTGCATATGCCAGCTGAAATTTTAGATTATGAAAATGGAATGCGGTCTATACTGATAAGGAGGTTCTAGTATAACTGTATTTTAAAGCATTCTTTGTAAGGATGCATTGCAGTGTAGTGCAGGCTTTTCTGCAAATGATAGGCCATGCATTCTACAAACGTTTGTATTTTGCTGGTCTGATATATATTTCTATATAATTAATTTATGCTTAAATTCACATGTTTATATATGTTCACATTTTATGCAAAAGAAAACATAATTAAACCAACTACTTTGTGATTATTTATGCACATAGAAACAAAATTTATTGTTTATCAGCATAGTTGATACCATGATTTGAAGAACAAATTTAGAATCTAGCATGAGAGGCCTACTATAATAATTTTAAAAAGGGATTTGGATGTTAAGAGAATTGATGGAAGAGTTAGCCACAAAGTGGTATTCCAATATGAGGTCTGGCCTTTTGATTAGATCTGCATGTACACTGTGGCCTCATTTTTAGGTGCACCTGTATATCTGCTAGTAATGAAAATATCTAATCAGCCAATCATGTGGCAGCAACTTAATGCATAGAAGCCCCTTGGTCAAGGGGTTCAATTGTTATTCAGACCAAACATCAGTATGGGGAAGAAATGTGATCTAAGTGACTTTACCATTCAGGGTCGTTTGTGTATCTCAGAAACTGCTGAACTCCTGGAATTTTCACACACAACAGTCTCTAGAGTTCACAGAGAATGGTGCCAGAAACACAAAAACATCCAGTGAGCAGCAGTTCTGTGTGTGAAAATGCCTTGTTAATGAGCGAGGTCAGAAGAAAATGGCCAGACTGGTTCAAGTTGACAAAAGGGCAACAATAACTCAAATAACCACACATTACAGCAGTGGTATACAGAAAAGCATCTCTGAATGGACAACATGCGTACCTTGAAGTGGATGGGCTACAGCTGCAGAAAATCATATTGGGTTCCACTCCTGTACCTAATAAAGTAGTCTCTAGGTGTACAAACCTATAAATGGATTACAGTGTGTTTAGCTTTCAAATCTATGCTTCCTCGCCAATGTTTAAATAGTATTTTATAAAAACTTACAATTTACATTTGTCATGTATTGCACAAACCTCCTTTGTACTATGCTTTCTTGATTAAAAAACCAATAAAAATATTGCTGAGAAAAAATAAAACTTACAATTGAGATGCTTGAAAGTTTATTCAATTTAGCCCTTAAAATAGCACAATGCATTTTCACATAAATGTAACCAATTATTCAGCTCAGTTATCATGCTGGGCTTTGTGGTAGGAATTATATATAAGTTGTACATTCTCCTTGAGCTATTATTAGTTGCATGTGAATTAAACATCCCTTGGATAATTTTGAAAACTATCTAATAATCATATGCACTACTTTTATCCTTTCTTTAGTTAGCAGAAGTTTCTCCTGAAGACTATTGGCCCATTGTACAAATCAATTTCTTAACAGCTTTCATGTTGGATGGTCTGTTATTTTAAAAGGGCTCAAGTGATTCTCCTGCAAATATAAGTCTTAATATAGTACCTATCATTCAGCTTGGAATTATATAAATTAATAATATATCTGTCACTTGCTTAATAGGTTCTGGAGTACAAAGGGAATAATGCAGAGATCATACAATGCCAAAATCCATTGGTCTTCTTAAAAAAAAAGCAATGTATAGCATTGTCTCTTCGATTTCAAGTGATGATGTTAATGATTATAGTCTGCTGGTTTAAAAAAAGCTTGGGACCTTTTGGGACTCCTTGGTGAGCTGCAACCATAATGATCTATTAGGCACTTGGTGAAGGACAATAAGAAGAAGTGAGCTGTAAGTGGAGCAGCCATTGTGTGAGTAGTTGGGCATTGGCTCAACAGGCTTAGTCAAGAACCGGCTTAAGCGAGAGCAGGGGGTAGGTTTCTAGTAAGCTTGTTTTTCCTCTGTCTTTGTCTGTTGGTACATTATCAGCGCTGTGAGAATGGGTCAAGAGTTAGTGATACGTTCTTTGTGTGAGTTGTGGGAGCTCTGGGAGACCTCCAGAGTCCTTGATAACAATATCTGCGCAAAGTGCTTTGAACGGCAGCTCCTTAGGGACCATGTTAAGGAACTAAAGCTGCAGCTCAATGACCTTTGACACATATGGGAGAATTAGGAGGTGATAGATAGGAAGCTGCAGAGAGATAGATAGTCACCCTTAGGTTGCAGGAGGCAGGTGCCAGGGTGACAGCCGGCAGAGAGAAAGGGAAAAGGCAAGCCAGTGTGGATTATCCCTGCGGCTGTTCCCCTCAATACTAAGTATATTGCTGTGGGTGGGTGGGTGGGAGGACTGAACTACCAGGGGAAGCTGCAGCGACCAGATCTCTGCAGTTAGCCTGGTTGTGTAGCTCAGAAGGGAACAGGAGAGAAGAGGAATGCAGTAGTGATAGGGGATTCCATAGTTAGAAGAACGGACAGGAATTCCTGCGGGTGTGAAAGAGAGACCCAGATGGTATGTTGCCTCCCAAGTGCCAGGTTCAGGGATGTCTCAGATAGGGTCCACAGCATACTGTGGGGGCAGGGGGTGAGCAGCCAGGAGACATGATACATATTGGTACCAACAACATAGGTAGGAAAAGGGAGGAGGTGCTGGAGAGAGAACATAGAGAATTAAGTAGAAAGCTGAAAAGTAGGACATTCAGAGCAGTAATCCAGACATCTATAGATGCACCAGTGAGGGTAAGAATAGGATTATTTGTCAGATGAATGGGTGGCTGAGGAATTGGTGCAGGGGGCAGGGTTTCCAATTTCTGGATCATTGGGATACCTTCTAGGGAAGGTATGATCTGTACAAAAAGGGTGGCTTGCACATGAATCCTAGGGGAACCACTATCCTTTTGGGCAGGTTTGGTAGAGCTTTTGGGGAGGATTTACACGAGTTTAGCAGGGGATTTGAAATCAGAGTGATAGGAATGAGGATCGGGCTGTTGGTATACAAGTAGATGCAGTGTGTAGTGAGACTGTGAGGAAGGACAAGATGATAGGGCAAAATTGCAGCCAGTGGGATGCATTGAAGTGTAACATGGAGGCAAAATCAAAAAGAGTGATGAATATAGGTTTGAAGGCGTTATATTTGAATGCATGCAATATATAGAATAAGGTAGACAATCTTGTAGCACAATTAGAGATTGGCATGATGTTGTGGGCATCACTGAGTTGTGGCTGAAAGAAGATCAGAGATGAGAGCTTAACATCCAAGGATGCACCTTTTCTCAAAAGGACTGGCAGGTAGGCAGAGGGGGTAGGTTTACTCTGTTGGTAAAAAATGAAATCACATCCTTCGAAAGAGGTGACATAAGATCAGAAGATGTACAATCCTTGTGGGAAATTTAAGAAACTGCAAGGGTAAAAAGACCCTGGTGGGAGTTATATACAGGCCTGCAAACAGTAGCCGGGATATAGGATACAAATTACAACATGAGATAGAAAAGACATGTTAAAAGGATAACATTACAGTAGTCAAGGGGATTTCAATATGCAGATAGATTGGGAGAATTAGGTTGGTGCTGGATCTCAAGAGAGGTAATTTGTAGAAGATCTATGAGATTGCTTTTTAGAGCAGCTTGTGGTCGAGCCCACTAGGGGAAAGGCAATACTGGATTGGGTGTTGTGCAATGAAACAGATTTGTTTAGGGAGCTTAAGGTAAAGAAACCCTTAGGAGACAGTGATCATAATATGATAGAGTTCACCTTGCAGTTTGAAAAGGGGATGCTAAAGTATTACAGTGGAGTCACAGGAATTACAGAGGCATGAGAGAGGACTGGCCAAGGTTGATTTGACGGGTAAACTATCAGGCTTGACAGCAGAACTGCAATGGCTGGAGTTTCTGGGAGCAATTTGGAAGGTGCAGGATAGATACATCATCCCAAAGAAGAAGAAGTATTCTAAAGGGAGGATGACACAACTGTGGCTAACAAGGGAAGTCAAAGACAGCATGAAAGCAAAACAGGGAGCATGTCATATACCAAAAGTTAGTGAAGTTAGAGGATTAGGAAGCTTTTAAATACCAACAGAAGGTAACTAGAAACACCACAAGGAGAGAAAAGATTAGATATGGAAGTAAACAAGCCAATAATATAAAAGCTGATACCAACATGTTTTTTTTCCAGATACATAAGGAGTAAAAATGGAGAGAGTGGATATCAGACCACTGGAAAATAACAATACAGAGGTAGTAATGAGGGACAAAAAATGGCTAATGAAGTAAATAAGTATATTGTGTCAGTTTTAACTGTGGTTCACACTCACAGTATGCCAGAAATTCTGTGGAACAGAAGTGAGTGTAGTTGCTGTTACTAAGGAGAAGGTGCTTGGGAAGCTGAAAATCTGAAGGTAGATAAGTCACCTGGATCAGATGTACTATACTCCCAGAGTTCTGAAAGAGCTAGCTAAAGAGATTGTGGAGGCATTAATAATGATCTTTCAAGAATCACTAGATTCTGGAATGGTTCCGGAGGACTGAAAAATGGCAATGATCTCTCTGCTCTTTAAAAAGGGAGGGAGGCAGAAGAAAGTAAATTACAGGCCAGTTAGTCTGACATCAATGATTGGGAAGGTGTTGTAGTCCAGTACTAAAAATCAGGATTTGGGATACTTGGAGGCACATGAAAAAAATAAGCCTAAGTCAGCATAGTGTCCTTAAGGGTAAAAATCACTTGACAAATCTATTTGAATTCTTTGAGGAAACAACAAGCAGAATAGACAAAGGAGAGTCAGTGCATGTTGTTTACTTGGATTTTTGGAAGGCATTCGAAAAGGTGCCACACTCATGGCTGTTAAACAAGATAATAGACAATGGTATTACAGGAAAGGTATGAGCATTGACTGACACTCTGGTGGAAGAGGGTGGGAATAATGGGAGCCTTTTCTGGTTGACTGCCGACGTCATTGGCTGATGTCGGGGACTGTTTCCTTTGACATTATACATCAATGATCTAGATGCTGGGGAACTGATGGCTTCATAGCCAAGTTGGCAGATGATGCAAAGATAGTTGGAGGTGCAGGTAATGTTGAGGAAGCAGGGAGTCTGCAGAAGGGCTTAGACAGCTTGGGAGAATGGCAAAGAAGTGACAGATGGAATATAGTGTAGGGAAGTGTTTGTTCATGCACTTTGCTAGAGGGAATAAAGGTATAGACTGCTTTCTAAATGGAGAGAAAATTCAAAAAATCTGAGGTGCAAAGGGACTTGAGAGTCCTTACGCTCAATTTTCTAAAGGTTAAATTGCAGGTAAGAAAGGTAAATGTAATGTTAGCATTCATTTTGAGAGGACTGGAATATAAAAACAAAGCTGTAATGTTGAGGCTTTATATGTCATTCATCAGACCACACTTGGAGTGTTGTAAGCAGTTTGGACCCCCTAGCTAAGAAAGGATGTGCTGATATTATGGGGCGGTGGGGTGGGGGGGGGGGGGGGGGAGCCAGAGGAGGTTCGGGATTCTGGGAATGAAAGGGTTAACATATGAGGAGCTTTTGATGGCTCTGGCCCTGTACTTATGGGAGTTCAGAAGAATGCATGGAGATCTCATTGAAACCTATCGAATATTTGAAAGGCTTAGGTAGAATGAGTGTGGAGAGAATGTTTCTTCCTGTATGGGTGACTAGGACCAGAGGGCACAGCCTCAGAATAGAGGGACATCCACTTAAAACAGAGATGAGTAGGAATTCCCATAGCCAGAACACAGTGAATCTGTGGAATTCATTGCCACAGACGGTTGTGGAGGCCAAGTCACTGGGTATATTTAAAGCGGAGGATTATTAGTTCTTGATTAGACTGGTCATCTAAGGTTATGGGGAGAAGGCAGGAGAACGGGGTTGAGAGGTATAATAAATCAGCCATCATGGAATGGCAGAGCAAACTCGATGGGCCCAATGGCCTAATTCTGCCCCTATATCTTAATGTACAGACACAAAGTATTGGCTTCCTATCTATTTGGCTAATAATGTTATGATTGTTTAGTAGGTTTGGAATTAAGGCTATTCTAAATAAGGCATGCAATATAGTATGAAGTAGCTATATAGAAAGGTTAAATGATATTTGGAAAAATATCTAACCTTGTTTAATAGCAGAAGAAAAAGAAGCATTTAAATGTGCATCATGCTTGATTAATGCCCATCTGTGTATACTTGTATTGATGAAAATTTGTGAGCTTAATTACTGACTGGCTCCAAGTAGGATTAAAACCTTTCCACCTTTCATGGACCTTTTTCCAAATTCCACACCAAAATAAATTGTTTGAAATGAATGACAAGTGTAAGAACATGATAACCTGCTATTTAATCAATATCTCTACATTAACTTCCTTCTCTAGACACTCCAACGACATTGGAACATTTCAGTCCGACAATTGTGCTGTTCAAAATGGAGCAGCCCTTTCAGTCAAATAGTGAATGACGCAGAATGTCAGTGAGTCACCAGGTCCCTGGGGAAGAGATGTTTCTGCAGCTTTTATTCATTCTCGATATACCTGCGTCATGCTTTGCTATAAAGCATTAGCCGATTACACCAGATTGATCAAGCCTGAAGAATGTTCACTAGAATACTTATTAGTTCAGTGTTTATGTATTCTGTGGTTTTCAGTTGAACCTTAGCTGTTGTCAACAGAAGCTGCAGTGGGGAATGAATGCATATCTTGCTTGGAGTTAAAATGATTTAAACATTATCACATTTTTTTCTATATGCCAACCTTTTTTTCCAGTCAGCATCATCTTGAATCTAAATCAAAAAGGAATATTGAATACTCAGAGAACTATGAAACATCCAAATAACCATAATTCCTTTCAAACATTTAATATTCTATTCAAGTAACTGCGACATCTTAAGATGGGTAGGTAACATCACAGTGAAAACCCTTTAAGCTTCCAGTTACAATTAATAGGAAGATGAATACTTATTGAATGTTCGGCAGTCTAAAGTCAGAAGCAAAAATGCAATATGATTGATGTTTATCCAGTAATCCAATATCTTTCCCAGTGGTAGATGCCAAAGTAAGTTCCACAGATGAGGGCAAGAAATTAAGAAGAGTCACTGACTTAATTTAGTGCATGTCGGATGAAGTTCATTGGTGGGAAGTATAAGCTTATACAATCTGGGTTTCAGAAAGACAAAGTGAAATATCCTTTTGATTAGAAATTAAGCCAAAGACACAATAACTCATACTCACTTTAAGCCAACTGTCTTGGAGAAAATTAACCTTTGAGGAAAGGAGGGCGAAACTTTAAAAAAAATACAGTTTTAAAAAGCAGTTCTATTTCACAAAATATACAAAATAAACTTTTATCTAGCGTTGCTTTGCACCTGATGTTTCAGACATGTTTTTGATTTCAGAACATCAGAAACAGTTGTCTATTTGGACATCTCTGGGTTTCAAATAATTTCATTCCGGTGATATCTAAGTTCTTCAGAGAGTACGTCTTCTGTACCTAGTGAAAGGCATACAGGATTGCATGTAATTCTCATTTTAATTTGTTGCAACTTGCCCCCAGAGCCGGTGTCATATATGAAGTAATGATAGGGGGTGGAAGTTGGCAGTGTAAGACTTAAAAGAGGGAGGGTGTACTGATGAGCCACATTTTGCATCACCAAGTAATAAATTGCCCAAAGAGTAAAACAAATCCTACAGATGCTGAAAGTCTGAAATAAAGGCTGAAAATGCTGCAAGTACTTAGTCACTGGAGGACAAAAAGAAATAGACCTAACAATTCGATGTCAACGACCTCTCAAAAGAACAATTTTTATTCCTACCACTAGGTCTCACAATCTTTCTTGGAAGTATCACTATGGATAAAAATAGCAACTTAAATTTCCCAACAACTCTATATGAGTTAAAGAGAATAAGATTTAAAAGGGGCCTGAGGGGAAACTTTTTCATGCAGGGGATGGAGGGTATGTGAATTGAGTTGCCAGAGGAATCTGCAGAGAGAGTACGATTACAGAGTGTAAAAGGCATTCAGACAAGTATATAGATATGAATGGTCTAGCTTAGGTGGATGCCTTGGCTGTCACGGATGACCTGCCTCAATAACTATCGTCCAATGGCATTTACATCCAAAATCTGCCTGAGAAGTGACTTGGATTCTCTCCAATTTGCCTTCCAGCCAACAGGTTCACAGCAGGTGCCATTTCATTGGCTGTTCACTCAACCCCGGAACATCTGGACAGCAAAAGTGCATACACCAAGATGCTCTTTAACAATTATAGCTCAGTATTCAATACTGTCAACCCCTCAAAACGAATCAATAAATTTCAAGACCTCGACCTCAATACCTGCTTGTGTAATTGGATCCTTGATTTCTTCGCTTGCATACCCCAGTCGGTTCAGATTGGCAACAACATCTCCTCCTCAATTTCCATCAGCACAGGAGCAACCCAACTCCATGTGCTTAGTCCCCAGCTCTTCTCCTGACTGGGAGGCTAAACACAACTCCAATACCATATTTAAATTTAACAAAATTCTATGAATGTGTGCTGGATCATAGCCTAGTATAGAAACACCAGTGCCCCTGAATGTTCAACGTTAAAATAGGCGTCATTTTGGATCAACACAAACAAAATTTGAGAGGAACTCAGCAGGTCAGGCATCACTTATGGAGGAAAATCAACAAGTGATGTTTCAGACAGTAAACCTTCAGAACTGGAAAAGAAAGGGGCAAAAGCCAGAATTAAAAAGTAGGGAGAGGGAACAGCAGGAGCTGGCAGGTGATAGGGCAAGAATGGAAATATTATGGAAAGTTGGGCGGTGATAAGTTGCATTTATAAAATGTAAGTTTAAGATATGAGCATCATTTTGGCTTAGACCATAAATTGACCATATATAACTAAAAGAGATCAATTCAAATTCGGGGCTATTACGAGGCATGAATATAACATTGGTGAAATAATTGGGTTTTCACCGTATTCATGATGCTGGGAAGAAAAGCAGGGTGAGATACAGAGAACATAAGGAGCACATTTTCAGATGATGAAGTCTGCTGGCTGAACTACACACTGCATAGAGGACACAATATTCCAATATTTTAAATGTTTTTGACAGGACAATAGATGCTTTTGCATTAAGACTGTGACAGACTACTTACTTGATGAGATGGAAGGACTAGGATGCTAAACCTTCGGAAACCTAATAGATTTTTTATGTATCAGAATCAGAATCAGGTTTACTGTCACTGAAATTTGTTGTTTTTCAGCAGCATTACAGCGCAGGCATAACAAATTACTATAAGTTATAATAAACATAAGTAAACAATGGAAAAGAGGAATGGTGAGGCAGTGTTTATGCGTACATGAAGTGTTCAGAAATCCGATGTACAGGGGAAAAATCTGTTCCTAAAATTTTAGTGTAAGTCCTTGGGTGCCTGTACCTTTCCCTGAAGGTAGTAACGAGAAGAGGGTATGTCCCAGACGGTGAGCATCTTTAATGATAGATGATATCTTCTTGTGGCACCACCTTTGGAAGATGTCATCAATGATAGGGAAGCTTATGCCAATGATGGAGCTGGCAGAGTTTGTAACATTCAAAAGCCTCTGGAGTCCTCCAGCCTCCCAGGTAACTCCAACCTGCAGCTTCTCAGAGGACATGCTAAGGAACTGGAGCTGCAGCTCGATGACCTTCAGCTCATATGGGAAACTGAGAAGGTGATAGATAGGAGCTACTGGGAGGTACTCACCCCTATGTTGCAGAAGGCCGGCGCCTGAGTGACTGTCAGAAGAGGGAAAGGAAATGAGCAGCCAGTGTAGAATACCACTGTGGCTGTTCCCCTCAATAATAAATATATTGCTTTGGATACTGTTGAAGGGGAGCAACCTGCCAGGGGGTACTGCAGAGACCAGTCTCTGGCACTGAGTCTGGCACTGTGACTCAGAAGGGAAGGAGTGAGAAGAGGATTGCAGTAATGATAGGGGGCTCCATAGTTTGAGTAGACACCAGATTCTGTGCACGTGCCAGGGTCAGGGGCGTCTCAGATCAGGTGCTCAGCATTCTAAAGGGGGAGGGTGAGCAGCCAGAAGTCTTAGTATATATTGGAACTAATGGCATAGGTAGGAAAAGGAATGAGGTTCTGAAGATAGAATTTAGGGATTTAGATAGAAAGCTGAAAAGCAGGACCTCTAGGGAAGTGATCTCTGGATTGCAGTCTGTGTCATGCGCCCGTAAGGCTAAGAATAGGATGATTTGACAGATGAGTAACTGGTGCAGGGGGCAGGACTTCAGATTTCTGAATAATTGGGATCTCTTCTCATGAACGTATGACCTGTACAAAAGGGATGGGTTACACCTGGACCGACATTCTTGTGGGCACGTATGCTAGAGTTGTTGGGGAGGGTTTAAACTAAATTGGCAGAGGGGTGGGAACTGGAGTGAGGACAGGGAAGTTGGTATACAGCTAGATGTAGTGAAACTGACATAAAGTTCAGGCAAATGATAGGGCAAAATTACCATCAGTGGGATGAGTTGCAGAGTATCATGGGGACAAAATTGAAAAGGTGATGAATACAGTACTGAAGGTGTTATATTTGAATGCATGCAATATACAGAATAAGGTAGTGATGCACCACCAATAACTCTCTCTGAGACGTGAAGGCGAGATATCGGCTTTTATTGACTGGAAGAAGGAACAAGCAGTGGTTGACCACCCTACTACATCCTGGAGACAGAGAGGCCGGGCTCAGACCTCAATCACCTTTAAACCGGGGTCTGTGGGAGGAGCCACAGGAGCAGTCAGCAGGGGGCGTGTCCAGACAGGTATATGTAGTTCACCACAGGTAGATGATCTTGTAGTGACTAGTAGGTGACTTGTATTTAACTGGTGGTGACTGGTGGTGTTACGCAAGGGTCGGAGTTTGGACCATTTCTGTTTATATTATATGATTTGGATGATGGAATTGATGGCTTTGTGGCCAAGTTTGCAGATGCTAGCAAGATGGATGGTGGGGCAGGTAGCGTTGGGGATTGAAGCTGCAGAAGGATTTGGACAGATTAGGAGAATGGGCAAAGAGATGGCAGATGGAATACAGTGCCGGGAAGTGTATGTTTATGCATTTTGGTAGACTGAACAAAAGTGTAAACTATTTTCTAAATAGGCAGAAAATTCAAAAATCCACAGTGCAAAGGGGCTTGGGAGTCCTCGTGCAGGATTCCCTAAAGGTTATCTTGCAGGTTGAGTCTGTGGTTAGGAAGGCAAATGCAATGTTAGCATTCATTTCGAGAGGACTAAAACAGAAAAAGCAAGGTTTTAATGTTTGAAGCTTAATAAGGCACTTGTAAGGGCTTACTCACCTTGGAGTATTATGAGCAATTATGGGACCCTTATATAAGAATGACTGTGCTGACACTGGAGACGGTTTAGAGGAGGTTCACGAATGAAAGGATTTTCCTTTGAGAAACATTTGATGGCTCTGAGCCTGTGCTTGCTGTAATTTAGATGAATGAGGGGGATCTCATTGAAACCCATCAAATGTTGAAAGGCCTAGATAGAGTGCATGTGGAGAAGATGTTACCAATAGTGGGAGAATATAGGACCAGAAAGCATAGCCTCAAAATAGAGGGATGTCCATTTAGAACAGAGATGAGGAGGAATTTCTTTAGCAAGAGTGAGATGAGCCTATGGAATTTATTGCCACATGTGGCTGTGGAGGCCAGGTCATTGTGTTTACTTAAGACAGTGGTTGATAGATTCTTGATTAGTCAGGGCATGAACAGTTATAGGAGAAGGCAGGAGAATGGAATTGAGAGGGAAAATGGATCAGCCATTTGAAATGGCAGAACAGAGGCCCAATTCTGCTTCTATATCTCATGATCTTATGATCTTAAGCCTTTTACAATTGTTGGCTCCGTACCATCAACCCTGCTCCACCATTGCATCATGGCTGATCCATTTTCCCTCTCAGCTCCATTCTCCTGCAATCTCCTGTAACCTCTCATGCCCTGGCTAATCAAGAACTTATCAATCACTGTCTTAAATACAGACGACGATACAACCAGTCAGAATGCTCATGATTTTATATTGTAATTTTTAGGAACTGAGCTGATTGAAACCTGTATTTTTTTCTGAATGATTTTACAGTTAAATATATTTACCCACACCTTGCACTTTTACCTTATATTTATGACTGCTCACATAATTAATTTAGTTATTATGTAGCAGAAATATGAGTTGTCAGAGTTTTTAAAAAATCAAGCAATGCCCATTTTTGTGCCAATCTCCCAGTCAACAAGTTTACAGTTTTCTTGGTTAAATCAAGACTGACCAAATAATGACAACGACCAAAGAAATGCAATTACTGCTTGAACTGTTTTATCCCCGATACTACTTACGAATACCAGGGATTTATAACTTGTCTCTGATGTTGCTGGCAGACAGAGGGAACAATGCTGCAACTCCATTAAAAATGATAAACCACCAATCAAGGAAAACCTAATGGCCTATTTGTTAAGGGTAGTGGACTCCTCAGAATATTGCTGAACTCCAAGTGTAATGATAATAGGCAAATGCAAGATACCAGAGAAACACATAGTGATTAGGAAACCTCCTAAGCTTTCACAAGATTAACTCCTTAGTTCAAAATTAGTGTGATGCATCACAGCAAAAGGAAGGTGAACGAGGTCACAAGACCACACATCAGACCTTAACTTAGTGTTCATACAACTTACTAAAACTGAACAAAGCATCCTTTTTATTTTAAGATAACTCTTTTAAAGTTGTATCTGTCACTAATGAATACTGCAAGTGTTCGTACTCCGTTCACATCAAATCAGAACCCAATTTGACTAACAGTTGATATCCTTCAGAGCATTTAACTTGCAGCTATGTGAAATACCATACCTTTCATGCCAAGGAGTTTGACGTGTAATGGATTTTTCCCCCTGTAGTCATTATTATAACACATTTTGCAACCATGCTGGAAACAGAAAATCATATAAACAAATATAATTTCAGGTGATATTGATGGAGGGAACAATGCAACCAGAGGTAGCTGAAATAAGATCTTAACCATCCTATCATCAAAATGATGGCTAAATCAAAAAAGAATTGCCAAGCCACAGACCATTCATTTTGTACAGTTTAGTTGCCCATTAAATATCAATTCATGACCAAATTATCTCTTTTGTTAAGCATCTGTAAAGAAAAATGCTTGTGAACAAGTTGAGGTTTTATTCCCACTAACACCAATCATCCTGTTACTAGTGAACTACTCTGGAAGGATGCATAGTTTATATTTACACTTTAAATTGTTGTCTTCATATGAACTTAGTAATATCAAATGTTCAATTGTTTTCTTTTCACTTCCGAGGCACTATTTAAATTTGTCAGATAATGAGTATACGGTAATTTCAACTCTGCCATCATAAATGGAAGGTTCACTTTTGATGTCTGTAGCCACAGGAGTCCTTTTATATCCAACAGGGGAGACTTGTAAGACAATTGTCTCTCACTATGTAATATCAAAACTACAGAGTTAACACATCAAAAGTCAAATTCTCACAATTTACCTGTGTGTGGAAAAAGGCAAGCGATTGAAGACCCAGTTCAAAACAGTTTCTGATTATTCAATTAGATATACTGTAGGTTTCAGCTATTAATCTACGTTGGCAAGGTCAGGCATTGAATTGCTCAAAAAAAACCTATATTTATCTCAGCCCCTGACACGGCCATGGAGTCTGAGTGCTCTTGTAGGTGGGCAGGTGAAAAAAGATGGAAATCATGCATGTGAGAGTGCACAAATTCCAACCACTTAGGGTTTTTTGTAATTGTATTTAATTCTCTTCCTTTTACTTCAGTCTTGTCAAGTCTTGAGCAAAGCTCAGCAAAGCCAAAGCTCTCTGTTTACCTTAGTGTGCATTCTGGGAAAGAAAATTAATGATTTAGTTAGACACTGTTAAAGGAGAGGTATTAATTTAGTTCCAGATTACTGCTTTTGAGCCACAGTGGAGATGTTAGCTTTTAGTTCATTCAAAAGTTTTTAGCTAGCAGCCCCATTGGCTTAGTATTGATTATTTTCCCTTGTTCTGAACGGTTCTTATTAAAACTTAGTCAACTGTTCATTCCATGTCTGTATCTCTCCCTCTGCACTTGGGCCATCAGTGAACTCTCGTCAATAATCTTGTCAGGAAGACATATGTTTATTAAGGCTTCTGACATAGTCTCATACTAAACAGCACAATCTGGTTTGAGAAAATCTTTCTCATCATTTTGTTATCAGCACTATAATTTAATTTTCTTTAGTTTGAGGCATAATTGAGCTATTATTTTTTTCTAGTACTACCAGTAGTGTTTGATGAAGTGGACTGGAGGAGGTTCATGTGAAATAGAAACAGAAACACTGGCTGCAAGCAATTTGGACTAATTGAACTACTGTCTGTGCTATACACGATGCCAATATGGATGAGTTGAATTGTACTAACCAGCACAAAGTTGGATAATTTGAATTGTATGTGAAGATGTTCTTTTGCAGAGGAATGGAAGGGGAGGAAGATTAAATACTGCCTAGATTAACAATAGTAATATTTGGATCAGGAGAAATGTGAGCTTTGTAGTAGACTAC
Organism: Hemitrygon akajei; assembly: GCF_048418815.1. Lineage (NCBI taxonomy): Eukaryota > Metazoa > Chordata > Chondrichthyes > Myliobatiformes > Dasyatidae > Hemitrygon > Hemitrygon akajei. Next base: position 33,003,528 of record NC_133145.1, read on the forward strand.
AAAGATTTTGTAATTTGTACAAATTTTGGTAGAAACTTTGTTGTGAAATCATCCAATGAACTGCAGAATTTAAGTAAATTTTTGCCTTTTGGAAAATATGATTGTGAAATTTCAATGTTTATTTATAAATTTGGTCTCTACAGATGAGGTGTTATCACTGCTTGGCCAAAATGGCAGGAAGATGACAGTGAGATGTTTGGGTGATCTGCTTGGGAAGAAATGTCAGACAAGGTGACACCATAGGACTATAGGATCCAAATATGACTTGAGGAAGAATGGTGTGGTTACTATGAATGATGTTGTGGGAATACAGTAGAAGGAGGAATGGTGAAATATATTGATGTTTTTCTTTTATTCAAGATAGCATGAGACATTTTGCTGACAAAATGTTAACTGGAACAGTAATAGTGCATGATCTCAGTCCAAGCGAATGGCTTTGCATCTGAGTGAATGTTCTTAATTGTTTTTGCCTCTTGGAGACTTGTCTGTCCTTGGCACAAAAACATAAGATCATTTTACTTTATGGCATCTTTAAAATAACTAAATATTCCAAGGCACTCTGTGTGTAGTGTTACTAAATAAAGATTGGCTCTGGGTTGCAGAAGGCCTAAGACTTCTTCAAAGAGTTGGGGCTTAAGAAACATCTTAATGAAAGGGAAAAAAGATCAGACACCTTTAGTAAGTAAACTGCAAATGTTTGGACTTTGGCAACCAAAGATAAAACGCCCAGTGCAGAGCAATTAAAGTTGTGGACAATCAAGAGGCCAGAACCGGAGGAGCACAGCTATCTGATTGGGTTGTAGGATAACAGAGAGGGGTGAGTTCTTGCTGCTGATGGGGCCAACCATCCTTTACTGGTCCCTGTGTGTTGCTACCTTTAAGACCTCCCTTCTGCAGCGGAGAGGAAAAAAAGACATCTCACTGCTTTTTGCTACATCTTGCTCAGCTGCTCATCCTTGTTTTCAAATTCCTTCATTTCTACAGCATTCTCCAGCACCATTCTACTAAAAACGTAACCAAAGACAAAGTCAAACCAAATGTCATATCCACAAGTACGTGTGTAATGCTCTGGTTAAGATTTCTACTGCTATGCTGTAGGTATTTCATTTTAACAGCTTTTGCAAAAGCAGTATGTCCTGCTGGTAGAATGTTTAGCTTTCGGCTGCAGATAAGAAGCCCTGCTGTTCAACTCAGGAATGTAGTGTCAGCCAATCACGATGGTGGAATTGGTGCAAGAAGTACTTTGTGCAGATGAATGGCTCCAAGGAGGAAGGGGCATTACTCCTGAGAGACAGCCTATTTGCTTGAGATGTTTTTCGAGGGGAATTCATAAAGGTGGCAAGTGTTTTCACTCAGACCATGTGTCCAGCGCGTGAGTAGGAGATACACCCACAAATACCCAGGATAGGAAGCTATGAGCTCCAATGCTGTGGGCACATTTAGACTAGTTTAGCTGTAATGGACCCTTTTATTTTCTCTTGTTCTTTTCTTTCTTTTAAAAACTGTTTGATAAAGCTGAAATTAGTAAATATACTTACTTTATAATCTTATGCCGTGTACAATCTGCTATTTCTTGCTGACTGATGATTATGTTTGGGCAATATTTACACAGCATTCACTCCAGTCAAGTTTCTTTAATCAGACCATCACGATGTTCCTGTTTGGTTGAACCCCAAATCATACCGACCTTAGACTTACACTGTTTGTGAAAGGTGGCTTCTCACTGCTGAGTCACGTAGCTGCTAGCAGAGCTGGCTAATGGGCCAAGTTTACTAATGAATCTGATCAGGTGCCTCCATTTGTAGGGGCTTGTCCACAAATACTCTGTGACTGCTATTTTAGAACTGATTAAGCGGTTTATGCATTTATGCCTGTGATTAAACTAGTGTGGGGGTAAGTGACTAAGGTACTTTATTATGGACAATGCAGGAATTAAGGTTTGGTGTGATTCAAAGAGATTATCCACAAATAATGCATGTGTTTTGAGTGGGGTGGATGTCTGAATTCCCGATGAACAGTTACTCAGTGCAGATTTCTGTAAAAGTGTTGGGGAAAGTTATGCTGATTGAGTGGCATTTTGACCAATTGGCTGGTAAGGATGTTGTGTTAGTCCAGACTAGCAGTGACATGGCTGAAGTCATGCTGCCTGATAGGCTGGGAGACCCTGGAGAGGCGGGGCCATAGGCTGTCCATATTTTTAGAGAAGGGTGGCATGTAGCTGAGGGCAAACACTTCACAGACAAGTTTTTATTGCTTCTGCGAAGTGAGGGAGATGAATTGTCTGATGTGAAAGGTCTAGTTGGTCCTCCAGCAGTTGATTTAGATTTGAGCTGGTTTTGGCTATTACATCACTAGTTGATAAATGCCAAAGTGTGCCTGCGGAGAGCCGAAGTTATTGTAGGCTGAGAGTGTTCTCTGGAGTCAAGCCCACACCCGATGGCAAAGAAGAACATAAGGCTTGGGCTGAGCAAACATCGTAGTTACTGGATGAGTGGCAGAGCTCAGATAATATTAAAAAAACAGAGACTAGTAGAGAGTTTAAAGGGTCTGGTGGCTGATATAGAGAGGTTCCTCAAGGCAGAAAATCCATTAGCCACGTCAACTAATTACCTGCAAGCTCTGGAAGATGCTTTTGGCACTGCGGAAAGTGCAGTTGATCTTCCGATGAAGTTTAAGCAAACATTCCAGGAGGAAGGAGAGGAGTGGTCTGCCCCATGTGGGAGAAACTGCTGCAAAGGGGGCATTCAACTGTCTGAGACAAGTTGGTTGAGGATGGAGCAAATTGTGAAGGGCATGCTGTCACATGATGTGATGTTAGAGAGGAGGAAAACATGATTGAGAAGTGGAACATTTCCAGAAGCCATGTCATGTCTTCAGTGGTAGCCTCTGCTGCTAAAGTGACCCCTGATTCCACAGAGTTGGAGTTTTTGAGGAATGAGGTGGAAAACCTTCGAGCTCAGCTGATTCTATCGCTGTCTGCTAATGTTTCAGCTAAACGTATTATGTCTGCTGGAAACCCAACCCACCTGTAGGACTTACGACGGAGAGGAATGCAACTGGAAACGGTCTCTTGATGAGGGGCAACTGGTATTTTCTGTTGCAACTGTGGAGATGATGGACATTTCAAGTGAGACTATGAGGGACAGGAAAATCTTCAAAGTGTATGTCAGTGGTTAATCAAACAGAGAAGAAAAGAGGCAAAGCTACAAAGGGACCCAGTGAAGGAATGGGCTGGTGTTTTGGAGAGAATGCATTCCAATTAGTGTATCATAGGAAATACTAAAGTTCAAAACACTATTCCTGAAGGATTAGTGGGACCATATGGATTGAAGGTGCTTATGCTGGAGCCATTCTTGACTCAGTTTCACAAGTTGCTTTGCTTTATAAATCCTTTTACAATCGTTATTTGACACATTTATCTCTGATGCCACTCAGTGCCCTTGAGATTCAGGAACTTAGTATTGATGAGTACCCTTATGATGGTTACTTGTCAATGAAACAGGAATTTTCAGAAGCAGATGTTGGAGTAACTGAGACTATTGACGCATCAGTGATGATCTGCCTGGATTGGGTTGAAAAGGGTGGAGCTTCCATTCTTGTGGGAACAAATGCTTCCATTGTGAGAAGACTCGTGGGAGCATGCAAGGAGAGAAATAGAGAGAACTTTTTGAAAGCCTTGTCCATTCAGAGCTGCTTTTGAGAAGGTGCAAGTTCCTCCTGAGCTGGATGGTGAACAGAAACGAGGAACGGTGTGGTACACCCAGTCTAAACCCGTCATGTTACATCCTGGAAGGGTAGATAGAGTGATGGGAACCCCCAAATTTGCCGAAGTACCCAATGCCTTGGCCATCCATGTGGATGCTCCTGATGATCAGGAAGAAGAGTCACGCGGGAGTGCTGGTGATACCTGAACTGCAGAAATCTTTGGCTGTCTATGCAAACAGGATGACAGTGATTATCAGGAACCTCAGACATGGGGTACCAGTTGCCCCTCTTTTTTTCTGTGATGGTAGTGTCTATTTTTCCAGGGGATATGGAAGAGAAACTGTCTCCTGGTTTGAGGAAATTAACATCGAAGTCATGCAACTTTGGTGACTCACCGATGCCTAGGGAATGGAAAAGGAGTTTAATCGAGAAGATGTTGGAAAGCGGAAATGCCTTTTCTACTGAGTATGATGTTGTCTGCTATAAAATACTTGCCACCCTATTAGAGTGACTGAGGACATCCCTTTCTGAGAGAAGTCTCACCAATTAGCACCAGTGGAGGTTGAAGATGTTTAGCAGCACCTGCTTAAACTGAAGGAAGCTAAGTTCAGTCATGGAGCAAGGAGACCCAAGTTGCTGGAAGGTATAAGTGAGACAGGATGAGTCACAAGAAGTGGTTGAAGCTGGAGAAGAAGAAGATGAGATAATGAGATTTCAGGGGGTCAGGAAATCCCTAGCTAGGCTGGCAGAGGATGCACCTGAGAAACAGAGTGTCATGTCCATTCCCATGGTGAGATATGCTACTTCCATTTACAAATGGATTGGGAGTCCTGAAATCACAAAATTAATTTGAACACTGTGTTATTAATAATAGTTTAATAGGTTCCAAAGTCATGAGGACATGAATATTTTTGGTGGTGGGGGGAGGAAGAGTGTAATGCCCTCATTAAAACGTCTACTGCTATGCTGTAGGGATTTCTTTTAAGCAGTTTTCTGCAAAAGCTGTGTGTCCTGCTGGGAGAATGTTTTGGTTTCGGCTAAAGATAAGAAGACCTGCTGTTCAATTTAGGAATGTTGTGTCAGCCAGTCTGGATGGTGGAATTGTGAGAAAGTTCTGGAGAGAGGGAGGCGGAGAGAGATTTGTGATGAACAGTAATCAGATTCGGGGTCTTTTTGGCTAGAGCTGTGGAGAGGACAGGAGGGAAGAAGCCTCAGAACGCCGTGGGAAGGAGAGCCCTCATTGCAAGAAGTGCTTTGCGCAGGTGAATGGCCCCAAGGAGGAAGGGCAATAGCCCTAAGAGAGAGAGCCCATTTGCTCAAGGTGGATTTTGAGGGGAGTTCAGAAAGGTGGCAAGAGTTTTCAAGCAGATCATGGACCCAGTGCATGAGTAGGAAATACACTCCCAAATACTCAGTTTTGGAAGGCATGAGCCCCAGAGTTGTGTGCTCACTTAGACTGGTTTAACTGTAACGGCCCTTTTATTTTCTCTCTTTCTTTTTTATCTTTTAGTAACTGTTTGATAAAGCTGAAATTAGTAAATCTGCTTTCTTTATAATTTTATGCAGTGTACGATCTGTTATTTCTTGCCGACAAATAATTGTGTATGGTCAGTATTTACACAGCATTTGCTCCAGTCGAGGTTCCTTTAATCGGAACATCATGACGTTCCTGTTTGGTTTAGCCCCAAATCATACCAACCCTAGATGTATATTGTTTATGAGAAGTGGCGTTCTCACCACTGAGTCACAAAGCTGTTAGCAGAGTCAGCTAATAGCTGTTAGCAGAATCAGTTAATTGACCAAGATTGCTTATGACACTGGTGAGTAATATTGTAAATAAATTGATTAGTTAAGCATTCTTTGTTTACATAATTCATTATGGGTTATATGTAAAAGTATGTGAATGTCATACGTCATTATGTCACCATGTCATATTTAAGCACCTCACTAAAGAAAAACTAAGTACACAATTTTATCCCAGCTCCCATGTTTTTCATTTTTAATCAGTTTCTGGAGTTACAAAACATAATAGTGGCGATGAGATATTTTTAAACGAACCTCGAGATGACTACCTGAAGTACAGTGAGATATTTGTGTTAAAAAAGCACATGATGTTTTTCGTTGGAAGTGGAGTGAGACTTCCAAGTTTTAAAAAAAGCACAGCATGTTTATCTTCAGAAGGGGAGAGAGACATTTAAGTTAAAAAAAAAGGACAGAAAACAAACAAAACTAACAAGCAATGGGTATGACCATGGGTTCATAAACAGCGAGTGCAGGGTGATAATAATCATAAATACACAAATAGCAGAAATGGCAGGTTATATCGGAATGATAGATGCATTCCATTGCACAAGAGATAACAGGATGATGTAAACTGACCAGATTGAGCAGTATTTTAAAGCAAAATGGAATAGCCAATAAGAAATGAGTGCCAGTTTTGCTGAGTGTAATAGATGGGAAAGCATACTGTTTGCTTAACAGTTTAACTGTTCCAACCAAACCAGCTGAAATGAGCTTTGCTGATATTATGAATATAATGCAGAAATAACAGCATTTAGAACCTAAACCATTGTTGATTGCAGAATGCTTTAGGTTTCATAAGCAGAATCAGAAAGACGGAAAGTCTATTTTAGCTAATATAGCCGAATTGAAGAAATTGTCTGAGCATTGTCAGTTCAGTGATGTGCTTAATGATGCACTGAGAGGTGGTTAAGTTTGTGGAATCTTATAAGAAAACATTCAAAAAAAAGCTCCTAATTGAAGCACAACTCACTTTTAAAACAGCAGTTGAAATCGCTCTGTCAATGGAAACAACAGCCAGAGATGCAATTGAGTTGCAGTCAGGAATGAAAGTGAGTGTGAACAAAATTGCAATGTCTAAACCAAAAATCTCATATACAACAGACCAATGCAGGTTTAAAGATGGAACTTACAGAAAATGCAGCAAAGTAGGATACATACAAACAGCATGTCGGGCAGACAAAAGTAACTGAACTGCTCAGGGCAGAGAACTTGCAGTCAAATTGCAATTCAAAAAGAGCATGAATCTAAATGCCGATAATGGAAATTTCTGGGGTTTAGATGCTCCATGTCTCCAGAATATGGATATCTGGGACAGCCTCTTTAAAGACTCAGGCCTCCCTGTCCCACTAATTAGCCAACATATTTTGGTGCCAGGGTATTAATATTTAAAGAGCACCTGAATTGAGGTTCAATGCTCAATCATCAACTCTATGTTGGATTCTTGTCTTGCATTTAGTTTAGAACCCTGTCCTTGTTTCAGTCTCGTATTGTGTCTTGATTCTAGTTTCAAATACTCCAACACTTCAGTCTAACCATCCTCACCTAGGTCTCTTGTCAGAATTGAGAATTACAACGTGAAAACTAACAAGAGACAAGCAACATGGCCTACAACAGAAGTGAATGCCAAATTAATTAAAAATGGAATTGGATACTGACTTAGCTGTTTCAGCCATTCATAAAATTAGTTTGAAATGCATTTCAAAGATACTGAACTGAAGCTGGCAGATATCTAACACAGTCCTGGTACTGGAGAAGTGAATACGTCTGTGGGAATGATATTCATAGCAGTGAAATGCAACAGCTAGCAACTCACCTTGGCCTTGCATGTGATCAAAACAGAAGGCCCAGCATTGTGGAGTTATGATAGACTGGGACAAATACAACTTGATTGGAGATCCATCCACCATTTGCATGTCGCGTCCCCCGCAAAAGAGTCAACTGAAAGCGAATTAAGAAAGGTACTGGATGATGCCACAGCAGTGTTCAAGGATGCCTTTGGAAAACTCAAACATATCAGGGGTAAAATAGTGTTAAATAGAAATGCCACACCCAAGTTTTAAAAAGTCCGTTCAGTTCTTTATGCCATCTGTGATAAAGTAGCCAGTGTGATAGATCGTTTGAAGGCTGATGGAATTCTTTCCAAGGTTGAGTGGGGTCCATAGGCAATGCTAGTGGTCCCAGTAGCCAAGAAGAATAGGTCTACTATGATCTGAAGTGGTTTTAAGTTCACCATAAATCCAGTATTGAAAGTAGATCAATACCCTCTTCCCAGGATAGAGGATATTTTTGCAAACCTTTCTGGAGGGAAACAAAGTAGCCAAGGTGGAGAAGGAAGAAGAGTCGGAAGTGTCTCAGAAGGAACATGTAGGACAGACAGTGGAGACAAACTGGGGGCTCCTTAAACAAGGAGGTTTGATGTTTCACTGCTGGGCAAGAGTCTTCACAAGGAACTACAGATGCGATAAAATTAAGGACAGAACTAGACTACTCGCCTGCACAGTGGAGATTGTGTCTGATGTCATCTAGAGATGACACATCGATCAGTTGAGCAGAGCAGAGGCAATTGTTAGAGAAGAAAGGAGTTCAGAGCTGTCAGAACCACTTCCTGCAGTCCCAGAGGCAGCTTCTACAACCACAACGGAGGAGGCCCCAGAACCTGAGATTGTTTCATAGCCTCCAAGCGAAGTGACACCACGCTCCACCCACCTTGTCAGGAAAAACGCTATCCCACAAGGGTAAGGAATCCTCCACAATAATCAAATCTTTTGGCTTGAATGGGACAATTTACTCTGCTGTGCCTATCTATATAGTGCCTATCTATATATTGTGTATATTAGATGACTAGAGAGAAATATGTTTCAGATTTGAGTTGAGATGTGTTCTATATTGAGTTGAAGTTTATAGCTTAAGTAGGAAGGAGTGTAGTGTATTTAATATTTCAGTAATATTTGGATAATATTGTAAATATATTGCTTGATTAAGCATTCTTTGTTGCTTACATAATTAATTGTGATTTATATGTGCTGTCATGTGAACAATATCACTGGAGAGACGTAGCTGGTAGATTTGAAGTAGTCTCTTATTCGAGATACTGCAGGTATCATATTGAGATGCTTGCAGAGGAAGAGGCCTGCTCGACCCAACACCACATGACATTTTATATGCAAAAGATGAAAGGACAATTCTATATTTACAACGTATCTACAATGTTTCCTTTGAAATACACCTAATTCTCACACCCCCCACCCCATCGCACCCACACTCCAGACAATGTTAAACAGCGTTGTCTGGCCCTTCAATCAACTGTTGTTTTCACAGCTCTAGCATTCCATTGTCCAGAGTTGCATTTTGAATTTAATCTACTGTCCATATTCAGATCTGATGATTGGTGTCTGAAGCTAGTTGCTAAAGTTATTTGCTCTATGTCCTAACCCCAAAAATGCCCTAACCATCCCTCCTCTTGGCTCTTATAGACAAAACCACATTTGTACCAGAAAGGACCAGCCTTAAGGAGGATCTATTCAAGTCGGGCAGCGTAAATACCCTGCTTCAGGATTCTCCTGAGTTAATCTGTATGCATCTATATCATCCCTAATGGCTACCCACAATACGCTGAGCAGAGAGATTGCTCCAGAAATTTAGCCAACAGTCTCTAAAATGCAGCTTTTCCATTAGCATGTCTGTTGCCTCCTTCTCTGCTGGCCGATTGCAGTTTAATCACATTCTTTAACTTTACCCCTTCATTCTCTGATAGCTAAAATGCACTCTTTCCAGAGGCACCAGCAACATAAATGTATCAGGCTCACAGGCCCTCTCATCAATGTTGGAGTGATCTCTATTTGAATGATTGCAAAATCCTGTCCACAGTGGCACGCCCTTCCAGACTGTCTCTTCGATTGCTGGCCCAACCACTGAAAGGGCCCAGCTCATTTGTATTCACTCCCCATTCACGCTGGAGTGACTGCCTTCAAATGCCGTGTGCAAATACTTCTCGTCCTCAGTCTGTCACACCACTAAAGTTGTGGAACCTGATGGCTCTGCTGTAATTTGGATCCCTTCCCATCAATTTCCCTTAACATCTTTTCTATTCTATGCTGCACAACTAGTCATCTACTTTCAGCAACCAGCCTATATTGAGTACCATTACTATTAGACTCTAACATGCTCTTCACGGCTTTCTGTCACACGCTCTTTGTGCTCTGCCTTCATGTCTGCTTCCATCTGCAATGGTCAGGTCTGAAGCATCTGTCTGGTGTTCATCTCTTAGGTTCTCTGTAATTACACTGCTCCCAGGAACGCTGGATCTCCTGCTCTGTCTGACATGGCAACATAAAGCTGAGTTGTACAGTTTAACCCAAGTCCAGTATTTCCACTGGCTGCCCTGCCAGGACAGTACACTAATGCAGGCGTCATGTGCTACAATCCATCTGAGAGCAAACCCTCCCTTTCCCCCATCTTACTTCCTCCAAAAGGGGCTTCCCTTCTTTAATTAAGGCCTGTATCAGAGCCACTAGTGCTGAGAACTTTAGTGTGCAAATACAGCAGTAAATGAATAGACCCATTACCTTTGTACTCCCTTTACGTTTGCTGGGCAGGGCATGGAGCTGACTGCAGAACGTCTATCATCTGGCAGGTCCTTCCTCCCCTGGGAAATCATATAGCCTAGGTACTGTATGGTTGGCTTTCCTCTCTGAAACTTGTGTCGACTGGTTTTAAACCTCTAAACTCACAGCATCTCTAAAGCACTGGGCATCACCCTTAAGTGACCTGCTTCATCTTTCTAAGCGATTAGTAGATCATCTACATATTGCAAGCTGGTCGGCCGGTAGGGTGCTAGATCCAAAGTCTGCGTCATGACCATATGAAAAATGGCTGGGCCATTGTGGAATCCCTGGGGGAACCTGGTCCACGTATACATCTGCCCACCCAGGGTGAAGGCAAATTGGTCTTGGGGCCTAGATGCTAAAGAGTGCCCTTAAAATCCATTAATGATATCCAAGACTGAAAAAGATTTATGTTCTAGAAACAGGGCATTCAGAATTGTAATAGGGCAGTGTAGTCTATTGTTAACCAATATGATCCATCTGGTTTCCTTAAGGGCCATATAGGCGAGTTAGTGGTTGATGCAGTCTTTCTTAGTATCCCCTGGTATTTCAGTTCCTTCACTATACTCTGAACCACTGTCAGGGCATCATCTTTTATAGGATTCTACTTATGGGGTTTATGCAGGTCCTCCAATATCTTAACTGAATTTATCTTCACTTGACTGCAAACTTGATTGTGTCTAGCCCACTCCGCTGGGAACTGCTGACAAAGTAACTGATAGACACTACCCTGGTTCCAGTCTCTGATGCTCAGAGCAGCATGGCTATGCTGGCTAGGTTATTTACTCTATTAGGTGTACATGTTCTCTGCCCTTGACTTGTCAATATTATTTCTCCCTTTCCAGAATTGATAATGGCCCCTGCCTCCCTTAGGATGTCTTTTCTGAGGACAGTACCCTCATTATTTGGACAGACCCAGAAATCTACAGGAAGCCGCACTCTCTCGAGCTCAAGTACCTGGGGCTGACTTCTCTCCGCCCTCATTGTTTCACCTCCTGTACTGGTAATGTAAATCACCTCTCCAGTCATTGATACTGATGACCTGGTGTCCGCCAACATTTCACATTGCTAGCCTCTAATAAACCTCTTGTATACATCCCTGGATGACCAATACCGACAACAGAAGCTGCCATTAGTCGCTTGTCTTACCTCACCAGCTCCCCTCAGCAGTAAAATCAGAAAGAGAGGAGCTGCTGGGGATTTTGCCTGAGTGATATTTACATTTCTATTGTTTTTTCAGTGCACTACGCCTAACCATGGTCTGAGAAGCACAGCAGTGGCAAATCATCTCCTTTACCCTCGCACATCTATTCCAGCAGTTCCTTGCTGTGTGTCCTGGCTGCTGGCACACAAAACAAGTTATCTGTGATATCACAGCAGCTACATTCACTTACAGCCACATTAAAACTTCTCTTCCCCCTCCTCTGGTACATCTCACTAGCCCATGATACTATCGCAGAGTAGGTCGATCCCTCCACTATGCCCAAATCTAAAACTTCCTAGACAGCTGAGCTCAGGTCTTCCTTCAGCATTTTCAGGTAGTCCCTCCCTGGATTATCCAACACGAAATACTCCTCATATGCTCAATATTTATGTTCTGTAAATTCTATGGCTGGCTCATCAGTTCTCTGAATCACTGACATTATTGTTCCACAGTGACTATCACCTTCTCCCAGTTGCTGCCCCACTTCCTCTTTAAAGAAACAAAATCTTTCTTCATTGCTGGCATTCCTGGTAGTTGTCCATGTACCATCCTCCACTCCCTGGGCCATACTGTCCACCTATACCTTGAGCACTTTGCTTTTACCAACATATGGATATCTTTAGGGAGTGCCTGGTGAATTTCAACCATTTCCTCAAGCTTGCACTGGAGTTCTGAATTCCCACATGTGACTTTAAGTGAGGGCTACTCTGACAAAATGCTCTGTTTCTTCCCGGGGGTGGAGGACTTATCAATGGTCATAATCAGAGTCAAGGGATGTTTCCGGTCATCAGTGTTCTCAGCCTAATGTTGTCTGATTTCAATCGGTGCCATCCTGGCAGAAATATCTGGGTCAAACCTCTCCCTGAAATATCTCCTCACTAATTCCCACACTATACAAAACATAAATGATGGATACAAGTTAAACAATACACCCTTAAAACCACAGAGTACGTACTCTGCACTCTGCCACTTATGGGCAACTGAACTCATAATGCCTGTTGTATTCCTTTGCACTTAAGTGTTACACTGTGGTTACAGAAGTATTGTTAAAACGCATTCACATTCACAAATACAGTACCCGGAATGAGTATACACACCCCCACTGGTGTTCTGAACCTTCAATAACCACCCTTTGCACCAAATTAATACACAAAGTTTAATCTCTTACATAAGCACACATACACTCCTTTTATATCTACCAGTTCAGCTCTCCACCATGTCCGTGTTACTGAGCGATCCCATAGCCACTGAACTGAACAGGTCCAAGTGTAAGTAGTAATTTTAAAAATACTCACCCACTTGGACTGCTGCTGAGATTGCTGGCCACACAATGGGTCTCGAGTAGGTATCCTAGATGAGCCCCCAAAATGTTGTCATGTGAACAAAGTCACAGGAGAGATGTAGCTGGTAGATATGGAATGGTCTTTTATTTGACAAAATGAGACACAGCAGGCATCATATTGAGACCATTTCGGAGGAAGATGCCTGCTTGACCCAACATTACATGGCATTTCATATGCTAAATATCAAAGGTCAATTCTATATTTATAATGTATCTAGAATGCTTCCTCTAAACCACACATAACTCTCATTCCACCCCCCCACCTGTGCACCCACATTCCAGACAATGTTAATCACAGCTCTAGCTTCCCATTGTCCAGAGCAGCATTTTAAAGTTAATCTACAGTCCATATTCAGATCTGAAGATTGGTGGCTGAAGTTAGTTGCTGAAGTTATTCACTGTCTGTCCTAACCCCCAAAACACCCTAACAACATGTAAGAAGAAGGTGATTGGAATACTTCATTATGCTACCGCATCATATTTGAGTGCCTTACCAAAGAAAATCAATAAGAGATTAGACAAGTTTATTTTGTTTTTATTTTGAATAGTTTCTGGAGTTACAAAACATAACAGGAGGCCTGTCTGTATGTGTGAGTAGGTTACATGGGTGTTGGGATGGGGGATACTGAGAAATGGGCTTGGTTTGCTATTGTTTACTTGTTTTGTTATTGTTGCTGTTGCTTTTGTTGTTCTGCCAAACGTTGTGGGCAAGCTACTGTATGTTAGTGCCAGAATGTGTTGCAACACTTGCGGATATCCTTGGAGTCGTTGGTTGCTAACACAATTGACACTTTTCACTGTATGTTTATATACACGTGATAAATAAATCGGAATCGGAATCTCTGTATGTAAACTGACAAACTCTGTCTTCTATAGCAATGAACAGATATTTCTTTCAGTTAGATGTTGGAAAGACCTTTTGATTGATTTCAGTCACCGCAGATATTCTTTAGCAATCAACAGCCTGGGTAACGGTTTGAGTCAAACCAGAACACTTCTCATGAAATATTTGAGCTGAAATGAGATGTGAATCACATATCTGTGACATCACATATCCATGCCCCTTCTACTGTCCCTCTCTTGGCTCATCTACAGCTGAAAACTTTATATATAGACTTATTAACTCTAGATCTTTTAGTCTATCATATGCCTGACTGCCCCCTCTCTCCTACCATGCTCTATAAATTACTGGTTTTAAAACTTTCATCAATTCTTGCTCACTGTCATCTGGCTAATATTTTAGCCAGAGGGTAGTGAATCTGTGGAATGCAGACTGTGGTGGAGGTCAAGTCCGTAGGTATATTTAAAGCAGAAGCTGGTCATTTCCTGATCGGTCAGAGCATCAAAGGATATTGCAAGAAGGCAGGTGTATAGGGTTGAGTGGGATCTGGGATCTGCCATGATAGAATGGCAGAGCAGACTTGATGGTCTGAATGGCCTAATTCTGTTCCTATGTTTTATGGTCTTATGGTCTAATGTTATTGATCCACTCTGACTTCCTCTTAAATGACTCCTTGATGCCTTATCTTACTCATTCCTCTTCCTGTAACTTCCTCCAGTCCTACAATCTACCAAGATCTCTAATTCTTGCTTCTTACGCATTGCAAGTTTAATTGTAGACCATTGACTGTCAAGATCTCAGCTGCCAAGACCATAAGCTCTGGACTTCTGTCTTCTTTTATTTTATGAGATTTTCAAAAATCTGCGTCACTGACCAAATCTTTGTTCATTGGCCCATATTATTCTTTATTTGGCCTGAAGTCAAATGTCTTTTGACAATACACTAGTGAATATTCCTTGGAATATTTAAAGATGAACGTATCTCTGAGCTTCGTCCATTTGTTGCCTCTTGTGCATCCGCCCTATATGGCCAGCTGCACCATCAGTTGCTTTGACTCTAAACCCTTCAATTACCTCCCCTCACCTCCGAATCTGAGTCAGGTTTAATATCACCAGCAAATGTCAGAAATATTTTTTTAACATTGTGGCAGCAGTACAATGCAATACATGATAAATAAACAAAAAAACCAAATTACAGTAAGTATATATATGTATATTAAATAGTTAAATTAAGATGTTAATTAATAAATAATTAAATTAAGTGCAAGCAGAAGATTTTTTTTTAAAGTAGTGCATAGTATTCATGGTTTTAATGTTCATCTAAAAATTGGATCCAGAATTCGGATTTAGAAATCATCAGCTGGAGCAAAATTTCTCCTGACCGAGGATTTCATATAAATGTTCTAAATGTTTAATAATTACTCCTGTGAAGAACTATATTGAGGAATCGTTATTAGCACCAACTTGCTGCTGGTTCTCAAAATGACTTAAAAATACAAGCCTTTTTGTAGCCTGTTTTCACTGTTGACATTCTGAATGAGTCAATACTATTAATGCCACAGAAATTTCATCAGTGTTAGTGTCAATTCCAAGATTACCTGCTGAGACAAATAAGTAAGGCTTTGAAAATGTGCCTTTAAAATTATGTGCTCAAATGTAGTTCACCTGAAAATTTTCACATTGCTTCATGGTTCATTATTTGTTTGACAAGCTCAGTGAGGCCATGGTATCATGATCTCCCAAGTGGCAAAGCACTTTAAAGGTTGCAGCTCCCTTTTAGTTCCTAAAATTATCTTCGCAGTACCCTGTGGGATGCCGTGGCAACCACTAATTTAAATTCCGCAACTACAGTAATCCACTTTGATTCAATTACTTTGTAGGCCTGAGAAAAATCTGTTCCAAGTATTAAGGAGATCACATGTTTAGCTATAAAATTAAAACAAATTTTATGGAATATTTTATGGCCTAAGAGTAACTAAATACTAGAAAATGGAAGAAAATTAAAGATAATCCCCTTAGCAAAGGTAAAGCACAGTCCTTCTAATTTCAGAAGTAACTAAAATACTAAAGATGCTAAGATACTAAAATGGTGGTGGGGGGGTGCGTCTTGATAGTGAAGCAGGTTACAATGAATTTCAAAGAGATTTTGATCAGATAGCGAGATGGGCTGAGGAATGACAAATGGATTTAACATAGATAAGCGTGAGAGGATCCATTGAGTAGGACCTACTTTGTGAATGGCAGGGGATTGACAAATGTGGAGAAGAGGGGCTTAGGAGGACAAGTGCACAGTTTAGTGAAAGCAGACAAGTGGGTAGACATGGTGATGAAGAAGATGTTTAGCATCTTAGTCTTCATCAGTCAAGGCATCAAATTTACAAGCAGAGACATGTTATGCAAGTTGTTGGTGTGACCGCAATTGGAGTATTAAGTGCAGTTTTAGTCACCCTGTTAAAGGAAAGAAATTGTCAAATGGAGAGGATGCAGAAGAGTTTGACAAGGATACTGCCTGGACTAAAGGGTCGGAGTAACAAGGAGTGGTTGGCCACGCTGGATTTTTATTCCATGGACTTCATAGTGGTGACTTGATAGAAGTTTATAAAGTCATGAGGGATATGGATAAGGTGGATGGTCGTAGTCTTCTCCTCAGTGTTGGAGACTCCAAAGCTAGAGGGCATAGATGCAAGACAAGAGGTGAGTGATATGAGGCACCTGAGATGTAATTTCTTCATGTATCGGGTAATGAGAACCTGGAATGAGCTACCAGACGATGTGATCGAGGCGGACAGAATTGTAACATTTAAGAGGCATTTGGATTGGTTAATGGAGACTCCGGGCTTGAAGGGTTATGATCCAAACATGGGCAACTCAGACTAGCAGGGAGATTGCTGAGGTTGGCATGGACCAATTGGGTCAAAGGGTTTACTTCTGCGCTTTCTGACTCCAAAATCTTACAGGTTCTCTCAAGTCAACGGTAATACAAATCATGAAATAATTAAGCACTAATACTTTTGGAGAGTTCTTATGCTACTGTAAATCCTTTTGCAAAGGGAAAGTCTTTCTAAAAGGTCATTATCCTGTTCAGCTGTCTAGTTTTTTTTGTGCAATTGAGGAATTATAATTCTTGATTGGAATTTAAAGTTATTCAAGTTTATTGTATCTCTGCCCCCTTCAGCTACAAATACTCCTGCTACTTTAATAGAAACCATCAAAATTAAAATGATTGTTTATGGTAAATACCATTAACTCTTTACAGACATGTTCCCAGTATTCAAAACAGTAAATTATTTGTCACAAATAATAGTTGTATTTTTCAATAATATGCTTGGAGGATTTGACCTCTGAATCTTAAAACGACACAGATAGAGGCCACTCAGCCTATCAGGTTCGTGCAAGTTCCTGAGGAGCAATCCCTTGTGTCATCGACTCTCATTGTTTCTCTGTAGTCCTGCATCTTATTCTCTCGCACACTTGCCTGTCAGCTCCCATTTGTTTCAGGTTCTGCCACTTACTATGCTGACTGGTAACTCACAGGAGCCAATTTAACCTGCCAACATATCTCTGGAATGTTTGAGGGAAGCAGAATACCTGGCGGAAACAGACACGGTCACAGGCAGAGAATGTGCAATCTCCACACAAAATTAAAGCATGTGAGGTCTGGATAAACCCAGATTCCTAAAGGCAAGAGACTGCAGCACCATTGCGTAGTCCTAGAAATTCATATATATTTTCATTTACTCTCACTTGTAGAATGAATTTAAGAATGTGAAGAAAGAGCAAGGGTAGATCATTGAATAATGTTTGTAGATGATTACATCATTTCCCTCTCTCCCTACATTTATTTCAGGCTATCCAGCTAAGAATATATGATGCCATAAATGATAAACAGACTGTTAATATACCAGCTAGATGACTGCAGGTTTTAAGCCGTTATTTCATAAGTTCTCTATAACCTATGCACAATTACTAAAAAGAATTTTTCACGAAGTCTATTTCTTTTACTCCAAAGTCCAATCTGCATTGACAACCTGAGGCACAGTGAAGCTCATTTTTCGGAATAGGTTTCCAGCTGTAATATGCACAGCAGCTTTTTGGCATTGTGCTATTCTCGTTTTGCAACATTTGACGTTTTAATTATTTTTTAGTTGATGCTTAGATGACGCTTTTTCCCTTTTCATCTTTCATCAAACGGTGCAGGAAAGAATGTATGAGTACATTATTATCTCCAAGTTATGGAACGTGGACCTCATGTGAAATCAATGTTTGGCAGGCGTAGGCACCATTGCACCTAATTCCACTGATTCACTGAAGGGTGCTGCTTAAGATATGCTTTAGAGCAGGGGTTCCCATCCTGGGGTCTTCAGAGCCCTTGCTTAATGATATTGGTCCATGGCATAAAACAGGTTGAGAACCCCTGCTTTAGAGTCTTAGTATCTACTATGAAGGCCAACAAGAAAACAAATCTCAGGATATTATATAGTGACATACACTCAGTGTTCATTTTATTAGGTACCTCCTGTTCACTTGTTCATTAATGAAAATATCTAAATTGCCAATCAATGCATAAATACATGCAGACATTGTTCAGACCAAACATCAGAATGGGGAAGAAATGTGATCTAAGTGACTTTGACCTTGGAATGAATGTTGATACCAGACAGGGTGGGTTGAGAATCTCAGAAACTTCTGATCTCCTGGGATTTTCATGTCCAACAGTCTTAGAGTTTACAGAGAATGGTGCAAGGAACAAGAAACGTTCAGGGAACAGCAGTTCTGTGGATGAAAATGCCTTGTTAATGGGAGAGGTCAGAGGTAAATGGTTAGACTGGTTCAAACTGACAGAAAGGCAACAGCAACTCAACTAACCATGCTTTACAACAGTGGTGTGCAGAAGAGAATCTCTGAATGCACAGCATGTTGAACCTTGAAATGGATGGGCTACAGCAGCAGAAGACCATGTAAGTACACTCAATGGCCATTTTATTAGGTACAAGAATGAACACTTAGCAGAGAAGAAACTCTTTGGCAAATGATTAATAGGATAATAAAGACTTTAGTTAAAGACTATTTTAATGATAAACTTTCATTACTGTGACTCATCATATCTGTTTTTTCAATTGGATTGCATTCATTTAGTACGTTTAATTTATTCTAAGCCTGATACACAGTATCTAGAAATTAATATCATGTGTTTGCTCAGAACACAGTCGAGGATTATTTATTAACTACCACTTATTTATTAAGCTCCACATTCTGTCACACACTTGAACACTACATGTCTGTATTAAATTCAGCAATTTGCAAGCAGGGTATGTTTTTGTGTATTGAGACTCTTAGCAATCATATCCATGGAGAATAAAATTGGAAAAAAAATCACACGCATCTGTGAATTCTGACTTAGATGTCAGGGCAGCAGAGTTGCAATAATAAAATATACATAATTATTTACATGCATCAAACAATCAAACAGGATGGCATAACGCTGCCCCCCCTAGCTGGATTAGCAGTTGTAGTAGAGCTGGTATAAATGGTACCTGAGGCCCTCCTTTGGTCAGGGGTGTCCATGGATCTTGCGTCCGAGGTGTCTGTGTGATATGCAAGCCAGAGTAGTATGAAATGCCCATGTAGCAAGCTCCCACTTTCCACGCAGCTGATAAATCCAAGGGAATGGCAGAGACTGATGCAGTTTGGCAGCAGTGATATTGCAGGAGTTACCAGTCAGTGTTAAACTCAATGTTGGACTGCCTTAGGGACTCCAGCTGCAGGTATTTCCTCTGGTTTTACTCCCTAAGCCTTCCCCATGAGTGGGAAATCAAAGACAGTATAAAAAAAGTGTATAATATAGAAAAAAATTAATGGGAAACTAGAGGATTGGAAAGTTTTTAAAAACCAACAGAAGGCCACTAATAAAGCAGCCATTTGAGAAAGGATGAAATATGAAGGTAAGCTAGCTAATAATATAAAAGAGGACATATATAAAGAGTAAAAGAGAGGCAAGAATGGACATTGGACCACTGGAAAATGACACTGGAGGTACGAATGGAAGGGAAAAAAAAAGCAGCAGATGAAATGAATAAGTATTTTGCGTCAGTGTTCTCAGTGGAAGACATCAGCAGCGTGCCAGAAATTCAAGAGTGTCAGAGGCCGGAAGTGAGTGTAGTTGCTGTTACTAAGGAGAAGGTGCCTGGGAAGCTGAAAGGTCTGAAGGCAGATAAGTCACCGGGACCGGATGCACCCCAGCCCAGAGATCTGAAAGAGGTAGCTGAAGAAATTTTGTAGGCATTTGTAGAATCTTTCAAGAATTGTGTCCGGATTCTGGAATGGTTCTGGAGGACTGGAAAATCACAAATGTCACTCCACTCATTCAGAAGGGAGGCAAAATACAGGAAACAATAGGTCAGGTATCCTGAATTCAGTCAGCGCTTGGCAAGATGTTAGAGCTAGTAAGGTTTCAAGGTATTTGGAAGCACATGATAAAATGTGCCGAAGTTGGCATGCTTTCCTTAAGGGAAAATCTTGCCTGACCAATCTGTTGGAATTTTGAGAAAATAACAGGCACGACAGACAAAGATTTAAAGTTTCAAAGTACATTTATGGTCAAAGGAGAGTCATTGGATGTTGTTTACCTGGATTTTCAGAAGATCATTGACAAGCTGCTGCACGTGGCTGCTAAACAACTTAAGAGCTCCTGGTATTACGATAGATACTGGCATGAATAGAAGATTGGATGGCTGGCAGGAGACAAAGAATGGGAATAAAGGGGGTGTTTTCTATTCGACTGTCAGTGATTAGTGGTGCTCCCCAGGTTCAGTATTGGGAGCACTTCTTTTCACTTTATATGCCAATGATTTGGATGACAGAACTGATGGCTTTGTGGCCAAGTTTGCAGATAATCCAAAGATAGGTGGATGGGCAGGTAATGTTGAGGAAGCAGGGAGTCTGCAGAAGGATTTAGACAGATTGGGAGAATGGGCAAAGAAGTGGCAGATGGAATATAGTGCAAGGAAGTGTATGGTCATGCACTTTGGTAGCAGGAATAGAGGCATGGACTACTCTCTATACGGGCAGTGAATTCAAAAATCAGAGGAGCAAAAGGATTCAGGAGTCCTTGTGCAGGATTCCCTAAAGGTTAAGTTACAGGTTGAGTCGGTGGTAGCGGAGGCAAATACAATGTTAGCATTAATTTTGAGGGGACAAAAATATATAAGAGCAAGGATGGGATGCTGAGGCTTTATAAGGTGTTTGTCAGACCACACTTGGACTATAGTGTGGAGGTTTAAGAAAAAGTGTGCTGGCAGTGGAGAGGGTCCAGAGGAGGTTCATGAGAATTACTCTGGGAATGAAAGGGTTAACATATGAGGAGCGTTTGATGGCTCTGGGCCTGTACTCACTGGGCCTGCACCTTACTACAGGAAGGATGTGGATATTATAGAGAGAGTGCAGGGGACATTTACAACGATGTTGCCTGATTGGACGGGGTACCTTATGAGAACAGGTTGAGTGAACATGGCCTTTTCTCCTTGGAGCGATGGAGGATGAGAGGTGATGTGATAGAGGTGTATAAGATTATGAGAGGCATTGATTGTGTGGGTAGCCAAAGGCTTCTTCCCAGGGCTGAAATGGCTAATGCGAAGGGGCATAGTTTTAAGGTGCTTGGAAATGGTTACCGAGGGAGTGTCAGGGGTAAGTTTTTCACACAGAGGGTGGTGGGTGCATGGAATGCACTGCCGGCGGTGGTGGAAGCCAATAAAATAGGGGCTTTTAAGAGCCTCTTAGATAGGTACATGGAGCTTAGGAAAATAGAGGGCTATGCACTGGGGAAATTCTAGACAGTTTCCAGAGAAGGTTACATGGCTGGCACAACATTGTGGGCTGAAGGGCCTGTAATGTGCTGTAGATTTCTATGTTCTATGTACAAAGAGAAAATTCATTTTTATATATAAAACATTAGCTCAAATTTCCCAAGCTTCACTTTATTTCAGTAAATCTATTTACTACACTGAATTACTGAAAGAGATATGATAAACCTCACATTTCCTTCAAATTAACACGTAATCTAAATGTGATTCAAGACTCAAGATTGTTTAATATCATTTCCAGTACACAAGTGTAAAGGAGAATTGTTACTCCACTTCCAATGCAGCTCAAAAACAAACAAGATAAAGAACACAGTAATATAAAAAACATTGAATATAATTACATAGGATAGCTTATATACATAAACCGCTTGTGTTGGAAACCACTGTTTTTTAAAAAATAATAATCTTTTAAGATTTGTACTTTTGAACAAACTCCTGTATTTTTCCACACTGACTGGCAGAAAGTGATATAGCAGCTAAACTAACAGTTTATCACCTTTCTCATTTTCATTGGCTAATTATTAGCACATTACCCACGTGACATAATTGTTTTAATCATGTAGCCTACTAATTAATTCATCACTATCTAAGAAATTTCCTTTAATTCATCTATAAAAGCAATAGAATTTTCAGAAATGCCTGCTTTTATTCCTTTGTCTTACAACCTATAGGATTAATTCCCCCACATAGCATTGTTTCCCAGCCCTTTACTTAGTTTGTTTAGCATTTGAAAGTTTGTTCGTACTCTAAAACAAACTGAAATCTTGAAATTAAGACTGCTCGTCACTTTTGACTCCCAGAAGAGCCCAAAGGATCATAAATTAAACAGAGATCCAACATAAAGTTACGTTAGGCACATGAGTGTCTCTACATAAGGTAACTGATAGGAGGTGATAAAGTAATGGTGTTAGGTTACTGGGTGGAGGTGTTGATCAGTCTTATTGCTTGGGGAGAGCATCTGCTTTAGAGTTTGGTGATCTGGGCGTGGACGGTACATAGCCTGCTCCCTGATGTAAGTGGGGAAAAAAAAGTCCATGAGCAGGGTGACTGGGATCTTTTATGATGTTGCTTGCCTTTTTCTATATACGTCTTTGATGGCAGGTAGGCTGGTGGGTGGCAGTAATGCATTGGGCAGTTTGATTACTTCTTGTCTGCCACCGCAGTGCAGTTTCCATACAATGCAATGATGCAGCATGTAAGGATGCTCTCTGCTGTAGAAGGATGTGAGTATAGATTGTCATAGTCCAGCTCTCTTCAGCCTCCTCAAAAAGTAATGGCATCGCTGAGCTTTCCTGATTTTGTATGGTTTGTTCTGGGACCGTGAGAAGTTGCCAGAGATGTGCCCTCCCAGGAGTTTGAAACCGCTCGCATTCTCCACTGCTGCCAATGGAAAGAGGGGTGTGAGTGATGTGAGATCTCCTGAAGTTAAGAACCATCTTTTTTCTGTCTTGTTGACATTGAGGCAGAAGTTATTTGCCTGAAACCAGGCCTCAAGCTCTTTAAAATGTTTTCAAGTGATTTTTGTTTGAATTTTAACAAATTAATGTTGCAATATTACATTTAATTTGTTGTAGTTTATGCTTTTTTTTTATATTACTGAAGGTCAGAGATCATCACAAGTGTTCAAGTTATTAACAGACTGATTATGGGTCTCAGCCCAAAATGCCAACACTTTATTCCTCTCCATGGATGCTGCCGGACTTCCTCCAGCATTTCATGCGCCTTACTCTGGATTTCCAGCATCTGCAGGATCTTTTGTGTATCTGACAGATGGCTCAACTCCGCTGTCAAAGCACATGGTTTTACACTGTGACAGAGTCAGGTCAGAACTGACTTTGGTCCTGGAGGAGAGGGTATATTGACTGAATGATGAGCTAACCATGAGTATCATGCCCATCCTGTTATAGAGTAACACACACCAAAGGGTCTTGGCCCGAAAAGTCGATTGTACCTTTTTTCATAGATGCTGCCTAGCCTGCTGAGTTCCTCCAGTGTTTTGTGTGTGTTGCATGGATTTCCAGCATCTGCAGATTTTCTCTTGTTTGCCATTATAGAGTGAGATATTGATCAGTTAGAGCTCTATGGGCAAATTTAGGCGTTCTTTATTATAAAGATTATTAAAGCCATCAACAGGATTCACCAGCAACTCCTTCAGACAGTCACCTTCCTAATCATTTTCTTTTTAAAATCTAATATGTTATGCATACTTATATATCAATCTGTAACATTTTTCCTACAATAAAACTTAGCTGAAAGAGTTAGTCCCACACTTCACCCTAAGGTCCTCTTCTTCAATTGGCTTGACTACGGAGTGTAATTTGATCAAGGAATTTCTATAGTATCCATTTCAGCGAACCCTGGAACCCAGTATAAACCTTCAGTATCTGGAGTGCATCAAAATGGAGGAGATTGGCGAGGGGTTGATGAAAGGAAACATTTCAACATGAAGTATAATAAAGACACAATAATTTACTATTTGACCACTTAGAAATCCCATTTCCCAAGATCTCCCTTCACACACTGAGGTCCAGGTTTCCACACCCTTTCCTCTCACTGGAGGTACAGTCCATGTGCTCCCTTCACCTGCTGAGGCCCAATTCCTGTCTGGTTCCCCCATCTACTCATTCAGCGCTGCCTTCCTATTTACTATTTCGGGCCTGATTCCCACATTCATTTCTACTTTGTGGAGCCCCATTCACTCAGTGGCCCCCCCCCCCCAATTTCTGCAGTTCATATCCACTCAATGGGTTCTGACTCCGTCACGCTGTTCAAACTCACCTGGTTTTGTTTCCTGCATTCACATTAAAATTACCACGTTTACTGGAATGTCACTATGTTAAATTTCTGATATAAATGTATTAAATGTGTGCTAGAGCATTTAAAAATCCAACAATCTGGAAATCCTGTTATTTTGGTACCATCACAAAGTCCTAAAAGTGCCAGAGTAATGGAGTTTTGCTACTGTTTCTTCAACTGGATAAAGTCTACCACTTTGTACAAGAGCTCATTAAAACTCAATTTACTCAAAAACATGATGAGGAAATCATTTTAATACACAACAAGAATAGCTCCTATATAAAATATTGTTCAAACAACATGCAAGACTATAAGAATTAAGCCATTCAGTCCATCAAGTCCGCTCCCCATTTCATCATGGTTGATCTGTTTCCCTCTCAACCCCATTCTCCTTGCCTTCTCCCCATATCCTGGCTAAAGAACCTATCAGCCTCCTCGGACCCAGTGACCCGGCTTCCACAGCCGCCTGTAGCAACAAATTCCACAGATTCACCACCCTCTGTTTAAAGAAATTCCTTCTCATCTGTTTTAAATGGACATCCCTCTGTTCCTAGACTCCCACACCAAAGGAAACATCCTCTTCACATCCACTCTATCGAGGCATTTCAACATTCAGTAGGTTTCAATGAGATACCTCACACATATTATTCTATATGATGTAATAAAGCATTTCTTTACTCTACTGGCAAGTGATAACGACTCTGGGCTTTGAAGGGCAGTGAGTGACAGGATGTTTCTGAGGAAGTATTTATCAGGAAAGCTGGACATAACAAGGAGGCATTAAATCTAAAACATTGCCGACTGGGATTGAAATGTGGTCTCTGTTACAAAATGTATTAAGGGAATTCAAAGAAAAACAAACTAAAAATGTAAGTCTTACAGTGCAAGTTGAAAGTAGGCCTTCAGTTCTCAAAATTTATGGGCATCTACACTTGACCTAAGATTGTTTGTGTCAAAGTAAACATATCATGTGATTCATTGTTGGCTATAGTTGATGGCAGATTGAGTGATGGAAAAATTACATGCACATGCTGTTCTTATACATAGACCCCGTCAACAAGATCCAAACCTTTTTATCAGAACCAGAAATTTCAGGGAAAATAATTTGAGGATATTGTAACAACTCCAAGTCTTGGTCATTTGCATGTTAATAACCTGTATTTCTGAACTGTTTCAAACCTCTCAAGTACATACTGTTTAATAGTCAGGTACCAACATGTTAATGGAAACTTGTCACATATGATTTACCTTGGAGAACACTTTTACCTGCAAACCATTAACTGTGTGACATTTCTCCCTATAAATCTGTTGCAGAGAAATGTGCCTTGAAGTAACTTATGCTGAATGCATAGCAAAATCAGTGTCATCTGGTATCAGTGTTTCATGCCTCAGTTTCATCTGTTGTAGCAAGCATCACACACACACAATGCTGGAGGAACTGAGCAGGCCAGACAACGAATATGGAAAAGAGTAAACGGTCAATATTTCAGGCCAAGACCCTTCATTAGATCTGATGAAAACAGATTCAAAACAGCGACTGTTTACTTTTTTCCCCCATAGATGCTGCCTGGCCTGCTGAGTTCCTCCAGTGTTTTAGGGTATTGCTTTGATTCCCAGCATCTGCAGATTTTCCCTTGTTCGGAATTGATGCACCACCAATAACTCTCTGAGACATGAGGCGAGATATCGGCTTTTATTGACTGGAAGAAAGAACAAGCAGCAATTGACCACCATGCTACATCCTGGAGACTGAGGGCCGGGCTCAGGCCTCAATCGTCTTTATACAGGGGTCTGTGGGAGGAGCCACAGGAGCAGTCAGCGGGGGGTGTGTCCAGACAGGTATATGTAGTTCACCACAGGAATATGAACAAGCATCTCATTTTTCGTAGGTTCCAAAGCCGGAGGAAAACAACAGGAGTCAATAACCTGTCTCTGAATGTAAACAAACAAAAGAGATGGTTGTTGACTTCAGGAGGACACGGAGCGACCACTCCCTGCTGAATATCGATGGCTCCTTGGTAGAGATCGTTAAGAGCACCAAATTTCTTGGTGTTCGTCTGGCGGAGAATCTCACCTGGTCCCTCAACACCAGCTCCATAGCAAAGAAAGCCCAGCAGCTTCTCTACTTTCTGCGAAGGCTGAGGAAAGTCCATCTCCCACCCTCCATCCTCATCACATTCTACAGGGGTTGTATTGAGAGCATCCTAAGCAGCTACATCACAGTCTGGTTCAGAAATTGCACCATCTCGGATCGCAAGACCCTGCAGCGGATAGTGAGGTCAGCTGAGAAGATCATCGGGGTCTCTATTCCCACCATCATGGACATTTACACTACACGCTGCATCCGCAAAGCAAACAGCATTATGAAGGACCCCACGCACCCCTCATACAATCTCTTCTCCCTTCTGCCATCTGGGAAAAGGCACCGAAGCATTCGGGCTCTCACGACCAGACTATGTAACAGTTTCTTCCCCCAAGCCATCAGAATCCTCAATACCCAGAGCCTGGACTGATACCAACTTATTGTCCTCTGCTGTGCCTATTATCTTGTTTATTATTTATTGTAATGCCTGCACTGTTTTGTGCACTTTATGCAGTCCTGTAGTCTAATGTAGTTTTTTTCTCTTTTTTTTTACGTAGTTCAGTCTAGTTTTTGTACTATGTCATGTTACACCATGGTCCTGAAAAATGTTGTCTCATTTTTACTATGTACTGTACCAGCAGTTATGGTCAAAATGACAATAGGTCACTTGACTTGAAAATGGTAAACAAGTGAAGCTATAGAAGGCAGCAACACATGAACATCCTGAAGAAGGACTTCAGCCTGAAACGTTAACACTTTATTCATTTCTGCAGATGCTGCCTGTCCTGCTGAGTTTCTCCAGCATTTTGTGTGTGTTGCTTTGGATACCAAGCATCTGCAGACTTTCTCATGTTTAACATAAATATATATAACTACAGTATAACTTCACACACAAAATGCTGGTGGAACACAGCAGGCCAGGCAGCATCTATAGGGAGAAGCGCTGTCGACGTTTCGGGCCGAGACCCTTTGTCAGGACTAACCGAAAGGAAAGATAGTACCAGCATTTTGTGTGTGGTGTTTGAATTTCCAGCATCTGCAGATTTCCTCGTGTTTGCAGTATAACTTCCTGCTTGTATATAAACAACAGTTTATAAAGACACAGTACTGTCACATTCCCAAGGACAATATGGTGTAGGTAAATGAGCATGGTTCTATAGTAAGAACAAAATACATTCTTTTCTCTGTGTTTGGTATTGGTATCAGTTCCAGCTACAATGGCTGTGTAAAAAGGTAGCCAGGGTTCTTAAGGACAAAGGTGTTGCAGTGAAGGTAATGAACATATATTCCAAGCAACCCTCATCAGTCTATACCACTTGCAGTGTTGTGGTGAGGGCAGCATGGTAGCATAGTGATTAGTGTAACACTTCACTGAACCAGCTCAAAGATTGGGGTTCAATTACCACTGCCGAACATTCTCCTCCTGAATGTGTGGGCTTCCGCCAGGTGTTCCAGTTTCCTCCCACGTTCCAAAGACATAACACAAGACCATAATTCCATAAGATATAGGAGCAGAATTAGGCCATTTGGCCAATCAAGTCTGCTCTGTCATTTCATCATGGTCGATCCATTTTCCTTCTCAGCGAAATTTCCTGCCTTCCCTCCATATCCCTGACAAATCAAGAATCCATCAACTTCTGCCTTAAACATACCCAATGACTTGGCCTCCACAGCAACCTGTGGCAATGAATTTCGCAGATTCATCATCTCTGGCTGAAGAAATTCCTCCTCATCTCCATTCTAAAAAGTTCATCCTTCCATTCTGAGGCTGCATCCTCTGGTCTTAGACCCCCCCACCCCCCCACTATAGGAAACATCCTCTCCACATCCAGTCTATCAAGGCCTTTCAACATTCAATAGATTTCAACCAACTTAACCCTCATTCTTCTAAATTCCAGTGAGTACAGGCCCAGAGCCATCAAATGCTCTTCATATGATAAGCCTGTCGATCCTGGAATAATTTTCATGTACCTCCTTTGAACCGTCTCCAACGTCAGCTCATCCTTTCTTAGACAAGGGGCCCAAACCTGCTCACAATACTCCAAGTGAGTCCTCACCAGTGCTTTATAAAGCCTTAACATTACATCCTCACATTTACATCCTTGCGTGTTAGGGTTAGTAAATTGTGGGCACACAATGTTGGTGCCGGAAGCATGGGAACACTTATGGGCTGCACATTCTCAACACAAACAATGCATTTCGCTACGTGTTTTGATGTACATTGACAAATAAAGCTAATCTTTATCTGGTTACAGAGAAATTCAACAGACATTGATCGAAGTAGGGTAGTCAGAAAACAATTGCAAATTAACGCTCAAAACCAATCACGTACTTACAAACAAATGAAGCAACTTCTGCAGCAGCAAGATCCTGAGGTGATTCACAAATTTACAAAATAGCTTTTGAATGGTGGCTTTGTTCTGCAGCTTCCTAGCCAATCAATATTCTGAGCCATGGTCTGGAAGGATGCAAGAATGAGCTCAATTAGTTAAATAAGTAACTAATTTATGGTTTCCCCACTCTGGGATGTTCAAAGTGTGATTTTTCTCCAAAGAAATTGAGATCAAATAAGTTACAATGGAAATAACCCAGTATTAATAATGCTCGATTGTTCTGTAATGGATTGTAGAAAAATAGTAGTGAGATTGTCTTTTTCCCCCTTCAGTAAGGGATCATACATATCATTGACAGCATGTGTCTGTTAACAATAATCTGTATTCTCCTGAGAGAGAGACAAGAAACAAGATAAAGAGCAACATCATCAGAATCAGTCCAAGAATCAATGACCACATTATGCTGGATTATTCCATTTCATCTTCTTTAACCTTTCTGCAGCTTTCACCTCCGCCGGCACCCAGTGTCTTCTCTTTGTTGTACTTGCCTGCAAAGAGTGAGGCAAACGCAGTGACGCTTTTCCTATCTCTGACTACTAAACAATGCCATCTATTACTTAAATATTGAATTATGAGAATGTTGTTAAATATCTTTGATAGAAACTACTATTTGTGCTTATTAACATACATTCATACTTCAAGATCAGCTGACAGATTATGAGGTTTAAAAACGATACATACAGAAACTGAAGGTTGGAAACAATATCATTCGAACTAGAAAAGAAACATTTGGATTTAGGAAAAATTAACAATATTTTATATCAAGATTTGTTCATGCAATGGTACAGTAGCATAGTGGTTATCCCAATGCTTTACGGTAGCATCAACCCGGGTTCAATTCCCACCACCGTCTGTAAGGAGTTTGTATGTTCTCCCTGTGACCGCATGGGTTTCCTCCAATTCCTCTGGTTTCCTACCACAGTCCAAAGATGCGTCGGCAGGTTAATTGGTCATTATGATTAGGCTAGGATTTAATTGGGGGTTGCTGGGTGGCATGGCTCAAAGGGCCGGAAGGGCCTATTCTGTGCTCTATCTCAATAAATAGGAGTTCGGTTGTCACACTTTAAAATAATTTCTCAGTACCTAGAATTTCCCATTTAATTTCGACAAGTTCCTCATTAATTTTCAGCAGCTTCTTCAGAGTTGTTAATCATTTAGTGGGAAATTCACGCTCCACGAGTAATGCACTAACTAGATGGCTAATTAATTTTCATTTATCTTTGCAAAGGAGATTAACAATCAGACCTTCCACTCTGGGAGTGAAATTTTCTGTATCCACATCCAGCTCAAACTCTGGACGTGGCCTGCTCCCCACATCCCACACCAACTCTGATCCTGCTGTAGGCCTCAAATGAGCAAAGCAGTGTACAGTGAGGGGAAGGTGTGGGCTGGAAGCATTTCAGTGGTGGTAATAAATTGTTTAGATGATTGATTGGACATGAGGTTTAAATTTCAAGGGGGAAGTAGCAACAGGGCTGCACACCACCTCGTGCAGCCAGATTAAGCTATCAGGAAGGAATTAACATGATGGCTTATGCAGGCCACAAGAATGCAGATAATTGACCTGCCTCTTCACAGATCTACTGACCGAGGATCAACCCTGACCTCTGCGACCATCTGTGTAGAGCTTACACTTTCTCCCTGTGGTGAACTACATATACCTGTCTGGATACGCCCCCTGCTGACTGCTCCTGTGGCTCCTCCCACAGACCCCTGTATAAAGGCAATTGAGACCTGAGCCCAGCCTCTCAGTCTCCAGGATGTAGCATGGTGGTCAACTACTGCTTGTTCTTTCTTCCAGTCAATAAAAGCCGATATCTCGCCTTCACGTCTCAGAGAGAGTTATTGATGGTGCATCACTACCTGGCACCATTCCTCCAATACTGTGCACTGGAATTTAATTATCCTCCGTAAGTGGATCTCAGTTTGTCAGTGACTGTTATAATCAGGCGGATTTCATGGGAATGTGGGGAGAATAGACTGGAAGAAAATTAGAGTGGGCATGGAATTGGTCGGTGAGCCAGCATGAATTCAAAGGGCTAAATCAGAAATATGCTACTTCAGTTTCAGGTTAGGAATTGGAAAGTAAAAATTCTAATGACTTCTGGTATAATGATTCTGGTATCTAACCCCCCTCCCTTCTCAGTCCTAAAGAAACATCTCAGCCTGAAATGTTTACTGTTAAACTCTTTTCCATTGATGCTGCACATTCAGACTGGGTTAATTGAAATGGGCCCTATATTTGTTTTCCTTTTCTTTTTCCTACTAACTGTTCCATGAAGCTGAAATTTGTACATGTACTTTATTATTTTATGGTAATTAAATTATTAATTATTTCGTGCCAACCAGCAATTGTATATGGGCAGTATTTACACAGTATTAGATCAAATAGAGGTCCCTTAAATCAGAACATCACAGCATTCCTGTCTGGTTGAACCCCAAATCATATCAACCACGGATGATTATGAAAGGTGACCTTCTCACTGCTGAGTCCCGTGGCTGTTGGTGGGGCCGACGCTAAGGCAGATTTCCATACGAGCCCAGTTGGGGGTTTGGGGGGGAGGTGGGGGAAAGGCTTCATCCGTATCCCAGAAAGTGGATTTTAAATCAATACCTTACCTCATTGTTCTCATTCCATAACAAAATCTTTCCAAAACAAAGAATTTAAACAGAACACCTGTTTTGATTAAGATGTCAAAATCTCACTCCAGAATTTCTTCTCAGGTATGTTACTCTCCTTGAGGCACTCCAGAATTTTCAGCCTGGTCTGTTGAATAATGTGAACTTTTCTTCATTGTCATAAGTCAGGTGTTGAATCAGGACCCAAATGCAGGACACAGACACTGGAGTCCGGGAAACAGGACGGGATAGAACCCAAGGACATGATGGGATGTAGTCTCGGCAGGGGAAGCAGGACCAGGACAAGGGACTGGGAACAAGAAGCTTGGGGTGGACTCTGAGCCCAAGACTGGACAAGGACCCAGAACCTGGGTCTTGCCTCAGGCTCAGACCCCCAAACCCCAGCAAGGATGTGATGCTTGGCTAGGGACTTGGGGTCTTGAGGCTTGGGTCAAGGCTTGAGGCTAGAGGCTGGGGTCTTGGAGCATAGACAACTCAATGCTGGAGCTAGGGGCAGACTAGGAACTATACATCAACATGGAGCCAGGACTTACCCTCCAACAAGCCAGGACTCATCTATAACTCCACACTAAGGTGGGGCAGGACTATTCATCAGGCAACAGCAGAACAGCCTGACTTACCCCACAGAGGCAAGGACAAGGCAAGACAGATCCCCCCACAGGGTAACAGCAGAACAGCTTGACTTACCCCACAGAGGCAAGGACAGGAAGAGACAAACACCAAAGAACAACAGACAGTTCCACCTCTACATCAGGGTAGCTCCAAGTAGCCATTACAGCCAGCAGCCTTGGCTGGCTACAGAAGCAACCAGATCCCTACCTAGCTCAGAGTGGCTGACAGCCACCCAGCTGGCCCAGGAAATAGCTGAATCCATACCACAATGACCACTCCGACTACTACCAGCGAGACTCCCAGAAGCCATGGTTCTCCAACGCAGCCCCAAGGATAGCAAGAGTCCATTCTAGCCTTCCACCAGCCATCTGTGCCATGAATATCTTGACAAGACAACCCCCCAGCCACACTCACTACCAGGGCCACTTATATTCCCAGTTCCAATATGAGCCTCAGGTGTTTCTGGTTAAGTCCAACCGCAGCAAGGGACCGCCGAAAAACCGGGAGTCCGCGGACTGGACCACGGATTTCAGACTGAACCACCACATTTATGTTATAGAGCCAAAGTAATATAGTCATACTACATGGAAACAACCCCTTTGACCCACCTGGTCCATGCTGACTGAAATGCTCATCCAAGTGAGTCACAGTTGCCTGTGTTCAAATCTGGATCTAAATCTTTCCTATCCATGCACCCTATCCAATTGCCTTTTAAAAGCTGTTATTGCAGCTGCCTCAACCATTTCCTTGGACAGTTCATTCCACATAGATACCACCCTTAGTGTAAAAATTTGCCCCTCAAATTCCTAGTAAACCTTTCCCTTTTCATCTTAAACCTAAGCCCTCTAGTTCTTGATTCCAGAATCATGGAAAAAAGCTTGATTGCATTCAACCTGTTCATGATTTTGTACTCCTCTATAAGATCACCTTGCAGATTCCTACAGTCCAAGGGATAAAGACCTAATCTGTCCAACCTCTCCCTCTAGCTCAATCCTTCAAGGCCTGGTAACATCCTGGTAAATCTTTTCT
Source organism: Hemitrygon akajei (assembly GCF_048418815.1). Lineage (NCBI taxonomy): Eukaryota > Metazoa > Chordata > Chondrichthyes > Myliobatiformes > Dasyatidae > Hemitrygon > Hemitrygon akajei. The sequence continues at coordinate 33,036,438 of NC_133145.1, forward strand.
GCACTCGTTCCAGTATAATAACATCTTTCCGATAGCAGGCTGACTGACCAATGCTGAACACAATACTCCAAATGTGGCTTCACAGGCATCTTGTGTGACCACACGATGACCTCCCACCTTTTGTACTCATTGTCCTGATTAATGAATGCCAGCATGCCAAAAGTATCCTTCACCACCATGTGTACCTGTGACTCCAGTTTCAGGGAATGATATATTTGAACTCCAAATTCTGTCTGTTCTTTTTCACTCTCCAGGACCTTACCATTCACTGTGAAAGTCCTACCTTAATTTGACTTTCCAAAATGCAAAATCTTGCAAAATATTCCAATGACTTTCCCTTTATTTGCAAACACATATACTGTCATTACTCTGACTGAGACAAGTCACGGTTATTATCAAGAGCACAACTATGGTGCCATGAAAACCTGGCTTGCAGCAGCATCACAGGCACATAGATTCAGACAACACATCGAATATAAAGTATACAAGACAGTGAAGGAAAAAGAGGTGATCTGTAGTGTTCCATTGCTGAGGTTTCACTCAGAGGTAGGGAACGTCAAGAATAATTCCATGGATTCTGGTGTGGCATATCTCCTACTTCCAAGATGTCCATATTCCTTCATTAGGAACCACAGAAAATTTTAAACAACATAAAAGCCATTGAAAGTACTGAGTGGGTCAGGCAGTTTGTAAGGAGGGGAAATGGACCTGATTGGAATTGGAAAGAAAGGGAGAGATAGCCTCTATAAGAGGATGTAGGAAAAGGGGGAAGCAAGAGCTAGCAGGAGATAGGTGGATCCAGGTGAGGGAATGATAGGCAGATGATACTGGCATGATATTAAATGCTGGGAGGTGATAGGTGGAGGAGATAAAGGGCTGAGCAAATTTTACTTTCATTTCCTCAAAGAAATTCTGAACATTATAAATCTCCCCTTGTATTCGTGAACACGCTATGTACGTCCTACATCTAATGGAACTTTAACTGCTGCCCAGAACCACAAGGAGATCTAGGAACTTTAATGATTCCTTTTGCCTTACGCTGCCCGAGATTGGAATTGTAATGACATTAAAAATCACTGACTTTACCATTCTGTTGCACAAGACTGAGAACCTGCATTGTGTCATTATGCCACCTTTAGTCCTGATTGTGAAGGTTTATATCTGTACAGCATTTAAATTGCCTCATTAAAAAGGATAGAATGACACACCAGAAAGACAATAGTGGGCCTCTGTGACCATTGATGATTTATTATATGACAACATTTTTTGGTTCCCACTTGAAGAACTCCTTGATTTCAGTCTGTCACCCAGTTTGTGATATTGCTTTCCCACTCAGCTATGTCCTGAAAAGAGACTCCACACTATCATCCTCCTCATTCCCAAGTGGAAGACATTCAGCATATTAATTATCCTTTGTCATTACCAAAGGAAGGTTGCGTTTTGAAGATCAGCCTTGGATTTCTTTTTGTTACACCTTACTCTGAGTAAATAATTACTTTTTGGAAGCCTGCAGTCAAGTCAAGAGGGAGCCAATAACTGTGAAAATCGGATTTAAATATTTCAAAAATGTATTTCTAAGGAAATTGAGTAACTCTCTCATGATACATCAAAATTTTCTGTAAATTTCCTTAGAATCCTTATGTGTGATGGAAGCAGTTACAGAAACACAGTATATCAAATTTGACTCGTATAAACAGTTGGTGTGAAATCAAAGCAGGGGCACGGGAACGGAGCATGGAAGGAAGACTTACTGAACAGATTGTTCAAAGTACTGACTCAATCTTGAAAGGCCAAGTAGACTTCTACAGTCTATCATTCAAATATTCATCTTTGCATGAAGCAGATAATTGTAGCGCCCTTTTATTTAAAGTGTTAAACTCAGTAACCACATAAGTCATAAGCCATAAAGCCAATCAACGGCCTCCAGAGAGTGGTTTGAAGGTGTTAGGTTACTTACTGTAACAGTAACATGTACAGAATGATCAAGGAACTTAGCAGGTCAGGGAGCATCTGGGAGGGGGGATAAACAGTAAATATTTCAGGCTGAGACACTTCATCAGGACTGCAAAGCCCCCTTTCTTTCCTGTCTTGATGAAGGGTGTCTGCTTGACACATCTACTCTTTATTTCCTTGCACAGTTGCTGCCGGACCCTCTGAGTTCCTCCAGCATTTTGCGTGCATTGCTCAAGACTTCCAGCAGAACCTCTTGGGACTCAATTTTAACTATTATGTCAGCCATGAAATGAGGGAATCTTGAAACAAAAGATTTGAAGATAGAAGCATTGAGGAGGAATAAATTATTAATTAAGGAACTGCCTCATATACGTTTCAAAATTATCTTTAATGCACAACATTTATAACCATGAATGAGATAGATGAACTCATTTCTGCAGCAAAAATGTCACCATGTACTTCAGGGCAAGGAGCTTTGCATCCACTCACAAATAGTTTATTTGTTAATTTTCTTATTAAAGCCAAATGCAAGAACGTTGCAAGGGAAGTACCATATTGTAAGAATTACATTGAGTTATTGTGGTGAACTACATATACCTGTCTGGACACGCCCCCCCGCTGACTGCTACTGTGGCTCCTCCCACTGACTGTGGCTCCTCCCACAGACCCCGGTATAAAGGCGATTGAGGCCTGAGCCCTGCCCTCAGTCTCTAGGATGTAGTATGGTTGTCAATTGCTGCTTGTTCTTTCTTCCAGTCAATAAAAGCCAATATCTCGCCTCACGTCTCGGAGAGTTATTGATGGTGCATCAGTTATAAAATATTGCGACTCAGAAGCACAGGCTGCAAACCACTTAGTCCAGTGATTCAACGTACTCCAGTAGGGTACAAATACTAAATTACCGCAGAGGTGTTCAGATCAAAACTGAGAGATTGGACATATGGAGTCAAGTCCAGGGTTTTAAGGAAAAAATAGCCATGTCACTGGACCTTGGATTTACAGCTAAGGTCCATTAACATCAGAAGTGCAGTAAAATTATAATTCTTATCTCTTTTTTTGATGTTGTTTGTTGCATGGCTACCAGCTTCACAGACACTCAATAAAGAGGCACTGAAGATGAAATTGCTCCTTTTTATCAAACTTCAAAGATGTCACAAATAATTACAAGCAAGAGAAAACCTGCAGATGCTGGAAATCCAAGCAACACACACAAAATGCTGGAGGACCTCTGCAGGCCAGGCAGCATCTATGGAAAAAAGTACAGTCCACAACTCAGGCCGAGACCCTTCGACAGGACAAGAGAGAAAAGGACAGAATTTCTTTCTCCAGTCCAGCTGAAGGGTCTTGGCCTGAAATGTTGACTGTATTGTTTTCCAAAGATGCTGTGTGCCTGCTGAGATCTTTCCAGCATTTTGTGTGTGTCACAAATAATCTCCAGCATTTTGTGTCTGTCACAAATAATTTAATAACTCAAATAATTGAATTTAACCAAGTAGAGAAAATGAGTACAATTTGATATATGAGTTTCATAGAAGGAAAGCTATAACATTAGACATGAGACAGGAGGGTAACTTTGACACCAGTAGTCTGGACTCTGGAGAATGACAAAGAATGATCCACACCATCTTTTGCGATCCTTGTTTCTGAGTTCATTTGTTTTGAGACGCCTTCTTTGATTAATTTAATTACACATAAACAGCAAGACTAATGGTGCTACACAAAAAATAATGAGGTTAGAGGTAAAAGTGAGATGTAACAGATTAATGGAATACATGAGGCATCAATCATTAAGAGTCAAAGGAATTGTGGTAGAGAATAGATCTAAAATAGTTACTTGAAATTGATAAAGAGTAATTACAGCCAACATTATATATCTTATTGTTTCAATTCCCTTTAACATCTTCTAATTAGAGTCTCATCATTCATATGATGATTGAAAGCAGTTTTCATCTCTGTAGTTATTTATGATAAGCTTCTACATGGAAGGCACAGAAGGAGGCCATTCAGCCCTTTGCGACAATCCTGGCTCCTGGGGAAGCAGTTTCCCTGAGTCCCCGGCATTGAAATCCCAGTACGCCTCCACATATCTCCATGCCCCCGACAGCCCATCCTCCCCTATGTATGACACAAGACTGAGAAATATGCTCCTTTTAGTTTGTTTTTAGTATTTTTAATAACCCAATAGTTAGCAAGAATTTAATTTTAGTGGTGACAGATCCTGCCAATTTACAAAACTTGAAAGACAAAGTGGCTCTCTGCACTCTATGATTCAAATATACATCTTTGCATAAGGCAACTAATTGTAGTACCCTTTCATTTGAAGTATTATGCTCAGTAACCACATAGTTATAGTCATGATGTTTTTGGCAAATTTTTCTACAGAAGTCGTTTGCCTTTGCCTTCTTCTGGGCAGTGTCTTTACAAAATGGGTGAACCCCAGCCATTATTAATACTCCCCGAAATTGTCAGCCTTGCATTAGTGGTCACATAACCAGTTCATGTGACAAGCACCAGCTGCTCAAGCGACCGTCTAGCACAACCTCTCACCATACTTCACGTAATCCAATTGGGGTGGGGGAAGGTTAAACAGGTGCAACAGTTTGTCTAAGGGTGACCTGCAGGCTAGCAGAGCGAAGGGGAACCTTACACCCCTTTTGGCAGAGACACATCTCCATCCTGCCGCTCATAGTTATAGTAACAAGTCTTAAATCTAATCGATAGCCTCCGGACTAAATTTTGTCTAGTTTGCATCTGTCTCATTGGGATCTAATTGAAATATTGATATCTTAAGGACCATCAATTTTTATGCTGAAACTGAATTATCATTTTTATTTTGGTGTGCATGAATGTACATTTATTATGGAAAGATTTCTAGATAAATTTATGCATTATTTGTTAATAATCCTGCAACAGAACATCATCAGCAGCTGCCCAACATTGATGGCATTGTTGACTCATGACTGCACTGCCAGATCCAGCTCAAACCACATCATCAAGTTCACTGATGACACAACAGTGGTGGGGCTCATCAGCAACGATGATGAGTCTGCACACCGCGGACAGCAGAGAGGCTTGACAAGTGGTGTGACAACAACAACGTGAGTCTCAACATGGACAAAATAAAAGAATGATTGTGCACTTCAGGAAGGTGCGGATCGGCCACTCTCCATTACGCGTGCTGCGGAGGAAATGAAGAGCACAGAGCTCCTTCCTGTGCACATAACGCAAGGTCTAACCTGGATCTACAAAACCTCCTTATTAGTCAAGAAGGCACACCAGTGTCTACACTTTCTGTGGAGAATGAGGTGTGCAAGATTCCCTGCCCCCATTCTAACAACTTTCTACAGGAGCACCATCGAAAATGTCCTCTCTGTCTGCATAATCATGTGGCACAGAAGCTAGGACCATAAGATACAGGAGCAGCATTAGGCCATTCAGCTAGTCGAGTCTACCCATAGCTGATTTATTATCTCTCGCAACCCTATTCTCCTGCTTTTTCCTCATAACTTTTGAGGTCCTGACTAAACAAGGACCTATAAACCTCCACTTTAAATATACCCCATGACTTGGCTTCCACAGCCGTCTGTGACAAAGAATTCTTAAGATTTATCACCCTCTGGCTCAAGAAATTCCTCTTCATCTTGGTTTTAAATGGACGTCCCTCTATTATGAAGCTGTGTCCTCTGGTCCTAGACTATTCTACTATAGAAAACATCCATTCAGCATCCACAGCATCTAGGCTTTTCGATATTCAATATGTATCCTGTTCCTGGGGAAGCAGTTCCCCTGAGTCCAGGTTGGTTTCTTATCCAGTCTGAAGGGGGAAATGGGAATGTTCAGTTCCCCCTCCACATACCTCTGTGCACCAACACAGCCCACCGTCCCCCATATATGACAAGAAGTAAAGAATTAAGCTTCTCTGAATTTGTTGTTAGTGTTTTTAATAATCCCTGCTCCCAGATACTCCAGCTATTGCTGTTCTGCCATCATCTCTTCTAGAGTTCCCTTCCAATCAACTTCGGCCAGCTTCTCTCAGTTGGCAGTTTACAAGTGTATGGTTAAACAACAATAAACTGATCTTGAACTTCATTTTGCATGTCCAATTGGCACTGTATTCAGATCCAAGTTCAAATGCTTCAGGAACAGAGCTCCAAACTTGTTGTAGTTAATTTTCAGTTGCAGAGGGACTCAGTTGGAGTGAGTAGCAATTGGCACATTGTTAATAGATTCTGACCATCAATCTAGCATAAATTAAACATGCACAGACATGAAAAACCTCCAAGTCAGGCTCCTTGTTTCTCTTCAGACTTTCATGGCAAGACCAGTTCATACTTAATGTGCAAGTACAACAGTGTCAATTCAATTCAATCCTGGTTGAATGCCACTTCCACAAAATTAACAGCAGAGCTGGAGAGTACCATTTGCATTTTTAAATTGAATTTCATATACACCATTTGCCGTGAAGACAGTATATTGGCAGCATATTAGGGGCCTTGTATCAGAACATTGGCGCTGAGTTCCAGTGTCATTAGGCTGAACAACAGTGCTATTTTTAATCAAAATAATCAAGCTCACTTATTTGATTTTAAGGATTATGTTCTATTGATGTAACATCTCTAATTATCTATTAAATTATACTTTACTGTATCTATTATGATTCTACTGATTAAATTTTATTTTGCGAGATATTGCCTGGAGCTATTTGTACCCTATAGCATGAATCAGGAGAATGACATTTATGAAAATTGCAGTAAATTATTGGTTGTCAGAGAGAAAGCACAGAGAGGTGAAAGGTCTTGGGTGGTTAGTTATTTTGTCATTGCTGGTACTGGAGCCCATCCACGTTCAAACATGAGGAGGAAACCAAGGATAATTTCGATCTCTAACAGACAAGCACAGAAATCTCTCTGCTGGAAGCAGTTGGTGCATACAGCTTTGATTTTTTTCTGCTTGTTATAATATCTTTCTTACAATTACCTGGCATTCTTATTAAAACACGTTGACATGATTTTTGTAAAGGTTTGTGAGAATCATTAATGTGATGGGAATCTTTAAGAGTACCTTAAAATACTAACTATATCACACTTTATCAGTTCGATTCATTATTGCACCAGACAGCACAGTTTCATCGTGAGTTACTGCCTTCATTGCCAGCAAATTACAAGATCCTATGTGGTTTTAAAATCCTTGTCTGGATGCTACGGGAGTCACCAAGCCTTATGACAGGGCATATTGTACAAGGATGCAAGCCCTGGTTAAAGTAACTACCCATAAAGCTCCTTTATGGCCTGGAGGCAAGGAAACAAAGCTATGAATAGTTCCATAAGAGGGAGCGTATATACAGTGAAAATGACAACATGGAGTTGGAAACAGGAGTTTGACAAGGAAAGTACATTTCAGCCCACTTTGTTGATCAAAGAAGCAATTGATTCCACAGTGATGATCTGTTTTTTGCCGCAATGAGATATATTAACCACAGACACAAGATGCTGGAAATCTAGAGCAATGTACACAATTTGCTAGAGGAGCTCAGCAGATTGTGGTGAACTACATATACCTGTCTGGACACGCCCCCTGATGACTGCTCCTGTGGCTCCTCCCACAGACCCCTGTATAAAGGCGATGGAGGTCTGAGCCCGGCCTCTCTGTCTCCAGGATTGTAGTATGGTGGTCACTCACTGCTTGTTCCTTCTTCCAGTCAATAAAAGCCGATACCTCGCTTTTACGTCTCAGAGTGAGTTATTGATGGTGCATCACAGATCAAGCAGAATTTATGGATGGGAATAAGCAGTTGATGTTTCAGGCCGAGACCCTTCATTGGGACTGGAAAGGAAGGGGGAAGAATTCAGAATAAGAATTTGAGGGGAGGGGAGGAAGAAGTACAAGGTGGCAGATGATTGGTGAAACCGGGAGAGGGGGAGGGTTGAAGTAAAGAGCTGGAAAGTTGACTGGTGGAAGAGATGAAGGATTGGAGAAGGGGGAATCTGATAGGAGAAAACAGAAACCATGGAAGAAAGGGAAGGGGGAGGATCACCAGAGGGAGGTGATGAGCAGGTAAGAAGAGAAGGTGTGAGAGCAAACCAAGAATGGGGAATAGTGAAGGAGAGGAGGGAGGCAATTACTAGAAGTTCAAGATATTGATGTTCATGCCATCAGGTTGGAGGCTACCCATATAGATAATAAGATGTTGTTCCTCCAAGCAACACACACAAAATGCTGGGGGAACTCAGCAGGCTAGGTTGCATCTATGGAAAAGTGTAAAAAGTCAGCGTTTCGGGCTGAGACCCTCCATCAAGACTCTTGTTTGTGTTGCTCCTCCAACCTGAGTGTGGCCTTATCGTGGCAGTACAGGAGGCCATGGACTGACATGTTGGAATAGGAATGGGATGTAAAATTGAAATGGGTGGTCACTGTGAAATGTCACTTCTTGTTGCAGACAGAGCAAAGGTGTTTGATGAAATGGTTTCACAATCTACGTTGGGTCTCACTGATATGCAATAGGCCAACACCGGGAGATTCAATCAATGACCCCAACAGACTCGCAGATGAAGTGTTGCCTCACTTGGGTGGACTCTTTGGGGCCCTGAATGGTAGTGAGGGTGGAGGTGTGGCACTTGCTCTGCTTGCAAGGGTAAGTGCCAGGAGAGAGATCAGTGGGGAAGGATGAATGGACAAGAGAGACACAGGGGGGTGATCCCTACAGAAAGTGGAAAACAGGGGGGAAGGAAAGATATGCTTAGTGGTGGGATCCCATTGGAGATGGCATAAGTCATGGAGAATTATGTGCTGGATGTGGAGGCTTGTGGGGAGATAGGTGAGGACAAGAGGAACCCTATCCCTGGTGTGGCAACAAAAAGATGGGGTGAGGCCAGAGATGCACAAAATGGAAGAGATGCAGGTGAGGGGAGCACTGATGGTGGAGGAAGGGAAGCCCCTTTCTTTGAAGAAGGAGGATATCTCAGTTATTCTGGAATGAAAAGCCTCATCCTGAGAACAGATGCAGCAGAGACAGAGGAACTGAGAAAAAGGAATGGCATTTTTACAAGTGACGAGGTGGGAAAATGTGTAGTTTAGATAGCTGTGAGAGTCAGTGGATACCTTAACTATTTTTGTTGAGGTGGAGCAAAACGATGTTGGGCTGTTATGAAGGCTTATAGGCACCCAGAGCATCAGAGTTCGGAATTCAATTTGGCGTCCTTTGTAAGAAAGTTTGTATGTTCTTCCTGTGTGTGCATGGGTTTCCTCTGGGTGCTCTGGTTTCCTCCCACAGTCCAAAGACATGCCGTCAGTCGGGTAACTAGTCATTCTAAATTGTCCTGCGATTATGCTAAGGTTAAATAGGTAGCTTGCTGGGCAGTGTGGCTCATTGGGCTGGAAGAGCCTATAAATTTAAAGGCCAACACTTCAGATTTATGTGCACTGGATTCTAGAATTACAGCTCCGTTTTTATTGCTAATTTAACACGGTTGCCTGAATTGATTCTAAGTGCTCCATCTGTTTGACACAGAAACATACGGAGCTGCCTGGACTTGCACAAAGATTTTAGTTACCACAGTTCTGTAAACATGAAATATAGAAACTGTGGACCACTTAATAGAAGTAGAACTCAGATAAGGAAGGCGGAGCTTACTTCAGTGATATGTAAAGGGGACCAAGCAGTTTGTGGAGTCCAGCATCTTGATCTGGAAGCACTTTGAGTTAGATATTCACACATTAGTATAGATCACACTTGGACTCTTCACCAATGTACCTTGCCTAAGGGAGCTCCACCTCTAAACAGCACTGCACTGCAACCTTGAACCACATTCCCTCCAAGCTGATCACAATCCTGATCCCAGCTCACTCAGCTGTCCAGGTCCCAATTCCACATGTCTCTACACTCCCTCCCACCATCTAACAGCTGTGGCAAGCCATTACCCTCCTCCCCTCACCCCATCCCAAAAGCTCCAGGCATGTCTCCCCGTAACATCTCTTACAATTGATGGCTAACAACTGACGGTTTACCCAAGCCAATTTGGACACATGGAAAGAGAACTGCGCAACACTGCTCCTCACACTCTCAGTACCCATTTAACACATCTCCCAACAAAGGATAATTTCCAGATTCATGATTTCGAATTGTCCCAAGTAATTTGCATACAACAAAACACTCCTGAATTTTAAATACTTTTGGACAGCTAAATCTAGCAAGAAAATTACACACAGTAAATGACTTTTAACCTGTATTTAGCAGGGTTGAATGAGGAAAGGAAATTGGAAAGTTACTCATGACCATCAGAGAATTCTCTTCCCTTTCAATAGGGTCATGATGGATCATAGCTCTCAATGTTCAACTCAGCACTGATGCCAGGCCAGGTTACAACCACAGAGCCTGAAGTGAAAACCGAAGGCAAGACTGCCGCTAACTGTACGAAGCTAGCACACCACTAGCATAATTAACCTGGGCCCAAGAGGATCTCTACACTTTGTAACTTAAACTTACTTGCAACATAATTAAACTCTTACAAATTAGTTGAGAGAATCATTGTTTAATCTAGAAATGGAAACAAAACAGCTGAACCCAGGGTGAGACAAAATCACTAAGAGAACAGAAAAAAAAATCACTGTATTGTTTGTAATATAACAATGAAAGGGAAATAGCTTTACCCCTCCCTCTTGCTTATACTCCATATCTCCCTCTACACTCTCAGTTCTGATGCAGATGTCAGTCCAAAACATTGACCATTTCTCTGCCTCCAAAGGTACTGCTTGACCTGCTGAGTCCCTTGAGCAATTTTCATTTTGCTCCAGATTATATTTGTGTGGTGAACTACATATACCTGTCTGGAAACGCCCCCTGCTGACTGCTCCTGTGGCTCCTCCCGCAGACCCCTGTATAAAGGTGATTGAGGTCTGAGCCCGGCCTCTCAGTCTCCAGGATGTAGTATGGTGGTCACTCACTGCTCGTTCCTTCTTCCAGTCAATAAAAGCCGATACCTCGCTTTTACGTCTCAGAGTGAGTTATTGATGGTGCATCAATTTGTGTCTCCAATAGCTTTAGGCAAACCTCTTCCCATAGGTAGCTGATAAGGAGTATTTCACCTGGAAAATATAAGTGGCTACATAAAAGATTGTAAAAAACAATTTCAGTCTTTCTAATGAATGCTATGATCCATGCATGAATATTTCTCTTAATAGTAAAAAGACATAATTGTATATCTAAATTAAGGAGGATAGTGACATTCATTATATATGCAGATTTGGGAAGGGACTTTCACTTGGCAGGATTGTGAATACAGTAAAATGGCTTCTTTCTGATTCCTTCCCTCTGGCATCCATTTGAACTGCTCACCACTGAGTGGCACAAGTGCTTTGGTATTTGCACAAGTGGATGGAAACCTCACAAATTTATGCAAATTGGGAATGTATTAAAATGACAGATGGCCTCTCATCTGATCTCTCCTAGCAAGTTTCATGTTAACCTACAACTCGGTGTGGAAGTTACTGACACTTTCTTGTCAGTTGAAGACAAGCGAACAACTGGTTGGAAGATAACTAAACAGGAATCCAGTATTTTCATGAAAACAATAAATAGAAACATAGAAAATCTACAGCACAATACAGGTCCTTCGGCCCACAAAGCTGTGCCAAACATGTCCTTACCTCAGAAACTACCTAGGGTTACCCATAGCCCTCTATTTTTTGAAGCTCCATGTACCTATCCAGGAGTCTCTTAAAAGACCCTATCGTATCCACCTCCAACACCATCGCCGGCAGCCCATTCGATGCACTTACCACTCGCTGTGTAAAAAACTTACCCCTGATATCTCCTCTGTACCTACTTCCAAGCACCTTAAAGCTGCCCTCTCGTGCTAGCCATTTCAGCCCTGGGGAAAAAGCCTCTGACTATCCACACGATCAATGCCTCTCATCATCTTATACACCTCTCATCCTTCGTCGCTCCAAGGAGAAAAGGCAAAGTTCGCTCAACCTACTCTCATAAGGCATACTCCCTAATCCAGGCAACATCTTTGTAAATCTCCTCTGCACACTTTCTATGGTTTCCACATCCCTCCTGTAGTGAGGCAACCAGAACTGAACACAGTACTCCATGTGGGGTCTGGCCAGGGTCCTATATAGCTGCAACATTACCTTTTGGCTCCTAAACTCAATCCCATGATTGATGAAGGCCAATGCACCATATGCCTTCTTAACCACACAGTCAACCTGCGCAGCAGCTTTGAGTATCCTATGGACTCGGACCCCAAGATCCCTCTGATCCTCCACACTGCCAAGAGTCTTACCATTAATACTATATTCTGCCATCATATTTGACCTACCAAAATAAACCACCTCACACTTATCTGGGTTGAACTCCATCTGGCACTTCTCAGCCCAGTTTTGCATCCTATCAATGCCCACTGTTAAATCTGACAGCCCTCCACACTATCCACAACACCCCTAACCTTTGTGTCATCAGTAAATTTACTAATCCATCCCTCCACTTCCTCATCCAGGTCATTTATAAAAATCTCAAAAGAGTAGGTGTCCCAGAACAGATCCCTGAGGCACATCACTGGTCACCAACCTCCATGCAGAATATGACCCGTCTGCAACCACTCTTTGCCTTCTGTGGACAAGCCAGTTCTGGATCCACAAAGCAATGTCCCCTTCGATCTGATGCCTCCTTACTTTCTCAATAAGCCTTACATGGGGTACGTTATCAAATGTCTTGCTGAATCCATATATACCACATCTACTGCTCTACCTTCATGAAGTGTTTAGTCACATCCTCAAAAAATTCAATCAGGCTCGTAAGGCACAACCTGCCTTTGACAAAGCCATGCTGACTATTCCTAATCATATTATGCCTTTCCAAATGTTCATAATTCCTGCCTCTCAACATCTTCTCCATCAACTTACCAACCACTGAAGTAAGACTCATTGGTCTATAATTTCCTGGGCTATCTCTACTCCCTTTCTTAAATAAGGGAACAACATCCACAACCCTCCAATCCTCCAGAACCTCTCCCAACCCCATTAATGATGCAAGGTTCATTGCCAGAGGCTTAGCAATCTCCTCCCTCACCTCCCGCAGTAGCCTGGAGTACATCTCGTCCAGTCCCGGTGACTTAGCCAACTTGACGCTTTCCAAAAGCACTAGCACATCCTCTTTCTTAATATCTACATGTTCAAGCTTTTCAGTCCACTGTAAGTCATCTCTACAATCACCAAGAACCTTTTCCGTATTGAATACTGAAGCAAAGTATTCATTAAGTACCTCTGCTATCTGCTCTGGTTCCATACACACTTTCCCACTGTCACACTTGATTGGTCCTATATTCTCATGTCTTATCCTCTTGCTCTTCACATACTTGTAGAATGCCTTGGAGTTTTCCTTAGTCCTGTCCACCAAGGCCTTCTCATGGCCCCTTCTAGCTCTCCTAATTTCGTTTTTAAGCTCCTTCCTGCTAGCCTTATAATCTTTTAGATCTCTATCATTACCTGGTTTTTTGTACTTTTCGTAAGCTCTTCTTCTCTTCTTTGCTAAACTTACAACAGCTTTTGTACATCATGGTTCCTGTACCCTACCATCTTTCATCCTGTCTCATTGGAACATACCTATGCAGAACTCCACACAAATATCTCCTGAATATTTGCCACATTTCTTCTGTGCATTTCCCTGAGAACATCTGTTTCCAATTTATGCTTCCAAGTTTCTGCCTGATAGCCTCATATTTCCCCATACTCCAATTAAATACTGTCCTAACTTATCTGTTCCTATCCCTCTCCAAAGCTATGGTAAAGGAGATAGAATTATGATCACTATCTCCAGAATGCTCTCCCACTGCTGGAGAAACATAGCAGGTTTGGCCATATTTATGGACTGCAAAAAGTTAACTTTTCAGTTCAATGACCTATCATTAGAACCCTTTCCACAGACATTCCCTGACGTGGTGAGTATCTCCTCCATTTTCTGTTATTATCTCAGATTTCCATCTGATTTTCATTATTTTCAAACTATAACAGTAACTGCAATAACAAAGCAATTCAATTACAGCATGCTTGGCTAATATGTGGAGCTGCACACAAAAATTAAAACAATATCAAAGCATGTACAAAAATATTGTTTGTTTTATTGAATAATCCAGAAAGAGTTAGTTTGACTTCCATTTTCAAATAAGTCTAAGATTCTTATCCACAGAAAGCAATAGCTAATGAAATATGATCTATTCTAATTATTATTTCCAGTCACACATATGTTTTCTTTTAATGCCATATCCAACAAAGCAACAAGTGGCTTTAAAACTGTGCAGGTTACCTTGGAAAATATAACTTACACATGCAGCAATGTGTTTAGTTGTGATCAAGGTTCCTTTCTGTGTATAAATCAAAGGAGTTGAAATTCACTAAGAACAGTCATTTTAGACATTTCCTCTGAAAAGAAAAGCACAGTAGATATGATGAATAATGTATGAATCTGCCAAGTCGGAGATGTTTATTTGGCATGCAATAAGTTCTAGTGAGTGAAATTGGAACGCATTTTCTGCTGACCTTCCTTAAAGATTCCTTCCAAGTCAAAGCTAAAGATAACGTAAATAACAACGCAGTTTAAATAAAATTAAAATGTATTGCTCAATGAATGAAGAGGCATTTGATTCAGCCGTGCTGTGAATCATTTTTCAAATGTTTCCAAGAGATTTCGTACCAGAACTGTTACTCTGATCGCCAACTAAACCAAACAAAAAGCATTTTGTGGAGCAAAGGTAATGGTAATATTAGTAAATTCGGTTATATAAAATAATTAAAGTGTGAATAGAAGAGATTGTATTTTATATTCAGGCGAAGAGAAAATTAATATATTTTATTTTAAAATCAGACAGATTACAGGGTGTGTGTGCTGAGAGAGGTTCCCTTCAGGCAGAGTAGTGAATCTATAATCCTCAGTAATAAAACATTTCTTATAATATTCTAAGTTTTCTGCATCTATGCACTCAATATCAACCATGTATGTGCCTACCTATAATAGATATTAATGTAAACTTGTCATATTATACTAACACATTGTAGTCAGTGGAAATTATCCTGCAAAGGAAATATAATAATATGAATAGAAGGCATAAATTTAAAATGGGAATTGAATCACGTCTGTGAAGTTGATGTAATTATGCTCTGCCTTCTAAGCCCACTTCCACTGGTCTGGGTTCAAATGTACAGTAATACACACCTTAAGGCTGTATAATAAAATACATTATAATTAATTCTGTGCTGTGGAGCACCATACAATTAACACACAAAAAGAATGGAACACTTTTTATTGTGAACTCGATGTCCTATTTAGGAGCAGTTTCATCAAAGCGTCTTCCTCAGGGTGAAAAGCAGAATGGAAGGAAGGCAACAAATGGCAGGAGAAAAGGCATGAAGATTTGGGTATAGGGAGAAGTAGATCATAAAAAATCTCTCAAAGCAAATACTATTGAAAGAAAACAGAATATGATGGAAATTCTCAGGAAGGGAGTTGAGGCTTCAGCAAGGAGAGGCAAAGACTGTAAGTAGATGTTTTTTAAAAATTTATTCTTTCTTTCTTTCTTATTGTACAGTTGGATTAGTGAGGCTGCTGGGTAGGATAGAGGAATTGTGGTGAACTACATATACCTGTCTGGACTGCTCCTGTGGCTCCTCCCACTGACCCCTGCTGACTGCTCCTGTGGCTCCTCCCACAGACCCCTGCTGATTGCCCCTGTGGCTCCTCCCACAGACCCCTGCTGACTGCTCCTGTGGCTCCTCCCACAGACCCCCTGCTGACTCCTCCTGTGGCTCCTCCCACAGACCCCTGCTGACTGCTCCTGTGGCTCCTCCCACAGACCCCTGCTGACTGCCCCTGTGGCTCCTCCCACAGACCCCTGCTGACTGCTCCTGTGGCTCCTCCCACGGACCCCCTGCTGACTCCTCCTGTGGCTCCTCCCACAGACCCCCTGCTGACTCCTCCTGTGGCTCCTCCCACAGACCCCTGCTGACTCCTCCCACAGACCCCTACTGACAGTTCCTGTGGCTCCTCCCACAGACCCCTGCTGACTGCTCCTGTGGCTCCTCCCACAGACCCCTGCTGACTTCTCCCACAGACCACTGTATAAAGGCGATTGAGGCCTGAGCCCGGCCTCATTCTCCAGGATGTAGTGTTGTTCATTCTTCCAGTCAATAAAAGCCGATATCTCGCTTCTTACGTCTCAGAGTGAGTTATTGATGGTGCATCAGGAATGCTCATCTTTCGGGATGTGAGAAGGCAGGAAAACCTTCAGAATCCCTGACAATGCCACCTGCAAGAAGTGCATTCAGCTGCAGCTTCCAACAGACCGTATTAAGGAGCTGGAGCTGGAACCTGATGACTCTAGGTCATTCAGGAGGTTGAGGAGTTGATAGTCATGTCACACAGGGAGGTAGTTACATCCAAGGTGCAAGACATAGGTAACTGGGTGACCATCAGGAAGGTGGAAAGGGAAAGGCAGTGAGGGCAAAAGGGGATAGGAAAGCTACACAGTCAGGTCTCTGGCATCGAGTCTGGCTGTGTGGCACAGCAGGGAAGTGGGGAAGAGGCAAGCTACAGTGATTGGGGATTCGTTGGTTAGGGGAACAGAAAGGAGATTCTGTGGGTGAGAATGAGATTCCCCGATGATATGTTGCCCCCTGAGTGCTATAGTCAGGGGCATCTTGGATCGAGACTACAGCAATCTTAAGTGGGAGGATGAGAATTCAGAAGTCTTGGTCTATGTCAGTACCAATTACATGGATAGGAAGGGTGACAAGGTTCTGCAAAGGAAGTTCAGGGAGTTAGGTGCTAAATTAAAGGGCAGAACCTCCACGGTTATGATCTCAGAATCGCTACATGCACCAAGTGCTAGTGAGACCGGAAATAGGAAGATCTGACAGAGCTTCAGATTTTTGCATCATTGGGCTCTCTTCCAGGAAAGGTGGGATCAATACAGAAGGGAGAGTTTACACCTAAACTGAAGGCACACTAATATCCTAGCAAAAGGTTTGCTAGTGCTGCATGGACGGGGAGGGTGAAATTAGAGTTGTAGGGGGGTGGGAACCGGTGCACTAGAGCAGTTAGTAGAATGACATGTAGATTGTTAAGCTTACATTCAGAGTAAGGAAACCAAAGGTTGGACATGGTGGGACTAATGTTCTAGGCTGCATATATTTCAGTGCAAGGAGTATTGTAGGAAAAGTGATGAGTATTGGGCATTGATCAGCTCATGGAATTATGACCCTGTAGTCATTACTGAGACTTGGCTGGAGGAGGGGCAGGACGGGCAGCTCATTGTTCGGGGCTCCATTGTTTTAGATGAGCTGGAGCAGGAGGGATTAAAGGAGGAGGGGTGGCATTATAAATCAGAGAAAATGTCACGGTAGTGCTCAGACAAGACAGACTGGAGAGCTCATCTTGTGAGGTTTATTGGGTAGAATTGGGGAATAAGAAAGGTATGACCATATTAATGGGATTATATTATGAACCACCCAACAGTCCTGGGGATTTCGAGGAGCAAATGTGTAGGGAGATTGCAGACTGTTGCAAGAAACATAAGATTGTGATTGTAGATGATTTTAATTTTTCACATATTGACTGGAACTCCCATATTGTAAAAGGACTAGATGAGATAGAGTTTGTCAAATGCATTCAGGGAAGTTTTCTTAATCAGTACATAGAAGTCCCAACAAACGAGTGTGCAATACTTGATCTCCTATTAGGGAATGAGACATGGCAGGTGACAGAAGTTTATGTAGGGGAATACTTTGTGATCTAGTGATCATAATGCCATTAGTTTCAAAGTAAATATGCAAAAAAATAAGTCCGGTCCACAGGTTGAGATTCTAAATTGGAAAAAGGCAAATTTTGATGGTATCAGAAAAGCTTTGGCAAGTGTGGACTGGGACAGCAGTTTTCTGGCAAAAGTGTACTTGGTAAGTGGGAGGCCTTCAAAAGTGACATTTTGAAAATACAAATCTTGCACGCACCTGTTAGAATGAAAGATAAAGATCTTTTGCATATGTACTTGCTTGGGAGACAACAACAAGTAGATAGAAGTGAGGCAAAGCAACAGCAAGGGCATGGACCCTATACAGATTACAGAGGACGAGGTGCTTTCTGCCTTTGGATAATTAGTCTGAATAAATCCCCAGGGCCTGACCAGGTGTTCCTTCAGACCATGTGGGGGGCAAGTGCAGAAATTGGATTGAATTGACTTTAGTCCTTCCATCCTCCATATACTGTACACGAGGAGTAAAAACTTTAGGTTACATCTCTGTCTAAATGTTCAGTGTGCAATTTGTAGTAATTTATAATAAATATTATGTACAGCAGGACAGTCAATATAACATAGAAGTACAGTTGTGTCAGCATGAATTAATCAGTCTGATGGCCTGGTGGAAGAGGCTGTCCTCGAGCCTGTTGGTCCTGGCTTTTATGCTGCGGTACCATTTCCCAGATCTCCAATGATCCTTCAGGCCCTTTTCACACACCTGTCTTTGTAAATGTCCTGAATAGTGGGAAGTTCAGATCTACAGATGCGCTGGGCTGTCTGCACCACTCTCTGCAGAGTCCTGCGATTGAGGGAAGTACAGTTCCCATACCAGGCAGTGATGCAGCCAGTCAGGATGCTCTCAATTGTGCTCCTGTAGAAAGTTCTTAGGATTTGGGGGCCCATACCAAACTTCCTCAACTGTCTGAGGTGAAAGGGGCGCTGTTGTGCTCATCCTCTCAACACCAGATCCATTGATGTCAGTAGGGGTTAGCCTGTCTCCATTCCTCCTGTAGTCCACAACCAGCTACTTTGTTTTTGCAACATTGAGGGAGAGGTTTTTTTCTTGACACCACTGTGTCAGGGTGATGACTTCTTGAGGAGGCTGCCTCACTATTATTTGAGATTAGGCCAATCAGTGTAGTGTCATCAGCAAATTTAATTAGCAGGTTGGAGCTGTGGGTGGTGACACAGTCATGGTTATACAGAGAGCAAAGGAGGGGGCTTAGGATACAGTTTTGAGGGGCACCAGTGTTGTGGTTCAGAGGGGCACAGATGACGGAGCCCACTCTTACCACCTGCCTGTGATCTGACAGGAAGTCCAAAATCCAGCTACACAAAGCAGGGTGAAGGCTGAGGTCTCTGAGCTTCTTGTCAAGCCTGGTGTTGAATGCTGAACTGTAATCCAAGAACAGCATTCTCACATAAGCACCCTTCTTTTCCAGATGTGTAAGGATGGTGTGTAGAGCTGTGGCTACTGTGTCATCTGTTGATTAGTTGTGTCAGTAGGCAAATTGTAGGGGGTCCAGTGTGGGCGGTAGCAAGCTGCTGATGTAGTCTTTGACCAGCCTCTCAAAGCAGTTGCTTACTTTTGAAGTGAGTGTGACATAATGTCAGTCACTCAGACATGTTGCCTTGATCTTTTTGGGTACAGGAACAATGGTGGATGTTTTGAAGAAGGAGGGCACTCTACAAGGGGGAGAGAGAGAGAGCAGGGGCCCTAACAGAGATATTTAAAAATCCTTAGCTATGGAAGAGATACAGAAGAATTGGAGGATAGCCAAAGTAGTTCCATTGTAAAAAAAAGGCTCTACGAATAAGCCAAGAAATTATAGGCTGGTGAGCCTGGCATAAGTTATTGGAAGGTATTCCAAGTGATTGGATATATAAGTATTTGGATAAACTGGGACTGATTAGGGATAGTCAACATGGCTTGGTGCATGGTATGTCATATCTAACCAACCTTATAAAGTTTTTGGGGAAGTTACCAGGAAAGTTGATGAAGGCAAGTCAATGGATGTTGTCTATCTAGACTTTAATTGATATAGAGCATGCATCTTTACTGTCTAGATGTTCCAGCGTTGTGTGAAGAGCCAATGAGATAGCATCTGCAGTGGACCTATTGCTCCAATAAGTAAACTGGAGTGGATCCAAGTTGCTTTTCAGACAGGAGCTGATAGGTTGAGGCATCAGGCTCTCAAAGCACTTCATCTCTCTGGATGTAGATGCTACTGAACAATAGTCATTGAGGCAGGTCACCACAATCTTCTTGCCACTGCTATAACTGAAGCCTGCTTGAAGCAGTTGGGTAGCACACTCTGGGAAGAGAGGGGTTAAAGATATCAGTGAACATGCCAGCCAGTTGGTCAGCGCAGGTCTTTAGTACATGGTCAGGTACACTGTCCAGTCCAGATACTTTCCTTGGATTCACCATCCTGAAGGCAGCCCACACTACAGCTTCAGAGACTGAGATCAAAAGATCATCAGGAGATGTGGGGGTTCTCGATGGTTCCTCCATTTTCAGACAGTCAAAATGAGTACAGAAAGTATTGAGCTCATCTGGAAGTAAAACCCTGCTGTCCCCACGTTGCTTGATTTATCTTTATGGGAGTTTATGGCATTCAAATCTGCCACAGCTGTCGAGCATCCCTTGTTCATTCCAGTTTGGTCCATGAAATGGCTTTCCAGAGATCATACCTGGACCTCTTATAGCATTCTTGGTCTCCAGACCTCTGATCTGGCTCTCAGTATATTTTGGATCTCATGGTTCTTCCAGGGATTCTGACTGGGGAAGATTCTGGGGACACACTCATCAACAGCTGTTTTAATAGCCTGTTACAACCCTGGTGTGTTCATTCAGATCTCTAGATGAGTGCTTGAACGTGGCCTAGTCCACTGACTCAAAGTCATCCTGTGATCATTCCTCTGCCTCCCATGACCGCCTCTTAGTTGCCCTAATCTCTGGAGCCTGGCTTTTTAGGTTCTACCTCTATGCATGAAAAAGGACAGCCAAGTGATCTGATTTACCAAAATACAGTCTGGGGAAGGAATGATGGGCATTCCTTATCTTAGTGTAGCAGTGGGCTAGTATGCTGGGAGCTCTGGTGCTACAGGCTAGATGCTGGTGATAACTGGGCAAGGTCTTCTTCAAACAGGCCTGGTTGAAGTCTTCACCATAACTTGAAATGTGTCGGGATGGGCTGTTTCTGGCCTGCAGATGGCATTGTGCAGTGTCACGAGTGCTTGCTTATAGTTGGCTGGTGGTGGTATATAAGCAAAGGTCAGGATCACAGATGGGAACTCTAGAATGATCTGCTTTTGATCATTAGGTGTTCCAAGTCAGGGGAACTCGAGTTCAACGTAACTGCCATGTCGGAACACTAACGAGAATTGACCATAAAACATATGCCACCTTCCTTGGCCTCACCAGAGTCCACAGTTCAGTCCATTCTGAAAACTGTAAGTCCTTCTGGTCTGAATACTCCATATGGCATATTCGCAGATAACTAAGTCTCAATACAGCGAGCAGTTGAGATCTGCCTCTGATACAGCATAATTGGAAAATCATCCCCTGCCTCTGCTCTTTGGCTACTGAAGACCTCTCCCATGTTCTTTGTTGCCTATTGCATTTGCTTTTTCCATTCCTAACCTCATTCCACCCTCAGTAACTTCGAAGACATCTAAAACACTACCTGTTCTTTAACTCATGTGAAGTCCCATTTACCCATTGTGCCACTGTGCTTCTTGACCTACTTTGGCTCCCTGTAAAAAACTGTATTGATTTAAAATTCCAGTTCTTGACTTCAATCACTCTGTGACTTCAGCCTCCCCGATTCATTAATCACCTTTACCATTATTAACCTATGAGCTAACTGTACTTCCATTTCTCCAAATTTCTCTTGGCCAGTCTTTTGGCCCTAGGCTCTGTAATCTGCCCTTCTCCCTCCTGCTCCCTTAAGAAGTCCCTTAATACTCACTTCTTTAAGACATTTTGATTGCATGATCTAATACATGTTTTATGATTCATCAATTTTATAGCATTCTGTATAGCACCTTGGCATATTTTGCTAGTTTGAAAGCAATATAAAAACAGTTGTTATAGTTATGATTTGATATTGTAATATTATAGACATTGAAGCTGTCTTGGACGCCACTTGGAACAGTCTCTGAGCTGTGGAGTACGTTACAAACAAAGGGAGAGGGGAAGAGACAACACACTTGCATAGGTTCCGCCAAAGAATCACAGCTCAGATGAAAGAAATGCAGTAAAAGGATAACACACACATAATGCTGGAGGAACTCAATAGGTCAGGCAGCATCTGTGGAGAGGAATAAACAGTCAACATTTTGGGCGAGTCCCTGCATCAGGACTGGAAAGGAAGAGGGATGAAACGAGAATAAGAAGAAAAGGACGAGCAGAGTGTGAATGTCAATCAGAACTGTGTAAGTTGAGTCAAAGGGGAAAAGAGAACTCATGCTGACATCAACTTTGGCCAATGGGAACAGCAGATTGTAAATTAGATTACATAGCTGAAGTTTTTTGACCAAACTTGAAATTGGACTGGTAACTTCTGTGAATTATTTATGTCGGAGTGCTTGATATTTTCCAGGAGTCAGATACAAACCTAATGATTTCAGCATTCAAGTAATGACCGTTCCAGCTCTTAATGAAATAAAGTGGCGCTTAAAGTTCAACATGATGATCATTATAGAATTTGTTTTCTATTGCATAAAAACTTATTAGAAAAGGGAAAGGCATGAGAGGGTGGCCGGACACTTCACATGATTTCTGTATTTCAGCGTCTAAAACAAATAGACGTGTGAAGAAGCTGAAGCAGGAGCAGGTTGTTGGCATTTTTGCACCTGTTCGCCATTCATTAGGATCATTTATGACATATTTCATCAGCCAAACATTCCTCTATAAAGTTCATATTCCTTGATTCCCTTAATCTCCAAAATTGTACTCATCCCTGTCTTACACATACTGAGTGACTATAGCACCCCAGTCTTCTTAGACAGCTCTGAAAGATTCACTGCACTCTGGCTACTGAAATTTCGCACTGAATGGCTAACCTTTAGTTTGAAACTCTGCCCCATAGTTCCAGCATCCCCAGTCAGGGGAGATATAATCCTACATGTACTTTGTCAAGCCACTGAAAATTTTACTGGAGTCACATTTTGGGAAGCAAAGAGGAATTCAGAGATGTACGTTTCTCATCTGAGGGCAAATTTCTATCTGTGTTTCTACTTGCAACTGGAAGTCTCTAATTAGTGCATTGGATAATTCAGGTATAAGCACTTTGTCCAGACCATGGTTGGTCTATATCACCCTAAATAGGAGTTAATTAGCATGTATATGTTTAAAGGGAAACTACTTAAATACATGCGGGAAAAATAAATAAAAGAATATGCCCAAGGGTTTACAAGAATAATCATGTGAAGCAAAAATACCATCATAGACCTGTTGGGCCAAATGACCTGATCTGGTGCTGCAAGTACTCTGTAACGCCACAAAAATAGATTCACTGTAAGCTGATTGTCTAATTAGTTTTTGTTGGGGAACTTGTCTGTGTAAATTGTCTTTTAAGCTGACACAATACTATTAATCTTCTAAACCAGTACATTCAGTCAAATGATATAATTCACAGCGCAGTACTGCTGGGCATACAGCCACTTTATATTGCAGTTAGCAAGGTACAATGATGAGACAGTTCTGGTAGGGCATTATTAACATTAATATATCACTTCATAATTAGGAACGTGAATATATACTGATCATAAACTATGAAGTAATTTAGCATTTTAGGCGTAAAGATACAAGGATAAAGGAAGGATGATTATTAATTTGGAATATATATTGAGTTACGTGAGATGCCTTTCATTATTATCTAATTACATGTTAATTAACTGAGGGTAAATATAACCTGATTACAAATGCATTTCAATATTCTTGGCCCTTGCCATGGAACGTTCATATTCTTTTATAATGAAACACTCAAACTTCAGTTCAATTTACTTTGAGAGTTAATTGGTAATCTAAATCTGTTACTGTTAATACTAATATCCTTCATTTTAAATTATAAATTTAAATATGCTTTATTTATTTGCAAGATATATGTGTGGAGTAACTATTATTTGAGAATTATTAAACAGAAATGTATTCAGAGGCTTTTTAAAATTACAAATAGTTTAACTAATTTTTATTAGATCATATAAAACTGGAATACTTTTGTTTACTGCTTTATTAAACATAGATTAATTTGAGAATATCAAAAAGCCTGAGTTCTAAAGGAATTTCACTTTTGCTGTGTCTTGTAGCTGTACTATGCATACCAATTATTCCTGCGGTAAAAATTCTTGATAAAGAATAAATAACACTTGAAATTGTTCGTAGTTTTTGGCTATGGTTTTAGGAAATGTCTGTATCTGAGTTAGGGAAACAAAACTAAATTTTATTTCTTATAATTAATAGCCTTGGTGTCTAATGGAGTGAGAGTTGTTATGCTGTAGAATTCATTCAATCAATCACAGCAATTACAATCATGATTTGCAAAGCACCATTCAAAATTCAAAGTCCACTCTCCTACACAGTGAAGATGGCATCTGATGTCATCTGGAGGTGACATATCAATATGCTGAGGATAGTTGAGTCAATTGTTTGAGAAGAAAGTTGCCCAAAACTGCCAGAACCATTTCCTGCAGTGCCAGAGTCAACTCCTACAACCGCCTCCAAACCTGAGATTGTTTCGCAGCCACAAGTCTCACCTGCCAAGCGGAGTGATTCTCCTTGTCAGGAAAGATGTTATATCACAAGAGCAAGAAATCCCCCACAGAGGTTAAATGTTTTGACCTGAATGGGACAATTTAAAATTTACTGTGCTGTGGATGTCTATGTAGTAGTTGTATTAATGACATTTACAGGAGGATGTTTCCTGCTTGGCATTGCTGCCTGCCACACTTCCACCAGTGCCCTTGGGTCAGCTGCACGGGAGGGCAATAAGCCTTGGCAATGGGGAGGGGAGGGGGGAAAGGGATGAAAGAAGTGTACAAAGATTGGCTGATTCTGGATACTTGCCAGCAAGGAATAACCTAAGTGCAATTGAGTTATTCTTGGGTCTAATGTAAGCATTTTCTTCTCCAATATTAACTTTTATGTTTTCCACTCACTTCCTCACCTCAAATATGTTGACCTGCATTCTTCCTTGCCCTCTCCCACCACTAACGCCTACACTTCTCATGCACATCAGTCTCCACAGTGTTGCTCTGCATCAGGCCTACACTGGCAATCAATAACTTGGTGAATCATCTTGGGTTTAACTGCATTTTCACCCCCTGTCATTACTGATGAGTTGTCCACACGTCTGGCATGGTAAGTCACCAGTTCATTGCCATTCTTGTTAAGATTAAACAGCAGTAGTATAAAGTTTGACAAATAACTCACTCTTCTGTGTCTACTTCTGTCAAAATATTAGGCACAATATTAAAACAATCTACAAGAAAAAATGGTTTAAATTTATTTTATTGCAGTGTGTTTGTTAATGAGAAAGTAAAATCATGTGTAAGTCTATATAATAAGAGCAAATAACTGGAGTAATTATTTAAAAATATGCAGTACAGCAGATGAATATTTATACTGTAAGTACAACTCAATATCATCACTGTAAAAGTGTTTCCTTTTCTAATTTGCTTGTATGTGCATGCAAATTATAAGTGGTTATCATATTGAAGTTAAAATGAACTGTATAAGGTCCATTGAGTTCTAAGCACATCCCTGAAAGCACAATGCAATGTTTTACTGACTTGGTGCAGATTGCTATTTGATTCAGAAACATATATTTCTTACTTTAGCAATTCACCATAGGTCCTATACCTTTACAACAGCTTAAAGCTTCTGACATTCAAGAAACATGCAGTAGTCAAAGCACATCATGTTTTCCCTCGGGAGAAGGAAATGTTCCTGTATAAAAATCTATATGACCTTGCACATAGGTATCAAAATGAAATGTTAAAAAGTTTAAATCTCTATGTAGTGGATTGTAACTAATGAAATCATTCCTGCAGGAGTAATGCAGTTCTGTGGGCCCAGCTATCAAGTTCATAGTCAAAGCAAAATTTATCTTCCAAGTACATATATTTTACAATATACTACTTTGAATTTCATTTTCTTGCAGTCATTTCCATGACAAAAAGAAATACAAGAAATACATGAGGTAATTGAAGTTGAGTGAAGATTGGTGGTGGTGTGGATAGCATAGAAGACTGGCAAAGAATACAACAGGATATAAATCATTTGCAGGTATGGGCAGAGAAATGGCAGATGGAGTTTAACTCAAAAAAATGTGCAGTTTTGCACCTTGGTAAAGGCAAGACCCTTAACAGTGTTGATGACCAGGTGATCTTGGTGTCTGAGTTCATAGCTCTTTGAAAGTGACTACATAGGATGGTAGCTTGGTTAAGAAGGCATATAGAATGCTCATCTTCATTAGTAGAGGCATTGAGTTCAAAACTCATTTATGTTTCAGCTTTATATAACTCTAGTTATGCCACATCTGGAATATTGCATACAGTTCTGGTTGCCCTATTATGGGAAGGATGTTGTGGCTTTGGAGAGGGTACAGAAGAGATCTTCCTGGATGCTGCCTGGTTTGGTGGGCATGTGCTGTAATGAGAGGTTGGACAAACTTGATTTGTTCCTCTGGAGTGGCTGAGGCTGAGAGGAGAGCTGATAAAGGTTTATAAGATTATGAGAGGCATAGATAGAGTAGACAGGTAATACCTTTTTCCAAAGGTTGAAATGTTGAATGCCAGAGGACTTGCATTTGAGGTGAGAAGGGGTAGTTTCAAAGGAGATGTGAAGAGCAAGTTACTTTACACAGAGAGTGGTGGGTGCTGAATGTGTCACCCTGGAATGATGGTAGAGGCAGATACATTAGAGGCTTTCAAGAGACATTTAGATGAGCAAATGAATGTGAAGAAAATGGCAGAGTGATTTAGCTAGGTTGGGCATATGATTACTAATTAAATTGGACAGGCAAAACATTGTGATAGGCACAGGTCTATATACCTGTTCTATGTTGTATGTTCAAGACTGCCCAACAACAAATATGCGTAAGAAGACAAACTGTGAAAATAATAATTAAAAAAAATAAAGGTAGAGTCCTTAAAATAAGTCTGCAGGTTGTGCAATCAGGTCAGAGTTGTGGTGAGTGAAGTTATTCATGCTGGTTCAGGAGCCTGACAGTTGTAGAGTAATAGCTGTATTTGAACCTGTTGGTGTGGGAGCTAAGGCTCCTTTACCTCCAGTTCAATGATAATAGTGAGAGGAAAGTGTGGCCTGGATGGTTGGGTCCTTGATGATGGATGCTTTCTTTTGGCAGCTCTCCATGTAAATGTGCTCAATGGTGGGGAAGCCCTTTTCTGTCATGGACTGGTGTATCATGACTTTCTCTAGACTTTTCCATTGTTGGGCATTGTTTTTTCCCCACATTAGGCCAAGATGTAAACTGTTAGGACAGTTTACACTGTGCATCTACAGAAGATTGTCAGATTTTTTGGTGACATGCTGAATCAGCACAAACCTCTACGAAAGTAGAGGCGCTGTCATGCCTTCTTTGCAAAAGCTCTCTCGTGCTGGTCCAAGGAGAGATTCTCTGATAAGATAATACCAAGTAATTTAAAGTTACAGAGCCTCTCCACTCCAGGTGAGGACTGGCTCACGGATCTTCACTTTCTTCCTCCTGTAGTTATTGATTAGCTTTTTGGTTTTGCTTGCAAAGAGTGAGAGTTTGTCATTGTGGTACCGTTCAACCAGATTTTCAGTCTCCCTCCTCCATACTGATTCATCAATACCTTCGATTCAGCCAGCAACAGTGGTTTCATCAGCAAACATAAAGTTTGACATTGAAGCTATAGTTAGCCACAAAATCATAGGCATAATGTGAGTAAAGCAGGGGACTAAGCACATAGCCATGTGGAGCACCTGTGCTGATAGTGATTGTGGAGGAGATGTTGTTGCCAATCCAAACCGACTGGGTCTGAATGTGAGGAAATTGAGGACCCTGTTGCACAGGGAGGTATTGAAGTCTGGGTCTTGGAGCTTAGTGATGAGCTGCGAGGGGATGATGGTGTTGAATGATGAGCTGAAGTCAAGGAAGGGCATTGTGATGTATGCATCTTCATTGACCAGGTGTTCCAGAGCTGAGTGAAGGGCCAATGAAATGATATCTGCTGTTGACCTATTGTGATGATAGGCAAATTGGAGTGGATCCAAGTCATTTCTCAGGCAGGAGATGATATGACCAATCTCTTAAAGCACTTCATCGCAGTGAATGATAGCCATTGAGGCAGGTTATCACATTATTCTTGAGTACTGGTATGATTAAAGCCTCTTTGAAGGAGGTGGGTATCTCAGATTGCCTAAGTAAAAGGTAGAAGATGTCCATAAATCTTCAACCTCTCAAAATGGACCTGGATGTGAGAAGGAAAGGAAATATTTTTCCACTTTTATTTTCACTTTGGCATAATATTCCCAATTGGTCACAGTAGATGGGGGGCCTAAAGAATAATAGTTAAGTATGGCAAAATGGTCATAAACAATTGTTAAGTTAGTTTGGAAAGACAGGAACCATTGTCAGGTTGGCCATCTTAGCAATCAAATTGTAAACAGAAAGGCCTTACGAACTCCAAAATTAATCACCATACAGACAATCAAACGGCCATGTTAATTCCAGGGACATTGGAAATACTTCCTAACCTAGAAATCGGAAATCTGTTTGTTTCAGCACCATGTGACTGAGAATTGGATGGAACAATATGCTATCATGGCCACTTCTGCTTCATTTTGTATCTCCCTTAAAATTCAATCAGGCATCTCCTGAAAAGGACTACATATGTGCATTCAAGCAAGTTTTCATCAAGCAGATCTCCAACTGAATATTCTGAGGGGAAATTATTCCATATTTTCCAGGAAGAGCTTATCTTTGAGTCAAACACATTTTCATGCCAGGGCATTGGAGTGTGATCCCACAACCACTTATATCACTTCAAGCACTCTTTATCTTGTTATTTCATGCTGTCATTATTTATTGCTATTTATTTATGTTTGCACATGCGCAGTTTGTTGTTCATTGATCCTGTTTACAGTTACTGTTCTATAGATAGGAAAAACAATCTCAGGGTTGCATGTATACACTCTGATAATAAATTTTACTTTGAACTTTGAATGTTATCATATCTGTTAAGGTGCACAGCTATTTCTGGGATCCTACTCTGCATGAGTAACATCAAGGTATCTTTTACATCCATCTGAGAACATAGATGGAGTTTCAGTTTCTTGTCTCATTTGATATCTCCAGTAATTAATTTCTGGTTTAGTAATGTCAAAACAGAAATATCAAAATAGTTGATGTTCTTGTCCATAATGCGTGATGAGTAGTAATCACACAGGATTGAGATAAACTGGCACTACCAAATAGTCCTTTGCAATTTACAAAGGACATGAAATATTTTTGAGCGTAGCAAAGTGTCTAAATATATTCTATCATTAAGATGGATTCAGAGATCAATTTGTGTACCAGCAGTTTTAACTTTAATTGAATGCCAGGTGGAAAATAGAAGACATAAAAATGTTTATGTGCCAGAACACATTTTCTCATGATAAAACTCCTAATAGAGTATTAATACGTAGATGCAATGATCCATTGACAGTGAGTCACATTCTGAGGATAGTTTAGGAGTATCACAGAAGGAATCAAGAACCATAGCACAAAGTAAATGATGAGACATTCTGCATCACAGGAGTGAAACTGCTACCAGGAGATTGTTGGAAAATGTGATGAGCAAAGGGAAGAGAAAAGTCAAAAACAATCACCTCCCCATGTAATGATCTATGATCAACAATTCAATTGCTCAAAAGCGTAGGAAAAACAGTGCCTCCACTGCTTGAAGTTCACTAGGGAGATTGATCATCAACTAAATCTGATTGAAACAGACGCCTGCAGTTTAATTCAATGACGTACCTGAACAGATTGAGTTCTGATGAAGGGTTGTGATTCTGGATGTTAGCATTTGTTTCTCTTTTTGTGGGTGCTGCTTGCTTTGCTGGGTGGTGCCGGTACATGCTGTTCATAAGAGAAAGAACATTTAATGAGTTAATGACCAACCACCCTGTATAGAATGACAACGAGATGAATGTTACTGATTAGAATTTCAGATTTACAACTTTTTAAATGTCAGGAAGTCTCAGAGTCATGTCCATCTGTGACTGAAGGCGGACTCCAAGACCTGCTGAGTGTATTTGTCACTACGCTATGTAAAGTCCATTGGAAGAGCTCTCTCTTACTGAGAGGCCAAGGATAAATTATTTATTATTTTTTGTTGTATCACTTTGTTTTAATATTATTAATTGCTTTATTGTTCTGATCTATTATCATTGATTGTTTCTTTCAATGGTTCAATTTAATATGAGAATGTATATGGTATACAACCTAAAATTCTTATTCTCCACTGACATCCACAAAACAGAATGAATGACAGGAAAATATTAGAAACACAAAGCCCGCCCCCCCCCCCACACAATCAATCAGAATCCGATTTAATATCGCCGACATATGTCAGGAAACTTTACGGCAGCAGTACAATGAAATACATGATAAACAAATATAGAGAAAAAACTGAGTTACATTAAGAATATATATGATTATCAAATTGTTAAGTTAAAATAAGTAATGCAAAATAACAGAAATACAAAAAGTAGTGAGATAAAGTTCATGGGTTCAATGTCCATTTAGAAATTGGATGGCAGAGGGAAGAATCTGTTCCTGAATCACTGAGTCCAGACGAAGGGTCTCGGCCCGAAATGTCGACAGCGCATCTCCTTATAGATGCTGCCTGGCCTGCTGTGTACCACCAGCATTTTGTGCGGGTTGTTCACCGAGTTTGTGCCTTCAGGCTTCTGTACCTCCTTCCCCCCTCCCCCACCTGCCTCAGCAAACAGCGTCAACCATCACACCCCCACCTCCACCAATTACCTGCCATGCAAGGAATAGGAAACCCCCAAAGCGACCATGATCTAGAATCCATCAAAAACCAATGTTCACCCTAACCGTTGGACATGCCACAGGCACTATCTCGTTCACTAACAAGGAAGAGAGAGGAATTGCTCCTGTCTCAATAAGAGGGAGACCAACAACTCAAAGTTCAAAG
Organism: Hemitrygon akajei; assembly: GCF_048418815.1. Classification (NCBI taxonomy): domain Eukaryota; kingdom Metazoa; phylum Chordata; class Chondrichthyes; order Myliobatiformes; family Dasyatidae; genus Hemitrygon; species Hemitrygon akajei. The sequence goes on from NC_133145.1 coordinate 33,067,373, forward strand.
TTCAAAGTAAAATTTATTATCAGAGTACATAGCTGATTCATTTTTTTGCAGGCATACTTTGCAGGATCAATGGACAACAGATTGTGCGAATGCAACTATAAATACATAGTGATAAATAACAAGCATGGAATAAGAAGATAAAGTGTCCTTAAAGTGAGATCATCAGTTGTGGTAACACTAGAAGTAGAATGAGTGCAGTTACCCCTTTTGTTCAAGAACCTGATGGTTGAGGGGTAGTAACTGTTCTTGAAAGTGATGGTGCAAGTCCTGAGGCACTTGTACCTTCTACCTGATGGCAGCCCCGAGAAAAAAGCATGGCTTTGTTGGTGAGGATCTTTGATGATGGATGTTGCTTTTCTATGCTCGGTAGTTGGGAGGTATGTATTGATGATGTATGATGTATTGGGCTGAATCCACTACCTTTTGTAGGATTTTCCGCACAAAGGCATTGGTGTTCCCACACCAGGTTGTAATGCAGCCAGTCAGGACACTTTCCACCACCCATCTAGAGAAGTTTGCCAAGGTTTTTGATGACATGCCGAATCTCTGCAGACTCTCAGGAAGTGATGGTACTGTCATGCATTCTTTGCAGTCTCAGATCCCCTGAGATAGAGACACCCAGGAATTTAAGGTTTCTAACCCTCTCCATCTCTGATCCTCCAATGATCAGAGGCTTATGGACCTCTAGTTTCCCTCTCATGAAGTCTACAATCAGTTCCTTGGTCTTGCTGACATTGAGTGAGAAATTGTTGTTATAGAACCATAGAACCATAGAACATTACAGCACAGTACAGGCCCTTCAGTCCTCCATGTTGTGCCGACCCAAATAATCCTTAAAAAAAGTACTAAACCCACACTACCCCATAACCCTCTATTTTTCTTTCATCCATGTGCCTGCCCAAGAGGCTCTTAAATATCCCTGGCAAGTCATTCCAGGCACTCACAACTCTCTGTGTAAAAAACTTACCCCTGATGTCTCCCCTAAACTTCCCTCCCTTACTTTTGTACATATACCCTCTGGTGTTTGCTATTGGTGCCCTGGGAAACAGGTACTGACTATCCACCCTATCTATGCCTCTCATAATCTTGTAGACCTCTATCAAGTCCCCTCTCATTCTTCCACGCTCCAAAGAGAAAAGTCCCAGCTCTGCTAATCTTGCTTCATATGATTTGTTCTCCAAACCAGGCCATATGACACCACTCAGCCATATTTTCATTCTCCCTCCTGTATGCTGATTCATCACCACCTTTGATACGGCCCAAAACAGTGATGTCATCAACAAACTTGTATATGGTGTTGGATCTGTACTTAGCTGCACAGTCATACATGTAAAGTGAGTTGAGCAGGGGGCTAAGCACACCTCCCTGTTTCGATGTAACAGTCTGCAGCGTTGCTTATTTTGACAGCAGTGTACACTGCTGATTTGATGTTTTATTCTCCCGCAACACTTCAGTGGGCAACATTGTCGTGGAATAAGTTCATCTGCAGGGTAGCACCCCCCAAGGGGACTGCCTTCCATGGAGATATTTTACTCTTAAATTCTTTAATCTTTTCAATAATATTTATTGTTTTTAATCCGACTAACCCCATTGGAAGCTGCAATGTCCCCGCCCTGCTCCACCATCGGGAGATCGACCAGGGCTGAGGGAGCGAAACATCAGTGAGTGGTGACCCCTGGCTGAAGATCATGCAGCTGACCCAAGGGCACTGTTGGAGGTGCAGAAGGCAGCAATGAAAAGCAGGAAATAACACCTTCCTGTAAATCTCATTTTCATCTCGAGGAATAATTGCTAAATGTATCTGACATTAGACACATTAAAAATAGTAAAACACAGTCCCAACTTCCACAGTGGCTGTGTTTCTGTCTTCAGCATTATCCGGTGTCAAAGAGTGGCATGAGGTTCTGTGGTCCGTTTCCAAGCTTCATCAGCCCAAAGGACTTAAGGCAACCCTCTGTCTAACCTCTGCCTGTAAAAGGTCACCTCAATTAGTCCTCTGCAGACAGACCAGAGAAGATGTCAAGCAGTGACAACAGATGACGGACAGCCCCAGTGAGAGCTTGTGGTTAGTATCCAATTTTAGTTCAACGTATGAGTCATGCTTAAGGAAAAGCTCCTCAAATGAAAAACAACTGATGACTGCACTTGTTCAAGAGCAAAAGGATTCTAACTGCAGCTATAGACATGGATTAGAAAAAGGACTTGCATTTATAAGTTAACTTACACAATCCTTTCTGCATACCTCAGGGCTTTATAGGCAGAATTCAGTAAGCAGGAGTAAAGGGCAATTGGTACAATTGATACTACCTGTTTCTGGAATGTTGATCAGCCAGAATGCTGAGGTTAACATCCAGTTATTCTTCAGAAAGCTGTTGTGTGACCTTTAATAACCATCAAGAGATGAGGCAGAATATCTCCTGCGTTTCACCCAAAAGCTGTCAACTTCAGCATCCCCACGTCAACCTGGATTTCTGATCTCACCTTTCTTTAATGGGATTTGGGTGTTTTTCCCAGTAAAAATTTCCATTTTTTTTTCACTCGGTGTTAGCTTGGATTCAGAGGGAAAAAAACTGAGCTTCTACCTTGGCAGCATGGTTTAATGAAATACCAGGGGAATCATGACTGGCATGTTATCGGCTAGAAGGACAAAGGCAGCCAAAACAGGGCAATGTCACCACCTTGGAAGCTGCCCTCCAAGGCAGACACTGCCCTGACTTGGAAACATATCGCCATCCCTTCATTGTCAGTGGGTCAGCATGATGGGCATACCGACACCTGAAGGACAACAGCAGTTTCAACCACATTTAAGGATGGGCAATTTAATGCTGGCAGAGTTTGCAAAGCCCACAGCCCTTGAATACACAAAATGGTAATGCCAGCCTAACTCACGGCAATACCATTCAGCTCAATCTCCAGTTCACATGAGATCAACAGGTGTTAACAAAGTAGTTTATGAATGTAAAATAACATTTTATTTTCTTTCTTCCTATATGTATTAGAGTAAACTCAAAGTTTGAAACTTTACAGCTTCCTTTAACAGGCCTCATCTAATTTGTATCTTCTGGGAATATGTAAAAGGGGTAATTTGGGTTTTAAAAAGATAAGCAGATTATTATAATGCAATGGCATTAAGCTTATGAATCTTCTGAAAAGTAACATGCTAACCCATGGACTTGCAATAGCTTAAAGATGTCAATTTCATTTCCCAAAATTAGCAAACTTATGAACAGTGACATGCAAGCTGTTTCCTCCTGGCCAGCACCAGCACATTGAGTCACCCTCCAACTGCTAAAATTGAATAAATTGAAAGCAGACTCTTTTGAAGAATGTGTAAACATTTAAATGTGCTACTAAATGGATGACACATTGGAAATTGTTCCTTCCTTAATGCTTGTTAATGGTGCAGAGTGATGCTGGTAATGTACAAACCATGACTGCTCAAAGCACAAACTGATCACCTTTATGAGGTGGATATGCAAATAAATTTCATTACACTTTGTTAATGTCACGTTTAAAATATAAATAGATAATTATAGCTCATTTCTTTTACATCTATGGGATTTGTAATATGCAGTTTGAGCATAAAAGTTTCTTCTCTCCTCCAGTTTAAATTTGCTGTGAGTATTCTCAATACGGTTTCTAATTTGTATAATAAAGTTCAAAGTTCAAGAAGTTCAAAGAAAAGGTTATTATTGGAGTATATATCTGTCACCACATAAACTCTGAGATTCTTTATCCTGCGGGTATACTCAGCAAATCTAGAGAATAGTAACTATAAGAGGATCAATTAAGGATACCAAGTAGAGCATAGAAGACAACAAATGTGTAAATGGAAATATAAATGAATAGTAATAAATAATGAGAACATGAAATAACAAGATAAAAAGTACTTAAAGTGAGATCATTGTTTGTGAGAACATCTCAATAGATGAGTGTAGATGAGTACTCTTTTGTTCAAGAGTACGATGCCTGAGGGGTAGTAACTGTTCTTGAACCTGGTGCTGTGAGTCTTGAGGCTGTAGTACCTTCTACCTGATGGCAGCAGTGAGAACAGAGCATGGCCTGGGTGGTGAGGATCTTTGATGATGGATGCTGCTTTCCTATGAGTGTGTTTCATGTAGATGTGCTCAGTGGTGGGAGGGCTTTACCCATGATCTACTGAGCCAAATCCAACACCTTCTGCAGGATTTTCCATTCAAAGACAATGGCATTTCCACACCAAGCCGTGATACAGCCAGTCAAAACACTCTCTTCTACACATCTATAGGAGTTCATCAAAGTCTTTAATATCATGCTGAATACTACCAAAGCTGTCTCTTCCAGTACAACCCCTCCCAGTGTGTATTTTACACTTTCAGTCCTTTAATCGAATTATTATTAATTGTCCAAGATGATGGATCTTCTGATCACCAGTTGTGAATATCTGCCAATTTCCCTGATAATCCTCCTGGGCATCACCCACCCAATCATATTACCTACCCGCTCCTTCACTCTTTCTACAACAACCTGGCCCGTCATCATAGAAAATCCTCGTGGCTTTCCATACCTGCCGTTATGCAATTCATCCCATCGAGATGTCATTGTTTTGGAACTTCTGGTCTGGAACAGAGACCACAACACAAAACCTCCTGCATTTCAGACCCTCACACCCACAGCTAACCTGAGATTGTACTGGTGTCCGAGGGATGGCAATGTTTACTTCCGAAAGTCATTACTTGTGTCATAACGAGCATCCAAGCTGTAAAAGGCCACTGCAAATGTTGGGTTTGGATGAGTTGTTGGAAATACTGTAGATGGATAAGATACTGTATACAGTGCTAGACTTTAAGGTAACTTGGCACTGGGTCACTCACTTTATTCATTTTTTTGCTTGGAAGTCTGTGGTTTTCCTAACAGAAGTGTTTAAGAATTTGCAGTTAAACTGTTTTTAAGATATTAATAAGAGAGGAATAAGACTTACTGGTAGCTGGAGGAGTGAGGCCAAACATTTATAAATGTGGGGATGAATCCCAGCAGAGGTGCTGAGTCGAGCCTCTTTGCAACCTCTTGTGGCGATCCAGGAGGGGTTTATAGGATGGGATCCAATTAAAACCAATTACAGCAGCAGCACAGGAACTACAGAGGCTCGCGCTGGACTCAAACAAATAGCCAGTGCAGTAGGTGCCATCTCTAGAAACTAGCAGTTTGGCTTGCTGCTTCCATTTTGTTCATTTTCAGAGAGACCTTCTTGAGAGACTCTTGGGCCTGCTCCTCCTTCCATTTTGCCATGCTTTGGTAAAGTTGTTTGGAGTGGGCAGAGGTGTTGCTGCTTATAGGGTCCCTGATGATATGATCAAGGTTTTACAGCAACAGTTCACTAAAATGGTCATGAAATTTCTGCCCCAATACCTCCAAGTCAAAGATAGGAACCCTGCTGCCCATCACTTTTTCTTTCACCGATAATAAAACTCTCTCTCTCTGCATACTCACAAACAAGACCTTAACAATTAACAATGGTCACCAGGAATATGAACTAAATGTGCACAGGAAATGAGAAATCTTCAGTTAAACTCTGTTCTTTTTCTGCTGTTTGTACCAATGGATCTTGCTGCATGTATAGTTAAAGAGATGCAGAAGCCACACATACTATGCTCCTCACACAAAATGCTGGAGGAACTCAGCAGGCCAGGCAGCATCTATGGAAAAAAGTACTGTCAACGTTTCAGGCTCAGACCCTTCATCAGGCCTGGAGGGAAAAGGTCTCCAGTCCTGCTGAAGGGTCTCAGCCCGAAACGTTGACAGTACTCTTTTCCATAGATGCTGCCTGGCCTGCTGAGTTCCTCCAGCATTTTGTGTGTGTTGCTCTGGATTTCCAGCATCTGCAGGTCTCCTCTTGTTTGTGATTAGCAGACTATACTCCTGATGGGAAGTAGTTAGCATGGTCAGTAATTCTTGTCAGAACAGTTCTGAACATCTTCCATCTTCTGAGGAATATCATGAATTCTGGTTTGCAGCTCTATCACCTCAAGCAGTGAACAGCTGGCTTACGAAACGGTGTCAAACGGAATAGAGTTTGTGTTCAGGATATTGTTAAAGAGGCTGGGAAGCCAATAAGCAGCTTATGTTCAATTACTAGCATTATTCAGTACATGTGTCTGTGTACGGATCCATGATGTGTTCAAAGGCAAGTAATCCCAATCAGTCCAGCATTGTAGAGAGCACAAACAGAATAGTGCACATACTGTACCTATGGACTTCCAATTTAAAATAGACAGAGGTTCCATTATGCAAGGGAGGATTCAATAATAAAGTGAATGGGGTGGTGCTAGTGTTGGCTATGAAATAAAAATAGAATCCAGCTCCTCGAATAGCACCATGCTCTCTCCAGTTTGCCTCTTGTCATGAACATTGCTGCCTTAAGAAGGGCAAATGTGTTTCTTCTTTGGTTTAAAGTAACATTTTCTAAAAAGTACCAGGCTCTAGATAATGTAGTACATGGAATAAACTACCATGAAAAGAAGCACAGTAATGAGCTTAAGTGTATTTCAAATTGATGCATTTTGGGTTCATAACGTACCTGATCTTAAATTCCGAGAAGAAAGTGGATTCACATAAATGTTTGTGGTTATTTCCAAAGATGCTTATCTCAGATAAGACTTTCTGCTATAACTCTTTCCAATGACAATGAAACACAGGCTTCATTAACTGTGATACTCTGATATGGCAGTCCATGAACTCTTCAGCTCTGTTTATTGCACTTTAATCTATCCAGGCTGACATCATTGCTGTCACTTATTCATCTTCAAAGTTATCCAGCTTACATTTGAAGCCAATTGCTTCAAGATATAAGTTCATTTGATTGTGAACCTTGAAAAACAGAAGCGAATCCAGTATACAACTGGCATCAAGTAAGATTTCAGTGGGTGTCGGTTCCTCTGTTTGTAGCCAATGCAAACATTAAGCCCAGAATCCCAGAAAGTTATGCAAACAAAGTCATCTAGCATCTTGCAGCCTGGATCTAGGTGTTGTGCGCAGAGCACAGATTCCAGTTCTGTGTGAAACATTGACTGAGATGTGGACATGGATGTGGTTATATGCTATGTGCCTACGATCATTGCACCTTCCACTTTCCACAGGGGTCGCTCGCTCATGACTCTTTTGTTGCTTTGTCCCGCTCCACTGATCTCTTTCCCAGTGTTTATCCTTGCAAGCAGAACAAATGCTACACCTGCCCCTACACCTCCTCCCTCACTACCATTCAGGGCCCCAAACGTTCCTTCCAGGTGAGGTGAATCTTCACCTGTCAGTCTGTCGGGGCCACCTACTGTATCCTTTGCTCGGGTGTGGCCTCCTGTATATGGAGAGACCTGATATAGATTGGGAGACCACTTCACTCAGCACCTTTTTTTTTATTAAACAAAATATACTTTATTCAAAAATAAAATTATGTACCATAAACCATTCAATGACCCTCAGTCCTTTACAAGTGTTTCCGTTACAGTCTTTCCATTCCCACACTTTTGCCACCTAGGTGGCACTCTGTTACTTCATATTTATGTACATTTGTTCAGGGGTTTACACCCCACCCCCCTACCCCTCAACTCCTGCGGGAGAAGAACCCTAGGCGGTGGTCCTTCCCTACCGGGACCTTGTAGTGGCTGCACCAAGTTTCAGTGCGTCCCTCAGCACGTACTCCTGCAGCCGAGAATGTGCCAGTCGGCAGCATTCCCCCACGGACATCTCCATGTGCTGGTAGACCATCAAGTTTCGGGCCGACCAAAGAGCGTCTTTGACCGAGTTGATGATCTGCCAGCAGCACCGGATGTTGGTCTCGGTGTGCGTCCCCGGGAACAACCCATAGATCAGAGAGTCCTCTGTTACGCAGCTGCTGGGGATGAACCTCAACACTGTTCCTTCCATCCTCCTCCACACCTTCTCAGCAAACCCAGTGTGCAAAGAGGTGGGTCACCGACTCCTCCTCACTGCAGTCTTTTCGTGGGCAGAGGGGTGTGGAGATGACGTTCTGGGCGTACAGGAGAGATCGGACTGGGAGGGCCCCTCTCACTGCCAGCCAGGCGAGGTCTTGGTGCCTGTGGGTGAGGTCTGGGTGATGAGGCATTTTGCCAGATGAACTGGACTGTCTGCTCAGAGAACCACCCCACTGTGTCCATCTCGTCCTTCTCCAGGACCTTACGTGCTGACCACTACCTGATGGCCCTGTGGTCAAAGGCGTTGACCTGAAAGAACTTCTCTATGAAGGACAGGTATGGCGGCAACGACCAGCTGACAGGCGTGTTGCACGGTGAAGGGGCCAGGGCGACAGGTAGAACCTGGGCACGTAGTGGTACTTGGTGCCCACGTACCTGGGATCCGCATACAACCTGATGCAGCCACACACGAAGCTGGCCATCAGGGTGAGGGCGACATTGGGGACGTTTTTTCCCCCGTTGTCCAGGGACTTGTGCATGGTGGTCCGTCTGACCCGCTCCATCTTGGATCTCCAGACGAATCTGAAGACAGCTCGGGTGATTTCCGAGCTGAAGGAGCGGGGGACTGACCACACCTGCACCAAGTACAGCAGCCCTGAGAGCACCTCAGGTTCTTGCCCGCTATCGATAGGGAGCGTCCTCCCCACAGCCCCAGTTTCTGTTTCACCTTGGCAGTCCACTCCTGCCAGTTCCTGTTGCATGCCTCCGCCCCTCCAAACCAGATCCCCAACACCTTCAGGTGATCAGCCCTGATGGTGAAGGGGACGCTGGATCGGTCGGGCCAGTTGCCGAAGAGCATGGCTTCGCTCTTCATGCAGTTGACCCTGGCCCCCGACGCCTGCTCGAACTGTTCGCAGATGCTGATCAGCCTGCGAACTGACCTCAGATCAGAGCAGAAGACAGTGATGTCGTCCATGTACAGGGAGGTTTTGACTTGGGTCCCTCCACTGCCTGACAGCGTCACCCCTCTTATGCCCCCATCCCTCCTGATGGCTTTGGCAAAGGGTTCTATGCAGCACACGAACAAGACAGGGGAGAGAGGGCAGCCCTGCCTGACTCCAGACCTGATGGGGAAGCTGTCTGTTTCCCACCCGTTGACCTGGACTGCGCTACAGATGTCGGTGTAGAGCAGTTTGATCCAATTCCGGATTCCCTCCCCAAATCCCATTTTGAAGAGTGAATCCGCCATGTACGTGTGCAATAGATATCCTGTCGAAGGCTTTCTCCTGGTCCAAGCTGACCAGGCAGGCGTCCACCCCCTGTCCTGCACGTAGACGATGGTGTCCCTCAGCAGCACAAGGCTGTCTGAGATCTTCTTGCCCGGTACAGCATAGGTATAGCACAGAAAGAGGGGAGGAGGGAAAGATGTGCTTGGTAGTGGGATCCCGTTGGGAATATCATAGTTCCTGGCTTCAAGGTTAAGGAAAGGAAGATCGAGGGCTGCCTGAATTGGGCCAAAGAATTGAACCTGTTGAAAAATAGGATCTACTGCTGTCCCCTCCCACACTTGTTCAGGCCACACACCCTCCCTGCCCCTGAAGCCTTCTCCCTCTACCCCTCCCTCCCCTCTGGTGAGTGCTTGTGTTCCAAACCATCCAGCTTTGGAGTATCCTGCCTCGAAGGGGATGACCACCCTCCCACACCTGACTGCGACTGCAGGTGAGGTTAAAAGACAGCTGGAGAGACCATATCAAGGCAAGGCAGCGGGACCAGGTGGTATCAGCCTCAGGCCACTGAAGGCCTGTGCGAGTCAGCTGTCTGGTATTTTGCAGCATCTTTGCAATCTGAGTCTGAGTCAGGAAAAGATACCGGTGCTATGGAAGAATTCCTGCTTGGTTCCTGTATCCAAGAAAGTGACTCCATTTGAACTTAATGACTACAGACCAATTGTCCTCACATCTCATGTGATGAAGGTGCTGGAGTGGCTGGTACTGACTTACCTTGGACCACAGATGAGATCTTCATTGGACCCTCTACAGTTTGCTTACCAACCTCATTTGGGAGTGGGTGATGCCATCATCTACCTGTTGCAGAGAGCTCACTCCCAACTGGATGATGCTGGTGGCATTGTGAGAACCACATTTTTTGATTTCTGTAGTGCCTTCAATACAATCCAGCCACTTGTTCTGAACGAGGAGTTGCAAAGGATGGGTGTAGACAAATCCGTTACCTCCTGGACAGATAGACCCCAGATCATACTATGGGTGGTTCTCTGTCTGAGATGGTGGTGAGTGACACTGGGGCACCACAAGGGATGGTCCTGTCTCTGTTTCTGTTCACACTGTACACCTCCAACTTCCAGTACAAGTCTGAGTCTTGGCACTTGCAGAAGTTCTCTGGTGACTTTGTAGTAGTTGGGTGTATTGGAGATGGGCAGGAGTCAAGGTACAGAGGACTGGTGGACAAGTTTGTGGAGTGGTGTGGGAATGTGGTCAAAATCAGAGAGATGGTGATTGATTTTAGGACTGTGACGAGTCCGGTATACATTCTTGGAGAAGAAGTTGCAGTGGTGAAGGAGTGCAAATAGTTGGGTGCTCACCTTGACAACAGACTTGACTGGAAAACCAAAACCATGATTGTTTACAAGAAGGGGGTGAGCAGAGAAGCTGAGATCCTTCAATGTGTGCAGTAGGATGTTGGAGATCTACCAGTCTATTGAGTTGAGTACGGCTTTCTTTGCTGATTTATGTTGGTGATGTAAAAAGACGAAATGAACTCATCAAACAGGCTGCATCTGTCCTTGGCTACAACGCAGACTCATCTGAGTTAGTGGAGGAGAGGAGGTCACTAAACAAACTGTTATCCATTATGGACATCCTCTCCATGACCTACTGAACAAGCAGCAGAGCGCCTTTTCAACAGACTCACTGAGCTCTGTGATTTAGATGCATATCATATTTTTTTTACTGAGTTAAGTATTGTATGTAATTAGTTTTGCTACAGCAAGTGTATGGGACATTGGAAAAAAGTTGAATTTCCCCATGGGGATGAATAAAGTATCTATCTATCTATCTATCTGTCACAAGGATCGTTACAGAAAATCTTCCCTATCAAACGCAATAAGCATATACAACAGTTCATCTCTGTGTGACAGGAGAACACACATCATAGTACCTAGTCTCTGTTTTATTATTTCATACATTATTAGTGTACATTGGTAAATTATTATTCTTCATATTATTATTTTGTACTTTATAATAATAATTAAGTCTGCACATTGCTAAGTGAGTTTTTAAATGTTACTGCTGTAATGAAAGAATTCCCCACTCAAGATAAATAAAGTATTTATTATTATTGTTATTAGTTCTAGAATAAAAATGTTTCCACATCAGTTTGTTATTAGCATACAGACCTGTACAATCAACTGATAGTGCTGGAGTTCGCCTCCCACACACATACTGTACTTCCTTGGCACAATATATCATCCCTTTTGCTTCCAATCAAAACAATTGCATATTTCCGAGAAGACTGCTTCTTTCTATGATTATATTCACACAAATTATGACTATGCACCAATTGCCCAATATACTTATTACTCCTTCTGTAGTTGATAATAACTTCAAGTTCAGTCAATTACAGATCTGAAAATAATGCTCGCAGCAAGTACTTGGTGTGGTGCATATTATGTGCTGCCATTTTTACATCAGGGTCAAACACCCTTATCTGAGTACCCAATAAGGATTCACTTTTAAACCTCATGAGATTTTAGAACTGTAATCCAATATTACAGATCAGATAATTGTTCTGGAATCACCCATTGAAAGGAAAGGTCCAGTAATTTTCATACATAGCACCAAAGCTGAAAACTATTTTGTATTTTGACATTTCCCTCACATAAGCATTTTTATTATTATGATCTTGTCACAGACAGTAGCCATATCGCATACAATATATTATCACAGGCTGAATTTAATTTGATTCCGGTACACTCCCAGACATCAGCTTTCAAGCATTTAAATGAAGTAAAAGCAGAGAGTCGTAGACACAGAATATGCCAACCATATCTTATCACATCTTTTGCAAGAAAGCAGGATCAATTATTTAGAAATATGCAGGAGTCAACATGACTATGAAGAGGCAAATGATCACCTATTTGTAAACATCAATGATTCTATTATATCCAACAACTAATAGCTGCAGATATTTATCATATGATCCTCTTGTCCATTTTTGTTCACTGAGGGTAGAACAGCATGGAGTTTGTACTACTGCAATAATAATGAACTGAGAAATGCTAAATCCAAATTCTGCAATGGCAACAGAAGAATACAAATTTTCTAATAAACCAGCAGTTTTTAATGTCTTTATTCAGTTTTTTGGGCATTGCTGGCAAAGGCGTCATTTATTGCCTACCCTGAACTGCCCTTGAGAAGATGGTGACGAGCTGTTTTCTTGAACTGCTGCTGTTCCTCTGGTGTGGGTACTTATACAGTTCTGTTGGGTGGGGTGTTCCGGGAATCTGGCTGTGAAGGGCCAGTAATAGACTTTAAAGGCTGGATGGTGAGTGACGTGGTAGTGAATCTGCAGGTCGTGTTCCCGGCCTGAAACCTCGACTGTACTTTTTACCATAGATGCTGCCTGGCCCGCTGAGTCCCTCCAGTATTTTGTGTGTGTTGCTTGCAGTTCCAGCATCTGCAGATTTTCTCTTGTTTCCCATGAACCTCACTTCTATTAGACCATTAGACATAGGAGCAGAATTAGGCCATCTGGCCCATCAAGTCTGCTCTGCCATTCAATCATGGCTGATCCTTTTTTTCCTTTTCCTCAACCCCAGTTCCTGGCCTTCTCCCTGTAACCTTTGATGCCATGTCCAGTCAAGAACCTATCAATCTCTGCCATAAATACAACCAATGACCTGGCCTCCACAGCTGCACGTGGCAACAAATTCCACAAATTCACCACCCTTTGGCTACAGAAATTTCTCTGCATCTCTGTTTTGAAAGGGCGCCTCTCTATCCTGAAGCTGTGCCCTCTTGTCCTAGACGCTCCCACCATGGGAAACATCCTTTCCACATCTACTCTGACTAAGCCTTTCAACATCTGAAAGGTTTCAATGAGATTCCCTCTCATCCTTCTGAATGCAGCCAGCGAGTACAGGCCCAGTGCCATGAAACATTCCTCAAATGATAACCCTTTCACTCTCAGAATCATCCTTGTGAGCCCCCTCTGAACACGCTCCAATGCCAGATCATCTTTGCTTAGATAAGGAACTGTTCACAAACCTCAAGCTGAGGCCTCACCAGTCCCTTATAAAGCCTCAGCATCATATCCCTGCTCTTGTATTCTAGAGCTCTTGAAATGAATGCTAACATGGCATTTACCTTCCTCACCACCAACTGAACCTGCTAGTTAACCTTCAGGGTGTTCTGCCCAAGGACTCCCAAGCCCCTCTACATCTCAGGTTCCTGGATTTTCTCCCCGTTTAGAAAATAATCCGCACATTTATTTCTACTACCGAAGTGCATGACCATGCATTTTCCAACATTGTATTTCATTTGCCACTTTCTTGCCCATTCTCCTAATCTGTCTAAGTTCTTCTGCACCCTACCTGCTTCCTCAACACTACCAGCCCGTCCACCAGTCTTTGTATCATCTGCAAACTTGGCAACAAAGCCATCTATTCCATTATCTAAATCATTTATATACAGCATAAAAAGAAGCAGTCCCAACACTGACGCCTGTGAAACACCACTAGTCACTGGCAGCCAACTAGAAAAGGATCCTTTTATTCCCACTCGCTGCTTCCTACCAATCAGCCAAAGCTCTAACCATGTTAGTAACTTTCCAGTAATACCTTGGGCCCTTAACTTGATAAGCAGCCTCATGTGTGGCACCTTGTCAAAAGCCTTCTGAAAGTCCAAATATACAACATCCACTGCATCCCCTTTATCTATCCTACTTGTAATCTCCCCAAAGAATTCCAACAGGTTTGTCAGGCAGGATTTTCCCTGAAGGAAATCATGCTGACTTTGTACTATCTTGCCCTGTGTCCTTAAGCCCTCCATCACCTCATCCTTAACAATTGACTCCAACATCTTCCCAACCACTGAGGTCACGCTAACTGGTCTATAATTTCCTTTCTGCTGCCTTCCTCCTTTCTTAAAGAGTGGAGTGACATTTGCAATTTTCCAGTCCTCTGGCACCATGCCAGACGCCAATGGTTTCTGAAAGATCATTTCTAATGCCACCACAATCTCTAACATTACCTCTTTCAGATCCCTAGGGTGCAGTTCATCTGGTCCGGGTGACTTATATAATTTTAGGTCTTCCAGCTATTTGAGCACCTTCTCTCTTGTAATAGTAACTGCATGCATTTCTCTTCCTTCACACGCTACATCATCAGGCATACTGCTAGTGTCCTCCACAGTGAAAACTGATGCAAAATACTCATTTAGTTCATCAGCCATCTCCTTGTCCCCTGTTATTATTTCTCCTGCCTCATTTTCTAGTGGTCCTATATCCACTCTCATTTCTTTTTTATTTTTAACGTACTTGAAAAAACTTTTACTATCCACTTTGACATTATTTGCTGGCTTGCTTTCATTTTTCACCTTTTCCTTCTAATGTTTTTTTTAGTGCTCTCTGTAGGTTTTTAAAAACCTCCCAATACTCTATTTTCCCACTAATTTTTGCTTTGTTTTATGCCCTTTATTTTGCTTCTACAATGGCTTTGACTTCCCTTGTCAGCCATGGTTGTACTATTTTGCCATTTGAGTATTTCTTCATTTTTGGAATACATGTGTCCTGCACCTTCCTCATTTTTCCCAGAAATCCGTGACAGCAGCTCACTCCAAACCACCCTGGCCAGCTCCTCTCTCATACCACTGTAATTCCCCTTACTCCACTGAAATACTGCTACATCAGACTTTACATTCTCCCTATCGAATTTCAAGTTGAACTCAATCATATTGCGATCACTGGTCCCTGAGGGTTCTTTTTCCTAATCACCTCTGGTTCATTACATAGCACCTAATCTAGTATAGCTGATCCCCTAGTAGGCTCAATGACAAACTGCTCTAAAAAGCTATTTCTTAGGCATTCAATAAACTCACTCTCTTGACATTCATTACCAACCTGATTTTCCCAATCGACCTGCATGTTAAAATCTCCCATGACTATCCATTTGGAATTGTTGTCAGAGCAGTTTTATGAATAACGATGGAGCCAATATGTATGAATAATGTTTAGGGTAATGAATGGAGTATTGATTAGAAAGGTTGTTTTGTCCTGGATGGTATTGGTCTCCTGGAAAGTTGTTATAGATGTATTCATCTGCAAGTAGTGAGGATTCCCTTACCTCCCTAACTTGTGTCTTCTGGATTGTGGAAGGCTTTCTGGTATCAGAAAGCCAGACACCCAACCTGCTGTTGATCAAGCTGAGTCTATAGGTAACGATGAAGAGGCTGGGAGATTCAGGGGTGAGACTCTCCCATTGTGGAAGTGGTCATTGCTTGCCACTCTGAGAAGCTAATGTCATAATGATAGACATACGACGACTGCATAGTTTTAAAAATCCAATCTTTACCAAAAGCAATATGCCCTTTGCTGCTCGAGTCCAGTTTCATAGAAATTTATTGCACATTTAGTAGTCCTTGAACGTGGCCTACCAACCCGCTCATTTCAAAGATAAATATAGATATAATTGTATCTATACGGCATTTTTCACAAACTTTTTAGAAAATCCTGAAGTGTCTTATAACCATTGAAGTACAAAGGGAATTAAGGAAGGCAATAAGTGCCGGCATTTTAATTGATGTTAGGCAGACACAGATTAAACATGGACAAGTTATTGTGAGTGACAAATATATCACTAAGTTCAGACTTCCTCGATATGGAGTGAACACCATAAAGATATTACATACCTATTCAGTCTTAACTCCATTTCTATTGGAACCACATTCACCTGTCTACAAATTGCATAAAATTGATAGAAAAAATAATAAATGTCTTACTCTTGATAAAATGGCAAAATGAAATTTTTTTTTTATTGAGACCCAGCATGGAATAGACCCTTCTAGGCGCACTGCCCAGCAAACCTAATTTAACTCCAGCCTAATCCCAGGACAATTAACAATGACCAATTAACCTGTCAACAGGTATATCTTTGAACTGTGGGAGGAAACCAGAGCACCTGGAGCAAACACACGCGGTCACGGAGAGAACATACAAACTCCTTCTAGGCAGCCGTGGGTATTGAACCCAGGCTGCCTGTACTGCAAAGCATTGTGCTAACCATTACGCTACCATACTGCCCCTTTAGACTGCTCATTCCCAGCAAAAGTCAGAATCTTGCTCCTGGAGAGGGAAAAACTAGAAAATTCCCATTCCATTTACCCTGGTCATGTAGATTATAACCAGTTTCCTTTTCAATTTTTTTTATTTGCAGAGTTACAGCTATGCTCTGCCCTCAGTAAACCTGAACCAGTCATCATCACTTTTCTCAAGGTCCATATATTTGGCAAAAGTAGAAATTTTCATTCCATCTTTTTGAAGTGAGTTAACACAGTCTCACATGTGATGGGGCATGATAATTAAAAAGGAATCAAATCTTGAAATCTATTTATTACTCATTATTAATAATAATAACATCAGAGGTATCTCCTTGGTGATTTGAGTGAATTAATTTCTCAGAAGAAAGTGAAGGGAATAAGGACAGGGCCTGCTGCTGCCAGGTACATTGAGTACCTGATACCTGATACCAGTTGATACAGTGAATTTATTCCACTTACTTTCTCTCCTTGCTCCTCATTGGAAACTCGATGTACATGTGTTTAAAAAGAACAATTAGAAATGTATTCTTCATTATTGATCAGAAACTCTATCAGGTCTTGAAATTCTTCATAAACTCTGATACTCCGAGATTCTGAACCTTTTGCCTAATTTTGTGACGCAGTAATGGTTATGGGACAGCAAAGCAAAACATCTGATCATGATGAATTTACAGATTGCAGGGCAGAAATTCCAAACAGAGAAACTATCTTGGGATTTGGTACTTACAAAGTCATGCCTTGACTCGGCTCCAGTGGCCCGGATTTGGATCTGACATCCTGTGCTGTCTATGTGGGGTTTGCATGCTCTTCCTGTGACAACCTGGGCTTTTCTCAAGTGTTCTGGAATGTCAGGAATGTGCAGGAAGATTAATTGCCTCTAGTATAGTTGGGTGGCAAAAGAATCAATCTGGAGATTATGGCCACGTGAGAGAGAATAGATGGTAGGAAAATGAGTGGGGGAGTAAAATGGTGTGAGGAAATAGTACAACCACAGCAATTTATTCATATCATTATCATTTATTCAACTCGCACCTATTTAACAGTTCCTGCAAATATAACAATCCATTCTTATAGAAAAGCAGTTCATGTATTTTGTATGACCTCACTGCAATATCAAGGCACTATCACTTTATTACGCTCTACAGGTTAATTTCAACAATATACATTATTTCACACATTTAACAATTGATCTATACAAAACACTACTGGATTTCTCTGGCTATGATTTCCTAGCCATGAGAAGCATGCTTCTTTTGAACAAGGTAAAGCAGTGGGGCTGGCATAACTCTGTAACGTCTTACAAGGTCCTGAACATTTAAAGCACTTTACAATATAAAGCACGTTTATAAGGAAATATCCATCTGCTCTTGAGCTAGTTATATAACATTGAACCACACCTAATATATATCATTTAGCTAGCATGAATCCAGAATATATTTCTAGCAGCTCATGAAGTTCATATTAGCTACAAATGTAAAATGAATATTCTAAAGGGATATGCAAAATAAACACTTTTTATATAGTTTCAGAGTGCTATTAAATACGATAACTAAAGATGTTACAGCAATTGTGCATGAATAATGATGCAAAACTGCCCGAGGTACTGTTTTCATCAAGTGCTCATAATTAAAACACACAGGAAAGAGAACAACTTTTACTTAATGTTTACATCTGGACAACAAAATGCACAAAACAGTTCTTAAAAATGTTATGGTAATAGTCACAATACTTGTTTTAAAAAGGCAATCAATCAACAGGCAACCACTTTAAACTGATACATGCTGTTCCTCAGTAATTAACCAAGAATTTCAAAAGTGACTGCTTCTTCAATGAACAACTCTCCCTTATAATAGCCATTAGTAATAAATGGCTCATCTTTTGTGCACTTTCCATTCCACTTATTAAACAGAAATTATACGTATCTTTTTCAGAACAAGTGGCTTTATAGCAATTAGTTGTTTCATTGCTCGTCTGGATGTTGCATATCTTTATATAATGTGAACTTATTCCATCTCTCTCTCAATTAGTTAACACTGAAAACAATCCAAAATGAATCGAAAAGGATGATGGTGAGTTTGACGCAGGGGTTTGAGGTGAGGAGGAGGTGGGATTATATTTAGGTTGAGTCATATGATCAAATATTTAATACTATTTGAGATTCATGTGGTCGCACAAGCATGTGGATTAATAAGTTCAACAATTTACCAATATATTACTATTGACTGAATCACTCAGTGATCACCTATGCTGGTAAATTTATTGTTTGCAAAAAATAATTTACCAATAAAAATAGTTAACCAACATGGATCTCTTGGTTAGACATGAAGTTTCAGAGTATTGCTCACGGGCCATCAATATTGTGAGTGCAAATTACATGATGCTATGTGTCAGTGATGATGTTGTAAGTAAATTTATCATTGTACCTGTGCATATGATAATGAACTCTATTTTGCCTTTGTTATTGACTTCAGTATATATTTTTTTTATAGGGGATAACCTTGAACCATTTTGGTAACACAAGCTCCAAATTTTCCTTTGAAATTGTTGCCTACATTCAAACTGTGCTCACAATTTTTGCTCAAAAGCTTTTAATACTAACAGTTCATTGCTGGTTGATAATATTAATAAGAATGGACACCACCCTGCGTTTCTTCCTCCCCTCCCCCCAACTTCTCACTTTGACTCATCTTTCTTTCCCCTCAGTCCTGCTGAAGGGACTCGGCCGAAACACCGGCTGTTCACTCTTTTCCTGGCCAGGCCTGCTGAGTTCCTCCAGCATTTTGTGTGTCTTGCTTGCATTTCCAGATTCTGCAGGTTTTCTGATGTTTGACAACTGGAATTTTTCTTTTTGTAATTGGTTACTACATGAATAAAATGTATTTCTGGACCAAATTAAGGAAGATATTTTTTCATCAGTCTGGGTTAAATCCTGGAAGTCTGTATGGAGATTAAATTCTCACCAAGTGATTGCATGGATTTCTGCAGCTGCCCTGGTTTCTTCCAACATCCCAAAGAATGTGCTCATCAGTAGATGATTTGGTTATTACAGACAGACTCAATGGACGGTACACTATCCTATCACTCCATCCTATAAAACAATGAGTCAGTATTGTCACTGAAACATCATGGTGCACAGCATGCACTTTAGTCTCTCAAAACCACATGTATATAAGAAACAAATGAGGTAGATTGCATCATGCTATCAGTCTCTTGAATGGACTTCCTGTAGAACAAGATGGACTCTTGGTCTCACAATCTACGTCATTATCATCTTGCACTTTATCGTCTCCTGCACTACACTTCTTTTGGTAGCTTCTTACACTTTATTCTGTATTGTTATTGTTTTACTTTATTCTAGCTCAATGCACTGTGTAATGATTCGATCTTAATGACAGATCACAAAACAAGCTTTTCACAGTATCTTGGTACATGTGATGATAATAAGCAATACCAAAATAGTAGATTCCAGTTAACTGCTCCATCAGTTAATCAGGCAGCCAGTTATTTAGGACAACTCTTCAAGAACAAAAACTAAGTGAGAAAATAAAGAACACAAGAAAGTTTTCTAATTCCAAAGCAACACACACAAAACTTAGCAGGTCAGGCAACATCTATAGAAATGAATAAACAGGCAGTGTTTAGTCAGGATTCCCTTCCTTTACTTGGGACACTATGTTGCTTAATTGGGGCAGGAGATTGTTGCCGAACAAGTCCTAACTAGTGTCAGTTGTGTACTCTTGTGTTGCCTGTAGTCACTAAACTGAGTGAAAATTTTAAATAGCATCAGTTGAGTGCATTTGTGTTCAAAAAGCAGTGATTTTTGTCACTGATAGCGAAAAATAAGCAGTAAGACAATTCAGAGCTGTTCTGCTCATTGTGGCTTTAAGCAGTCAGGTTTGGAAATGGAAGAAATGGCCAGAATAAAAACGAAATGATTCTACTACTTCAACAAGTTAAGAACTATGAACAATTTGAACATATCAACAATCATGTTGAATGTTACAATGAAAATGAAGATTTGCAGGATGCAATCATCAATAGCATTGCACAAAGGCAGTTCATTATCTGCACTAGATGTCTGTTTTGATTTGTTCAATGTGCATATTGGATGAATTCCTCTGTTGATAACCATTCAAACTAATACACAGTTTGATAGTACTGTTGTACTATTGGTAGTGTTCTAATTTGTTCTGTATCTAATTTATTGTAAATGCATAATTTGTTAATCAATTTGCCTTTTTTAATACCTTTTTAACTACTTCCATGAAACTTGAGCTAATTGGAGCAGCCACTTAATTGGGCCAAAATGTACTGGTCCCAATGTGTCCCAATTGACCGGAATCCACTGTATGCATTAGATAAATAAGACATCCTAACAGATAACTGCCATCATCAGTCATCACCTGTAGAACATACTATTTTTGCAATTGTATATTAAGAAAAGTTTTTATTTTCTCATTAGGTGGAATAACCAAAGTGGATAGGTTAAGTCGAACAAATACTGCATCAAGATGAAGAAGTAGGAACACTGACTGGAATAATAGAAACATAGAAAATAGGTGCAGGAGTAGGCCATTCAGCCCCTCGAGCCTGCACTGCCATTCAGTATGATCTTGGCTGATCATCCAACTCAGAACCCTGTACCTGCTTTCTCTCCATACCCCTTGATCCCTTTAGCCACAAGGGCCATATCTAACTTCCTCTTAAATATAGCCAATGAACCAGCCTTAACTGTTTCCTGTGGTAGAGAATTCCACAGATTCACCACTCTCTGTGTGAAGAAGTTTTTCCTCATCTCGGTCCTAAAAGGCTTCCCCTTTATCCTTAAACTGTGACCCCTCGTTCTGGACTTCCCCAACATCGGAAACAATCTTCCTGCATCTAGCCTGTCCCTTATAGTTCTTGGTCTGTTCTGCTGTATGAAGAAAATACAGGAATCTGGTAATATTCAGAAAAATGTAAACCTTATAAGAAAAATGACTAGAGTTTCTTTATCTTTGGGGTACATCTTACTTTAAAAGAAATGAAAGCGCTTGACTATTTATAATTGCACCATACTGCTGCCACAGAGCAAAACATTTCACAACTTATGTCAGTGAAAATAAATCTGATTCTGACTTTCTGAATTAATGATATGGGGCACACGTATTACATCAATAGGAGAGATGATATATTATTTTACCATAGGTGATGTGACATTTGAATAAATGTTGGGTCAAAATCACATGAAGTCACAAAGGGGCTCTTCAAGTATACGGAAAAATAAAACTTCCTCTATATGCAATTCATGAATGAATAAAGATACTCAATCAGGCGCAAAGAAGTCCATTCAGAAGAAAGATCATCACCTTGTCAAAGAGCAAACGACACAAAATCTCATTTAGTACTGGGATATAAACCTCAGCAATGCAGGCTGAATGGAATAAATGAAAGAAAATTATTATTTCACTGGAACTTTCATCACTTTAATCCAGTTGTAATCTGCTGGTGGTGTTCACTTTGAGGCTTTGCTAGCGAGACACCAATGAAGAAATTATACTCTTTGATCAGCTTTAGGATTGAAAAGTAGCATTGTAATCTGAAAGGAGAGAGGCTTTATACCAATTTCCTATAGCTTACATTTGCTGCTGTCCAGGACTGCCAGCCCTCTCTTCTTCTGGCAGAGTTTGTGGTATGTAACAAATAAAGCATAACTGGCATCTAATCTGCTGTGACAATTGATAAATCTGGCATAAGTACTAGGTGCTCAACTTCATCAGATTTGTCAAAGGCATTACATCCGAGTTTGCTGAAGACCCAAGGGTAGGAGGCACAGTGGGCTTTACATGCAAGAAAAGTGTTGTAAAAGGACACTAACAGATTATATGACTTCTACAGAAGACGGATCAATGCAAGGAGAGCTGATACAACAGATAGACATTGGAGGAACTTAAGTGGGACAGGCAGGATCTATGGAGGGAAATGGACAGTGAACGTTTCAGGTCAAGACCCTTCAACTGGACTGGAAGGATAGAAGTTACATAGCCAGTATAAAAACTGGAGGGAAGGGGTGGAACAAATGCTAGCAGGTGATAGGTGGATCCAGGTAAGGGAATGATAGGCAGATGAGGGGAGGAGGATAGTGGGAATGACATTGGAAGCTGGGAGGGGATAGGCAGACATGACAAAGTGCTGCAAGCGATCGAATCTGGGAAGAGAGGATGGTAGAGTATGGGATAAAGGATGAGAGGTGAGGAGGGGAACCAGTGAGAGACGGTGGTGAAGGAGAAAGACACAAAGTGATGGGGGCCAGGTGGAGCAGGGAGGAGAGGAAATTTGAGGTCATTTTCCCAGGTAAAATAATAATTTTGCAATAAAGAAAAACTTGTAACTGTTGAAGAACAAAGGGATTTGGGTCTCTGTTCAGACAAGTCATTGAAGACTAGTGCAAAACAACTAAGAAATTACAAGACATATGGAACACTGATCTTTATTGCAATGGTCAGACCACATCAGGATACGATGGTCTGTTTGAGCAGAATCCATAAAAGGGATTTTCCAGCATGACACCAGAGTTTAAAGAGTTAAAATGTGAGGATAGATGCCTAAGTGTGGCCAGTAGTCTTGCATTCAGAAGGCAGAGGGTAATCTAACCAAGGTGTTTGACATGATAAAAAGGCTTCAGTTTCTCCCAGTGAGGAATTTAGAGTCATTACATTCAGGAGTGAGATCAGAAAGCACTTTTCATGCAGTCTGCAGTGGAAATCTAAAGTGTTGTGGATATTGGGTCAGTTAGTGTCACAACTAAGATTCGCAGACTGCTCTTAAAGAGTTTCAAAAGAAACGACTGAAGGGAAGATTACCAAAGATAAAATTTAGATCAGCCATTATCTTACTGAATAGTCGAATAGCTCTAAGGGCTGAATGGACTCCGGCAGCATCTTGGTTAGTGGCTGCCAGTCCAATAAATACATCACTCTGCCATATATGAATATGAACTGGTTTTACACAATTATCAATTTGGGATGATGCAATAGTGAAATATTTATAATCCCATGCATACTTCTGTGGTGATTCCTGCAAAACATTCAGCTTTTAAAATCTTCGACTTTTACATGATGGAGCAGGTGAATCCACAGCATTCCTTGAGCAGAGTCAGTCCAGTCTTTGCCATGAAAGGCTTAGTTGTCTGCTGTGCTCTGGATGTCATTTTTCTTTCTTTTGCAACATCTGTGATGAGACAGCAAGATTTTGGATTATCTGCAATATTTATATTGATTTGATTTTACATTTCCTCCGTCGTACAGGCGTCAATGAATTACATTCAGAATAACTGGAGAAGATGCCAATTAAACCCATGTTCACTGGTTCGAAGATTTTCCTCATTCCTCATCCACCCTGCACTGCTAACCCTTTGAAGGCGATAAAGTCAGATTAGATGGGTCGCAGAATATTATGAAAATTCTTGCACATCAGAAACACATGAGATTCTGCAGATACCGGAAATCCACGGCAACATACATAAAACACTGGAGAAACTCAGGTCAGGCAGCATCTACAAAGAGGAATATCTATTCAGTGTTTCAAGCCAGAACCCTTCATCTGTCAATTGTTTATTCCTCTCCATAGATACTGTGTGACCTCCTGAGTTCCTCCAGCATTTTGTGTTTATTGTCCATGCACATCAGGTTCCAGGCGTCTGGCTGATGCACCAGACTGATAGGAAAAAAATATTAAAATCTTTTGCAGGAGTTCTTAAAGTAAATCTCCTTCAGTTTCAAATAACCCATGGCAAAATAATTTTCCTTGCCTGTTCTATTTTGTCAACTGGAACGTTATAACCTATAGGTTAATTCTAACACGGTTTGCTCATTGAGGGTTAGCAATGCATTTTTTTCACCATTTTTAACATATGCTTGAAGATAATGTTACATAACAGTTATTTACAAAAATATGTACTTAAGCATCCTTAGTAGATTTCTATCTTTAGATTCAAGTTTTAGTTTTTATGCAGATTCATTAGCAAAATGCTTATAACTGTAATAATTAGCCATCTCTGCAAATGCCAGTGGAGAGTATGGATGAAAATACTGGAGTAAAATATTGTGGTTACCTGTGTAATTCCAAAGCACTGGATCTTAAGACAAAAAAAAACTTGCTCTAAAACAGTTCCTATTTAATCTTGTGAAGAACAGAGTGCTTTCACATAAGGAGATGTTGGGGGGAAAAAAGCAGAAGTTTAAAGTGACAGGTTTTAATTAGTTGTTTAAAACAGAAAGTGGAAGAATTATAGTGAACTTTCTAAAGCCTTGAGTCTTGGGAACTGAAGATCCAGCATTCTCTTTCTCACATACATGGCTGTATCCGTTACTTTTTGCAGGATTTTCTGTTCAAAGGCTTTGGTGTTTCCATACCAGGCCATAATGCAACCAGTCAATATACATCCCCACTACACATCTATCAAAGTCTGTCAAAATTTTAATGTCATGATGATTCTCTGCAGACTCCAAAGGAAGTAAAGACACTACCGCGCTTTCTTCACAATTACACTTATGTGCTAGGTCCAGGACAGGTCCTCTGAAATAGTAATACCCAGAAATTTAAAGTTGCTAACACTGTCCACCTCTGATCCTCAGATGAGTTCTGGCTCATGGGCCTCTGGTTTCCCGCTCATGAAGTCATGGGTCTACAAGTAAGGAAATCCGGGATCCAATTTCACGAAGTGGCATTCAGGCCAAGGTCTTGGAGCTTATTGGTTAGTTTTGAGGGCATGATGGTACTGAATGCTAAGTTGTAGTCAATAAAATGCATCCTGATGTACACACCTTTGATGTCCAAATGTTCCAAGATTGAGATGGCATCTGCTGAGGCTCTGTTGCTCCAGAAGGCAAGTTGGAGTGGATCCAAGTTGCCTCTCAGGCAGGAGCTGATATGTTTCATCACCAGCCTCTCAAAATACTTTATTTCTGTGGATGTAAGTGCAACTGGGTGACAGTCGTTGAGGTAGGTCACTGCAGTCTTCTTGGGCACCGGTATGATTGAAACCTGCTTGAAGCAGGTGGGTAGCACACACTGCTGAAGCGAGAGGTTAAAGATCTCTCTGAACAAACCAGCCAGTTGGTCAGCACAGATTTTTAGTATGCGGCCAGGTACCCTGTCCAGTCCAGATGCTTCCCATGAATTCACCCACCTGAAGGCAGCCCGCACGTTAGCTTCCGAGAACAAGACCATAGGATCAACAGGGGATGTGGGGGATTCACGATGGGACCTCCATGTTCTGATGGCCAAAGCAAGCACGGAAGGCATTGAGCTCATCTGGAAGTGAAGCCCTGCTGTCTCCCATATTGCTTGATTTCACATTGTGGGAGGTGATAGCATTCAAGCACTGCCACAGCTGTCAAGCATCCTTTGTTGATTTGCCTATAAGATGGCCTACTGGAGGCTTATGCCAAGTGGAGGAAAAAAGTCTCTCAGATCAGGTGTAAAATCTGAAAGAAAATCATTCTCCTCACTATCTTGAATAAATCTGAAAGCACACAGAAGTACTATAAACAGAGGTTTGAAATAATTTTCAATTTCTTGTTAGTCTTGCCTAGCAACATTGCCATTACTCCCACGTTCAAAGGGCTCTTTAGGACTTTAATCTATTTTTTGGCAAATCTTCTCTCCTATAAACTGCTCTTTGGATACAAGGTGCTAACTACATGCAAATTACTGTCAAATTTGCAGCATTGTACAACAGGAGAGAAATAATTGAAGAGGAAAATCAATTATTGCCAGTGTCAATAGAATATATTTATTCCAAAGAGATGGCTGTTCAAGCTGAGAATTAAGTTTCATGTGTAAAAATAACAAATTTGTTAACATGAAAACTTTAAAACCCAAAGGAAATCCAAAGCACTGTGATCATTCAAGAAGTGCAGGTAAAATGAACAATTCAGTGAAGCTGGTGTTTTAAAATGCCAGCCAGATTGTTAGCAATTTCTATTTAGTAGCTTTTATTAGTAAATTCTCTTTTGCAAAGCTTTTCCCTGTGCATACAAAACCATATAACCCACTCTACTTTACAGAGGCAGGCAAAGAACACACAGCAGGAGCGAATTAACTTCGGCCTCCTCATCCCTGTCTGCATCCATCTTTATCTTTGCAGCAGCCGCCACTCTCTCTGTCAGCTCCCGAACAGTAGGCTTGGCAGTGCAATTCCTGACAAGCTGCAAGGATCACACTGCATACAGAGCTTGTGGAGAGCCAACCAGAAAATTGGCTTCGCAAAACATCTGCTTTTCTGTAACTGTGTAAAGCTTCACTGTGATCCAATTGTGAAGCAGCATATGAATCCTACTCAATCAAGAGAAGGTCCTTTGTACTTCAAAAGGTCGCGCTTTTCAGAGAATATATAGTTTTAGTCTCTTCATTATAAAGAGAGTATAACATTTGGAAATGTGATCCTGGGCTCACTAGAACATTATCAAGAGCGCAGGCATGAAGAGACATTTGAGAAGTTGCAGTGGGTCGAGATGACATACTGGAAGATTAGCGTACGTCCAAGGAGACACGAGACTGCAAATGCCTCAGCTGCTGGAATAGTGCAGAGGAACGGAAAGGAAGTGCTGACACTGCATCAGCTGACCATGCAGCTAGCAGGCAGCTCGTATGTGTAGCTGTGTAGCGGCTAGTGCAATCACCAATCGGGCTTCAATTCCCACCGTTGCCTGTAAGGAGTTTGTGCGCTTTCCCTCCAACCACGTGGGTTTCCCCGGATGCGCTGGTTCCCTCACGCATTGCAGAGACCTACAGTTAGTGTTAGTAAAGCTGTGGGCATGCTACGTTAGCACTGGGACATGGCATCACTTGCGGGCTACATCAGCACAATGTTGGCCAATGGCGTAAAAGACACATTTCACTGTATGTTTCAATGTTCTGATATGCCAGGGGTGATTGGTAAATTCGTGGCCTAAGGTAGAAGGAGTCAATTTTAGAAAACTTAGCACATTTATTTTTCCTGCATTTGCACACTTAGTCCAGCGGTTGTGGAGCATATGGATCCCTTCTTCGTCGAAGTCGGCGTCTTGGACCTCCAGAAGTGGTCCACAGCATGGGGTGATTGATGTCCATGGCCTAAGGTAGAAGGAGATGAGTTATTAATTTCAAACTTCCTGCATTTTCACTCAAAGAGTTGAGTTACGTGCATGTAATGAGAGCTGTATTACTCATCCCCTTCTACCTTAGGCCACAAACTTACCAATCAGCCCTGCTGTGGACCACTTCTACAAAGAAGGGATCAGTATGCTCCACGACCGCCGGACTAAGTGCGTACATGTAGGAGGGGACTATGTTGAAAACTAAATGTGCTAGGTTTTCTAAAATTGACTCCTTCTACCTTAGGCCACAAACTTATCAATCACCCCTCGTACACTTGACAAATAAATTTAATCTTTAAAATTAAGCTCATTTTTACTGCCTAACAAAATTGGCTAGCAACCAAGACACCCATTTGTCGGCCAGGATCTTTGAAGAAAATTGAAATGTCCAGCTCTGAAGTTTCACTTCATGGGTGCGTGCACTGCTACATAAATGTGGTTAGTAACACTTTCAGAAGTGACTGGCAGAACATGCCTGTAATCTGTCTGCCTCTCCAGAAAAAAGCAAGTAAAGATGTTTTAACTTTTTAGTTCTTTTAATGATTAAATCACTTTGTTTCATAATTTAATTTGCTGGATATCCACGAGATCTAGTAGATGGATTGGAGACAAGCATTGAGACATGAGATCAGAAATGTTGGATGATGAAACATTTTGGGCCATGCCTGGTTCACAATACTGAACAGCAGACATGATCCTTCCCAAATGAGATAGCAGGACTACACAAAGACAGGCTGAGAAATGCTGAATGGTAAATAGACAGAAAAATAGACTTATGGTGAAACATAAGACAAAATGCAGGAAGAGGAAAACCCTGCAATGTTGTTGCAAGATAGGAATATGAGTGGCTTGGAAGAAATGTCCCATACCTGGGGCAAAGTATGCATGCTGTACATTGGTAAAACATTTCTACAAATAATGCATAACGAATTCCATGGAATGACCAGCATGAAACGTACAAATCAGAAATGGCTGCAGATTGATACATGTACATCAGAATGAATAGATAAAATTATCAGTTTTTTACTTCATGATGCATTGGGTTCAACGGTGCAACCTTGAGACTGATGGCTCAGGAAGTAGCAAGATGGTGCCAGTGAACAACAGTGACGTCTTCAATACAGTTCATGAAACTACTTCTTTTACTTCCTCTTCTTTCAAGAATGATTCTACTACTAAGATACATGTGATTGGAACCTGTGATTTACAAGTTGATGGTGTGTTTTTTTGTGCCAGTCAGGTGATCTGGCACTTTGCTGTCTCCGAGGGAGTTTGGTGAGATTCTGAGTGAAATGTGCACCCTGGAGGCCTGGAAGCCTACAGACGGGGCGGGAGCCCATGATCGACTCCATTGCCTCTCTCTGATCGAGTCATCGAGTGTGTGAACCCATGATCGACTCCATTGCCTCTCTCTGATTGAGTCCTCAAGTGCGTGAAGCCATGATCAACACAATTGCCTCTCTCTGATTGAGTCATCGAGTGCATGTACCCATGATCGACACAATTGCCTCTCTCTGACTGAGTCATCGAGTGTGTGAGCCCATGATCGACACCATTGCCTCTCTCTGATTGAGTCATCGAGTGCATGTACCCATGGTTGACTCCACTGCCTCTCTCTGATCAAGTCAAGTGCGTGAACCCATTGTTCAACTTCATTGCCTCTCTCTGATCGAGTCGAGTGCATGAGCACATAATCTACTCCATTGCCTCTCTCCGATTGTGTTGTCGAGTGTGTGAGACTATGATCGACTCCATTGCCTCTCTCTGATCGAGTCGTCGAGTGCATGAGCCCAACATCATCTCCATTGCTTCTGTTTGAGGCACTAGGAGCTAGGTTTAAGTCAACAAGGACAAGAGCAGAAGATGGGTGAGTATTTGGCGCCGTCTGGCTGCATTTGACCAGTTTTTCTCACCCCCTCGTTAGCTGCTGTCTGAGGTAAATGCGGGACCCTTGGAGTTTCATGCTGCAAGGATTGATCGGCAGGGCTGTGGACTCATTTGACGTTCATGGTGCATGTATTTCTGGATTCCAGTTACTCTTTATTTTTGCTTGTTTTAAGTGGTTTGATTGGAGCGATCGATAAAGACAGTGACACCTCAGCAAAGAATGGCTCTGCATATAGCATGTAGTGGGCCAGCAGCTCCGCAGTGAAGTGAACTGGACCACTGGACTCCTGGACTGATGTTTGATATTTTATGTGCTGTTCATTTGCTTTTTGCTGTTTGTGCAATTTGTCATTTTCTCACACATTGGGTGGTTGATGTTCTCTTGAACAGGTTCCATTGTGTCTATTTGTTTCGTGCCTGCCTGCAGGATGACGAATCTCAGACTCGTATTCTGTATACGTATTTGATAATAAATGTACTTTGAATCTTTGAATTAGGAGTTGCTCCTAAGTCAGTTTTACACTCCACTAGTCGTGGAGTGGATACATTCGACTGACACCAGGTAGATTCTATTCAATATAGCCTGAGATGTCATAGACTAAGAGGCAAAGAGCACTGCTTAAAAATGACTTCATCCTGGTCGGACTCTATTTGTGTATCCTGGACCAGCAAAACCCCAATACAAGGATAATGAGCAGTCTTGTGAAGAAAACTAGACTGCCATTCTTAATAAAAAGCTGCTACTCACAGGATGTAGTAAGACAACTAGAAGGATTTAATGAAGACATAATACTAACGGAAGTGCCAAAGACCATTAACTTACCGATATTGAAAAATAACCTTTATTCATGATAGATATACACGGTATAAACAGAAGAAATAGTGCAAAAGAACTTTACATTCCTGGTCAGTACAATACACAGTCTAAATTTCAAAGAAAGAAGAAAAATACAAAAAATAGCGCTATTGCCAACATGAAGTGATATATCCTTATCATTGTTTCAGTGGCTTTCCCACCCAACATCACACTTCCATGTGTGGTCAAGGAAGGATCCTATACTCTGCCCCTTCCCCACAGAGCCTTAGTGCAGGCCACACTGAGCTACAGTGTGCCCCTCAGTACATACAACTGCAGCCTGGACTACGTAAGAGTTGGACGCACAGTAAAGTGGCAATGCACGCTGGCCAAACAATAGACGTGGCAAAAGCAAGTGCTAACTCACCCACATCACAACTCTACTGAAGCAGAGCTCATCACAAGGCAAGAGTAATGCAAATAAAAGAGAGCACTGTTAAAGGGTATGAGAATTTTTGCATATGATATTCTTGATGACTTAACCGCAACAGTAAATTAAATGATTTTTCTTTAGCTTGAGAATAATTCCCAACCATTAACTTATTGGCAGTTGCTTTGTGGGGGTGTGACAGACAAATTAAACTTGATTATCTTTAAAACGTGGAGGATGTTTCAGATGGCCAAGCAGATTCTTGTAGGAACATTTCTATACATCTGACAGATTGACTAGGAATGGTGATTAGGAGCAATTGCAACTGAAGTATAATATCCACGGCACAGCAGTTTTCACAAATGGACAGATTAATCAGACAGCCGCAACACAAATAAAACAACGCAACTTATTAGTCCATAAGTATTAATTGCCTAATCTAAGCAGAGTGAATACTGTATTTCACATTATGCTTTTCTTATTAATTCCTAGTTTGTAAGCTCCAAGAAACTGGTTACATCAAGTTAAGTATTTTAGATTTTTGGTGAAAGGAACGGAGCAATCAATTTTGCTGTCCTTGCACTAACACCTGGGAATTATAGAGTACAAATTATGTGATTTATCTGCTTTCCCAAAGCTTTTCTGCCCTTAAAAGGAAATCACACAGCCCCCAATGATCTTGTGATTTCAGTCACTGAGGCCAACGTAAAAGCATCCTTCAGGACAGTCGACCCATGGAAAGCATCTGGCCCAGATGGGGGTACCTGGCCGAATATTAAAAATCTGTGCTAATCATCTGAAGTGTTCTTTCACCTCTTGCTTTGGCAGTCTGACGTACCCACCTGCTTCAAGCAGGCTTCAGATATGCCAGTGCCAAAGAAACACTTGCTAACCTGCCTTAAAGATGATCGACCAGCACTTATCCACAGTGATGAAGCATTTTGAGAGTTTGGTGATGAAACATATCAGGTTCTGCCTGAGAAATGACTTGGATCCGCTCCAGTTTGCCTACCGTAGTAATAGGTCCACAGCAGATGTCATCTCATTGGCTCTTCACTCAACCCTGGAACATCTGGACAGCAAAAATGTATATATCAGTGTAAAGGGGGACTTTTATTTGGTGGGGGGAGAGTGTAAAGGGGGTTTCTTCTTTTTCTTTGTTACTGTGTATGTTAATCAAAATGGCTTCTTTGTTTTGTTAAAAGTAGGAATGCTTCTTTGTTATGAGAGAGTGCTGGAAGCTTGTTTGGGTTAAAATTTACTGATAACGAGAATTGTATTCATTTGTTAATCAATTGGGATTAATGTTATTCTCTCTCTTCTGAGTCTGTAAGCTATTGTTGGCGGGCATTTGGGGAGTCGACGCGAGGGGTTGAGAGAGAGAGGACGCAATTCTGTAAGCTGGGCGACGGAACGGGCCCCGAGCGCGGGTCCGAGGCCAGCAGGTTCGGCGAGGAGAGGAGACAAAGGCAGACGTGCCAGGGGTGCTTGGTTGATCACTTCGGGTGGTCCTGAGCTGCGAGTCGAGGAGGACTGAGGGGATCGAATGGTGGCCAGAAGACTTCGTTAATTGAGCTCCAACAGTCATGCACGAAGTGGTTTGGACTTTGGTAAGTTTGGCACCTTTTCTTTATTTTCTTTTCCTTCATATATACTCTATCGTTATTAATCACTTAGTTTTAGTAATCTCTATAAACTAATCATTTAATTGCATATGGTGTACTATCTGTTAATTGGTGGGGTTGGGGACATCACACAGCATCCACACCAGCTGATTATCCAGTTTGGCGGGGCTGAAGGCTGCTCCCCCTAGACGGAAGTGAGCTGAGCGAGCCTGAGGCGACCCAGGGGGCTACATCAGGATGCTCTTTATCGACTACAGCTCAGCTTTCAATACCATCTTTGCCTCAAAACTGATCATAAAGCTCCAAGACCTTGGCCTCAAAGGCTCTTGGTACAATTAGATCCTCAAATTCCCCACTGCAGACCACAGTCAGTTCAGATTGAAAACAACATCTCCTCCACGATCTCCATTAGCACAGGTGCAGCACAAGGCTGTGTGCTCAGCCCCCTGCTCCAATCACTTAACAATTATGACTGCATGCCAGGAACAGCACCAGCACCATATTTCAGTTTGCTGATGACACCATTGTCACATGTTGAATCAAAGGTGGTGACGAATTAGCATATAGGAGGGAGACTGAAAATCTGGCTGAGTGATGCCACAATACCCTCTTACTCAATGTCAGCAAGACCAAGGAGCTGATTGTTGACTTCAGGAGGAGGAAACTGGAGGTCCATGGGCCAGTCCTCATCAGAGGATCAGCAACTTTAAATTCCTTAGTGTTATCATTTCGGAGGACCTGTCCTGGGCCCAGCATGTAAGTGCAATCATGGAGAAAGCACAACAGCAACTCCACTTCCTTAAGAGTTTGCGAAGATTTAGCACGGTATCTGAAACTTTGATAAACTTCTATAGATTGGTGGTAGAGGGTATATTGACTGGCTGCATCACAGTCTGGTATGGAAACACCAATAACCCTTGAACCCTACCAAAAGAAAATGGATAAAGCCCAGTCAATCATGGGTAAAGCACTGCCAACTAGTGAGCACATCTACACTGAGCACTGTCACAGGAAAGCAGCATTCATCAGGGACCCCCACCACTCAGCATGCTCTCTTCTCACTGTTGCCATCAGGAAGAAGGTGTTGTGAGCCTCAGGACTCACAACACCAGATTCAGGAACAGTTACTCAACCATCAGGCTCTTGAACCAAAGTGGATAACTTCACTTGCCCCATCACTGTAAAGTTCCCACAACCTATGGACTCACATTCAAGGACTCTTCATCTCTTGTTATCAATGTATATTTATTATTATTGTCTCTTTCTTTTTGTACTTGCACAATTTGTTGTCTTTTTCACACTAGTCGAATGCCCAAGTTGGTGCGGACTTTCACTGATTCTATTATGATTGTTATCCTATTTGTTGAGCATGCCTGAAAGAAAATGACACATATGTACTTTGATAATAAATTTACTTTTACTTTGAACTTGAACTTAACTACACAGTGCCCTTGGTTGACCTTTGTTTTTATTTAAATATATCACTGGGCATCTAGATTTCACATTTTCTGCCCAATGAAGCTGTGGAAGCTACCTCAGTAAATATATTTAAGACAAGGTTGGGTAGATTTTTGCATAGTAGGGGAATTAAAGGTTTTGGGGAAAAGGCAGGCAGGTGGAGATGAGTCCATGGCCAGATCAGCCATGATCTTATTGAATGGCGGAGCAGGCTCAATGGGCCAGATGGCCTACGCCTGCTCCTATTTCTTATGTTCTAATGATGCAATTGCGAAGAAGGCACACTAGCAACTATTAGGATTTTGAGGAGATTTGATATGTCACCAAAGACTCTAAGCAAATTTCTACAAATGTACCATTGGGACTGGTTGGATCACTGGCTGGTATGAGGGCTTCAACAGACAGGATAGAAAGAGGCTGCAGAGGGTTGCAGATTCAGCCAGCTGCATCATGGCACAACTTCTCACCATTTAGTATATTTTTAGAAGGTGGTGCCTCAAGAATCCATCATTACGGACCCTCACCATCCAGAATATGTGCCCTTCTCATTGCTACCACTGGGGAGGAGGTACAGGAGCCTGAAGACCCATCTTCAATGTTTTTGGAACAGCTTCTTCCCCTCCACCATCAGATTTCTGAATGGTTCATGAACCCATGAATATCACCTTCTTCCCCTCTGCCATCAGATTTCTGAATGGACGATGAACCCATGAACACAATCTCACTACTTTTTTGCACTACTTATTTAATTTATTTATCTTACTATACATACATCTTAATATAATTAATTTTTAAATAATGTATTGCAATGTGCTGCTGCCGCATACAATAAATTTCACGACACATGCTGATGATATTAAAACCAATTCTGATTCTGATTCTCATTTGATTACTTGAATCAATTTTGAAAAACTCCCACACTTTTAAGGGCAATATGAATGTTTAACAAGGTATCAGCTGTGTGAAAACATTGGGCCATAACTTGCTGCCAGCTTAACTCTCTTACATTCACTGCTGGAATCCACGCTAACCACAGAGTTGCCTTTTCTAGATCCAGAAACATTGACTTCTTGGTTAAGTATGGCCCTGGTTCAAATTGGTTAGACCTTCCAAGGTCTCAGGCCTTGGGTGATTAAGTACTATTGTGTGGGCATGACAGAGAAAACTCCAAACACTGACATGGCAGGAAAACGCTGATAAGTAGCAAAGCCATATTAGCCTCTCCAAAGCTTTACTGGCTGTCAAAGCACTCAAAAGTTTTAAATATTTCTAAATACCACTGCCCATTCAAAAAAATTCAATGACAATTAAAAATTAATTAAATAATTAGACATTTAAAATATTACTATAAGTTACTTAGATATTCTTTAACAAATTTTTTAAAAATTGAAGAAAACATAACTATTTTTCAAAATGCAAATTTTGCTGCACTTACCTTTTTCCATTGCAGCTGTTCCCTCGCATAACTGCTGGGGAATTGCCACAAACTCATGCTCTGCTGGAAGAGTGAAATAAATACCCTTTGGACATTCAATATTTCCATCCAGAGAGCAAAGGGTTGCCTTCCATATCAATCCCCATCGTTCCCCGCTGTTTAAATATTTGACATCATCTGACTGACTTCCTTCCAGGGAGCACATTTCAAAGGCAGTTCTGCATAGTCTTTCCATATGCTACTTCTGCTACCTCCTCCATCCCTATATCTCATATTGCTTCCTTTACTCATCCTGCTCTGGCCATTGTGAATCCTCAGTTCCCCTCACCCAACCTTTGTGAAGAATTTTTATTCCCGTCTAATCTCTAGAATTCTGTCTGTGCACACTCTTATGCCTTCAAAGTCAAAACTTATCTTTTAGAGCAGACTCAAAACTGGACATGGAGATTCCTGTGTGGGATCGATTGCTAAGTTGCTGTTAAAATTTACTAATAAGTGCAAGATTTACACCTGTTTCCTGACAATCTTAGTAACATATCAGGAAACAAAAGAAAACCAGCAGGAACATGTGGAAATCTGCACAAGAATCAGAAGGAAATGTAGAATTCATATCATGTATATTTTGTGAAATATGTGTATTTAAAATTCAACCTATTTCCTATATTTTGAGTAGATTAAATATACCTTGCTTCAGTTTGATAAATAGGACTGGATGTTACAATCCCTAAAGTTTCTGCACTGCACTTGACTTGAGTGGAAGTAGTTCTTAAAGATGACCGCTAGGTGATATTACTACCATTATGACACATCTTCAGTTGTGTACCTCGACATCACTGGGTGTTTCGTCCTTTTATCACAAGACACCCTCAGATGAGGCAGCCCCACCACAGGCTGATCAGACCTGGGTGTGTGTCACATGGTTAGTCTCTAGATGGTCACTTGGCAGCCCAGACAGAATCCCTTCTTTTCAGCCACAGCCAGTGACGGCTCATCCCGGCGGCATTAGCAAATGCTTTGATTGCCTTCCTATGGGCCTGCCCTCTGACTCCTCCTTCCCTCAGCAGCCTTGCGGTGGAACTGGCTACAAAGCCCCTGCACCCCGCCTCAACTGGGCGCTCTTTTACGTTCCAGCCTCGCTCCTCTGCTTCAACTGCAAGGCTGGCATATTGCAGCCTTTTCCGTTCGTAAGCCTCATCCCAGGGGACCGTCAGCTCAATGATAAAGGCGCGCCGACAGGAGTTGGACCAAAGGACCAGGTCAGGCCGTAGGTTGATCGTTGCAATTTCAGATGGGAAGGTAAGTTTCTGGCCTAAATCAATACGCATTTCCCAGTCCCTGGCTGCACTCAGTGGGCATGAGTCATAAGGCAAGGGGTTAGCCCCTGGTTTCTCTCCTTCCCGGATGAAGGATGGTAGTTGTGGGCATTGAGAGGCCTGGCGTTGGTGGTTACTCTCTTACACTGAAGCTCAGCTGCCAAACACCTCAGCACTTGGTTGTGTCACCAGGTGTATCTGCCTTGTATCAGACTAGTCTTGCAACTAATCAAGATGTGCTTGAGGGATGCCGGAACTGTGCACAGAGGACAGGCTGGGTCCTCTCCCAGCCAAAGATTTAGGTTTGTAGGAGAGGTTAAGACATCATATGTTGCTCTGATGATGAAGCTCAATCTATTTGACTCTATGCTCCACAGCTCACTCCATGTGATTTTCCTCCTCTCAGCACCCTCCCACCTCATCCAGCAGCCTTGCTTCGCTTGGGATATTGCTCTAGCACATCAGAACATTTCATTATTGAAGAATTTCCACAAGATGATTGACATAGATGCTATAACGTTAAATTTGAAGAATCAGAAATTTCAATGCAAGGCCCAGTGAAGGATAAACATATAGAAACATAGAAATATAGAAAACCTACAGCACAATTCAGGCCCTTCAGCCCACAAAGCTGTGCTGAACATGTTCTCACCTTAGAAATTACCTAGGGTTACCCATAGCCCTCTATTTTTCTAAGCTCCATGTACCTATCCAGGGGTCTCTTAAAAAACCCTATTGTATATTTTAAAATGCATATTTAAATACAAAAAAGTCACAAAATGCTAGGGCAATAATTTGAATATTGCTGCAATCCAAAATTCCTTCCTGGGCAGCGGCATTATGATGAACTGTCATGCATTCTTAGATAGAGATCAGTGTATTGATTCAGGAAGTTTGTCTTGTATATTTAATATTTTCAATCTAAGCAGTATTTTCAATGAGTTGAAAATACACTTACTTATCCCGTCTCCCCAAACTCTTGATTTTTTTGCTTCATTACTCAAAGTACATCCCTTTATTTACGTTTGCCTCAGCAATGTAAAATGGAGAGGCGGGATCATCAGCAAGTTGACAAACAGGTACCTACTTGATTTTTTAGAACAGGCCTTTGATAATTTTGTCTGCAAGAAATCTGCCATTTCTTTGTCTTCTTCTCTTTCTCTATGATAAAAAGCAATTAAGTTTCAAAATAATCATCAGACTAAAACAACATATAGATTTATTCAACATTGTTGATAATTCACACCTCATATTTAGACCATAAGACACAGGAGCAGAATTAAGCTATTCAACCCATCGAGTCTGCTCTGCCATTCCATCATGGCTGATCCTGGGTCCCACTTAACCATATCCTTTGATGCCCTGACCAATCAGGAAATTCACAGCTTCCGCTTTAAATATACCCACAGACTTTACCTCCATTGCAGTCTGGGGCAGAGCATTCCACAGACTCACCACCACTCTCTGGCTAAAAAACACCCTCCTTACCTCTGTTCTATAAGGCTCCCCCTAAATTTTGAGGCTGTGCCTTCTAGTTCTGGATACCTCCACCAGAGGAAACATCCTTTCTACATCCAACTTATCTACTTTCAACATTTGGAGGGTTTCAAAGAGATCTCCCTGCATTCTCCTAAATTCCGGTGAGTACAGGCCCAAAGTTGCCAAACCCTCCTTATATGTCAACCCCTTCAGTCCCGGAATCATCATGTAACCCTCCCCTGAACTCTCTCCAATGACAACACATCCTCTCTGAGATATGGGTTCTAAAACTGTGACAATACTCCAAGTGCAGCCTGACTAATGTCTATTAAAGCCTCAGCATTATCTCCTTGTTTTTATATTCTATTCCCCTTGAAATAAATCTTACATATTTCTTGTTTAAATGAAGTCACTGTACCTCAGTCGTTCAAATTCAACATCATCCACAAGAAAGTCTCTTGTCTCCACCAATTTATGGATCTGCTGCAGTAATTCTTCTTCCTTTTGCTTATCTTCATTTGATTTGTCCTTATCTACATTTTAAATGATGATAAATGTTATTTTAGCAGTAATTGTACTAAAATGTATTGACACACTCTTTAATGAGGATGATTTTCAATCAGTATCTGAGTCACATGAATCAAACTTACTCATTTGTGACCCAAAGTCTGACTACAATTACCTCACGTGTGGTGACAGTGGAGGTAGGACATGGAATTACAAGTACCCATGGATTAACAAAGGATAAAAACAACCTGATGACTTAGTGGGTAGCACTCTCACTTCTGACTATATGTGTCCCACTTGATAGACTTGTACAAAAGTCAGTTTAGATAGTGCAGTACTGAACGGGTCTTGGATGTAAAGCTAAACTGATGTCTGTTCTTGAGGGTAGATGCAAATTATATTAAAGACCAGCAGGCCAATAATCCTTGGTGTCCAAGTCAATGGTCATCCTACATGAAGCAGATGATTCACATTGCTGCTTGTGGGAGCTTGCTGTGCACAAGCTGGCTGCTACAATTATGGAAACTGTGGGCACATAATTTTCAGCACTGGAAGAGGATAACATATCAGGCATCTAAAAAAGAGCAATAATCATATGGGGATGGAGACTTACAAAAATTAATGTAACAGTAAACAAGAAACTAAATACTATTGAATAAATTAATGGAAAACAAGGGGAAAGGAGAGTGACAGTGAAGTAGATCAGCCATGTTCTCATTGAATGGCAAAGTCTAAATGGATTGATCTTGGTTCTAGTTTTTATGGTCCTACATGGTAATGCCAGTTAAGAGTAACAAAATCTCAGGGATAATTTCACTTCCTGGATTTAAAACAACCATGAAATCCAAAGAACCATAGATTGGTTAGCCTAGAAAATTACTAGAATCTGAAGTTAATTTGGTAATGGCCGCCATTCGAGAGAGTTTGTACACTGTATCATCAGGAGATGGTAATGACTTGATGGCGTCCGACACTAACAATGACTGTCAGATATTTTACTGACTGGTGAACTTGCCACTCAGGAATCCTGTTGTTACCTGGGGGAGGATGGAACAAGAACGAGAAGGTTTAGGGAGTGGGAAAGAAAAGACAGTCTGACTGGCAAGGTAGTTAGATTATGTAGCAGACTTCCAAGAATACTAGTTATAAGAAGTGGCAATGTGAATGGCTACTTTCTACTTCCATTAAGGTCAGAGAAGGGCAGCATCCCAGAAACAGCAGATGGAGAGAGAACAAAATTAGTCTCTGGGACAGAAATGCAGAAGTGGAGTTCAAATCAACGAACACAAAAGAGGCTGAAGATAGTAAAATTCTGAATAACGTGTACAGTCAAAAGTTGTATGTCGATGTTTTGGGTCAAGAACCTGCATCAGGAGTAGTGGTACACAAATGTTACTTCCATTTACTACAGATCCAAGTATGTGTTCTTTCTGGTGCATCCACTTATACAAATCATCATAGTTTCAATTTGTGCACAGGTGATTAACACTACGCTTTACAGGATAGGCGACCAGGGTTCAATTCCCTGCCACTGCCTGTAAGGAGCTTGTAAGTTCTCCCGTGACCGCGTGGGTATCCTCTGGGTGCTGTGATTTCCTCCCACAGTCCAAAGTCATACTGGTTAGTAGGATAATTGGTCATTGTAAATTATCCCGTGAGGATTAAATTGAGGGATTGCTGGGCAACCTGACTCAAAGGGCAGGAAAGGCCAACTCCATACTGTATTTTAATTAAAAAATATGAACAGTCTTGATATATTTTGTGCAAACAAAATGAAACACTTGAAGTGAGAAATCAAAAATCATCCAGGACTCCAATTCCGATCACGGTGCTATCTGCTGGCTGTAGTGAATGCAAGAGATGGTTCACTTATGAACCAGTAGAGTCCATGTGAGGAATGATGAATGATACCATCCTTGGGAATCCACAAATGAGGTAGCGGTTGGGAGTGGGAGTGAAAACTACACTCACTAGTCCAACATAAAGAGTAATATATTAATATTCTGCCCACATCCATTTGACAGTTTAACAGGAACACAATATTTGCTACCTAACCCATTTTCTCATTAACGTCAGTTGTGGAATTGTTAACATTTTAATTTAATAATCATGTGAGAAGATTGAGAAGTACATGGAATAAAATTCAGCACAATCTTTTTGGGTAGGAGCCTTGGAAATGCATGCGGGATCTTGGTGAAGTTCAGTTCCTGCAACTTCAGAAAATTACTCACTAAGCTGAGACAAAGCAATCTCACAAAATGGTTGGAGTGATATGTGAAAAACAGGTAACCCAGTAGTTAAGACACAATGTTTGGAAATATCCTGAATATAATTTAACTACTAAGATGAAAAACCAAAGTCTTACGTGTGCTCTTTTACCAATTACTAACCCATCTAATTTAAATTGCTTTAATCTGCTTGTTGACATTCTAATAGGAATTTTACATAAGCTTGTTACATAAGATATTAAAAGGGATTAATTTCAACTCCAATTTTGGTCCATCATAATTGGTCATCTTACAAAGGGAGTTTGGTAAACTGATCAATAAGGACCCAATGTTGATTCTGTAGGCTCAAAATGCAAAAAAAAAACACAATTTTAATCCAAAATGTAATTAAAAACATGAAAACCTCCAGAACAGTGAAAAAAATATTTTTATTTAATCCATCAGAAGGGCCTAAAAGGGTTCTTTTGATAAAAGAATGCAAGCTGCAAAATATGGAGTTGATTTATGGCTTTTGAAAGGAACTGGTTTTCTTGTCTGGTCTTATTTACCCTGCAGAGCTACACTGATAGGTTATTTGTAAAAGGTGATTTACTTCAGTTACTGAAGCACAATTCTGAGACACCACAGGGTAAACTGGCTTCTTTCACTCTAATGTATGGTGCATTGCACTATCTAAAATATTGTTTCTGTCAGGAAAGTGAACACAGCATTAGTGAGCTGCAAAATTGAAACACAAGGGACTGCAGACACTTGGAAAAAGCTGCCTTGATCTGAAATGTTATTTCTCTCTGTAGATCACTTTTCTTGTTAACCATAATTCCATGAAACTGACTGGATTAATATACATTATTGTTCATTATTTCCATTTCAGGAACACAGAGACTAAAATAATAGTGATGTAACCAATCCATATTTCATATATAGTAGAAGCAGTCTTTATACCTGTGATTAGCAGAGAATTTAATCACTGTTTTAACTATTTGTAGAAGATGCTGGTTCTTGATTTGTGATACGTAGCTCATTATTCTACTTCCTTAAGATTCAGAGAGATTCAAATGCTCACCTGGTATTGAGACCAGTTTCTGCAGCTCTTTCTTAAGTCGGGTTATTTCTTTACATAGTTGTATGTCATCCATCCTAGAAAATGTCAAAATAGTACATTGATAAAGTTAACAGGTTGATACTGGGCAATTTCAGTGAGCAGAATAGTGAAATCCAATCCTCCTCAAGCAGTGTGTGAAGAAATTCCCCCTCAGATAGACCCTCTATCTCTTACTTTATTACGTTACTCTCGAGAGTTCCAGAATATTAAGATTATTACTATCTACTCTATCAATCCTTCTTTTGTGTATGTGTATCAGATCACCCCTCAGACTCCTGATTTTTAGGGAAAACAACCACAGCTTATCCAACCCTTCCTTATAACTGTAACATTCCAATCTAGGCAACATCCTGGTGAATCTCCTCTGCACCCTCTCCACTGCAATCACATCCTTTCTGTGCTCCTGTGAATCATTTTGTTTCTGTAATGAGAACTTGCCATTTCTTGTGGTTTGTTCAAAATCAAATAATCAAATAACTATTGTTATAGCTACAGATTTTATTAACTTTTTGCAGCAATGTTAAAAATGTAAAAATTACTTGCCACACAATCACCTTTTTTGGAATAGCACCTTCCCCCCTGCCAACAGATTTCTGCATGGTCCGTGAAACAATGAACTACTTAGTCTCTGGTTGCACTACTTATTTATTTTTATATATTTAGTACAGTAAATTATTGTAACTTTTTAAAGTACTGCACTGTAATCCTGCGGCAAACAACAAATTTCATTCTATATTGTATGCCAGCGATAATAAACCTGATTCTGATTGTACATTCTAAGTGAATATTCACCGTAAACAGCTTTAATTCTCTAACAATGGATTGTCAACTATTTGGAACAGACAATACAAAGTATTAACTAATTAATAAATTAATCACTGTTAAAAGTTACGCACAAAATTAAAATACTTCACTTCAAAACTTAATTTAATAATCAATTACGTGTGCATGAATAAGGTTGTACTTTATGTATATATACCTCTATTCCA
Source organism: Hemitrygon akajei (assembly GCF_048418815.1). Lineage (NCBI taxonomy): Eukaryota > Metazoa > Chordata > Chondrichthyes > Myliobatiformes > Dasyatidae > Hemitrygon > Hemitrygon akajei. The sequence continues at coordinate 33,109,979 of NC_133145.1, forward strand.
ATGGTAACCCTAGAGTTGTATGTCTTTCAATGTAAGAGCAGCAATTTCTAACCATAAATGATATTCTAACATTATGATTTACATTGTTTTCTCCTTACGTTGCAGCCTTCCCACTGGAAATTATATCCTTATCTAAACCAAGTCCGGAATACTTTCAAGTAGTACAATGGGAAAATAACTGGAAATTTTGTTTTGCAGTAAAATTCTACCAAGAAAGCTTTCAACTGCATTGGTGTATTTTTCTGAAATCTGGGTTGTATCGTCGTTCTATTTAATAGGAACTTCAATCAGAATGAATGAAATGATGAAGCTGACAGCTGAATGCAGAGGAAAATGCATCTAGCTCTGGCACTGACAAAGAACCTAGAACACACATATTTTCATTTTCAACCTACCCCCCACCCCCCCCATGGTAGGAGCCCTACTCCCTCAGAAAGTCTCAGCTGACACAACCAAACAACATTATATCGTTCACTGACTCCATAATCCTGATGCTTGCTCTTCCCTGGGAGAAGGAGACTCAGTGTAAACAATCATCAGCCTGTCTCTCTCTTGAATAACGAGAACCAGTAACTAAAAAGTTACAGAGCTCTAAAATTCATTTCTAAATTCCAGCTCAGTTAGAGTCTGAGTTTCAACAAAGAAACACAGTGAATGGAAACAGATGAAAAATGTTGCAGACGGTCTCTCTCAAAGATGCTCAATTCTAAATTGTAGAAAGCATTACCGGTACTTGTTTCAATCTAGCTCGGTTACAATATCTGATTTACTTTATTTCATGCCTTGAGCTTTATTGTCATTGAAAACCTCCAGTTCCATAATATCTTTCAATTATATATAGCAAGCCTCATTAAAAAGCATTATAATAGTAAATTTATAGCATTTTCACTACAGATGAGTATATACTATTCTGATTTTAATGTTGATATCATTTAATGAAATGTATCTGGCAATGCAATGTTAATTAGATCAACAAAACACTATTTCCATAGCAAGTAGAATGTACGTGTGAAGCAGCAAACAGTTATGACAATACTTAAACTAAGAAACCAATGACTGTATAAATTAATATTTTAAAAAATGGACTGAGAGTGGATTAATTTGAGCTCTTCAATCTAATCTTATAGAAAATGACAGCTACAGAAATGGTTAAACACTGAGTGATTTTATAAAAATGGTCATAAGACACTGCAGCTCTATCATTTATTTTCACAGTCAAAACCGCCAATGCTTAGAAGCTTATTATGCATGCAAGACATAAAAGGGCCTCAAACCAGTGCACCACAAAGATAAAGAGGGGAGGGGGTTAAGTTTCCTTTTGGAATTAATGGATAGGATATTGCAGATGTGCAAATACTCAATAACAGCTGCTCATGTGCAACAAAGCAGAAAATCCACCCTCAAGTTCTGACCAGGGTAGGGAGAAAAATGAAAATACATTTCATCTGGGTTCTTTATCACCACCAGACCGGCTGCCTTTTTCTCTGCACTCAGTTTTCGAGCTTCATCCTTTCACTAATTAGGGATGAAATCCGTGTTCAAACAGAAAAAGGGAAGTCGCTTGCTTTTCTTCACAACTAGAGGCACACTAATATTACTGTAAAATGAAGCACTTCTGCTCTCTGTGTTAGTGTTAGTTCTTTAAAAAGGCTTTCCAATTACTTGCAAACCCTCATTCTTTCCCTTGGAATAAATAGTTCTCAGGTATATGGCATACTGTATCTACCTCCAATGCTTTTTTAGACCGTGCTTTTGAGATCATAACAACTCCAACATAACAAAAATTCCCTTCCGTCTCACCAATTAGTTATCTATTAATGATTCTAGTGTTAACATTTACTTTGTTTAAAATCCCTCATAATTCACAAGACCGCTAATTTTCTCTTATTGAAAACAGTCTCAACTTCTCTTCCTTCATAAATGAACATATTCATCATTATTGAATACAATTGCTCTTACATTGAAGACAGAACAGATAATGAAAGCATTGAGCTTATTCAGTTTTTAAATCACCTAATCATTCAACTCGCTCTTGACTGTACAGATGATGTGCAAAAAGGTTTGTGTTCATGTTTTTCCATAGAATCATAGAATATTACAGCACAGAAACAGGCCTTTTGGCCCTGCTTGGCTGTGCCGAACCATTTTTCTGCCTAGTCCCACTGACCCGCACCTGGACCATATCCCTCCATACACCTCTCATCCATGTACCTGTCCAAGTTTTTCTTAAATGTTAAAAGTGAGCCCACATTCACCACTTCATCTGGCAGCTCATTCCACACTCCCACCACTCTGTGTGTGAAGAAGCCCCCCCCAATGTTCACCTTAAACTTTTCCCCCCTCACCCTTAACCCATGTCCTCTGTTTTTTTTTCTCCCCTAGCCTCAAGTGGAAAAAGCCTGCTTGCATTCACTCTCTCTATACCCATCATAATTTTATATACCTCTATCAAATCTCCCCTCTTTCTCCTACGCTCCAGGGAATAAAGTCCTAACCTATTCAACCTTTCTCTGTAACTCAGTTTCTCAAGTCCCAGCAACATCCTTGTAAACCTTCTCTGCACTCTTTCAACCTTATTAATATCCTTCCTGTAATTTGGTGACCAAAACTGCACACAATACTCCAAATTCGGCCTCACCAATGTCTTATACAACCTCACCATAACATTCCAACTCTTACACTCAATATTTTGATTTATAAAGGCCAATGTACCAAAAGCTCTCTTTACGACCCTATCTACCTGTGACACCACTTTTAGGGAATTTTGTATCTGTATTCCCAGATCCCTCTGTTCTACTGCACTCCTCAGTGTCCTACCATTTACCTTGTATGTTCTACCTTGGTTTGTCCTTCCAAAGTGCAATACCTCACTTAAACTCCATTAAACTGCATTAAACTCCATCTGTCATTTTTCAGCCCATTTTTCCAGCTGGTCCAAATCCCTCTGCAAGCTTTGAAAACCTTCCTCACTGTCCACTACACCTCCAATCTTTGTATCATCAGCAAATGTGCTGATCCAATTTACCACATTATCATCCAGATCATTCAAATAGATGACAAATAACAATGGACCCAGCACTGATCCCTGTGGCACACCACTAGTCACAGGACTCCACTCAGAGAAGCAATCCTCCACTACCACTCCCCGGCTTCTCCCATTGAGCCAATGTCTAATCCAATTTACTACCTCACCATGTATACCTAGCGACTGAATCTTCCAAACTACCATCCCATGCGGGACCTTGTCAAAGGCCTTACTGAAGTTCATGTAGATAACATCCACTGCCTTCCCTTCATCCACTTTCCTGGTAACCTCCTCGAAAAACTCTAATAGATTTGTTAAACATGACCTACCACACACAAAGCCATGTTGACTTTCCCTAATAAGTCCCTGTCTATCTAAATACTTGTAGATCCTATCTCTTAGTACTCCTTCCAATAATTTACCTACTACTGACGTCAAACTTACCAGCCTATAATTTCCCAGATTACTTTTAGAGCCTTTTTTAAACAGCGGAACAACATGAGCTATCCTTCAATCCTCCCGCACCTCACCCGTAGATACCAACATTTTTAATATATCTGCCAGGGCCCCTGCAATTTCAACACTAGTCTCCCTCAAGGTCCAAGGGAATACCCTGTCAGGTCCTGGGGATTTATCTACTCTGATTTGCCTCAAGATAACAAGCACCTCCTCGTCTTCAATCTGTATAGGTTCCATGACCCCACTACTTGTTTGCCTTATTTCCATTGATTCCATGCCAGTTTCCTTAGTAAATACAGACGCAAAAAACCTTTCATGTTAGGTTTTCTCCGATTAAAGATATTCAAGTTTTGTAAATTAATGTAATGCTTTATATCTCATTAACATTCCAAAATGATGACCTTTCACCACAATAATGACAATTTCATTACATTCTGAGCATAGATATGATGCAATTTTTAACAAGAGCTTCAAGAAATATCATTACTGATCATCTTTTCCAGGCTGATTTCAAGGACAGAATGTGCATTGACAATTGTACATTCATTTCTCATCCCTTTAAGTAATGTTTGCACAATGTCCTTAAATCCAAAAATTAATCAGTTTCATAAAAATATACATGTCCCTCCAATTCTAAGATTCAATAATATAAGCACATTTATTATCAATGAATGTATGAATTATACACCTTGAAATTTGTTTGCTAATAGGCAGCCACAAAGCAAGAAACTTGAATTAAAAAAAGACCATACACCACTCTGTAGAGAAAGAGAGAAAAACAAATATACACACACATTGAGCAAATAATGCAAGCAAGCTGACAGCTTCGCAAACCAGAATGAGTCCCAGTTCCACTCCCAAAGCATCTAGAGTAGGTCCAAGCCAAGCTTCGGGCCCCAGTCTTCACCCAAGCAGGGCAGAAACGCACAGCAGTCGGATCAGTTCATAGCCTCAGACCACAGGGAAAGGAATGAACATTCACGGGAAAGTGAGAAACGCTTTTAGTTGATTCGCTTGCCTCATGTCGCACACCTTCAGTAGCGCCATCTTAAACCGAAAACAGGAATGGCTCAGTTGGCCCTTCATGCCTAGTCTGCTATTCTTCCCTCGCCCTATTTCTATTCACTGTGTCACCTTTGTGCTTAACTACCTGTCAATCTTCACCTTGAATATATTCCCTAGCTCCACCTCTACTGCTCTTGGGGATAGAGAATTTCAAAGCTTCACTATTCTCTGAAAAAAGTGTTCAAAGTTCAAAGTAAAACTTATTATCAGCGTACGTACAGGTCACCACATACAACTCCGAGATTCTTTTTCCAGGGGCGCACTCAGCAAATCAATAGAACAGTAACTGTAAACAGGATCTGTAAACTATAAACATCAGGAACTGTAAAGAAATTGTGCAAATGCAGATAATAACTAAATGGCAATAAATATGAGCATGAAGTGACAAGATAAAAGAGTCCTTAAATGAGTATAGCTATCACCTTTTGTTCAAGAGCCTGATGGTTGAACCTGGTGGTGCGAGTCCTGAAGCCCTTGTACCTTCTACCTGATAGCAGCAGTGAGAAAAGATCAGGGCCTGGGTGGTGAGCATCTCTGATAATGGATGCTGCTTTCCTACAGCAATGGTTCATGCTGACGTGCTCAATGGTTGGGAAGGTTTTACCTGTGAAGCACTGGGCTGAATCCACTACCTTTTGTAGGATTTCCTGCTCACTGGTGTTGGTGTTCCTATACCAGACTATAATGCAGCCAGTCAGCACACTTTCCACTACACAACTGTTGAAGTTTGCCAAGAAGAAATACCTCCTCATTTCCATCTGAAATGGGGAATCCCTCATTCTAAAACCATACCTATTGCTTCCATATACCTCACAAGAGAAAGATCTTCTCAGCGACCACTCTTTTGGTCCCCTTCAGAACATTATACATTTCAACATCAACAAACACAAAATGCCGGAGGAAGTCAGCAAGCCAGACAGCACCTATGGAGGGGAATAAACAGTCGACCTTTTGGGCTGAGATCCATCATTGACTGTTTATTCCTCTCCATAAATGTTGCTTGATTTGCTGAGTTCCTCCAGCAGTTTGTGTGTGTTGCTCTAGATTTGCAGCATGTGCAGAATCTTTTCTTTATACATTTCAATAAAATCACCTCTCAGTCCCATTAATGTAGGCCCAAAATCTCTTTATCACAGGAATCACCTACATTAATCACACTTGGTGTATTGTGAGAGTTTTGTGCCTATCAATGAAAGGGTGAGGTAACGTTTGTGGACTATTCAGAAATCTGATGGCTGAGGGGAAGAAGCTGGTCCTAAAACGTTGATAGTGCATCTTCACACTCTTGTACCTCCTCCCTGCTGATAGTAATGTGAAGAAGGCATGTCCCAGATGCTGAGGTACTTAATGATGGATACCAACTTCATTGGTCTTCTGGCAAGATGGAAGTGTATTCGGATGCAGATGCATCTCGGGGGCCAACCAAAGGAGTTTTTGTCTTTTTAAAATGTTTTTGTTTATGATCACAGGACAATGCTGGATATTAAGAACTTAAGGTACTGCAGGTCTACCCCACCAGTGAGTTGGTGGAGGAGCCGGACTTGGTGCAGATCATGTTACTACCTGCTACAGGAAGGCATAGGCATAGGTGCATAAAGACTATGTGTAGACTAACTCTGCAAGTGATTGTCTCGGAGACTTCTCTTGCAATTGCAAGATCCCATTGGATATCAAAAATGTACAATGCTGCAAGTCCGTTTCCTTTGTTTATTGGTGAGACAGACAGCGAGGGAGCTGCGTGGCCTTGGTTTTAGTAAGGGCTAGGCCTCAAGCTTCAGGCTTAACTGTTGCAGCATCCGGGAGAGGAGACGCTAGAGGTGGTTTAGCACGGTATCCATGATTGGTCAGGCTGGCCCTTCCCATAGGTGCTGCCCTCCAGTTTTGATCGGTGAAATGACACTAGCAGTATGGTGTTAATTCCAGAGTGTCAGAGAATTGTGTGAAGCTGCCATTACTAGAGAGAAAATTCTTGGAAAAATGAAAGGTCTGAAGGTAGATAAATCACAAGGACCAGATGGTGTACACCCCAGGGTTCTGAAAGAGATGACTGAAGAGATTATGGAGACATCACTAATAATCTTTCAAGAATGAACAGAATCTGGAATGGTTCTAGAAGACTGGAAACCTGCAAATACTACTCTACTCTTTGAGAAGGGTGAGAGGCAGAAGAAAGGAACTTATAGGCTAGTTAGTTGAACTTCAGTGGTTGGAAGATATTGGAATCGATACTTAAGGATATGGTTTTGGGGCACTTGAAGGCACATGATAAAATAGGCTGTAGTCAGCATGGTTTCCTCAAGGGAAAATCTTGTCTCACAAACCTGTTGGAATTCTTTGAAGAAATAAGAAGGATAGACAAAGGATAATTGGTTGATGTTGTGTACTTGCAGCTGACTAGCAGGGAAAAAATAATTTTCTGGTTGGCTGCCGGAGACTATCAGTGTTCCACATGAATCTGTTTTGGGACCACTCCTTTTTACGTTACATGTCAATGTTTTAGATGATGGAATTAATGGCTTTGTTGCAAAGTTTGGGGACGATACCAAGACACGTGGAAGGGCGGGTAGTTTTGAGAAAGGCTTAGACAAATTAAGAGAATGGGCAAAGAATTGGCAGATGGAATAGTGTTGGGAAGTGTATGGTCATACACTTTGGTAGAAGAAATAAAAGAGTAGACTATTTTCTAAATGGAGCGAAAATCCAAAAATCCAAGGCACAAAGGGAATTGGAAGTCCTTGTGCAGGATCCCCTAAAGGTTAACTTGCAGGTTGAATCTGTGGTGAGGAAGGCAAATACAACGTTAGCATTCATTTCAAGAGGACTAAGATATAAAAGGATGTAATGCTGAGGTTTTACAAAGCACTGGTGATGCACCATCAATAACTCACTCTGAGACGTAAGAAACTAGATATCGGCTTTTATTGACTGGAAGAATGAACAACACTACATCCTGGAGAATGAGGCCGGGCTCAGGCCTCAATCGCCTTTATACAGGGGTCTGTGGGAGGAGCCACAGGAGCAGTCCAGACAGGTATATGTAGTTCACCACAACTGGTGAGGCATCACTTGGAGTTGTGAGCAGTTTTGGGCCCCTTTTCTTAGGAAGGATATGCTGATACTGGACAGACTTCAAAAAAAATTCACGAAAATGATTCCAAGATTAAATGGCTTGTCATAAGAAGAGTGTTTGATAGCTCTGGGCCTGTATTCATTGGAATTCAGAAGAATAAGGGGTGCTCTCATTGAAACCTATCGAATGGAGAAAGCTCTTGATAGAGTGGATGTGCAGAGGATGATTCTTATAGCGAGAAAGACTAGCGCCTGAGGACACAGCCTCAGAATAGAGGGTGTACTTTTAAAATGCAGATGAGGAGGACTTTCTTCAGCCAGAGAGTGGTGAAACTGTTGAATAAGTCGCCACAGGAAGCTGTGGAGACCAAGTCTTTATGAATATTTAAGGCAAGGGTTGATAGATCCTTGAGTAATCAAGTCATGAAGAGATACGGTAGAAGGCAGGAGATTAGAGCTGAGTGGAATAATGGATCAGCCAGGATAAAATGGTGGAGCAGATTCAATGGGCCAAATGGCTGAATTCTGCTCCTATATCTTATGGTCTTAATCTAATGAATCATAGCATTCCCTTTATCATATGTACTGTATACCTTTCCTCAGACAGGGAGTCCATACTTGGACAAAATGTTCTGATGCAGTCTCTCTCCAACTAGAACAAGCTATCTATACTCTCGTTTTCATTTCTGCTTCCACAAAGCTCAAAACGCCCTTTGTCTTTCAAGTTGCATTCCACACATCTGAATTAACTTTCAATGATTTGTATACAAGGACTCCTGGTCCCTGCTAAACACCAACATCTTTTAACCCTTGCTGGACTTTCCTTACAACCCATTTTGCTATGTAGCTTCATATCATCAGCACGCTTAGACAGATTACATCGATGCCTCGTCCACACCATCAATAAAGATTGGGAGCAGCCAAGCACCAACTCTCAACCCAACGACCTCCTTCTAATCACAAATCCCAAAAGTGACCAGCTCGTTCCTACTCTCTTGTTTTCTTGTAAAGCTGTTCAGCCACTGCTATGATTTATGCCATGCACTGTTATTATTGCCATTTCCATGCCATAAACACAATGAGCAAAAAAGTACTTTATCATTTAAAAAATGTTCTAAAATGCTGCTAATGTGGTGCCCTTGCCATTTTTTTCTGAAGTCTCTTGCGTATGCATTTCATGCATGTATAATAATGGAATTGACAGAGCATAAATAACTTCGCACAGACATAAACTGATTCGGCCTATCTGCCACAGCCTGATTTAAAAGGGGAGGTCAGTGAGGATTCCAACCACTGCTGCGACTCTTTATGCAGCTGATGTTAAAGGAGGGCAGCACTGCCACAGGATGGGCACCCTGCTCCAGAGATGCATGAGTTAACTTCAGTGAAGCTGCAGGGCCTGGTAGAGCAGCAGCAAACCAGCCTTGGAGTTTCGATTCTGCAGTCATCGCTCCCTGGACAGCTGGAGGTAGCTGGAGAACTTCTGAGAAGTTCTTAAGTGATGAGGCATCTTAGCCAGAGCTGTTCACTTCCACTTTCAGACTCTCTGTCAAATAACTCTTGCCTTTGACCCCTCTACTGTTCCTGGGCATCCTGAGAGTCGAGAGACCACTGCAGTAAAGGCCCTTGTCCATAACTTGCATCTGAAGTCTTAGAGCTCACAAAATAATGTACTCAAATCCAAATGACTCCACAGCAACCCCACAGGTAACTGATACTGTCTTTAAATAGTACCAACACAGATCTTGTCCCTGCTGCCATTACTTGCTTCCCTGTGCATGGTCCACACTAAGCCTTAATTATACTTTCATAATTCATTTTGACAGGAGGTCTGTCAACTGAGTACTGCTTCTGGACTGACATCACCCACGCTCTACGTGTTCAGCACATTGATGTATCATGAACATGGAACCCGGTAAATTAAGTTTGCATTATCTGCTACATAGTTAAGTTTCAAATTGTATTTCACATGCAAAAACAATCACATAGTGCTCAAAAATACAGACAACACAATTACTTTATTAGACTACCATCTGAAATTTTGATATCTTGTGAAGAAAAATGCTGATCGTTCATTCCTGTCATTCTTCCTATAGCCCTAATGAAATATTACTTTATAAAACAACACTGTGGATAATGTTTATCATAAACACAAGAGATCCTGCAGATGCTGGAAATCTTGAGCAACACACAAAACTTCTGGAGGACCTCAGCCGTCTGGCAGCAAGTATGGAAGGGAATAAATAGCCAATGTTTCAGATGTAGACCCTTCATCAGGGCTGGAAGGGAAGGGGTCAGAAGCTAAAATAAGATGGCTCGGGGGAGAAGTACAAGGTGGCAGTTGATAGTGAAACCAGGTGAGAGGGAAGGTGGGTGGGTGAGGGAGGGGATGAAGTAAGAAGCTGGGAGGTGATAGGTGGAAGAGGTAGAGAGATGAAGAAGGAGGAATCTGGTGGACCACAGAAGGAAAGGAAGGAGGAGGGGCACCAGAGGGAGGCGATGTGCAGATGAGAAGGGGTAAGAGGGAAATCAGAATGGAGAATGGAAAAATAATGGAAAAAGGGTCATACTAAATTGGTGAAGGAAGCGTGGTAACTCGCAGGCTACCCAGTGCAATTTTTGCTGATTTGATTTGACACAAGAAATGCAGTTCACTGTGTTTTAATGTACATGTCACAGATAAAGCTAATTTTAAATGAGAGAGTGGGAGGGGGAAGAAATTACAGGAAGTTAGATAAATGAATATTCATGCCATCAGGTGGTAAACTACTCAGACAGAAGATGTTGCTCCACCAACCCGAGTGTGGCCTCATTGTGACAGAAGAGGAACAATGGATTGACATGTCGGAATGGGAAGTCAAATTAAAATGGGTGGCCACCTGGGAATCCATTTTTTTTGTGGTGAACGGAACAAAGGTGTTCAATGAAGTGGTCCCCAAATCTACATTGGATCTCACTAAAGTATGTTAAATGGTGCTTTTCCAATAACTTTCCTTACTGATTCAATAATAAGATAGATGATGCTTGTCAGTTCAAGGTGAACATCAGTATCTCAGATATGTTATTGAATTTATCTCATATTTTTAAACAGCTTTCTAACAGGGACAATGAAAGCAGTAATGAAAACTCATTTAGGTCAGCTGCTTCCTATTGAAAATGTTCTCAAGATCTGAGTGCACAGGTCCAGAGGAGTAAGTCTGTTCCGTGGCACAGTCAGCTAAAGGAAATTCTTAAAATGAATGTAACTTGAATTGAAATTGAACAAAATGCAATACTAAAAATATATAACAAAATAGTTGTTTAGGAAATGTAAAAACACTTATAGGATTTTGTATTATTTGTAGAAACCTTGTTCAGTGTAGTTACCAAGGACAGCTAACTATGGAGTAGAGCCTTTTAAAAAAGGAATTTACAACACACCTCTTTTCTTGAGAATAATGTCAAGGAGTGATCAATGGTTTGATTTCCCAGCAGCAAGCAAAGAATATAAATAGCTTTGGTTTTCTTCACTGTTTTCAAAGATTTGATTTGGTTTTGGCTTTGGTTTGGTATCAGAGACTTATAGCATTTGTGTGCATCATATAATGATATACCCTGCTACCTGTCACTCTTCAGAGTCTGACTATTAACATAGAATGGAATTTTTATTTCCATATCAATTTAATCTGCAAAATATATTTTCATGGTCAAGACAGTAATATTAAATTACTCTTAAGTTAAATCTGAATACATTTGGCCAGTGTCCTTTGTTTGGTATTTTTATGAATTTCAGTTGATCTCGGAGTTCTAAATCTTATAGACAATAGACAATAGGTGCAGAAGTAGACCATTCGGCCCTTCGAGCCTGCACCGCCATTTTGATATCATGGCTGATCAACTACTATCAATACCCGGTTCCTGCCTTGTCCCCATATCCCTTGATTCCCCTATCCATAAGATACCTATCTAGCTCCTTCTTGAAAGCATCCAGAGAATTGGCCTCCACTACCTTCGGAGGCAATGCATTCCAGACCCCCACAACTCTCTGGGAGAAGAAGTTTTTCCTTAAATCTGTCCTAAATGACCTACCCCTTATTCTCAAACCATGCCCTCTGGTACTGGACTCTCCCAGCATATGGAACATATTTCCTGCCTCTATCTTGTCCAATCCCTTAATAATCTTACATGTTTCAATCAGATCTCCTCTCAATCTCCTTAATTCCAGCGTGTACAAGCCCAGTCTCTCTAACCTCTCTGCGTAAGACAGTCCAGACATCCCAGGAATTAACCTCGTGAATCTACGCTGCACTTCCTCTACAGTCAGGATGTCCTTCCTTAACCCTGGAGACCAAAACTGTACACAATACTCCAGGTGTGGTCTCACCAGGGCTCTGTACAAATGCAAGAGGATTTCCTTGCTCTTGTACTCAATTCCCTTTATAATAAAGGCCAACATTCCATTAGCCTTCTTCACTGCCTGCTGCACTTGCTCATTCACCTTCAGTGACTGATGAACAAGGACTCCTAGATCTCTCTGTATTTCTCCCTTACCTAACTCTATACCGTTCAGATAATAATCTGCCTTCCTGTTCTTACTCCCAAAGTGGATAACCTCACACTTATTCATATTAAACGCCATCTGCCAAGTATCTGCCCACTCACCCAGCCTATCCAAGTCACCCTGAATTCTCCTAACATCCTCATCATATGTCACCCTGCCACCCAGCTTAGTATCATCAGCAAATTTGCTGATGTTATTTTCAATGCCTTCATCCAAATCGTTGACGTAAATTGTAAACAGCTGTGGTCCCAATACCGAGCCCTGTGGCACCCCACTAGTCACCACCTGCCATTCCGAGAAACACCCATTCACCGCTACCCTTTGCTTTCTATCTGCCAACCAGTTTTCTGTCCATGTCAATGTCTTCCCCCCGATGCCCTGTGCTTTGATTTTACCCACCAATCTCCTATGTGGGACCTTATCAAATGCCTTCTGAAAATCGAGGTACACTACATCCACTGGATCTCCCCCGTCTAACTTCCTGGTTACATCCTCGAAAAACTCCAACAGATTAGTCAAGCATGATTTCCCCTTGGTAAATCCATGCTGGCTTGGCCCAATCCTATCACTGCTATCTAGATATGCCACTATTTCATCCTTAATAATGGACTCTAGCATCTTCCCCACCACCGATGTCAGGCTGACAGGTCGATAGTTCTCTGTTTTCTCCCTCCCTCCTTTCTTAAAAAGTGGGATAACATTAGCCATTCTCCAATCCTCAGGAACTGATCCTGAATCTAAGGAACATCGGAAAATGATTACCAATGCATCCGCAATTTCCAGAGCCACCTCCTTTAGTACCCTAGGATGCAGACCATCCGGACCTGGGGATTTGTCAGCCTTCAGTCCCATCAGTCTTCTCATCACCGTTTCCTTCCTAACGTCAATTTGTTTCATTTCCTCTGTTACCCTATGTCCTTGGCCCATCCATACATCTGGGAGATTGCTTGTGTCTTCCTTAGTGAAAACAGATCTAAAGTACTCATTAAATTTTTCTGCCATTTCTCTGTTTCCCATAACAATTTCACCCAATTCATTCTTCAAGGGCCCAACATTGTTCCTAACTATCTTCTTTCTCTTCACATACCTAAAAAAGCTTTTGCTATCTTCCTTTATATTCCTGGCTAGCTTGCGTTCGTACCTCATTTTTTCTCCCTGTATTGTCTTTTTAGTTAAGTTCTGTTGTTCCTTAAAAACTTCCCAATCATCCGTCCTCCCACTCACCTTAGCTCTGTCATACTTCCTTTTTTTTTAATGCTATGCAACCTCTGACTTCCTTTGTCAACCACTGTGGCTCCTTTCCCCCCTTTGAATCCTTCCTTCTCCGGGGGATGAACTGATTTTGCACCTTGTGCATTATTCCCAAGAATACCTGCCATTGCTGTTCCACTGTCTTTTCTGCTAGGCTATCCATCCAGTCAACTTTGGCCAGCTCCTCCCTCATGGCTCCATAGTTTCCCCTGTTCATCTGCAACACTGACACCTCCGAGCTGCCCTTATCCTTCTCAAATTGCAGATAAAAACTTATCATATTATGATCACTACCTCCTAATGGCTCCTTTACTGCAAGATCGCTTATCAAATCCTGTTCATTACATAACACTAAATCCAGAATAGTCTTGTCCCTGGTTGGCTCTCGTACAAGCTGTTCCAAGAATGCATCCCGTAGGCACTCTACAAACTCCGTATCCTGTGGTCCATTACCAACCTGATTCTCCCAGTTCACCTGCATGTTGAAATCCCCCATAACTACTGCGACATTACCTTTGCCACATGCCAATGTTAACTCCCTATTCAACTTGCACCCAATATCCATGCTACTGTTTGGTGGCCTGTAGACAACACCCATTTGGGTCCTTTTGCCCTTACTGTTCCTCAGTTCTATCCACACAGACTCTACTTCTCCTGACCCTATGTCCCCCCTTGCAAACGGCTGAAACTCATTCCTCACCAACAGGGCCACCCCACCCCCTCTGCCCACATTTCTGTCCCTACGATAGCACGTATACCCTTGTACATTCATTTCCCAGGTCTGATCTCCCTGCAGCCATGTCTCCGTTATCCCAACAACAACAACATCATAGTTAATCGAGTCTAATTTTTTCCCCTACCCACCCGTTTTGTATAGTGAAACTTTATATAGTATCATTACAATGGAAAAGAAATACAAATTACCAATTAGCAAGATTATATCTGTCTCATCAAGGCAGCACGGGTTAGAATCAGAAGACTTGCTCTCTTATCTGTGCTGTACACGAAGAAAACAGATTAGAATGATGTGCTTTCACAGTAAGATTGTTTGCGAGAGGGAAGTAATCCACATATTCAAAAGACATAACAGCAAAATGCCTGAGTCGTAAGCAGCAATCAGTGGAGGAAATTGAGAACCTCAATGAGGATGAACAAAGCCATTTTAAAGAATGTATGCTTTCCGTGAATGCGGTGACTGACAAACCCTAATCCTTATATTTCCTTGGATTTTAAAACTAGCTGGTTATTTCTGGCTGTGCCTGGGTTGAAGATGACTATGTTTTCTTTTACTAGGCAGGCTTCATCGTAAAACCTAGCCACACCATTATCTGAGTTACACCCATATACACTCAATGAATAGACAAGCCCCCCATTATGTCCCCACTGAAAGCAGTTGTGATATTGCTCCTGATTACCAGCGCAACTCTCTCCTGCTTCACTTTTAATTTACCTTTCCTAAAACATTTAAACCCTGGGACATTAGGCACCCAATCTTGTCCCTCCCTCAACCAAGTCTTTTTAATGGCCATAACACCATAGCTCCAGGTACTGAGAACACGTATCCTTGCTCTCTGCACCAGTTCCTCAGCGACTCATTCATCTGTACCACCTTGAGATTACTACCTTGAAGGTCCTGCTCTTCAACCTCTTTCCTGACTCCGTTGTCACTGTGCGAGGCCTCTCCTCCCTTTCTATCTATGGCTTTGGTGCTAATGTGCACCACGACCTCTGGCTGCTCACCCACCCCCTTGAGAATATTCTGCAGTTGCTCTGAGATGTCCTGGATCCTAGCGCCTGAGATGAAACACACCATTCTGGTGTCTCTTTTGCAACCATAGAATTTCTTGTCCATCCCCCTAGATACAGCATCTGCAGAAATTCTCTGATGACTCAGCAATGGTTGGGTGTATAAAGGGAGGACGAGAGGATAAATACAGGGCCCTGGTGGAGGACTTTGTCAAATGGTGCAAGCTGAATCATCTGCAGCTCAACATCAGTAAGACAAAGGAGACAGTGATGGACTTTAGGAAGACTAGGCCTGCACGGCTCCATGTTACTACTGATAGTGTGGACCTACAAGTCTGTCATCGAGGTGTGGCGCACCTCCATGACAGACTCAAGTGGAGCACCAACACGAAGCTGTGTACAAGAAGGGCCGAAGTCACTTTTACTTCCTGAGGAGATTGAGGTAATTTAGAGTAGGCAGGCCTCTCCTTCACGTGTTCTACCAGACTGTTGTTGCCAGTACAATCTTCTGTGGTGGTGTGCTGGGCAATGGCACCAACAGAGGTGAAGCTAACGGGCCCAATAAACTGATTAGAAAGGATGGCTCTGTTATAGGAATCAAACTGGACACACTGGAGGCTGTGGTAGAACAAAGCATCCTACAGAAAATCCTGGCAATTCTGAACAATGTTTCTCACCCTCTGCATGCTACAATGGCTGCTCAGAGGAACACTTTTATTAATAGACTAAGACAACTGTGCTGCTCCAAAAAGTGCTAAATGAGGTTATTCTCACCCTAGGCCATTAGGCTCTATAAAGAGTCAACTGATTACGGGGGAAGTGATGACCCCCCTCCTGTTAGACTGTTTGAGGTAACATATATTATGCTTTCTACTTATTCTAATATTTATATACCTGTGCATTTGTAATGCTACTCTGATACGGTAATTCCCTTTGGGATCAATAAAGTATCTATCTAGCTATACAGAAAAATGAAAATAACAGGGTAAGTAATGTCTACCTGCTATTAATCTGCTATCTGTTTGAAAAGGAACATTGACTTATCATTTCCTGAGAGGAAAAACTATCAGAGAGCACAGTATGGATTCTTGATGAAGTAATGTTCACATGTAGAATTCAACCATATATGAAACATATGGTGCAAGATAAATTGCTATTTCAAAGAAAGGGTCTTTAAATTTTAAGAGGAAAAGTTTCAGCAGCCAACAATGTGCAGGCATCTTCACAACGCTAGTCTACAAGTTGTTGTGCACAGCAATGTGCAATCGAACAAGCGTAACTTTTTCTTCTATTTATTGCACCGTGCATTACGGAAAATAGGCCATTTGGAACTGAAGCTGGCCTGTGATGTTTGAGTGAGACAGGTTTGATAATTTAGAGACCTGCTCAGACGCTGAGGGAGGATAATAAATGACTTCTGTTCATGGACAAAGGTCTCAACCAGAGAGGAAAAGGGTTGGACTGGTCTGGCACATGACACTTGGGGACTGGATTGGGTGTAGAAGAGCTTGAGGACAGTGGTGTAGATGAGCGATAAGGCCAATATTCAAAAGAGAGGCTGGAGATGAGCTTGGTGGCAGTGAGGTCGATACTGTGGGGAAGGTTGCCTTGAAGCCTAGAAGACTGACCTCAGGGCTAATAGAACATGCTCATCCTAATGACAACCAGTGAAGGTCATTCCTCAGAACAGCATGGCTCAGTTTCGCTAGGAACACTCCAAAAAGAGGGTCATACAGGGAATAACATCACCTGATCTATACTAATGTGGATATCAAGTCAGATATGTAAATATACCTCATGCAAGGAAGCGTTCAAATGATATTCCAGAAAGATTCAAAACAACATGGAAAATAGCTGCTATCACAATTTATAATGTAAAAAGAGCATTTTTCAGTTGTGTAGTACTGAAATAAGCAGCAGGACACTGTTAAGTCTCTAGGCCATTGTCTTTATATTGGATGCAATGAGTAATTCATGAACAATGGCTAGTTCATGACTTTAGACCAGGGGTTCCTAATTGTTAAACGCCATGGACTCTTACCATTAACTGAGGGGTCTGTGGACCCCAGATCGGGAACTTTTTGTTTTAGATGAGTGTTTACCCTTAAATAATCTATTTTGTATTCAATTTCATTTTATCTCATTGCATGCAGAAATAAGGATGTTGCATAAATATGAGCTAGGCCCTGTTACTGTGCTGTACTTCTAAGTAAATAAGTAACTCTTTCTACATAATATATATTTAAAAATAATGCATTGTATTGCTTCAAGATTATTGTTATAATAGTTCAGGTAAGTTTACAACTGCACTCAAAATATCTGAACAATTTCACATAATGAGCTAAAATTTGCAGCACTGGAATAACACTTCCCTGAAGATATCAGCAAATTTACAACAAATTCAGGATAATTCATTGATTAGTTCTAATCCAAATAGAATCACATTGATTTAAAGCTTCCATCCAATCCAAATAAGCGTATTAGCAAAGGGTTATTAGAAGCAACCAAGGCCTCCTCTACTGCCACGATAAGGCCACCCTCAGGCTGGAGGAGCAACACCTCATATTCTTCCTGGGTTGTCTCCAACCTGATGGCACGAACATTGATGTTTCTATCTTTCAGTAATTTCTCCTTCCACCCCCTACTCTTTCCTTCCATTCCCCATTCTGGCTCCTCTCTTTCTTCTTCTCTTCTCCTTACCTGCCTATAACCTCCCTCTTCCTCCTCCTTCCCTTTCTCTCATTGTCCACTCTCCTCTCCTATCAGATTCTTTCTTCTTCAGCCCGTTACCTTAACATTTTCCACCTATCACCTCCCAGCTTCTCACTTTGTCCTCCCTTTCCTGCCCTCCCCCCCCCCAAGTGTCATACCCTCACCTGGTTGAGAAGGAAGGCAAATGCAATTATAGTATTCATTTCAAGAGGAGTAGAATTTTAAAAAAAGGATAGTGAGGATCTATATGGCATTGGTCAGACTGTACTTGGAGTATTGTGAGCAGTTTTGGGGCCCTTATCTAAGAAAGGATGTGCTGGCATTGGAGAGAGTCCAGAGGAGAGTCATGAAAATGATTCTCGGAATGAAAAGGTTGATGTATAAGAAACAGTTGATGGTTCTGGGCCTAAATTTGCTGAAGTTCGGAAGAATGAAGGGGGATCTCTTTGAAACCTATCAAATACTGAAAGGCCTAGCTGGAGTGGACGTTGAAAGGATGTTTCCTATAGTGGGGAATTCCAGGATCCTTGTAAGATAAGGATATCCCTTTTGAACAGTGGTTCCCAAATTTCTTTGGGTTACCACCCCCTTAGCTTCCAGACCATATCCTCAGCAAACCCTCTCCCTTTCCAACCATGACATAAAAACTATAAACAATTTTGATTTACGATGCACAGTGAAAGAAAACAGAAACTACGAATACAAACACAACAGTGACAAATAATTGCAAAAAAAATTCAAACCTATTTAAAGCTTCAAATAAAATTATTTATTTAATTACAGTTAAAAACAGTTTTCATCATTCAAGTATTCATTGCTTTTTCACCTTTCAATGAGATGGATGGGCTTGGTGTAGTGATATCAGCTTCTCAACATCAGGCTGAATGTCACTCAGAGGGAGCCTTGGATCCCCACAGTGAGTAATTTGCGGTCTGTTTCATTACTTTGAAAGAAGTTGGGTGATTGCATTGAAACTGCACTTCTCTAAATATGGTGTTGGAAAGGCAATAAAGAACATCTTGACCTTTATCCACAGCGCAGGATAGAGTTCAGAGATTTCTTTCTGCAACCAAATGACTAGATATGATTTTTTTGAACCTCAGCCTCGGGTCAAAGTCAATTTGTAGTGAGGTCAGTTCTTCCCCTATCCTTCCTGTTAATTTCCCTTTACAGGTGTTCAGGAATGGATTTATTACCCAATTTGGAATTTGGATCAAGAGAAGATTCTGAAATCTTCTGACTTGTCATTAAGCAGCTCACCCAGGTGGGCATAATATACTTGAAGCTTATCATCTGATAATCTTCCTTTCTCTTCCCACTCAGAGAGCCTCGGAAAACGGAAAAGTTCGCGGCGGCCAATGTTGTACCTAAATAGGGTTAACTTGGGCAGAAATGTGGAGAAGACTGATTTGACTTTGGTAAGGTTCACATAATTTCCTTGAAATTGAAGTTTGATTTAATTAAACTTTACAAATAATTCTGACAAAGAAGCAATGTCATGCCTAATATTCTTGAGTTGATTACTGAATGAAGCATTGGAGTCTTCAAAGAATTTTATCACAGCTTCATAAAGTGCACAAAAGCATCTCAGGCAGTTTCCTTTTGAGAGGCACCTGACTTCTGTGTGCAACAGCAAGCATTCAAACTGTTCATCATTCTCAATACAAAGTTCTCTAAATAGTCGAGGACTGAGAGCGTGGGTCTTGATTTTATTTACTGCTGTGTTAACAGTATTTAATGATTTCTGGAGCCGATCACTTTTTGCTTTTGAGACAACATGTCTGTGAATTACACAGTGAATGGTAAATATGTTAGGTACAGCATTTTTCAAGAAAATAATACCCTCACGTGGTGTCCTGTCATTGATGGTGCCCCAACTGTTGCACAAGCAAGAATGTTGGACAGCAGAATGTCCTTCTCTTTGGAAAATATGTTCAACTTAAATATTGACGCCACTTAGCATCTATTCCTAGTCCCTTTGCAAACAACTGTTGACCATGCTTTCATCATTTATGAAGCAAACGTAACCAAGAAGCAAAGATTCACTGCCTGACAAAAGTCACTCATCCAACGACAGAGAAAATTCTGCTGCCCTAAGTACATTGCACAATGTGTTTTCCAGATGATCAGACATTTCATCTATTCATCTTTGAACAGAGTCGTCGCTGAGCGGAATCACTTTAATTATTTGGTCTGGTGACTTATGTAAAACTGTACTCAGAACCTCTTATACTGCTGGCAGAATCAGTTCTTCTCCAATTGTATGGGGCTTTCCAGGTTTAACAATCAGCAAGGAAATATTATATGTTACATATAAACCATTACTGGTTTGTTGTGAAGTGTTGGCAAACATGTTTTGAAGTGTTTTCTGTTTCTTAACATTTTCATAAAGTGACTGAAAATAAGCAAAATTCTTGTTTGCTTCATCAGAGTTGTATTCTCTTCAAATACTCAAGGAACCTTCAAAGGCGGTCAAGACCATTTGAAAGGGCATGGGGAGAGATTCTGAACTTTTCCCCCTTGAACACCATACCCTAATTCACAGGAACTACATCACATGAATTGCATCACTGTGTGACTAGAGTAAGGAAATCATACTGGCTAACACTGTAGAACATCAATAATGCGTGGGCTGGGCCAAGAAATAACACAATTTCTTCAGTCCTGATTTTTTCATGATATGCCAAACAAAGAAGTGCCACATTGTTTTTCAACAAGTACAATGTGCTTTGAGCAAAGTCTATGAGAACGGTGAGTTAGCAAGATATGAAATGATTACGTAATCATTGTAATCAATTATGAAGTACTGAGGAACAAATGTTTATAATAATTAATTAATTTCTTATGTTACGCCTGTAATCCATCATCTACCCCTCTTGCTACCACGTGCTCCCCACCACCCCCCCCCTTTACCTTTATCACCACTTTAGAAACTCCAACTGACCCCAGGGGAGGTGATCTCGCTCACTTCAGGAGCCACTGCTTTGGAACAGAGTTAAGGATGAATTTCTTTAGCCAGAGGGTGGTAAAGTTGTGGAATTCATTGCCACAGATGGCTGTGGAGGCTAAGACATTGGGTATATTTAAATTGGAGGTGCATAGGTTCTTGATGAGTAAAGGCATCAACGATTATGGGGTGATGACAGGTGAATGGAATTAACAGGGATAATAAATCAGCCATGATGGAATGGCAGAGCAGACTTGATGGGGTGAATGGCCTGATGCTATGGTTTTATGATTTCATCCATCAGCTTCCAGCATGTACTCCTTCTCTGCCACCCCCACCTTCTTATTTTGGCTTCTTTCCCCCTTCCTTTCCAGTCCCGATGAAGAGCCTCAGCCCAAAACACTGGCTCTTTATTCCTCTCCATAGATACTGCCTGATCTGCTGAGCTCCTCCGGCACTTAGTGTGTGTTACTCTGGATTTCCAGCATCTGCAGAATTTCTTGTGTTTATGAACTGTGTTCTGAGTATCAGCTGTGGGCAGATACTTGGAACACGTGAGCCATGAGTCACTGCCTGAGGCCCACAAATACTGAAAAAAAAATCAAATACCTTGCAAAGGAGGGAAATGGTGCCACCACATATAAAATGTTTCTGGGAGCATGGTGCACTCGGCCCAGTGAGAGTGAGTGGATTTTACAGCATTGCAAGAACAAAAGGTTAATGATAACTGACAGAAGACCTAACAGACAACAGTAGGGTACGTTGCATCGCAGCCCTTAGAAAGGGAGTTGTCTCATAGATTTCAACAACTGAATCTCAGATCAAGTGACAGGTAGTAACAGATAAGACAAAAATAGCCTGGATGAATGGGTGAACAACTACCAAATAGAATTTAATACTGTACAGGGAAGTAAGAAATTATGGGAGAAAGAATGAAGGGAAACGATGTAGTTCAAATAACGTAGCTCTTAAGGGTAGGAGTGACAGGGCATGTTGATAGAGTGGCTGATAAGTGATTCTGGGATTCTTAAATACAGACTTAGGGTTCAAAAACATGAATATTATATTGAACCTGTGAACATACATGTCACACATACAAACCTGAGATTCTTTTTCCTGTGGGCATACTTAGAAAATCTAAAGAACGGTAACTGTAATCAGGATCAATGAACAACAAACTGTGCAAATATAAATAAATAGCAATAAATAGCAAGGGCATGAAATAACAAGATAAAGTGTCCTTCAGGTGAGACTATCGGTTGTGGGAACACCAGAAATAGAATGAGTGTAGTTATCCCCTTTTGTTCAAGAGCCTGATGGTTGAGGGGTAGTAGCAGTTCTTGAACCTGGTGGTGCGAGTCCTGAGGCTCATGTACCTTCTACCTGATGGCAGCAGTGAGAAAAGAGCCTGGCTTCGGTGGTAGGGATCTTTGATGATGGATGCTGCTTTACTACGGCAATGTTTCATGTAGATGGGTTCAATGGTTGTTACCAGTAAAATTTTTATTTTTCTTGAAACATAGTTTACACAGTACTTGTGCTCTGTACAGCAGCTTTGATATCAATGCCACCCTTGAGCATGAGGGTTTTCAGCAAGAGTTGAAATATCTGGTTCAAGTTGTGACAGCAAAAGCCTTAAGTCTGCATGCGTAACACTGTCCACGCGGTTTCTGCTTTTTATGAGTTTGTGGTTCACTGCACTGAAACCTGCTTTCAAAAAGGCAGGAGGATGGAAACACAATGAAGAGCAGTTCGACTCTTCTCCAAAGACCAGGAGACTTCATATGACAGCGTAGCCACATACCACAAAAGCCGACATTTACTTTATTGTCACCAAACAATTGATACTAGAGCATACAATCATCACAGTGATATTCGTTCCTGCGCTTCGCACTCCCTGAAGTACAAATTGAAGTAAATATTATAAAAATTTAAATTATAAATCATAATTAGAAAATAGAAAAGGGAAAGTAAGGTAGTGCAAGTCAGGTCCGGATATTTGGAAGGTATGGCCCAGATCCGGGTCAGGATCCGTTCAGCAGTCTTATCACAGTTGGAAAGAAGCTGTTCCCAAATCTGGCCGTACGAATCTTTATGCTCCTGAACCTTCTCCTGGAGGGAAGTGGGACAAAAAGTGTGTTGGCTGGGTGGGTCTTGTCCTTGATTATCCTGACAGCACTGTTCCGACAGAGTGTGGTGTAAAGTGAGTCCAAGGATGGAAGATTGGTTTGTGTGATTTGAAAAGTGTTTTTGTTTCTTCATCATTCTGAATTTCGATAATTTATTCTTGCAATCTCTCTTCCTGTCCTTCCACCTTGTAAAGAAATTGGTTAATTACCCAGTCTGGAACTTCCAGATTGTTCAAATCCTTGAATAGATTCTGAAAATCCTTCTTTAGTGACTGGAGGTGTAAACAGTACTTTTGAAAATCACTGTCAGTGAAAGTGATACTTTTCATACTCTCCATGCAGGGAAACTGTGAGAACATTCTTCTCCCAATGTTTCGCATATATATTTCCAATTTTCCCATAAAAGTGGACAATGCACTTTTTGCCTGGATTAACTTGAAACTGTCACCCTGCAGTTTCATATTTAGAATGTTCATTTTGACATACAGATCGGCTAAGTATGCCACATCTCCACATAGAAGTTCATTCTCGTTTCCCAAGCTCTTGTCAACTTTAGAGCAAAAATTCAACCAGTGTCAGAAAGATCAAAGTAATAGCAGCTTTTTAACGGCCAATGCACTTCAGTGTGAAGAAGCAAGTGTTTAGACTCTTCATCATTATCTTGGCATAACTGGCAAAATATTCCGCTATTTAATGGATGAGCTTTAATTTTGTTGATAGCAGATATTACAAGAGTCATGCTTGAAAAAAGTCGCTGGCTGAGGACTTTGGCTGTGAGATGTTGATGATGGATTACAAACAGACTTGGAATTTATTTTCTCATAAACGCCACTAAACCAGCATGGCGACCTGTCATATACGGTGCTCCATCTGTTGCACAAGAAATCATGTTCCTCATCAGAATACTTTTATCCTCAATATACATTTTGAGCTCACTGTAGACTTTGTAGCTCTCTGTTGATAATTGTTATTAACTTTTTACAA
This sequence comes from Hemitrygon akajei, assembly GCF_048418815.1. Classification (NCBI taxonomy): domain Eukaryota; kingdom Metazoa; phylum Chordata; class Chondrichthyes; order Myliobatiformes; family Dasyatidae; genus Hemitrygon; species Hemitrygon akajei. The sequence continues at coordinate 33,133,906 of NC_133145.1, forward strand.
AAGAGAATCTCTTCATAAACTTTTCCATTTTTGATAAACTGTACATATGCCATTAGCAATGCCTCATTGTCTCACACAGTTAACTCATCCAGCTGTATCCCAAATTGATTTTTATAGCTCTGTGCATAGTTGGTACTCAATGTCTTCACTCATTTCGTCAATATGACGAGCTACAGAGTTATTACTCAGAGGAATTGATTTTAAAATACTGGTATCCATTTTGAGAACAGTGGTGAGCACATCTGACATTATTAATCTCACCAATTGTATGAGATTTTCCACACTTTGCTATTATTCTGGAAATGTTATAAGAAGAATGAGATCACTATCAATGTCATTTTTAACTTTCTTGGCAAATGACTCGAGTGTGCAATGCTTTTAAAATGCTTCTTTCACCTTCTGGAAATGACTTATACCGTAAGTAGCCTTTTCAGGGTGTCTGTTACAGAAGTGCTCCTGCAATCTTGATGGTTTTATGGCTTCATTAGACAGTACAGTTTTACAGATAAGACACATGGGGAATCGCTGATCTGATGGGAATGGAATAAAACCATACTTCAGGTATACAACAATGTATTGACACACTTTCTGTAGTCTCTGCTTCTTAGCTGGATTAGCATTCAAGGCTTCACCGCCTTCAGACTCATCGAAATCACGCCGTACATATTAATCTATTGCTAATGGGGCTAAATCAAAATTAAAAATTAACAGACTGGGAATGCCTATTGGATGTTGATGATGGCAGCAAGTTGACACAGCTGGTCGGGTCTTGTGCCTCAAATTACACCCCCTGATGACTTCTATTTCCCCTAATGCCCCTTTAGGACACATAACCACCCCGAGGGGGCAATACTGCCCCGTTCGGAATCACTGTTCTACACACAAAGGCCTTTCCTCCATTTGGTGCTGCCAGTGCAGGACATCAGTCAGGCTGTGGATCATGGCTGCTGAAAGTGGAGGAGGAGAAGGGGGAAGGTAAGTAGACAGGGGATTGCGATGGAATAAAGTGAGGGTCAGGGAAAAGGAATCACAATCATGGACATGGAGAGAACCAGACTTTAGTAGGTCAGATTGGGGATAAGAGCAGAGTCAGAGTATTTTGGAAAGAATTTTTCATATTCAAAATGGTTTATGGAAGTATGGACCAAGGAAATCAATCAAGGAAACTGGTGAAAACCGTTGTCACCTCAACTCCCTTTTAGTTAAGAATGGAGGCTTCAGCCTTTTGGTTATGGGTGATTTGTGCAACTGGCAGTTCTCACAAAGGCAGATACAGCTTTCACAAGTGATATCGCTGCATATCTTAGTGACCACAAGTATCTGCAAAGTATCTGAATCCTTAATCTGTAACAAAACAGGCACAAAAGGTCAATCTTGTTTTGATAAAAGTTCAACCATAAGGGCCAAGCACTAGATGACAGAATTGCCCTGCAGTTTTCTAAAATAAATTCCAAATCCTCCAGAGCAACTTATTAAAGAGCTTCACAAAGAAAAAAATCAATATATTTTTCCATTATCTTTTGTCCTTTTAACCAAATTCATGACAGTCTCACTCTGCCTCATGACCAGGTACACAGACAGCTGTTGACTTGCTGATGAGAAACACAGTCGTGGTGAAAGGCAGCTTTTTGGACTAAAAGTAAACATACTGTTTGGTTCCTCAGGGAATGATGAAAGAACGACTGGAATTCTTAATAAACATGGATCTCTTGGGCTCTACACCACAACACAGCAGTTCCTTTCTCCAGAGGAAACATTGTTCATTCCTTTCTGAGAATGCAAACGGATTGTTTTCATTTGGAATGGATTTTTTTTTGCTGGTTGACAGGCACTAGGAAGAAGGTGACAGTTTTGCTATCTGGCTCCTGCAAAGCCCCTTGAGGCTCTGAACCTGTGCCATACAACAATGGTGGCAATTTAATTTAGCAAAGTTTGCCATATGCCTGCTCTCCTGCGGAAGGTGGCACACATCAATATGCCCACCTCACCCAGTAGACTGAACATTCTGTCTGCAAGGTGAAGGAGACAATGAAGCACTGGGGCTGCACAGGAGAGTCGAGTCGCACTGCTAGCATTAGCCGGATTTGTTTCTGCTTATATATAGGATCATCTCCCACTCCACCATGCCAATGGATTCAAATTCGAATTTAATTGTCATTCAACCATACATGAATACCTATGAAAACTGCCAAACGAAACAGCATTAACTCTGGGGCCTAGGTGGAAACCACACTACCAACAATCACACAGAGCACGTATAAGATATCAATAATATAGTTATACAAAAAAATCATCTAAGACCCTGAGTGCATGAATGTTACAGGACTCTACAATTGAACACATAACATCTGGTCTTCTGCTGAGTGAAAAATGGCAGGGGGATGGGTGGCAGGCAGCACTAACTCCAGTTTGGATGCTGCACCATATTGTCTCTGGTGGAGCACATCGATCCAGATGCCACTCTTCTGGGCGGCTGTAACCAAGCAACACTGGGGTTTCAGGCCACGCAGCTCCCCTGTGGGCCTGAATCAGTGAATCAGGATCAACCTTCACAGATACAACTGAGAAAACCTCAGAGGATCAGGAAAACAATTAAACTTATAACTGTGTTTAAATGTCAACATTGTATAAATTTATATGTACAAATAACTGATGGTTTGTATGGGCTTATTCCCTTTTTTGAAAAGGAAGCAACTTTTGAAATAGGTACACCAGGGAATGACCTTGAGATATTGTCACCTTACTATTCAGTTAATATGTAACGCCCTGGTTAAGATTTTTACTGCTATGCTGAAGGTGTTTCATCTTAGCAGGTCTGTAAGAGCAATCTGTTCTGCTTTCAGCCTGTTAGGGTTTGAGCTGAAGTACGAGGCTTATTATTCAACTTAGGAATGTGCTGTCAGCCAATCAGGATGGTGGAATTGGGAGAATGTTCTGGAGGACGCTGGGTAGAAGATCTTTGTTGGCGGGAGCTGGGAGAAGACAGGAGGAAAGACGGCTGAGGAGGCCGTCCCTGTTGCACAAGGAACTCTGTGCAGTTGAATGGCTTCAAGGAAGAAGGACCAATACTCCCACGGGAGAGTGACAGATAGGTTCAAGATAAGCTGCAACTAAGTGCACATTTGACTATTTAAGAGTTATGGGCCCTTTTTGTTCTTTTCTCTCTTTCATTTAATAACTGCTTGCTTAAATTAGCTTTCTTAAATATATTTCTTTATAATTGTATGTAATATACAATCTGTTATTTCTTGCTGGGGGCGGTAAATCACACAGCATTTACACAAACCAGGGTTTGGGTGGGCGAGACATCACAGCCTCACGAATTTGGCGGGACCAAAGTTGTATACACCCTAGACATACGTAGCCGGGGAAAGGTGGGTTTCTCACCGCGGAATCCAGAGGCGATTAGCAAGGTGGGTAACGAGCCGATTTACCAGAGCCACCTAGTAAAAGGGGGTTTCACACATCTTCAGTATGTATTATAGTCATAACTTCACCTCTGTTTACGTACTCATTCTAGTGGGAACACAAAATATCTAACTGTCTATACATATACTTTTAGGACCGAGATGAGGAAAAACTTCTTCACACAGAGTAGTGAATCTGTGGAATTTTCTGCCACAGGAAACAGTTGAGGCAGGTTCATTGGCTATATTTAAGAGGAAGTTAGATATGGCCCTTGTGGCTAAAGGGATCAGGGGGTATGGAGAGAAAGCAGGTACAGGGTTCTGAGTTGGATGTTCAGCCATGATCATACTGAATGGTGGTGCAGGCTCGAAGGGCCGAATGGCCCACTCCTGCACCTATTTTCTATGTTTCTATGTTTCTACGCAATAAATCACTTCCAGCAGCAGACCCGGAGCAAACTGCTACAAATCTACTACCCAGTGCCATTTCTCCCTTTTGTGAGGTAGAATTTCTAGGCTACAATCTTTTGCCTGGTTATTCAAAAAGAGCAAATGTGTAGCAGTTCAATGTGAATAAAGCTAGTAATTTCTATCTCTCATTGCTACATATTCTGTTGAAAAATTACAGATAAACAAGAAAGCTTACATCCTCATTAAGAGTATCAGCAGCATACAATTCAATCCATAGCTAAAATGATATAGGTTAAAATCAAGGAAGCATTTTATACTCACATATATCTGAGTTCAGATTCTCTCCGAACCAATATATCTCTTATCCTTTCAATTTTAAATAGCTCATCTTCAATGTCATCCACTGTTATGGTAGAATCAGCCATTGATATAATATCTGTCTCTATAACAGAAAGAAAGGTATCAAAAAATTGCAATAATAACAGAAATGGCTGGAAATATTCTGTCAGCTCGGCCAGCAACTGTGCAAAGAGAAGCAGAAATAACATTTTAGGTCAATTACCTTCCATTAGGACATGGAAAAGTTAAAAAAAATTTAAAAAACTGAGAAGGTGAAGAGATGGAGAGAAGGATACCTATGATAGAGTGGAGATCAGTGAGACTGATTGATACAGTGGCACTAGTTGCTGAAAGAGGATGGTGAAGGCACTAGTAACAGCTGTTCTGTCTGGAGGGGGAGAGAAGAGAAAAGAATGCTGGAAATATGTGATAAAAACACAGGGGTAGCTAGCAATTTGATTTAAAAGTGAATGCTGGAAAGACCCTGCAGGTCAGCTCTGATAGACATGGGAAAGGCTGATTATTTGAACTGTTGAATACAACTGCCCTAAAGGCTACAATAATTGTATTTGAAAATTAAAATGGTATTCCTAAACTTACCTCGGGTTCAGTTGGAAGAGCACATGAAACCCCAAAATGGAGGTCACCGTGTGGGTAGGATGGGGAAAGAAAAATGTTCTGAAAATTGCTTATCCAATCTGCATTCAGCTTCTCCAATGTAGAGAAGATCACATTCTGTGCACGGGAAACAACTTACTAAATTATAAGTTCAAGTATTGACTACTTCACCTGGAAAGAATGACTGAGAGACACCACCCAAAGGGAAGGGAATAGGCAAAAGTAAAATAGCTTTACTGTAGCTGTGGCTGCATGGGAAAGGACCATGGTACGTAGAGTTGTGACGTGTAGCATCCTGTTGATGATTATGGGAAAGTATGGAGGAGGATGCATTGAATGAGGAGGCTGATTGAGTGGAAGGGGAAGAGAAAGGGTATCTTCTCTTAGTTCTGCACAGGAAAAGTGGGAGGGGGTTTCAGGGAAGAAGCAAGGGAAATAGAACAGCTGCTGTCAAGAACATAATGCATCTTTAAGGAAAATAATGCATCTCAAAAGTGGGCCTTCACCACATGAAGATATAATATGGCCAAAGGAATATTTCATGAATATTTCAGGAATAAAACATACAGATTTGTAGTAACTTCAAGGAGTTGCAATATAACTACATTTTAATTCAGCTTTTTAAGACTTATACAACTTATACAACAGAGGAAATACTTTTTATATGAAATGACATTCTGATCAGTTCCTGAATGATACTTACTTAAAAGGTCAAGGAACCAGTTCAAGAACCACATTCACCTAACGTAGACTGTTACTACATTCTTGTTTCTACAGGTAATCCACAGATTTATTCTTGATAACCAATTACTTTAAACAGGTACACAGGATCTACAAGTTATTTAACTGCCAACATCTACTCTGTCATTCATTGTAAAACCATGTGTCAAGCTAGCCCATTTCTAAGTTGCTGACACTTTCCCATTGTTCAGCAACTTCCTTTAACAATCACAAAGTCTTTATGAATTCCTTCTAGAGTACTGGGATAAATACTGGCCATTGCTAGCAATGTGTTAAAGATGAATCATACTGTAATCTCAATGATACCAAAATAAATCATTCTCGTTAACATTTTGTCCTTTATGAACAGCATTTCTTCTCCCTTGGAAGAACACTCAGATATTGGCTTTCAAGGTAATCCAAGACTAGCTAATTAAAATGGTATATTAAAATTCACAGAAGAAATTTCCTGTTTTGAAAAGTTTACTCATAGTTATTTGCCTTTCTTGTCAAATTAAACATATTGGGGCGGGTCCATATGCCACCAGAATATACAAAGTCCCTCTGAAGGATAATCTAACATTGCAGTGAGTCAGAATCCAAACACAACATTAAGAAGCTATGAGAGAATGTACAATGAAAGAATTACAATCCTACAATGTAGCTTTCAAATAGTAAATAGAATAAATTTTACGTATTAAACTAAAATGAAGTAAACTCTTATTTCCATGACATATAGGGAAGAGAATAAAAGATGATGGAAGAGGTTAAAAAAAATTGAAAGGAGAAAATACAAAACTAAATATTGAAAGAATACTCTCTTGCAATGTATTTTCAAAAGGCATATTTTGAACATTCAACATTTAGTTGTCTAAGTTTGATATGTTAATTTTCTTAAAATAAGGTTTTAAGAAAATAAGGTTTTCTCAACATCACCAAAGGAAATAAATATATTCTGAATGGTAACAGATAAAAAATATTAAAATATTAATATCCAGCTGTAAGTGTCAATTTGAATCAGGCATGGGGTGATGTAGCGCCATAATTAAATTGCTTCCCATGGGTAAATCAAAAGGAGAGTTGGCTGGCACCTGATGTGCTGGTATCAAAGCATCAAATCCTGGCAGCAGTTGTTCACCCAGTCAGTCATTAGATGCAAGAATCACATGGAATGCAACAAATAAAACAAAGACAGAAGAATGGAAATTTAGAGACAGGTAATAGAAAACACTTCTATCTGGAAATTTCTGCAATATTTATTTTAAATTTGTAATTCCACACGTGATGACATTGCATGATGTTTCTTTTTTACCTGATTGCAAAGGCTGTTGTGATTTAATGGATTAGATGTTGTTAAATAATCGGCTTGGTCAGGCATTAATACTTAGATAACCAAAGGGATTCAAGGTACATTTATTATCAAACCATGTGGCAGTATACAACCCTGAGATTTGTCTTCTTTACAGACAGCCATGAAACAAAGAAAGCCATGGAACCCACTCAATGAAAAATATCAACCCTCCCCATGCATGAAAGACAAATCACACAAATCGCAACAAGATCAACCAACCCACCACCCTACGTGCAAATAACAAATCACGCAAACGGCAACAAGAAAGAATGAGCAAATACACAAAATCAAAAGAGTCCATGTTCTTTTCAGCTCTGTGTTTATTATCTGTAGGGTGCCCTGACTCAAAGTTGTTGAAATTAGCAACAGAAGAGGAAACGAACAGAAACTACAATTAAATGGGCCGGTGGGACTAGGTGAGAGTAAACGTTTGGCACGGACTAGAAGGGCCGAGATGGCCTGTTTCCATGCTGTAATTGTTATATGGTCATAAATTCACAAATCACAGAGCCGGTACTTCAGTACCATGCTCTAACAGTATCAAGGAAGAGAGAGAGAAAGACCATTTGAATGCAGGGCCTTCCCATGGGAGCCACAAGTGAGGAGAGAGAGAGATACCGTCATATGCAGACAACTTCCTCTGGCAGCAGCGAGTGATAAGCTAGTAGACGGTGCTGAATACTCGCTCATCTTCTGCACACGCCTCGATATTTTCAATCCTCTTTGACGCTTTAATCAGTGAGATTGGCGAGAAATGGGAGTCAATCATGGCCTCGGAGCCGCTCGACTCCGAGAATCTTCTTGGAGACAGCAAACTGCCAGATCACGCCATCACCCGAAAACCACCACCAAACAGTAAATCACAGGCTCAGTACCACAACCACATTTTAAGAATAAGAAGACACAAAAGAAGTGAAAGAAACTATTTTGTGGTCCATCTGGAGGATGTCGCTCATGGTAACATTGTTCGCTGGCGTCACCTTCCTCTGGTTCAGTTGAATAAATTTACCTAATCAACGGAATTTGACACACTTTATGTTTTGAGAAAAAAATGAGAAAAAGCTTTTTAAGTATAATAAATTTAGCTGGGATATATTACAATTCATGTTCTTGATAATACAAATATACATGATCATAAATCCATGAAGGAGCACAACTGTGAAGAATAATAGAACATATTTTCCTCCCGTTATCAAAAATGAATCACTTTCCTTTATGTAATTAAAATGACAACCTGGCACATATCATTAAAAAAAATGAGGGCTTTAAAATCAGTGTTGCCGTGACTTATCCATTTTTAAACATAACTGAAAATTGATCGTTAAACTATACTGAGTGATTTAATAGTCTCACTGATGTCTTAGTAACTGAAGTATCATTTGATAAGATAAAAGTAATCTGCTTACTAGGAACACACACAAAATGCTGGAGGAACTCAGCAGGTCAGGCAGCCTCTATAGAAATGAATAAACAGTTGACATTTCAAGCCAAGACTCTTCTTCGGAACTGGAAAGGAAGCCGGAGATACCAACATCAAAAAGGTGGGGGAGGGGAAAGAGGATAGCTAGAAGCTGATAGGTGAAGCCAGCTGGGTAGGAAAAGGGCTGGAGAGAAAGGCATCTGAGAGGAGAGGAGAGTGACATAGGAGAAAGGGAAGGAGGAGGGGATCCAGGGGGATGTGATGGGCAGGTGAGAAGAGGTAAAAGCTCAGAGTGGGGAATAGAAGAAGAGGAGAGGGTGAGGGAATTTAAAAAATATATACTTACTGGAAGGAGAAATCAATATTCATACCATCAGGTTGGAGGCAACCTGGCAGAATATAAAGTGCTGTTCCTCCACCCCGTGGATGGCCTCATCTTGGCACAAGAGGAGGCCATAAACTGACATGTCGGAATGGGAATGGAACTCGGAATTAAAATGTTTGGCCACTGGGAAGTTCCACTTTTGGCAGATGGCTGCATCGAGAGTACTGGACACAATAGATGACCCCAGCAGATTCACATGTGAAGTGTTGCCTCACCTGGAGGGACTGAATGGAGGTGAACGGACAGGTGTAGCACTTTGACCACTTGCAGGGGTAAGTGCCACAAAGGAGATTAGCGTAGGGACAGACAAGGGAACCACGGGGAAGGGGATCCCAGAAAAAAATGGAGTTAAGTTGGGGGGGGGGGGGAAGGATGTAAAGATATGATGGTAGGATCCCTTTGGAGATGGCAGAAGTTGCAGGCAATGATGCATTCGATGCAGAGGCTCATTGGGTGCTGCTTAAGGACAAGAAGAACGGGAAGATGGGATGAATGTGGATATTTGAGAAATGCAGCAGAATCTCACTATCATTATAATCTCACAGGTGTAACGGCCTGTTTAGTGACAAGGAATTTTGTGATTTAAGTCTTCAACCATGGATATAAAAGATAATTGTAACAGAATCCCAAGTGGTTTGGCATCCATCTGTTTAAAACTCCTTAACTTTTTATGCCACTTTTGTCAGTTTCTCCCGGAGTTTGGAGGTATCACAAGTGAAAACAAGCAGTAATCCTATACTTGGGGCAGCATGCACTAAATTTTGGAGGAACTCAGCAAGTCTGGCAGCATCTAAGCAAATGGATAAACAAGTTGACATTTCGGGCCAAGACCCTTCTTCAGAGAATTGTGCTGAAAAGGACTCTGCCCCTTTTAGAAGAACAAATGCTCTCTTTCTCTGTATTGTGTTTTCCTGTCACAAACTAACTTATGACACAAACACTGATCACATTATCATAATCAACAAGTACAAAAATATGCAAAAGCAAATACTTTCAGCAGTTTGTTGAAATTCACTGAACGTTTTGAAAAGGGTTTTCACCGAGTTATAGAGAATGGGCAGAAGTCACTTAGTCCATCACTCTCATGACAGCTGTCATGACAACTAATTACTTCATTCCTCTGCTCCTTCCCATAATCCTGAACAAAAATTATCTTCAGTTATCATCTTGTTCCCTTTCAGAAGTTATTGAATCTGTTTCTAAATCACTTTCATATACTTAGTGCTTTTCAGATATGCAACTCATGTAAAGTTTCTGTTATTATTCTCCTAGCTATACAGCTTTTGGCATTTACTCCTCAATTGCCAGAAAGTGTCTTTTTAAAAATTTATCTTTGGTGATTCTGAACACCTCCATTGAATCTTCTCTGCCCCAAGGAGAACAACTCTAGCTTCATCAATCTTGGTATTATTGTAGTAAACCTCTCCAGCAACCTTGCCTGAACTTGATATCCTTCCTAAAGTTGGCTGCCCAAAATATCCAATATTTTATAAGTTAATATATCTCCTTTGCTTTTGTATTCTAAACATATATTTATGAAGCTAACAATTCTACATTTCTTTCAAACACCCTTCTCAACTGGAAACAAGAGAGAATTTGCAGATGCTAGAAATCCAAATAACACACACAAAATGCTGGAGGAACTCAGCAGGCCAGGCAGCATCTATGGAAAAGAGTACAGTCAACGTTTTGGGCCGAAACCCTTCGGCAGGACTCAATCGGACCTGTCTTTGATGAATGAATACCTATGTTGTGGTGATATCACGTCACGTGTAAGAACGCAATTGGACGGAGCTATGAGAATGTACAGAACTGACAACGATTGAGAAGCTTGTATGTTAAGATGTGGTTTCTGTTTGCTGTTCAATAAAATTTCTAGTTTTAATTCTTCCAGAATATGGTTTGTTCTTAGTAACCCACGGTACGTTTAAAGAACACAACATGTGTTACAGCATTGCCTTTAAAATTGTACTGGTTCACTTACATAACTGTTCTCATTCTTCCTACTAAAAGAGTCACTTCACTCTTTTATACTGTTTTATCTTCAATCTGTCTGCCCCTTTTACCTAAACATGTCCTTGCATTGGCCCATCATGTATTATATTCTGTGTATTATGCTATTTGCAAAGTTCTTCATGCTGAACATTTCCAAGTCTATAGCATATACTGAAGGAGCTGTGATGTCAACATTCATGCCGAAGGCATATCCTCCATAGTTCTTTACTATCGGAAAATCAGTTGATCCACCTCAACACTTGGTGATCAACACACAATTTGTGGTGAAAGCCACTGGCCTTTCATCGCAAAGGTTTTCTCCATTCTGACTCAATCTCCAGAAATTACCTTGAATGAATTAAGAGATCCAGAATAAGCCTGTACATTGACACAGCTGAACTTGAATATTTCACCACAAGAAATGACTTTGAAGGGAAGAAGAAAGTGCTGCCGAGTCAATAGGATACCACAGCCTAAAAGAACAGAATTTTTAAGAAAAGGCAACAAAATTGTGGTTTTGGTGTCAGTTGCTGCCCATTATATGAGGGATGTTGAGGCTTTGGAGAGGATGCAGAAGTAGTCTACCAGGATTGGAGCTATAAAGCAGAGAGATTGGACAAACTTGTATTTTTTTTGTCCAGAGTGGCAGAGATAAATGGGAGATCTCATACAGAAGTTTATACAATTGGTATCTAATAAGAGTAAACAGCCAAGAATATTTCTCTCATGATTAAAAAGTCTAATACCAGAGGGTATTTATTTAAGCTCAAAAGAGACGCGTGGGACAAGTTTTTGTTTTTTTTAAGAAAATACAGGGAGAATGGTGGATGCCTAGAATGCACTGCCTGAAGTGGTGGTGGAGGCAAATATAACAGAGGCATTCAAGAAGCATTTAGATAGGCACAAGGATGTGCAGAAAATGGAATGATATGGATATTGTGCAGTCCGAAGGTTTCAGATTAGTTGAGCACTTGATTACTAATTTAATTAGTTCAGCACAACGTTGTGGGCCAAAGCAGCACACACAATATGCTCCTCCTTCCATTTTGCAATGCACTGGTAAAGTTCTTTGGAGTGGGAAGAGTTGTTGCTGCTTAGAGAACCCGAGGGAGTCCCTGATCAGGGTTTCGTGCCAGTCCTTTCACCAGAATTACAGCAACAGTTCACTAAAATGGTCATGAAATTTCGGCCCCAATACCTCCAAGTCAAAGATAGGAAACCTGCTGCCCAACACTTTTTCTTTCACCAATAATAAAACACTCTCTCTCTCTCTTTCTGAATACTCACAAACAAGACCTTAACAATTAACAATGGTCACCAGGAATATGAACTAAACGTGCACAGGAAATGAAAAATCTTCAGTTAAACTCTGTTCTTTTTCTGCTGTTTGTACCAATGGATCTTGCTGCATGTATAGTTAACGAGACACAAAATGCTGGAGGAACTCAGCAGGCCAGGCAGCATCAATGGAAAGGAATACCGTTGACCCTTCCACAGGACTGGAGAAAAAAAGATGAGGCATAGATTTAAAAGGGCGGGAGGTGAGAGAAAATCCAAGGTGATAGGTGAAACCGAGAGAAGGAGGGATGAAGTTTAGAGCTGGGAAGTAGAGGACATACTGGAATGGGAATGGGAAGTGGAATTAAAACGGGTGGCCACTGGGGATCCCACTTCTTCTGGCGGGTGGAGTGTAGGTGCTCGGTGAAACAGTTTCCCAATCTACATCGGTTCTCATCGATATACTGGAGGCCACACTGGGAGCACCAGACACAGTAAATGACCCCAACAGACTCTCAGGTGAAGAGTCGCTTCACCCGGAAGGACAGTTCGGGGCCCTGAATGGTAGTGAGGGATGAGGTGTAGCACTTGTTCTGCTTGCAAGGGTAAGCACTATGAGGGAGATCAGTGGGGAGGGACGAATGGATAAGGGAGCGATCCCTGCGGAAAGCAGGAAGTTGGGGGTGGGGAGATAGGCTTGGTGGTCGGATACCGTTGGAGATGGCACCATAGATGATGTAGATTGGGAGACCGCTTCGCCGAGCACCTACACTCCGTCAGCCAGAAGAATCCCAGTGGCCACCCATTTTAATTCCACTACTAATTCCCATTCTGATATGTCAACCCATGGCCTCCTCTACTGTCGTGTTGAGACAACACTCAGGTTGGAGGAACAACACATATTCTTTCTGGGTAGCCTCCAACCTGATGGCATGAACATTGATCTCTCGAACTTCTGGTAATGGCCCCCTCCTCTCTCCCTTCATCATTTCCCATCCCCTTTTCCTTCTCTCACCTCATCTCCTTGCCTGCCCATCAGCTCCCTCTAGTGCTCCTCCCTCCCCTTTTCTTTCTTGCATGGCCTTCCGCCCTCTCCTATCAGACCTCCCCTCTTCTCCAGCCCTGTATCTCTTTCACCAATCAACTTCCCAGCTCTTTACTTCACCCCTCCCCCTCCCAGTTTCACCCATCACCTTGTGTTTCTCTCTCCCCTCCCTTTAAATCTTCTCATCTTTTTTTCTCCAGTCCTGCTGAAGGGTCTTATCCTGAAACGTTGAATGTTCTTTTTTTCCCATGGATGCTGCCTGGCCAGCTCAGTTCCTCCAGATTTCGTGTGTGTTTCTTGGACTTCCAGCATCTGGAGATTTTCTCTTGTTTGTGCTTCTGGGCCAGTGGGCTGGTTAACTATGTGAAAACATTCTATTTTTATGTTCTATGTTCTAAATAAGTCATAAAATTAACCAGCAATGACTATATCCTATGAATGTTCACTATTAACGCCTTCTCGGGAAAACTAGGACAGGCAATATATGTAGAATTGCTACCAGCAGTAACATCCTTAGAACAAATAACAATGAATTAATAGATGCAATAACAATTGATATTAAATCTGACTTTTTTGACATCAGTGCTGGAGAAAGTGATTGAATCTTTGACCAAGGAAATGGCATCATGGCACTTGGAGGATAAATGTGGCACTGGGGAGAGAGGTGTGGATTTAATGCAAGTGAAAATCATATGTGACAAATCTCTGGGAATACTTTGGAGGTCGAACCTGTTAGGAGAGACAAGATTGAATCCATGATGTGGTGGATTCAGAATTTCAGAAGGACTTGCTAAGGTGCCACGTAAGATAACTAAATATAATTTGAACACACAACAGAATCAGGTTTATCATCATCAGCATGTGCCGGAAATTTGTTAACTTAGCGGCACCAGTACAATGTAATACATGATAATATAGAAAAAAAATAAAATAAGTAAATCAATTACAGTAAGTATATATGCATATATTAAATAAATTAAAAATAGTGCAAAAACAGAAATAATATTTTTAAAGTGAGGTAGTGCTCATGGGTTCAATGTCCATTTAGATATCGGATGGCAGAGGGGAAGAGGCTGTTCCTGAATTGCTGAGAGTGCACCTTCAGGCTTTTGTACCTCCTTCCTGGCAGTAACAATGAGAAGAGGGCATATCCTGGGTAATATGGGGGTAATATCTTGACAGGGAAAGAAACCAGAGAGTAGGAATAACTACAGCCGTACTGATAAAGGGTCTCAATGACCCTAAACGTCGACTGTTTATTCCGCTCCATAGATGCCGCCTGAGCTCCTGCATTCCTTCAGCATTTTGAATGCGTTGGTTGTGATTTCCAGCATCTGCAGAACTTCTTTTGTGTGGGAATGGCTAGGTCATCTTCAGGCCGAGAGGCTGTAGGCTACAAGATTCAAGATGTTTCAGGGATCAGCACTAAGGTCACAGTTGTGTAATCTGGATGATGGGATCATGTGCAACATATTCAGGATTGCTGATGAGACTAAACTCAGTGGCAGTGTGAGCTCCAAGGTAGATTGTGAGAGGCCACAGGGAATATAGATTGGGTAATGAATGGAGAAGGATGGCAGATAGAATCTAACACAGAAAATAGTAAGAACCATTTTGGCAGAAAAATAGAATGGCAGAATATATGGTGAGAGAGTGAAAGGCATTGGCAGTTAAAGTGCCCTGTACGTATATCACTTAAAGTTTATAAACAGGTTTAGTAAGCAAGGCAGCAAACACAAAGACTTTCTAAGTACAAAGATTTGTAAGATATATTGGGCCTATTACAAGGACTCCTCAGGAAACTTCATCTGTGTAGGTATAGTTTCCTACCTAGAAAACGTATACATGCAATAGATGGAGTGCAGCATTGGTTGGTTCCAATGTTGACAAGTTTGTTGTATAAAAAGAGATTAAGCAGGTTCGACATGTACTCTCTAGTCTTTTGATGAATGAGAGATTCTCTCATTGAAAACTACGAATATCTTTATTAAAAATGTTTGAAAGGTTGAAGCAAAGTTGATGTTTCTCTCTGTTGGCATTTTTAGAACCAGTTGTCATTTTCTCAAAATGAGAAACTGTCCTTTCATGACAATGAGGAGAAATTTCTACATCATGTAGGTGGTGAACCTTTGTAATTCGCTACCAAAAGGACTGTGAAGACTAAGCTGCTGAACATGTACAAAATGCAGAAAAATGTACTTCTAGAT
Organism: Hemitrygon akajei; assembly: GCF_048418815.1. Lineage (NCBI taxonomy): Eukaryota > Metazoa > Chordata > Chondrichthyes > Myliobatiformes > Dasyatidae > Hemitrygon > Hemitrygon akajei. The sequence continues at coordinate 33,149,082 of NC_133145.1, forward strand.
ACTCTGGCAATCATGCACCATTAGGTTAATACAGGAATGCAGAACTGGGGGTAAAAGATTCAGAAGGAAGCCGGGATGAAGGGGCCAAATGGCTTTTATTTCTGTTATTCTTTTTAAGCAGTTCATGAAAAATATTTTATTTTAAACTATCCGCTAAATAGTTTTTCCCTGGTCTGCACCATTCATGAGCAAGAAAGTGAAAAGGTAATTTGTATGTTTTCTTCAGCCAGATAATATTCTCTCAGATCAGTTAGAATTTCTGGAAGTGGCCTGGCCTGCTATCCCACACAGTCAGGAACTTCCACAAAAGGCTACAAGAAATAAAAGTATATTCTGCAGATGTGTGGCACCACTGGCTTACACAGAAAGAAAAATAATCGCTCTATTTACCCAGTTGTAACAATCCAGTCTATCAATACTCTCTGAAATTCAAGTACTTTTAAATAAGTCAGTCAAACCCATCCATTAGTTTATAATCTTCCTTTCCATCTCTCATAGACTGTAGGTTAATTTAGGAACTAATCTCATGCTACTTCATGTGGTCCTGGGAGATAACTCAGACTGTAACTGTACAGTTTTATTAAATTTTATATTATTGAGTTGAAATAGAGATCACACTAATATTTATTGACTGACTCACAGCATATTATAAAATGATTTTATGGAACATAAATTCCTTGTGAAAGACCAGAAGTGAAACCGAGATACGTCCTAGGAGGTGTTGGCGATGTAATCAGGAGTCATCGAGTGCTGTGGATCTTTCAACATCAGACACCCTCACCCAAGAAATCCTGAGAGACAGTAGGTTCTGCAGAGTGTGCAGCTAGCAAAACCTCCACACCCCTTCTCTACAGGCTTTCAACTTGCCCTCCACTTGGCACCGCTCTACCAGTTCCTGGTATTTGGCCTTTTTACCCTTGAATGCCTCCTCAATCTCGTCTTCCTAAGGCACTGCCAGTTCTACCATGGCTACCTCCTTCAAAGTTTCTAACAGGATGACCACATCAGACCTTAGGGATGACGATGCGGTGAAGTCAGGGAACTTTAAATACTTGCCAAGATCAACTTTCTGTTGCCAGCCAGATCATGAACTTGATGCACTGGGATTCTGCCTGCCTGATGTTGGACCAGGAGATCTTCTGCTTGTGCACCCTCCCACCTTCTCCAAGCTCCCTGCTACCCCGTTCCCACCATCCTGCTGTTACGCATTTCCTCGAAACCTGCTCATATTTCTTCCTGGACCAGATTGTGTCTCTCCCTGCCCTAGGCCCTCTTGAAGCAAATTTAAGGGAAGCTGCCAGGCCCCACCTGACCAGATGCCACTGTTCCTGCCAGGTCCCTGTACCTCAGACATGACTCAACCATCTCCACTGCATCCTGGGCCTTCCACTTCCCGCTTGTCTGAACCTCAATACCTACTGTCGCTGGAATCTCTGCACAACAGCAATTCTCTTGTACGGAAAACCATAAACTTCTTTGGCTACTGAAGGGAGGCTGCAGTTTATTCCTCTTCCCAAAGACAGCAAATCTGCTCAGGCTATGTGGGAGGCCCAGCCACCCTCCAAGGTAGCTATTGATCTTTCCTTCAGGATCCTCAATTGTTGACAAGGGTACCTCATATTGCCCAGAGGATCATAACAATTATAACAATTTTTCCCATTTACTTATAAATTGTGAAACATTTATCAAATAATAGCAACTTATCACAGTAATAAATATGACTATTTTTGAAAAGTACGATCTGTGAAAGCTTGTATTTTAATAAATACTCATATTGCAAATTAGAGCTTGGTTTATTCAAAGAGAAAACTAACATTAAGCTATTCACAGTATAAAGGTGCAAAGGGCTTTCTAATGTATGTCAGTGCATTAGCTATGATGAAATGGACTTTCACTCCTTCAGTAAACAAGTTAAAAGCCAATTAAAACAGCTGTTTGAACATTTTCTCAGTAAATGGAAGTCTGATGATTAGTTCTGAAAAGTTCATCTTGCTGGGTAAATTGCTATTGATAATTTTGTCACTTGTACTGGACAAGATGCAAATGATTGTTATGCAAATGAGAACAGGAGCACATAACAATCAAATCAAATATTTATATACACCAAACATGTTCTAAAATTGTTTTTTTTTTCCCCATATGCCAAGGATGCAGCCAGTTTACAAAGAAATCATTCTTGTATTTTCAAGATTCAGGATTGTACAGAGGGGTCATGAAACATATTTATTTTAGGGGCAATGAATATCAAGTTCCTACAAATTAGAAAGAGGTGGCTGGCCATTGAATAAAGCTTTTAGAATGGGATTCATCCTTATAAAAGTGATTCATGGGTCATGGGTGACCCCAACTAACAGATATTGGCACGCAAAAGATCTTCTAAAACCCAAACTAGATTCTAATCTAGTTCCTGCCAAACAAAGATTTGACTACAAAAAAGTTAGGTTTGGTACTAAGTATAGCAATGCTTCCAGATGAAAACTCTTAATGCAGGTAACTAATTATCATTCTGCCTGTAACTAGATCACAAATTGCTATATTTATAAAGACAATGATACTGGCAAAGCGTGATGCAACATCATACAGACATTATTAGTCATACTTATTCTTTGAAATCTAGCAGCTAATTTGGACTGTGGTAGAGCAACGGGAATCTAAATTCTGGAGTTAGATTCATACTGTTTACTCTGTCCACTCAGCCCCCCTGCAAGATCGAAGATCCTCCATCGGCGTGCGAGCATGAAATGTTCCGTCCTTCGGTCTCGCAAGCATTTCAACTCGGTCCTTGCAACGAAAGGATAGAGGAACCTTCCAGCACGCACCCGCATGCCAAACTTCGGTTTCTGAAGAGGTTTTGATACCAGCACAACTATGACCATTCCTGATATTTCGCATCCTCAAGTATTTAAATAACCTGCACAAATGCATTTAAGATCTGTTTTGCACGAATCAAGAGATACGGTTCGAAAGATTTATCCACCAGCAACAAATAGCATTCTTAAATAAATAGTAAGAAGCAATGACGTGCAAGGCAACTCGGTAATCTAATGTTAACTTTGCCATCAAAGCAAACGAAACACTCTAAACCCTGTATCAGTGACGTGGTTAAGAAATTATTTTAACATCGATTTGCTGTGTTCTTTACATCGTTCCAACCTCTGGAACGACAGTGTATAATAAAACTACCATGTCCAGATTTGATATTTTATTTTTACCTTTTTCAACGTCCGCACTCCACGTAGTTGATTCAAGAGATCCATAATGTTTTGCGCATGCTTTTTCATTCTCCATCATTTCTAAATTCAATGATAAAAACACACATGTACTTTCCGCCGTGTCCCAAACCCCTCCCCACGCCTCAGTTTTTTTTTCTGGTCAGTGATCTTCTAAAGTAGATTCCTACGATACCATGGCATGATTTACATCATTATTTCAACGCGAGCAACAATTCAGTAAATTAGCAGGAGACAGCAACAGCACTTAGGGTGGGAGCTGGACGGATCTGATGCTTCCCTGGGTCTCAATTCTGAAATTGACCACGGCGGTGGGCGCAGGTTTTACCACAGAGGTGAGTTGCAGAGACACCTGGTGTCTTCTATAGGAATTGTCTCTTATGGAGGATCTTTTGATTCTTAAAGATTTTTTCGCCGATTACAAATATCTTAAAAGCATTTCAAATTTTAGTAAAGCGGAAAGAGAATTAGGGGTAACTATTTGAATTTATCTCTTCTGATGTTAATAGACTCGCCAGCGAACACTCAACGCTATTCTTCTGTTGCACTATTTATTTATTTTTCGTAACTTAAATGTTTATGTTTTACACTGTACTGTTGCCACAAAACAAATTTCACCACATATAGTACATCAGTGATAATAAACCTGACTTTGATTTCTGTTTTCCAGTTTGCTAAACTTGCAAGCCCCTTGGATTCTATTGGCACTATTTTAATTACTTAATGTAGGTGTATATTCACAATTAGGACCGGTTAAAAATAAACAAACCCACGCATAAGTGGATAGTGGACATGTAAAGAAGAGTGACCCATAAAATTAGACTATTGTCTTCTGTGACAGATTTCTTTTTCATTTTACAGATGTGGAGCTGCTTTTGTTTTGTTGATGTACTGTTTAGAATGGGCTTCCCTAAAATGCAGCTTCCTGTGTGTACACAGTACTGTACACACCAAAATAAAAGCACCCAGACCAAAAATCATTTCACCCTTTGATCCCATTGAAAATGTAATTATTGTCAATTCAACTCTGCCATTGCTTCTGGATCCTTTCATAAAGAAACACATTGCCTTTATTTACATCTTCTGAAAAAAGCATAAATGTGACTAATACTTTTAATCTGGGATGCCCAAAATTTCAGATATGGAAGGCCAATTTCGGAACTAGGCAGAAGGCAGCAAATAAGGATTGTTGCTGGCTATATTGTGTAGAATACAAAACACTAGTGATTTTCTCCCACACATTCTCAACCTGTAAGAATGCTGAAACAAATCTTATCCCGAGGGACGAGCACACTTTGGTGTTGGCCTTCTGCCCACCATGGATCTTTTTAGCTACCAATCAATTCTCAACTTTTTACTTCATCTCCCCCCCCCCCCACCCCCAAGCTGGTTTCACCTAAAACACGAGAAAATCCGAGGATGCTGGAAATACAAAGCAACACACACAAATGCTGGAGGAACTCAGTAGGCCAGGTGGTATCCATGAAAAAGAGTAAACAGTAGACATTTCAGGCCAAGACCCTCCATCATGACTGAGTCGACTCTTTACTCTTTTCCATAGATGCTCTTGGCCTGCTGAGTTCCTCCAGCATTTTGTGTGTGTTGCCCACCTATTACCTGCCAGCTCGTACTTCTTCCCTTCCCCGCCTTTTCATTCTGCCTTCTGCTCCCTTCCTCTCCAGTCCCGATGAACAGTCTTGGTCTGAAGCATTGACTGTTCATTCCCCTCCATAGATGCTGCCTGACTTGAAGAGTTCCTCCAGTATTTTGTGTGTTGCTCAAGATTTCCAGAAGCTCCAGCATCTCATGTTGGTGTTGGCTATTCAAAGTTCAACAAGTCCCTCTCTCTCCTGCGCACGAGGCCTTTAACTTCCTAACATTTACTGATCAACAGCAAGGTTAGCTCACAGTCAACATTATCACCCACCCCCCACATTATTTATACAATCTGAATAACTTTCCAACAGTATAACTGAACTCACCCCCTTAACCCCCACCTCCCCACATCCATCAATTGTCAAATCTATCATTTGCCATCATCACCAGCCTCTTCCCCAGCAGTCCCTGGAGTGGGCGAGGGGGGAACTGAAAAGAAAAAAAACAGATTTGGAATGCTTAATTGCTTCAGAGCCCTATGCCGCCTCTAAGTTTATAATTCTATCCATTACATTTAATCTCTTATCATTTCTTCTGAACAGTTTTCATACTCTTATCATAGCCTTACATTTCCCCTTTCTGATGGCATGTTACCCTTCATGTTACATCAATCAAACTGTTGATCAAATCATCAGAGATTACACGCCATTATTTTCATCAACATTAGGAAGATTTTCTCTCTTATTTCCAACATGTTGCCATTTTTTGTTTAGCAATTACCTACTACTTTTGTACTATAAAAATGTGTTTATTATGTGCTCATCTTGGGGGGAAATATCTCGAGGACTTTATATGAAAATGGAGGGAAGAGGGGGATGTTAGTAAATTGTTATGGGAGCAACAAAAACACAACACAGGAAGTAGAAGCTTAATATGTTTTTGAGTGAAGAGCAAGAGAATAAATGAGAACTTATTGCCAACAATGATCCAGACACATTCAGTGAATATCTATGTGGCAAGTATATTGTGAACTTGGAGCTGTAATTCCAAATGCTGATGTCCTGTCTGGTGGCAAAATCTTTTATAGGAATCTTTTATAAATATACGAGCAATCAGGGTACAGATTTCAAAGTTAAATTAAGCTTGCGGAGAAGAAGTCAAAAAGGGAAGCACTAGGTAAGGATCTAATGTTACTTTAATTGACACTTTATTTACATTATTTTGAACTAAGTAGAACACTTCTTACAAGGAGTCAACCATATGCCAATACCAGCCCTTAGTTAGCAAGTAGGACGTTATTTGTGGAGAGCCAAAGGTATTTAAGGCTTCACTCTGATGACCATCCTTAAGAATTGTTGGAAATAAGGGAAAAAATCAATCTTTTTTCCAGTGTTGATGAAAAATCATTGACTGAAACATTAACTGTTTCCTTGTCTATGGATGGGGTCTGATCCAAGATTAAAGATTATTTATCATGTGTACATCACATACAGTGAAATTCTTCATTTACTTTAATAATCAATCTTCTATTTATTTCAACTTTTCATTTTGGTTTTGGATTTCCATTGTTTGAAACATTTTACATTTGGACTTCAGCTATTAAGTTGCACGTCAGTCGGATGATAAACAGAAGACATCACAAATCTGATTGGCCAGTAGAGTTACCACTTGTGATGGGGGTACTATTTTTGTAAATGGGACTACTGACACCTAGTGAGTAAAAACATCAATGCTGCAATCCTTCAGGATTAAGAGATCATGATTTGTTTTCATTATATAAATTAGATTGAAACAGGAACAACTTTGTATTTAAGTTACCACCCTTTCCTTCATAAACTTACAGGTAAGGAGAATCAGCAGTCTAGTACCACACTGCAAAAGGCTGCTTGTTTGTTCTACTACTCTTGAGTTGAAGCAAACTGAATATTCCTTAGTGGAAATGGTAAAAGAAATGGTAGCACTCAGTCAAAGAACATCTGAAGGAAGAAATACTGAAGGGAGTGAATGATTCAACATAAGAAAACAGGCTTGGTCAAAGCTGCAGAGAGGGGGATGACGGAGAAAATCTGAGTGTGCTTGTCCACAATAAGGTGTAGATTGAAATTTTCAAGGTACCAATAACATTAAAACCTTGTGGTTAGATGCCGAGTTAAGGGCTATTCTTCAACAAATTGAAACAGAAGATATTGTCACAACCACAGATTTGGCAGCACAGCAGATACTGCAATTGCGCTCGTGAACATGCACATGTCAGCTAATTATTATTTCATTGTGATGGTATTTAACTCCATTCTTTTCATCATAACGCTTGTTTAGACCTGAACAAAGCACAGCAACATTGCGCTGCCTTCTTGCATTTGGCCTTGCCTGAGAAATTGCACTGTCGAGTCTACTGACTCTGAAGACTAGCGCTGTTCATTTTATATTTAGTTATTCCTTTCAGCTGCAGTGTAGGCCTCATTTTCCATTTGAGAGCTTTAGTTAATGGCCCTGTTTAGCCTAGCATGTATTGTTTTCTTTCCCTCTAACTCTGTTCGCATTAAAGTCTGTGAACTATCGACCCGCTTCAGTGTCTCTCACTCTGCACTTGGGCCATATCTGAACACAGTGACAGGTATCATTATATCTGTGGAAAGAAAAATAAAGGGGTGTTTGCCTGAAATTATTGAATTGAATATTAAGTTCTCAATGTTGTAACATGGTCAGATGGAAGATGAGGTGATGTGCCAAGTTCACATTGAGGCCTGAGACAAATGTCAGAATAGGAAAGGGATAGGGTAACTATGGACTGAACAAGGAATTCAGTAAATGGTTCCTGCAGTCTGCAATTGTTTCCACTGGTGTGAAAGAGACCACATTATCAACACTAAGTGAAGTACACTAGATTGGAAGTAGTGCAAATTAATTGCTATTTTGCCTGGAATGACTGCTTTGTTGCCTGGATGGTGGAAAGAGGTGAGAAGGTAGATGTTCCATTTCCTGTTACTATGTGGGATAAAGGTCAATTGGTTGAGAATAAGAGTGAACAAGGGCTTTCAGAGATAATAATCTCTTTGGAATGCTGAAATGGCAGGAGAATGACAGGCATGTTTGTTAGCAGTATCCCACTGAAGATTGCATTTTCCCCCTCATGGTAGATGTATTTATTCTGAATTTCTAATAACCTACTTATATTTATGAGGCTGCCATGCATATTGTATATAAACTGACTGCCAAGTGACACAAAGTGATGTTCGCAGAAAACAGACATGCTAAATGGTAGACTGCTAGAATTTGATAACTACTCAAATGCATGAATCTCTGAATGTATTATTTCTGATATAGGCGCACAGTGTGAATAATATGCTGGTGCCAACAGGGTACAATGCATGTATTTCATGGCCATCTCAATGTGAAAGAAGCATGAAGTAATCAGAAGTTACAAGCAGAGACAATGTCAAAAGAGCCACTTCTGTATTTTCTAAAAAAAAGTGTTTATCATGTAGTTTTAAAATGAATAAGCCAGGAAAATTTAGTACAGCAAAATTTGTTCATTGAAAGTTGTAAGGTATTTGAAACTGTTCACATAATAGATTACCATTAGTTAATATGGGCAATGATGAGATTACGAAATGACAAGCAGGAATTTGGCCTTGCAATTTAGAAATAGAGCAGAATCCTTTAGTAACTGAGAGCCTAGGTTAGAATAAATTAGGTAATTGTGATGTGATTATATAGAGCACAATTTGGTTCTCTTTGAAAATAAGCACCTACATGTACTTTTTCTGTCAATTTTTAAGTCTAATCTAAATGACTTGACAGATTTGGAAACACACACCTCACATCATTCTATATTCACTTCATTATATTCTGTGTTTCCATGACAACAGTACTCCTGTATGCTGAATGCTCTGTTCATAAAAACAGAATGTTTCATATCTTTTAGTTCTTTGACATATACCACCAGCACCATATACAGAAAGGTGCTGGAAAAGGGCCAGTAACATCATGAAGGATCCCACACACCCACACATGGCTGTTTGGCCTACACCCATCAGGGAGAGGCTATGTAAAATCCATGCTGGGACCAGTAGACTAAAAAAAATGGTTAATTTCCCCAAGAAGTAGGACTGATCAACACCTCCACCCACTAACTCCACCACTACTTTATTATTTCCCATTAGTCACCTTAACCTCCACCACCTGGATTAACATGCTGATATTACATGGAGGCTTGTGTGCTTAAAAGACTCCATCAGGCAAAGCCAACTCAGGGCCACACATGTTGGAATGGCTGTGGACAAGGTGGCAGATGAAGATTGATCCAACACCGGCTCCTGAACAGACAGACTCACCTCAGCCCTTCCCAGGCCTTACTTCATCATGTGTCAAGCCAACTTTTCAATATCGACCATGAGCTGGAGGAGTAGCTTGACAAAACCCAATTAGAAGTGTGAAGAGAAAAAAAACATCTGCCATACGAAACAACAAGAGTCACATTATGCACAGGCTAGCCTCTCTTAATGGACATACAATCAATGTATAAAAGTTATCTAATAATTTAAGTTTAAATCCACAATCCTGACTGCCCAAGTAGGCCTATTGTCTCTGCCTGCTCCTGCTCCACTCCTCCAAGAGGACCACAAACTTGTGGTAGGGGTAGGAGGCTTGCAAACCTCAAAGACGCAGAGAGCTTTGTTGGCTGGAGTCAGGGTTTTATGCTTTGGTTCTTGGTAGAGTCAGCCATGTCAAACAGGTCAAAAAGGGTAGAGGCCAGTCTACATGTCCACCAGTCCTCCCGGTTCAGGGGTTCAGCTCAGGTTTAACAACCCTGACTGGTAAAACAAAACAGTTACAGAAACAGCAATGAAGATCCTTTCTACATCTGAATGTGATGGCATTCCACCAGACCCTTGCATGACTAACAGTAGTGGAAAATGAGCTATTGACATGATAAAGGAAGTCCTGAACACCGCCTGAGATGAAGGACATTCATTGCTGCCCTAAACACCAGTGGCATAATGGGCAGTAGGCACCTGCTCCACTGAACTCATGTTCTCATACCGTGACTCCATTCTATCCCCATTGGTACAGTCCCTTCCTACCAACATCCGCAACCTTTCTCATGCTCTCGATCTCTTCTGGAGCTTTCAATTCCCTGGACCTCACTGTCTCATTTTCAAGATGGATGTCCAGTTCCTATACATTTCTATCCCCAATCAAGGTCTTAAATCTCTCCATTTCTTTCTCAATAAAAGAACCAACCAGTATCCCTCCTCCCCCACCCTCCTCCATCTGCCAGAACTGGTCTTCACCTTCAACAAATTTTTTCTTTGGCTACACCTACTTTCTCCAGGCTCAAGGCGTACCCACATGAGCCCGAGCTATGCCTGCACTTTCGTTGGCAATGTATGACAATCCATATTCCAGGCCTTCCCCGGTAATGGTCCCCAAATCTTCCTCCACTACATTGACAATTGGTGCTGTTTCATGCATCTAAGCTGAGCTCGTCAATTTCATCAACTTTGCCTCCAACTTCTACCCTGCCCTTAAATTCACTTGGTCCATTTCTGGCACCTCCCTCCCCTTTCTCAAGCTCTCTGTCTCCATCTCTGGAGACAAAATGTCAGCTGACATCTTTTTAAAAATCTACTGATTCCTATGGTAATCTGAACTATAACTCTTCCCACCCTGTCTCCTGTAAAAATGTTATCCCCTTTTCTCGGTTCCTTTATCTCCGCTGGATCTGTTCCCAGAATGAGGCTTTCCTTTCCAAGACATCAGAAATATCCTCCTTCTTCAAAGAACGCGGTTTCTCTTCCTCCACCCTTGATGTTGCACACACATGATCTCCTCCATTTCCCAAACATCCATGCCCACCCTATCCTCCTGCCCCTTAACACTGACTTGAATTTATTTTATTTCTTACATCCTTCACTGTGAGGAGTAAAAAACTTTACATTACGTCTCCGTCTAAATGTGCAATCATAGTAATTTATAATAATTTATAATAAATAGAACAGTCAATGTAACATAGAAATACACTCAGATCAGTGAGTTAATCGGCCCGATGGCCTGGTGGAAGAAGCTGTCCCAGAGCCTGTTGATCCTGGCTTTTATACTATGGCACCTTTTCTCAGATGGTAGCAGCTGGAATAGATTTTGGTTGGGGTGACTTGGGTCTCCAGTGAACTTTCGGGCCCATTTCTCACGTCTTTGTAAATGTCCTGATGGTTTTCCTCGTCCTTGCCTACCATCCCATGAGCCTCCACATCCAACACATCATCCTCCACAATTTCCGCCATCTCGGAAGGGATCCTACCACTAACCATGTCTTTACCTCCCCCTCCCACTCCACTTTCCACAGGGATTACTCCATCCGTGATTCCTTTGTCCATTCATCCCTTCCCACTAGTCTCTCTCCTGGCACTTATCCCTGCAAACGGCCAAAGTGCTACACCTGCCCATTCAGGGCCCAAACAGCTCTTCCGGGTGAGGCAACTGCTAAATTGCAAATCTGCTGGGGTTATCTTTTGCGTCTGGTGCTCACGATGTAGTAAGACCCATCACAAATTGGGGGACTGCTTCATTCACCAAAAACGGAACTTCCTGGTGGCCGAACATTAATTCCCATTCCTCTTCTGACATGGTTCACGACTTCCTTTTCTGCTGAGATTGTTACGTAAACCCCGTAACCAGGTAACTTACCAGTAAAGATAGATGGATCAGCTGAGTCGGATGCTACTATTTTCAAGTGTTTTATTCAATAAGGGCACAAACGTATGGGTAATACAAAACATTCAGATCATATACATCGTCAAAACTCAATCTAAAACACCGGTGTAACCATAATCAATCAGAAATAAGCTCTACAGTTGTCTAGGGGTTAATACTGAGTCCAACGGAAATATAAAGAGTCACTCAGAAGTTTGCAGGCTTTTCCTTTCTGGGAACCCGCTGAGGTTTTTACATTGTAGAGAGAAAGAGGTGATTTAGAAAAGATGAACACTTGCCCGTCGTCTTGGCAGAGCAAATCCTTGGAATCAGGGGAGCAGACTTCCCCGTTGTTATTTAAAAGCAGTCTTTCGTTGGTTTTAGCCACAGATTCAAATTCGGAATCTAACGCACGTGGCTTCCTTCAACATGGCGTCCCGCTCCCACGGGAATCGATATCGTGTTTCCTTGGTGTCTCCTGGGTGCATCTGAGGGTTTTCCCCCCCTCAGACCCGCCTTTATACTTCTTCACGGGATCGCAGGTGTCAATCAAGTTGCAGGTAATGCGATCTCTCTCTCAACCAGCCCACTTTGCCCGAGGGCTTTTCACGTGGTCTCCATGAGACAATAGTCAAAGTCACCTTCATTCTGCTTCTTGGGAGAACATGGTCTCTCTCTCTTTTTGGGTCAGTTGACCCCCCTTAACTAGAGTTCTTGCGATTTTCACAAAGGAGGGGGCCAACGGCATAACACCTCCCCCCATAATGGGTTTTTAACCAGCAGTTAAAAACAGGTTGACACAGGATTTTTTTTTGAATCTACATACTACACAAGCTTTTCTCTTCACAGAGTACTACTGTTATACATTCAAGTCAGTATCTAAACAGGTAACAAGTACAGTGCCCCTTTTCTTTAATACCTTAACCTCATGTGCCATACTAACGCCTGGTAGCATCAAACTTCAGCTCAATAACCACCTTATTTATTTGCTTTCTTCAGCAACATAACTAAGGAGGTGTGATCTTAGCTTACATACATCTACAAAGGTTCCTGCAAAATACAAATTTTTATGTTACTTTCAAACTTAACAGTCAAGCTTCCATGGGTGTTGTCTTTATTATTCACATACTTTGTCAAAATCCCTTAAAACCGGCTTCTGCTATTTTAAAAATCGCGTCCCCATTAACCCTCGCCTCTTTTCCGGTTAATTCCCTCGTGGCGATCTTGGGCACCCTGGCGAAATAGGCTTTCGCCCGCTCCTTTCATAGGAGTTATTTTATCAGTGTGTTCCAAACTTAGACCCCCCAATTCCTTAATTTTAGGCAATTTGTCATTTTTCTCTTCAGGACCCGTCATGCTATTAGTTTCCAATTTAAGATCCGCAAGCGATCCCGCTTTGTTCAGACAGCATTTCAAATTCTGCCTTTTCATACCACACTCTGGAATAACAATAGCGTGTGGGGCCCCTTTACCTTCCAACTCAACCTGTAATTGATTCACAGGCTTTGTGGTACCAAGCCATTGTCTCTGTAGCCTGGTTGCTGCTTCTGGTGTCAATCCAGCCTTTAAATTTTCTTCATTCAATTTGGGAACTACACATTCCCCTTTTCCTTGAGCTCCGTGACTAGGTTCAGCATCACGTGCATCCCCATCTTGGACACACTCAAACGGGACATTGGCCTCTTCCAGGCTTTCAACACCCGTACCTTTTTCAAATTCTAACGTCCCCCCCTCCTTCCAGTAACTCTCCAGGCAGCCCCCTGTTGGGGAAGGCGCAACCCTGCGAGCTGAAACAACCTCCTCGGCCATGTCAGCTGACTTCTCCACAGCAAGGATACCCTTCTCCTCTAAGACTGCCCTCATTTCACTCTCGGGACCATCGAGAACATCTTTAGAACTCTCAACTTCTCCAAACAATTCTGCCAAACCAGACAGATCAACCACGTCCAACTCTGGACGTTTTAACAGCTTTATCCGTTTCTCATCTTTATTTCCTACCTCTAGGACCTTTCTCTTCACTAAGGGGGGAGCTATCTCCTCGCCCTTACCCCATTTTACTTTACTACCTTCTGTTTTACCACCCTCTGAACCCTCGTGGTGTAGGGTCGGTAAAAACGTCTGGGCCAATTTCAAACTGCGCGCGGGTCCCAGTCGCCGCTCTCGACAGGCTGCGAGTGACCGCGCATGCGCGATAGCTCGGGGACTCCATGGGCGGGGCCTCAACTATCAGGGCGGTTCCCATCTTCCCACCCGCGAGGTCATTACCCAACAGGAGGTCCACGCCCTCCCCCGGTAACTCCGGCAGGACTCCTAGCTCCACAGATCCCGACACCAACTCGCAATCGAGAAAGACCCTATGCAAAGGCACGACCGCGGTCTGGTTCCCGATTCCTCTCAGGGGAACCTTCCCCGTCCGAGGGCCGAAATTTAACACGTTACGGCTAATTAACGATAGTTCTGCCCCCGTGTCTCTCCAAATTCGTACGTGGATGGGGGGGTCCCCTTCCCTCAAAGACACGGTTCCTTCGGAACTAAATGTCTCCCGCCCCTCCGGTACTCCATCTACCTGGGGCCCTCTTGTCCATTTCCTGATTACCACTGCACGCCCGATAGGGGTCGCTGCTCTCTCCCTCTCTGGCTCCTTTCTCGGAGCAAAGCAGTTTGATGCGATATGACCCACCTTCCCACAATTAAAACAGGTTAAACCAGGAGATCTCCAGGTTTCCTGTCTGTTATCCTCACTTTTTCTGCTAGCTCCCGGTGGGATCTCCGCCTCAGCCGGCGGACTTTCCCTATCATTCCGACGGTCTCTAGGGTAACTTTTTGGCGAGGAAAACTTTGTCTTGTGGGTTAGGGCATATTCATCTGCGACCCTAGCCATCTCTGAGATGGACTGATGCGTCCTCTCATTTAAATACATTCGAATCTCTTCCGGAACGCAACCTTTAAATTCCTCAATCAAAATTAACTCTCTGAGACGCCCATAGTTCTCGGCCACCTTTTCAGCTGTGCTCCAACGGTCCAAGAGCACACCCTTCTCATGGGCTAGCTCGATATATGTTTGATTCCACCCTCTTCTTAAATTTCGGAACCTTTGTCTATACGCCTCAGGTACTAACTCGTAACCTCGGAGAATGGCCTCCTTTACTTGAGCATAATTTCCGTCCCTTTCTGGGGGCAGCGCGGCATATACCCGCTGTGCCTTCCCTCGTAACACACTTTGTAACAACGCCACCCACTGCTCTCTGGGCCACTTTTGATTCCTTGCCACCTTCTCAAAAATCAAGAAATAACTATCAACATCCGTCTCCTCGAACGGGGGGACCAACCTCAACGCCCGGCTAACATCAAACCCCTCCTCTCTCTCTTCCCCTTGATCTCTTCGCTCTTGCTTTCGCCTGTTCAGCTCCAATTCATGGCTCCTTTGTTTCTCTTTCTCTTCTACTTCTACTTCTAGCTGCTTTAGCTGGAGTTCACGATCCCGCTTTATCTCTAATTCCTTTAGTTTGAACACATGCTCTCTTTCCACAGCCCTTTCCTTCGCAGCTCTCTCGGCATCTTTTTCCCTCTCAGCTCTCTCGGCATCTTTTTCCCTCTCAGCTCTCTCCGCAGCTTTCTCAGCTGCTTCTACGTCTAGCTGCTTTACTTTAAGCTCATGGTCCAGCCTTGCTTTCTCCAACTCTACCTGATCTGTCCCACTCGCTAATCTCTTTTCGGGGATATTTTCCAAATCCTCAGCTGCAAACACCTTTTTCCCAACGTAATGCTGGTGTATGACCCTTCGCACTTCCTGCTTTTCATTGCTGGCTTCACCGCTGTGAGGTCTAACGCCTGCGCCAAATTTACCAAGTCTGATTTTGTAGCCTTCCCTAGCGCCTCTACCGTCGGGTCTCTCATAAATTCACCCACATCCATCTTTGCTGGTTTCCCGTCTGGCTACCTGCGTAACCAGATTTAAGTTTGGACTTACAGCCCGATTCACTGACCCTCCCGTTTGGTTTCAAATCCGGGACGAGAACCCCACTTGTTACGTAAACCCCGTAACCAGGTAACTTACCAGCAAAGATAGATGGATCAGCTGAGTCGGATGCTACTATTTTCAAGTGTTTTATTCAATAAGGGCACAAACGTATGGGTAATACAAAACATTCAGATCATATACATCGTCAAAACTCAATCTAATACACCGGTGTAACCATAATCAATCAGAAATAAGCTCTACAGTTGTCTAGGGGTTAATACTGAGTCCAACGGAAATATAAAGAGTCACTCAGAAGTTTGCAGGCTTTTCCTTTCTGGGAACCCGCTGAGGTTTTTACGTTGTAGAGAGAAAGAGGTGATTTAGAAAAGATGAACACTTGCCCGTCGTCTTGGCAGAGCAAATCCTTGGAATCAGGGGAGCAGACTTCCCCGTTGTTATTTAAAAGCAGTCTTTCGTTGGTTTTAGCCACAGATTCAAATTCGGAATCTAACGCACGTGGCTTCCTTCAAAATGGCGTCCCGCTCCCACGGGAATCGATATCGTGTTTCCTTGGTGTCTCCTGGGTGCGTCTGAGGGTCCTCCCCTCAGACCCGCCTTTATACTTCTTCACGGGATCGCAGGTGTCAATCAAGTTGCAGGTAATGCGATCTCTCTCTCAACCAGCCCACTTTGCCCGAGGGCTTTTCACGTGGTCTCCATGAGACAATAGTCAAAGTCACCTTCATTCTGCTTCTTGGGAGAACATGGTCTCTCTCTCTTTTTGGGTCAGTTGACCCCCCTTAACTAGAGTTCTTGCGATTTTCACAAAGGAGGGGGCCAACGGCATAACAAGATGAAGTCACCTTCAGGGTGGAGGAGTGATGCCTTGTATTCCATCTAGTTATCCTCTAAATTGATGGCATGAATATAGATTTTTCATCCCATTTAAAAGAATCCCTCCCCCCTTCCCTCTACTTTTATTCCCTATTCTGGCCTCTTACCTCTTTTCAGCTGCCTATCACCTCCGAGTTTCCTCCTCCTTCCCTTTCTCCTACAGTTCACACTCCTTTCCTATCAGATTCCTTCCTCTCCACCCTTTATTTTTCCCACCCACCTGGCATCAACTATCATATTCTAGCCATCCTCCTTCCCCTCCCCATCCACCTTTTAGACTGCTGTTTCCCCCTTCCTTCTCAGTCCAAAACATTGACTGTTTCATCATTTCCATAGATGCTGCCTGATCTGCTAAGTTCCTCTGGCATTTTGTGCATGCTGCTCCAAATTTATTGTATATTTTAAATTATTATTATTCTGTTTCTTTTTGTGTTTTTTTTTGTGTTGCATCGGATCTGGAGAAGTAACTATTCTGTTCTCTTTACACTTGTGTATGGGAAACAACATTCATCAAACTTGAATCTTAAAAATGTTAAATCCTGCAGCAACCATCGTCAGGGACCCCAGCACCCAGGCCATGCTCTCTTCTCGCTACTGCCATCAGGAAGATGGTACAGGAGCCTTAGGACAAACACCACCAGGTTCAGGAACAGTTATTACCCCTCAACCATCAGGTTCTTGAACAAGAGGGGATAACTTCACTCACTCCATCACTGAATTATTCCCACAACCTATGGACTCACTTTTCAAGGTCTCTTCTTCTTAGGATCTCAATATTTAATGCTTTTTTTTCCCTTTCTTTTTTGGATTTTCAGTTCGTTGTCTTTTGCACGTTGGTTGTCTGTCCTATTGGGTATGGTCTTTCATTGGTTCTATTGTGTTTCTTGTATTTACTGTGATTGCCTGCAAGAAAATGAATCTGAGAGCTGTATATGGTGACATATACAGTATGCATTTTAATAATAAATTTACTTTGAACTTTGAAGTAAATTTCTAAAGAATGACTTAAAACATGATTTATAATCAAATGGATATATTTAGTAATCAAGCAACTTTGATCTCAGACTTCATAACTCACACAAGACTTTACCGTGTCAATAGGTAATGAATTACATTTCTAGAGGAAATAAACAAATCTACAAACCATTTTAAATAACTGATTTTCTAGGGAAGATGCTCAAAACTATAATGGTTGCTGCCATATCAAATGTTGCTTTGGAATTTATTGACATACAGGCCTCAATTGAACATGTTTCATCAACACTCAAGTGTCAGGAAAAAACACTTATGAGGAATAAAAAACAATAAAATGTAAGAAATACTCATCAAGCTGCAGCTGTGGGAAGAAAACATTAACATTTTGTATAATAGTTAATTTATATCCTTCATTAGAAGCAATATCATGGGTGTGCAATTAGCAAGACTGAATTGTGAGAAAAGTTTACAAAATAAAGCCTCAGGTAAAGAAAATTAGAGGCTGATATAAATTAACATGACTAACTGACTTAACTGTGCGGGGAGAATTTTTTTCCTCAACGGACTGGAAATTACAAGTGGAGCTTGGCAAATATCATAGACCCTTCCTGCAGTAAAAATGGGAACCTGGAGACACAGGAGTCTTCAGATGTTGAATATGAAGCAAAAAATTAAACACGCTCAGCTGGAGGAAATTGGCAGTTCAGGCAGCATCCATGGAAGCAGAAGGATAACATATTTCAGATCTGGATGAAGAGTGTATAGGGAGGATCTGGCACCTCCTATCTTTCTGCCTCCATTTCAAATGACATTTACTATAAATCCACTGACTCCCACAACTACCTAGACTACAACCCCTCACAACCTGCCTTTTGTTAGAATGCCTTCCTTTCTTTCATTCTTTCCAATTCCACATCTATTCTTGAGAGAAGGTTTCCCATTTAAGAACATCTGCAATGTCCCTTTTTCAGGAAATGTGGGTTCCTCTCTAGTGGAGCCCTCAATCGCATCGCCTCTATTTCCCACACTTCTGCTCTCACTCCATGTCCTCAAAAGAGAAGAGACAGAGTTCCCTTGGTCCTTCCCTATCACCCTAATGGTGATCACATCCAGCACATCAATCTTTGATATTTATGTCAGCAGCGATGTGATCCCAGCTAGTCACTTCTTCCGTTCCCCACCCCTTTTCTGCATAGAGCACTCGTTCGATGATTCCCCAGTTTGCTCATCGCTCAACAGCCACTCCTACCATGGCACTTTCTCCTGCAACTGCAGGAGATGCACCAGGCAGAACCCTCCTCCTGAACTATCACCCTTCCAAGTGAGACAAATATTCATATGCAATGGTCTATAACATTTGGAGCTGCCAATGTGACCTCCTCTACATTGGTAAAAACAAGCATAGACAACATAACTACTTTCTGCACTCTTGATTTCAACTCCTCTTCCTATTCCCTTACCAACCTGCCTGTACTTATCATTCTCTACTGCCAGAGTGAGGCAAAATGCAAGGTCGAACTGTTCCTTATACTCCACCAGCATAATCTACAATCCAATGCCATGAACTTTGAATTTTCTGGGATCAAGGAACACAAAACCCCACGTTCATTTCCCTCTCTCTTTTTAATCCCACCAGGTTCTCTTATCCCTCACCTTGTCTACTATTACCCAGCTCCATTCCCATCCCCTAGTGGTTCCATCTACCTAATTTCCCTCTTTGATCTAGTTCCACCTATCACCTCCCAAGATCTGAAGCAATTTGTTGCCTCCGCTTATCTCCTTCCTACCTCTGCCTCCATCCTCCCATCCCACCTCTATCTACTAATCATTTGCCTTATCTGATTCCATCTATCACTTGCCAACTTCTGCCTCAACCGCGCCCCCCCCCCCCCCCCCCCCCACCTCCATATTGGCTATCTCCGGATTATACTCAGTCCTGATGCAGGATCTCGACCCAAAATGTCAGCCATCTCAGCCATCAGAGATGCTGCCTGACTTGAAAAGTTTGTTGGAATGAGCTGTTTTTATTTTTTTAATAAGGTATTAGCTGAATTAATATTTTTTAAGCAATTGTAGTTATACGAACAGTTTAACCTGTGTTTTTCATAATATCTGGTGTATGTCTCCACCTACTGGATGCAATGCAGTACAGCAGTTACATAACCGTTTATCACCTTTTCATTTTTCATTGGCTAAGTGTTAGCTCATGACACATGTGCTGTGACTGTGCATCTTTTAATCAACCCTTTCCTTATCTCAGGAATTTGCCTTACTCAGTATAAAAATCTCCACAAAAATCACCATCTTGTCTTTGCCTTAAGTTGCTTTTAGTTTCATGTGTTCTGTATCTTGTCTTTGTTTAATCTTCCAAATAAATGATAATGAAGTAACAAGTTTTCACTCATGCTTAGACTCCGTAAAGAACCTGTGGATCAGAAAATCACAGGATCCCTCAACTTCCTCCAGTAGGAATCTGGAACACTCTCTCAAAAGACTCTTGGTTATCAAAAATCAAAACTGAGCTTGATAGATTCTTACAGATTACATGAGTTTAAAATGCAGAACAGCTTTAACTTAATTGGAATATAGATCATGATTGACCAGTGCTTAGAAAGTATGGGCTTCAACTCAAAACTTCGAACTTACTGCACTAACTGCACTAGTAAATTACATGATATTCAGGTCCTCCCAAGGTCAGGAACACTTATTCTTGGACAATTAGTACATTAAAACTAGCATTTAGGAGACAAGTGAGATGGATTTACTGGCTGCTGTAGGGCTGCAGGTAGTAAATTTGCTGGGTGGGAACAGGATATTTCTCAGTTCTTTGATTAGTTACAGGAGACAGAATGGGAAAGGAAAGAAAGGGAAGGCAGTTGACATGAATAGGCTCCTTAACTATATTAACTGGCTCATTTTTGGCACTGAACTGGTTTAAAATATTTGCCATAAAGCCTTAGTTTTCTGGGCAAATTGCATCTTAATAACTGGTTGTAAAGAAACAAAGGGAAGTTCTCCTGTCCTCTGGAATGAGTACTACTTTAGACAAGGCTATTTAAGCTAAGATGGTGTACCAAAATTAAATTTAGTTTACAATAACACAGTAACATTTAAAAAAAAATCCAGTTTATAGGGAGTCCAAGAAAATGAGCACCAGTATATTTTATAGAAGTGTAGGAAACAGAGCCTTGGTGAGTTTCAGTGAAGAATGAGAAACAAACCCAGGTGCATTTAAAAGGAAAACAGAAAACATCACCAGATGACTAGGCACCAAACCATTGGGATTTCTGAATGCACGGATAACAAATTATCAGTTTTAATGGTTCATTTTGTCACTATGTTCGCAATACTTCTCATCAATCTCACTTCATATTTGCTGACTTTGATCATGGGAAACCTAACCCCTGAGCTTTCCATTATTCCTAATAAGACTTGTATTCTAGAGGCTCAGCTGAAAGACTTTCATATTCAACGTAATTCAGACCATCAGTGTTTACCTGATTCAAACATGGCAATAAATACTGTAGTCCCTGATTCGTATGCCAACTCACTGCACCAAATTTTGGTTTGCTCTGCACTAGAATCGCATTGCCTACATTTCAATGTTCAAAGTAAATTTATTATCAAAGTACATACAGAATATGTCACCATATACACCCGAGATTAATTTTCTTGCGGGCATACACAGTAAATCCACGCAACACAATAAAATCAATAGACCACCCCCAGCAAGAGGGATGAACAACCAATGTGCAAAAGCAATTCAAACACAAAAGAAAATAATAATAAATAAGCAATAAATAGTGAGAACATGAGATGAAGAGTCCTTAGATGGGGGAACAGTTCAATGACTGGGCAAGTGAAGTTAAGTTATCCCCCCTGGTTCAAGAGCCTGATGGTTGAGGGGTAATAACTATTCCTGAACCTGATGGTGTGGGTCCTGAGGCTCCATAACTTCCTGATGGCTGCAGTGAGAAGAGAGCATGGCTGGGTGGTAGGGGTACTTGATGATGAATTCTGCATCAGAATCTGTGACAGAACTTGATGAAGATGTGCTCAATAGTGGAGAGAGCTTTACCCATGTTGAACTGGGCTACATCAACTACTCTTTGTAGGATTTTCCATTCAAGGGCATTGGTACTCCATACCAGGCCAAGATGCAACCAGTCAATATACTCTCCACCGCACATCTATAAAACTTTGTCAAAGTTTATCATGTTTTATAACACTCCTGGGTTTCTGTCTTTTATCTAAACAGATTATAAGAGTCTCCATTATCATGCAGGTGGAATACTATTCTACATAAGATCCTGTTCATCTTAATGGGAATTATTGGTCTTCCACAAACCAGGCCTGTTTTGCCTAACAGGATTATGTACTTCTCAGTTTTTATGTTTTACGTAGTCTAGTGTAGCCTTGTGCCATCTCACAGTCTAGCGTAGTTTTGTGCTTCATGTAGCACCAGGGTCCTGGAGGAACGTTGTTTCATTTTTACTGTGTACTGTACCAGCAGTTTATGGTCGAAATTATAATAAACTTGACTTCTTTTGAATTGCTCTCACTGCAATCTACAGCCTGAAATTTCCATTAACTAATGCACTTGTAAACTGCTGTAATGAACTCCATGATCTTCTGAAGGACTTGGTAGATTTAACTCTCAAGCATGCACGCACGGCACTTTTAAGCAGACAAAGGTGCATGGACACAGCTGAAAGAGAGGGAGAGGGGAGGTCGCCAAGCCAAACTGAAACACCAAGGAATGAAACTCTCTACCCAGCACATTGTTAGCAAATGTACAGTTGCTGGAGAACAAGATTGAGGACCCAAGGGCAAGATTGCTGTATCAGCAGGAAATAAGGAATTGCTATGCTCTATGTTTCACGGAGACATGGCTCACTCCGGACATGCCAGATATGTTGGTAAGACCCAAGAGCTTCTTAATACACCAGATAGACTGGGCTGCTCACTTGAAGGTAGCAAAATGTGGGGGTCTGCATTTCATGATAAACTCCTTTCAGACACAATGGAGTTGTTGCACTCTTTTTCCCTGACCTGGAACATCTGATGATTAAGTGTCATCTGTTCTACTTCCAAGAGAGTTTTCTTCGGTGATCGTTACCACAGTTTATATACTGCTAAAGGCAGATGTTTTTTTTTTAAAAAGCACTTGATCAGCAAATAAGAAATAGCCTGCACTGACACCTTTCAAATCATAGTCAAGGACTTCATTCAGGCTTGGTTGAAGAAAGCCCTGCGCAATTATCATCAACATATCACTACCAGCACTTGAGATCCCAACACACTCGACCACTGTTACACTACAATTAGAAATGCTCACCATCACATGCCCAGATTGCATTTTGGGAAATCTAATCACTTAGCTGCCCTCCTCCTACCTTAGACAGTGGTAAAGAGCAAGGTTCCAGAAACAAGGACAACAAAGAGGTGGTCCTGTGAGGCTGAGGAGCAGCTGTGGGATTGCTTTGAGTCGATAGACTGAGCCATATTCAAGGACTCAGAGGGTCTGAACAAATACACCACAGTCGCCACAGACTTTATAAGAACAGTCTTAGATGAGTGTAACATCTTAGATGAAGGATAAAGGAGGCAACATCTGCCTGGAGGCGGAGGAGGTTGGGGAGGTCCTAAATAAATACTTTGCTTCAGAATTCACAAGTGAAAAGGACCTTGATCAGAGTGAGGTCGAAATAGACAGGCCTGTGTGCTGGACAATGTGGAGATTAAGGAAGAAGTGTGGGATCTTCTTAAAAACATCAAGATTGATGAGTCCCCAGGGCCGGACGTGATATACCCCAGGTTGCTGTGGGAAGTGAGAGAAGAGATCGCTGGAGCAGTAGCTATGATCTTTGAATTCTCTTTGGCTGCAGGGGAGGTACCGGAGGATTGATAAATGGCAAATATAGTTCCCTTGTTTAAAAAAGGTAATAGGGAGAATCCTGGGAACTATAGATTGGTGAGTCTTATGTTGGTGGTCTACAAACTATTGGAAAGGATTCTTAAGGATACGATCTATGAGCATTTGGAGAAGTACAGTCTACTCAAGGATATTCAACGTGGCTTTGTGAAGGGAAGGACGTGCCTCACGAGCCTAATTGAGTTTTTTGGAAGAGGTAACAAAAGAAATTGCGGGTAGGGCTGCAGATGTGGTCTACATGGATTTTAGCAAAGCATTTGACAAGGTCCCCACACGAGAGACTCATCCAGAAAATCATGAGGCATGGGATCAGTGGAACCTTGGCTGTTGGATAAAAAATTGGCTTACAGGAAGAAAGCAGAGGGTAGTAGTGGAAGGAAAGTGTTCTGCCTGGAGGTCAGTGACTAATGGCGTGCCACAAGGATCTGTCCTGGGACCCCTGCTCTTTGTGATTTTTATTTTGACCTGGATGAAGAGGCGGAAGGATGGGGGAGTAAGTTTGCGGATGACATGAAGATTGGAGGAGTTGTGGATGGAGCTGTTAGTTGTTGAAGGTTACAAGAGGATATAGACAGGATGCAGAGTTGGGTAGAAAAGTGGCAGATGGAGTTCAATCCGGATAAGTGTGAGGTGATGCATTTTGGAAGGACAAACCAGAAGGGTGAGTACAGGATTAATGGTCAGTTACTTAAGAATGTGGATGAACAGAGGGACCTTGGGGTTCAAATCCATACATCCCTCAAGGTCGCTGCACAGGTTGGTAGGATAGTTAAGAAGGCATATGGGATGCTAGGCTTTATTAATACGGGGATTGAGTTCAAGAGTAGAAAGGTCATGTTGTAACTCTACAAATCTCTGGTGAGACCACACTTAGAGTACTGTGATTTCAGTCTCTAAGGCTGATGTAAGAGCATCCTTCAGGAGGGTGAACCCATGGAAAGCATCCAGCCTGGTCAAGTATTAAAGACCTGTGCTGATCAACTGTCTGGAGTGTCACCGGCATCTTTAACCTCTCACTTCGGCAGTCTGAGGTACCCACCTACTTCAAGCAGACTTCAATGATACTGGTGCCCAAGAAAAATGTGGATACCTGTCTCAATGACTATCATTCAGCAGCATTTGCATCCACTGTATTGAAGTGCTTTGAGAGGTTGGTGATAAAACATATCAACTCCTACCTGAGAAGCGACTTGGATCCATTCCAATTTGCCTCCTGTCACAAGTCAACAACAGATGGCATTTCACTGGTGCTTCACTCAACCCCAGTACATCTGGACAGTGAAGATGCATACATTAGGATGGTCTTCATTGTCTACAACTCAACATTCAATACTATCTCTCTCAAAACTAATCAATGAGCTTCACATCCTAGGCCTAAATACCTTTGTGTTCAAATGGATCCTTAATTTCCTCACTTGCACACCTTAGTTTGGATTGGCAAAAGTATCTCCATCAACACAGGTGAACCACAAGGCTGTGTGGTTATCCCTCTGCTCTAACCGCTTTACAGTTATGACTGTGTGGATAAGCACAGCCCCAATACCATATTTAAGCTTGCTGACAACACCATTGGCCGAATCAAATATGGTGACGTATCATTATATAAGAGGGAGATTGAAAAGCTGGCTGACTGGTGCTATAGCAACAATCTCTTACTCAATGTCAGAAAGATCAAGGAGATGACAATTGACTTCAGGAGGAGGAAACCAGAAGTCCATGACCCAGCCTCATCAGGTGATCAGAGGTGGAAAGGAACAGCAATTTTAAATTCCTCGATGTTATTTTAGAGGACCTGCCCGGGCCAAGCACATGAGTGCAATTACGAAGAAAGCACAACAGCACTTCTATTTCCTTAGCAGTTTGCAAATATTTGGCATGACATCTGAAACTCTGACAAACATCTAGATGTATAGTGGAAAGTATGGTGACTGGTTGCATCACGGCCTGGTATGGAAATACCAATGCCCTTGTACAGAAAAGCCTACAAAAGGTAGTGTGTACAGTCCAGTCCTTCAAATAGTCCTCCCCACCATTGAACACATCTATATGAACTGCTGTTGCAGGAAAGCAGCATTGAGGATCACCACCACCCAGGACATGCTCTCTTCTCACTGCTGCCATCAGGAAGATACAGCAGTCTTAGGACCACACCACCAGATTCAGGTAGTTATTACTCCTCAACCATCAGGCTCTTGAACCAGAGGGGATAACTTCACTGACCCAGTCACTGAACTGTTCCCACAACCTATGGACTCACCTTCAAGGTCTCTTCCATCTGTTGTTCTCGATATTTATTTATTTATTATTAGCTTTTTTTTCTCCTTCTCTTTTTATATTTGCAGTTTGTTGCACATTGTTTGTTTCCCATCCTGTTGGGTGCAGTCTTTCACTGATTTTATTGTGTTTCTTGCATTTACTGTGATTGCCCACAAGAAAATGAAGCTCAGAGTTCTATATGGTAACATTCATATACTTTGAAGATAAATTTACTATGAACTTTCTATTGCGAAGTTTAAAAAAATGTTCTGCTTAGGTTAATATTTTCAATTATTTTAGCAACTAGTTTAGTTAATTTTAATTAAAATTTTGTTTTTAATTATCTCCAAAGATTAGAATAATTTAAAAACCATTTTGAACGAACTACAGAATGTTGACAAAGCTTGGTGCGAGATGCCTTCGATTCCTTCCAGGAGTATTCTTTGGTAGACACAGCCTCAGTGTGTAGCCAAAGGCTAAAGTATGTTGCCTCTTAGGCCATTTTAATTTTGCAATGCTTTGGGCCACAGGGAAAGCGCATTCACATCCACAACTACCATGTTTGAGCATGGGGTGATGACAGAGTACAATTCTCATTAGGGGGATCTGCCTAGCAGGATCAAGTTCTGAGCTTTTACATCAAAGAGATGACTGTGTATTGTTTAGAAATTGAACATATTTATGGAAGATAGATTGTCAGCTGCATAAAAGATGTAGCTGTCTGAAATAATTTACCCTTTGCAAACATACAGGGTAAATCTGTTAGGGCTCTCTGTGATTAGCTACTGTTTGTTGTAGTACCTGTACAACACTGAGCATCTGAACCAACTGCTAAGTAAAACGAATAAGCCAAATCACTTTAGATGTAAAGCAAATTGTTAAAGACAATTCTCTAGGGGCATTCAAAGGAAACTACAGCCATTAAAAACTATAACTTAAAAGAGTACAATACTTAAAGCTTTTAGTCATTTGAAAATACAATTATTTAGATAATTAAAATATAAGATAACTAATACCTACCCAAGCTGCTCAGTGATGACTGGAGTCACTGCAGTTCTTGGACACCATAAGATTTCTGCACAGGTACCTCAAAGTCTGGGCTATTGTTGCCCAAGAAAAATCATATACACATAACTGGCTAGACCAACAAAATCCATTTCCATGTGATAGAGCTGTGTCTATATTAAACTATTTTAAAATCATAAAAAATTGGGTCCAAATGCAAACTGGATTCTTAGTAAAATATTTCCTGCTGGTGTGCCTTTTGGCATTCAAACAATGGAAATTGAAAATCATGTTTCAAAATCAGTTGCCAGATATTAATTCAACTAAGGATATCCACAGATTCCATTCAAATAAATCTCAGATACAAATCTATAAAAGTGACTTTATTGCACATTCCTTTATTAAAACAATCAGCAAGATGAAGACCACGTTAATAATCTATAAAATTTCACAATCATATAAAACTCACTTTGTTGCACAGTGGTAACTAGCAGTCATAAAAATGTACATTCATATGCTGCTGAGAACATGGAGCCAAAGAAAATGGCAAACTATGTAACTTAGTGACTTCTCTGGTTGCTTAAAAATATAACTCTTAAGAAAAAAAAACAAAGTTAGTTTTTTAATCAAAGCTGCCTTTTAAAGGTGGAAGAACCCAATTGATTCTAATTTTCCTTGGCTTATGCTATACTTGTTGGTTAAAATCTCAATATGATACTCAAAGATAGATAATATACCTGAAAAATGCACTTAATGTCCTTTTTTTAAGCCTATAACATTACACTAACACAGAACCTGAACCAGGCTTATTAATTCAGTTAATTTCTGTTGAATTAAACTGACAAACTCAGCAAATAAAACAGGATTAAATAATTTTAATAAAATTAATGATTTAAAATTAATATATCCAGTCACCAACAAGATAAATCTAATACATGACTAATATTTAACCTTCAGAGATCATAAGAATATATAACCAAATATTACACAATAGTGGTTACTAACTAGTTTTAATTACCCACTCCAGGTTTTAACCTGGTAAGAAAAAACATACCATCCTTTTTGCAGCAAGGCACATTCAGCTTTATTTTACCAGTGGAAAAAAAGTTATTCAAATCAAATCACATTTTACAGTATATCATTTTAATATAATTTGAAGAAAATCATTCCTTTCAACCTCATACCAATGGAAGTAAACTTCAACTAAATTTAAGCTAATGCTTCCTACAGTTAAAAGAAACATCTTGTTCTTCCTTACCAGACAGAGAGACAAGCATAGGTGCAGAACTAAACCTCACTTGAATCTACCAACAATATAGATTACCTTAGAATGGTGCTTTGCCTTCAGAACTATTTTTAACCTTTTTTTTTAAAAAAAGAGGAAGTTATGTCAACTACTGGTAAGTATATTTAAGAACAGCTCCCTTCACTAAAGGAACTAATTGTTTAAAGAACTCAGCCTTAGAAACAAAAGGTCCTCAACTTGTACTGTTGATGGAGGGATTTGAGGTTTTTTTTAAGGCATCATTGACCTTTATGTCATTAATGTTCTCAATCAACAAAGGGGAGATTATAGAGTTTAGCAATGTATTCTTAAATATATGGTGCAGATGTTACACACAGTTGTCCTTTTTCCAAACACAACCATAATAGTACTGAAAACTCCCATACACTTACATGCAAATGCTAATTATTTGAGGAAGAATGAAAGGAAATTCCTCATCTACCTCTGCCTATTCCTTGGCTCGCTAGTAGACTGTGGCATAAGGTTCCTGTGCAAAAATTCTCATTTCAAAATTGCATATAAAAATGTGGAATGTTACTGTTCAGAAGTTCTGTAAATTAAAAGTTCCCTGCTGATATGAAGGTAAGAAAATGACTTCTCTATATACCTATTATTTAACTCAAGAAAATTAGCTATACTGCCATATTTATTAGAAAATCAGTAGTTTGGTAAAATTTCATAGCTGGAATGCATACAGTGAAGCACAAAGTATTTATTTTAAAATCAAACGCTGATTTTAAATCAGCGTTAAAGCGGATTGCTTATGTGACTTATTGGCAGAGAAACAGCTTTGTTTCATTGGACTGTGGAGATATGTTACCTGAAGTTTGTTGAGGAAAAGGCACAACATGTAGGAAACTTGCATGATGGAAGAGAGAAAGCAATTCCCCCATCAGCAGCTAAAATGGCTTCACCATTCAACTGAATTTAACTCCAAAGTTAATTGTCGACAAAACTAGCAAAACAGTGCAATATAAATATGCTTTAACACTTGACTGACATTTAATGCAAGAAAACATTAAACATTAAAATTGAACAGCATTATGCTAATAACTGCAATTAGTGCATGCATATTATTAACTAGTCAAGTCTTTTCTGTGTTAAATCTCTACTTCCTTTATTGGAACACTTTGATCACAAACACTTCCACCCAAAAATCTTGCTTCATCTTTTCATCTGCTGACAGGCTTAAATTATACCTCAAACAATGTGTTATATTTTTAAAATTTTAGATCTAACTCAATATTTAACTCCCAGTAAAAATTCTAGCAAGTAGATGTACTTAACTTTAATACATTAGCAGCTTTGAATGGATATTTTCTAACTAAGATTTCAAAGTATGACTTTGCATAAAAATTTGTTAGAGACTGAAAAACATGAATCATCTACTTGACATTTAAAATGAAAACTTGTCTCAATTCCCTATTGTTTAAAAAAACACTGCAATTGCTTTTCTCCACCCACAAGGCCATCACAATATTATACATCAATTCCCACAAAAAAAGGGATAAACCAGAACTTTGATCCAAAGCTCCACCATAGATGCTGAGCAACTAAGCAAGAAACTGAATGTAGGCTTTAGATATATTCAAGGGCATTCTAAAGCATGACTGTGGTGTGAAGGAGACACAAATACAGGTGTGCACACAAATAGAAAGGAGTGAGCAAGAGTATGTACATGTTCAATAAGGGCAGAAAGGAATACTGAGACAGATACAAAGACAACAATGGCTGTGACATTTTGATAACCCTGAGAGCATAATGTGGAAGTGCTTCATAAATACATTATTTGTGTAGATATTGATATTTTAAGTGGTGAACTTTGTATGGCATAACTTTCCTATTTAAAACAATGAAAGTATGGATCATAATATATTCAGTGTAGAATACTTCTGTTCCTCCTATTGTTCACTGTACATCACATAGGCATGTTTTATGTTAGAGACACTGCATAAACAATTACACCCACATTCACTCTCTATTACAGGAATATTTTAAATATTCTAGTTACTCAAAAAAACTATTTTCCGTAATTTATTTTCATTAAAAAATAATCTTGCAGTTTTGCAGATAAAAGTGCTTATTTGAATGAGAAGCCCCCTGAAATAGAATTAGTTTGCAATATCTGATAGCATTACTCATTTAATAGAAACTAGGTATCAAATTTAAAAATTTCTATCCCACAACTTGGTCTGGATTCTTAAATGAACCTGACAATATTTGCTAACTATTTAGATTTGTTTATTCAGCAGGGAACACAAAATAAGTAAACTGGTCACTTCATTAAAAAGTTATCATTTTTCAGAGCTTTAACAAGCCAGTCATTATTTTGCTCATCATCTGAGTCACTCAGATCACTAGTATCAGCTAACAGTCGTGAGTAGTTTAACCTCTTTTGTCGAGGGATTTTTGATTGTATAATGAAAAAAAACACTGCCCAAACTATGGCAGTAACAGAGCATGCTTGAAAAAGCCTTTCTATGCCAAAACTATTCACAATGAAGCCACTGCAAAAGCTGCCAGAACACGCACCCAGACCAAAAGATATCCAATGGTAGATCTTATGGAGTGTTCTTTCAGTGCCAGGAGTAGCTATATCACTAGACTGACTCAGAACAGCCAACCACAAGGCACTATTGCTAAATGCATTTAAAACTTGAACAGGCAATACTGCCCAAGAAGACCATAGGAATGAATAGTAGAGCAGCTGAGCTGCTAGACAGATTAGGGCAAATCCCATTGTTCCGGAGAATGAAAGGATATTTAACATTTTGTCTTTGAAATGGAAAAATGAAAACTCAGCCAGAAACCCAATTGCCACAGCAGTACCCATATATGCCTCACTGCTTCCTTTGTCCTGCATTTGCCAAAATAGGAAATTATTTATTGTAGATCCAATAGCTCCTGTGATCAAGACCGTAACTGCATACAAGACAGCTCTTCCATCACTTCCCAATAGATGCAATCCTTTAAAAGTTTGGTTGACTGCATCATTTTTCTTAGCAGTGTGTACTGGATGTAATACTCCAACAATAAGTGCCAATAAAAGTACTGCAGCATAAGCATAGAAGTGCACAGCATTTCTTGAGATATGTGTATTGAGGAAACAGTCCAGCCTGTCCACAAGGATACCAATGCTAAAAGCTGCTCCAGCTGTACCCAAATATCCCCAAACCCACTGTCTGCCATAGCGGTCAACAGCGTCCACAAAATCCAAGTAGTCATACAGCCCATCATCTGTAACCCAATCCAGTGCTGATGCTAGAACCTCCCATAAAGATACAGCTAGCAGAATAAGCACCAATGTCTGCTGCCAGTTATCGAGTATTTTAAGATTAGAATTTGGTGCAAAATTGAGTTGTTGATTTTTATTCCCATCTTCAGAGCTGGTTTTTAGTGTAACATCCCTTTTTACAAGGGGAATATTTGGTGTACTGAAATGGACATCTAAACTGCCATTTTCTTCTTTGCTATCTTTTAGCAAAGGAAATTGCTTTGTAGTTTTTTCCACAGTTCTTTTATAACCAGAGCCTTTAATAGGCAGAGTCTGTTTTGCTTGAAGATGGTCTATATTGTTTGCACTTCCCACTTCTTCTGATGGTTGAATAGAGATTTCAGAAGTTGTAATATTCTCAGATGGTTGTTTGGTTGAATTTCTAATAGGCAATTCTACAGTTGTCAACAAATGGAGTTTCATTTTCATTTCAGTACTGTGTATATTATAGAGCTCTGAACTAGGATGACTTGTCACAACAATATTTACCGTTCCTGGAAGCATGGTATTAGCAAAATCACCCATGTGGCTTTTGTCTTCTGCTATATTTTGATTCCAATTGTTTTTTGTATACATACTTGTGTTACAATATTTGTACTGAATTTCCTTATTTACAGGTGGAATTAGTGTAAATAGAAAGCTGATTCCTATAGATGAAATCAAGGAGCAAAACACAAGCATTCTTCTTTTGTTATAGCGTCCAGCACAGTAAGACCAGAAGGGAGTACAAATCAAGGATATGAAAAACTTTGTTCCAATCACAATCCCAACAAATGGTGCAGACAATCCAAGCTCTCGCAAGTATATGGTAAGAAATGGAATTACACAGCCTTTGGCTGCACAATAGAGAAAATGATAGGAACTGGCAAGAGCCAGTGCTTTGCTGACGTTCCACTGTTTATTCCTCTTCATGGTTCAAACTTTATCTTCCACCACACATCCCTAGTTGGCCATCTGAAAAAACAGGAACATTGATTAATTAACAACATATACTTATGTATTTACAACACATACATATACTTAAGGCAGAGCTTGATAGATTCTGGATAGGTCAGGGCATAAAGGAATACAGGGAGAAGGCTGGAGATTGCAGCTTAGAGGGAAAATGGATCAGCCATGATGATCCATTCAGGTGAAGCAGACTCAATGGGCCAAATGGCCTAATTCAGCCCCTATACCTTATGGTCTTAATACAAGATATAACTGAGTGACATTATTCACAAACAGCCAAGTTCATAAATGTGATTAAAAGTTGTATGTACATGTTGGACATTCCTGCATAATTTTTAACAATAAAAATAATTTCTCCACTATTAGCCATAAACCTTTATCCAATGTCTCCTCAACCTCATCTCAAAGTGAATTTGAATCAGAGAATTATTAGAGTTCACCAATGTAGATGCCTCTCCTACTCTACATTGTTCTAGAAAGAAATCTGGCTCTCCTGACTTGGAATAAACTCGCGGCCTCTGCTGTTGGTCTTATTTTCCATTCCACCTGCGAAATAGCAAGCACAGATACATTAAGGAACAAAAACTACTGGAGGCTCTCAGAAGGTCAGGAAGTATCTAATGGAGGGAAATGAACAGTCTCGTTTCGGGCTGAGACCCTTCATAGGGAGTGATTTTATGTCCCTTCACAAATGCTGTGTGACTTCTACGTTCCTGCAGCATTTTATCTGCTGCTCCAGATCTCCACCTCTCTTTTGTCCCCAAATATCTTAACCCCGATCAATTTACAATACAGATCAACCAACGTATGTTCCTGGTCTGTGTTGTGGTCGGTTCCGCTATTGCAAACATCGTCCTTCTGGCTCCGGGTCTGCGGAGCACCTGCCGAGCCAGGCCGGGTTACACCGGGCAACAGCGCTCGGCCGAGGGCTGACAGAAGTCACTCACAGCCTCGGCTCCGACATCCAGAAAACTTTAGTCACTCCCCACCCTTTTGCAGATACCACAAAACCCGCGTTTTACGGCAAGCTGCCCTGCCCTTCCCTCCCAACCCTGCCGTCGGCGTGAAGCTCTAGTCTTCGCGCCCCCACGACCCTCCCTCGCCGCCACGAACCTGCAGCCGAGACGCCCTCAGACCAGCGCGCAGGCGCCGTACGTCACAATGAACGTTTCCCTCGACACTGCCCGCGTGCGTGCGCGCGCGCTATACCCACGCGGGCGGCGCGAACCCTCCCGTCCCCTGGCGCGCGCTCACGGGCCCCGTCTTCTCCGTCCCCGAGCTCACGTGACGGCACCACGTGCACTCGTTTCCCATCCTGGGCGATGTCGATGCGGCTTTATTTTTTTTATTTCTCACAAAAATAAGTTGACTTCCAGTATTACAATGCCAGAACAAAACACTGTAAACAACAATAACGCGCACCATCCCGGTTAAAACATTCCCATCCTCATCTAGGATGCAATTTATCTTGGATGCCCGTGGACTCGGCATGTTTACTCTCCAGAGGTCCCCGGGCATGATCATACCCCTAGGAAACGCTCTCACCTGCCTGCTCCAGGACCCGACCAACCCCAGGAGTAAGGCAGCCAGCCACCTGTGAGTGGTGAGC
This sequence comes from Hemitrygon akajei, assembly GCF_048418815.1. Classification (NCBI taxonomy): domain Eukaryota; kingdom Metazoa; phylum Chordata; class Chondrichthyes; order Myliobatiformes; family Dasyatidae; genus Hemitrygon; species Hemitrygon akajei. The sequence continues at coordinate 33,182,746 of NC_133145.1, forward strand.
ACTCAGCTGCTGTCGGCCTGGCTGCCAGAGGTAGAGTGGTCAAGTTCAGGACGAAGCCTGAAGTGAGGGTGAAGTTATGGGCTTGGGTGGAGAAAGGGGGTTCAGGGACGACTGTGAATGAGTCAAGTCTCTTTTATTGTCATTTCGACCATAACTGCTGGTACAGTACACAGTGAAAATGAGACAACTTTTTTCAGGACCACGGTGCTACATGACACAGTACAAAAACTAGACTGAACTACATAAAAACACAACACGGAGAAAGCTACACTAGACTACAGACCTACACAGGACTGCGTGAAGTGCACAAAAACAATGCAGGCGTTACAATAAATAATGAACAGGACAAGGTCCAGGCTCTGGGTACTGAGGAGTCTGATAGCTTGGGGGAAGAAACTGTTGCATAGTCTGGTCGTGAGAGCCCGAATGCTTCGGAGCCTTTTCCCAGATGGCAGGAGGGAGAAGAGTTTGTATAAGGGGTGTGTAGGGCCCTTCATAATGCTGTTTGCTTTGTGGATGCAGCGTGTAGTGTAAATGTCCGTGATGGCGGGAAGAGAGACCCCGATGATCTTCTCAGCTGACCTCACTATCCGCTGCAGGGTCTTGCGATCCGAGATGGTGCAATTTCCGAACCAGGCAGTAATGCAGCTGCTCAGGATGTGCTCAATACAACCCCTGTAGAATGTGAGGAGGATGGGGGGTGGGAGATGGACTTTCCTCAGCCTTCACAGAAAGTAGAGATGCTGCTGGGCTTTCTTTGCTATGGAGCTGGTGTTGAGGGACCAGGTGAGATTCTCTGCCAGGTGAACACCAAGAAATTTGGTGCTGTTAACGATCTCTACCGAGGAGCCCTTGATGTTCAGCGGGGAGTGAGGGAAAACAGGTTGCTTTCAACTCATTTAAATAAAGGTGTTCAGTAACCCAGCGAGAGGAAGAATTTATGGATGGTCTCAAAGCATTGCCATACTGTTAGCTAACTGCATGGAATCTTGGGTCTGTTACCTCTCAAAAGAGCAGGAAAGGCACCAATAAATTTAAATCCATAGCACAGCAACACGGGAAAAAGAGTACAAACTACTTGTATCAGGTGTCTCCTGCTCTATCTGATAGAGCCCACAGGTCTCATATTGGCTTTATTTCAATAGTCAAGTTGGAGAACACCAGCAGAGCACAGATAGGCAACTCCAGGTCTGAGTCTTTGAGAGGCAGTTTTACTGACCATCACTCCATAATCAAGATCCTTTCATTCCAATACTGGTGGAGCCAGCAATAGTGCCTTTGATCAATGCTAGTGACTGGCTTGAAGGAATGGTTCAGGCCCATAAATAAGCTAGAAAAGGTGATGCTTTTAATGGGAATTTTGTAGCCTGGTCTATTAAATTAATATTTACATTGTAAAGGGTTCTTCTTTGCGTTTGTCCAATGTCTCACCACCACTGTGGCCTTGAATGCTTCAGGAGCTTTGGTCACTACTATGAGAATACACCATCGGAATGAAATACTGTGGAAACAACCATGGGAACATGAAAGTTAATTAAACATGGGGATAGGACTCGTGAAGAATATTGACAAGTGATGATTGGTTCTGATTCGATAGTTTGGGATGGTGCTCTGCATTGATTCGCTTACTACAGCATTTCATAATCAGTGGAAAGGGTGTGAAACAGCATTCAGGGGAGGGCACTTGAGGGTAGTGTTTTGGGGCCTCGTTGATGGAGCTGGTTGTGACCAACTATCTGGATCAAGTGAGAGATGCACAGCAGTCCGCACACGCCTAGGTAAGTATTTAAATGCTTCCAATGTTCTGTCCTAATAAATGTAGTTTTGTAGTTCTAAGTAGATGATTGGAGTTTGTGTCTTTCCTTCTTATTGAGTTATATATACATTAATGATCTGGATCTGGATGATGGGGTGGTAAATTGGATTAGTAAGTATGCAGATGATACTAAGGTAGGTGGCGTTGTGGATAATGAAGTAGGTTTTCAAAGTTTGCAGAGAGATTTAGGCCAGTTAGAAGAATGGGCTGAAAGATGGCCAATGGAGTTTAATGCTGATAAGTGTGAGGTGCTACATTTTGGTAGGACTAATCAAAATAGGACATACATGGTAAATGGTAGGGCTTTGAGGAATGCAGTAGAACAGAGTGATCTAGGAATAATGGTGCATAGTTCCCTGAAGGTGGAATCTCATGTAGATAGGGTGGTGAAGAAAGCTTTTGATATGCTGGCCTTTATAAATCAGAGCATTGAGTATAGGAGTTGGGATGTAATGTTAAAATTGTACAAGGCATTGGTGAGGCCAAATTTGGAGTATTGTGTACAGTTCTGGTCACCGAATTATAGGAAAGATGTCAACAAAATAGAGAGAGTACAGAGGAGATTTACTAGAATGTTACCTGGGTTTCAGCACCCAATTTACAGAGAAAGCTTGACCAAGTTAAGTCTTTATTCTATGGAATGTAAATGGTTGAGGGGCGACTTGATAGAGGTATTTAAAATTATGAAGGGGATAGATAGATTTTATGTGGATAGGCTTTTTCCATTGAGAGTAGTGGAGGTTCAAACAAGAGGACATGAGTTGAGAGTTAAAGGGCAAAAGTTTAGGGGTAACACGAGGGGGAACTTCTTTACCTAGAGAGTGGTAGCTGTGTGGAAAGAGCTTCCAGTAGAAGTGGTAGAGAATGGAGGGTTATGAACTGAGAGCAGGTAGGTGGGACTAGGTAAGAGTAAGCGTTCAGCGTGGACTGGAAGGGCCGAGTTGGCCTGTTTCTGTGCTGTAATTGTTTATATGGTTATATGTTTATATAGTTGGATCTGAGAATGTATTGTTCAAATGAAACATATTTATTTGTTATTAAATGGGTGTTTGGACGCAGCTCAGCTGGAGTGAATCCAGAACTATGAGAGAAATTGGACTAAATCTGACTCTTAACATTTTAGTCAGTAAAATAAAATTTTTCATGCATCCTTTTTATTTTGAAAGATAGTTTCAAAGAGGCTTCATTTTCTTTTAAAATTATGAAAATTATAAACTCTATACTTAAAATATAGTTTGTTTTAAAGAATCACAAAAGCAAAAAACATTACAAATGCCAGAAATTTGAAATAAAACAGAAAGTGTGGAAACACTTAATTTCAGTAAAGAGTTAGCTATAAGCCAGATGGTACAGTAGAAGGAAGGGATAGAGAAACCGGTAGATTCAGTGTGTGGGTGATAGGTAGATGAAGTAGTGGAGTGTGGGTAGAAGATGGGCTTGGGGGAAGTGTTGGAAAGAATGACTTGTGTGAGAGGTGGGTGGATGGGGGAAGACAGGGGAAAAAAGAGGGGGTGCAGGTTACCTGAAATTAGAAAATTCAATGTTCATGGCTTTGGGCCGAATATAATGCAGTGTTCCTCTACTTTTATGCACAATTTTTGCAAAACCTTTTCACCACACATCTATCATCCACAACAGAGTAATGAGTACATTGACATAGAGGTATGCAGAGATAAGGTACTTAGTACATCATCAGCATCCACCTTCCCTAAAACTTGCATATTTCATTAAAATATTGGTGCATAATACAAACACGAGGCTTTCAGTTCTATTAAGCATAGTGATATTTTAATGTAAAATATTTTTACAGGACCATATAATAAATACTATACATCTAAGACAAACTTGTACATGTTATACACTTGGATGTTAGAAATATAGCTAAGTGGCAAGTTAAACAGCATAATGGAATTAAAGTGTAAAATCTTATGGAGAAAGATTTATTTATTCATTGTAGTGAAATTATACTTACAAGCATAAAGAGCATGTTCATGAATTTGCTACCAGAAATTGAGAAGAAATCATTTCTCCCCGATATATGCAGCACATTTTATCCTTGTAGTGAACTTTGCAATCACAGGTTTATTAATGTTCAATCCAAAATTTAAAGAAAGGCTTTATTTAAAAATAACTGAAGTAATCTCATGTAAATCCTGCATAAATAATTCTGTACTTTTCCCCAAACTTATTTTGTAAGGTGTGATCACACCCTTACCATTCATTATATTCTATCTAAAGTTTGGCTAATGTTCACCATTCTCCAAACTCGATAGTATGCATGCAAATTAAGTAGCCAGTAACAAGCACCCGAGCTCTAGAAATTTTCCCATCAATATTGCAATAGTCTTTTCTTCTGACTTCCCATTTATGCAATCGTCTTTTCTTCTGACCTCCTTGAACTGGTTCAAATAAAATGTTCGATTTCCAAATAATATTCCTCCAAGCACCTACATTTTGATGTCCTGATAACAGGAATGATGATTTTTGTACTGTTCAAATCTTGAAAATAATTGTTCCCTCTCCAGAAGATGTTCTTCAACAGTTGAATGTAATTATTGTGCCTCTTTGCTTTACTGTTCTAGCAGCTCCAGATCATTTGTTTCTTCAAGCAATTAATTGGTTAATTATTTTCCGTTGGTTACTTTATCTTACAGGATACCTGCAAAGGTATTGAGGGGTAACAACAGGCATTTCGGCATGTACTTTGTTAATCCAATGTTTTCATTTTCAGTCTGATTAAATCTTGATGTCCTCATTTTATGCAAACAGTATCCAGGTTCCAGACAAGGAGACACGTCAATGCTGTGTGTTTTATTAAAAAAATAAGTTAATAAGCAATATTTTCCAAACTTGTTCAAACAATAAACTACTCATTTCATGCAATCTTTTTAAATGTTGATTTGAAATTAAAATGTAAATAACAATCATATTTTAAGATTAAATCAAAAAAGTACATGTGAATCAAGTAAAAATATCTGTGGATTTACTCTCTAGAGATGAGAAACTACAGAGGAATCTTTACAATTTTTATAGGTATTTACAAACAATTTATATCTATTTCCTGCTTCACCCAATTTAAGTGAGCTGTGCACTGAATTTGAATACTACCAAATACAATACACAATAGGGGAGGTTCTTCAAAAGATCATTGATTTGAAATGGATTCTCCCATAATGTGTTGACTAACCTGCAATGTTTCCAGCATTTTTCCTATGTGCCATCACTCATATAATTCATTCAGTTCCATCTAAGCAGTAAACCAGATACCAAGGAGGCAGCTTTGCAATATTATCATAAGGTGCTACCTATCCTCTTTGAAGATCCTCTAATTTTTAAATTGAGGCAGAGCAATGGCCAACACTAAGTTTGTATGGTCATATTGTATTCCCTTCAGCCTCTCATAAGACACCCTAAAATGACACAGCAGTTATATTACTCATGTAATTTTCATGCTGTCACATATTTCAGCTATAGCCTTCTCACCTGATCAGTTCAGGTTCCAGAACTGCACATTGTTCTCAATTAGGTAGAGACCCAAAAGTATTTTTTCTTTCCAAAACACTTTGGGAAATGGTGTTCACCAAATAGTAGTTCAGACCATAAATTCCTAGGTTCAAATTGCCTTCATTTTCTAAGTATAATTATTTTATATTACTAGAGATAATTGATGAAAATATTGTATTTAAATAATTATTTGAAATATTATTTGTTTGGCATATAAATGGTAGATTAATTGCTTTTATCCATGATTTTACAAGGCAGTATCTAGCTGACTGAAAGCATTCAAGCCTCAGCGTATCTCAGACTTGTGCGCATACTGGCTCACCTGATGTCCCACTCCACCACCAGGTGCAGTGGCAGAGCACAAACAGGCTGAGTGGAAGGGCCCGCAGCAATACAGTAGCTGATATGTAAATGTGATCCCCTTCATTTCCACTCCATCTGAATGAATAATGAGTTGTTTTCTATGTCAGTCTATCCAGAAAACTATTTTAGGGAGTGTAGGTTTTGGGTAATTGGTGCAATTTTAATGTTGAATTCCATGAAAAGTCAAACACTGGACTGTGATTAGAAAAAGGCTGGTGATATGGTCAGTTGGTTCAGGACTTCTGTACTTTCATGAAAACCCTGAACTTGATGGCACTTATACCAGGATATACAGGCGGTGCTCTGCAAATTTCAGGCAATGTTTTGATAATTTACATTATTTCTGGAATTCCCTCTTCACCATCCTTCAGTGTTTTTTTTCCCCAATGGAATATTGCATTGTCATTCTACTTTAGCACTCAGTGTCAGATGAAACAAGGTTCCAATCCTTATCAGTTACATACTATTATTAAGAGTTGCACTTCCTTTCTTTCATGACTCAAGCTCCCTTGCCCAACTCCCATGTTATTTTTTTCCTGATTTCCCTTCCTGTCCATGCAACAACACAACCCTGTCTGATATAGCCAATATGGTGTGCTATAAGGGAGTGGGAGAACTTTACTAACCTTACTCTGAATCCCTTTCTCTGATTAACCATTTTTCTGAAAGTCATAGAAATGCACATTATGTTTTATACCTCATCAAAGCAGTCTTAGGAAAAATCAGAATTTGATTAATGAGAATGTGCATCTTCTCTCCTTTGGAATTGTACATACCTCCAACTCCTTTTTGGTAACCCTCAGGGTTAAGAATAACTTGCCTTTACTCTAGTTTTGTGGAGCCAGAAGTAATTCATGTGGTTATTGTGGGAACTGCAGATTTCTCTGTAGTTGGCAGGAAATTGTTGAGGGGCAGGTGGGTGGGTGAGATTGTGTACTGGTTCTGACTCAAGGCTGTCATGTTCCCCAATACATGGCCTTAATTCAAATGCTTCTCCACTTTGAGTAGTCATGGGAATAGAGATTTCGAAGAGTTGGAAGTGATGATGCATTTCTTCAAGGATATTGTCATTTAAAGTAAAATTGGCTAGGTATATGCTGGAAAGGAATGGAGGGTTATGGGCTGAGTGCTGGTCGGTGGGACTAGGCAAGAGTAAGTGTTTGGCATGGACTAGAAGGGTCGAGATGGCCTGTTTCAGTGCTGTAATTGTTAAATAGTTATATGGAAGCTTTCAGGGAATTAATAAACCTTTTCCTCTGTCTACATCAAACCTGTCTTGCCATGATAGGTCTTGAAATAGAGCATCTAGTTCAGGAGTCTGCTACTGGATGTGCAAGTAATGTGTCATGGAACAGTCTCAATGGGACTAGAAAAACCTCATACTAAAGTGTTTCTTTAACTATTCAAAGGAAACCTTGCTGATTGGAAACCTTGATGATCTGATTGGATATCCCCGGAGTTTACTGTAAGATGCCAAAAAATGTTCTTAAGAGTGTAGTACAGCCAGGGATTTTAGTTTTTTTGTCACCAGTTGCTTAACTTGATTCTCTGGACTTCACTCAACTCCTGTTACTGTATCATGAATGCTAAAAGTTTCACCCTTTCAAAACAGCAATATTCAAAAATGAAGCATAAAGTTCTTTTGTAATCACTGAGATCCATCCAATTCAGATTTCACATAGAAAGCGAAGATGTCCAGCAAATCATGCCCTCAGTTTTTGGATACTATTTATAATAGTCACTCTTATGGTGTATAGAATGAAGAATTTAAAATTTACTAAACCAAATTTTATGAGTTCAAGGCACTTAAAGTAACTATTTATCTAAACTTGGTTAAAAACAGTCAGAAATACATGTATTACAACTATTTAAATATACCAACCTGATAACATCCTTGTATACCCTTCGAAAATCCTTGTCTAGACAAACAGTCATAGATTTTCCGCAATTATCCTGGACTTTAATTTTTATGTAAGATGTCCTCATCATGACATTTCCAGCCTGTAGCAAATAGTGAATGGGTTATTAGCTGAAAAACTAATATCTATTTGTCATCAGAGAAGTGAACTTAAAAGCTTGACATCATAGTCATCATAGAACAGTCTCAATGGGACTAGAAACACCTCACACTAAAGTGTTTCTTGTACCACTCAAAGGAAATCTTGCTGATATTGGATGATCTGAATAGATATCCCAGAATATACTGTAAGATGCTCAAAAATGCTCTACAGAGTGTAGTACAGCCAGGGATTTTATTTTCCCTGAATTTAGCTGCCAGATATTCACTGGTGCCTTAGTGGCGATATCGCTGGCAAAACTCCTTTATGGGAGGTACCATTTCAGAGAGAACTGACCAATCGTGGAAGGTCATGGAATAAGATGCAAAGTTGCACCCACTAGCAAAGGGCCTACTCCAACAAAGTATTCAGAGGGACTCCATTTTACTGGAACTTAAGTAACTGACACTTTTTGGCAAAACTTGTGGCCAATTTCTTGTTCCTTGACCACACACTCTAGGGAAGCCAAGGTCATGCTGACTCTCCATCCTTGCAACAGATCTTTCTAAGTATCCGTAGCTTTCTCCTAATTTGTTGCTTACTGCTGCATCAGACAAAACACTTAATTCACAAAATAAATTATTTTGCCTAATTTCATTTCAGCAAGGAGCAGATGGAGTATTGGGCAGTGAGATTTGCAAGCACTGCCAGCTTCCCACAAGCGTGGGCAGCCATTGACTATATGTGCTTGTAACACAAACTTCCATATCAAAGGAAAACATTTCCAATTCCACAATGTGCAGATCACTGTGAATCATTAGAAGGGTCCTCTCATGAGAAGTACCCATGGTTTCTGGAATAACACAAATTTCCTTCATCCTGCCAAACTACTTAAACAGCTGGATATACCTGGAGGAATAGATCCAGGGGACCAATCACAGTTCTCTACTTGCACTTCCTCAAACCAATGCACTCTCCAACCTTGGCTGTTAACCACAGATGGAAAGAGCTACTTGCTTCAAATATAAAAACACATGTTTTCCCTGTCTTGCGGGTGGGATAAGGAGGACATTCAGACCCAGAGACTACTGCTGTGTTCAGTGTGCTGTACTATCTGAAAACCAAAAGACATTATCCAGCTAACAAAGTCATCAAGAGGTCCATGAGGTAAATCCTGGAAAACAGTAGGAGCAAGAATTGCCCTAAGGCGGGGTTCCCAACCTGGGGTCGACAGACCCTTTGCTTAATGGTATTAGTCCATGGCATAAAAAAGGATGAGAACCCCTGTCCTAAGGGAAGATTTTTGTAAAAAGGATCAACAGTTAAGCCCCCCAGCACAAACCAACTGATCCTATCAATACAGAATACTAGCCAGGAGAAGACAATTGGCACATAAAAATACTCTTACATGATCCTTAGCAGGTCCATCTGTGTTGTATATAGCAGAAAGCTGCACAAATTAGCAGCAGTTTTGGCAAGGATAATACAGATTCTGATTTAATATCACCAGCATATGGCGTGAAATTTGTTGTTTCGCGGCAGCATTACATTGTAATACATGGAAATAAAAATTATATATTACAAGAAGTATCTATAGAATAATAAATAGTGCAAAAAAAGAGGGGAAAATACTGAGGAAGTGTTCATGGATTCATTATCCATTCAGAAATCTGACGGCAGAGGGGAAGAAGCTATTCCTGAAATATCTTCAGGAATCTGTGCCTCCTCCTTGATGGTGGCAATAAGAAGAGGCAATGTCTTGATGAGGATTCTTAATGATGGATGCCGCCTTTTCGAGGCGTCGGCTTTAAAAGATGTCCTGGATGCCGGGGAGGCTGGTGCCCATGATAGAGTATCTGAGTTTACAGCTTTCTGCAGGCTTTTCTGATCAGACAGTAGTGCAAACAGTTAGAATGTTCTCCATAGTACATCTATACAAATTTGTTTTTGCCTTTGTGATATACTGATTCTCCTCAAACTTCTAACAAAATATAGCTGCTGTTGTACTTTCTTTGTAATTACATTAATGTTGCGCCCAGGATAGATCTTCAGAGATGTTAATTACCCAGGAACTTGAAACTGCTCACCCTTTCCACTTGTGATCCCTCGAAGAGGACTGGTGTGTGTTCCCTTGACTTCCCCTTCCTGACGTCCACAATTAATCCCTTGATCTTACTGGCAATGAGTGCAAGTTTATTGCTTCAACAGCATGCAACCAGCAGATCTATCTTGTCCTGTATGCCTTCTCGTCACCATCTGAAATTCTGCGAACAATAGTTGTGTCATCAGCAAGTTTTGAGATGGCATTCAAGATGTGCCTAGCCACGTGGTTGTGGATGTAGAGAGAGTAGAACAGTGGGCGAAGCATGCATCCTTGAGGTGTGCCAGTACTGACTGTCAACGAGGAGAAGTTATTTTTGATCTGCACAGACTGGGTCCTTGTTGAGGCAGAAGCAGCCAAGCGTTCAGTTGCAGTGGGAGCTACAGAAGCCCAGGTTTTGGAGCTTTTTGATTGGGAACGAGCGATTGATTGTATTGAACACTGAGCTATAGTCAATAAATAACAGCTTGACTTAAGTATTACAATTGACCAGGTGATCAAAGACTGAATGGGGACCCTCCGTTGTTCAGGGGTGACCATGGATGTTGCGATCTAGCTGTCTACGTGATATGCAAGTCATTATACAAGCCAGGACAGTACTACGCAGAGCAAGCTCTTGCCCATGTGGTGGGCTTCCCCTCTGACGAATCCGAAGGAGTGGCAAAGACTGATACAGCTTGACACCAGCGGCATTGCAGGAGTTGTCAATCAGTGTTGAACTCAATGTAGGATTGCCCTAGGGACTCCAGCTCCAGAATTTTCTTCAGCGTTTGCTCCCAATACCTTCCCCATGAGGGGGTATAGCCGGAAAGCAGCGGAAGTTTGAGATTAGTTTTCCTTCTCCTAGATGAGCTGCCAACCACAGCTGACGAGCCCCATCTATGTGAAGAAACTACCTGAGACAGTTACCTGCCTTTGTCCCTCCTCCTGTCGATAGAAATAGTTCCACCGCGCTTAGTAGCTAAGCCACATGTGAAGGCCGAGAGCTGGACTTGGTTGTCAGAGGTTACTTGAGATGCACGCCATTGGGAGCTTTTAATAGGCAGTGGGAGCTTATCCCCAAAATGTCCCCCGACTATGACAACCTAGAATGAACTATGTCATAGCAACACACACAAAGTGCTGGAGGAACTCAGTAGCCTAGGCAGCACCTATGGAAAAGAGTACAGTTGACGTTTCGGACCAAAACTCTTTGGCAGGCCTGTAACGTCGACTGTACTCTTTTCCATAGATGCCGACTGGCCTGCTGAGTTCCTCCAGCATTTTGTCTGTGTTGCTTGAATTTCCAGCATCTGCAGATTTTCTCTTCTTTGTGAATGAACTATGTCATTGTGGAAAATGGCAAATTAAAATATTCCTAAGTAGTTTCACTTGTACTGCATTGCATCAGAACATAGATTTAATTGCATAGAATTATACAGTAGAGAAGGAGACTCTCAGGTCTACATATATTTCCTCCCAAAATTTGTATTTAAATCTTCATTTGGAATACATGTTTTGCTAAACTGTAATTTAAATTCTATTATTATCTTTAATGTTTTCATTTCCTCTATAACTGTTCACAAATAGAATGTGGAAAAAGCCAAGTGGTAAAAGTTACCAAGATCGATATTCATAACGTTCCTAAAAATAATGGAAAAGATAAATGACAGTAAGGTTTTATACTTCAGAGAGAGTAGGAAGCGGTGGAGAGAACAAAAACAATGAGCGGTTCTGGTACAGATCTAAAGGTGATAAGTTTTTGCTGAAGAATCCGACTGATAGGTTAAGAAGGGAAGTGAGAGAGATAAAAACAAAGGAACATGTAAAAACTTGTAAAACATTGGCTACAGTTCAAAGAAACTGATTCGTTTTATATTGAGTCCGGAAGCTGCAACCCGCCCAAATGGAGCTGAGGTCTCTTAAACCTACAAAGTGCAGAAGGCCCCAGACATATTGATTAGAATTTATTTTTGGATTCTACCCCCTTCGCTTCCAGTCCTGATGCACCATCAATAACTCACTCTGAGACGTAAGAAGCAAGATATCGGCTTTTATTGACTGGAAGAATGAACAACACTACATCCTGGGGAATGAGGCCGGGCAACAGGCCTCAATCGCCTTTATACAGGGGTCTGTGGGAGGAGCCACAGGAGCAGTCCAGACAGGTATATGTAGTTCACCACAAGTCCTGATGAAGAGTCCTGGCCTAAAACTGTTGACTGTTCATTTCCCTCCATACAGTACAACAAAAGATAAAGAAAACACTGCTTAACTTTGACTGGCTACTTGAATGAAGTATTTATTTCCGTAGCCCAGTAATTTGACCTAATGGGACAGATCTTCTATGTTGAAATTATGCATGATACCCCAGGTGAAATTGTGCATGGAATCATTTCTGGATTAAATAGTGCCCATCAGGGAAAAGGTCTGAGCAATTACATACATGATTCATCTTAACACTTCATCTTAGCAGTATGTATATTGCTCCACTTTTGCACCAAATTCCATAATCATGAGGGGATCGGTCATTTCCATAAATTACCAACATAAGTACTGTATAGTATAAAGGGAATCTACAACCTTCCTCCTTAGTCACTAAGTAATAAACAATGCCTTCTTAGATTGGTGGAGACTTGAATTAAAGGGTCACTAATATAACTTTAGTCTTAGCATCTGCCAGACTAATTATTAATTACTCTATATAAATGGAGAACTATCACTGATGAATGTAGCATTTTGCATTATGTACCTCAGAAGTAAAGACCCTTCATCAGGACTGGAAGACAAGGGGGCAGAAACCAGAATAAATCCTGATGAATATGTTTGCATCCTCCTGCACTTTTCAAAGGTGATGATTGTTCTGGAGTTATGTGAATATCAGAATCAGGTTTATTTTCACCAGCATGTGACGTGAAATTTGTTAACTTAGCAGCAGCAGTTCAATGCAATACATAATCCAGCAGAGAGGGAAAAAAATAAATAAAATAAAACATAATAATAAATAAACAAGTAAATCAATTACATATGTTGAATAGATTTTTTAAAATGTGCAAAAACAAATACTGTATATTAAAAAAAAGTGGGTTAACGTCCAAAGCTTCAATGTCCATTTAGGAATCGGATGGCAGAGAGGAAGAAGCTGTTCCTGAATTGCTGAGTGTGTGCCGTCAGGCTTCTGTATCTCCTACCTGATGGTAACAGCGAGAAAAGGGCATGCCCTGGGTGCTGGAGGTCCTTAATAATGGATGCTGCCCTTCTGAGACTCCGTTCCCTAAAGATGTCCTGGGTACTTTGTAGGCTAGTGCTCAAGATGAAGCTGACTAGATTTACAACCTTCTGCAACTTCTTTCGGTCTTGTGCAGTAGTCCCCACATACCAGACAGTGATGCAGCCTGTCAGAATGCTCTCCACGGTACAACTATAGAAGTTTTTGAGTGAATTTGTTGACGTGCCAAATCTCTTCTAACTCCTAATAAAGTATAGCTGCTGTCTTGCTTTCTTTATAACTGCATCAATATGTTGTGACCAGTTAAGATCCTCAGAGATCTTGATACTGAGAAACTTGAAGCTACTCACTCTCTCCACTTCTAATCCCTCTATGAGGATTGGTATGTGCTCCTTCATCTTACCCTTCCTGAAGTCCACAATCAGCTCTTTCCTTTTACTGACATTGAGTGCCAGGTTGTTGCTGTGGCACCACTCCACTAGTTGGCATATCTCACTTCTGTACGCCCTCTTGTCAGCACCTGAGATTCTTCCAACAATGGTTGTATCATCAGCAAATTTATAGATGGTATTTGAGCTGTGCCTAGCCACACATTTATGTGTAAACAGAGAGTAGAGCAGTGGGCTAAGCACACACCCCTGAGGTGTGCCGGTGTTGATCATCAGCGAGGAGGATATGTTATCAACAATCTGTACAGGCTGTGGTCTTCTGGTTAGGAAGTCAAGGATCAATTACAGAGGGAGGTACAGAGACCCAGATTCTGCAACTTCTCAATCAGGATTGTGGGAATGATGGTATTAAATGCTGAGCTATAGTCGATGAACAGCATCCTGACGTAGGTGTTTGTGTTGTCTAGGAGGTCTAAAGCCACCTAGTCAACACAATATTTATTTAATATTAATTAAAGCAAGAGCCAGTCTTCAGTTCTTAATGTAAATTGTAAATTGCAAGCAGTAAAGAAGTTAAAAGCACACCTTTGCTGATAAACAATACTGTTTGTGGAGCACAAACTAAGATATATGGTTTGCAAAATGGTGATTATGAGACATTCGCATATACATCAGCCAAACATTAAATCAATGGGGTAATGTTAATTGGCCTGCATCAATTCAGGCAACTATGGGTTTAAGCAATTTGCAGCTTTATGACTTGAGTTAAAGGAAGCTTTCAGATCAAATTGGTATTATCACTTAGCACCTCAAATAGCTGATCTGTCAACAGGTTTGAGTGTCTGCCATCTCTGTCCCCAGAAGCTTTTAGACTTACTTGTGTATTACATTGCCCCAGCAAAAGTGTTTGAAATTCATAGGCATCTGTGACTGTAGATACGAAATTGGCAACACAAAATATTGAAGTAGACAATATCATTGTAGTTACTGAAATTGTATTGTATCACCTGCCATTACTATTAATCTTAAGGTTATAAAATGTGATGAACTTTTAAATTTGTGAGACTCTACCCTGAGGATCTCCAGAAGAAAGTCTGCTGTTTGTGATGTATAAAGATTTCCATATCACCAGCATCAGTATCCCTCTAATTACTTTGATCACAGTCACAACAGTGACAAATTGGCATACAGGAAGGAGACTGAAAATATGATTGAGTGGAGTCACAACAACAACCTCTCACTCAAGGTCAGCAAAACCAAAGAGCTGACTATTGACTACGAGAAGCTAGACTGGACTGCCAACACAGATGCCTTGTGCAGGAAGGCACAGAGTCGACTGTACTTCCTTAGAAGGTTGGCGTCATTCAATGTCTGCAGTGAGATGCTGAAGATGTTCTATAGGTCAGTTGTTGAGAGCGCCCTCTTCTTTGTGGTGGCGTGTTGGGGAGGAAGCATTAAGAAGAAGGACGCCTCACGTCTTAATAAGCTGATAAGGAAGGCGGGCTCTGTCGTGGGCAAAGTACTGGAGAGTTTAACATCGGTAGCTGAGCGAAGGGCGCTGAGTAGGCTACGGTCAATTATGGAAAACCCTGAACATCCTCTACATAGCACCATCCAGAGACAGAGAAGCAGTTTCAGTGACAGGTTACTGTCGATGCAATGCTCCTCAGACAGGATGAAGAGGTCAATACTCCCCAATGCCATTAGGCTTTACAATTCAACTGCCAGGACTTAAGAACTTTTTTTAAAGCTATTATTAATGCTTTTTGAGTTAGTGATTTAGATGCATATCATATTATTACTGAGTTAAGTATTGTATGTAATGAGTTTTTGCTACAACAAGTGTATGGGACATTGGAAAAAATGTTGAATTTCCCCATGGGGATGAATAAAGTATCTATCTATCTATCTATCTATCTATCTATCTATCTATCTATCTACAGGAGGAAGAAGTTAGGGGTCAATGAGCTAGTGCTCATTAGGAGATCTGAGATGGAGAGGGTCAGTAACTTTAAATTCCTGGGCATTATCATATCAGAGGATCTGTCCTGAGACCAGCACATAAATGCTTTCTCAAAGAAAGCGTGGTAGTGGCTTAACTTTCTTAGAAATTTATGCAGATTCAGCATGTTATCTAAAACTCTGACAAAGTTGTGTACGTCAGCAGTGGGAAGTATCTTTACTGGTTGTATCATGGTCAGGTATGGAAACACCAATGCCCAAGAACAGAAAAGCCTGCAAAAGGTAGTGGGTACAGCCCAGTTCATCACATGAAAAGCTGCCCCCCTCCCCGAAACCCCACCAGTGAGCACATCTACAACGAGTGCTGCCACAAGAAAGCAGAATCTATCATCAAGAACTCGCACCATCCGGGCCATTATCTCTTCTCAATGCTACCACCAGGAAGAAGGTACAGGGGTCTTTGGTCCCATACCACCCAAGTTCAGGAACAGTTATTACTCTTCAACCATTAGGCTCCTGGACCAGCATGGACATCTGCACTCACCACAACAATGAACTGATCATTGAACACAACCACTGAACTCACTTTCAAGGCTTCTACAATTCATGTTTTCAGTTTTATTTATTTAGTTATTTGCCTGTTTGTTTGTTTGTTTATTTATTTATTATTATTAGCTTCTTTTTGTATTTGCACAATTAGTCAATCTTTGCTTTTCTTTGATTCTATTGAAGTAATCTGTTCTACTGTAAATGCCTGCAAGTAAATTAATTTCAGGGTAGTATTTGGTGACATATACATACTTTGTTAGTAAGCTTACTTAGAACTTTGGTACAAGATGCTGCCACATTTACCAGGCTGATCACCTCATCCCAATTATGGTATAGGACTTGATCAGGACATTGGAACTTTGGTAGGAATGGAATGCTTACCACACACACTGCTGGTAACTACCACATCCTCCCTTGCTACTGTTCCTTTCTTCTTTAAGGCAACTATTTATGCAACTGGTCTGAGATTCTTTAAAGTCTCAATACTTTTCCAGCGGTCAGCATAACAACGATACTCAAAGTTGTGAGCTCCAAAAGCACTGACCTTTGGCTACTATTTGGCATGGATCTGTTTGAAAATAAAAACTAGTATTTTTAAAACTACATTCTTGCCCAGTTTTGCAATCTTTTATTTACAGGTGACCCACCCACAATGGCATGTGTTTATTGCTTCATAAAGATGAAATCTATTTCCTATGTGATAGTGTCTTAAAATTGTGTTTGGAGCCCTAAGGGGTTATACACTCTAATTATCATAATCAACACATTTACAGTTTGAAAGAAGTTGGAATTATCATTATTCAAAGAAAGTGTCTTACGAAATCAGAGTATTAACAGACTGTAGGCCCATTTTAAATATCTCAGTAATTCTGGCCAGTTAAAATTAGTCTGCTTAATTATGATGGAAGCCTTCTACTTGAAATATTCACTTATTACATTGAAACATAAGATATAAATGCTCAATTTTTGGAGTATATTAATGAGCTAGTTACATAGGAAAAGTTCAATAGGCATTTTTGTGGTAGGAACCATTGATGACCAGTAGATCTATTTGTTCAGTACTGCTATCTCCATTCTGGCCTAGGATTATCTATCGTCGCAACTCTCATTGTTACTCTAGGTTTGACTTGTCCAGTCCTCTCCCACTTAGCTTTCTATTTTCCCACCCTGCAAAATTACCTCATTCAAAATTTGTTACCCTTATTTTACCATGCACCATATCTTGTTCTTTCATTATCCCAGTGCTTGTAAACAATATTATTTTCTGATCTGACAACACCTCATTTTAGCTCCCTTAATGGGCTCATCCTTCCATTGTTTTCTCAGATTCTCTTGCTCTAAAACCATCAGATGCTGAAGCTCATTTCTGGTCAATGACTTGTGCATCATGGTTTTTCAAATCCCATTTTCTTTCCAGAGTCTTGGCCACAAGCATTGAAATTTCCTGTAGAATCTACTCCTCAATTCTACCTCTTCTTTTAAACTTCTTAAACGTACCTCTTTGTCTAAACCTTTTTTTATCTGTCATCTTATCTCCATATGTAGCTTTGTACAAAGTTTTATTTTATGATATTTCTCTGATGGCGTTTGGAGGTAGAACACAGAACGGGAACCGGCCTTCTGGCCCACAATATTGTACCTATCTACTTAAATTAGTAATTAAATGCCAAACAATGTCCATATCTCTATAATCAGTAGATTTATGTGCCCACCTGAGAACCTCATAAATTTTCCATTTTTTAGTTCCAGGTCTTTTTCAATTTTTCATGAATGGGATGTGAACTTACATTTTATTCAGCCACGTAACTGCTAGATTTGAAAGCTATACCTGAGACTCTGGGTGATGACAAAACAGGCTTTGACTGTGAAGTCCTGTGAGCTCTTGATTTTGCTCACAATGGAAGAATTGCCACTTGGGTTGAGTCATCAGGGACCAATGAATTGTACATTGTGAACAACGTGGAGGAACAGGTAGGAGCAGAACACTTTTTCTTCTATCTGAATAGTCCAGTCTTTTGTGGCCTGATCCCTCTGATGCTTTCATCTCCCTCTCACCTTCCTGTGACTGCTACTTGGGAAGAGAGTAGAAAAATTCAAGGCCCAGACTTACCCCACTGAGCCTCTAGGACTTGAGAAGATGCAGGCAGAGGAAAGATAAGTAAACAGCCATTGTGTTTTGTAAGAATCTTTAAAAAAGCAGTTGCTCAATCAGTCTTCTATCCTCTGGCCTTGTGCCCACTGTTAAGCTTTCCCTCCACCCTCTTAGATTGGTGGAGTGATTATTGATAGGAAATTCCTGCTATTTTGAGTGTTGGTCTGTCCACATTAACAAATTTCATGACACATGCCGGTGATATTAAACCTCATTCTGATTTTGATTCCATGTGTATCAGCAAACAAATTTGACCTGTGGACCAGGTCAGGTTTCATCTTGAAATCATTTACATCTGTGTGCTACAGCCAGCCATATAAACTCTTTGATATCTAGATGCAGAAAGGGTAACCTAACCATGCCATAGAGATGTTTCCTAAAGTGCAATGCTGCACAGTATTATGACTGCTGAAGACCTTTTCTGTTTATTTCATTATATTTTGTTTTAACGTGTAATACTGTATATCTGCTGAAGAAACATGGTCATTAACAAAAGTTACACGTGCTAACAGAATTTCCAAAAGGGCAAATGTAATCTTGGTTTATCACCTGATCAAAGGCAGCTTTAACCACAATTATCAACACTTCAGTGAAAGTCAAGGTAGATTACATGTCACAGTGAAACATAAGATGACTCTTCCAGACAACCTGCAAGCCAATTTCATCACTCTATGGTTAAGTATGTCCTTTTTTAATGATAATTTTCACTAACCGAAGATGTTTTTCCAGATAGGTTTGTCTTACTTGTTACTTCTGATACGCTTACAGCCAGACAGACAAGATCTGCAAAATAAAATTGCATTGCACTCTGAGGCTATGAAATTAAATATCTTCAGATATATTTTATGGCTACATGTCATTGATACTCAGTCTATAACATGTTATCATAAGATCTGCCAGACTTCCTAATAATTCTACAATGTTTTCAATTTCTTTCCAATTTGTGTCATTATAAGATTTCTGCAAATATTGTTCAAAGAACAGTGGTTAACAGTATAATCTGGTTAACTAACAATTTAGCTCTTCCAAACCTTATTTTATCGTTTGTCATAATAATTGTCATAATTATTTTGTGACAAACTTCATATTTCTCTGATCTGAATTTAAATGTTATTTAAATAAAATTAGAGTTATAAAACATGATCATAAATATATCCTCAATTCATGGTAATTACCTCTAGTGAGTTGATATATTGTACCATCAGGTCTGTTTTTCTCTTTGCATGGCTGGGGAAGAGGACTGCAAATTAATGTGATTTGAACCAGGAAACCCCATAATCACTAAACTTCATGTCATTATTTTACAATTATTTAATGGTTATCTGTTCTATTATCCATGCATTACACAAGGACCTCCTGAGAATGCAAAAATAACATGTACCTATCACTAAATGGACCTATGGAAGGGTCCAACTTTACTAATTTGGTAACAGTTACCCAACCATTTCAGGATTGTTCAGTGTGATAAAGTAGAAGTAAGTTACACCTAACTATTTAAAGTGTTAAAATGCAAGAAACATCTTGACACTTTAATCTAATAAAATCTGCCCTAGAAATTGAATTACATGGCATCATGTTTCAGTTTGTTACCTGTATCAAATTTTATAAAACAATTCTACAAATGAACTTATCTGTGAGAGCCACAAGAGTCTACTATTTTACTTCTGGGTTCTCCATGTACCCTATTGTACTAATAAATGAAAAAGGCTGGAAATGTATAATGGCTTTCATTAGCATCCACTGCACAGCAAGATTGCACTTCCAGGATTTTAGATCACCTACGCATGGCTCATAGACCACTCAGCCAAATGAAGACTTTCATGGTATTATTAAAGTAAAATAAAATTCACAGTAAAATTATCAAAGAATGTATATATTAACATATGCATCTGTCAGTGCATAACCCAGCACTGGAAGCATTTCTTCAGTAAGTCCACAAATAGTACTGCTCTTTGGAAACGCTATCAAAAGTCTGTGCAAAATGAAGATTGATTCCCTGACTCTCTCTCTCTACTCTTAACAACCAATCACAGGAACATACACCCTCCTCCACCCAACCAATTGTGCTCTTCATTCAGACCCAGAACTTGCCTGTTTACCTTAGTTTCTTTAACTAAGGGCACAATGGGAAGGCTTTTAAGAGGGGAAGGCCAATTCCTTTGAGCATGATGCCCTACTCAACAGCAACAGAAATAACAAATTCTCATACAGGTTGGCTCACTGTCACCATCTATTTAATGTACTTTACAGGCCCCTTTCAATTTCTAACTCTGTGTTATAATAGTAAATCTATTTTAAACAAGTCAAAATTATTAATCATCAACTCTGCCTCCTTTCATGTTTCTCAGGCAATTAAAGGGAGTTTGTCACTTGATGCTCAAGAATAGTTTTTGTCAAATGGGAGGTGCCACCTTCAAGGCAGTAAGTTGATAAACTGGTTTCTGTTTTCTTTTAAACCAAGAGGAACACTAACAACAAACCAGAAACCTTTGTTGGTTTTTATTTATGTATAGTTTTTAATAAATCTTATTGTATTTTCCTTTTCCGTGCAGACATTTACAGGAAAATAAAGAATCTCAGGGTAGTATATGGTGACATAAATGTACTTTGATAATAAATGTACTTTGTCTTGTTCTCTTTGTTGTTAAAATATAGGCAGCATTGGGAGGAAGTATGCAGGAGAAAAATAATTTAAACATGGCCCTAATTTAAAATGAAATAACTTCAGTATCCAAAAAAGTCGTGCTTTATATATTTATACATATAACAAACACTAGTTATCTTCAAACTAAGTTATCACAGGTTACTGTCGATGCAATGCTCCTCAGACAGGATGAAGAGGTCAATACTCCCCAATGCCATTAGGCTTTACAATTCAACTGCCAGGACTTAAGAACTTTTTTTTTTTAAAGCTATTATTAATGCTTTTTGAGTTAGTGATTTAGATGCATATCATATTATTACTGAGTTAAGTATTGTATGTAATGAGTTTTTGCTACAACAAGTGTATGGGACATTGGAAAAAATGTTGAATTTCCCCATGGGGATGAATAAAGTATCTATCTATCTATCTAACAGATTCATGACATACCTTCAGTTCCATTTGAAGGAATTGCTTTCATTGCTATGCCTGTGCAATGACATGCAAGTTGTTTTGTATGTTCCCTGTTGCTCAATGCAATCTAAAATGGGAAACGATAAAAAAATGGATGTAATATCTATCATGAAAGTAAATGCTTTCAATAAACATTAAAGGCAATGGGTTTGAAATCAAGATTTTCCTTTTTTCATAGTACTTTGCCAACCATGTACAGTATATAATAAATTCTGCTAAAGAAAAAAACTAAATTTTCAATTATATCTACTTCATTATATAAACATAAGTTTCTTTATAAATGTGCAAGATAAATCCTGTTTTGACCATGCTTGGAAAATTGTGTTTAATGCTGGTCACTTCATTATAGGAAGGATATGGAAGCTTTAGAGAGGGTGCAGAGGAGATTTAACAGGATGCTGCCTGGATGAGAGAGCATGTCTTATGAGTATAAGTTGAGCAAGCAAAGGCTTTTCTCTTTGGAGTGAAGGAGGATGAAAAGTGACTTTATCAATAGAGGTGTACAAAATGATAAGAGGCATAGATCGAATTAACAGCCACAGACTTTTTGCCAGGGTCAAAATGGCTCATAAGAGGGGGCATCATTTTAAGGTGATTGGAGGAAAGTATAGTGGGAGGGGGGATGTTAGAGGTTTACACAGAGGGTGGTGAGGGCTTAGAATGTGCTGCCAGGGGTGGTGGTGGTAGCAGATACATTAGGGACTTTTAAGAAACTCTTAGATAGGTACATGGATGATAGAAAAATGGAGTGTGGGAAAAGTTAGATTGATCTTACAGTAGGTTAAAATGTTGGCACAACATCATGGGCTGAAGGACCTGTACTGTGCCATAATATTCTATAAAAATATACCATTTTAAATATATCTATCAACATAAAACAAGTTAATTTCAATGTATAATTGTAACTGATGGGTATTGTGAAAGCTGAGGTTGTGGAATACCTAAAAGTTGAGGAATTGTAAATTTCTCATATAACTATTTGAATTATTACATACATTCATAAAATACTTTGTAATAAACTTTTTAAAGATTGTTAGGTGTACTTTCATCAGATTTCATTGATCATAGTTTCCTGATGATGAAGTCACTTCCTGCATTGAGTTTTCACCTACATCTGATTAACAAGATGCTAGAATTCTGACTGTGCTTCGATTTCTGAATAAACAGTGTGAGTTTGGACATATTCAGGCCATAAACAGCATTGCTTAAATGCAAGTTTGTTGCCTTCTTGTGCTATCGTTGTATAGCTAAGTGACACAGCATGGAAAGCAATCCATTATTCATAAATTGAAGCTAGCACCAGCGCTCTGCTGAGTCTATCTGATAACCTTCACTACTCCCTTTAAGAATTCCTGTTGGGGCTCTGGCATAATTACATACTAGAAACTGGACCTGCCGAGGAAGCTAGCTATTCACCAGTTTTGGCAAATGAATGATGGTTGACCCCAGTGCTTTCACACGGCATTCAGAACCCCGAAGGTGCTGAATAAGTGGGTGTATACTGCATTCCATTTGGATCAATCTGTCACCTGAAAATGGGTGATCCAATTACTTGGTAAAAATGTCCAGTGGCATAATCTTTTTGTTCTTCAGAAAGCCCTCCTGCATATTGGTTGTGATGGAAAAATCAAAATGAACGCCAATTAAATGTATTCAATTAGGATAGAAATGCACAGCTATTATTAGCCTTCCTCTTTACAACCATGTCTAAATAAGTATACACAAACGAATGTATTTTAAAGCTATCTCTATAATCTAAAACGTGATAGCACAGCAGCCATGAAGAGCTGAATGGTTTACCCATTTCCTGTCCCTGTAAACTGTTTATAATCTAAGCAAAAATGTGGCCGCACACTGAGTTCCCATCATGCCTGCAGCCCTGAAGAAGCTGGTAAATCCATTCTGCCAGTCCTCTGAAATCCTGTTCCTGTGTACAGGCTGTACATAAGCTGGATATCTGTCAGCTGGGGAGAACCTGTTTTAAGTCCATACATTCAAGAATATTGCTTGTTTGAATATTCCTGATGATGCTTCACCACACGAGAACGATCTGGTGCCTGAGGTAAAAATAGCATTTGCAAAGAGGGTGTGTTGGATACATAGCCAACACTTAGTTGTCCCAGTTCTTCCACTCATTTTCAATGATTATAACCTTCTAGATTTGACAACATGAATTTAGAATGGAGGGTGGGGGGAGGTGGAGAGGAATGTACAAATGTTCAAACTGGCTGCATCAAGAAGCTGGCTTCAGCTATCTGCCTTCTATGTAAGTGTAGCAAATAACCCCTTCACGATATGCAGATTGGCAGTTTTATCAATTTTCACTTATCACTTGATTGCTGACTTCAAAACCATCACGTGGCAAGATTTCATCACTACATAGTTCTTGGCCCTCACCTCTATCTGCAAGGTATTCTGACACTGATTAGCTCCAGCACATTCTGACATGGAGATGTACAGCCTTTCAGCCCACCTGTCGGTATTGACCATGGTATCATATTTTCCTGCATTTGGCCCATTTCCCTCTCAACATTTGCTATCTGTGATACCTGTTCAAATGCCTTAACGTTGCAATCACACCCATCTCCATCACCTCCTCTGGCAGCTTGTGACACATACCCACCAGTCTCTGTCAAAACACTGTCTCTCAGACTTCTATTAAATCGTTAACCCTCTCACCATAAACCTTTGCCTTCTAGTTTTAGACTCCGCTATCTCATGACCATCTTCCATAATGTGATGCCCCAACTTATATACAGAATCCTTTGTCAATGAAGGTTAACATGTTAGTTGCCTTCTTCACATCTATATTTACCCTGCCCTCATCAAGTCACTTCACCTCTTCATAAGTTTAAATTAAATTTGAGAGACACAAATTCCCACACACAGTTAACCATCTCTATTCAATCCTTGCCTTTCCAAATGAAGACAGACTGTTCTCTTAGACTGTTCTCTAATAGCTTTCCTACTACTGATGTTGAGTTCACTGGGCCTATAGTTCTCTGGCTTGTCCTTGCAGCCTTTCCTAAATAAAGACAAATATTAGCTACTTTCTGGACTTTCAGTCCTTACCCATGGCTTTGGAAGACACAAAAATCTCTACCAGGGCTCTAGCAGTTTCTTCCCTTGCTTCCCACAAGGATTAATGTGGCCAGGCCCCAATGATTTAAGCATCCTTATGCACTTCAAGACTGCCAATACTTCCTCTTTTGTGATCATTAATCTTTGTCTTTGGACCCTGAATCTTTCTAACCTTGTAATCAACATAAAACTTAGACCCTGGGATTAACCCTAATGAATGCAAACAATTATTAATCCAAGTTCAACCATTTCACTAATTATTTTATCTGTATTCTTCATATTATAATATTTAATTGGGAGATTAGATGTAGAAATTGGGGCTGAATACACATGTAACCAAGGACAAACATCTATCCTATCATCTTCACTATAAGTAAGTAAAACAACTTTATTTGGTAATTTTAATTTGCTTCTTAAATAGGACAGCAGCTCATGATTACACAGTGACAAAAGGATATGTTGCCTCTTACTTTTTTGTACGCAACTGCAATGTGTCCACCTATTCCTTCTGATATTGCCCTCCTTCTCACCAGAGTGGATTCTGCAAGGAAATAGTGAAAGGTTTCTCATTATCAGTATAGGAAACTGAAAAGTCAGTGAAATGGTGGATTTAAACTAAGGAACACCGCCTTCATGAAAACACATCAGCAAACTTAACTTTATATTTTCTTACAATGTACCTTGTACTGAAAGTCACTTTCAAACTTTCACAATTGTAACATTTAATTTATCCTTCTTATTAAAAAAATTAAAACTTTTTTAGAACATTGGGATTCTTTAAACCTCAGCATTTGAACATCTAAACATAGATGAGTTCAAAAAAAGTCAACTGTGTTTTTGATTTATTTTGATATGAATTTCTTTGGAATTTCTTTTAAATATCAAACGTTTTACAAATTCCTGTCCTGATAAGTCACCTGGAGATTCCCCTTGCACTCCCAGCATGTACATCTAGTTTAAAATAAATCCCAGCAGGTGCAGTGGCCTTTCTACATGACAATATCACACTAGAACAATCAGCATGTTCCATGGTTCCCTGCCTAGTGAGTGGCATTTTCAGTTTTAGTAACACTTGGTGTGTGTTTGCCAGCCTGATGCATTCAAAGCTAGTGACTGGGATGATGACTAACATTTTTCTGGAGATTTGCATCTGAGTTTTACTGTTTGCCATTTCCCTACCTATTCTTTAGTACCTTGCTATTGATGCATGTGCTGTGCAATCACACCCTATTGTGGACTCCTTCCACAAGACACCATCTTGGAGAACATACGCATCTTGCATATACACTCAGTGGCCACTTTTTTATATGCAGGAGGTACGCTGAGTGTATTTCTGTATGTTCATGGTCTTCTGCTGCTGTAGTCCATCCACTTCAGAGATGCTCTTCTGTACTCCATTGTTGTAATGTGCGGTTATTTGAGTTACTGTTACCTTCCTGTCAGCTTGAGCCAGACTGGCCATTCTCTGACCTCATTAAGAAGGCATTTTCACCCACAAAACTGCTGCTGACTTTTTTTTTTGTTTCTCACACCATTCTCTGTAAACTCTGGAAAATGTCGTGCATGAAAATCCCAGCAGTCCTTGATATACTCAAACCATCCCATCAAACCCACCAACTTTGGTGGTCCATGGTCAAATTCACTTAGATCACATTTCTTCTCCATTCTGATGTTTGATCTGACAACAAATGAACCACTTGACCATGTCTGTATGATATGAGATGCTGCCACATGATTGGCTAATTAGGTATTGTATTAACGAGCAGGAGTACTGGTGCACCAAATAAAGTGGCCATGTATAATATTCTTTCAAAGTATTCTCTTGATCCAAGTTGACTAAGCATGTGCCCATTCTTTCTTGTACATACAGATAACTGTATCTCTGAATAGCAGAAGGTCAGAATAGTCAGAGATCGATCTATATGCAGTATACAGAATGACTAACCTAGCTGAATCACCACTTCAAACCATACATGTCATGATTGGTGATGGTCTTTTGCAGAATCTTGTAATCCACATTATGCAGCAAGGTGGTAAATTTATTTATTATTGTCACATGTACCGATGTACTGTGAAAACCGTGTGTTGCATAATGTTTGTAGAGACTAATTCATTATAGCACTGAATTGACGTAGTACTTGGCAAAACAATAAAATAATGCAGAATCAAGTCAAGTCACTTTTTATTGTCATTTCGCCCATAACTGCTGGTACAGTACACAGTAAAAATGAGACAACATTTTTCAGGACCATGGTGCTACATGAAACAGTACAAAAACTACACTGAACTACATAAAAACAACACAGAAGAAAACTACACTAGACTACGGACCTACCCAGGACTGCATAAAGTGCACAAAACAGTGCAGGCATTACAATAAATAATAAACAAGATAATAGGCACAGTAGAAGGCAGTATGTTGGTGTCAGTTCAGACTCTGGGTACTTGGGAGTCTGATAGCTTGGGGGAAGAAACTGTTACATAGTCTGGTCGTGAGAGCCCGAACGATTCGGGTGCCTTTTCCCAGATGGCAGGAGGGAGAAGAGTTTGTATGAGGGATGCGTGGGGTCCTTCTGATGCACCATCAATAACTCTCCGAGACGTGTGGTGAGATATAGGCTTTTATTGGCTGGAAGAAAGAACAAGCAGCAATTGACCACCATACTACATCCTGGAGACTGAGGCCAGGGCTCAGGCTCCAATTGCCTTTATACCGGGGTCCGTGGGAGGAGCCACAGGAGCAGTCAGCGGGGGGCGTGTCCAGACAGGTAAATGTAGTTCACCACACCTTCATAATACTGTTTGCTTTGCGAATGCAGTGTGTAGTGTAAATGTCTGTAATGGCAGGAAGAGAGACCCCGATGACCTTCTCAGCTGACCTCACTATCCGTTGCAGGGTCTTGCGATCCGAGATGGTGCAATTTCCGAACCAGGCAGTGAAGTACTTATAATTCCAGAGATAGTGCAGTGTGGAAATAGGGTGCAAGGAGGTAATGAGGCAGATTGTGTGGTTAAGAGTCAATTTTTATCATGCTAAGGAACTGCTCAGTAGTCTTATAACAGCAGGAGGGAAGCTGTCCTTGAGCCTGATGGTATGTGCTTTCAGGCTTTTTTACAGGCTGCCCAAAGAGGGGTCTTTAGTTATGCTGGTTGCTTTACCGAGGCAACAAGAAGTACTGTATAGACGGAGTCTATGGAGGGGAACATGTGCAAAATGCTGAAGGAACTTTGCAGTCCAGGCAGTATCTATGGAAAAGAGTATAGTCAACGTTTTAGGCCAAAAGGTTTCCGTGACGTGCTTAGCTGTGTTCAGAACTCACTGCAGTTTCTTGCTGTCATGGCAATGCAGTTGCCATATCAACCATGATGTATCTGGATAGGATGCTTTCTATGATGCATTGGTAAAAAATTGGTAAGGGTCAAAGGAGACACGTCAAATTTCTTTAGCCCCCTGGGTCACCATGTTCTGACCATTGATTTCTTCCCATTCTAGAGGAGGTAACAGTTCTGTTTTTATCTCCTCCTCTTCAGAGGAACATTGTGAGGATCTCCTCTCTGCATTCTGAAATGTTCTCAGTTAGAACAAACAGCTGGTCCAATCTCTTCCACTTGCCATTCTAAACTTTTTTGATATGAGATAAGAAATTAAGGGAGTCTGTGCTCTTTGTGTCTTCACGTTGTCTGGCTTAGCAATAGAACGATTTTGGATCATGAATGTGCCAGTTTTCAAGCACATTTTTGAGCTTCGTCTAACTTAAAGCTGCTGATCAAAAACTTGCCTCTGCAAAAGGTAATTTCATGCTCTGGCTTGGAAGATGAAATTGGGGAATCCCAAGGCAAGAGGTTTTTTTGAATCCTTAGCTTTTGGAGCTGCATTTAGATATAAATCAGACCCAATTAGCAACTGAAGGAATAGATCTGCGTACATTTCTTCAGCTGGCACATTTCCCTTTTACTCTCTCTTGCTTTTGCATTGTGGATGGGGAACTTCTTGATGTTTGCTTCGATTGCTTTTGAATACTAAATCAGGGAATTGAAAGGCTTTGTGGTTCTCCCACCTGTGTGTAGACAGAAAGGATTCACATGGAGTTCAATTCAGAACAAGCTTTTTCTTTATTACAACTTGGCATCAACAGGGGAGTCACTCGTCCTAGAACATATGCTCCCCATCCAAAGTTTTCATTATTTTAAGCTAATTTTATCTATTTTTCCCCACTGCTTCTGCCCCAAGCCTTTCGACGTGACAAGATCACAGCACCCATGTTTTATGTCAACTGTATGCAGTTCTGCTTTTACCTTATGTACAATGCAAGCTCCAAACCTGGAGTTTTATGAAGCTGTTGCTAGGCTTGTGTCCAGTGTTCACTGTAGTTTAGCCTACAACGTGGCTTGGGCTGGTTGAGCCCGAACAGACTTTCACAGCCTGGCACCAACTCTGTAGGGTCTCTCTTTATCTCTCTGCTACATGCTTATCCCAATCTCTCTCCGTTAAACTACAGAACCAAGAATTCTTCTTAAGTCAAGAATTGACTCAAGTCAGTATGTTTTGGTCGTGTTCTGCATTGAAACATATTTGGAAGTCTATTTTCTCTTCACCACAACACTTAATTCCCTTTTTATACAGAAATCTATCTAATGGTGTCTTAAATATACTTAATGAGGTAGCCTCTACTGCTTCCCTGGGCAAAGAATTCCACAGATTCACTAATTTCTGGGAGAAGCAGTTTCTTCTCATCTTTGTCCTAAATCTATTACCTTGAATCTTGAGGTTATGTCCTCTTATTCTAGTCTCACTTAGCAGTGGAAACAACTTCCTGCCTCTAGTTTATCACTTCCTATAATTTTATACTTCTCTATAAATTCACCCTGCAATGGGTAGTCAAAACTGCCTCACTGGCACCAGCCTTCCCACCATCAATGGCGTTTACAGTGAAAGGTGCCAGAAAAGAGCCAGTAATAA
This sequence comes from Hemitrygon akajei, assembly GCF_048418815.1. Classification (NCBI taxonomy): domain Eukaryota; kingdom Metazoa; phylum Chordata; class Chondrichthyes; order Myliobatiformes; family Dasyatidae; genus Hemitrygon; species Hemitrygon akajei. The sequence continues at coordinate 33,211,943 of NC_133145.1, forward strand.
CATGAAGGATCCCACCCACCCTGCTCACCCTCCCATTCCCATCAGGGAGGATGTCTACATAGCATCCATGCCAGAACCACCAGACTCAAAATAGCTAGTTTCCCAAAGAAGTAAGGTTGATCAGCACCTCCACTCGGTAACTCAACTCTCCAATTACCCCACCACCACTACTTTATCATTTCCTGTCAGTCTCCTTACCTAGAGTCACTCCTGTGCCTCACGTTATTTTAAAGATCAATATAAGCTATCTTATATATTTACATTATTATGTTTTTTTAAATATATTTTTTATATATTCTTTATCTTATTGTGCTTTTTTAGTGTTGCATCAGATCCAGAGTAACAATTATTTCTTTCACCTTTACATTTGTTTTGGTAATGAAATTAAATAATCTTGAATCTTCTTCTGAATCACAGGCAACTCAATCTCTCCTGAAAGGCTAACCTCCTCACTTCCTCTGCACCTCCTCCAAAGCCAGTATGTCTTTCCTCAACAACACACACAATATGCTAGATGAACTTAGCAGGTCAAGCAGCATCTATGAAAATGGATAAACATTCGATATTTTGAGCTGAGTCCCTTCATCAGGATGAGAAAGGGGGAAGATGCCAAAATAAAAAGCTGGGGCAAGGGGAAGGAAGATAACTAGAGAGAGCGAGCAGCTTCAAGTTCCTGGGTGTCAAGATCTCTGAAGATCTAACCTGGTCCCAGAATATTGATGTAGTCATAAAGAAGGCAAGACAGCAGCTATACTTTATTAGGAGTTTGAAGCGATTTGGCATGTTAACAAATACGCTCAAAAACTTCTATAGCTGCACCGTGGAGAGAATTCTGACAGGCTGCGTCTTAGTCTGGTATGGAGAGGCTACTGCACAGGACTGAAAGAAGCTGCAGAGGGTTGTAAATCTAGTCAGCTCCATCTTGGGTACTAGCCTACAAAGTACCCATGACACCTTCAGGGAGCAGTGTCTCAGAAAGGCAGCGTCCATTATTAAAGACCTCCAGCACCCAGGGCATGTCCTTTTCTCACTGTTACCATAAGGTAGGAGATACAGAAGCCTGAAGGCACACACTCAGCGATTCAGGAACAGCTTCTTCCCCTCTGCCATCCGATTCCTGAATGGACTTTGAAGCTTTGGACACTACCTCACTATTTTTAATATACAGTATTACTGTTTTTGCACTTTTTAAAATTATCTATTCAATATATGTAATTGAATTACTTGCTTATTTATTATGTTTTATTTTATTTATTATTATTACTTTTTTTCTCTCTCTCTGCTACATTATGTACTGCATTGAACTGCTGCTGCCAAGTTGACAAATTTCATGTCACACGCCGGTGATAATAAACCTGATTCTGAGATGATGGGTGAAGCCAGACTGGTGGGAAAAGTAAAAGGCTGGAGAAGAAGGACTCTGATAGGAGAGGAGAGTTGACCATGGAAGAAAGGAAAGAAAGAGGGCACCAGAGAAGGTGATAGGCAGGTGAGAAGAGGTAAGAAGCCAGGGTGAGGTATAGAAGAAGAGGGAAGGGGGTAGGGAAAAGAGAAAAAAAATATTACTGGTGGAAGAAATCGATGATCGTGCCAGCAGTTTGGAGGCTACCTAGACAGAATATGAAGTGTTGCTCCTCCATCCTGAGAGTGGCTTCTTTATGGCAGAAGAGGAGGCCATGAATTGACAATGCGGTACAGGAATGGGGATAAGGATTAAAATGGTTGATGGCTGGGAAATTCAGCTTTTGGCGGATGGAGTGAAGGTGCGTTACAAGTAAGCAGATCAGAACTGCATGCAGGTAAGGCCTCACCACTACTCTGTACAGTGGCAGCATAACCCCCCTACTCTTAAAATCAATCCCTCTAGCAAAGAAGGCCAACGTTTCATTTGCCTTCTTGGATAACCTATGCACATACAAACAAACCTTTTGTGATTCATGCACAAGTACTCCTAAGTCCCTCTCGACAACAAAATGCTGCGATCTTTTACCATTTGAAATGTAATCAGTTTCAATGGTTTTATGTCATATATATTGTGTTTTTCATTTGTTTTTTGCCATTTGAGCAATTTGTTCTTTTGTTGCTTGTTGGGTGTTTGACGCTTTCTTTGAACAGGTTCTACGTTGTTTCCTTGTTTTGTGGCTGTCTGTGGGAAGATGAATCTCAGTGTTGTATACTGCATTGCGTATTTTGATAAAGGTATGTTAAATCTTTGAATCTTTATAATCTGACCTTTTATTTTCCTTCCAAAGTGGATGACCTCGTAGTTATCAACATTGCACTCAATCTGCCAAAAGCTCGCCCACTCACTTAGCCTATCTATATCTCTCAGCAGACACTCCACATCCTCTATACAACATACATTTCCATTAGATTTAATGTCATCAGCAAACTTAAATACACTGTACTCAGCCTCTTGCTCCAAATCGTTAATTATATATTGTGAACTGTTGTAGGCCCAGACCATCTCCTGCAGCACTTTATTCACCACTGATTGCTAACCAAATAAGCACCCAGTTATCCCAGCCCACTGCCTTCTATTGGTTAACCAATCCTCTATTCATTTAATACATTATCCCCCAAATCCATATACCCTTTTCTTACAGATAAGTCTTTTATGTAGCACCTTATCAAATGCCTTTTGGAAAATTAAATATACAACACTCATCTGTTCCTCGCTGTCTACTGCACTCAGTTCTTTCCTCAAAGAACTCCACTAACTTTGTCAAGCAGTATTTGCCCTTCATGAGTCCATGCCTGATAGAACCACTTCTGTCCAGATGTCTCACTATTTCTTCCCTAATGATTGTTTCAAGCATTTCCCCAATTACAGCATTAAGCTACCTGCCTATATTTACCTGCCTTTTGCCAGCATACTTTTTTAAACAATAGAGTGACATTTGCTGTCTTCCAATCTGCTGGGGCCTGCCCAGAGTCCAGAGAATTTTATAAATGATCACAAATGCGTCTACTATAACTTCCATCATTTCTTTCAATACCCTGAGATGCATCCCATCAAGATCAGGGGAGTTGTCTACCTTTAGAGCATAAAGGTAGACAAAGTTTAGGCACACTAGTTTTCCCATCACTACCTTTTTAGTGACAATGATTGAATTGAGATCTTTACCTCCCATCACATCCATAACATTTCTTTTTGGCATATTAGATGTGTCCTCCACTATGGAGACCAACACGAAATAGTCATTCAAGGCCTCAATTATTTCCACATTTCCCAATACTAATTCCTCCTTCTCACCTTCCAAGGATCTACATTCACTTTAGCCAACCTTTTCCACTTTATATAATTATAAAAACTTCTAAGTTTTGAAGGTTGAAGGTTGAGGGGGGACTTGATAGAGGTATTTAAAATTATGAGGGGGATAGATAGAGTTGACATGGATAGGCTTTTTCCATTGAGAGTAGGGGAGATTCAAGCAAGAGGACACGAGTTGAGAGTTGGGGGCAAAAGTTTAAGGGTAACACGAGGGGAAATTTCTTTACTCAGAGAGTGGTAGCTGTGTGGAACGAGCTTCCAGTAGAAGTGGTAGAGGCAGGTTCAGTATTGTCATTTAAAGTAAAATTGGATAGGTATATGGACAGGAAAGGAATGGAGGGTTATGGGCTGAGTGTGGGTCAGTGGGACTAGGTGAGAGTAAGCGTTCGGCACGGACTAGAAGGGCCGAGATGGCCTGTTTCCGTGCTGCAATTGTTATATGGTTATATGTTATAATATCTGTTTTTTATATTTTGTGCTAGTTTATTTTCATAATCTATTTTTCCTTTCTTCCTTGCTTGCTCAGTGGCTCTTTGCTACTTTTTAAAGTTTTCCCAATCTTCCAGTTTCCCACAACTTAGCAACTTTGTATACATGAGATTTTAGTTTGATGCCTTCTTTTTATTCCTTAGTTATCCAAGGCTGGCTCTCCCCACCCTTACTGTCCTTACTTTTAACTGGAATGTACTTTTGTAGAGGACCATGTAAGATTCTCTGAAAGTCTTCCACTGTTCCTAGTGTCCTACCATATGAGCTGTCGTCCCAGTCTATGCTAGTCCACTCTTAGCTCATCCCATTGCAGTTTCCCTTATTTAGGCAGAAAATACAGATTTTAGATTGAACTATTATACCCTCCATTTGTATATAAAGTTCAATCATACTCTTTCCACAAGGATCCCCAACTACAAGATTGTTAATTTTACCTGTCTCATTGCACAGGGCCAGATCTAAGGTAGCAATTTTCCTTGTAGGTATGCTAACATGCTGTTCAAGAAAGCTGTTGTGGAAGTTGTAGCAAGGCGAGGGTTAAGGCAATATGCAGGCAAGGATAGTTTACAGACAGTGTGCAGCCAATCCAGGCAAGAAAGGTCTTTGAAGAGCATAGTTCCCTTCTTCACAGGAGGAATGGGAGTCATTTGGCATATCAAGACAAGATAATGATACAAATGAAGGATTCTAGGGTAAAATTTACTATTGGTCTGTTATTTTACGAAGTCTGAAGTATTACTGGTCTTTAACATAAGATTTTATTGGTTATTAATCCCTGTATTATCATAGTGCAATTGGTGATTGGTGATTGATCATACAAATAAGATATCTGAACATACACAAGATTACCAGTTGGTCAGTATGTCCAACTAGTCAATTTCTGTAGTATCTATTATCCCAAAGATATGCAGGTAGGTCCATGACATCTGTAAATTAACCATTTGTGTAGACAGCTGGCAAAAGAAGCAAAAGGGAGTTGATGTATACAAGTCCATAAGATATAGGAGCAGAATTAGGCCATTTGGCCCATTGAAACTGCTCCACCAATCATTGCTGATATGTTTTCTCAACCCCATTTTCTTGACTTCTACCCATAATCTTTAACCCCCTTATCAATCAAGAACCTATTAATCTCTGCCTTAACTACACATATTGACATGACTTCCACAGGGCTCTGCAGCCACACAATTCTGCATCACCCTGGGGCATGTAAGATAGAATAAGTTCTACTGCTATGCTATTATAGCTGCGAAAGTACCAGAGTTCGGAGTTCAATTCCGGTGCCTTTCTGTAAGGAGTCTCTGTACATCCACCCTGTGGAATGTGTGGGTTTTCTCTGGATCTCCTTGTTTCCTCCCACAGTCCAAATATGTACCATTGCAGGGATGCAGGCAAGACAGGTGGGGGGAACGGGACTCACAGAATTCTTCTGCTGACATCCAACATGGACTTGTCAAGTTGAATGGCCTCCATTTGTGTCCCGTTTGCAAGTTCAATGACCTCAGCCCATATTTAGCTGCTGGAGGACTATCAATGTTGTTTGATTTCTACCAGCAGATGGCTCATGTTAGCAAGCAGCATGCTTCAGTAGCAATGTAGCTTCATACTGGGTGAACAGTTTACAGAAGAGTGAAATGAACGAACCAGTTTAATGGCAGTTTTAAAAATAACTGCTTTACTCAATTATCATCTCCCCAACTTTTAAATTGATCTTGATGTAACAGATGATGTAATTTATCTCTTAATGTTGTAACTTAAATTCAATTCATATTTTCCTTCACTTCAGACAGAATATTCATTTATGTTTAAATATTCAATAAATTATCATTTCAAATTTAAGACAAAGTAGTTATTTGTGTAATATTAACCTCATAGGGGCGGCGTGGTTACGAACCAGTGAGCACATTGCTTTACAGTGCTGGTGTCCAGGGTTCAATTCCCGCCACTGTCTATGGGGTGTTTGTACGTTCTCCATGTGATCATGTGGGTTTTCTCTGGGTGCGCCAGCTCCCTTCCTCATTCTAAAGTGTGCGGGTTAGTAGGATAATTGGTTAGATAGGTGTAATTGGATGGCATGAGCTCGCTGGCCTGCTACTTTGCTGTATCTCTTTAAAAAAAACTGTCACTTATTCCCTCAGCGTTACTGAATGGAACTGTTATTCCTAAATGAAGAACTCCTACTCAGTAATGTCAATACACTTCAGTAATTGCTCTATAGCATATATGTCAAACTCAAGGCCCGCGGGCCAAATCCGGCCCGCGGTGGAATTATCTTTGGCCCGCGAGATAATATCTAATTACTATTAAAGCTGGCCCCAGTAATCGAAGCGCCTATGGCGTATGATATGGCTAATGCTGAGTTTATTCAGGTACCAGGTTTTCTGGGTTTTTAGTGTTTATTCGGCAGTCTTCTTCATAAGAAACGGAATTTGTAAAGTGAAACACTTTGTAGTTATAGCAGAGACTGAGACACATGAGAGCAGGCTGAAAAAACGGAGGCAACGAAAGCTGCGTTCGCACGCGTCCGACTGATCCGGCCCGCATGAAGCTGCATTTTGCTCAATCCGGCCCGTGACCTAAAATGAGTTTGACACCCCTGCTCTATAGCAATGAAGTATCTGATAGTTAAGAATAACTTACCTTTGACACACTTCTGTTCTGGAAACTGAGCCTCAAGCTGAATAAGAAATACATCATCTACAATTTCCTCTGTTTCATCCGAAAAGGTAAGCTGTGGCAGAAAAGGAAACGGAAAATATTATAAATAAAATTTAACTGAGTAATTTCAGTTTGCCTTTTGACCAAATAAAGCACCCAAAATTAAATCTACTATCAGCAATGATGCATGTGAAACCCACCAACAGTTGTAAAAATCCAGCCAATTCTGGACTATGTGGGTGTACAGATCCACATTAATACAGTTGTCACTTAACTAACCTCTCAGATTGCCTTGGACATCATGCCTGGTCAGTGCTGGCCTTGCCAACGATATCCACAAGCCATAAAAGACCAAAAGGCAAACACCAAGGTTTGCTGGTGCATTGTGAAGTGTCACTTTGTAAATGGTGAAAATAGATTTTGAACTTGAAGATATGCAATCCCAAAAGTTAATCAGCAACTTACTAGTGTCTTAACTACAAGAGCAAAGGCTGACACAGACTAAAAAAAGTCACTCCACATACAAACCTAAATTGCCGCATCAGAAAATATGGCTGAGTGGTCAGGCACAAATAATTTTCTAACGAAGTGGGCACCTCATTCAGCATCTACATTAACTGTTCAGTTTTTGGTCAGTTCAACAGACGTACAATTGTAGTATTATGTAACTGGGTCAAATATGTCACTTGATATTGGAATAAAAGTACATACCTTCACACTGTAGATTTGAAAGCAAACAGGCTGACACCCCATTCGTACATAGTATGAAGCAACATCCACAATAAATGGATCAGCGCCAGACTGTTGTCCAGGTGTTGTAGACTGCAAAAATCATTTTAAGCTTGTCAGCTTAACTAGATAGAGATATAAATCTGATTTTTAACTGTTATTTTTAGTTGGGTTAATGTTTAGAGATCTAAAAACTCCTCACTTAAAACATAATTAACCAATTAATTGTAAGGGTTTTGAGCTATTTGCGTGTTCATTGCTTCATTACCTTCCTTCATACTTTAGTTTTGCTGTTAATTATACTGACATACAATACAGTATTGTGCAGTATTTATTTTGTAAAACAACAATGAGCATTTGCAATTATTTTGTACCAAGCTTACTGCTGTAATTAACATAAACTTAAAATGGCTATTTCTTCAACACAACTCTAAAGCTGTTCCCAACACTTCTGCTTTAATTACTAGAACAAGCATATTATATTGGATGGTATAATATGAATGACCCAGCCAGAAATGGAAAACTAATGAATTTATGTGTTAACTAAATGACTGACAAAGCATTGTTAATAATTTATATGTTGGGTATTCACATTGAAATCCTTCTTTTACATTAACAAATACAGTATATCAAATCTTGATTGTGATAATGTCTTAGAATAGTGACAAAGGAATATGATCATTCATCAGCTTATTAAATAATGCTTTATAGATTGATCTGAACTCACATTTGTTCAAGACTGTAATCTTAGCTCACATTAATGTTTTGTTCATCAGTGTAGCCAGATTATAAACAAGAATTCAAATCTTCTTCAAAATATATCCAGTACTGCTCACAAGAGGTTATTTTGTAAACAAAATATATATTTTCAAATGAGATCATCTATACATATTCACCTCAATCTTAACCCAAAGCTACATCTTTGATTTAAAATCAGGGGCCATATTACAGAAATACTGTATCAGCCTTTTTGCTTGAAGCTACTCTTATTTTGCATCCTCTTTTTGATTTTACATCATATTAGAATATTTTCTCACTTTGCACTTTTATAATTCCAAATTTATTCTCTGAAAGATGAGGTTAAGACTTCATTTCAAGTATTATTACAAATTATCAATTCTGCAGTTTCAGTATATGACGGACACTCCAACTAAGATAACATAGACTATGAATATGTGCCAACAGTAATGTGTGTTGTCAGAGCACTGACAATGTATTTTACTGTTAGCACACATTGACAGTCCATTTTCTCATTTATTGACAACTAGTTCACAAGGCAATTAATTAGTACTCTTGCCACGTTGATTTTTGTGCTTGCCAAATGAAACATGCAATTATCACAAAATTAGTTACAACTGCACCCAAATAATGAGGTACGAAATGTAACAACAGACCTTACTTATATAAAAGTATTCTACTTCATGTATCAAAAAGCACAAAATTATAAATTTACAATTTTTTGCAGAAATATATTTGGTGCCAGTGAGGGTTACAGATTCATAAAGCCACTTTCATATAGCACTTAATCAACGAATCAGAAAATAAACAGTAACCTGAGTTAGGAGTATCACAAACATGAGAAGATCTGCTAATGCTGAAAATCTGAAACAACACACACAAAATGCTGGAGGAACTCAGCAGGCCAGGCAGCATACATGGAAGAGTAAACAGTCAGCACTTAAGTCCTGATGAAGGGTCTCAGCCCTGAACGTTGACTGTTTGCTCTTTTCCATAGATGCTGCCTGAGCTGCTGAGTTCCTCCAGCATTTTGTGTATGTTCCACACGAGTTAGGAGCTGTGTAGGCCCTCCTTCTATTAGTGTGAACATATAGCAATTAGTACCTATGGCAACAAAGAAAAAAATCTAAGGACACTAACTTCAAGGAGGAGGAAATTGTCATTTTCACAAACAGCCTATTAATCTTTTTCCATAGCATGTAATATTTGTTTGTGTACACAATAAGATCCAAAAGGCATGTCCTTACCATTTTAGCCAGTTCAGGTATCATGTTGCACAGGCTGTTAATATTGCTGTTATACCATGGATCTATGCTGCCCAAGTACCTGGACAGCTCACAAGAAAGGTCACGATGTAGTAAATGTTTGACCTAAAAATGAATTATAAAGTTTTCAGTATTTACTAATAAAAAGTGTTAACAGTACATCCAATTTTTCAAAGTGACATTGTTAACTTATTGCAACACAGTCAATATTAACTTCTTTGGATCTACCAGAGTATGTAATCAATATCCTATAAAGAGGGCAGGGATTTCTTAATTAAATTCAGTTAGTTCTTCTATTCCAAACATAATACTGCCCCAAACAATGCCTAGCAGTTGATGTGCACCAATATTATGGGGTGAAATTTTTAGAAATGTGTGGAAATTGCATATATCAGTAAATGTTGAAATCTTAAAGGTTCCATTAGCAACAATCTGATTAACCAAAGGCTGCATTAATGAAATCCTTACATGCACAAGCCAATAAAAATCATTGAATATGTGTCCTATTTACTTAAATTAAATAATTGAATTTATGCCAGTTAATAACCATCTTATTTATTTATTTTGTGTTAAAATAATGCAGACCAGTGAAGCCTTGTTGACAATGCATATAAGATTCTGAATGATATATTGAGGCATAATGAAGTTTTATGTATATGTATCATATACTATGCTGAGATTCACTTCCTTGCAGGCATTCACAATAGTACAATGGAATAAAATAGAATCAATGAAAAACTACACATAAACACTGCCAGGCAACTAATACACAACAGACAAATGATACAAATATAAAACAGCCAAATAATAATGAATGAATGAATAAATAAACAAACAAACAAACAAACAGAGAACATGAGTTATAGAATCACAAACACAAGAAAATCTGCAGATGCTGGAAATCAAGAGCAACACATACAAAATGCTGGAGGAACTCAGCAGGCCAGCCAGTACCTATGGAAATGAGTAAACAGACAACATTTTGGGTAGAGACCATTCTTCAGGATTGGAAAGGAAGGGGGAAAGTCAGAGAAGGAAGGTGGGGGAAGGAGGAAGTAGTATAAGGCAGGTGATAGATGGAATTGAAATGAGTGACTACAGGGAGATCCTGCTTTTTTTTGCAGATAAGAGCGTATGTGAAGCTCTCCACTTCTTTCTGGATAACAGACCCAGCCAGTTCCCCTCTGCCACCACTCTCCTCCATCTGATGGAATTGGTTCTCACTCTCAATGATTTCTCCTTCACCTCCTTCCACTTCCCTCAAACCAAAGGTGTAGCCATGGGCACTTGCATGGGTCTCAGCTAAGCCTGCCTTTTTGTCAGCTACATTAGACAGTCCATGTTCCAAGCCTTCAACAGTATTGCTCCCCAACTTTTCCTACATCGACAACTGCATTGGTGCTGCTTCCTGCGGAGCTCATCGACTTCATCAACTTTGCCTGCATCTTCCGCCCTGCCTTCAAATTTATTTATTCCATTTGCAAAACCTCCCTCCGCTTTCTCGATCTCGCTGTCTCCATCCTTGGAGACAGTCTATCTACTGATATCTTTCATAAACCCACCGAGTCTCACAGCTACCTGGACCATATCTCTTCCTACCCTGTCACTTGTAAAAGTGCCATCCCCTTCTCTCAATTCCTCTGGCTCCACCATATCTGCTCTCAGGGTGAGACTTTTCATTCCAGAACAAAGGAGATGTCCTCTTTCTTCAAAGTAACTTCCCTTCCTCCACCATCAACATTGGCCTCACCTGCATCTCTTCCCTTTCACACATGTCTGCCCTCACCCCACCCTCCCACCACCACACCAGGGATAAGGTTCCTCTTGTCCTCACCTACCGCCGCACTAGACTCCACATGCAGCACACAATTCTCTGTAACTTCCGTCATCTCCAACAGGATTCCACTACCAAGCCCATCTATTCCTTCCCCCCCCCCCCAACTTTCTGCTTTCCACAGGGATCACTCCCTATGCAACTCCCTTGTCCTATTGTCCTTCCACTGATCTCCCTCCTGGTACTTATCTTTACAAACAGAACAACTGACACACCTACACCTCCTCCTCACTACCATTCAAAGCCCTAAACAGTCCTTCCAGGTGGGGTGACACGTCACCTGTGAGTCTGTTGGGGTCATATACTGTGTCCGGTGCTGCCAATGTGACCTGCTGTATATTAGTGAGACCCAGCGTAAACCGAGAGACTGCTTCACCTGTCTGCCAGAAGAAGCAATGTCCCTCTATAGCCAATTCCACTTCCCATTCCCATTCTGACATATCAGCCCATGGCCTCCCCAACTGCCACGATGAGGCCACATTCAGGTAGGAGAAACACCTTATATTCTGTATGGGTAACGATTTCTCAAACTTATAGTAATTGACCCCCCCTTCACCATTCCTAATTCCTGTTTCCCTCTCTCACCTTATCTCCTTACCTGTCCATCACCTCCCTCTGGTGCTCCTCTCCCTTCCCTTTCTTTCATGGTCTTCTATCCTTTCTTATTGGATTCCCACTTGTACAGCCCTTTATCCCTTTCATCAATTAACTTCCCCCCTCCCGAACTCTCAGCTGCTATCTCAAACTTCTTCCTCCCCTTCCCCTATGATCTTACTCTGACCTCCCCTTCTTTCCAGTTCTGAAGAAGGACCTCAGCCTAAAATGTTGACTGTTTACTCTTTTCCATAGATGTTGCCTGGCCTGGTCAGCATTTTGTGTGTATGTTACATGAGTTGTAGAGTCCTTGATAGTGAGTCCATAGCTTGTGTTCAGTGAATAGTATAGTATCGTGGTGAGTGAAGTTATCCATGTTGGCTCAAGAGCTTTTTTATTGAAGGGCAATAGCTGTCCCTGAAGTTGGTGGTATGGGACCTGTACCTCCTTCCTAATGGTAGCAGCAAGAAGAGAGCATGGCCTGGATGGTGGTGTTTTTAGTGATGTATGGGACTTTGTTATGGCAGCACTCTTTGCAGATATACTCAGTGGTGGGGAGGGCTTTTCCTGTGATGGACTGGGCTGTATCCACCACTTCTTATAGGCATTTCCGTTCTTGGGCACTGGTGTTTTCATACCAGGCCATGATGCAACCAGTCAAGGTACATCTAGAGAAGTTTGCCAAGGTTTTAGATGACATGCTGAATCCGTGCAGACCGTTGAATGCACATGTGGTGTAAAATGGAGGACTTCAGGTACATGAATCATTGGAATATCTCCCAAGACAGGTGGGACCTATACAAGAAAGAAGGTCTGAACCTAAACTAGAGATGTAATAATATCCTGGTAGTGAGATTTGCTAGTGTTCTTCAAGTGTGTTTACCCAGCCTGGTAGAGGAGAGGGAATCAGAGCAGGTGGGGTCTTGAAAGAGAAGATAGAGGTTAAGTCAAGTAAGTCTTATTGCAAAGACAGGCAGGGCCAGAATAATGAACACAGCAGAGATGATGGACTGGTATGAATTTATTTTATTCAAGGAGTATTAAGGCTAAAGCAAATAATTTTAGAGCTTGGTTAAAAAGAGAAAGATTGTAGAGTTATTTGTCATATGCATATTGAAACACACAGAGAAACATTTGTGTCAATGACCAAAGCAGTCTGAAAATTTGCTATGTATGCCCACAAATACCAACCCTAACGGCTACGTCATTGGAATGTGGGAGTAAATTGGAGCACCTGGAGGAAATCCCCGTGGTCAAGAGAAGAACATACAAACTCCTTTAAGACAGCGCAGGAATTAAACCCCGATCGCTGATCAGTAACCCTGCAAAGTATTATAACAACCGCTATGCTGCTGTGCTGCTCACAGAACTACAATATTATAGGATCTGCGTATACTTGTTTGAGAGAATGTTGTCTGCAAAGCGCCTGTGATGCTGCAAGTAAGTTGCTTGTTGTACTTGCACATACATAAACTTTTGGGGTGCCATGGTAGTGTAATGTTTAGCATAACAGTTTACAGCGTCAGTGACTTGAATTCGATTCCTACTGCTGTCTGTAAGGAGTTTATACATTCTCCCTATGACCGCGTTGATTTCCTTCGGGTGCTCTGGTTTCCTCCCACAGTCCAAAGACGCATGGGTTAGTGAGTTAATTGGTCGCAGTGATGTAAGAGCTGGAAGGGCCTGTTACAATGATGTAACTCTAAATGTAAGAAAAACATTGGCTCTGACAAATCAGCAAACCCTTCAAAGGACTTGCCTGATGAAAGCAGCTCTGACATTTTTCAAGAAATGGAATACCATCCAAGACAACTTGTCTTTTATAATTCCTACCCACCTGGCTTCACTTATCACCTTCTAGCTATCCTCCTTCTCCTCCCCCCGCATATTTATTCTGGTGTCTTCCCCCTTTCCTTTCCAGTCCTGAAGAACAGTCTTGGCCCATAGCATTGACTGCTCATTCATTTCCATGGATGCTATCAGACCTGCTGAGCTCATATTTTGAGTGCGCTGCCTGCTCTACTGCTAGCCCATCAACCATTCCAAACAAGTGCTCAGTGGCTCTGGTTTGGGAAGTGTGCCAGAGGTACACTGGTAGCACCTCCCAAACCTGTGAGCTCTATCACTAAAATACAAATGTATTCAGTGCATGGAAAGATGACAGCTACAGGTAAATTTCCTATCAAAGTACATTTATGTCACCAGATACAACCCTGACATTAGTTTTCTTGCTGGCATACGAGTGAATGAAGTCAATTAGGAATTAGGAAGATTTCACTTTATGCAGGAAACACTTGGAATGTGAAATTCGGTTCCAAAGGGAATGCTGGGGCAAATATCAAATATATTTTGGAGAGGAAGCTGGATAAAAACACAAGGAAGAATTAAGTTGGTGCTGGCAGAAGTAGGTTCATGTGAATTATAAGTAAAAATGTTTGAGTGATTTGATTCTGTGCTGTACATTCAATGTAATTCGTAGATGGAACTTGGAACACTACAGCACAGTACAGGCTCCTCGGCCCATGATGTTGTTTCCAACCTTTTAACCTAGCTTAAGATCAATCTAACCCTTCTCTCCTACACAGCCCTCCATTTTTCTATCATCCATGTGCCTGTCTAAGAGTTTCTTAAATGTCTCTAATGTAGACGCCTCTACCACCTCCTATGGCAGGACATTCCATGCACCCACGACTCACTGTGTAAAATCTAAACGAATAAGCAGATGGATGTTCACCAAAAGACTGCAGTGGTTCAAGAAGGCTGCTCACCATAACCTTCTCTATGGCAATTGGTAATAAACACAACCCTTGCCAGTGATAGTCTAACACCACAGAAAGAAGTAAATAAAATCATCTGTTCTGTAAATTGCGTGCTAACTTGCAGAGAATTGACCATATTGTGCTAGTAGCCAATTAGCAAGAAACAATTATATCTAATTATTAATAATCAGAATTATTTTCCTGCCACAGCTTGTGTTTCAGGAAGTAGTAAATGAAAGAGAGAATGGACACACCTGCCCAGCAGACATGGGTCTCTGCTTTTCATTGGTTACAGGAATGTAGTAGAACAGCAAGTTCAGTTTTGTAGTCAGAATGCCTCTTCTTGCTTCTCTTTTCCTAAGAGACACAAATATGTTGATTTTGTAGCACTGTTACTGATTTTGACAAATCTATCTGACGGCAGTGAGTAAACTTAATAGAATTCCAAACTTGTTCACCTGTGACCATAAATTCGTTGGTACATTCACAAAGAGAAATCAATGGATGGAAGGGGAAATTGTTGAACTTCTGTCACATTTCTGGAAGAGTTTTTCCGGGAGTAGAAACGTTAATAGGAGCTGATTCTATCAAAATATAACTAAATGGAAAACCTAAATGTCTTTGAAAATTTTAAATGGCACATCTTGCACATCCAAGGATATCAAAGGTTTTGGGGAGAAAGCTGGAGAATGGGTTGAGCGGGATATTAAATCAGCCATGGAGCAGACTCAATGGGCCAAATGTCCTAATTCTGCTTGACAGAGATGGCAATGTCTTTATGGGCGTAACATGGGCTGATTGTGATAGTTTTCCCAAACTTGAAAATTATGTGAATCTCTCATCATAAGTGTAACATGAACCCACAACACAAAAAAGGGATTTTTCAAATATTGTGTCAGCTAAGACGGCAGTATTTGGATGCTAAGAATTGACTTTAGTGAAGTTTGACTGAGGTGCTGGGGGTGTGGTGGGCAAGCACAAAGATTTTAAGGGGTTTACAGGGTAGAAGTAGGGATGACATTGCTCTTTGAAAGGAGAAGGCCAGAAACAATTTAATTAATAAATGATACCACATATTTTAATATAAAAATTAATAGACAAATTGCATATAGCAAAATTCTGATTATCTCTACCCATTTAGAAATCTGGATGGTTCTGCATATGTCTTGAAAGGTAATACTACCACACTCCCTTCCCTCTCTCCTCTCATGCAACAGGGCTCCAGTCCCCACAGCCTGACTCTTACACTTCCTTCCACTCATCAACACCCTGATTTCTCACATTTTCATCCTCTCACCAGGGCCCTGTTTCCCTTGCTCCTGGATACTGGATCCAGCACACATATTTCACGAACCAGGGCCTGTTTCCTGAACTCCTATTCTACTTACCTGATTCAATGAAAAATTTTATCCTTCTGTTTATCAAATAAAAAAAGTGAATTAACAGAGCATTGAAGTACTTGATAGATATCACATCCAATTGACCAGAAAACCTGCAGTGCAGCGCCATCTGAGTTCTGACAATGATGGATTATCAGTCTTACTGATATTGAGGAGACTAAAGCTGGAAGCAGATGATGGATGCCCACAATAAGTGGAGCTTTTTCTACTTTAAACACTGCTTTCACAAATTCTGGCTTTTATTTTAATAAATACCTCAAGGAATGAAAAGCCTTCGCTAATCTTCCCAAAATGCAGTCATTTCCAATTACCACGACTCGGGCGGTGTTGGGCTTCAGGTGCTTGATGCCAAATGGCATCACATTGCAACCAAACTTCCGATGAAGAGTCATATCATTGCTTGTTGCAGTATTGTCATAAATATCTGGAAAACACAGCACATTTTCCGAATCGTTGTTTCTTTTCCTCACACAGCCTTTTCTGGAAAGTTTGGTCTGATTCCTGTCACTAGACCTCGAAGGTGATGCGTCATTTCCGACAGTCGGGTCTCCACAATCTCTAACTATGCCACTGTCTGTTGACAGAACTGACAATCGCGTTTGCTCAAAGTTGTGACCATCTGTTGTTTCACTCATCTCAGAAGTGTCTGAGTCATTGTAAATGAAATCCTGGCAACCATCAAGTTGATTTTTAGCAAACTGCACCAATTCCTTCCCTGCAAGAGACAACCCAACAGCATTAGCAAGAGGCAAAACGACCTAAATGGATAATTTTACAGGATATTTCATCAACTTAGCAAGTTATGACTTTGTCTTCACATTAGGTGGCACAACAGCTACAAATAATTATAAGTAAATCTATATGTGGAAGGAGAAACAATTTAAAATTCAAGCCAATGAGCTTCACACTATTTTCTAATTTTAAGCAGTTCACCATCATTTGTACACAATGAAAAATAAATAGATTGGAATTTTGATAAGGAGGCAAATTGAACAAGATCATTAGTCCCTCCAATAGTGCCTTATTCAATCTTTTCACCACACCAAGAGGTAGATTCCTGGGATGGCGGGACTGTCATATGTTGAAAGATTGGAGCGACTGGGCTTGTATACACTGGAATTTAGAAGGATGAGAGGGGATCTGATTGAAGCATATAAGATTATTAAGGGATTGGACACGCTAGAGGCAGGAAACATGTTCCCGATGTTGGGGGAGTCCAGAACCAGAGGCCACAGTTTAAGAATAAGGGGTAGGCCATTTAGAACGGAGTTCAGGAAAAACTTTTTCACCCAGAGAGTTGTGGATCTCTGGAATGCTTTGCCTCAGAAGGCAGTGGAGGCCAATTCTCTGGATGCTTTCAAGAAAATTAGATAGAGCTCTTAAAGATAGTGGAGTCAAGGGATATGGGGAGAAGGCAGGAGTGGGATACTGATTGTGGATGATCAGCCATGATCACAGTGAATGGCAGTGCTGGCTCGAAGGGCCGAATGGCCTACTCCTGCACCTATTGTCTATACGACAATAAAGCCAAAGGCACAGGAGCTTATTGAGTTTGCTTCACTCATCAGGGAAGACTTTATATGCAGCACTGGTCCAAAGAATGCAAAGGAATTCACATAACTTCAGGGCCTTTCTAGGAAATGAAGAATTGTAAAGCAGGCAACTATGTTGCTGATTAGAAATGGATGCAGGTCGGAGGTTTAGTTTTGAGAAAGGATCTGCTTCTGGTACTAATGAGAATTGCAAATGATGGCTGGAGTGGGGTTTGTAACTAGGGAGCTCCAAAAAGTATTCAGGGGAAATGTTTGTAGAAGAGGTAGGATAACCACATGTTTTACCGTATTCTACTTCAGTGTACTGTGTAATGATCTAATCTATATGAATTATATGTGAGACCAGCTTTCCATCGTTTCTCAGTACATGTGACAATAATAAACCAATTCCAATTCCAGACAGTTTAGGCCAATGGAAAGTGAAAATTCAGTTTCATTCTCTCCCCACAGATGACATGCTGAGTGTCAGGGATTTTATTTCTCCAGATTTCCAACATCTTTTAATTTTTCTTCTTTCGATTTTATGGAAATACTTTGTTTCATCTGGGTGAAACGAAGAAGATACACTAAGCAGATCCAGTTCCTAACATTGCTTGTTTTAAGCAACACACACAAAATGCTGGTGGAACACAGCAGGCCAGGCAGCATCTATAGGGAGATGCACTGTCGACGTTTCGGGCCGAGACCGTTCAGTCCTGACGAAGGGTCTTGGCCCCAAACGTCGACAGTGCTTCTCCCTATAGATGCTGCCTGGCCTGCTGTGTTCCACCAGCATTTTGTGTGAGTTGCTTGAATTTCCAGCATCTGCAGATTTCCTCATGATTGCTTGTTTTAAATTTGTTGCTTGCTTCCAATAGTGTCCAGAGAGTATAGCAACTAATAAATCTGTGAGTGGGTTTAAAAACCCATTACTCAAAACAGCTTCAAGCATTGATGCAATATTTGCCCATTGCTGATTGGTCACTGTGCTATCCTCTTCTCATAAAATTAGAAATTGAGTTCAGAAACAGAATCAGAATCAGGTTTATTATCACTGGCATGTGACGTGAAATTTGTTAAACTAGTAGCAGCTGTTCAATGCAATACATAAAATAGAAGAAAATATAATAATAAATAAACAAATCTTTTTCAGTATACTTTATACAGTATACCTATATTGAATAGATTAAAAATCGTGCAAAGAACCAGAAATACTATATATTTTTTTTAAATGTGTTCAATGTCCATTTAGGAATCGGACAGCAGAGGGGAAGAAGCTGTTCCTGAATGAGACATCGCCAATGATGTCTGGAAGAGAATGGAATAAAAATCTACCAAGGCCTTCCCTTTTGTTTAATTATTCTTTTATGAGATTGGTGCTTTTGAAATTAGCTCACATTCTTTTTTTTATTATTATTATACTAAATCATCATTTTTAATCCACACATACACAGTATCAAACCAAAGTATACTCACAAAGAAGGTCATCATCCTTCCACATAAAAAGGCTGATATTTGGATTTGGCAATGGAATATTCTGTAGCCTTTCACTTGAAGGAGACACTAAAATACACCAATCAAAAGAAAACTACCTCAGTACTCAGTGTTCTAAAAAAACATTTCAAAAATAGGTCATGGAATTGCATTGTATAACATTAAAATGATGGAAATTGATGAAAATAAAATAACATTTTATTGATGGAAATGATAACAACTCAACACATATGAATTAAATGGATGGACCTTTTAATCCATGAGCAAGATTTATATACTTCTGGGAAGCTCAGCGTGTAGTGTTTATCCTTAATTTCTATTAACTGACTGGCCCCTTGGGCATTTCAATGTGCAATTAAACATTGTTCTCAACTGGAATCACACTTAGGCCAGACCGGGTAAGGACAATGGATCTTATATCCCAGCTGAGAATCAGAAATTAGTAAGGTTTTCCAGACAATCCACATACGGTCAGTCACAGCTATTGAAACTAGTCTTTTAGTCTAGATTATTATATTTAACTAAATTTTAATAGCCCAGCTGCCAAGGAATATTTTTACCTGTTGTCTCCCAAATCATTATTCCTGCTAGAACAAATATCATAGCCCCCTTTCTGATGAGTAGCAAAACAACTACTCTAACCTACCTTGTTGTGCAGAGCTGATTATTGCCCTGTAAAGTTGTTGCAACTTGCTACTGTGCTTCCTGTGGGCTGTAGTAACTTCCTCTGAAGAAAAACATGACTGCTCGGTGATAGCAACCACTTCTTGGAAATAGTGCTCAATCATGTTATAGGGTTTATTCTGTGAAGCAATGCTATTAATAGTCAGTGGGGTCATATTACAATATTTAGAATCACAACAACCTTTGTAATACTTCATTTGAAGAATAAACCAGTCCAATAAGCTTTGATTAAAGGTAAGGATTTAAGTCCATCTTTGATAGATGCTGCAGGCTATATCTTGCACCCTTTCTTGCTGTCAATCAATCAAAGCACATGAAATGGAGAAAATAACTCAGAAATCTTCCACACCACCAGAGGTGTGAACATATATAGATGAGTATGTGACCTTCTGAAAAAGAAACACACACACCACGGTATAAACGTTCAATCATGTGATGTGTATCTAGCTTAACAGTGATGCAACAGCTCATAAACTTAGAAGATAAAATTAACTGTAACTACTCAGTATGCTTCAGAAGTATAGAGAGCTGACAAGTGTGCAGGATCTCTCAATGCCTATTAAAACAAACATATGAAAAAGTCAAAGTGGAAGCAATTGATTTGTACATGCATTTGAAAAAGATAATGGATCGTCTCATTTACAAACTACATCTTAAAACTTCTAATTAAAATAAACTTTAAAGTATCGATGTTAGAGTGTTTTGCAAAAGTTTAATTAAAACTAAAAAGTAGGCAACAGTGCTCTCATATTTGAAGTTAATGGCAAAAAAGTTTGGTCAATACTCACAAACTTTTATCTTCTGATACCCCATTCTTACTAAAAGCAACAAAACCATATTCCAGAAGCACATGCCAAAATATCTTAAACATTCCAAACTAGAAACCAATAAATGTGCAAAACATGATGATTCACGTCAGGGACTTAAAATCATTGAGGGTAAAGCTCACTCAGCATTTTAAGAGAAATTAAATCATTGCAAAATTAAAGGCTTGCTTTATAAAGTGCAATTACAAGCCACTGAGTGAAAGTATTTGTTAAGTGCCAGTTAACTCGAACAGAAATATTTTATTGTTGTCTACCAATGACAGCCGGACAATTTTATCAAAGATTTTAAATTAACATACCACTCTTGTTACAGGGAGAAGGCAAGAGAATGAGGTCGAGAAGGATAATGAATCTGCCATGGTGGAGAAGACAAGATGGCCTAATCCTGCTCCTTTGTCTTATGGTCTTATATCATGGAGCCAACAGCAACAAAACAATGTCCCAAAATTCATTGAAAATGTTGAGCTGCCTACACTTATCACTCATTCACATTGTTTGAATCCCCTCACAATAGTTTTCTTGCAAAAGCCAACCATCTTCCTACCAGAGACAGCCTATAGAGTGCATAGAATGTTACACGTACATGTTCCTATCTTGTTACAGTCAACAAAAAGCTTACACATCAAAATGTTGAAAAAAAATCTTTGACAGGTAACTGAGTTATGCCTCTCCTTTGGTAGATTGTCAAAGCAGTCAGTTTTTAGAAATATTTCTCAATGGTGGAAACATTTGAAGACAATTAGAATGTGATCAAATTGTCTAGTCCATCGTTACAGTTGGTTTTAAATATTTACAAATGTATACTGCTTTTTAAGGGAGTTTGGGTGTTTCTTAAATTCTACATCAGTATTTCAAAATATCCATGAAAACGCATGACTTCAATTCTTGATATTTTTCATCACCCATTTTCACCACAGAGTAGTTGAAGGTTTCTAGCATATTGAAAAAAAAACATCTCTTTATGCTTATACTAAATCATTGTTGCATGATTTTCATGTTTTCATTTTTTTCCAACTTGGCCTTGGGTTTTCTTAAAACACCTAAGCTCAGGTTAATGCTTCCAGCCAAAACTGTAAACTCATTTTGACCTGTGGTGTCTGAGCAGAGATTGCATTATAGGATTGCTTAATCAGCTGAGCACACAACTTTTTTTAATCAGAAGTTTTCTTTACGGCATTACTTGGCTAATAGATAAATGTCAAAGCTTTATTGGCATTAAACTCATATTCAAACTTCCAGAACAGATAATATATGAGATATATAATTTTAAAACCATCTCATTAGTAACATGATTTAGTCTTGCTATCTGAACATCAAACTTTATAAACTGAAGTGGCAGATTTTAAATGGGAACTGTGTGATGCAGCTCAATTCTCCTTCTTACTTTTTAATCCTGCTTGAATTGACTCTTTGTGTGCAAGACCACAGGTGACTGGCACATTTTAAAGGTCTCTTCACTTGTCTTCTCTAGCTTTGGCAGAAGCTATAAAAGCCACACTATTATGATATGAGAATGCACCATGGAAATGTATTCTTCCTCTATCTGATACATATTAGTGTAATCATTCCATGCTATTATCTAATGTTCAATTACATATTAAAATTGATGATTAAATAATATTCAATTAATACAGTATTTAAAGATTTTTTAAAAATCACCTGTGGGATTTGTCAACTAAGTATCAAGATATATTTGACCAGCATGCCTACCTGCAAAGCTTCATCCAATTTGCTGATGTCACAGTTCTCTCCCAGTGTTGCTTGAATGCTGTGCTTTATAACATTACTCATACAATCAGCAGATGTGTCTCTGAGGCTAACTGAGTGGATCTCATTGTGAAGAGCATTAATGACTTCTTCAGAGATAAGATCAGGATCAGCAAAGATAAAAACTCTGCCAAAGGAAAATACATCAATGCTATCAAAGTATTCCAACTACTTTTGGTAGGCAATGGGCAACATCACAAAAACATTGCTCCCCCTTTATAATTAAGAATTGGAACAGGATTTGAGCATTCAGCCCTCATAATTAGCCTGCTGTTCAGTGAGATCGATCTTCTACTTCAGTTTTATATTTGCACAATAGCCTTAGATTTCTTGAATCATCAAAAACATATCAATCTCTGAATTAAATATACTGGAACTTGAGCTTTAACAGCCCTGTTATACAGAGAGTACCAAAGAGTTATTACCACAGAATGAAGGATTTTTTTGTTACTTCAGTCTGAAATGGCCAGCTTTATTTTGACACTGATCACTGGTTTTTGACAACCCAATCAGTGAAACATTATCCCTGTCTCTATGGCAATAAGCCTTTCAAAAATGTTACACATTTCAAGAAGATCATTTCTCATTCTTTTGTTCTGAGGAGACTGTTCAATCTCTTCTCAGAGAACAACCCAATCCTCCTCCTAGAAATCAACCTGCTGAATTTCAATTTCAAGGTTGGAAGACTGCACCTGTACATAACAATCCAGGTGTGGCCTGACCAGGGTCTTTATATAATTGTAGTGAAATCTCTTTACTCATACATTCAGATAATCTTACACTAAAACACAATATATCATGTACTTCCCAAATTGCTTGCCATAGTAGAAAAACAAATAGTGATATATATATATATACAAATACATACATATATACACACTGTATATTCGTCAGAATTAGGGAAATGAGGCCAAACTTCCCACAATACCTGAGCCCATGTGGACATTTACAGATAGCAATCTGCAATTTGCATTCACAAGCTAAGTAGACGGGAAAATAAACTTCCTCACCAGAACTCTTTGCTTTCTCACTATCTTGTGACTCGCCCTCTTTTGTTCCTACTGTTGTTAGTGTTCTAATAAATCTCTTCCTTTGTCATTTTAAGATTTAAGCACAATGTTTAAACACATTGTATATTTTTACATTACCCACTCATTAGACATGAGAATTGTTACCTTCAGTCTCAAAACTGAAACTCCTGAAATTCATGTTTTCCTTTTTCCTATAACCTCAAATCTTTAAAAATAGCTGCATCCTAAATACAAACAAATCTCAATTTTCTCCTTTACTATTTCAATTACATCGGTAGCTTGCACTTTAATACTTTGTGATTAGCTTCACTCTAAATGGGGAGTAAGATCAAAAGAACAACACCAAATTTATAAGAAACTGCCAAGTGACAAATGATAAAAGGTAAGAAAGATGCTGAGAATTGTGGTTGGTGCCAGTATCATGTCACATACCCTGCAAAAATAAATCGTAAAATTGGTCAAAAAGGCATTTGAAGAAACATTGAGAGGTTTACAAGAATAACAAACTGGGGCGCCACGGTAGCCTAGTGGTTAGCACGCTGCTTTACAGGACTAGAAACCCAGGTTCAATTCCCACCACTGTCTGTAAGGAGTTTCAACATTGTCCCCCTAACCACGTGGGTGTTCTGGTTTCCTCCCACAGTCCAAAGACCTACTGGTTGGTAAATTGTAAATTGTCCCATGATTAGGCCAGGATTAAATCAGGGGTTGCTGAGCAGCGTGGCTCAAAGGGCCAGACGGCCTATGCTGCGCTGTATCTCAATAAAAGATAAATAAAAGCATCCAGTATTCTCCTCCACTAGCAGGCAGACAGCTATAACACTATTTGGCTTCAAGGAAGTGGAATCGACATTTATTTTTACTCAAACAGGTTTGCCAATGAGACACCTGACGAGAGGAGCATTAGTGGTGCTTAGCCACCGGCCAGATCCACTTATGAAAAGCCTGAGATGTACCCCTCGAGTTTTCTCCAGGAATATGATAAGCTGCTGCAGTTAATACCCCCACAATGTATGTTGTAGGAAGAAGAAATATAAAGAATCCACTGCTGAGGTCAATAAAATGTTTCAATGCATACAAAATAAATGCAATTCAATATCTGCAAAGCACTATTTACACTTGCAGCCCCTTCATCTGATCTTGTGGTGAGGTTGTTGGTCAATGAGTCTTCACAGAGAATGATATGGTTCAAGTTCTTTAAATGAAATGTCACTCTTCAGTACCTGTACAAAAAGGACAGGTTGCACTTGAATCCCAGGGGAACCAATATCCTGGCGGGGAGGTTTGCTAAGACTACTGGGGAGAGTTTAAACTAGAATTGTTGGGGGGGTGGGAACTGAACTGAAGAGACTGGGGAAGAGGTGGTTGGCTCACAAATAGAGAGAGCTTGTAGACAGTGTGAGAGGGAGAATAGGCAAGTGATAAAGAAGGGACGCGCTCCGGCCGAAGGTTTGAGATGTGTCTATTTTAAAGCAAGAAGTGTTGTGAACAAAGTGGACGAGCTTAGAGTGTGGATCAGTACTTGGAGATATGATGTGGTGGCCATTACAGAGACTTGGATGGCTCAGGGACAGGAATGGTTACTTCAAGTGCCGGGTT
Source organism: Hemitrygon akajei (assembly GCF_048418815.1). Taxonomy (NCBI): domain Eukaryota; kingdom Metazoa; phylum Chordata; class Chondrichthyes; order Myliobatiformes; family Dasyatidae; genus Hemitrygon; species Hemitrygon akajei. The sequence continues at coordinate 33,236,617 of NC_133145.1, forward strand.
TTAGATGTTTCAGAAAGGACAGGGAGGGAGGCAAAAGAGGTAGAGTTGTGGCACTGTTAATCAGAAATAGTGTCACGGCTGCAGAAAAGATGGACGCCATGGAGGGTTTCTCTACGGAGTCTCTGTGGGTGGAGGTTAGGAACAGGAAGGGGTCAATAACTTTACTGGGTGTTTTTTATAGGCCACCTAATAGTAACAGGGATATCGAGGAGCAGATAGGGAAACAGAACTTGGAAAGGTGTAATAATAACAGAGTTGTCGAGATGGGAGATTTTAATTTCCCAAATAGTGATTGGCATCTCCCTAGAGCAAGAGGTTTAGATGGGGTGGAGTTGGTTAGGTGTGTTCAGAAAGGTTTCTTGACACAATATGTAGATAAGCTTACAAGAGGAGAGGCTGGGAAATGAATCTGTTCAGTTGTCAGATCTCTCAGTGGGAGAGCATTTTGGAGATAGTGATCATAATTCTGTCTCCTTTACAATATCATTGGAGAGAGATAGGAACAGACAAGTTAGAAAAGCATTTAATTGGAGTAAGGGGAATTATGAGGCTATCAGGCAGGAAATTGGAGGCTTAAATTGGAAACAGATGTTCTCAGGGAAAAGTATGGAAGAAATGTGGCAAATGTTCAGGGGATATTTGTGTGGAGTTCTGTATAGGTACGTTCCAATGAGACAGGGAAGTTATGGTAGGGTACAGGAACCGTGGTGTACAAAGGCTATAATAAATCTAGTCAAGAATAAAAGAAAAGCTCACAGAAGGTTCAGAGAGCTAGGTAATTTTAGAGATCTAGAAGATTATAAGGCCAACAGGAAGGAGCTTAAGAAGTAAATTAGGAGAGCCAGGAAGGGCCATGAGAAGGCCTTTGCGGGCAGGATTAAGGAAAACCCCAAGGCATTCTACAAGTATATGAAGAGCAGGACGATAAGTTGTGAGAGAATAGGACCTTTCAAGCGTGACAGTGTGTATGGAACTGGAGGAAATAGCAGAGGTACTTAATGAATACTTTATTTCAGTATTCACTATGGAAAAGGATCTTGGTGATTGTAGTGATGACTTGCAGCAGACTGAAAAGCTTCAGCATATAGACATTAAAAAAGAGGATGTGCTGGAGCTTTTGGAAAGCATCAAGTTGGATAAGTCGCGGGGACCAGATGAGAAGTACCACAGGCTACTGTGGAAGGCGAGGGAGGAGATTGCTGAGCCTCTGGCAATGATCTTTGCATCGTCAATGGGGATGGGAGAGGTTCCGGAGGGTTGGAAATGTTGTTCCTTTATTCAAGAAAGGGAGTAGAGATAGCCCAGGAAATTATAAACCAGTGATTCTTACCTCAGTGGTTGGTAAGTTGATGGAGAAGATCCTGAGAGGCAGAATTTCTGAACATTTGGAGAGGTATAATATGATTAGGAGTAGTCAGCATGGCTTTGTAAAGGGCAGGTCATGCCTTAGAAGCAACAGACTGGGAATGCTTTGATTCCATGAAGAATCTGGAGTCCTGAAAGAGTCTTCAGGAGCAGGTTCTTAAGCACTTTTCTGCCTCCTCGCCTATGGTCCCCAAAATATTCTGAGTAGCCACTACAACATTGGGCCAAGAACTAAACTGATCCTGCAGCACTGCCTTAAGTTGTTATTAATTTATCAGCTATTTGATCATACTTACTTTTCTCGGTGTGAAAAAGTGTCATTTTTTAGCCCATGTTCAGAAATAATTACCCTTTGGTACAAAATGCCTGTAATATAATGGTCATTAATTAGATTAAACAGGTACACATTGAAAACCAACATTAATCAATTTTGTTCTAATCCTTTACATCCATAACAGTTTGTGATATCATATCTAAAGAGAACATAATTTCTCAAATATCTTTAATCAAAATAAATCACTTTTCTAAACGGCTTAAAACAGTAAAATTTATCTTATTTTCTGAGAAATGCCATGATTTTTAGCGATATGAATTTAACAATGCAGTTTGACAAATATAGATGTACATTGAACAAATAAAGCTAATGTTTAATGTCATAATTGATGATGGAAATACATTTGATAGAATAAACTTCTTCATAATCAGAAAAAACATGTTTGAAATTTGCTGAAAATGGTCCAGGTTGTACCAGTTAGTGTAACCGTCTGTCCAACAAAAATACATTTCACCAGCCAGACCATAAGACCATAAGGCATAGGAGCAGAATTAGGCCATTCAGCCCATCGAGTCTGCTCCACCATTCTATCAAGGCTGATCGTGCATTCCACTCAACTCCATACATCTGCCTTCGCGCCACATCCTTTGATGCCCTGACCGATCAGGAAACGATCAACTTCCACCTTAAATATACGCATGGACTTGGCCTCCACCACAGTCTGTGATGGAGCATTCCACAGATTTACTACCCTCTGCTAAAAAAAAGTCCTTTTTACCTCTGTTCTAAAGGGTCACTCCATAATTTTGATGCTGTGCCCTTTAGTTCTGGACGCCCCCACCATAGGAAACATCCTCTCTACATCCACCCTATCTAGTCCTTTCTACATTCAGTAGGTTTCAAGAGATCCCCACCCATTCTTCTAAATTCCAGTGAGTACAGGCCCAAAGCTGACAAACACACCTCATATGTTAACCCCTTCATTCCTGCAATCATCCTCGCAAATTTCCTCTGTATACTTTTCAATGACAACACATCCTTTCTGAAATATGGGGCCCAAAACTGTTGACAATACTCCAAGTGCGGCCTGACTAATGTCTTATAAAGTCTCAGGATTATCTCATTGCTTTTTATTCTATTCCCCTAGAAATAAATGCTAACATTGCATTTGCTTTCTTTATCACAGACTCAACCTATGAATTAACCTTCTGGGAGTCTTGCACGAGGACTCCTCAGTCCCTCTGCACCTCTGATGTTTGAACCTTCTCCCCATTTAGATAATAGTCGGCATTATTGTTCCTTTTACCAAAATTCATTATTATACATTTCCCAATACTGCATTCCATCTGCTACTTTTTGCCCATTCTTCCAATCTGTCTAAGTCCTGCTACAATTGCATTGCTTCCTTTGCACTACCTACCCGTCTACCTATCTTTGTATCTTCTGCAAACTTTGCTATAAAGGCATCAATTCCATTATCCAAATCATTGACAAACAATATGAAAAATAGCGGTCCTTTCGTTGGATTTTAAAAGCTTCCCAATCATCCAACTTCCCACTCATCTTTGCTATCTTATCTGTCCTTTCCTTGGCCTTTAAGCAGTCCTTACCTTCCTTTGTCAGCCTCTGTTGCCTACACCTGCCATTTGAGAACTTCTTCCGCTGTGGTACATATCTATCCTGCGCCTTGAACAATTCTCAAAAACTTCAACTACCTCTGCTCTGCTGTCATCCCTGCAAGTATCTTCCTCCAATCCACTTGGGCAAGCTCCTCACTCATGCCCCTATAATTCCCTTTCTTCCATTGTGACACTGATCCATGTGAGTTATGCTTCTCCCTCACAAACTGCAGTATGAATTCAATCATGTTATGATCACTGCCTCCTAAGGGTTTCTTTACGTTAAGCTCCCTAATAAGATCTGGGTTATTACACAACACCCAATCTAAGACAGCCTTTCCCCGAGTAGGCTCGAGCACAAGCTGCTCCGGAAAGCCATCTCATAGGTATTCAACAAATTCCCTCTCTTGTGATATGACACCAACCTGATGTTTCCAATCCTCTTGCATATTAAAGTCCCCCATAACAATTGTGTCATTACCTGTATTACATGCCTTTTCCAGTTGCCTTTGCAATCTCAACCCCACATCTTGGCTATTATCTGGAGGCTTATATGTCATTCCCATAATGGCTTTTTTTACCCTTGCAGTTTCTTAACTCTACATAGATTCGACATTCTCTGTCCCTATGTCACCTCTTTCTAAAGATGTCATTCCATCTCTTACCGACAGAGCCACACCATCGTCTATGCCTTCCTGTCTGTCATTTGGATACAAAGTATATCCTTCAATGTTAAGCTCCCAACTATGGCCTTCTTTCAGCCACAACTCAGTGATGCCCACAATCGCTAATTACGCCATGAGTTTGTCCACCTTATTCCAAATGCTACACGCATTTAAACACAGCAACTTCAGTCCTGTATTCTTTGCCCTTTTGAATTTTACCTCTGTGGTACAATTTAACTCTGCTCTGTCTGCATTTGAACCCAATCATTGGCTTGTCCTTCCTTTCATTCATGTTACACCCATCATCTACTTGTAAACCCACTGGCTCATCCTCAGCTCTATCATACCGGTTCCCATTCCCCCAGTCATATTAGTTTAAACTACTCCCAACATCTCTAGTAAACCTGCCCGCAAGAATATTGGTCCCCCTTGGATTCGAGTGCACTTTGTTCTTTTTGTACAAGAGTTGAGAAGTGAAATTAGTGCATGCTGACATGGACTGAAGTGAGTCTATTCACTGTTGTTAGAAATACATTCATTCAGGTTGGGTAGAAGTGTTTGGGGAGTAGGAAATGAATCACTTGGTTCATTAAACCTAACACCTTCCTGTAACCACACACACTCGTAAATGCCAAGACGTTGATGGTGGGGTGATTTAACAAATAAGGCTGCTGGTTGTCAAGGATAGCCATTACATGAAACCTGTAGGCACATACTGTAACACACACAAAATGCTGGTGGAACACAGCAGGCCAGGCAGAATCTATAGGAAGAAGCACTGTCGACGTTTCAGGCCGAGACCCTTCATCAGGACTAACTGAAAGGAAAGATAGTAAGAGATTTGAAAGTAGGAGGGGGAGGGGGAAATCCAAAATGATAGGAGAAGGCAGGAGGGGGTGGGGTGAAGCTAAGAGCCAGAAAGGTGATTGGCAAAAGGGATACACAGCTGGAGAAGGGGGAGGATCATGGGATGGGAGGCCTAGGGAGAAAGAAAGGGGAAGGGGAGCACCAGAGGGAGATGGAGAACAGGCAAGGAGTGATGGGCAGAGAGAGAAAAAAAAGGGAGGGGGAAATAAATAAATCAGGGATGGGGAAAGAAGGGGAGAAGGGACATTAACGGAAGTTAGAGAAATCAATGTTCATGCCATCAGGTTGGAGGCTACCCAGATGGAATATAAAGTGTTGTTCCTCCAACCTGAGTGTGGCTTCATCTCTCCTATCTTTTTGGATTTCCCCCTCCCCCTCCTACTTTCAAATCTCTTACTATCTTTTCTTTCAGTTAGTCCTGATGAAGGATCTCGGACCGAAATGTCGACAGTGCTTCTTCCTATAGATGCTGCCTGGCCTGCTGTGTTCCACCAGCATTTTGTGTGTGTATTGCTTGAACTTCCAGCATCTGCAGATTTTCTCGTGTTTTTGCATTTTTAAAGGCACATATTGTATGCTATGTGGCTCTCAGCAACCCAACCACGAATTCTGTGCCGTCTTTCTGCATGGGTCAGAGAATTATTTCATAATCTGGACAGCTGTGAATGGGACATTACGCATACCTCCTCATTTCCAGCCTTATGACAAAGTAAAGATCAATGATAAAGCAACAGGGATGCTAAGACCTAGGCGACAACAGTCTACATCACTAAAGATCAAGGGTTCAGGATTCATTTAGATTTTTTCCACATACCTGGTGCTTTTCTTTCAGCTTTTAACATGACTGCATATTGATGTCCAATTGTACAGTAGGGCTTGGGGAAGGATAGGAGCCCTTTGCAAAATGTATATGTTTTTTCATAAAGATTATCAGGAATATATGCAGCCTGGAAAAGAAAGTTGTTCATGACAATGGGGTATTTCTTAAGAAGTTTTGTAAGAAAACTTTTAGGCATCACTTCACTTCAGATACACTCCAGAGTGTATCAATCATTCATCTTACATCAACATTACAATATGGAATAGAAAATCTACACCACAGAGAAACCCAACGAGATAAAAATGGAAGCATTATATTGAAACTGAAATTAGCTTTTGACAATGCTGTGGTCTGTACTATACATTGTACGGTTTGATTTTATCCTGTTTTTTTAACACACTAAGAAGACCCATTCTTTTATTACTAGGAGTTCTACAAATCTAACCTGGTGACCACTTTGCCTCCAATTCTCCCTCCTCCTTTCATCATGTCCACTGCCTCTCATAGCAGTGTTACCTTCAAAGTAACATTTTACTGTGCCATTTCCAATGGAAATTCATACTTGTGAGGAAAGCCAATGAAATAAAAGCAGGGTATTACCTATATCCAAAGATAATTGGATTAATAAGTAAATTCCAATTTGTGAAGTAGCTGAATAGATAATATTTTAAAGTAGGGCAACACGGTAGTGTAATGGTTAGCACAATGGTTTATAATACTAGCAATCCGGGTTCAGATGCCACTGCTGCTTGTAAGGAGTTTGTACATCCTCCTCTTGAGTTTCCTCCGGGTGCTCCGGTTTCCACCCACAGTCCAAAGATATACCAATTTTGTAGGTTAATTGGCTATTGTAAATTGTCCCATGATTAGGCCAGGATTAAATCAGGGGATTGCAGGGCAGCGTGGCTCAGAGGGCTAGAAGGGCCTATTCCGCATTGTAAATCAATAAATAAGTAGATTTTGTGTAGCATTATTCCTCAAGTTACTACGAGATGGGAAGTGTCCATAGGAGAACTGCAGAGGTAAATGATGGATAGTTTCATTTATGAAGGCAAGGACAGTGGAGGCACAACACACACACACACACACACACACACACACACACACACACACACACACACACACACACACACACACACACACACACACACACACACACACACACACACACACACACACACACACACACACACACACACACACACACACACACACTTCCTAAATACAAAATGTTATTAAGTCAACTACTTATGCTTCTCTTATTCTGTACACAAATACTCACCACTGGTCTTTTTGTACCCACCTGAATGATAGCATACATTAAAATGTTCAGTAAAGGTAAAATGTAGTGCTTATTGTTTTCCTTTGCCTATTAGAGAAAAAAATCCAGTTACTTTAACTCAAGAATCGGTACTTAGTTTTTTTTCAATAATACATTAAGGGTATCTCATTTTCATTCATTCAGAAGTTCACAGTGCTGCTGAGAAACCCACTAGACCAAATCTAGCCTTGCACAATGGCTTAAGTCAGAGTTTGGACTATTACACTGGCAAGCAGGCTTCACTCTAGATTTCTAATGGCTATTTTTCTGCCATTAGCCCAATAAATATATATTGTTGATAGTAATAATATTAAACATAAATATAATTATTAACTATTTATAAATTAGGATGGCATGGTAGCACAGAGGTTAGCATAAAGCTATTCCATCACCAGCAACCTGGGTTCAATTCCACTGCTGTCTGTAAGGAACATTGTACGTTCTTCCCGTGACTGCATGAGTCTCCTCCGGTGCTCCGGTCCCCTCCCACATTCTAAAGATGTACAGTTTAGCAGGTTTGTTGGTGACTTGGGTGTAATTGGTCGGCAGGTCATAAAGGCCTGTTAACGTGTTGTATCTCTAAAAAAGTAAATTCACAATGTAAACACCAATGAGGTCAAAACATTCACAGACACTTTTTTGCCAAATGTGTACAATGTTTCTATTCTTGATTTTAAAACACGTTTCCTACTGCTATGGTCTTTAATTAGGAGCCAAAATATATTGAGATTTCTGTCGAAATGACACACTGCTGAAATTGCTGCTGAAGGCACATGCTCAGCGATTCAGGAACAGCTTCTTCCCCTCTGCCATCAAATTTCTGATTGGACATTGAACCCATGAACACAACCTCACTACTTCTTTTTATATATTATTTCTGTTTTGCACTATTTTTAATATAACTATTTAATACACATGTTTACTTACTGTAATTGAAATTTTTTTTTCTTTCTATATTATCATCTATTGCATTGAACTGCTGCTTGCTAAGTTAACAAATTTCACGACACATGCCGGTGATAATAAACCTGATTTTGATTCTGATTCTGATTCTGAAATCAGTAGACAGGATTAGTCACTAAAGCATTGTTACTTTCTTCTACATTAGCTGCGAAATGGACTGCAGAAAACCTAGTGTTTTTTAAACTGGATCTATTGGTCACAGAACATTTGAATTCAAAGGAGAATTCACAATATGAATTGCAATGATTTCTGACTGAGGAGCATTTTCTTTTTAAACTACTGTAAACAACATGCTGTGACTTGAATTCATGGACAATGTGTATATGCGGTGTTATCTGTGAGATAGTGCAGGCATAGCTTGCCATAATAGAACAATCCATATCATGCATTACCAGGGGATTATCAATCTTCATGGTCATTGACCATGAAGACTGTTTGAGGTAACTTATTTTTAAATCTTTCTTACTTCTCTTCTAATTATCGTATATCTGTATATCTGTCCACTTGTAATGCTACTGTGACACTATAATTTCCTTTGGGATCAATAAAGTATCTATCTATCTATTTTTTACATGTTTTATTTTAAATAGTTTCTCACCAGTTCCAGTTCACCAATGAGAATTTTAACCAGAAAATTGCTGCTGTATGGGTCTCGTCCGGTCTTCTTATGCAATGTCCACCTAAACATACCTGTAAGGAGAAAGGACTGTCATCATTTCAATAAATATTTCTGTATCTCAATTTCAGTCAATAAAAAGTAAAAAAACTATTCTAAAAAGAAGCAGAATTCAGCATAAACAATTAGCTTCCCAGGAAAGTATGAAACTTAGCACATACCTTCTCTCTATAAAGGGAAAAAAAACATTTTAACCACGTAGCTGTAACTCATGATAGGTGGATTCTAATATTTAAGCTCATTCAACTGAAGCTTTTCAATTTTTACATGACATACAGTAGTGCTGAGATAATTGCTTTCAATAAAATATAAATGCAATATGGTTTATAATGGTGTAAATTTTAAAAAAATGTTTAAAATAAATACAATATCTGAAAAAATAGCTATTTTTTGCTTTGTCTAAAATTTTGGTGATGATTTTACATTGATATTGAACCAGAATAATTGGAAAAAACATTCATATATAGTTGGGAATGTATATATTACTTATACCATTGTACTTGGCTATGTGGATCATCAAAAGGGAATAAAAGAATGAAGATATTTGGGTGTAATTTAGTTATGTACTCATCCAATATTTTATGCTGGGAACATTCCCTCTAAGGCACAATTACACTTGTCTCTACACATAACTATACAAGAAACTCACATGTTATTTGGTTCTGCGAGGAGCCAATTTTATTTCTACTACATGTAAGTTGGGCAAATTAAGTAACTTGGTGCCCCCAAGAGGTGGATATGGCCCAGTCCATTAGGGTTAAAGCCCTTCCTGCCATTGAATACTTCTACACAGACCACTGTCACAGGAAGATAGCATCCATCATCAAGGACCCACACCACCCCGGCCATGCTTACTTATCGCTGCTTCTATCAGGAAAAAGGAACAGGAGACTCACAAACACACCACCATATTCAGGAACATTTATTAATCTTCACCCATCAAGCACTTGAACCAGTGGGGATAACTTCACTCAATTTCACTTGGCCCATCACCGAACTCTTCGCACAACCTATGGATTCACATTTAAGGACTCCTCATCTCATGTTCTCGTTATTTAATGTTTATTTATTTATTGATTGATTTTTTTTCTTATTTGCACAGTTTGTTGTCTTTTGCACATTGGTTGTTTGTCTGTCCTGATGGTCGTGGTCTTATATGTTTTTTGGATTTACTGAGAATGCCCACAAGAACACAAATCTCAGGGTTGTATATGGTGACATGTCCAGACTTTGGTTATAAATTTACTTTGAACGCCATTCACTGCGTGTCACCATTTTTAAAATTCATAATGTCCTCCCTCCAATGGCTAATATATAAACAAACTTTGCATACAAAGTCTTTGCATGATCCTCATCACTTTTCCACTATGCTTCCCAACAACCTTTGCCCCTTTTAAAGGCTGTCCATTTAAAATTGCAGCCAGCATTCCAACAAATATCTTCATTAATATTTAATGACTAAAGATGCCAAAGAGATCGGTGAATGTATATCTTAATATAGGGAATTAGAATTGTTTAAAGATTTTTTTAATTAGAGTTTGAAATAGTTTTTTAAAAAATCTCTGATTTCAATTTTTGAATTTAATCCAAACTTTTGTGATTAAATCGCAGCATTTAGAGTGAACTCGTACCTAAATTACTGCTGGCTGCAAATTGTAGTAAACAATGAAAGATCAAAATAACTTGTTCTGGGGTGGACAATCTTTACTTCCCCTTACAGTTACACTATTACGACAACCTACAATTTGATATGCTCTTTCTTTCTCCCTCTATCTCGGCTACAAGCCAAGCCCTTTTAACACAAAGCTATCTTGGAGGCTCATCTGTTGATGATGCAGTGAGGCATAACTTCTGGCAATAGGCTCAAAAGTTCAAATTAAATGTATTATCTAAGTACTTATATGTTGTGATATACTACCCTGAAATTCATTTTGTTGCAGGTAATTACAGGAAAATAAAGAACTACAATGGAATTTATCAAAGACAACTATACATAGACAAAGAGTGACAAACCAATGTGCAAAAGAAGACAAATCATATGAATAAAAGCAAGTAAATAAATAATACTGAGAACTTGAGTTGTAGAGACCTTGAAAATGAGTCTATAGATTATGGAGACAGTTCAGTATTGAGGTGAGTGAAGTTACCAGCACTAGCTCAGGTGCCTGATGGTTGTAGGATAATAACTGATCATGAGCCTATTGGTGTGGATCCGTATCTCTGATACGGTAATCCCAAGGATTTGAAAGCTGCCAATCCTCCCCACCTGTGATCCTCTAATGAAGTCTAGCTCATGGACCTCCGTGTTCTTCCTTCTGTAGTCAATAATCAGTTCCTTCATTTTGCTGACCTCGAGTGAGAGGTTGTTTTTGTGGCACCGTACAACCAGATTTTCAATCTCCTTCCTAGGCTGAATCGTAAGCATCTTGGATTGTGTCAACATTAGTGATGTCATGAGCAAATTTACGTATGGGATTAGAGTTCTAGTCGGTCACACAATTATAGGTATAAAGCTAGAAGAGCAGTGAGCTAAGTGCCCATCCTTATGGTGAAGCTGTACAGATAGTGATGGTGGGGCAGATGTTGTTGACTCAGTCAGCCTTCCCTCAGTGCTGTACCAATTTGGCTGAGGAGTTCTTACTTTCATGGTAAACGCCCCATTAGATATGATTAACTGAAACTGCAGTGCCCTTTTTGATCTAGCACTGTTTTAACGCTTTCCACTCATTTCCTTGAATTACATCCTGGAGATAAAACTTAGCGTAGTTTCAATAGTTGCATTTACATGGGGTGTCTTTTCAATGCAGTTCAGGTGAAAGGCTGGATTTGAATGGAATTACATATCCACAACGGTGTTTTCAGGGTCAGAATCAGAATCAGGTTTAATATCACCTGCTTAAGTCATGACATTGTTGTTTTGCTGCGGCAGAACATTGCAATACACAACAATAAAAACTAACAATTACAATAAGTGTATATAAAAATAAATTAGATGGGAAAATACATATTTCAAACAAGCTAATCAGATATTAAAAGGAAATTCTCTCAACGTATGGCAAAGCTTCAAATAGCAGCTTCATTGATTGCATAGCAGAAGCACACTTGGTTGTTTAATTTTCTATGCAATAGTCCCTGCTTATGACCACTGTGAATACCTAAACCTGGGGATTGTCAAGAAGTGCAGGGAGTCAAAGAAGATATTGTTAAACTTCAGCAAACAGACTTATATCCCCTGCCATCCCCAAACCCTCTAAACTTAGAGCTTGTCAGGCTTTTGTTTTCGTAGGGTATGTTATAAAAGTACATGCATATTCAATTTCTGAATTTCTGGGGGGCAAATAGTCTTTCCTGTACAATTTCCTCATTATGTGATCTTGGTACAGTTCACAGCTCTTCCTGGTGTCCTTTCAGATCAGTAATCCTGTTATATAACAGGATAAAAGGAAAATGGAAATATTTTGTAAAGTAAGTCTGAAATCAGAAGTGGAAAGAGTGAGCAATTTCTAGCTCCTGGGTGTCAACGTCTCAGGATCTATCCTGATCTGAGATATATCGATGCAGTTACAAAGATGGCACGACAGTGGCTATATTTCATTGGGAGTTTGAGTAGAGTTGGTACGTCACCAAAAAAGAATCGCAAATTTCTACAGATGCACAGTGGAGATCAATGTAACTGGTTGCATCACCATCTGGTATGGGGTAGGGGGCACTGCGCAGGATCAAAATAAGTTGCAGAAAGTTGTAAACTCAGTCAGCTCCATCTGATGTCCTGGGCACTAGCCTCCCCAGCATCCAGGACATGTTCAAGGAGCAATACCTCAAAAAGGTGGCATCCATAATTAAGGACCCTCATCACCCCAATGTGCCCTCTTCTCATTGCTACCATCAGGAAGGAGGTACAGGAGCCTGAAGGCACACACCTAACAATTCAGGAACAGCTTCTTCCCCTCTTCCATCAGATTTTTGAATGGACAAAAAACTCATGAACACTACCTCACTACCTTTTTTTCTTCTAGTATATATTGCAATGTACTGCTGCTGCAATGTTAACAAATTTCACGACATATGCCAGTGATATTAAACCTGATTCTGAATATAGAACTACCATTCAAATCAACTAGTATTTTTTCCTTAAAAATTCCTTGTAGTAGTCATTTAAGCTTTCAACTGATGAATTAAGCTTTAATAACCACTATGTGAGATGTTAACTTTGAAATCATTAATCATGACTTTAAGAATCAGATACCACAAACCCCCTACCTCGACTGCACTGGAATGCCGGATGTTCCTCGTCCAGTTCCCGTATTATTGCTTGCACGCTGCGCTGGATGTCAGCTTCAGCATTGGCTGCGATATTGGAGCTTCCACCTGAATGAATTAAAACAGATGTCCCTGTAATATGTTGCATCTCTCAGAGTTTAATTGCCACGTAAATGAATTCATACCAATAGAAAATGGTCAGACTCTTTTCATTAAGGATCTGGAGCATCAGGTAATGTTTAGAAAATAGATTGGAAAAAATAGATAAGATATAGGTAATAGAAATAGGAATAGAAAGTAGATGAAGAGAACGAGAAACAAGAACAACACAATCTGTATTACTATAGCGTCTCTAAGATACTATGTTCCAATTCATTAAGAGTATTGTAAAATAAAGTTAAAAAAAAAATTCACTTCTTCATTAAGACTGAAGGACAAACGTTGTTCTGTCTATCACTCTGCTCCATTACGACCTTCTGTTTGGAGTCCAATGTAGGAGGCCAATCATGACAGTATTCCCCAGTGTTACCATCTTTATTATTTAGAAGTATAGCATGGTAATAGCCCTTCAAATGCAATGAGTGCACTCAACCACAAACTCATTGTATTGTTATTGGATTCATGTATAAAAGCAGAGCACCTCTGAGGATTTGAGAGGTCTTGCTAACCATTTAATCAAAATTCAAGCAGCACACACAAAATGCTGGAGGGACTCAGCAGGCCAGGCAGCATCTATGAAAAAGAATACAGTTGATGTTTCCAGCCGAGACCCTTCAGCAGGTATGTGTTGATTGGATTCCCAGCGTCTGCAGATTTTCTCTTGGTTCTAATCAAAATTCAAGTCACTTACTTGTGCAATGTTCTTGCGATACCCTTGTCTCTCCTGCACAAGCTTTCTCCCACACTGCCCCAGTGCTCATCACCGGATTCTTCACTGTAACAAAGAAGCTAAATTGAAAATCATTTCATAACATAAATACATCATCAGCAGAGAAAAAACAAACAAATCTCCTCCTCTCTCTGAAAGACAAAATCAAGCCGTGCTTTTAAACCTTAGCTTTCAAATCTTCAGAAAAAAACTTTCAAACAACTGGACAGAAGGAATCATCTTGGCTTCTTGTACCTAGCCTGGCTCTGAGAAACAGTTCTCTGGCTCCCCTACTCCACAGTCCTTCAACTGTATTCTCCCTGAAAGAATCAAATTTGCTCTTGGAAGTTACTATTGAATCTGCAACATTGGCTCTCGGCAGAAGAGTGAGGAGAGGATGTGAAGAGAAAATCATACTGTTAGTTTAGCACTCAAAACTAACAGCCCATTACAAAGCCATGGTTAGAGTTGGTGATTAACTACTCAACTGCTCTTTTATAGACACAGGTAGTGTGCAACAAAAAAGTAAGAGTTAACCATTGATGCACCATCAATAACTCTCTCTGAGACGTGAAGGCGAGATATCGGCTTTTATTGACTGGAAGAAAGAACAAGCAGTAGTTGACCACCATACTACATCCTGGAGAATGAGGACCGGGCTCAGGCCTCAATCACCTTTATACCGGGGTCTGTGGGAGGAGCCATGGTCAGTGAGAGGGGCCACAGGAGCAGTCAGCAGGGGGCGTGTCCAGACAGGTATATGTAGTTCACCACAACCATATCATAGGATGATGAGATTTAAAATTCGTTCTGCTGCAGGGGCAAGGATTTTGATGGGCTACCCATAGTAGATGGAAAATGGGTGCACCATAAAGTGCCAGGAAGTCTGCCAATATATGTAATGTGGCCTAAAAAAAATCCATCACTAAATCTTGCACAGGACTTTGTATGGAACTTGTAATCTGTCTTTCCAGCTTGCAAGTAATGGGTAACTTCATTAACACATTGTGAATCCACTGTAACCTGCTACCTTTGCTTCAATGCAGTACAAATGGATCCGATGTTTGAGAACCTGAGTGGGTCCACGGACTACAGGTCAGCATTTTATGGCGGCATGATTCAGCCACTCCTGTCAGGGAGGTGCAGTCTAAATCTGGGAACTTTGTTGTTTGAAAAATATACAAATGATTCAGATGAAAATGTAGGAGTTATGATTGGTAAGCTTAGGTGACACAGAAGTTGTGTCAGATTCAATGTTTGAGAACCAAGTGGTTCCATAGAGCACAGTCATAGCTAGCTAAGAATACAGTAGGACCCAACTCACGTGGAAAGCTGGCTGAACCAGTGCTGGATAGAATTTAATCCAGTTATCGAGCTTTGCAAGATTAAATTCTTGTAAGTCATATAGAGTCAATGCCAGGAATCTTTACAGCATTCTATATCTCCCTGAAAGCGGCAAAGCACATGGACAGGGAAGTGAAAAAGGCATTTTCTACTGTTGCCTTTATAGGCTGATGCATTGAGTATAAGAGCTGGGACATCATACTGCATCTGTACAAAACCCCCGCTTAAGAGCATTTTGTGCAGTTCCTGTTGGCACACAAGACGTAGGATGTGGCCGCAGTAGAGAAACTGCAAACGGATGTTGACTGGAATGCAGGGCCGCGGTTATAACAAATGTCTGGATTTATTCTCACTCGAACACAGGTGTCTTAGAGCAACATTAATAATTTATAAAATTATTTACAGCCTATATAGGACAGATAGACAGAATATTTCTTTTTTGCCCAGACGGGAGAATCTAGAACTACGGGGTACAGTTTGAGGACGAGAGTTGAGAAATTTAAAAGACGTCACAAGGGTAAGTTTCTCATATCGAGGTGAATACCTGGAAAGAACTCCAGCTGTAGGTGGAGGAGTCGATACAATTAGCAATGTTTTGGAAGACTTGCAGGTACTTGGATAGGAAAGGCATAGAGGAATATAGGCCTAATGTGAGCAAATGGCATTGGCGCAGATAGGCGTCATAGTTAGCATGCATGAGATGGATCAAAGGGCCCATTTCAGAGCTGTTCGATTTATGACTCTAGCCCCAGAGCTCCAACACAGCAGTCAAGAAAATGTCAAAAGATCTGCTCAGCCAAGTACTAGAGCTTCCTCCAGAATGGTTATAACTTTGTCATTTAAGCACGATGATGGCCTGCATCATCCCATCTTTCAAGGCAGCATTGAACTTGATTTTATCATGTTTGCTGGAGGGTTTCACACCAAGGCCAAGATGCTCCACCTCTCCCATTTGTGACCCTTTTCTTTATCACATTAGCACAAGTGCAGCTTGCAGAGCAGACTGTGTAGTGATTTCTTTTGAACTTATAGTCCTTTAACATCTTTGGACTATTTTTACTGTGCCCATAGTCTGTTTTTTTTTATCAATTATGCTATTGTTAGCACTGTTGTAACTATGTGGTTTTGTGCAGGTCTTGTAGCTTTAGTTTTTGGTCTTGTTTGTCTGGTGGATTTGGAGCTCCTTTCTGGGGAACGCGCTAAGACGGTAGCGCAATATTAATACACAGCAGCCTCTCCGGACTCTGGATTGGGGATTGCCAAACGATATGTGGATTTGCTAGTGTAGTCTGTTTTGTCATATGCTTTTATGATATCATTCTGGAGGAACGTTGTCTTGTTTTTTAACTGCATTGCATTTGTGGTTTCTAAATGACAATAAACTGAATCTTTATCGGAATCTTTTTTATCTGAGACAGCCACAGAATAAAGGTATCATGGTTGCTTCCAAGGTGCCAGACAATGACTTAGCATTCTATGTGGTGACATCAGATGGATATATTGCTGAATCACACTCAGTTGCTGTAGACATGAACCCAGAGTTGATGTGGGATGCTCACAAGACAAAGTCACCTGTATCATGTGTAAAACCTGTGGCCTACATAAAACCACTTGCTCTCTCTGCTCCCTGCTCTCCATGAGAAGAGAAAGAATCTCATTCTGCTCTCAAGGAACACAAAGTTTCAAGGACTTTCTTCGTGCAGCTGTAGATTTCAGACAGTTGCTCACTTCAAGTATCTGACAGTGCATTAAGTTCATGGCCACAATGATCTTGAAACCCATGAGCAAAGCAAGCCATAAGCAAAAGATGTATACAAGAGTGAGACAGATCAGCTTGTTGAGTGGTGTCGCAACAACAACCTTGCACTCATTGTCAGTAAGTAGGCCTCCGTTAGTCCATGGATTTGCGCCTTGGAAAGTTTCCAGGAAGACCAGCAGTTGCAAGTCTCCCCTCTCCAAGCCACCAATGTTGTCCAAGGGAAGGGCATTATGACCCATACAGCTTGGCACCGGTTTCATCGCAGAGCAATGTGTGGTTAAGTGCCTTGCTCAAGGACACACACACAGCCTCAGCCAAGGCTTGAACTAGCGACCTTCAGGTCACTAGACAAACCCCTTAACCACCTGGCCACGTGCCAACACTTGTCAGTAAGACCGAAGAACTGGTTGTGGTTTTTTGGAAGGGGAAGTCAGGAGAACATACGCAAGTCCTCATTCAGGGGCCAGCGGTGGAAAGGGTGAGTGGCTTCAAGCTCCTAAGCATCAACATCTCAAATAGATGAAATCATGAAGAAGCACATTAGTGGCTATATTTCGTTGGGAGTTTGAGAGGATTTGGTTATGTCACCAAAGACTAACATATCTCTGCAAACATACCATGGAGAGCTTTCTAAATGGTTGCATCACTGCCTGGAGAGACTCCAGTCCATAGACCTGAAAAAAGCTGCAGAGGGTTGTAAACTCAGTCAACTACATCATGGGCACCACCCTGCCCTGAATGACGACATCTTCAAGACATGGCGTCTCAAGAAAGCGGCATCCATTCATTAAATACACTCATCACGCGGGACATGCCCCCTTCTCATTACATCCATCAGTGAGTTGATACAGGATCCTTAAGATGTACATTAAATGCTTTAGAAACAGCTTCTTCCACTCTGCCATCAGATTTCTCAACAGTCCACGAAACCCATACACACTACCTCACTATTTTTCTCTCTATTTGCATTATTTATTTTTCATGTATTGCTCATTGTAACTTACAGTTTTTAAAAAATCTTTTGCACTGTATTGCTGCCGAGAAACAAATTTCAATTTGCTGGGTGTCAGTATCTCTGTAGACCTAACCTGGACACAACATACTGATGCAGCTATAAGGAAGGCAAACAGTGGCTATATTTAGCTACAGGTTTGACTAGATTTGGTTTATCAACTGAAGCGCATGAAAACTTCTACAAATATATGTGGAGAAGATTCTGACTGGCTGCATCACTGTCTGGTATGGGGCAGCTTCTGCATAAGGGTGAAATAAGTTGCAGAAAGTTGTAAAATTAGTCAGCTCCATCATGGGTACCAGCCTCGGCAGAATCTAAAACGGCTTCAATGCCTTGGGAAGGTGGCATCCATCATTAAGGGTCCCCAGAGCCCAGGACGTGCCTTCCTCACACTGTTACTATGTGGAAGGAGGTACAGAAGCCTAAAGGCACATGCTCAGTGATTCAGAAATAACTTCTTCCCCTCTGGCATCCGATTTCAAAATGGACACATGAACGCTACCTTTTTATTTCTGTTTTTTTTTGCACTACTTATTTTAAGTTATCTATTTAGTAGACATACATATACTTAATGTAACTCTGTTTTATTTCTCTACATTTATTTCTCATGTATGTTGTTATACTGCTGCCATAAAGTTATTTTATTACATATGATGGTGATATTAAACCTGATTCAGATTTTCACAACCATGCTTTACTGCAACTGCAAGGGACATGCCCACTATATCTATGTATTTTACCGTGGATTTGAAATTCAAAAGCTGAAACAAAGTTTGTCAGTACTTGATGTAACATATTCTGAGGACGCACACTCAATGTTTTTGAAACAGCTTCTTCCCCTCTGCCGTGAGATTTCTGAATGGTTCATGAAACCATAAACGCTACCTCACTATTCCTCTTTTGTATTACTTATTAGTTTAACTTTTTATTGTAATATATAGTAACTTATGGTTTACAGTGTACTGCAGAAGCAAATCAACAAATTTCATGACATACTGTATGTCAGTAATATTAGACCTGATACTGATTCTGAGTTTGTGTCCATTGAATCTCACAAACAGAAGGGGAAGTTCTGCTAGTTATTTCCATGCCTGATCTTTGAAAGCAATGCTGAAATTAAATCCATGTACCATCCACATCCTTAGTAGGTCAATGTAAAAGACTGTTCGAGTTCTGAGATCACAGGGAACACAATTCTCTGAATTTTTCAACTTACAGATAAAACTAATTCGGACTCCGATAAAAACAGAACCCATCTATTAGCTGAGGACTGTCTGTACATAAAGTTCCGTGATATGTTACAGCTGCACTAATTTTATGAGAACTATGATGACAAAGCAGAGAGTGAAATATCCTGAGTTCTGACAACCACTTACCAAGAAAAGGATCCAGAATATCTTACAAGGTTGCTAAATTATAAGACCATAAGACATGCGAGCCCATTAGGTCTGTTTCCCAATCCGCCATGGCTGATTTAGTTTCCTTCTCAACCCATTCTCCTGCCTTCCCCTTGTATCTTTTGACACCCTTACTAATCAAGAAACTATCAATCTCTGCTTTAAATATATCCTATGATTTGGTCTCCACAGCCATCTATGCCAATGAATTCCACAGATTCACTATCCTCCGGCTAAAGAAATTACACCTCATCTCTATTCTAAAGGGATGTTCTTCTATTCTGAGGCTGTGCTCTCTGGTCCTAGACTCTCCCACTATTGGAAACATCTACTCTACCTAGACCTTTCGATAGTCTGTAGGCTTCATTCTTCTAATCTACCTTGAATCCAGGTCTAGAACCATCAACCGCTCCTCACACATTAATCCTTTCATTCCTGGGATAACCCTCATAAACCTCCTCTGGACTCTCTCCAATACCAGCACCTCTTACTTAGATATTCAGCTCAAGACTGCTCACAATGCCCCTCCCAGTGTGGTCTGACCAATGCCTTATAAAGCCTCAGCATTACCTCCTTGCTTTCATATTCTAGTCCTCTTGAAATGATAATTATAATGCACCTACCTCATAACACTTCCTTGTTGAAAAAATAAACAGAAGTATCATGTATCATTTAGAGCAACATCCCCCTCCAATGATATAACATAAACAACTCTCAGGAACCTTAGCATATTCTGTTCAGTTCAGACTCCATATTGTAACACATAATATGCTCTGCAAATCTCACATAATCTGAGGTCGTTAAGGTCCCTTAACGACCTCAGAAATATTCTAGACTAACCCAAGTTTTTCATACATTAATTACTCCATTTAAAGTGTACCCGTCATCCTACCAAGAATCAACATTTAATTATCAGGGTGAAAATATATTCAATCTGACTCATCGGGTTCTATAAAAGAAATCTAATTTAAAGGGACTAACCGTATCAGTTAAGCACAGCAACAGATTTCATACAGCAAGTAACAGTTTATGTGAGCCAAACTTCACTTGAACAGACCTCTTGACTCCATGTAAAGGTGCTGCTAGTGTTTTCAGTGCAATCAAGTAGCAACATAGAATGGTCCAAATGCTTAGTTTTCCCTGTTATTGTACATTTGTGACTGTGCATCCAGAAGATGTCTATGCTTAGTTTCGTTGTCCTAGTGTGCAACCTACAAAATAAGAACAAACATTTTTATTTTGGCATAGTGCTTGCATATAGTGTACGTCTGAAGTAAGACTAGCTGTTAACCCACACATTTAATTTCAGTAGTCAGAACCGTTTTTATATGAAATATTCCTTGCAACATAATCTTGTTGTTTTGTGTGGGTACATACAAAATGATAGCAAGCATATAACTGCAGAATAAATTGCCAGGTTTTACAGGGAAATACCTCAGCAAGGTCTACAGTATTGTACAACTATACAGTCCTCAGTACACTACACAGGAAGTTGGTGGTGGGGAAGTGAAAACTACACATTTCTGTATGGTTTTTCCCACATGTGTAGGAAGAAATGAGCTCACTATTACGCAATGATGCCATAGAAATCTTGGGCATGGCATAAAAAATTGCCGAACTGGCTTCAAATCTCTGTCACTCTGTTTGGATTGGGATTGAAATAGGCATGACTTTCACATTAAATAACTGGGACATTAGGGATACTTCCTACTCAATCTTTAAATTACCTGATAAGAAATTTGCTCTTCAAATTCTTCAATTTATAATTTCATCTTCATCTCTAACGAGCTTTAAACCCCTAACAAAAGATCTTGGCCTGAAACGTTGGCTTTTTATTCCTCTCTATAGATGCTGCTTGAACTGTAGTAACTGATAGTTTGGTTTTATACGTAGCAAAAAAAGCTAGACTGCATTCTGGATCAGAAAAGCAAGGAGAAAACTGAAATCTGTTAACTTCAGAAATTAAAATGGATCTGAACAACTACTCAACAATCCATAGTTATTTTGTTTAATAATTGTCTTTTATTTTATTACTCTAAATACAATAGGCGAAACATTTACAACCTGACAGAACAATATGAAAGAAAATGGCGAATATTAGAAGATTCTTTAAAGAAAGGAAATGGCCAACTATTAAACTGAAATCTCTTTTATTCTCTCGACTGGATGTAAAGGATCATGTAACTTTGGATAGACTGTCCGAAGTTCTCAACAATATTAATCTTTCAACCGATCTGTTCTTCATCCTGTTTCTTTTTGATGGAGATTGCTTTGCATAAAGTGGATTCCAAGATATTATGACTTTCTCTATTTACAGTAATGACTCACTCTGACAGTAAGAACTAATTTGAAGTTTTAGGAGATGTCAGTCTCTCTTGCATCATCGTTTCCTCTTCATCACTATTTCCTTCCAACTGTAGATGAATTGATCCCATCAGCAATGAATTGACAAGGGTGTCACTTTGTCTTTAGTTCTGCTTTATGTTGAGAAACATTTACACCATCTTGCTTATTATGATAAAATTTGAGCTGTTTTCAACAAGGGATTCAGAGCCATGAAGAAGAGGTTCCTGAACACATGGCAAGCTTCAGGTTTGATTAAACCCCCAGAACCAGATGAGATTTATCCTAAGCTAGAGCAGGAGATGTGGGATTGATGGGGATCTTCTTGACATTTTTAAATCTTCACTGGACACAAATGAATGAACAGATGATAGCAAACATTGTCTCCCTTTTCAAGAAAGGCAGCAGAAAAAAAGCTTGGCAAGGGAAGATTCTGGAAAAAATTATGAGGGAAATAAAAGATCACTTGGAAAGGAAGGAGCTACTCACAGACAGTGAACATGGCTTTATCAAGGACAAATCAAGTCTGATTTCACTTTGATTGAATTCTTTGAAGATGTAACAAAGTGGTCCAAGGGCAGTAGATGTTTTACATGGAATTTAGTTACAGTAGACTAGTTCAAAAGGTTAAGGCCCATGAAAGCAATGGCAAGTTGTCAAGCTGGATCCAAACATGATAGGATCTAGAGGATGATGGGAAAGGATTGTTTTAAATGATTAGATACGAATGACATGATGTGTCCCACGAAGATTGTTTCTCGGACCCTTACTGCTCATAATAAGCAGGAATGATATGAATGTAGATCAGGGGGGTATGATCAGCGATTTACAAGCTTAACAAAGATTGGTGGAGTTGTTGATAGTGTGGATGGTAGAGAAATTGATGTGTTGGTGAAATCGCAGATGAGGTTCATCCAGAAATGTGTGAGATGATGCATTTTAAAAGCACTTATGAAGCTAGGACATACATCATGAATGGAAGGGTCTTGAGGAGCACTGAGGAACAAAAGAGGAACAGAGAACAAAAGAGGCACAAAAAGAGGAACAAGTCCATAGATGTTTAAAGAGGTAACAAAGTTAGGTGGTATGATTGGTAATGCATGTGAGATTTTGGCCTTTACTAGTCAGGGCTCTGAATAAAAAAATAGGGAGGATATGGTCCAATGTTATAAAACCTTGGTAAGATATCATCTGGAGCAATTTTAAGCTTTCTGGTCACCAAGGATTAGGAAGGAAGTGATAGTGCTGGAGGGGATGCAGATGAGATCCATTGGGATGTTGTCTGGGATGGAGCTTCAGTTCAGCTTTGAAGCGAGATTGGTGGATCTAGGTCAGTATCTCTGGCGCAGAGGGGATTAGGTGGGTCAAGCAGGATCTCCTGGTAGCCACCCATTTCAATTCTGCTTCCCATTCCAACATGTCAGTTCTTGGCTTCCTCTACTGCTGCAATGAGGCCACGCTGCAGTTGGAGGAGCAACACCTCATAGTCCATCTGGGTAGCCTCCAACCTGATGTCACAAACATTGATTTCTCTAACTTCCAGTAATTGTTTCCCCCCCCCCGCTTCCCGTTTCCAACTCTCACCTTATCTCCTTACCTTGGGTGCTCCACTTCCTTCCCTTTATTCCTTGGATCTCTGTCAGATTCACCCTTCTCGAGCCCTTCATCTCTTTCACCAATCAACTTCCCAGCTCTTTACTTCACTCCTCCCCCCTCCCAGTTTCACCCGTCACCTACCACCTTCCTCCCCTCCCCCCACCTTCTTACTCTGATTTCTCCCCTTCTTTGCCAGTCCTGATGAAAGGTCTTGGCCCGAAACACCAACTGTTTACTCTTTTCCATAAATGCTGCCTGTCCAGTTGAGTTCCTCCACCATTTACATCAGAGCATAAGTTTGTCTGAATTATGAATAATTCCGAGTAACGATTAACATCCAAAAAGTAAAATGAATTATAAAGAAAAGAATTGAAATAGTCCAGATGGGGGGGTGGAAGCACTGTGTGTGTGGGGATGGGGGGGCTAATTGGGTGACAAAACAGGAAGAGGTTTAGAGATGTTCTTTGAAACAATGTCAGCTGAAAATTCCACACTGGGGTGTTGGTTTTGCTTGTTGGTATTGCATGCTCACAAGTCAGAAAGTTGTTAGTTCATCACCATTGTTACCACTATCTGTGCTGATGCATCTGTGCAGTCCTGAGGCAATACATTATTGCCAGAAGTGCTATCTTTCAAGTCAGATATTAACTGAGGTCTTATATGTAACATTGATGCAAATGCCATTACTTCCACAGAATTTAAACAGAATAAGAAAATTCTCCTGGTTCAGACCTCAATGAACAATAAAAAATTATCTGAAAGTATTCTGATTATTTGGTGTGGACTGGAACACTGCTTGCCTCTAATAATATCCTTACTTAAAAGGGCTACTTTTATAGCTTAAACACTATTCTTCACAAAGATATTCAAGGTATTATTGTGCATTTGCAGACTTCATTTATAACCAAACATGACATCATCTGCTAATACTGGCTTTGAAATATTGTAGCTTTAAGACAGTGCATATATATGAACTTCCTGGGAGATGGATTCACACATAGTTGGAGAAAGATAAAGAAGGTGTACTTTGACGGAGATGGAAAATACTGTACTTGACCGCCTACTTGTTACTGGGCTAAACTCACGCACCATTTTCCTGCCGAGACATCCGAAGCCTTGCTTCCTGTGCCGCTTGCATGCTCAGTCAATCATGTCAGGCAATTTCAATGAATGTAGATAAAGTTTATTCACTAAAGGGCTCAGTCCAGCGAAATGGAGAGTATACGAGGTTAAGAATGGCAAGATTCTACAAGATCTGAAATTCATGGTGAATCTCAAATGAGGGGTGTGGGGGTAATGTGTGAATCAATACCATATTTTCACTTTCCCACATCAAAGAACAGTGACTGTGGAACTCTTATTGCTGCCCATGAAATTTTTGCAGATAGCAGCAGACAATGGCTGCATTAAAGGCCTTCCAAAGTCCCAGTTGGAAAAAGAGACCAATTACTTTGCAATGATTTGGCAGCAATTGCTTTGGAGCAAACAACACTGGGGTGCTCAGTGCCTGCCAACAGAAATGAAAAGAAATATATCTTGTCAATATTAATTACATCTCTTATAATTGGAGAAAAATACTCATTTAAATGTGTTTGTTTTAACCATTTCTTTGTGAACTTCAAACCATCAAATGATATAATTAACTTTAACAATACTTGAAGTAATTACTTTATACTGGGATTATAAACCTGGAAGCAAAAAAAAAATAGTCAATTACAACCACTGCCGCCTTGCAGAGAATCTTATACTGAAGATTTAAAAACTAATCAGAATAATTTGTTCTTCAATCAATATACAATTGTATAGTCATGCAGAACATACATTGTTTTATTTATTTTTATATATTAATCATCTTAATCTATTTCACTATCAGAAATATAGTAGGAAGATATAGTTTGCTCCCAGCATATATGATGGGAATGAACAAAGTATGTCACTTTTTAGCCCGCTACAAGAAAATATCTTAGAAAGACACAAGAAAACCATTTTCTCCTGATCGCTCTAAAAATTAAATGGAACTTATGCAGGAGATGAAAAGTATTTTGAAAGATTGCTGGAAGTAATACAATATAAATTTGATCAGCACATGGAAAGTGCTGGAGGAACTCAGCAGGTCAGGCAACGTCTATGGAAATGAATAAACAGTTGACGTTTTGAGCCGAGAACCTTCTTCAGGACTGGTAAAGAAGGGGAAAGATGTCAGAAGAATTAGATATTATAATAATGTAATATAAATCATCTTATATATAATATAAATTAAGTTATATATATGAATATGAAGTAATTAGATGTTATCTTGCTTACTGTTTTCCATTCTATAAATGACACTCTACACAGGAGCCAAATAATGCAAGAAAAATAGCAAGATAATACATCCAAAATATAAGAAAAAATAGTGAAGACCATCATGAAATAAGAACACAATCAGATATAGATCTTATGGGAAAAAAAGATTTTAATGTTTATGAGTATATGGAGACTAAATATTGCCCATTTTTCTTTTTTGCATCCTGAAAATCTTTCAGTGAAATGAGAATATTATCCTTTCTCTCAAACCTCAGATTAAACTGTAAATCATTTTACAGATCTTACAGACAAGCGTTAGAACTCATAGTGAATAAAACGACACATACAGTATATCTAAATCTTCGCATTGATAATAATGGAACATGTACCAATTAAATTCCATTCTTTGCTTTTTCTACCATGTAAATATGACTACCAATAAATGACACTGTGTAAGCCAACTGCTGAGGTCTTTGCAAGCTCCTTACAGCTGAATCTCTTTGAATCAACTGGAAACACACACAGAATGCTGGAGGATTTTTTGTGTGTTGCTTGGATTTGCAGCATCTGCAGATTTTCTCCTGTTGTAAATAAACTGGATTCGATTGTCAGTACCTTAATGTTCTTGTTCTAAACATTTTAAGAACCTTCAGTTCTACTTGTAATGAACATAGCCACATAAGAAATAGAAACAAGAATAGAACTTTCAGTTCATTGCGTGTGCTCTGCCATGCTGTTATATTATGACTGATCTTTTACCTCAGTACCATTTATCAACAGCCCTGCAATCTGCCTTGCTAGTCAGCATATGGCTGATCAGTTCTAGACCTCATCTCTTCTTCAGCGCCAAATCCCCATAAACCTCGATTCTTTAATCTTTCAAAAATGTCTTTACTTCTTCTAAATACCTCTAAGTAATTTAGTCTCCACAATCCCTTGTGTAAATAATTCCACAAATCCACCTTCTGTGAGAAGTACCTACACACCTGTTTCAAGTGTCTGCCCCTCCCTCCCCAAACTTGACCCTCATTCATATTTCTCTCATCCTACCCCCCACTCTCCCCCAAGATATATGCTTTAGTACAATCACTTCTCATTCTTCTAGTCTGTGATGGATAGACACCTAATTTCTTTACCTGCTCATGATGTAATAGCTCTCTCATCCCAGGAGTTAGCTTAGTGAACCTCTCAGATTGCCTGCAATGCTCATATCTGCTTTCCTAAAACTTGAGACTGAAATTGTGTGCAGTACTCCAGGTGTGGCCTCACCGATGTAGTACAATCATAACAAGAATTTATTTTCTGCATCCCGAATGGCTGGTTCCTTTAATTGGAGACTACGACACATGTTCTAAGCTCAGTTTTCAGTGTTAGAAACATCAACCCTGTCAAGCCCCGTCAGAATTTTGTAGAATTCAGCAAGATCACCATTAGTGAACATGCTGGTCATGTCCTACAGAGTTTTTCATAATTTACACATGCCACAAAGTTCTATCCTTTCAGCCTTTCCTTAAATTCTACAAGCACTTTGTTGCAAAACAAAGGATGGAAACTTCAGCAAGTGCAAATATCATTTCTGTTTTGTCATTGTCATATATTATTATACAATGCTGTTCACTACATCAATCTCTCGAGTATTCACTCAAGGTGAATCTCTTCAAATCTGAAATGTGGATTCAAACTTTCCATCATGTAGACTGTTAGCTTTTGGCTCCATAACAGCAACTGAAGAGATTCATATGGCAGGCTGCTGTTTATCAATTACAGTTTGGCATTCAACGCCATTATCCCTTCAGTACTAATCAATGAGCTTCAAAACCTGGGCCTCCGTACCTCCCTCTGCAATTGGATCCTTGACTTTCCCATCAGGAGACCACAGTCAGTATGGATCGGTAATAACATCTCCTCCTCACTCACAAACAACACAGGTGCATCTCAAGGAGATTAGCTTGGCTTAGGGCTCTACACTCAAGATTGTGTGGCTAGGCACAGCTCAGAAGTCAGCTACAAATTTGCCGATGGCACCACTGTTGAGATAGATTGACTGGTTGAGTGGTGTCACAACAACAACCTTGCACTCATTGTCAGCAAAACCAAGGAAATGACTGCAGACTAAGAGGGGGAGGTTGGGAGAGCATACATCAGTCCTCATTGAGAGGTTAGTAGTGGAAAGGGTGAGCAGCATCAATTTCTTGGGTGTTAACATCTCAGAGGTTCTACCCAGGGCCCAACACACTGAAGAAGGCACACCGGTGACTGTATTTCATTTGGTGTTTGAGGAGATTTGATATGGCTCCTAAGTCTCTAGCATACAAGACTTAACCTGGTCGGTGCTACAGATGTACAACACCTCACACTTGTCTATATTAAATTCCATCTGTCATTTCTCAGCTCATTTCTCCAGCTGGTTCAGATCCCACAGCAAGCTTTAATAGTCTTCCTCTCTGTCCATTACATCCCGAATCTTGGTGCCATCCAGAAACCTGCTGTTTCCTCTAACCACAGTATCAGCTAGATTATTGATCCCTGTGACACTCCACTGCCACAGGCGACCAGTCATCTACTACCATTCTCTGGCTTCTCCCATGAAGCAAATGTCCAGTCTGATTTATACCTTATCTTGAACGCCAAGTGACTGAACCTTCTTGACCAACCTTCCATGCAGGACCTTGTCAAGTGCCTTGCTAAAGTCCAAATAAACAATATCCACTGCCTTGCCTTCATTAATATTCCTGGTAACTTCCTCGAAAAACTTAATAAAATTGGTTAGAAATGATCTACCAAGCACAAAGCCATGTTGACTATCCCTTATCAATCCCTTTCTATCCAAATACCTGTATTTAGATATCTCCAGTCCCATAGAATACCTTCCAATAGCTTTTCAAATGATGATGTCAGGGTCACCAGCATATAATTTCCTGGTTTTTTCTTAGAGCCTTTCATAAACAATGGAACAACATGAGCTATCCACTAATCCTCTGGCACCTCATGCCATGGTTAAGGATGTTTTAAATATCTCTGCAAGGGACCTATGCAATTTCTGCATTAGCCTCTCACCGTGTCAGGTCTTGGGGATTTATCAAGACAGGATAAATCCTGTCAAGACAGCAAAATAATCCTTTCTAATCTGTATAGGATCTGTGACCTCTGCGTCCATCTCCCGAGTAAATACAAATGCAAAAAAAAAAAATCCATTAAAAACCTCTTTTAGCACCATACATAGATCACCACCCTAATGTTCCAGAGGACCAATTTTGGCCCTTGCTATCCTTTTGCTACTAATAAATCAGTAGAAGCCCTCAGGAATCTTTCACCTTAACTGCTGGAGCAACCTCATGCCTTCTTTTAGCTCTCCTGATTTCCTTCTTAAGTGTTTTCTTGCATTTCTTATACTCAAGTAACTCATGTGTTCCTGCCTGCCTATACCTGTTATACACCTCCTTCATTTTCTTAACCAGGGCCTCAATATTTCTCAAAAACCACAATACATCTTTGATTGAAAACAACCTTGTCCCAATCAACACTTGCCAGATCCTTTCTGATACCATCAAAGTTGGTCTCCCTCCAACTTGGAATCTCAACCCAAGGACCAGTGTGTTGGTCCAGATTCCAGCGTCCATTGTGTCTTGTTTCCCACAAACTCCAACTTGCCCAAAAATCACTTGCATATATCCCGCCCAGTATTATCCCTCCCATTAGGAATCCCATCTTAATTAGCTTCAGAATTTTAAAAGCTTCCTCCTCATATTATTTAACAATGAGGACAAAGATCATACTGGGGACTGTTTGGACTGATTGACTAGTTTTAATGTTGTAACTTCTAAATGCCTTTAAGCCTTTGCATCTCTTGGTCGCCTTGCAGCAGCCTTACTCAATAACTTCTCGCAGATCTAGCATCAGCCTCTTACAAACTACTCAGAGTGCAGCTCACTGACCTATTCATTTTGTTTGTTTATGTCTGATTTTCAATTCCTTTAAAAGAAAACATCTGACAAGTAAAGGAAGCTGAAAATGCAGGGGGGAAAAAAACGGATCATTTAAAAACAGGGCAATTACCCTGAAAAATGGTGAACTCCTTACAACCACTACTCTGTATTTGTCAAAGTTTTAACTTTTTGACGGCTTCATGAAACTTCCCCTTGAAAAGGAAACTGAGTTTGTACTGATATAGGATTCACGCCCTCAAGCAAAAGAGTGGATTACTGCCAATGAATTATTTCTGGGGGCATTGAGGCTTTGTATGCACACAAGGAGTCTATTCACAAGTCCCAGTGACAGAATGGCTAATTAATTTCTAAGTTGAGAGATTTGTGTTAGGCTAGTAGTTCAAATAGTGCTGCGAAATAATTTATGTCTGTGGAAAGTCAGAATCAGATTTAATAACACAGGCATACGTCATGAAATTTGTTAACTTTACAGCAGCAGTTCAATGAAATACATGATAAGTAAATAGAGAGAAAAAACTGAATTACAGTAAATATGTATATATTAAATAGTTAAGTTAAAATAAGTAATGCAAATAAAAAAGGGTAGTGAGGTAGTGTTCATGGGTTCAATGTCCATTTAAAAATCAGATGGCAAAGGGGAAGAAACTGTTCCGGAGTGGCTGAGTGTGTGCCTTCAGGCATCTGTACCCCCTTCCCAATAGTAATAATGCATGTCCTTAGTGGTGGGGATCCTTAGTAATGGATGCACAGCTCCTTGAAGATGTTTTGGATACCATGGAGGCTTGTACCCATGATCGAACTGAGAAGTTTTACAAATTTCCGCAACTTACTTTGATCTTGTGCAGTAACCCCCCCCCCCCCCCATACCAGACAGTGAAGCTGCCAGTCAGAAAGCTCTCCACAGTACATTTGTAGAAGTTTTCAAGTGTTTTAGTTGACAAACTAAATGTCCTCAAACCCCTAATGAAATACAGCTGCGGCCTTGCCTTCTTTATAGCTGCATCAATATGTTGCATTCACGTTAGGTCCTCGGAGATACTGACACCCAGGAACTTGAAATTGCTCACTCTCTCCACCTCTGATCCCTCTATGGGATTTGGTTTGTGTTCACAATCAGCTCTTTGGTTTTGCTGATGTTGAGTGCAAGGTTTCTGCTGTGAGCCACGCAACTAACTCCTCTACACCAATCTGAAATTCTACCAGCAATAGTTGTCTCATCAGCAAATTTATAGCTGGCATTTGAGCTGTGCCTAGCCTCACAGACAATGGGTGTAGAGAAAGTAGAGCAGTGGGCTAAGAGCACATTCCTGTTTGACAGACCCTTGCAGACCTTTCGGTTGACAGCAGTCAACACCACTGCCTGGAAAATGTGCTCGATAGTAGTCTACTTGCTCTGTGAATTTCATGCAAGCAAGGAACTCCATTGCACCATCAATAACTCTGAGATGTGGGTTAAGGTAGGCTTTTATTGGCTGGAAGAAAGCACAAGCAGCAAGTGACCATCACACGACATCCTGGAGAATGAGGAAGGGTCTGTAGCTCCAATCGCCTTTATACTGGGGTCTGTGGGAGGAGCCACAGGAGCAGTCAGCGGGGGGGGGGGGGGGGGTGTCCAGACAGGTATATGTAGTTCACCACAGCACCCCATAGTGCATGACAATACACAACTATTTTGAATCAATAGAAATTGGCATATGGTTGGAATCAACAACCTTCCAATTCAAAAACTACAGTTTAATTACTGAAATAAAACGGGCACAATGCAACTGTTAAACTTTCCTTGTCTTATTCTGATGTGACCATCAGCACTCTCCCCATATATCTTGCTGCTTTAGTAAAATTGTCTCTGGTTTGAATGTAAGTGGAAAAGTTTAGGGTGAGTGTAGAAAATTGATTGGAATATGGAGATTAAATCAATTAGTATAAATTGCAGTTTAATTGACAGTGTCAGTTTCTGTATTTATGATTCTCTGACCAATCTGTGCTATCTCCACTCTGTTCCAGCCAGACATTCTACAGTTCCCTCCATCTATTCTCCCCTTGCTCTGCCAGTTGAAACATATCCTGTTTTTAAATAAATCCATTTTTAAAGAGCAGCCATTGATCTGAAACACTAAATCTGTTTTTCTCACCACAGATACCACAAACTATCAAAACTTCTTTGTTTTAATTTCAGATGTAAATGAAACTAGATGAATGGATATAAAACATAAAAATAAGTAACTTCACCCCAACCATCCTAATGATGAAGTACTTCAAACATGTGAAGAGACAGAAGATGTGGTTAACAGAGGATTAAGTAGGAGTGTTTAGAATCATTGATCATGCTGATTGAGTTGGCGAGGGAAATTGTGTTCAGAGGCAGAAAGTCCATTAAAAGAAAAGTAGAATAAGGTTCTTGCCAAAAGAAACTGCTGTTCTGTGTCAGTTGAATTGATACACCTTGCAAAGTGTTACCTGAAAAGGTGAGAGAAGCCAATTGTACCTTCACAGTTTTTTGAAACAATTATATTGGCCTTCATAAATCAAAGTATTGTGTACAAGAGATGGGACGCTCTGCTGAAGTTGTAAGAGATGTTAGTGAAGCCTAATTGGAGTATTATGTGCAGTTTTGGTCACCTACCTACAGGAAAGATGTAAATAAGGTTGAAAGGATATATAGCAAAATTACAAGGATGTTGCCAGGACTGCAGGACCTGAGTTATAAGGAAAGATTGAATAAGTTTGGACTTCATTCCTTGGAATGTAGAAGATCGAGGGGAGATTTGATAGAGGTGTTCAAAATTATGAGTGGTGTAGATAGGGTAAATGCAAGCAGGCTTCTTCCACTGAAGTTTGTCGGGACTCAAACTACAGATCATGGGTTAAAAATGAAAGGTGAAATGTTTAAGGGGAACATGAGGGGAAACTTCTTCACTCAGAGAGTTGTGAGAATGTGAATCCAGCTGCCAACATAAGTGGTGCATGCAAGCTTGATTTCAATGTTTAAGGGAAGTTTGGATAGGTACATGGATGGTAGGGGTATGGAGTACTATGGTTTGGATGCAGGTCGATGGGAGTAGGCAGCTTTAATGGTTCCACATGGACTAGGTGGGCCAAAGAGCATGTTTCTGTGCAGTACTTTTCTATGACTCTATGACGAAGTACAGAACTATATGGAACGAGAACAACTGTATATGGATGAGGCATAAACAGCTGAACAATTCAACCAAGGAGGCAACTGAAGCACTTTTACTCTGAACCTCTGATTATGAAAGAACTTCTTCAATAAGAGCATTTGGAATGTGGAACACATTACCACAGGTGATAGTCGGGGAAATCCTACTGATGGCTTTAAGGGGAAGCTGCATTTGCGTATGAGGGAGAAAGGTAACCTTGGTAGAGTTCAAAGAGGAGTAAAGGAGGAAAGTTGAATAGAGTACAAAGGCTACAAGGAGTTGCTGGGATAGAAGGCCTGTTCTATGCTATATACTCCCTCAGGATTAACATCATATTTAAGCAAGTTTATTATTTTATTTGAAAACAACTTATGTATGTACTACCTGCCACAAATGTTCTAAAGAGCTCATCAACAAGATTGCCCTAACCTTTGGATTTCAAATGGCAACAAGAGTTGTGGTAGATAAGCTGGCTGAATAATGTTGCATCAGCAATGTCACACACAACATTAGCAAAACCAAGGAACTGATGGTGGACATCAAGAGAATATGCACTGGTCCTCAATGAGGGTTCAGCAGTGGAAAGGATGAACAGCTTTAAGTTCTTGGGTGTCAACACAAATGAGGGTTTGTCTTGGGTCCAGCCGATTGATGCTATCATGAAGAGAAGCCAATGACTCTGCTTCATTAGGAGTTTGAGGAGATTTGGCATGTCACCAAAGACATGCAAATTTCTACAGGCGTACAGTGGAGAGCATTCTGACTGGTTGCATCACAGACTGATGTGGAGGCTCCAATGCACAGGATTGAAAGAGGCTGCAGAGGGTGGTAGACCCAGCCAGGTTCATCACAGGCACAACCCTCTCCACCATAGAGAACATGCTCGAAAGGTAGTGCATCCTAAAGTTGGTGTGCATCATTAAGGACCTTCACCATCCAGGATATGCCCTCTTCTCATTACTACCATCAGGGATGAGATAGAGGAGCCAGAAGAGCCACAGTCAACAATTCAGGAAGGAGCCTCTTCCTCTCCATCATCAATTTCTGAATGGTCTGTGACACGATGAACATTATCTCATCATTCCTTTTTAATCGCACCATTTATTTATAGCGGATTCTGGTTAATTAGGACACATCAGGACCTAATTAAGGACCTAATCAAGACACATCTTGGCCTAATTAAGTGGCTGTCCCAATAAGGCGAAGTTTCATGGAAACAGTTGAAAAAGTATAAAAAAGACAAACTACTGTTTAGCTGAGTAACAAATTACATATTCAAATGAAATACAGAACAGGTTAGAATGCCAGCAACACTACTACAGTACTATAAAACTGTATATTACTTCCTAATAATTATTAGTAGAGTTTAGTTTATGCTGCTGTTTTCTTTGATTGACTGTAAATGAAGAAAATCAGTGCAGATAATAGGTAGCCTTCATACAATGCTTTCAACGATTGCATCTTTCAAATCTTCGGTTTTCATTCTAACATTCAAGACGATTGTTGATACCTTCAAATTCTTCATAGTTCCTAGGACTTGTTGAAGTAGTAAAATTGTTTCATTTTCACTCATGGCCATTTATGTCATCTCCAAGTCTGAATGTTTGAAATGGCAGTGATCAAAACAGCTCTGAATTGTCTTACTGCTTATTTCTTGTCAATTATCAGTGACAAAAGTCACTGCTTTTTGAATACAAACATATGCAATTGATGCTATTTAAAACTGTTCACTCCAAGCACAGTGCAGTGTCTAATGGTCACACAAGTAAATGCGACTGATGCTAATTAGAAACTGTTCTGCAACAGTCTCCTGTCTCAAGTAAGCGGAACCATTAAGGACCCTCACAATTTGGGCGATGCCAAATTAACGAAGGAAATCCCAGCTGCTTTCTCAATTAGCTTCATTATTCTCCACAAAACACAGGGCAGCTCAGGTTTCTAAGGCAGAGCAGATGGTTATGCTTTGTGATTAACTCATCGTGGCGCACAAACATGGTAGTTCTTTCTCAGTTCTGCTCATCCGAATTCGAACATCTATCAGCCAAATATCATCCATTTTATCTGCCGAGGGAGTTTATCGCCATTATCCTGGTAATGGTATATTCCACTTCAGGTCAAAGTTAGGCAGGCATTGGAGAAGTTGAGCAAGTTATCAGCAGGCACGAAACTGTGCACAACGATGCGTTCACTATCATTGCAGGAAGTTTCAACTAGGCCAGCTTGAAGCAGTTTCTGAACAACTACTGCTAACATATCGCCTGTCAAACTGGAAGAGCCAAAACACTTGAT
Organism: Hemitrygon akajei; assembly: GCF_048418815.1. Classification (NCBI taxonomy): domain Eukaryota; kingdom Metazoa; phylum Chordata; class Chondrichthyes; order Myliobatiformes; family Dasyatidae; genus Hemitrygon; species Hemitrygon akajei. The sequence goes on from NC_133145.1 coordinate 33,271,449, forward strand.
TACTGTCATTTCCACCATCAAGAACGCTTACTCTGCCATCGCATGGCCACACTTTGGAAAGTCCGATCACAAGGCTGTACAGTACAGTGCAAAAGTCTTAGGCACATATATATAGCTAGGGTGCCAAAGACTCTCGCACAGTACTGTCGTAATTTTACGTCTTGCTGGCACAAAACAAAAAAATCATGATCTGTGTGAGTGATGATACACCTGATTCTGATATGGATCTCTGTTGTGGACTGAGAGTGGGAAGGGGACAGGAAGAAGGGAGTCATTGGAGAAAGTGGAAGGGAGGTGGGGGAAGGGAGTGGGAAGCAGCAGAGAGACATTCTGTAACGATCAATAAAACAATTGTTTGGAATCAAGTAACTTTCCCTAGTGTCTCAGGTCTGGGCGTGTCTGCACCTGCACAACCCCCTCCCCTGCTCCTGGTGCGCTTCTCTGCCACCTACCCCACACCCCTCCTGCAGCATTCCACCCCCGCCATTACCATCATCCTTTACTCCTGCCAGATTTACAAACTCACTATCTGGTCCGTGTTAACAAACATAGAACACAGCAAAAGTATTTTGCACAGTACTGTATTCCTGCCCCCAGCATATGGGCAGAGACTAAAGACCACAGCACCAGCGGTGAGGACCAAGGAGCCACCAGAGCGTTTACAGGTGCTTTGAATCAGTGGACTGGACAATATTCAGGGATTCGTCTTCCAGTTTGAATAAATACGCCATAGTTGTCACTGACTTCATCAAGACCCGTGTAGATGAGTGTGTGCCTTTGAAAACATACTGGACATACCCACACCAAAAGCCATGGATGAACCACGAGATTCATCTGGTTCAAATCCCAGCTTCAAATCAAATTTGGAGATTCAAGTCATAGTCTGCTGTGGGCTAGCTCTGTGGCATTTAAGACCAGTGATCCAGAGCTATGCAAGAAGTCCTGGTACGACCTATGGAAGGCTATTTTAAGGGTGAAAAAACAATTCTGATTGAGGTTAGAGATGGAATTGGATGCATGCCAGCTCTGGCAGGGTTTGCAGGCCATTACTTCCTACAAGGTGAAACCTAACATTATAAATAGCTATGATGCTTCACTCCCAGATGAGCTCAACTTCCATGAAATTTGTTTTGTAGCAGCTGTACATTGTAATGCATAATAAATACTATAAAATACATAAAGAAATACATATACATATAAAAATAAATAACCAGCATAAAAAGAGAGGAAGAAATAGTGAGGTAGCATTTATGGATTCATTGACCATTCAGAAATCTGTTGGCAGAGGGGAAGAAGCTGTGCCTGAAACATTGAGTTATGTCTTCAGGCTCTGCCTTTTTGAGGTATTACTTTTTGAAAGTGGCCTAGATGCTGAGGAAGCTGGTGCCCATGATGGAGCTATTTAGGTTTACAACTTACTGCAACTTAGTCCAACCCTGCAGAGTGTCCCTGCCATACCAGACAGAGATGGAACCAGTTAGAATACTCTCCACAGTACATCAGTAGAAATTTGAGAGTCCTTGATGACATACCAAATTTCCCCTAACTTCTACTGGAATACAACACTGTTGTGCCTTCTTTGGAAATGAAACCTAGGATAAATCTTCAGAGATGTTGACACACAGGAGCTTGAAACTCTTTTCACTTCTGATCCCTCGATGAGAAGTGGTGCGTTCCCTTGACCTCCCCTTTCTGAAGTCCACAATCAACACTTTTGTCATACTGACATTGACAAGGTTGTTACCACTCAACCAGCTGATCTATCTTGCTCCTATATGCCTCTTTGTCATCATCTGAAGTTCTGCCAGCAATAATTGTGCCATCGGCCAATTTATAGATAGTGTTTGAGCTGTGCCTAGATACACAATTGTGGGTGTAGAGAGAGTAGAGCACTGAGCTAAGTACACATCCTTGAGAGACACCAGTGCCAATTGGCAGCAAGGAGGAGATATTATTTCTGATCAACATTGTGTTCTCCCAATGAGGAAATCAAAGATCCAGTTACAAAGGGAGGTACAGCAGCTCAGGTTTTGTTGTTTGATGATGAGAAATGAGGGCATGATTTTGTTGAATGCTGAGTTGTAATCAATGCACATCAGCCTGATGTAGTATCGTCCAGATGATCTGAGACTTAGTGGAGAGCCAATGAGATTGCATCCGCTGTAGACCTCTTATACTGGTAGGCAAATTGCAGTGGGTCCAGGTGCTTACTTAGGTAGGAGGTGATTCTTTCCATGACCAACCTCGCAAAGCACTTCGTTACCGAAGTTGATCCACTGGGTGATAGTCATTGAGGCAGCTCACCCTACTCTTCTTGGGCACTGTTATGATTGTTGCCCTTTTGAAGCAGGTGGGAACGTCCAACTGCAGCACTGAGAGATTGAGGAGGTCCTTGAACAGACTTGCCAGTTGTTTGCCAGGTGGAGCCCTACTAAGTACATCATCAGGGCCTGGCGCCTTGTGAGAGTTCGCCCTCTTGAAAGATGTTCTGACGTTGGCCTGCTATTCACAGATCACAGGGTCACCAGATCCAGAAGGTGTTGTTTTATTTTTTAAGGGTGGTGTGTATATAGAACGAGCAGCTAGAGAAAGTAGCTGAGGCAGGTACAATAGCAATTTCTGAAAAAAGAAAATTAGTATACGGGCCAAGTACAGGCAAATGGGACTAATTTGGATAGGTATTTTGGTTGGCGTGGATCAGTTGGATAGAAGGCCCAGATTGGTGTGGTCTTTCATTGATTCTATTATGGTTATTATTCTATTATGGACTAAGTATGCACGTAAGTAAATTAATTTCAGGGTTGTAGATGATGACATATACGTACTTTGATTAAAAATATCTACTTTGAACTGTTTTCTGGGCTGCATGACTCTATAAACTTCAAATATATGCATGTTTCCTGAGAATTTTTGAATGGTGACGTTCCCTTAATGTAACTAAGGGTTCACTATCAATATCTTTGTAAATGGACAATGAACGCAGTTATTTAGTTTATTTACCACTCACTTCAACATAAACTAACTCCGTGAAATCTTGACTGCACTCTTCCCCTTTTAAACTGCTGGGTTGCTCATGACTACTTGTAGCATGTATACATGTATCTATTTCCTGGTATGAACCACAAAATGTTTTTTTATTCCATGTAATTTGAATCTGGAGTTAAATATTAGTTTTCAATTCCCAATTGTTCAGTTACTGTCAAACAAAATTCACTTCCGGTATTGAGATACAAGGCTCAACAATCTTAATTTGAAACTTTTCCTTTCCCCAAAAATACAAGTACAATTTTAGACTGGTGTTCCCAAACTACCAGTAACCAACAATTCTACTAATCCCTCTACATCCTGCCAACAGCTGTAGATTATGAAAAGAGACATTAGCTCTCAAAGAGGCTGATATTGAACAGGGCAAACAAACCTGTCGAGGAACAAACAAAGAAGTTTGGTTGCCCTAGCTACATCCACTGTTGATTCCAGGTCTCTGAAAGTAATATAAAACTATGAGATTCTGAAGGTGCTGGAAATCCAGAGCAACACGGACAAAAACCCAGAGGAACTCAGCGGGTTAGGCCTGCTGCATTCCTCCAGCATTTTGTGTGTGTTGCTTTGAAAGTAATGCCCATATGCCATATTGCTCTCATGAATAGAAAGGTTACAATATCTTCAAATTGATAAGGTAAGAGTAGAATGTTGCCAACCTCAGCTCACGATGGCCATTTGCGAAAGTGGCAAATCTTGAAATAAGTATGACTTGGGCATTGTGCTGATAGGTGAACATAGTGAGCCACAAAGGCACCTCCATTCATCCTCAAATGGTGACCTTGGTAGTTGCTCTAAAAGTATTTTAGTTTATTGCCTTTTAAAACTGAATAACGGCCCCCTCAGAATATAGGTTTTGCACCTGGCAATGTGTGTAAGTATCCCAGGTTTGGCTCTTTGTACACTTGGAATATATCAGGAGGTTTAATCCATGGTGTGCATGGATCCCAGGGAGTGAATGTTGGGGGTCGCAGGAAGAGGATGTGGTTAATCCCCAAGAGCAGGAGAGAAAAGGATTGTGTCTCGTCCCAAGGCCATGATATCAAGTGTTGGGAAGCAAGGTACGTTTAGTCTCTTGGATAACAAGGATCTAGTGTGGGTTGGAAATCTGTTTTGCCTGAGGGCAAGTTGGGTGCTACTAGTCCCATATTTAAATCTCTGTAAATCATTGGAAGGTTACCGTCCCAGGTCTTTTTTTTTCATTTCAAATTCTGACTCTTACACTGTTCCACAAGCTCACTAATGCCAAACACCCCCAATAATAACAAACAGGTGAAAACAGAATGGTCAGGAATGCAGCTTCACCTCAGTGCATCTTTTCATTAACTATGTGCCTGTCGAACACAGCCTGAACAACTCACTGCATCACAACCACCAAATTCATCAATTACACAAACGTCACAAAGACAGCATTTCTAACAATTGATCTGCAAGTAATCACCTAGCCAATTTTATGAGAAATAAACCTTGCATGGATTCCTGGCATCACATTTCCATCAGTCCACACTTACTAAGAATATATAACTGACCACACAGGAAAATGACCTGACGTAAAACTAGTCATCTGCATAAATTAATATTTCCATGCCACACCTCTTTCTGGTTCTCACCTTATTTGGTGCCACATTAAAAGCACAAAATGGACATTTATTTTCTTTGACCTCTTGGCCCCCAAGAAATTGATCTGATGCTGACCAGGATGAAGCCCTGATAAATAGAATAACATGCAGTTCCCTCCCCTGACATCAAGCCACATTTTTACTGTGAAGGAAGTACATACAGCAATATTACTAATTTGGTTACCAGTTTATAGAGTTTAACACAACCTGCCAATATCAGACCACTTTAATTAACCATCCAAATGAGAATACTACAAATGTCTCACACGGATTACTGATTTGAGCATTAAATGCTGGGACGGCTCATGAAAATGAAAATTGTAGTTGCTGGAAATTGTAGATTAGAACCAAAAAGGATGCTGTAGGCACTTAGCAGGTCAACTGCATCTGTATCAAGTGTTAATATTTCAGACCCAAAACCCTTTGTCAGTTCTAGCAAAGCATCCCAAACTGAAATATTAACTTGGTTTCTCTTTCTACAGGTGCCTGGCCCGCCATTTTAGCATTTCCAGTTTTCATTACGACAAAATGATACTCCTCCTTCATTAAGTAACTGTACTTTAAAAAAAACTGACATGAAAGGTTAAGTTAAATTCCCGTCACAGTCATACTGCACAGAAACAGCCCTTTGGCCCATCTGGTTCATGGCAACAAATAGTTCCATCTAAATTGGTCCCATTTCTCCATATCTCTCTAAACCTTTCCTAATTGTCCATGCTTTTTTTTAATGTTGTTAATATACCTGCCACAACCACCGCCCTCTGGTAGCTCACTCCATAAACAGACCATCCTCAAGGTGAAAAAGGTGCCCCTCAGATTCCTATTAAATCTCTCACCTCTCATCTTAAACTTAAGCCTTGGGGTAAAGACTGGGAATACTAACATTATCTATGACTCTCATAATTTTGTACACTTCTATGAGATCACCTTCATTCTCCTGAGCACAGTATTCCTGATGTAGCCTCACCAGTGTCCATAACCCCCCAACTTTTTTTTTTAACTCATCACCCTGATTGATGAAGATCAGTGTGTCAAAAGCCTTATTCATCACCCTGTCTACCTGTTAGTACACTTTCAGAGACCACGTACTTGTTCTCCTAGTACAGTCAAGAGTACTGGTATCCTGTTTTACAACACTCCCCAGAACCCTGTGAACGCCACACCCTCATGTTTTCCAAAAACAAATCACCTTGCACTTAACCAAATTAAACTCCATTCTCAGGCCATTTACCCAGCTGATCAAGGTCCCTCTGTAAACACTGATAATCATTTTCACTGTCTACAACATGCTTATTTTAGTGTCATCCGCAAATTTACTAATCATATCTTGAACATTCCCATCCTAATCATTGGCATTTAAATTGCCTGGTACCTTTTCTCCCTGTTTTTTTTTTATTTTTATTTTTTTTTAATTTTTTTTATTAGTTTTTCAAAACATTTTACAAATTAAAAACCCCAAATCCCAATGAGGAGCATTAATACAGTGCAAAATTAAGTATACAATAACAATATACTACAAAGGAAGAGAATTTAACAAAAAAACACCTAAATTAAAGACAAGTAAGCTTAGTGTCCTCCCCAAGCCCCACAACACAAGAAAAAAACAACAACTCCAGACCAACTACAACACAATATAGAGAGTATGTCAGGACAGTCAAACTCCCAGACTGTGAATACACTTAGCAACAGAGGATAGTAATGCCTACTACCAGAAAAAAAAGGGAGCTGAAAGCAAGGGACCGAAAAGAAGAAAAAAAAGGAAAAAAAAACCCTAGTCAAGAGGAAGGTTATGAAAGTACTCGATAAAAGATCCCCAGACCTTATGGAACTTTAGATCCGAATTAAGAACTGAATAATGAATTTTTTCGAGGTCCAAGCAGGCCATAATGTCGTTAAGCCATTGCGCATGAGTGGGCGGGGCAACATCTCTCCATCTAAGGAGGATCAAGCGTCTCGCCAGGAGAGAGGCAAAGGATAGTATTCGGCATTTGGTCGGACCCAGACATAAATCTGTCTCGCCCCAAAAACCGAACAGAGCAATTAAGGGGTTTGGTTCTAGGTGCTGATTCAGAATACCCGATAATGTAGTGAAGACATCTTTCCAGAATTTCTCCAGGCTAGGACAGAACCAGTACATATGGATGAGAGAGGCCACGCCCCTCTTGCATTTATCACAGAGCGGACTAATGCCAGGGTAGAATCGAGATAGTTTAGATTTAGACATATGGGCTCTATGAACAATCTTAAACTGTAAAAGGCAATGGCGAGCACAAAAAGAGGTTGTGTTAACCGATTTAAGAACTGAGTCCCAGCTCTCCTCGGATAAGGAGATATTTAAATCCTGCTCCCAGGCCATTTTAATTTTATCCACAGGGGCCTGTCGTAAGGCTGCTAGTTTATCTCGGATAATTGATATTAAACCTTTACCTAGTGGATTAATGGAAAGAAATAGGTCCATAGCATTTTTCGTAGTCACTTCAGGAAAGTTAGGAATTAAAGGAGCAATAAAGTGTTGGATTTGGAGATATCTGAAAAAGTGAGCGTTAGGCAGGTTGAACTTAACAGAGAGCTGCTGAAAAGAAGCGAAGCGATTATCAATGAAGAGATCTTCAAAATGTCTAATGCCCTTCCTGTACCAAACATGGAATGCTGAATCGTACGTAGTAGGTAAAAAAAGGTGATTATGTGCGACAGGGCTAGAAACGGAAAACCCCTGGAAACCATAGCATTTCCTGAACTGAGCCCATATACGCAAAGTGTGTCTAACAAGAGGATTAGCTATTGATCTGGGCAGACTGCTAGGGAGTGCAGAGCCAAGAAGTGCAGATATAGATAATTCTTTAGTGGAGCTCAACTCCATTGCCACCCAGTTAGGGCACTCGGGTTGACCGTGGAAGAAAGACCAGAAGGCAGCACAACGTATATTAGCTGCCCAGTATATAAGTGAAAGTTAGGTAAAGCCATGCCACCCTCTTTTTTAGATTTTTGGAGGTGGATTTTATTAATTCTAGAGCGCTTATTCTGCCACAGATATGACAAAATAATAGAGTCTAAGGAATCAAAAAAGATTTAGGAATAAAAATTGGGATAGATTGAAATAAGTATAAAAATTTGGGGAGAACATACATTTTAACAACATTAATACGACCTACCAAAGACATAGATAGAGGTGACCATTGTACCAGACTCTGTTTTATAGCATATGAAAGATTTCCCTGTATTTTTTTAAATCATTTCTCTTCCACTATCCCATAGTTCATCCTTTACCTACCTCTTCTAAAATGCCTCTCTGTATTCCTTCTTGTGCTTGCCCGTTTATATTTGTTAAGAAGCTCTTTCCTCAATGGCCAAAGGTCTGATGCTCTAGTCCACTGGTCTAAATTCACACTCATATGCCACGGCTTCTGATGCATTTCCACCAATGAGTCAGAAGGTCAAGGGATTACTCATCACTCCAGATGCATCAGTATATAATCTAGGCTTTCATTTGAACCCTCTACTAAGGAAGTACAAATTTATCAGTGATACCACATTTCAGAGAAGCTTATGTGACCACATCTTCAATTTCAACTCAATGTATGCAATCCCAATGCACCATTTAAAGCAAAATATAGATTGCGATTATTCCCAGTGTCCTGGCCAAACTCATACCCTTCAACCAAACAGATTTCCAAGTTATATATTGCATTTTTGTTTGTGTTTACTGTTTGAAAATTGGTTATTATTACTTCCATTGCACAGTTAATTCAGAAGTAGTTACTTGTGAAATGTGTTGGAACAGCTGAATGACTTTCTTTTTGTTTAAAGCTCTTTTTACAAATATGTCCGTTGCCAGCAAAATCTGTATTTATCATTTATCCTCAGTTTCCTTGTAATTGATTCTGTCAGTGGAGTAACTCACTTCTGTACAACCATACACTGTTCTAAAGCAGGTCACGGTGCCTCAGTAAAAGTTTCCTCCTCCACCATTCTTTCAACATGTGGTTAGCTGCGCAATCTTCCTCCGCTTGCCTGGTTTATCATGTAGCACTCGAGCTTTACATTGCACACTTCTTAAACCTTTGAGTTGAACTACACTAGAATTCTTCTTCAGACTTTCAAACCGTGCTGTAACCAGTATAACTCTTACTCATTGAAGTCTCTCAAACCAATGTAGAGATCTCACTGTGGCACTTCAGTGGATACTTATAAGTATGCTTTTTGATTTAGGAATGAAATCTGAGCTCAATTATTGAAACATAACAAATGAACCCCAAAAGAATAGAATTATAGAGTCACAAAGTGCAGAAACAAGTCCTAAGCTGATCTATCTTTCTCTCCCAACATTTTCATCAGAACACCTCTAGATTCTACTATTTACTGGGATCGATTTACAGCATCCAATTAACCTGCCTACTCACAGGCCTTGGGAATGTGGGAGAAAACCAGAACACCTGGAGAACGCCAACATGGAGGAGGGAGAATGTGTAAACTCCACACAAAGTCAAGCTTGACCCTCGCTTACTGAGGCAGCAGCTCTTCTTGCCACAATGGTGTGACAATATTTGCAATGCAGGATGTTGAGAGACTTAGAGGGGAACTGCTGGTGGTAGTGTCCCCATACGTCTGCTGATTTTGCCTATCCAGCAAATTATACTGAGGTTATTTCATTTTCTCTTTTCTATGATGTTAGGAGATGAGGCCATTCTGCCCATTGAGACAATTCCAGACACTTCCATCTACCCCATCCAGCCACTTATTTCCCAGTAGCCTGCCCCCCTCTAATATAGCTGTTAACTCCCCTCCCCCAATTTCTCCCTGTAGTCCAGCCACTTGCACTAGGATCAATTTGCAATAATCAATTAAATTACTGACCAATACCTCTGAGGTATTGAAGGACAGCGGAAAACCCAGGAGAAACACAGGAAGAACACAGATAAAACCATAGGTCAGAAATCAATCTGGATCACTGAAACTGAGATGGCTGCACCATGTGAGACAAATGACACAATTAGGAAGTTAACATTGCCTTACTCAAAGGTCAAACAACTGTTTTGAAAACACTTGTTGTTCATGGTTTTAAGGGTCTTCTGAAGGACATCAATCAATAAATTGTAACTTAACCTTCACTTTTGAGATTATTTACTGGTGTTATTTTTGTTTCCTACTGGCAGATTAATTTGACCATAAGACAATAAGAAATAGCAGCAGAATTAGACTATCTGGCCTATTGAGTCTTCTCCACCATTTCATCATGGTAGATACAATTTTTCTCTCAGCCCAGTCTCCTGCCTTTCCCCGTATCCCTTCCTGCCCTGACCAATCAAGAATCTATCAACCTCTGCTTTAAATATACATTCAGACTTGGCCTCCACAGCTGCCCGTGGCAATCAATTCCATAGGTTTACCAGTCTCTGGCTAAAATTGATTATTTCTTTATGATCGGATTAAAATTCATAACTTTTAAAATACAAATTCAGTTCCAGTCCTACTAAATTGCAATAGCATGCTTCCCATGCATTGGTTATATTTCCTCTTGCCATCTTTTCCAAATATTTTTTCCCTTTCGCTTTTGCCCAAGCACACCCATGCCAAAAAGTATTTGGTCTAAAATTTAAGTCCCAATGTCTCACATTTGTTTTTTTCCCCATTGACCATCTTCCCAATTTATTGCCTACCTTTCAACTTTGTTTCTTATTGCTGTCTCTGTCTGTGTCCAAAAATAATTCCATGCTTCTTCTTGTTTCTTCTTTCATTTACGAACAATTTGGACAGACACATGAACAGGTCGGGAAGTAAGGGATTTTCACCATATGCAGGCAGTTTGACAGACTTCTATAGATGCACAGTGGAGGGTATCCTGACTGGTTGCATCACAGCCTGGTGTGGAAACCCTTGTGTCCAAGAATGGAAAATCCTCCAAAAAAATGGCAGATATAGCTCAATTCCACACAGGAAAAGCCTTCCAAACCATTGAGCACATCTACAAGGGAGCAGGATCCATCACCAAGGGCTCCCACCATCATGGCCATGCTCTCTCTTGCTGCTACCATGGAGAAGGAGGTACAGGAACCACATCACCGGATTCCGGAACAGTTATTACCCTTCATCCATCAGGCTACTGAACCAGAGTGGACAACTTCAATCACCACAACACTGACTACAATCTATGACTCAATTTCAAGGACTCCACAACTCATGTTCTCAGTATTGTTTATTTACAGATTTATTATTATTATTATATCATTGCAACAGTAACCTTGAGCTGCTTTTGTTCTCAAACTGTCAGGCCTGGGCTAGTTTAAAAAATGAAAAGCTTTGTCCCCACCCAACAAGTCTAATAAAGGGAAATATTATCAGTACCGTTCCCAATTCAGTCAAAGTCAAAAACTTGGGAATGGACAGGAAACTGAGAGGAATGAAACACATTTTAAATGCTGCACCCAACCAAGGAGTCATAATGGGTTAATTTCTCCCACCTCTGCCTGTTAGGAGTTTGCAAGTTCTCCCCATGATCATGTGGGTTTCCTCCCACATTACAAAGATGTACAGGCTACAATGGCTTAATTGGTTACATGGGTGTAATTGGGCAATGCAGGCCCATTGGGCCAGAAGGGCCTGTTACTGTGCTGTATATATAATTAATTAATTAATTTGAAAGATTAAAACAGCATGCTTTTTATACCTTTGGGGATGCTGGAAAATTTTGTCTGCCCTATGATACACAACTACCTAGCAAATGTGTGAAATCTGGTTTACCAGTTCACCCTCGAAAATGGAACAAAGAGAAAACAAGGTACCACTTAGGAAGAGAAAGCCAATAGTTAGAAAAAGGAAACAAATAATTGTATTGCAGATAATTGCATGAGAAGGAGAAGAAATAAGAATTGTAGGACTACTTTTAATATATCTGCTGTATTGCCCAAACTGTTCGAGATGGCAATTCAAAATTAAGTGTAATCATTAGATGATGCTACTTGGATTAGGTCACGTGGCCCCTTCAGCCCTGTCCACTATTCAATAAGGTCATGACTGATCCAATACTGTCTTCAATCTGATCTTCCTGATTTGTCACCATTGGCCTTCAATCTCATGTAGCTCAAAATGTTTCCACCTCAACCTTATTCAATGCTTCAGCCTCTACAGCCCTCTAGGGTAGAAAATTCCAAAGAAATTTTTAAGAGAGAAAAAAATGCTCATTACTTCCACCTAATATGGATCATCTCCTATTTGGAAATTATGCTTGTTAATACTCGATTATCCTGCAGTCTCTCAACATCCATCCTGCCATGTCCCCTGTGAACTTTACATATTTCAGTAAGATCTCCTCTCATTTTTCTAAATTACAGGCCAAATCTGTTCAGTCTTTCCTTATAAGTCAATACCTTCGCCATGGGACTCAACCTGGAATATCTTCTATAAATAGGCTCCAAAGTCAGAACATACCTGGCTATGGGTTATGATAACCCATAAACATACTGCAGTCCCAGTGAAATGTGAACTCACAACCTCAAATATATATGACCGGCCCTCTAATCCCTGTGTCACAGAACTACCTTCTAAGTCCGCATACCCACATTCAAGACTTCTCAGTACACACAATTAGAATATGGAACATAAGAGATAGAACAGTACCGCACAGAAACAGACCCTTCAGCCCACAATATTGTGCTGAACCAAATAAACTGGTAAACAATGGCCAACGAACAAATCCCTTATGCCTACACAATTTTCCTCACATTCATGCGCTTGTCTAAACATCTCTTAAAAGTCTCTAATGTATCTGGCTCTACCACCACCCCAGGCAGTGCATTCCAGGCACCCACCACTCAGTGTAAAAAAGCTTGCCTCTCACATTTCCTTTGAAATCAACCCTCTCACCTTAAATGCATGCCCTCTGTTATCAACCCTGTCTGCTCTGTTTATGCCCCCTCATAATCTTACAATACTCTATCAGATCTTCCATCAGCCTCCACCACTCCAAAACTACCCAAGTTTGTCTCTTGTATAGCACATAATCTCGCATCCAGGCAGCACCCAGGTAAACCTCCTCCGCACCCTCTCCAAACCCTCGATTTCTTTCCTAAAATGGGGTGACCAGAACTGTATTCAATACCCCAGATGTTGTCCAATAACTAGAGTTTTATAAAATTGTAACATATCTTTCTGATTTTTGAACTCAGCGCCTCAACTAATAAAATCAAACAGGTCATATACCCTGTTAACCACCCTCTCAACCTGGAGCTATGAACTTGGACCCCAAGATCCCTCTATTCATCAACACTGTTAAAGGTCTTGCCGTTATCAGTGTACTATCTCTTTACATTTAACCCGGTAAGGTGCATCGCTTTACATTTGGCCACGGTAGACTCCATTTTTCATTTCTCTACCCATATCAGCAAATGATTTACGTCCCACTGTATCTTTTTGCCAGTCATCTGCGCAATCCATAACACCACCAATCTTCATACCTTTGGAAACCTTACTAAACAAACCACCTACATTTTCATCCAGGTCATTAATATACATCACAAACAGCAAAGGTCCCAGCACAGATTACTGAGGAACACCGCTAATCACGGAATGAATCCCTTTGACCACCACTCGGTCTTCTATGGACAAGCCTGGTGTGAATCCCAATGGCCAATTCACCATTGATCCAATGCATCTTAATCTTCTGCATGAGCATTCCATGAGGGACCTTGCCAAATGCTTTACGAAAATCCATGTAGACAGCATCCAAGGCTCTACCCTCATCAAGCACCTTCATCAGCTCATCAAAAAAACTCAGTCAAATTAGTAAGACATGACATGCCCTGTACAAAGCAATTCTGGCTCTCCCTAATTAGGCCATGGCTTTCCAAATGCTCATAAATCCTATCGCTAAGAATTCTTTCCAGTAACTTACCTACCATTGACATGATTCTCACTAGTCTATGGTTTCCAGGATTTTCCCTGGTCCCCTTCTTGAACATTAGATACTTGCCAGTCCTCCAGGACCTCAAATGTGGCTGGAGAAGCCACAAAGATATTGGTCAAGACCCCAGCAATCTCTTCTCTTGCCTCCTTCAATAACCTAGGGTACATTCCATCAGGCCCTGGGGACTTATCCGCATTAATCCTCTTTAAAAGACTCAACACTACCTTCTCCTTTACCCCAACATGTCCTAGCATATCAGTATGCTCGGCACTGCTCTCCCTATCCTCCATGTCCTTCCCCTTGGTAAATACTGATGGAAAGTACACTTTAAGGACTTCACCAACATCCCTCATTACCCCCTTGCTCTTGATGTATGTATAGAATGCCTTGGTATTCTCTTTAATCCAACTTGCCAAAGAATTTTCATTGTATCTCCTGGTTTTCCAAATATCCTTGAGTTCTTGTTCTGGCTTCTTTATAATCGATTCTAGCTTCTTAACGTACTTTTCCTTTTTCTTTGTGACTAACTTCATCACCTATCACCACACTCAAGGTTCTTTTACCCTTGCATCCTTGTCCTTCCATCTGATTGGAACTTGCCTGTCCTATACTCAGTGCAGTAGTTTAAAGGCTACATGTCGGATGTGAACACGCCCAAAAACAATTGTTTCCAAAAAACTCTCTCTCGTTCCTGCCAAATGCTCTCATAATTTATCCTTCTCCAATTTAATACACTTCCACAAGGTCTATACCTATCATTACAACAGCTATCTTAGAATTTAAGGAGTTGTGGTCACTGTTCCCTAACTGCTCACCCACTCAAAGGTTGATCACTTGGCCAGGCTCATTAGCCAACACCAGGCCTAGTACAGCTCCTCTTCTTGTTAAACTATGCACACATTGATTTAAGAATCCCTCCTGGATGCACCTTATAAATTCTGCCCCATCTAAACCTCTTGCACTGAGAAGGCCCCAGTTTAACTACGTCCAGCTTTGTTGTTTCTGCAACAGTGAGCCACTGAATTTTCCCCTGATGTTGGTAGCTTACTCTGTGGTGTGTGTTCACAGTCCTAACAGGCTTTTGTATCTTTGCCCAGTGGGAATTCTTTAGGTATAAAGCTACCAGTGAGCATTGCCATCAGCCACACTTCACCACAGCCTGGGTATATAACCCAAGCCCAATTTAATCCGCTTATATACTCCAAGGCAACACAAGTGAATCTGCAGATGCTGGAAATAGATAAAAACACAAAATGCTGGCAGAACTCAGCAGGCCAGACAGCATCTACGGGAGGAGGTAGTGACGACGTTTCGGGCCGAAACCCTTCATCAGGAGTGAAGTCTTCACTCCTAACGAAGGGTTTTGGCCCAAAACGTCGTCACTATCTCCTCCCATAGATGCTGTCTGGCCTGCTGAATTTTGTTAGCATTTTGTGTTTTTATATACTCCAAGTTCAGGACAGGTCAGATATAAGGAATATTATAGGATCTCAGGCTTGCATTAGGTTTGTTTCATTCATTGTCAGATCAGATTTGAGTTTATATCTGAGCATACCCCTCAGACTTCACTTCATTTAGCAACAGGCTGACTGATTGCATTTCACCATATCTACAAGTGCTGAGGAACTGAATGCAAAACATTGCACCTTGTTTAATTCTGCGACATGCCATGCAACACAATGCATTTACCTGCTAAATCCTTTGTGAAACCAACTAAACTGAATATTAACGTAATATTCTTAATTGTGGTACCCTCGCTGTATATTCGCTCATTCTTAGTGGAAAATTTCACAATCAGAATCTGTTATACAGACATATTATTTAAACTTAATTCAAAGTGCAGGAAGTCAGGTATCTTAGCAAGATCATGACAATTTATTAAAAAAAATGTACAAAGAATAGAAGCTGGAAACCTAAATAAAAACCAGAATATTTAGAAAACCCTCAGCAATCAAACACCATCTGTAGACAGCGAAAAAGTGTTAACATTTCAGGTTAATGCCTCTGAACAAAACTGGGAAAATATAAAGTTCTGGGTTTCTTAGAAATCCAAGTTATCTCAATTGTATTAATAAGTTATCTGAAGTAAAGGCATAAAATCTAAGAGTGTATCCCCCCTAAATAAAAACTGCATTAAAGCAAGGTTTCTGTATATGCACCATAGCATTTTATAGAGCTGATAATAAGATAGAGATAGAGCAACAGAGAGAGAAAAAACAAAATTAATGCTTCAGATCAATGGTATTTGACCAGAACTCATTGAGCTGAAACATTAACTCACTTTCTCGTTTCACAGATGCTACCCACAAGTATTTCAAACATTTCCTTTTCATTTTAGATTTTCATTTTAGATTCTGAAGTTCTTTGACATCTATATTTCATGCCTTCACTGGGAATCTCAGCACATCATTATCATAAAGCATTGTTTAATTGTTAAGTCTTATATCGACCCAATCAGTCGATCTGCTACATACAGTGGCATGCAAAAGTTTGGGCACCCCGGTCAAAATTTCTGCTACTGTGAATAGTTAAGTGAGTAGAAGGTGAACTGATCTCCAAAAGTCATAAAGTTAAAGATTCTTTTCAACATTTTAAGCAAGATTAGTGTATTAGTTTTGTTTTGTACAATTTTAGAGTGGAAAAAAAAAGGAAAGGAGCACCATGCAAAAAGTTTGGGCACCCCAAGAGATTTGAACTCTCAGATAACTTTTACCACAGTCTCAGACATTAATTAGCTTGTTAGGGCTATGGCTTGTTCATAGTCATCGTTAGGAAAGGCCAGGTGATGCAAATTTCAAAGTTTTATAAATACCCTGACTCCTCAAACCGTGTCCTAACAATCAGTAGCCATGGGCTCCTCTGAGCAGCTGCCTAGCACTCTGAAAATTAAAATAAATTATGCCCACAAAGCAGGAGAAGGCTATAAGAAGATAGTGAAGCGATTTCCGATAGTCGTTTCCTCAGTTCGTAATGTAATTAAGAAATGGCAGTTAACAGGAACAGCGGAGGTCAAGTTGAGGTCTGGAAGACCAAGAAAACTTTCAGAAAGAACTGCTTGTAGGATTGCTAGAAAGGCAAATCAAAATCCCCGTTTGACTGCAAAAGACCTTCAGGAAGATTTAGTAGACTCTGGAGTGGTGGTACACAGTTCTACTGTGCAGCGACACCTGCACAAATATGACCTTCATGGAAGAGTCATCAGAAGAAAACCTTTCCTGCATCCTCATCACAAAATTCAGCATCAGAAGTTTGCAAAGGAACATCTAAACAAGCCTGATGCATTTTGGAAACAAGTCCTGTGGACTGATGGTTAGAATAGAACTTTTTGGCTGCAATGAGCAAAAGTATGTTTGGAGAAAGAAGGGTGCAGAATTTCATGAAAAGAACACCTCTCCAACTGTTAAACACGGGGGTGGATCAATCATGCTTTGGGCTTGTGTTGCAGCCAGTGGCACGGGGAACATTTCACTGGTAGAGGGAAGAATGAATTCTATTAAATACCAGCGAATTCTGGAAGCAAACATCACACCGTGTGTAAAAAAAGCTGTAGATGGAGAGGATGGCTTCTACAGCAGGATAATGATCCTAAACACACCTCAAAATCCACAATGGACTACCTCAAGAGGTGCAAGCTGAAGGTTTTGCCATGACCCTTACAGACCCCTGACCTAAACATCATCGAAAATCTGTGGATAGACCTCAAAAGAGCAGTGCATTCAAGATGACCCAAGAATCTCACTGAACTAGAAGCCTTTTGCAAGGAAGAATGGATGAAAATCTCCCAAACAAAAATTGTAAGACTCTTAGCTGGCTACAGAAAGCATTTACAAGCTGTAATATTTGCCAAAGTGGGTGCTACTAAGTACTGACTATGCAGGGTGCCTGAACTTTTGTTTCGGGCCCTTTTCCTTTTTTGTTATTTTGAAACTGTAAAAGATGGAAATAAAAAAGTAATCTTGCTTAAAGTATTAAAGAAATGTGTCATCTTTAACTTCTTGCCTTTTGGAAATTAGGTAATCTTTTACTCCCTTAGCTATTCATAATAACAGAAATTTTGACTGGGGTACCCAAACTTTTGCATGCCACTGTATTTCTGTTGACATAAAGGATTGTTTAAGGAAACTATGGTCTGCATTAGAAGATGAAGATTCCCAGGGCTTGGTATAAAAACTTTACAACTTCAAACCCAAAAACCTCTCTTCCAGATACACTGTAATAACCCCCTGTACAGAACCAACAAGTGTTGGACCACATCTTTACCTACTGCTGGTAACCACTCTTGGGGCACAGGACTCGTCAACTTATGAATAAATAACCACATGAGGACTGGTAGGTTGATTTGCCTAATACACTCTCTCTGGCATACACACTCATCTACCCTACACCCTACCCTCTTCACATATCAGAAGTAGAATTCCTAATCAAAATTTCTTCTTCACCCAAGAGTGCTACCAACAACAGTCGCATTTGACATCAATATTATTTAACCCTGAATCAGAAAGCAAGTCTCAGACCTTTTTTGAGTGCATAAACCAGTTACTTATTATGTCGGCAGTCTGACGTATTGTTGTATAATGTTATGATCACAAAGGTGTCGCTCTACCATAAACTAACTTTTAAAGCATTCAACATTTCCCCATGGAAACGCCAGTTTGCCGTCGCTACCAGATGTAAATTAATCAAAAAACGCGGCTGGGCACAAATAAGGAAACATCTTCACAGTAAATTCGGGCATATTGGGTAAAGCCAGTTGAAAATACCTGTCTAATCTACGAGCAGAACTGTTCAAACACGGTTTTAACACAGGCTGTGGTGATATTTTCAGTTGCTCGTAACCTTTCCTCCCCAGTGAGAGAACCGAATGTGATAATGACGCCGGTTTAACAGTCAAACGGCACATCCAGAAATCTGGGCGGTTGCTTATCATGACAGAATCTATTTACTACACTTTACTCGTTTTCTGCAAAAAAAAAATCAGCTGCCAACAGGCAAACCAGGGACCGTGCTTCTAAACAGCAACAATAACAAAGCCAAAACATCGCATGGCTTCACTTTGCACTTGTTCTCACTGTTTTTCTATTACTTAAACATCTTTCTCAAGACAATCCTACCAGTGACCACGACTTGGGCCGTATTGTAAAGCGATTTAAAATAAAGATTTCACAGCAAAAGGGAGAATCAATAGTTTCACATCAAAACATAAATCGAATAACTCACTGGATAAATATATCAATAGGCTGCAATTGTCCTTGATTCCCAGTTCCAGCTGTGAATGTAACACTTAATGAAGCCGACTCCACACTTAATCAATTCTGGATCGAAAGCCCGAAGACACATCGCAAGTTACTATGAGCGAGGTCGGACAACAAGCCGAGCTCACTGGTGTAAGAGAATGGCAGAGAATCCATCTGCAGCTTCTCATTGGTCGGACTCATTACAGGAAGTAAATTTAGACCTCTTGCAGAATGAAAGTTAGTCGATATTTTTGTCACTTTCCTGTGCATGCTTTTCAAATCAGAGACAACGCATGGATTTAAACAAGCAATTCCAGAATCCTGAGCTCTGAAAGATGTAATGACTCTGGCGGCGTTTGTATGATGCGGGGTTTAATCAGATTGCAGCCCAATCCAAAATCGAAGTTCACCGAACACTCCATCGTTTTTTCGTTGGAAACGTCTAAATGTCGTTTTAGAAGTTATAATGCAAGGCAGATTTCTGCGACATTCATCGAAACATGTCTATTAAGTCAACTTTAAAAATAAACCTGTGCCAGGTAGAAACAGAAAATTAGAGTTGTCTGAAAACACAGGAAGTACAGTAGATGCTGGAAATACGAAATTAAAAAATTCTGGAACCATTCAGCAGATGACAACGTCCGTGGGAAATGAAGCAATTTACGTTTCACATCAAGAAGCCTGGGGTCAGAACTGGGAATGAGATGTGGCAGAAAATGTCCGTGTCTGGTGACAGGTGCGGAAGGGGAGAGGTGGATAGGAAAAAGGAAAAGGGTTACTGTGCAGATTAGATGTTGACGTTGTTAAGAGATAAAGTAGATAATTTTATTCTGTTTCACTCATAGCTGTTTCCTTCTTTTTCTGAAATTATATAAACTATAGTGCTATTGACATGAAACCAACTGGCTCATTTTCTCTACAGATGTTTGATCCCTCTATTCTTCCATCCCATAGCAGGAAGCCCCGAGTGCCACCTGCTTCTTCCTTGAATGGATATCTTTCACCAGACAAAACATGCTCTTAAACTGAACAAACCTCTCCTTTAATTTCACTTCCTTGAAATCAAAGTAGCCATAGGAACACAGATGTGTTACAGCTGTCATAATATGTTATTTGTTATGTGGTGCAATCTTTGTTTCTGTCCCATTCGATATCCTCCATCGCATTTTTTTCCCCAGTACCCTATTGAGTATATTAATTACTTTTCATTTCCTACTACAGGATTCAAAGGTTTCATCACCTTTGCCTCCCGGACAGCCACATTTGTGCCAGATGCATCCAGCTGCAGCTCCTTAGGGACCGCGTGTCATAGGGTGGGCGATGGGAACGGACCCAAATGCAAGACACAGACACTGAAGTACTAGGGAGAGGACTAGGTGTATCAAGAAAGCAAGGGAAGTGGGGAAGAAACACAGGCCCTGGACTAGACTAGGAGACAGGGCATGGGCTAGGACTAGAGTAGGAAAGTGGGACCTGGATGAGGAATGAGGAACTGGGAACTACAAACTAGGAACCTGGACAAGGACTCCAAGCCAGAGACTGGACAGGGACCCGGGCTCGGACTTCTGATCCAGGCAAGAACTGGACGTGGCAAGGGAACAGGCTTGCATGTGGGGGCAGGATGCAGGACTCCAGGGCTGGACGAGGACATGAAGCTCAGACCTGGTCTTGATGGAGGGAGGGCGGGAGCGCAGAGCCTAGGTCGAGGGAGGGCGGGAGCGCAGAGCCTAGGTTGAGGGAGGGCGGGAGCGCAGAGCCTAGGTCGAGGGAGGGCAAAGCAGAAGTGGGGAGAGGCGTAGCTGGACACTGACACTGGACAAGACTAGGACTCAAGGCCTAGGCTATGACTTAGACTTGGACATGGACTGGAACCTCCTCGGAGCCTAGGACACGGACTGGAACCCCCTCGGAGCCTAGGCCACGGACTGGAACCTCCCTGCAGCCTTAGACACGGAGCACAGGAACACTGAGCCTTGGACTGGAGCACAGGAACACTGAGCCTTGGACTGGAGCACAGGAGCACTGAGCCTTGGACTGGAGCACAGGAGCACTGAGCCTTGGACTGGAGCACAGGAGCACTGAGCCTTGGACTGGAGCACAGGAGCACTGAGCCTTGGACTGGAGCACAGGAACACAGAACACAGAGTCAGGACCCCTCCTTGGGGACAGGACATAGGGCCAGGACTCATACACAGACACTAAACACAGGGACTCAAAGAGACAGTTCCAAGCTCAACAATAGATAGTTCCTTCTGTTGGCATGACAAGGCTCCGGTCTCACTCCAGCGGGTGAACTTGACAGCAATGCAGGGGAGGTTGCTGGCAGGGCTACAGGCCAAGCTTCAGAGGGAAGGAAGGGAACAGTCCAGCCTCAGGATAACAGCAAAGATGGCCTGACTTACCCAATGGAGGCAAGGACAGGATACCAGCAAGACAAACCAGCAACCACACTCAACCCCAGGGCCACTTGTATTCCAGCCCCAATATAAGAATCAGGTGCCTGTGATTAAGCCCAAATGAAACAACGGACAGCCCGAAGACCTGGAATCTGGACTTCACATTCCGGATCATGACACCATGTTAGAGAACTGGAGATGTAGCTCAATGATCTTCGTCTGGTCAGGGAGAGTGAGGAGGTGATAGAGAGGAGCTATAGGCAGGTAGTCACACCAGGGCCTCATGAGACAGGTAAGTGGGTAACAGTCAGGAGAGGAAAGGGCAAGAGGCAGATAATAGAGAGTACCCCTGTGGTTGTCCCCCTTAACAATAAGTACTCCTGTTTGAGTACTGTTGGGGAGGGAAATGGCCTACCTGGTCACGCCTCTGGCATAGATTCAGACCTGTTGCTCAGAAGGGTTGGAAAAGGAAGAGGATGGCAGCAGTAATAGGGGACTCCATAGTTAGGGGGTCAGACAGGTGATTCTGAAAGAAACTTGGATGATAGTTTGCCTCCCAGGTGCCCGGGTCTGGGATGTCTCTGATCGTGTCCAAGATATCCTGAAGTGGGAAGGTGAACAGCCAGAGGCCATGGTACATATTGGTACCAATGACATAGGTAAGAAAAGGGAGGACATCCTGAAAACAGACTACTGGGAGTTAGGAAGGAAGTTGAGCAGCAGGACCTCAAAGGTAGTAATCTTGGGATTACTGCCTGTGCCATGCGACAGTGAGTATAGGAATAGAATGAGGTGGAGGATAAATGCGTGGCTGAGAGATTAGAGCAGAGAGCAGGGATTCAGATTTCTGGTTCATTGGGACCTCTTTTGGGTCAGATGTGACCTGTACGAAAAGGTTGCACTTGAATCCCAGGGGGACCAACATCCTGGCAGAGAAGTTTGCAAAGGCTATTGGGGAGAGTTTAAACTAGAATTGCTGGGGGGTTGGGTAGGAGCCGAACTGAAGAGACAGACGAAGAGGCGGTTGGCTCACAGATAGAGAAAGTTTGGAGGCAGTGCGAGAGAGAGGATAGGCAGGTGATAGGGAAGGGATGCGCTCAAACCGATTGTTTGAGATATGTCTATTTTAATGCAATGAGTATTATGAACAAAGCAGATGAGCTTAGAGTGTGGATCAGTACTTGGGAGCTATAATGTTGTGGCCATTACAGAGACTTGGATGGCTCAGGGGCAGGAATGGTTACTTCGAGTGAACAGGCTTTAAATGTTTCAAACAGGACAGGGAGGGAGGCAAAAGAGGTGGGGGCATGGCACTGTTGATCAGAGATATTGCACAGCTGCAGAAAAGGAGGAAGTTATATAGAGATTGTCTACGGAGTCTCTGAGGGTGGAAGTTAGGAACAAGAAGGGGTCAATAACTCTACTGGGTGTTTTTTATAGGCCACCCAATAGTAACAGGGACATCGAGGAGCAGATAGGGAGACAGATTCTGGAAAGGTGTAATAATAACAGGGTTGTTGTGGTGGGAAATTTTAATTTCCCAAATATCGATTGACATCTCCCTAGAGTGAAGGTTTTAGATGGGGTGAAGTTTGTTAGGTGTGTTCAGGAAGGTTTCTTGACACAATATGTAGATAAGCCTACAAGAGGAGAGGCTGTACTTGATCTGGTATTGGGAAATGAACCCGGTCAGGTGTCAGATCTCCCAGTGGGAATGTATTTTGGAGATAGTGATCACAGCTCTATCTCCTTTACCATAGCATTTGAGAGGGATAGGAACAGACAAGTTAGGAAAGCGTTTAATTGGAGTTAGGGGAAATATGAAACTATTGGGCAGGAACTTGGAGGCTTAAATTGGAAACAGATGTTCTCAGGGAACCGTAGAGAAGAAATGTGGCAAATGTTCAGGGGATATTTGTGTGGAGTTCTACAAAGGTACGTTCCAATGAAACAGGGAAAGGATGGTAAGGTACAGGAACCGTGGTGTACAAAGGCTGTTGTAAATCTAGTCAAGAAGAAAAGAAGCTTACAAAAAGTTCAAAAATAGGTAATGATAGAGATCTAGAAGATTATAAGGCTAGCAGGAAAGAGCTTAAGAATGAAATTAGGAGAACCAGAAGGGACCATGAGAAGGTCTTGGCAGAAAAGATGAAGGAAAACCCCAAGGCATTCTACAAGTACGTGAAGAGCAAGAGGATATGATGTGAAAGAATAGGACCAATCAAGCGTGACAGCGGAGAAGTGTGTATGGAACCAGAGGAGAGGTACTTAATGAATACTTTGCTTCAGTATTCACTATGGAAAAGGACCTTGGTGATTGTAGGGACAACTTAAAGCTGACTGAAATGCTTGAGCCAAGTATATATTAAGGAAGAGGATGTACTGGAGCTTTTAGAAAGCATCAAGTTGGATAAGTCACCAGGACCAGATGAGATGTACTCCAGACTCCTGTGGAGGCGAAGGAGGAGATTGCTGAGCCTCTGATGATGATCTTTGCAAGATCAATGGTGACGGGAAAGGCTCTGGAGGATTGGAGGGTTGCAGATGTTGTTCCCTTATTCAAAAAAGGGAGTAGGGATAGCCCAGGAAATTATAGACCAGTGAGCCATAGTTCAGTGGTTGGTAAGTTGATGGAGAAGATCCTGAGAGGCAGGATTTAAGAACATTTGGAGAGGCATAATATGATTAGGAATAGTCAACATGGCTTTGTCAAAGACAGGTCTTGCCTTATGAGCCTGATTGAATTTTTTGAGGATGTGACTAAATGCATTGATGAAGGTAGAGTAGTAGATGTAGTATATAAAGGCATTTGATAAGGTACCCCATGCAAGGATTATTGAGAAAGTAAGGAGGCATGGGATCCAAGGGGACATTGCTTTGTGGATCCAGAACTGGTTTGCCCACAGAAGGCAAAGAGTGGTTGTAGATGGGTCATATTCTACATGGAGGCCAGTGACCAGTGGTGTGCCTCAGGGATCTGTTCTGGGATCCCTACTCTTTGTGATTTTTATAAATGACCTGGATGAGGAAGTGGAGGGATGGGTTAGTAAGTTTGTTGATGACACAAAGGTTGGAGGTGTTGTGGATAGTGTGGAGGGCTGTCAGAGGTTACAGCGGGACATTGATAGGATGCAAAACTGGGCTGAGAAGTGACAGATGGAGTTCAACCCAGATAAGTGTGAGGTGGTTCATTTTGGTAGGTCAAATATGATGGCAGAATATAGTGTTAATGTTAAGTCTCTTGGCAGTGTGGAGGATCAGAGGGATCTTGGGGTCCGAGTCCATAGAACGCTCAAAGCTGCTGCACAGGTTGACTCTGTGGTTAAGAAAGCGTATGGTGTATTGGCCTTTATCAATAGTGAGATTAAGTTTAAGAGCCGAGAGGTAATGTTGCTGCTATATAGGGCTCTAGTCAGAGCCAACTTGGAGTACTGCACTCAGTTCTGGACGCCTCACCACAGGAAGGATGTGGAAACCATAGAAAGGGTGCAGAGGAGATTTACAAAGATGTGGCCTGGATTGGGGAGCAAGCCTTATGAGAATAGGTTGAGTGAACTTTGTCTTTTCTCTTTGGAGCGATGGAGGATGAGAGGTAACCTGATAGAGGTGTACAAGATGATGAGAGGCATTGATCGTATAGATAGTCAGAGGCTTTTTCCCAGGGATGAGATGGCTAGTATGAGAAAGCATAGTTTTATGGCGCATAGGAGTAGGTACAGAGGAGATGTCAGGGATAAGCTTTTTACGCAGAAAGTGGTGAGTGCGTGGAATGGGCTGCCGGCAACAGTGGTGGAGTCGGATACGATAGGGTCTTTTAAGAGACTACTGAATAGGTACATGGAGCTTAGAAAAATAGAGGGCTATGGGTAACCCCAGGTAATTTCTAAGGTAAGGACATGTTCGCCACAGCTTTGTGGGCCGAAGGGCCTGTATTGTGCTGTAAGTTTTCTATTTTTTTCTATGTTTTGCTGCCAATTTCCACCCAAGACTTCATGGACTGTCACGTGATAGTTGTTTCATGTAAGTGTGGTAAGGCAGGGGTCAAAGAATCAGAATCAGGTTTATTATCACTGGCATGTGTCATGAAATTTGTTAACTTAGCTGCAGCAGTTCAATGCAATACATAATACAGAAGAGAAAAAATAATAATAATAAATAAGTAAATCAATTACAGTGTATGTATATTGATTAGATTAAAATCGTGCAAAAAAGAGAAATAATATATATTTAAAAAGTGAGGTTGTGTTCAAGGGTTCAATATCTATTTAGGAATTAGATGGCAGAGGGGAAGAAGCTGTTCCTGAATCGCTGAGTGTGTGCTTTCAGGCTTCTGTACCTCCTACCTGATGGTAACAGTGAGAAAAGGGCATGCCCTGGGTGCTGGGGGTCCTTAATAATGGACACTGCCTTTCTGAGACACCACTCCTTGAAGATGTCCTGGGTACTTTGTAGACTAGTACCCAAGATGAAGCCGATAAAATTTACAACCTCTGCAGCTTCCTTTGGTCCTGTGCAGTAGCTCCCCCCTACCCCGCCACCCCCCCTCCATGCCAGACAGTAATGCTCTCCACAGTACATCGAGAGAAGTTTTTGAGCGTATTTTTTGACATACCAACTCTCTTCAAACTTCTTATGAAGTATAGCTGCTGTCTTGCCTTCTTTATAACTGCATTAATATGTTGGAACCAGGTTAAATCCTCAGAGATCTTGACACCCAGGAACTTGAAACTGCTCACTCTCTCCACTTCTAATCCCTCTATAAGGATTTAACACATCGAACTTTCTTTTCATTACCCAAATTTTCTATCTCTATTTCAGGGGATAAGTTAGAGTAAGATTAATTAAATGTCTTACACAGCCATCCTGGTTATACCTCTTCTTTACCTGCTTCCTGTGAGGACTTCATTCAATTTTCCCAGGTTCTGTGTTCCTGTTAAATTCCATTCTGATGATAATGTTTTCCATGTTTGCAATTCCATCTTCTATTCATTTTATCTTAACCACGAATTCTTCTTTATGATTATCTCTTCTGTATCTATTCCATTTCTTGCAGTTCTGTCCTTGCGTTCTCTCCTTCACGCAAAACAAGAATAGGAATCACGTCTTTACTTTCCACTGCACTTGAAATCACATTCATAGATCATCCTCTGTAATGTCCAATCCTTCCAAACACTCCCCTTCAGCAACACTCACTTCTTCCAGCTCCACCAACACATCTCATCCCTCAGCACCTTCCCGTGTAATCAGAGGAGGTGCACCCTCGACCCTTTATTTTTTCACATTTTACCATCCAGCGATACCTTCTTCCCAGTGAAGTAGAAATCCACTTGTTTTTCTTCCAGTCTATATATTTGGTGCTCATAATGTGGTCTCCTCTACTGTAATTTGGGAAAGCCAATTGCAGATATCATGACCACTTTGCAGAACACTTACTTTTAGCCAGGAAGGGTGACCAGGAGGTTTCAGTAGGGCATTTCTTGGATTCTCAAGTTTCAGTTTCACTCTGGCCTCAATCTCTGTCTTTTTGCTGTGAGATCAAGGAGCAGTACCTTACCTTTCCTCAAGATCAGGGATTCCCAATCTTTTCTCATGCCATGGACTTATGTCCCCTCTAAGCTGTGCGCGTGTGCGCACACACACGTTTTTCAACCAGCGCACAAAGGAAATCAATGTGCGCACAAAAGGTTAGTTTCCTAAAATAATGTAGTAATTAATCATTATACTTATTGAAAATAATCTTTTAGCTAAATGTTTCTGTTAACCAGTTAGTCGGTTTTTCAAATACCACAATGCACGTCACGCATTTACGTCACCTCACCTTTCCTCTTCCAGTTTGTACAGCTGCATCACAGCAGCAGCCATCTTTGGCGGACTGTGTTCATATCGTAAAGTTTACAAAGATCTGTTTCAAGTCCTGTAGATAGCTTACTAAATTTTTATTGAAAACAATATTGATTCACTATGTTGAATTCAAAAGAAGCGAAGGGCATGAAGTGCAAAAGAACTGCAAATTTGTTTAAAGTTGAATGGCTGAACAAAATAGTAGAAACTGCTACACCGAAAGCTCATGTGGTCATGAATGTTCAGCTACGAGAAATATTTACGTATGATTCGGAAACTGGAGTTATCTGTTTGTATTATCGTGATGTGAAATTTGCTGGAGAATTTGTTGTTAGCTGTTAAAATGAATAACACTTTACATTCAGTTCAACACATTAATGAACATATGGAAAAGTATGTTCAACTCCCAGACAGCTGGCGAAGCAAAAATTATGCGTTCGAATTTCTGGAGACTATCAACTATATTGTTCAGAAAGACGTGTTTCAGTGCGCACATACTTTTGTCACAGGAAAGAAATTTGCACAACATAAGATTTTTGCGCACACTGACTACTAAAAATTAGAGGGAAAATTGCCATGGACCCATACCGGTGAGCAAAGGGTCAGTGGACCCCAGATTGGGAGCCCCTGCTCTAGGTACATTCAACTCAATGTTGAATTCATCAGTTTCAGGTAAACACTGCTACAGTTTGTGTGAGAACTGATAAACCCCATGAAATCAGTGATGCCTAATCTGTTTCCCTTCATCACAGGAGCTGGTAGGTGTTCCCACTATTGCTTGCATTTAACATTACTAACAACTGCAGTGTTGTATTTTGTAGCTCACAACTCTAGCATATGTCTTACAAAGCTTTCACCTCTGCCCTCATTTATTTCTTTCTATGTACAGTACATTTCCTCCAGAAAGTTTAGTGACACTTTCTGTGACCGACTAAACTGAGCCACATGTAACCAGGAAATATAAAAAACTTTGTTTCACACCGCAGAGCTTTTTGATTTATTTTATTTAGAGAGGCAACATGTTGACAGGCACTTCCAATCAAAGGAGCCTGTGCTGCCCAATTACACCCATCTGACCAATGACCCTTCTAACCCATTTGTCTTTGATCACTTTGTGTCTAAAAACCCATTTGTGTCTTTAGAGTATGGGTAGAAACTGGAGCACCCAGAGGAAACCCAGGTGGTCACAGGGAGAACATGCAAGCTCTTTACTAACAGCAGCAGGATCTCCCGCAGAGAATCTAGTTCTACTCTCCTGACACAATGCTCAATACTTTCTGAATATAAAGGCAAAAATAAATAATTAACCACAGTTTTACCGGCTATAATTACCTACTTAACTTTTAACATTTTCAATGCAGACAGCTAAATTTGCTGAATTATATATTTACAATGGTAGCAAATCCCAACTCGCAGAGCACCATTGAATATTCAATGCTGGTGGCTGGTTCAAAAGCCTCTGAGCAAATCTCCATATACCCAAAATAAACTCCTTTGTTTGAGGGAAAGATGCCTGAATATACAATTGGCCAGTGACAAAACAGACCTGCCCTGAATTGTGCATTAAGTGGCAGGTTTGCCACTTCAGCAATGCTACATAATGCCTTCCCTGATCTCACCCTGAAATTTACAATGACCACAAATTAAGATGAACATTTCTTGATCGCCATTTCCTGTATAGTTTCAATGGTACAGAATGTCTCCTACCCAATCATTGGTGTCAATAGCCTTAAAGCATCAGCTGAAGCTAAATTACGAGCAAGTTTTATTTCCTGAAGGCTGGTTGTCATTTTAACTAATATCCTATATCCATAATTTCCTAACCCAGAGAAATCTCAAACAATAATTAACAAGCACTCACGATCCTCTTTTAACTGCCACCACCATCTATTTCTTTTGGTCTCTATGCAGTCTTTGATCATCGTTCTGTAAACCCCTCCCCTCCTCTGCAACTTAAAGCAAGTTTGTTCTCTAACTTTGAAATTCTGATAAAAGATCATAAACCTGAAATATTTCTCTCTCCATAAACGTTGACTGAATTACTGAGTAGGTTCAACAACTTACTGCTTTTAAAATTAAGTTTATTTTAGTTTCATGCTTATTCACTCAAGCTTAAACCTTTATGCAAGGATTTCTGTACCATTTTATTGCTATGCTTAGATTTTTTTGCTAAAATTTGAATGCTTTTTCACCTACAACAAATTATTTTTATATCAAACAATAAGAAAAAATTATTTACTGCCAGGAGAGGGAAATGGAATAGGCAGATACTGCAGAATAACTACGTGGCTATTACCCTCTGTAACAGGTATAATGCTTAGGATATTGTTCAAGGGAACAATCTTCCAGGGAAAGCCACAGCATCTAGGTCTCTGGAACTGAGCCTGGCTCTGTAGCTCGGAAGGAAAGGGGGAGAAGAAAAGAGCTGTGGTTATAGGGGATTCCATCGTCTGAAGAGCAGACAAGAGATTCTGTGGACGTGAAAGAGACTCCTGGTTGGTATGCTGCCTCCCAGGTGCCAGAGTAAGGGATGTCTCATATCAGGTTCAGAGCATTCTAAAAGGAGGAGGATGAGCAGCCAGAAGTAATGGTACATATTGGTTGAGAAAGCAGAGGGAAAGATAATAGGCAGATATTACAGAGTAACACTGTTGTCATTCCCCTCCATAACTTGTACCATGTGTATTGCTTTGGATATTATTAGAGGAATCGACCTGCCAAGGGAAAGACCGGAGGGTTAGATTGGGAGGCAGAATTTGGACCGAAGGGCCTGTACTCTGCTGTAGGTTTTCTATGTTTCTATGGTTCTATAACAAGGTTGTTACCATGGATGATGTCATCTTCCCTAATACACATTGGCACCTCCTTCGTGCAAAAGATTTAGATGGGGTGGATTTTGTTTGTTGCATCTAGGAAGGATTCCTGACAAAAGATATAAACAGGCTGACTAGAGGAGAGGCCATACTAGATGTGGTATCTGACAATGAACCTGACCAGGTGTCCGATTTTGCAGGGGGTGAACATTTCAGAGACTGCGACCACAACTCCCTGATCCTTACCATAGATTTGGAGAAGGTCATCTACTATTCATTATGGACACCCTTTCATGACGATGCTTCCTGTGTAACACGGGTGCTCAAGTGAATGTGCTGCCAACATCGCCTATTGTTGAAAAGGCACAGAGGCTTTAATTCAAGATGGTGCCAGTGTACAATGCTCCCTCGGTTGACATCTTCCAGATAGTTTTAAAAATTTATTTTTTACTTCTGTCACGTTTGTTTATCACCTTAACTGTCTTTATGGGACTGATAGAGCCCATGATTTACAGTTTGATGATCATTTGAATGACTCAGCGCTTTGCTTTCTCTGAGAAGATTCCAGGAAGTGAGCACACACTCAGACAGTCTCGATGCAAAGAAGCTTTGAGATGAAACGTGAGCCAATGTTCAACACCATTTTGGTGATTAAAGCGTCCGTTAATCGCCGATTAAAGCATTGAGGACAATTGAGACATCTATGCCTTCCTTTTGATCACTGCTGAACAGGGGTCTGTGAGTGGCCTGTTGCTGTGGCGGGTGGGTAGACCTCTCTGCGCTTGTGCAGTGTCCCTCTCCTTCGATAAGGTCGGTGATATCGGAGGATTGTACTGTGGTTCTGCATTTGCAGATTGGACATTTTCAGACTTATGGTTTTTATATTTTGTGGTTTTTATCACCTAATCCTTTTCCGTTTTATTGTGTGAGTGGATGTGCTTGGACGTCAATGTTCTGTTAGTTTTTTTGTGCGGGGGAGGGGTTGTTTTTTGGGTGCCAATGTTCTTGTACTGATTTAGTGTAGGTGTGAGGGTGGGTTTTGGGGTTGATGATTGGGATGCCGTTCTTGTATCGTGTGGGGTGGTGTAGGTTTGATGTTTCTCTCTGAGTGACTTTCATGTTCCTATTTTGTTTCGTGGCTATCTGGAGAAGACAGATTTCAGTGCTGTATATGGATATACACTTTGATAATAAATGAACCTTTGAACTTTGAAGAGCAACGAGACCTCACTGAAGGCCACCAATGGCAGCAAAATCCAGGTTTATGAAACACGACGGGTGATGCTCTGCTTCAGTGGACAACGTTACACATGGGACTTCGTCCTGGCTAAGGTGGCTAGACCTCTGTTCAGTGCGGTTTTCCTGTGCGTCCAAGGAACGTTAGTCAATCTTAAGAACTGCCAGCTTGTGGATGTCAAGGGTTTTGGGTTGTTAGCCTGCTCCCCCAGAAAGTTCCCCACACTGATTCTGTCAAGTGCATGCACCACCACATGTGAGTTTACTCGATTGCCAGCGAATTGCCAGACCTCATCAAGCCCACATTCTCAACTACAGTCACAAAACATGGTAAAGAGCATCACATTCCCACAACTGGCCCACCAATCCATGCCCGCACGTGTAGCCTAGACCCAGAAAAGCTGCCAACCATGAAGGCTCAGTTTCCCTACACGGAAAGACTTGGCATTGTATGCCGGTCGAATAGCCCCTGGGTTTCACCCCTCCATATGGTCTCTAAGTCTGATGGTGGTTCCTCCCATGTGGTGATTACCGATGCCTTAATGAGGCCACCACAATGCCCCTGCCTCTCCAATCGTTAGCTGGTCCTACACATCCAGGACACTTCGGTATGCTTAGCCAGAAAGTTAATTTTTTCCAGAGTCGATATTATCAGGTATCTGTGTGTCTGGAGGACATCACCCAAACAGCTGTGATATCCCCATTTGGCCCTTTTGAGTATCTGTGCATATCATTTGGGCTGAAAAATGCGCACAGACTTCCCAATGGCTGATTGGCTTGGTATTAAAAGGATTAGATTTTCTTTTTGTTTACCTGGATGACATACTTGTTGCCAGTGCATCCAAATCTGAACACGTACCTCATCTCCGCACACTTTTCGAATGCTAAAGCCAATAGGGGTTGATTATTAACCAAGCTAATTGCCAGTTTGGGTTGTCAACCATTGCCTTCCTTGGCCATCACATCTTCGCAGAAGGTGCAAAACCCCTCCCATCAAAAGTAGCCGCTAGTATGGATTTCCCACCTCCCAGCACTACAAAAAAACTACAGGAGTTTTTAGTCACAGTGAATTTCTATCATCGCATCATTCTGTGAGATGCTGAACTTAATCTCCTTCTGAGTATTGCATTTAAAGGTAATCCCCCTAATCAAATGCTTGACTGGTCAGCGGGCATGACCAGGCATTTGATGATACTAAATGAGATTTTTCTAACATAATTCTATTGCTGCACCTACCTCCCAATGCACCCATAGCCATTACTGCTGGCAGCTCAGACTTTGCTGTGGGTGCTGTACATGAACAGCCGGTCAGAGGCATGTGGCAGCCTTTTGTCTTCTTCGGCTGCAAAGGAAGTACCGCACGTTTGACTGTGAGCTTCTCAGTCTCTATCTGGCTTTCTGCTATTTTCATTTGCTTCTAGAGGGTCACCATTTCACTGTGTTCGTTGACCACAAACCCCTCATGCACACAACGGCCAAAATATCAGACCTTTGGTCTGCATTGCAGCATAGCAACCTGGCCTGCATATCCAAGTTCACAACTGATATACAACATAGCAAGGGGAAAAATAATGCCTTGGCTGATTGCCTCTCGTGGCTAGCCGTGAGGCTGTACATATAGGAGTTGACTATGCCAGCGTGGCAGCCAGCCAAGTTACTCACCCAGAGGTCCAGGTTTACCGAACAGCAGGGACTAGCCTGTGATTGGCTGACATTAAGTTCGCAGAAGCTGGGGTTTCTCTCCTGTGCGAGGTCTCAACCAGTCATCCTTGGCCCATCGTGCCTGCAAACTGCAGACAGACTGCTTTCGACTCCATATCTGGCCTCTCACATACGGGCTGGAAGGCCTCACAAAAACTGGTTGCACTGAAGTCTGTTTGGCACAGCCTCAGAAAGGATTGCATGATTGGACCGCAGCTTGTGTGGAGTGTCAGCGGGGGAAAAAAAATTGTCGTGTTCAGGTGCCTTTTGAGGTCTCTGAGCAATGATTGATCATGCCAATGTGAACCTCGATGGTCCTCTTCCACCCCTCCCATGGTTTCACGCACCTTCTTACCATGGTGGACTGTGCCACCTGAAGGTCAGAGGTTATCCCTCTAGCATTGATGACAGCTGCAAACGCGGCTCGGCATCAGCACCTGCGTTGCTCGGTTTGGCATCCCGTCTTATATTTCCTCTGACCGCAGTCCCCTATTTGTTGCAGACTTCTGGGCTGTGATGGCCCAGAGCCTCGGCGTTAGGCTACATCACACCACGGCCTATCACCCGCAGTCCAATGGCCTGTGTGACTGGTTTCACCACTCCTTAAAGAATGTTCTGAGGGCTTCCCTGACCAATGAGTGTTGGCATGATCATTTCCCATCGTCCTGCTGGGGCTCAGGACTGCCCCAAAAGAGGACCTGCAGTCATCCGTGGCAGAGTCGGTATACGGACAGCCTTTAAGAGTGTCAGGTGATTTCATTCCTGATGCCATGACAGCGTTCCTCCCTCTTCAGTAAATTCAATTCCTTTGCACCCATTCCTACCCCCCATCATGGCATACAGCACTCTTGCATTCCTGTTGACCTGCTTTCTGCCTCATCCTTGGCCACCATGGTGTACACCAACATCCTCTTAGGCCCTCTTGTGATGGCCCACTCCATGTTTTGGAATGGGGGAGAAAAGACTTCTATCATAGATAAGAGGGGTAAACCTGAACATATTCAGGTAGATCGCCTTAAACCAGCCCACCAAGGTTTGGAGGATTCTGCTACCATGCCCTTGGCATCGCAACATGACCATGAGCGTGTCAACACACGCACGTCTGAATGAACCAGAGTCACCTGCGTTTCTCCCACCCAGGGAACACAGGACCTGACCTCAAATGAGCTGGTTTTTGGTGAATTCTGAGGGTGGGGGGACTGTGTTGGGTAAAGTAACTGGGTGAAATGTAAACAATTCGCAACCACCAACATTGAGTTGGGGTTTTGCTTAAGTGGCTGGTCTGAGATGTTAATGTTGTTACAGAAAGATTTTTAGCACTCTTTTGTATTTAGGTTTTGGAGTTCAATAGAATATCTTACGAGTTTCATTAAACATAAAATGCCTCACCTTGTTTTATTTGTGAAAACCTACAGAATTAGGCAGGAACATGGGAGCAGAAATTGGGAAGAGATAAATGTATGGAAATGTAAAGGATGTTTAGGGAGCATATGCATGGGGTTCTGGAAGGTTTGTTCCATTGAGGCAGTGAAAAATTGGTATGGTGAAGGAACCATGGTTGACAAGAGATATGGGACATCTAGTCAAAAGAAAGATAGAAGCACACTTAAAGTTTAGGAAGCAAGGATTAGATGGGAATCTTGAAAGTGACAATGTATCCAGGAAGGAGCTTAAGAATGGACTAGAAGGGGACATGCATTTTTCTTTTGATTGGTGTTTGGAGTTACAAAATATTGCACCCTGACTCCACCACAACTCAGCATTACGCAGTTAGCAGCCTGATTCCTTGTTCCTAATGGGACAATGGAGCACAAAATGTAGAGAAAGGAGCAGAACTCGAGATGGCTCACTGCAACCAGTGCAATCAGTGA
This sequence comes from Hemitrygon akajei, assembly GCF_048418815.1. Lineage (NCBI taxonomy): Eukaryota > Metazoa > Chordata > Chondrichthyes > Myliobatiformes > Dasyatidae > Hemitrygon > Hemitrygon akajei. The sequence continues at coordinate 33,306,098 of NC_133145.1, forward strand.
TCAATACGATCACACCTTCAGTTCTTATCAGCAAGCTCCAGAACCTGAGCCACTGTACCTCCTTCTGCAACTGGATCCTTGGCTTCCTCACCGGGAGTCGACAGTCTGTGCGGATTGGAAATAACATCTCCTCCTCGCTTACAATCAAGCCTCAAGGATGCTGCTTAGCCCACTGCTCTATTCTCTTCATACCTATGACTCAGTGGCTAGGCACAACTCCTACACCATCTAAAAATTCGCAACTATTATTGGCAGAATTTCAAAAGGTGACGAGGAGGCGTAAGGGAGTGAGAGAGATCAGTTGCTCGAGTGGTGTCGCAGCAACAACTTTGCACTCGAAGTTCAAAGTTCAAAGTGAATTTATTATCAAAGTACATATATGTCACCATGTACAACCCTGAGATTCATTTTCTTGTGGGCATACTCAATAAATCTGTTGTTGTGTGAATCAAGTCGCTGGAGAAAAGTACTGGTAGTAACGAAGCAGACCCTTTATTCAACAAAGCATGATACAGCTGGCATCATATTGAGATACTTACAGTTAAAATAGGTCTGGTTGACCCACAACACTACACAAATTCTATGTGCTAAAGATCAAAGAAATTCAGGACAATTCAAACATATTAACAATGCTTCATCTGAACTACGAGGGGTGATTGATAAGTTCGTGGCCTAAGGTAGAAGGAGTCAATTTTAAAAGATCTAGCACATCTATTTTTCAACATAGTCTCCTCCTCCGCTTAGTCCAGTGGTCGTGGAGCATACGGATCTTGAACCTCCAGAAAGTGTCCACAAATGGGTGATTGATAAGTTTGTGGCCTAAGGTGGAAGGAGATAAGTTATACAGCTTTAGTTACATGCACGTTCAGACCAACTCTTTGAGTGATTATGCAGAAAGTTTGAAGTTAATAACTCATCTCCTTCTACCTTAGGCCACAAAATTATCAATCACCCCGATGAGTTATTAACTTCAAACTTTCTGCATAATCACTCAAAGAGTTGAACTGCATGTGCATGCAACGAGAGCTGTACAGTATGCTCAATATTCATGTTCTGCAGAATCCATGGCTGTCTCATCAGCTCTTTGAATCACTGCCAAAAAAGAGAGCTTTGACCAGTTACCAATCCAGCATTGGAGATTTTGAGAGGAGAAGATTTCAATCAGGTCCACAGACCAAATACAAAAGGCAGCAGCTTGTTGCTATGGCGAAACGACATTTGGGATTGATTAGCAAGATCAAATTAAAGGAAGACAGGGGCAAGCACTGTGACCATCATCGTAGTGGCTGTCATCTGACTGGACAGAGTGGTGATCTTGGGGCTTCTATGAAGAGAGGTTTCAGTCAGAGAAAGCAAAAGAAAAGAAAAGCTCAAGTTCTTTTTCCTTCTCTTCTTTATATCTGCTCAGTGAGGACAGTAGAGATGCCAGCAGGATGGTTGAATGCTCCCTTACAGGAAGGCAGGGAGGCTTCCAGTTTCCCTGACGACTACAACTGTGGGAAGTGCATTCAGTTGCAGCTTCTAATAATCCACATTCAGGAGTTGGAGTTGGAAGTGGATGAACTCCAGATCATTCAGAAGACTGAAGCGGTGATAGGTAGGAATACACCCAAGGTGCAGGACACAGGAGACTGGGTGACAATTAGGTAGGGGAAAGGGGTTAAGTAGCCAGTGCAGAGTACTACTGTGGCCATCTCCCTCAGCATCAGGTGTATCACTTTGGATACTGTCGGGGGGAGGGGGCGGAATGAACTTACAGAGGAATGTCACAGAGGTTAGGTTTCTGGCACTGAGTCTGGCTTTGTGACTCAGGAGGGAAGGGAGGAGAAGAGGCACACTGTGGTGTTAGGGGATTCGTTAGTTAGAGGAACAGACAGGAGGTTCTGTGGGCGAGAGCAAGATTCCCAGATGGTATGCTGCCTCCCAGGGGCAGAGTCCGGGATATTTCAGATCAAGTCCTCAGCATTCTTAAGTGGGAGTGTGAACAACTAGAAGTCGTGATCCATGTAGATACCAATGACATGGGTAGGATAAGTGACAAGGTAGTCACATAAGGAGTTCAGGGAGTTAGGTGCTAAGGTAAAGGGCAGGAACTCCAGGGTTGTGATCTCAAGATTGCTACCCGTGCCACATGCTAGTGAGGCCAGAATTAGGAAGATTATACAGTTTAATATGGCAAAGGAGTTGGTGTAGGAGGGAGGGCAGAAGATTTTTGGATCATTGGGTTCTCTTCCAGGGAAGGTGGACCTATACAGTAGGGACAATTTGTACCAGAACCAGAGTGGAACTAATATCCTAGTGGAAGGGTTTGTTAATGCTGCACAGTGGGGTTTAAACTAGAGTTACAGGAATATGGGAACCAGAGTGTCAGAACAGTTAGTGGAGAACTTGTGGAGGCAGATGTTGGTAAGACCTCAGACAAAGTTTAGAATCAAAAAGTTGAGCATGGTGTGACCAGTGTCCTGAGCCGCATATATTTGAATGCAGGGAGTGTCGTAGGAAAAGCAGATAATTGTGCTAAAGATGAAGTATTATGTTCACAAACAGAGGCAATGTGTAGTGAGGAGAAGCTGCTGATGGGGAAATATTGCAGTCAACAGGAGGAGTTGCAACTTAAAAGGTGGACAAAATCAAAAAGGGGGAATACAGGACAGAAGGTGTTGTAATTGAATGTGTGTAGTATATGGAATAAGGGTAGATCTACTTGCAGCATTGTTGCAGGTTGGCAGGTATGATGTTGTAGGTATCACAGAATCATGGCTGAAAGAAGCTTATAGTTGTCCAAGGATACACATTGTATCAAAAGGAAAGGCAGGAAGGCAGAGAGGGCAGCGTTGCTCTGTTGGTAAAAAATGAAATCAAATCATTAGAAAGAGGTGACGTAGGTTTTGAATCATTGTGTATAGATCTAAGGTACTGCAAGGGTAAAAAGACCCTGATGGGAGTAGTAAGGATGTGGTTGACAAATTACAACAGGAGATAGAATATACATGCCAAAAGGACAATGTTAAAATAGTCATGGGGGTCTTCGATATGCAGGTAGATTGGGAAAATCTGGATTCCAGGAGGGGAGTTTCCAGTGTGCCTCTGAGATGGCTTTTTAGAGCAGCTTGTGGTTGAATCCACTAGCGGATCAGTTATTCTGGATTGGGTATTGGGCAATGAACAGGAATTGATTAGAGAGCTTAAGGTAAAAGAACCCTTACGGAGAAGTGATCATAATATGATCAAATTCACTCTGAAATTTGAGAAGGAGAAGCTAAAGTCAGATGTATCAGTATTACGGCGGAGTAAAGGGAATTACAGAGGCAAAAGAGAGGAGCTGGCCAGAATTGATTAGAAAAGGACACTGGCAGGGATGACGGCAGAGCAACAATGGCTGGAATTTCTGGAAGCAATTCAGAAGCCACAGGATCTATACATGCCAAAGAGGAAGTAGTATTCAAAAGGAAAGATGACACAACCATGGCTAACAAGGAAAATCAAAGCCAACATAAAATCCAAAGAGAGGGCATAGAAAAGAACAAAAATTAGTGGGAAGTTAAAGGATCAGGAAGCTTTTAAAAACCAACAGAAGGCAACTTAAAAAGTTATTAAGAAGGTAAAGATGGAATGCAAAAGTACGCTAGCCGATAATATTAAAGATACCAAAAGTTTCTTCAAATACATAAAGTATAAAAGAGAGGCAAGAGTGGATATCAGACTGCTGGAAAACGATGCTGGGGATGAAATGGGTGATGAAATGAATAAGGATTTTCCGTCAGTCTTCACTGTTGGAGACACTAGCAATATGGTGGAATTTCCAGGTGTCAAGGGTCATGAAGTGTGTGAAGTTACCATAACTAGAGAAAAAGTTCTTGGGAAACTGAAAGGACTGAAGGACTGGGGTGAACACCACGTGGACCAGACGGTATACACCACAGGGTTCTGAAAGAGGTGGCTGAAGTGATTGTGAAGGCATTAGTAATGATCTTTCAAGAATCACTATATTCTGGAATAGTTTTGGAAGACTGGAAAATTATAAATGTCACTCCACTCTTCAAAAAGGGAGAGAGGCAGAAGAAAGGAAACTGTAGGCCAGTTAGTCTGACCTCAGTGGTTGGGAAGATGTTGGAGTCGATTAGCAAGGATGAGGTCTCAGGGTACTTGGAAGCACATGATAAAATAGGCCATTGTCAGCATGGTTTCCTCAAAGGAACATCTTGCCTGACAAATCTGTTGGAATTTGTTGAAGAAATAACAAGCATTATAGACAAAGGAGAATCGGTTGATGTTGTGTACTTGGATTTTCAGAAGGCCTTTGATAAGATGCCTCAAATTCTTCATAGTTCCTTTCTTAATTTGTGGAAGGAAGTAGTGAAATAGTTTCATTTTCACTCCTAGCTGTGTTTGACATCTCCAAGCCTGAATGCTTGAAACTACAGCGAGCAAACAGTTCTGAATTGTCTTACTGTTTATTATTTGCCAATGATCAGTGACAAAAACACAAGTATGCAAATGATGCTATTTTAAAACTGCCCAGTGTAGTGTCTAATGGCCACATGACATGCATGTGATTGGAGCTAGTTAGAAAAAGTTCGGCAACAGTCTCCCGCCCAATCAATTGGCAGAGTGACCCTAATAAATGAAGGGAATCCCAGCTATTTCCTCATTTATTTTTGTTCCTTAAGAGTTGTCCTAAATAAGCAGCTGGCTTGATTAATCGATGGCCCAATTAACCAGAATCCACACTTCATAAATTTCTTATTGTAATTTTTAAATATATATTCCATTGTATTTCTGCTGTAAAACAACAGATTTAATGTCATATGTCACTGATATTGATTCTGACTCTACCTCGTGTATGTATGAATACCTATCAGTGACATGATGAACAGACAATGTAATAGAATAATTTCCACACCTATATAGGTAGATACTGAACCCTGGAGAGCATTATAGAGAAGTATGCCAGAGACAACTCAGTAATTCATAAATGAGCTATGGATACTTTCCCCAATAAGAGTGGATGGCAGATCTTAACATAATGTCTACTGGATTGATGGATCAGAGAGGTAGGAAGTCCAACCTAAAGAATGAGAGGATCTCACTCCACTAAATTTGAATATTAGCTTACACATGCATCAATCCTTGGTCAGACCTGATCAGCATCCAGCATCCATCCCCCTCCATTACAAATGCTATAAGAGCTCTGAAGGTTCGGAGATGGTCCATGGAATTGAAACCTAGTTAAAGATGGTTAGTTCTCTGCACTGTGTTAGGGGACTTTGGCATTTTATGGATAAATGTAAGCTCTGAAGGGATATGATTGGGTCAGTTACATTTATAAAAGAATTGCAATTTGCCCAAAACACCAGCTGCTGGAGGAACTCAGCAGACCGGACAGCATCTGTGGAGGGAAATTTTCTCCTGAACCAATCAAGCTTGAAGATAAAGTCAAATTAAAAAAGACAATAAAGAGAGCAAAGATCATTTATAAGTGATTAATTTAAGTCACATTGAGATTTATTAATTCCAAATTTTGAATACCACCAGGCACTATTTTAGGTATGATAGTAGACCTTACACCATCTTACCATTCACAAATTTTCAGCATTATAGTAAGAATGAATTAGGATTAACCCTGAAGAGGATCAGTAATGTCAGAGGAAATGGAATCAGGAACCCCAAACCGAGTGCTGCTTCACACCTACCGCCCACAAACCTTCAAGAGTCAAAAATATCTCAGCAATCATTGCAGGGATCAGCCCCCACAGAAGACAGGCATGTAAAAAGCAGAAAATGAAGAAACTGTAACTCCCAAACACACACGGGTGTTTGACAATGTACAAACATATTATGCGGCTATATTTCTTCATAGAATTTTGAACACTGAAAACAGTACGTTGAGGTGACCTTTTAATCGACTACAAGAACTATCCGATGTTTCACTCCCTCGTTACCCTCCATATTTCTTTCATACATGTCCCTATCCAATAGTCTCTTAAATGTCCTTCATGTACCAGCCTCAACTATCACCCTTGGTATTGCTTTCCATTCAGTTACCATTCTTGTGTAAAAATCCCATCTCTAACCTACCCGCCCACACATAATTTCCTCCAATCTCCTTAAAAGTAAGTCCTCTCATAATATTCATTATTGGTCTGAGAAAGTGGTCCAATCCATTTATGTGTCTTATCATCTGATACAACTCTATCAAGTCACCTCTCACCCTCCTCTCCAGAGAGAAAAGTCCTAGCTTATTCAACATTTCTTCATAAGACAAGCAGTTCCCTAATCCAAGCAGTATCCTGGTAAATCTCCTTTGCACCGTCTCTAAAGCTTCCACATTCTTCTTGTACTGAAGCAGTCAGAACTGAACACAAAACTCCAAGTATGGTCTAACCATAGCTCTATAGAGCTGAAACATTATCTCATGGCTCTTGAACTCAAACCCCTGACTGATGAAGGCCAACATCATACACCTTCTTAAATATGGCAATTTTGTGGGATCTATGGGTGTCAACCACAAGATCTCTCTGTTCCTCCATACTGCTGAGAATCCTGAAATTAATCTTGTTTTCTGTCTTTGTTTGACCTTACAAAGTGCATTACTTCACATTTCTTCTAACTGAACTCCATCTTCCACTTCTCAACCCAGATCTGCATTCTGTCAATGTCTCATTATAACATGGATTCCAGCATCGATAAAGCAATGGCTGATTGGCAGGAGGCAAAGAGTGGGAATAAAAGGAGCCTTTTCTGGTTGGCTGTCGATGACTAGTGATGTTCCACAGGCATCTGTGTTGGGACCAACTCTTTTTATGTTATATGTCGATGATTTGGATGATTGAATTGAAGGCTTTGTTGCAAAGCTTGCAGACAATATAGGGGAAAGGGCAGGTAGTTTTGAGGAAGTAGAAAGGCTACAAAAGGACTTAGACAGATTAGGAGAGTGGGTAAAGAAGTAGCAGATGGAACACAGTGTCAGGATGTGAACGGTCATGCACTTCGGTAGAAGAAATTAAAGGGTTGACTATTTTCTAAGTGAAGGGAAAATTTTTAAAAAACAAAGGCAGAAAAGGGACTTGGGAGTCTTGTGCACGATTCCCTAAAGGTTAATTTGCGGGTTGAGTCGGTGGTGAGGAAGGCAAATGCAATGTTAGTGTTGATTTCAAGAGGATTAGAATATAACAGCAAGGATGTAATGTTAAGACTTTATAAAGCACTGGTGAGGCCTCACTTGGAGTATAGTGAGCAGTTTTGGCCCACTTTATCTTAGAAATTATATGTTGAAACAGAAGAGGGTTCAAACGAGGTTCATGAAAATAATTCCGGGATTGAATGGCTTGTCATTTGAAGAGCATTTGATGGCTCTGGGCCTATATTCTCTAAAATTCAGAAGAATGAGGGGTGACCTAATTGAATCCTATCGAATGGTGAAAGGCCTTGATAGAGTGGATGTAGAGAGGATGTTTCCTATGGTGGGAGAGTCTAAGACTAGAGGTCACAGCCTCAGAATAGAACAGAGATGAGGAGGAATTTCTTTAGCCAGAGAGCATTGAATCTGTGGAATTCATTGCCACAGGCTGCTGTGGAGGCCAAGTATATTTAAGGCAGATGTTGATAGATTCTCGATTAGTCAGGGCTTGATGGATACAGGGAGAAAGCAAGAAATTGGGCTGAGAGGAAAATTGGATCAGCTATGATGAAATGGTAGAGCAGACTTAATGTGCCAAATGGCCTAATTCTGCACCTATATCTTATGGTCTTATAAACTACGATAGCATCCACAACACCACCAACCTTCATGTCATCCACAATCTTACTAACTTATCCTTCCACTTCTTCATACAAGTCATTTATAAAAATCACAGATGGCATGGATCCCAGTACATATCCCTGTGGAACAACATTATTTATGGATCTCCAGGCAGAATACAGTCCATCTACTTCCACCCTTTGCCTTCTGCAGGCAAGCCAATTCTAAATCCATAGAGTTAATTTTCCCTGGATACTATGTCTGCTGACCCTATGAATGAGCCCACTATGAGGAATTTTGTCGAACGCCTTACTAAAATCCATATACACCATATCCACTGCTGTATCTTCATTAATTTGTTTGTAACTTCCTCAGACCTCATGAGGCATGACCTGCTCCTCGCAAAGTCATATTGACTATCCCTAATTAGACTTTGACAACATACAATAGACAATAGGTGCAGGAGTAGGCCATTCGACCCTTCGAGCCAGCACCGCCATTCACTGTGATCATGGCTGATCATCCACAATCAGTGCCCCATTCCTGCCTTCTCCCCATATCCCTTGACTCCACTATCTTTAAGAGCTCTATCTAACTCTTTCTTGAAAGCATTCAGACAATTGACCTCCACTGCCTTCTCAGGCAGAGCATTCCACAGATCTACAACTCTCTGAGTGAAAAAGTTTTTCCTCAACTCCATTCTAAATGGTCTACCCCTAATTCTTAAACTGTGGCCTCTGGTTCTGGACTCCCCCAACATCAGGAACATATTTCCTGCCTCTAGTGTGTCCAATCCCTTAATAATCTTATATATTTCAATCAGATCCCCTCTCATCCTTCTATATTCCAGTGTATACAAGCCCAGTCACTCCTATCTTTCAACATATGACAGTCCTGCCTTCCCGGGAATTAACCTTGTGACCCTACGTTGCACTCCCTCAATACCAAGAATGTCCTTCCTCAAATTTGGAGAACAAAACTGAACACAATACTCCAGGTGTGGTCTCACCAGGGCCCTGTACAACTGTAGAAGGACCTCTTTGCTCCTATACCCAACTCCCCTTGTTGTGAAGGCTAACATGCCATTAGCTTTCTTCACTGCCTGCTGTACCTGCATGCTTACTTTCAGTGACTGATGAACAAGGACACCTAGATCTCATTGTACTTCCCCTTTTCCTAACTTGACACTATTCAGATAGTAATCTGCCTTCCTGTTCTTGCTACCAAAGTGGATAACCTCACATTTATCCACATTAAACTGCATCTGCCATTCATCTGCCCGCTCACCCAATCTGTCCAAGTCACCCAGCATTCTCCTAACATCCTCCTCATATTTCACACTGCCACCCAGCTTTGTGTTATCTGTAAATTTGCTAATGTTACTTTTAATCCCTTCATCTAAATCATTCATGTATATTGTAAATAGCTGCGGTCCCAGCACCGAGCCTTGCAGTACCCCACTAGTCACTGCCTGCCATTCTGAAAAGGACCCGTTAATCCCTACTCTTTGTTTCCTGTCTGCCAACCAATTTTCTATCCATGTCAGTACCCTACCCCCAACACCATGTGCTATAATTTTGCCCACTAATCTCCTATGTGGGACCTTATCAAAGGCTTTCTGAAAGTCCAGCTACACTACATCCACTGGCACTCCCTTGTCCATTTTCATAGTTACATCCTCAAAAAAGCTAGTCAAACATGATTTCCCCTTCGTAAATCCATGCTGACTCAGACCGATCCTGTTACTGCTAACCAAATGTTCTGCTATTTCATCTTTTATAATTTACTCCAGCAGTTTCCCCACCACTGATGTCAGGCTAACTGGTCTATAATTCCTTGTTTTCTCTCTCCTTCCTTTCTTAAAAAGTGGGATAACATTAGCTAACCCCCAATCCTCAGCTACTGATCCTGAATCTATAGAACATTGGAAAATGATTACCAATGCGTCCACGATTTCTAGAGTTACCTCCTTAAGTACCCTGGGGTGCAGACCATCAGGCCCTGGGGATTTATCAGCCTTCAGTCCCATCAGTCTACCCAATACCATTTTCTGCCTAATGTGAATTTCCTTCAGTTCCTCCATTACCCTAGGTCCTCTGGTCACTATTACATCTGGGAGATTGTCTGTGTCTTCCCTAGTGAAGACAGATCCAAAGTACCTGTACAACTCGTCTGCCATTTTCTTGTTCCCCATAATAAATTCACCAATTTCTGTCTTTAAGGGCCCAACTTTGGTCTTAACTGATTTTTTCCTCTTTACATACCTGAAGAAGCTTTTACTATCCTCCTTTATATTCTTGGCTAGCTTACCTTCGTACCTCATATTTTCTCCCCGTATTGCATTGTTAATTATCTTCTGTTGCTCTTTAAAAGTTTTGCAATCCTCTGGCTTACCACTTCTCCAAACGCTCTTAAATCCTGCCCGTAAGAACCCTCTCTAATAGTTGCCCACCACTGATATAAGACTCACTGGCCTATAATTTGTAGCATTATCCCTATTACCTTTCTTGAACAAAGGAATAACATTTGCCACCTTCCCATCATCTGGTACAACTCCTGTGGCCAGTGAGGACACAAAGATCATCACCAAAGATGTAGCAATCTCTTTCCTTGATTCCTGTAGTAACCTGGAGCATATTCCATCTGATCCTGGGGACTTAACTGTCCTAATGTTTTTTTTTTAAGTTCCAGAATGTCATCTTTATAAACATCAACATGTTCCAGCATATCAGCCTCCTTTCTGCTGTTCTCACAGACGTCAATGTCCCTCATTCCACACTTCCTCTTTCATAACCTCGACATGTTCCAGCATATTACCCTGTTCTACACTGATCTCACACTCATCAAGTTCCTTCTCACTGGTGAATACTGAAGGAAAATATTTATTAAGGACCTCCACTGACTGCTAAAGATCATGCACTTGTGGACTCTGTCTCCAAAATACTGTACAGATTTAACAAACTGCTCGTCTTCTGTATCTTGCTCAGCTTGGTGACATAACCTTTGATCTATTTCACTATAAATACCAACATATTGGGTGGTGGGGTGGAGATCTGTCTCTACAAAAGGTGGTGTAAGGTGCTCCTTCCCTCCGCTAACCTGCAGGCCACCCTTGGGCACAGTGTAGCACTTTCTTAGCCCCTTGATCAGTGTCATGTGAAGCCATGGGAGTAGACGGTGGATGGTCATATGAGCAGCTGGCGCATATCTCAAGTCCTGGTTATGCGACCACTGACACCGGGCAGACATTCTCTGAAGAGTATTGATAATGGCTGGGGTCACCCGGCTTGTAAAGACACTGCTCAGTAGAAGGCAATGGCAAACCAGTTCAGTAGAAAATTTTGCCAACAACTATCATGGTCATAGAGATATCATGATTGCCCACATCTCATGACATGGCACATAACGAACGAACGAACTAACCATCCTATACCAGGGTGCCCATTGGATGGATGTGTGATGATGACTGGACATGTAATTTGTGCACTACATTGAAGAATGTAGAATCTGAATAGCTGAACCTTGATGATATACCATTCCATTCAATGCTTATCATTCTATAAGCATTAAAATATTCCTATATACAATAAATAAGAAAGAATGTCAAAGCAGTAATATAAAAAATCATCACATACAGATGTTCTTTCTTCTGTTTGTTTTCCGTTTTAATTCAAATGCATCATTAGGTATAGTTGGCTCAGAAGAAAATACTTGGCTAATCTAGCTCATGTCAGGAAAATTTCACCTTGATTCCCAAAAGAGCGGAGGGATCCCAGCAACTTGGTGACATCACAGCATATGACTGGGCTGCTTTTTTACAATCAGAGATGTCAGTATTTGAGAAAATGGACCCAGATCTCCCTTAAAAGAAAACAATTATTGACATTGCTGTTCTAGTGCCCTTTAGTTCTGTGCATTTATATTCACATATCTTCACTGATATATCCAACTGTAATGGAGACACAAGAGACTGCAGATGCTGGAATCTGGATCAGAACACAGACTGCTGGAGCATCTCAGTGTGTTAGGCAGCATCTGTGGAGGAGGGTGCATACCCAACATGTTGGGGTTTTCGGCTGTTTGATTTTTTTGGATAAATTGCAATCCTTTTCCAAATGCAACTGACTCAATCCAATAACTTCCCAGTTTACATTTATCCAAAGTCAGAAGCCCTGTCCGTAGAACTAACAGCCATTAATCTAGGTGTCAATCTTATCATTGTCGCTGAACCTCATTTTTTTTTTAGAACTCTTAAATTGTATGTCATGGGAGAAGAGTTAGGTTAAGCGTCGTATTCTTAATGGAGCCAATGGCTTTACAGAAAATAATGTTTTAATTTTAAGTATCAAGGCAAGGCATCCTAACACCTTACTTACTTTTCCAATAATGATGGTTCTTGAAGGAATGTTTCACTGTAAGTTCTAGTCCTTTTTTCTATTCAACTGCCCTGTACACACCATTCTGTATGGTGTGTATGTGTTGATATTGCCCTTAGATAAAATCTATTTGGCTTTGTCGTCAGCATTTCTTGGTTAAACCAAAAAGAGAGTTTTCAGAAACTGGACTATCTTCCCTGAAACTTAGAAAATAAGGTCAGTTCTTCTTTTTTTTTGGTAGTAGGCATTATTATCTTCTGTTTTCAAGTGTATTTACAGTTTTGGGGGTTTGAATGTCCTGATTTATATTCTCTATATTTTGTTGTGGTTGGTCTGGAGATTTTTTTGTTGTGGGGCTTGGGGAGGATACTAACTTTACATGACTTCAATTTGGGTGCTTTCTCAATTATCTTTTTTGTATTATTTTGCACTGTATTAATTTTTTATTTTGGTTTGGGGTTTTTTATTTGTAGTGTTGTAGAAAATGCATTAAAAATATCAATGAAAAGAAAAGAAAATAAGGCAATGATTCAGTTGAAATGTCTGAGACATATAAGGCAACTGAGAGACAGATGTAGAGAAAAGCCATTTCTGTAACTGTAATTGGGGAAAAGTAGGAATATAATTTACAAAACAAAAGCTAAGCTTTATTGGACTGACACATACAAAATGCTGGAGGAATTCAGCAGGCCAGGCAGCATCTATGGAAAAAAAGTACAGTCAATATTTCGGCCCGCAACGTCGACTGTACTCTTTTCCATAGGAAGGGTTTCAGCCCGAAACATTGTCTCTACTTTTTTTCCTATAGATGCTGCCTGGCCTGCTGAGTTCCTCCAGCAATTTGTGTGCGTTGCTCGGATTTCTGGTATCTGCAGATTTTCTCTTGCATGTGCTTTACTGGAGTGAAATTATTTCTGTGAACCTTTGTGTACAGGTAGGGTGGAAGAAAATCTAGAACTCTCTTTTGCAAGTTTGGTCAGTTGCTATTTCACGTTTTAGTTAAGCTGATCCTTGTTAACCAAATGTAATAAAAATATTAATGAAAAATCAGTTAAATGGAGTTAGGTCACAAATTACTCACAATCTTACTGAAAGGCAGTGCTGGTTTAAGGGGCTATTAGGCCTATGACTGTTCCCTGGCTCTCATCTGCATAAGGAGGGAGGAGAAATGGCTAACTTGAATGGCTTTTTATTGAAGAGACAAGCACAAAGCATAATTGCAATACCAGCCAGTCCAATCACAGGCACCTATTAGATTATACCATTACTCGAGCCAGAAACTGCAAAAGTTCTCACATCCCACACAGCAGAACTATTGCACAGACTGATGCCTGATTCCCCAGAGCAACCATCAGTATCAACAGAAGCATTGCTGCGAGGTCACAAAGAACCCATCGGGGAGTCTGCTGCTTAAGGACGTTTTACAAATTGAAACCCACCATACCCTACAGTCCATCATAATTGACATCCAAAAGCATAGGGTATACCATTGCACAAATGACGTGCCTTGCAGATGGTGTCAAGGCATGGGTGGTTTTTTGTAGGTTAGAACTTAAGTCACTTGTTGCAGGAAAACCAAGATCCTGTAGCCATAGTACTTATATGGTTTGTCTAATTATGCTTGTCTTATGGTGACTTTGAGATGTTGATGCCATTAAGATCTAATGTAAATGGTAAGATTCAGCCTTTTTTGTGGTTTGTTAATTAGCTATCACAGATCAGCTCATACCAGAATGCGATCTAGATCTTGTCAAGCATAACACCCACTGCCTCATTTGCTCAGATGCTGCAAATGCGACTGAACATTGTACAATGAGCAGTGGACGTTCAAACTTATGATATTATGGAAAGAGGATCTTTGATGAAAGAGGTGAAGATGGTTAGGCCAAACCTATTGTCCCCTAAAAAAAACTCCTATACTGAAATCTTAAAGCTAGAATAATTAATATCCCACAACCACTCTCTGTATGCATCACGATTCTAAACATTGAAGTGTTTTTCTTTTATCTCACACCTTGATACGACATTAGGTGAAAGGCTGCCCCAAGGTTTTGCACTCTCACCTCACCTCTGGAATACACTTTGTTTGATATGTTTGGGACTGGTCAGCTGCAGACCTCAGAAGGGGGCCCAGACTCATATCCACTCAGAACTTCTACTAAATATGATTGCAAATGCATTGACTTTTCTTTAGGACTCGCAACCTAGACACCACCATTACAGGGAACAGGAATATCCTGAAAGCCTCCTTCTCCCAATGGCTGTTTATTTTCCATCACCATCCATGGTGTGAGAACTTTGTCCTGATCTGTTAGGTTTTAAGATTGCTTTCCTCTGTCGTCTGCATGTGCTTTTGCTGTTTAAGATGCACTTTGGTCCAGTGTTGCAGCTTCACTAGTCTGGTACTGCATTTTTAGATATGATTGATGTTCCTCCTTGCATGCTACTCTACACTCATTGAACCAAATTTCACCCCTTAGGCCTCATTCTACTGCCAGAATGGGGGTTATGTGGAGACTCAAGGCTGTAGTGGCGCACATTCCAGCTGCAGCAGCACATGGATGCCCAGTTTTAAGTGGCTAGAGCTAGATAATATTATTATAGTGTCACAGAACAAGATGGAGGGTGCTCCACTACACAACGGCAGTGCTATCATCGATAGATACTACATCTGACACAGACAGATGGAGAAGAAAAGATCATGTAAGTTTATCTGTAAATGTGGAAAAGAGAGCTGAATTCCAGAGGCACAGAGAGAAATACCATTGTTATACAATACTTGACTGAACGTGGCTGTGGTGAACTACATATACCTGTCTGGACACGCCCCCCGCTGACTGCTCCTGTGGCTCCTCCCACAGACCCCTGTATAAAGGCAATTGGAGGCACTGCTCCTCCTTCAGTCTCCAGGATGTTGTGTGGTGGGCTCTTGTTGCTGACAGTGCTTTCTTCCAGCTAATAAAAGCCTATCTCTTGCCTCACGTCTCCGAGAGTTATTGATGGTGCATCAGTGGCATTAAGGAACATTGATCCATTTCCCGTATTCAGAACAATTAAACATTTCATCTAACCCTGCCCTTCCTAAGCTATCAGATCCAATCACTAATTCTCAGGAACATTTAAAAATTGCATCATATTTTAACAAAAGCAATCAAACACATGAGCATATGTTGTGTAAATTTTAATAAGTATTATCAAATCATGCTGCAGAAATGTATTGTATAGTGTACCTTAATTATACAAATATTTACAGTTTAGTGTGCAATCAGGTATCACAAAGCAGTGCAATTCATCTGAATCACTGGACATTTTATGTACAGCCCTTCAATAAGGGAAAGTAATAAACTGCCAATGCATTCTCTGCAGCTTCTGGGGAAAACCAGCAGGAAGTCAGAACCAATAAGAAGTCAGGATATATTATTGCACATGTTATATTATCTCTGTCAAGACAGGAATAGACACGTCATGCCACTGGCTTATAATATTCTATTTACAAACATCAAATGAAAGTGGTTAATCTAAAAGAGGTCAGATTTGTTTAACACAGTCAGGAATTTTCCCCAGTCAGCTTTCAGATTGGATTAGCAGTAGACAACAATCAACCTGGCCACAATTCCATCATGTTTAATCTTTCTGAACCTCCAAATACCAGGTTAAAATTTACCACATGAAGATCATCTAGAGTAACATTCATATTCAAAATGTGCACGGAACAATTTGATAAATTCTGATACAATCAGTTGACATAATGCAAATTATTAGAGAAAAGAATTGGAGGAAGATGCAAGCTTTGGAGGCAAGGGAAGATTTTGTTTGTTAGAATAATGCATTCCTGATTTTGCTACCCAGAAATGTTAAAAACCTCTGGATGGTCTCACTTCAGCTTTCATTTGAAGGGAGATCCAGAATGCTTGATCTATCATGATCCAACTGAAGTTAGAAACAGAATCAGCTGCAAATCAGCTCAGGCAGGGCTTGCAGGCTATTACTTCCTACAAAACAATATCTAACATCTTGAGTGGCAGTGATGCTTCACTCACAGATGAGCTGAACATCTTTTAAGCATGCTTTGAAAGGGAGAATAAAACTACATCTGTAAGAGTCCCTGCAGCACCTGGTGACCCTGTGATCTCTGCCTCGGGGGCTGATGTTGGAACAGCTTTTAAGAGAGTGAACCCTTGCATGATGGTGTACCTGGTTGGGTACCAAAAACCTATGCCAACCAACTGGGCAGGAATGTTCAAGGACATCTTTGATCTTTCACAGCTGCAATGGAGGTTCCCACTTGCCACAAAAGAGCAACAATCAAATCAGTATCCGAGAAGAACAGAGTGAGGTGCATCAATGACTATTGACCAGTTGCACTCACATCTAAAGTGATGAAATGCTTCATGCACTTGGTCATAGCCGGAATCAACTTCTGTCTAAACAAGAACCTGGACCCTATCACCTATCACCACAATAGGTCAATGCAATCTCACTGGCTCTCTACTTGGGCTTGGACCACATGGACAATAGCAATACCTATATCAGTCTGCAATTTGCAGTTTGCAGTTCAGCTTTCAACACAATCATACCCTCAATTCTATTCAACAAGCTCCAAATCCAAGGCTTCTATACCTCCCCCTGCAACTGGATCCTTGACTTCCTCACCAGGAGACGCAGTCAGTGCGAAACAAAAATAACATCGCCTCCTCAATGACAATCAACATTGGTGCTTCTCAAGAATGTGTGATTAGCCCACTGTTCTATCCTGTCTACACCCACGACTGTGAGATTAGGCACAGCTCAAATGCCATCTATAAATTTGCCGATAACACAACTGTTGCTGGCAGAGTTTCAGGTGGTGACGAAGCAGCGTACAGGAGTGAGATAAATCTTGAGTTGAACGTTGAGTGGTGTCACAACAATAACCTTGAATTCAATGTCAGTAAGACCAAGGAATTGATTATGGGCTTCAGGAAGGGGGAAGTCGAAGGATCAGCAGTGGAAAGGGTGAGCGGTTTCAAGTCCCTGGGTGTCAACATCTCTGAAAATGTATCCTGAGCCCAATATATTGATGCAGTTACAAAGAAGGCATGACAGTGCTATATCCCATTGGGAATTGGAGGAGGTCACCAAAGACTCCCGCTAGTTTCTGCAGATGTACTGTGGACAGTATTTTAACTGGTTGCATCACCATCTGGTATAGAGAGGACACTGCACCAGATCGGAAAAAGTTGCAGAA
Organism: Hemitrygon akajei; assembly: GCF_048418815.1. Classification (NCBI taxonomy): domain Eukaryota; kingdom Metazoa; phylum Chordata; class Chondrichthyes; order Myliobatiformes; family Dasyatidae; genus Hemitrygon; species Hemitrygon akajei. The sequence continues at coordinate 33,323,442 of NC_133145.1, forward strand.
AGTTGTAAACTTAGCCAGCTCCAGCATAGACACTGGACTCCAGCATCATGGATACCTTCAAAAGACGAGGCCTCAAAAAGGCAGAATCCATCATTAAGGACCCCCATCACCCAGGACGTGCCCTCTTTCTCATTGCCACCATCAAGGAGGTGATGCAGGGGCATTTAGACACGCTCAACTTTTCAGGAACAGCTTCTTCCCCTCTGCCATCAGGTTTCTGAATGGACAATGAACCCACGAACACTACTTCACTATTTTTCTGCTCTCTTTTTGCATTACTTAATTTAATTTTTCTATATACACTCCTTAATATAATTGATAGTTTTATTATTATTATTTCAATATATTGCTGCCGCAAAACAACACATTTCACGACATATGCCAGTGATATTAAACTGATTCTGATGATAACTTTACATTTATTCATCCTTCGCATCCTTCCGTGAATGTATTTAGAGATCACATCTGTGTACAATACTCCAGGTGAAGTCTCACAAAGGTTTGATACAAGCTGAGCCTAACTTTTCTACCTTTCAGTGATATCCATTGAGGCACAAAAAAGTAGTGCTTGGTTTGATACTTTTAATGAATCTAATAACAATTTTGCTATGTTTAGCAATTTTTGTATTTATTCTCCCAGGTTACAAAGATTCACCACCTTCGATGAGTACAGTTTTACCAAATGAGTTGTAAACTTCTCATTCATCTTATTAACTGTGTTGTGATTAACTTACTAATTCATATTCCTATTCAGCAAATTTATGAATTAACCCTTTAATTATCATTATCTCTTCAAAGTCACCACTCAAAACCAAACTACCGTTCCCTAGTTCACAACCACTGCAGTTACTGACACATGGTGTCATCTACAAATTTTATAACAAATTTTTAATATCAAAATCTAATATAGATGCACTGACCTTATACTTCAATCTATTATAAAGTAGCTAGAAGCCCTTTGGGAAATCTTCATACACTATGTTAGATTAATTACACCACCTTTAAGTATCCCGTCTCTCAGCTAGTTGAAGAATTCATTGAAGTTGATAAGACCAGACTTCTTTCATGAAATCCATGCGGTCTCTTAATTACAAGAATATTTATTTCACAAGTATCTTTCTTTTTTTTATTTATTTTAGTGGAATTCTATGCTTCCTTTACTGGTCTCTGTTCCCTCAAGAAACTCCATCTCCTTTCAGATATGCAGATGGTGTTAGCTATCTGCCTGCTTTCCAGCATGCATCTATTTTAAAATCAAGTATTATCTGACATCTCGACTAACTTTTCTTTTAAGATATGCTCTGGATTGAAGGATTTTTCACTTTGACTTTGATTATTTCATTTAATATTATTAGTCCTTTTGGATTCAATGTAATTATATTAATTCTAACCTTGCCTTCTGAAGACTTGACAATGTGATCTGTCTCTTGGGTCAATACTGAACCCAAGTAATCATTTAATATTCCTGCCATTCTGCTGTCTTTCCCCATCATACTATTCTTCTAATTAATTTGAATCTATATCCATTAGGCTCATTTTAAATGTATGTGCTACAGTTAATTTTTACCAGTTTATGTCCTTTGATAATTTAATCCAAAGATCCTCATGGTCAGCTTATTATTTTTGCTGACTTCTCACTGAATCTAATCACTGACAAGATCTCTCTTGCTCTTTTACACAGCTATCTATCTTTCTTACCTTCAGTTATTTTCCTTCCTGCCCTTATACATGCAGTGTATAGGTTTGCTTTTGTCATGTTGTTTAGTATGCTTTTGTTACTACTTCATCCTTTGCACTTTTTCAACTTTTAATCTAAATACCTCACAATCAAATTTTGCCCAATTCACCACCTCATCTTTATTTATACTTCAATTCTTCAAATTACTATCTGAACATCTATTTCATTAATTATTCAATTCAATAATAAAGCCTTCCATTTTTGTTGATCAAAATTCTGAGTTCAAAAGGAGTCCTCTACATATTTCAGGGAGTAATTTCCTTTATACAAGTAATCATTTGTTCCAGCCAATTAATTTTGGAATAATTCATCATTTTAAGTTTTAATACACGTCTTCAGTTTACTTGTATATTCCCTCCTCCATTTATTTTCCAGTATTTAATGATGTATGGATATGCAGTTAGTGCAAGAATGTGGGAGCTGAGCTAAATCATATTTGGAAGAGGAGCAAGCAACTCAAGAAGGGGTAACAGTGACTGAGCAATTTTGTAAGAGTGTTAGAGTACAAAAGTGAGAAGAAATTGCTACCATTGTCGAGAGAACTATAGTGAGACATCAACTGGAGTACTGTGTACAGCTGTGATGTCTATACCTATGAATTTTTATACCTAGTAATTTTCTTAATGTTTACATGAAAAAGGACTGATAAATCCATTTTATTCAACAACCTATCATCAACTATGGTCTTGAAGTATCATCTTGCAGAAATTTACCTCATTTCAGTGGAAGCTGATGGTAAACCTTGTGATTTGTGAAATGTAACCTTTTATTTTTGCATTATTTAAATCTTTCAATATTTACCTTTAAGCTTTCTCTATAGAACATTGTTTTATCTTCTAATTGCTTAAAGTGTTAAAAATGAAAAGAAGCACCTTTTTTTTCCTCTGCACCAAATTCTTATCCTCATCTAATTCTAAATTAGCTAAATTATTCAATTAACCTTTTGACCTCTGGATGCACCATTTGCTTCAGTTCATCAATATGAAAACTGAATGAGTTACTTTGCATTTAAGTTGAAGCATAAGCTGGCCTCTGCTATGACGCTTAAAGTTTCATTTTCTGAAATAGTACAGGAACAAATAACCACAACTTATCAAGGAACCATTTTCTTTCTTCCTTTGCAAGCAGCCTCATTTGCAATGGCTATTAAACAGCTTATGCTAAACCATTTCTACCAGTTGGGGTTCAATTTCAATTGGTAGTGCCTTTTTATGGCCTAATAAATAATTGTAATAGTGCCAGAACAAAATATAAAATCAAGTCCATTGTTTTGGCAGTATTTTTGGTCAGTAGAGATAATAAGTCATTATCTACCATCCCTAAGGTAACGCTCCGCTGAAGGTTATAATTGGAAGGCAGAGAAGTGAGTAGGACTTTGATGTACGATGCAACTTCTGGAATGAAGATTTTTTGTTCAGTTTCTGTGGCATCCTGTCTTCAGGCTTGTAACATACAGAAACCTCACATCTAAACAAAAGAAAGATTAGTAAATACCATTTCATTTAAAATATTCAAATTAGAAAAAAATAGGTATATCTTAAACTAATATGTTACAGATGTTACTGCTTTAACAATTTAATACAGTTTCGCCAAAAAATATCTGATGCTCCAGCAATATTTAACTTGTTTTTAGATACTTATGTATAACAACACATCAGCTTGTTACATGATTGTTCATCTGCTACAAAGTACATATGTATGGGATATAGAGGACACCGTATGGAAAGGTGGCAATTTCCTAGTTATCACTGTGTATATATTTGTGATTGTCCCAGTAAGATACAGGGTGCCAATACATAAAACACGAGATAAATATAGAAAAAGCTAAATACATGTCACAGTTCTGACATGATGATGCTTATGCAGTCAATTGCCTTTATGGTAACTTAGAGGTTCAGGTTCTTATCACTCTCTTAAATAAAGTTTTCTAAACTCCATTTAAGATATTTGTGACCATCGTTATTTGGGCATCTTGTATTTGGCTCCCTCAAGTGTCAATTTTATCACTTATAACTGCTTTTTCAGCCTGAATCTATGAAAAAAATACCAAAGCAAATACATTTTATTGATTCTGATTAGTGGACGTGCAGTATATGAAGTTAAAATAACGCAATAACTTGCAAATTGAACACTGGAGGTTGTGGAATACAGTGGTAAAGCTGCCTCAGCTAATCCTTGAAGGCTGAATTTGTTCTCTCCTCACTATTGTCTCTGCATCAGAAGTCTAAAGATGCTGGCCTCCGTACATGTAAATAAAGCTAACATCTGGAACAGAACTAGGGGAGACAGGATTATTGCATTATTGTAGGAGTGTACTCTGAGGAGAGTTAAACTAATATTAAATAATGTGAAAGGGTGTGAAATAATTCATGACACATTGGAGGATCTATTGTCCTGATCAATACTGCTTCAGGTAAGATCCCAGAGATTGGATTGACTAGCTACTTACTGAATTTATAAAAAAAAATGCGGGATGCCTACAAAACATTATGTTGAAATGTTATACCTGCGCAAAAGTAATAACAAACCATCACAGTACAACCATGTTTTTTTATATTAATATAAATTTGAAAAAATTAACAGGTGAAAATGATGAAATAATTCTCCCACCTGGTTACGCTTTGAATAACTTTTTTCTCATCCTGGTCCAGACAAACTGCAAATGTGGTATTATTAACTCCGACTATCTGTACCTTGTCAATTTTGATCTGTGTTACATTTATTTGCTGAAATATCAGAAAAAAAATCATTTGAAATAATTCTGATCATATATGGATTGAACAATCATTCTGTGGAAGATGTATTTATCACCAAATGAACCATTCACCATTAATTAATTTACCTTTTAAAGCAATTGCTCGCTTTAGCTTAGCAATCATAAACTTTAATTCAGGTTATTTATAAATTATGTTTATTTCCCTTGGACAAAGGTAACAAATTTTTGCCTTGGGATGGTAGAGACAATATTTTTCTGCTTTTCCTGTTTGTGCTGACTAAATGCATGTTATATCTCAATTAAGTCTCAACGAAGTGCCTAAATTTTGAAGGGTAATATCGAGTACACTTCCTGCTTCTCTATGACACACATCAATTGCTCATGGGATGATGATTGGGAGTTATCAGTGCTTCACCCAGCCGTGATATCCTTACTATCAGAAAACCCATGGCAATCATAGTCAAGAGTAATATAGGAATAAAGGTCACTTGTGCATCAGGATAACCAAACCTTAGAAATGCACTTCAGTGATAACATGAAAAATTGAGGTTATAGGTAATAGCTTTTGCAGAAAGATGATAATAATAGAAATTGGGGTGAAGTATTTTTTTTCCCTTTGAGGCAGACTTGGAAGGCTGTTTGATAATTTCCTTCACCCAGCAGAAATATTTAGTCCCTGCCTATGTCAAACACATTCACATAGAACTTCCCAATTGGCAAAAATTTAGGATTTGTACCTCAGAAATTCTACTTCCCAACAATATAAACTATCCTTTATTTGGAGCATCATGAAGTTTGTTATAAAAAAATTTAACTACGTATTAGCTCTGTTCCATTTTTAATATGTAAATGACATGATTTAATGCCTAATCCTTTACACTTTTTGGGGTTTGATTTTACCAAAACAAGGCATGCCATTTTGTATAAACAGATACAACTAAAAGCACATTACTTCTGGCAAGTTGCTGCCAATAACATAAAACAATTAAAACCAGCTACTTCATTTCAGTTAAATATGTTAATATCATTTACTGTGCTTTAAATAAAGATTTCATTATTCCCATTATAAACAAGAAGACAACAAGAACTTGTATATTATTGTCTGTGTGTATTATGACCATGTATTGCACTTGATCTAGGCTTGCAATAGATAATATTCCCCACCAGATAGTGGACAGTGAAGAAGGTTTTCAAAGCTTGCAGAGGGATTTGGACCAGTTGGAGGAATGGGGTGAAAAATGGCAGATGGAGTTTAATGCAGAAAAGTGTGAGGTATTGCACTTCGGAAGGTCAAACCAAGGTAGAACATACAAGGTAAATGGTAGGACACTGAGGAGTGCAGTAGAACAGAGGGATCTGGGAGTGCAGATACATAATTCCCTAAAAGTGGCATCACAAGTAGATAGGGTTGTAAAGAGAGCTTTTGGTACATTGGCCTTTATAAATCAAAGTATTGAGTATAAGAGTTGGAATGTAATGGTGAGGTTGTATAAGACATTGGTGAGACCGAATTTGGAGTATTGTGTGCAGTAATAAGGTTGAAAGAGTGCAGAGAAGGTTTACAAGGATGTTGCCAGGACTTGAGAAACAGAGTTACAGAGAAAGGTTGAATAGAAACATAGAAACATAGAAAATAGGTGCAGGAGTAGGCCATTTGGCCCTTCGAGCCTGCACCGCCATTCAGTATGATCATAGCTGATCATCCAACTCAGAACCCTGTACCTGCTTTCTCTCCATACCCCCTGATCCCTTTAGTCACAAGGGCCATATCTAACATCCTCTTAAATATAGCCAATGAACTGGCCTCAACTGTTTCCTGTGGCAGAGAATTCCACAGATTCACCACTCTCTGTGTGAAGAAGTTTTTCCTCATTGTGAAGAAGTTTTTCCTGTGAAGAAGGGAATAGGTTAGGACTTTATTCCCTGGAGCATAGGAGAATGAGGGGTGATTTGATAGAGGTGTATAAAATTATGATGGGTATAGATAGAGTGAATGCAAGCAGGCTTTTTCCACTGAGGCCAGGGGAGGAAAAAAAAACAGAGGTCATGGGTTAAGGCTAAAGTTTAAGGTGAAAATTAGGGGGGGGGCTTCTTCACGCAGAGAGTGGTGGGAGTGTGGAATGAGCTACCAGATGAAGTGGTGAATGCGGGCTCACTTTTGATATCTAAGAAAAACTTGGACAGGTATATGGATGAGAGGGGTTTGGAGGGATATGGCCCAGGTGCAGGTCAGTGGGACTAGACAGAAAAATGGTTCCACACAGCCAAGAAGGACCAAAAGGCTTGTTTCTGTGCTGTAATGTTCTATGGTTCTAGATCACAAAGTTCAACATCAGTGAAATATTAAGTCAAAACATCTTTGAATATTGTTTCATTTCCTGCATTACCCAATGCAGTGGCTAAGCTTTTCTCATCAACCGTGGTTCTTCAAAGCAAATTCCTTGAGTTCCTTAATTGCAAAATAAGTTTATGCTTACCTGATTATAACTTTTTTTGGATTTTGAGTTCTGACGCTTTACCACCTCAGTCATGGAAAGATGAAGGTACTCTGTATTAAATTCTAACAAAAATATAGGAATTTATTTTAGAAGCTAGTCATTTTGGCTAAAATAGTATAACCGTAAGATACAGAATTTTGTTTAAAATTTATAGTTATCTTGTGTATGCGGCTGAATGGCAATAATAGTATCTGTAAACTGTTAAGTAATGATCTAGCATAGAATGAATCAAATTTCATGAATGAGTGATAAGTGCTATTTACACATTATCATTTTTTTGCAGCAGCAAAAGTCTAAGGTCCTGTTTTTCATTTCAGAAACGCAACATGATTGCATTATAAATATTACCTAGCTCATCATATTTCTGACAAGCCTTGCTTAGATTTACAGATGTGCAGTTTTTTTCCACATTGTTCCATTGGTTTCTTCTGCTGACTGTTGCCTAGTGGAAGAGAAATATCGATTATAAACTCCTAGAATGTGAGATAAATAACATGTTGCTGACAGATTTTTAACATAGAAACATAGAAAACCTACAGCACAATACAGGCCCTTTGGCCCACAAAGTTGTGCCGAAAATGTCCTTACCTTAGAAATTACTAGGCTTACCCATAGCCCTCTATTTTTCCAAGCTCCATGTACCTATCGAAAAGTCCCTTAAAAGACCTTGTCATATCCGCCTCCACCACCGTTGCCGGCAGCCCATTCCACGCACTCACTGCTCTCTGTGTAAAAAACTTACCCCTGACATCTCCTCTGTACCTACTTCCCAGCACCTTAAACCTGTGTCCTCTTGTGGCAACCATTTCAGCCCTGGGAAAAAGCCTCTGATTATCCACACGATCAATGCCTCTCATCATCTTATACACCTCTATCAGGTCACTTCGCATCCTCCGTCGCTCCAAGGAGAAAAGGCCGAGTTCCCTCAACCTATTCTCATAAGGCATGTTCCCCAATCCAGGCAACATCCTTGTAAATCTCCTCTACACCCTTTCTATGTCTTCCACATCCTTTCTGTAGTGAGGCATCCAAAACTGAGCACAGTTCTCCAAGTGGGGTCTGACCAGGGTCCTATATAGCTGCAACATTACCTGTCAGCTCCTATATTCAATTCCATGATTGATGAAGGCCAATACACCGTATGCCTTCTTAACCACAGAACATTATTAAAAATTATTGTTCAAGCATCTATTTTCTTTCTAAAATAGATGTTTGAACAATAATTTTAGTGTTGCAATTTTGGAGCAGCATATCACTGTACAAAAGTCAAAAATAAATTCACAGAAAATGGAAGTCAGTAACAAAAACAGTAAATATTAGAAACAATCAGTAGGGAGGGTAAAACAGTAAATGTTTCAGTGAACCTTCATCATCTACAGATGTTCTCTGATCTCTTCCTGTCACTATGAATTTAAAATGGAGAAAAACTTATTTCAAGTGCAAAAGAATGTGGAAGTGAGTTACTAATCTTACTGCTACATTCATTGACAATATAATCTCTGATAGTTTCTCTACTGGTTCATGTACGAACAAAATCTGAGGAGATGTCATCAAATTATAAGCAGTAATTCAGTTCTGATCTACCTTCACAGATGCTGCCCGATCTACTGGGTGTTTCCAGCATTCACTTTTATTTCAGATTTCCAGCAGGTGCATTTGGCCATGATCCCAGCCCTTCTTTTATCCTCTGTCCCTATTCATCTTCTACTTTCATCGAAGTTACGGATCGGTTGTAATGAATAAACCTTCTCCACCCTTCCTCAGTTGGCCCTAAGGCTACCTGTGCTATTTAATCTCTCCTGGTCTCCAAACTGTTAACAGACATTAGCTTTGTTATCACCACTTTTCACTACAACTTAACGTTTGCTCATGTGATTACTAACATATCGCAGTTCTGATCAAATGCTACGGGTCTCAACTTGCAATCTCTCCACAGATTTACCTGACCTGCTGAGTACTTCCAGTATTCTCTTTCGCTTAAAGTGCTCAGGTCTCTAGACAACCGTGAAACCTTCTAACTCAGTTGAAGTTTGTAATGTGTTACTCTTCCCTTTGTATTTTCACAGATGCTCAATTTAAACCAAGGTGTGCATTTTATTTCTGCAGCTCTTTAAGAGCAAAATAAAATGGTTATAAATAATGCTTTCTATATTGTGTAGCATTTTCCCTACTTTTGATTATCAGGGCATGTGCATTTGTCAACTGGGGAGTGATATTAAAATTAAATGTTACTCTATTTGCATAATTTAACTGCTTCAGCTATTCAGACTGTTAGCTTTCCAATGAACAGGAGTCTGCAATGCAAGCAAAAACTGATTGCAAAATAGACTGCATGAAAACAGGAACAATTCCTCCAGTTCCTCTTTTTACAGATATATATCTTTAAAAAATATGCATTCCAGATTAAGTTATCAAGTATCACTCAATTTTAAAATACTTAATCAAAAATATTACAGAAGCATCCTTTTTTTTTACTCTGACCGTTCTCCATCATTAAACCTCTACAGTTGCAAGTCCAGGATCAGCACCCGCAGAGGCTGCTCAGCCAGAGATCTAAATCATTAATATAAATCTACTACAGGGGCTCTAATAAATTCTTTCTACTTATTTGAATTCTGGAACTATTTTTTCTGAATGTGATCCCAACATCATTAATATGATTTCTATACTTCTGTTTTATGAAATCTATAACACATATTAATATCAGATGAAATCAGTAATTAAAATTAGTAACAGCAAATGCAGTCCTGAGACAGGGCCTCGACCCGAAACATCATCAATTCCTTTCCTCCCACATTGGACCTGCTGAGTTTCTCTAATAGATTTCTTATTGCTCCAGGACTTTTTCCTTTGCGCAGTAATGATCAATACAGAATTTTACTGAATTGTCTTCCAGAAGTCCACAAATAGTTTGCCTACTACTGGCCCCTTTTTGTTTCCTTTTAATTAATGCTGTTTTTCAAAAACTATTTCATTTTCACAACTTAGCTATGATTTGCAAAGTGCCTTATCGCTATTTCCTTGATAAGGATTCCAGCAGCTTATCAATGTTGAAGACCAGTTTAACTGCCAGTAGCTCCCCGACTTCTTCACTCCTCCTCTTTTGAACAGAGCTCTTGTATTACACAATCTACTGGGATCCACCCAGAATCAAGGAAAGTTTGGAATATATATCTACCAATACATCTATCATTTCTGCAGCTGTTTCCTTTAAGACCCAAAGCAGTAGATCACTAAATCCAGGTCCTTTGTCAATCACTATTCCCATTAATTTACTCTGTATCTTTTCTGTAGAATGATGATTGCTTTAAACGCTTCCCTTCCTTTTATCCCTGATTTTCTACTATTAGTCAGAAGCATTTCAGTATCTTCTACCATGCACAAATATGCCTATTTGTTCAAAGTCTTTTCTATTTAGTTTTCCCCATAATTACTTCCCAAGTCTCATTATTCTAAAGGACAACATTTACATTACTTGTGTCCTTCCTATTTATAGACTTATAGGAGCACCCTCTGTTTGTTTTTATATTTCTTGCTTGTTTATCCTCACACGTTTTATCCTTCTATGTTTTTAGTCATCTTTTGCTTTTTTTCTAAATTGTTCTCCATCTTCCGCTCATCTTTGATATTATGTGCCTTTTTTACCCAGTTTGACATCATACCTCTCTTCCTTAGTTTGTCATGCACTTCATTTCCCAACGATATTATCTTTGTTGCAAGTTACAATTTAATTCTGAAACGTATGCAAAACTTTTCCAGGAATTCTAACTGAAGGCTACGTATCACAACGTACCTTGCAATAAGTAATCTGCAGTGCTAATGGTACTGCTTCTCTGTCATCATCGATTCCAAGTCTTTTACATCCAGGTCCTACGTTATTTAAGAATAAACAAGAATCAAATTAAATACAGGAATCAGCAAATCACACCAGAATAAAGCTGTGCAGTTGTTCTTCTCCTTTTTCTAGCAATATAGTTTATACAATAAATATGGTCAGTATTCAGATCTCCCTCAATTATGACTTTGAATTGCTCTAAGTTGGCACTTCAACATTCAGGAAGTTACTATAATTGAATTAGTGCTGGATTCTAGGCTGGTGCAGGCATAAGATGTGGTTGCACCTCATGGCTTCTGAACAGTTACACCCAGATGCATTATAGATCTCTTATTTCAACACAGCAAATTAATTATGAAACTTATTCTAGGAATTCTAACTGAATTGACTTCAAACAGGGACTAGCATATTTTAACAAAATGAAACTGGTCTAATCGCAGTTAGAATTCTGGTTAGACAAAAGTCTAAATGTAAAACTAAGTTAAATAAATATAACAGCACAGTTCATAATTGATCTAACCTCTACATTTCCAGCTATTTGAGAAAGTATTTCTTAGAAGAATTCACACTTTTATAGAGAGAGTGAATGAGCTCATTGAATATCATTATTTGCATTTAAAGGTTATCACTGACTTCAAAAATATAATCAAAAAATAATCCCAGTGTAGCAAAATACGATTATTTTCATGGTCACCCTACTAGCCTTCGGGGATAGACAGGCTCTGTGTATTCAGACTTCCAATGGGTTGTCCAGGGCAACTCCATCTAAGCATCAAGGAATTGCTAATTGGATATATATAGATCTACAAGGGTAGCATATCAGCCTTTGTATAAAGATACAGGAAACGATTCTTCTGAAATCACAGAAAATAAAGCCCACCTGAAGCCTTAATTGCTCTTGTAGCTGCTGATTGTCCAAGCTCAAGGGAATACACAAACACTTCAGATCTCTTCTCTCCTCCAGCCAGAGTTAACTGTCAAACAAAAATGTAATTCAGCCTAATTATTCCCATATTTTAGGCTTAGAAACACAATTTTCTCTCACTTGCCTTTGCAAAAGGTCAAGAACAAGTCAAGTCAATCAACATTGTCAGGGGATAGACTGAACTATTTAACTGTTGCACACTGTATACCTGAAATAGATTAATTGCAGATGAACAGTGTTTGAATAGATGCTTAAATTGTAAATGGCAATAAAGACTGCTGAATCAAAGTTTTATTGCAATTTTTGAACTAAAAGTAAGTGATTAATTATTTATCATTTTTTGACTGGGGAAGTTGCTTTGGTTATGAATTCTTTTATATGTAGAGTCCAATCTGAAAGAAGAAGAAAAGGAAGTAATGTCATGAGTTTAGATATTAGCTAAATGACTGCATTACTTAGTTTGAGACAAAAGACTCATTACTATAGGGATAATATATTAGGCCTAGGCATGGGGAGAAATTTCTGCCCTACTATGAATATTGGCATGGGATATTTTATGTCCACTCATGAGTAAAGCAGGTAATCTCAGCTCAGCACCATCTACCCTGAATTGATAGCATGTTCTCAGATCTCTGACGCTCCTTTAATTCACAGCCTGATGACTCATGTAAGAGGTGTAACCACTACGCCAAGACTTGCGCAAGCGGATTCAGAAAGTTCTGCTCTATACCGTTTTATTGGGACAGTGGAGAATCAAAGACAGACAGAGAGTCTCCCATGCTGACATTTTTTGCTATTTTTTTGTCATCTAGCTAGTTTGAGAAAGTGGTAGTGAATCTTTAATTACTGGCTTACCAAGCTGTCTGGGTCATCAGTTCTGCACCGCACTCTCCATCTAACTAGAGACAATCTTTTTTCATTCCACAAGTAAATTTCTTGATTTATGAAATGGAGGGTCACTTTGGGCACTAATGTTCCGTTTCAGTCAGGTAGTTCAGGAAATGCAATAAAGTTATCTGAGGAAGTTCTAATAGAGCATCATCAATGAGGGCGGGGGAGGTTCCGGAGGATTGGAGGGTTGTGGATGTTGTTCCCTTATTCAAGAAAGGGAGTAGAGATAGCCCAGGAAATTATAGGCCGGTGAGTCCTACTTCAGTGGTTGGTAAGTTTATGGAGAAGATCCTGAGAGTCAGGATTTATGAACATTTGGAGAGGCATAGTATGATTAGAAATAGTCAGCATGGCTTTGTCAAAGGCAGGTCGTACCTGACGAGCCTGATTGAATTTTTTGAGGATGTGGCTAAACGCATTGATGAAGGTAGAGCAGTAGATGTAGAGTATATGGATTTTAGCAAGGCATTTGATTAGGTACCCCATGCAAGGCTTATTGAGAAAGTAAGGAGGCATGGGATCCAAGGGGACATTGCTTTGTGGATCCAGAACTGGTTTGCCCACAGAAGGCAAAGAGTGGTTGTAGATGGGTCATATTCTACATGGAGGCCAGTGACCAGTGATGTGCCTCAACGATCTGTTCTGGGACCCATACTCTTTGAGATTTTTATAAATGACCTGGATGAGGAAGTGGTGGGATGGGTTAGTAAATTTGCTGATGACACAAAGGTTGGGGGTGTTGTGGATAGTGTGGATGGCTGTCAGAGGTTACAATGGGCCATTGACAGGATGCAAAACGGGGCTGAGAAGTGGCAGATAGAGTTCAACACAGATAAGTGTGAGGTGGTTCATTTTGGTAGGTCAAATATGATGGCAGAATATAGCATTAATGGTAAGACTCTTGGCAGTGTGGAGGATCAGAGGGATCTTGGGGTCCGAGTCCATAGGACACTCAAAGCTGTGACACATATTGACTCTGTGGTTAAGGAGGCATACGGTGCATTGGCCTTCATCAATCATGGGATTGAGTTTAAGAGCCAAGAGGTAATGTTGCAGCTATATATGACCCTGGTCAGACCCCACTTGGAGTACTGTGCTCAATTTTGGTGGACGTGGAAGGATGTGGAAACCACAGAAAGGGTGCAGAGGAGATTTACAAGGATGTTGCCTGGATTGGGAAGCAAGCCTTATGAGAATAGGTTGAGTGAACTCGACCTTTTCTCCTTGGAGTGATGGAGGATGAGAGGCGACCTGATAGAAGTGTACAAGATGATGAGAGGCATTGATCGTGTGGATAGTCAGAGGCTTTTCCCCAGGGCTGAAATGGCTAGCACGAGAGAACATAGTTTTAAGGTGCTTGGAAGTAGGTACAGAGGAGATGTCATGTGTAAGTTTTTTACACAGAGAGTGGTGAGTGCGTGGAATGGGCTGCCAGCGATGGTGGTGGAGGCGGATGCGATAGGGTCTTTTGAGAGTCTCCTGGATGGCTACATGGAGCTTAGAAAAGTAGAAGGCTATGGGTAAAGCCTAGGTAGTTCTAAAGTAGGGATATGTTCAGCACAGCTTTGTGGGCCAAAAGGCCTGTATTGTGCTGTGTGTTTTCTATGTTTCTATTAGAGAGTAAAATACAAATACAAAACACAAATATTTCCCAAAATACACATTTAAACAGAATATAATATGCAAACCACACAGACATAAAAATATACAAGTTAATGTGTCAAATATATTTATTAAAGTGCCAGTGTATTTTGTTTCTAAAAATAAGTATAATCTTGCCCTGGTCAGACTTTGATCTCTGATTTCCCATCATTTAGTCATCGTCATGAAGTGCAACTTTGACAAATGCAGTTCAAGATTTACCTCTGCTTGGTAGAGCTGGATTAACACTGGGTAAGTAGCATTTCGACAATAGTAAAGGATGAGGTCAGCCATGATGGGAAGTTTTTCTGGCACCCTTTCAGATGGACAATTCTCCGGCTTGGAAGGCTCCTACAGAAAACAGATTACAATGATATGGTAGCAGTAAGATTCATCAGAACACCTTAGTCAATAATATTTAATGTTTGTCAGAATTTCAGTAAACACATCTATGACAATAGTCAGCAACAATTTAAAAATCAGCCTTTATTGTATTTCTCCCAATTTTTCCCCTCCCTGTCTCTTTCCATCTCTTGCTTTATTCTTCTCAAGAGAAAGCTTCCAATTTTTTGAAATCTTTGTGACTCTTTATTTGTAATCAACCAAGTCCATTCTTTCACCTTCCTGCTTTCTCTTTGGGCCCTCTTTCTTTCAGTCCACACATTCCATAAGAGTGGTCCTTAAAACCAGTTTTGTGGGATGCACTGATCATAGTTTGCATTGCAATTAAGCTGCACTATTTCTCCAGTTTTGGAGCCCATTTTCCTGCCTTGAACGTGCAAAGCTAGAATCACCAGTTGTACAGTATTAGTTTCACTTTACACAGATTATACAGCTTTAGCAACAAATTACACAAAGGATTATTTTATCTGAACTTCTCCCACTAATTTACTATATCCGAGAAATTTCCTTTTGCTCTATCTCTTACACTCTCCAGCTTCTCTACTTGGCTCACTTATTTCTGTTTCCCATCTCCACTAAAGGATCCAAGACTTCAAAGACCTTAGCTTCTTCTTCCACAGAAGACGCCTGTTCTTCTGAGTTTTCCAGCATTTTCTACTTTTATTTCAGTTTGCCAGTACCTGCAGTTTTTAAAAATACTTTTTCTATTCCACATATAGTTCACTAACCCTATCTTTATGCCTCTTATTTGTGCATTTTCTTCTCACAAGGGTTTGGAGGCACGTAGTACTTTTACTAGCTGTCCCTCCGTGAATACCCTAGATTAAATGAGAGCCGAGAGACTAAGACTGGCAACAAGGTCATAGTATGCCTCTCAAGTCAGAGGCAGGTTGAAGGACAAAGAAAGGAAAGTGGGAAAGATTTGAACCAGACGTTAAGTGGGTTTAGTGATTGACAATTGGTAAATGCTTCATTGTTGTCACATGTAACCGCGATGCAGTGAAAAGCCTTTTGCTTGCATGCCATCTGGATGGATTATTCCAATAAAAATACAAAGGGGAAAACAGTTACATGATGCAGAATATAATGTTACAGCTAGACAGAAAGTGCAAGGTAGACAAATAAGGTGTAAAGACCATGATGAGATCAAAAAATCATCTTCATCTCTGAAGCGGTCAGCTTAAAGTGGCTAGAGTCAATAGAAACTCATGTTTTCAAACATTTGTGTCTTCTGCTCAATGGAAGGGAGTAGAAGTGTAATTGACTGAAGGGGGAAGGGTGTTTAATTATGTTGGCTGCTTTCCAGAGGCAGCAACAAGTATAGGTAGATCCAATGAAAGAGTAACTCATTTTAGTAATAGACTGAGCTTTAGTCACAACTTTCTACAAATTCTCACAGTGTTCAGCAGAGCAGTTGACGTATCAAGCTGCGATGCACATGGATAATATGACGCACTATAAAAATGAACGGAGCCAGTAGTGCCAGACTTGAGGCTGGGAGAGACCTGGACTCTGTGCTGACAGTCTTCCGATCTCCTTTGCATTGGTCTGAAGTAGTGATTTTACTCATCATTATACTACTATAGCATTTATGAGAAAACATAACCGGGGGATTGAGGGCCTGGTAGTGGAGACACAGAATGAGTCATAGACCAAGGCTGTGGTCAAGCTGCCATTTAATTTAGAGATTTGATATGAATGAATGGTATGGAAATTTTATAAAACATCTATCGAAATATCACTACTATACGGCTCCCATTTTAACAACTCACAATTACCTTATATTGTTGGAAAATACATATCAAATGTGCTCCAGCCTCCAGATCACCTACCACCCCACCAACCTCTGGATCCAACACATTATCCTCCGCAACTTGTGCCACCTTCAACAGGACCCCACCACCAAGCACATCTTTCCCTCCCTACCCCTCTCAGCTTTTCACAGGGATCGTTCCCTCCGCGACTACCTGGTCCACACGTCCCTCCCCTCAGAACTCCCACCTGGCACTTATCCCTGCAAGCGCAAATGCTACACCTGTCCCCACACCTCCCCCCTTACCACCATTCCGGCCCCTAGACAGTCCTTCCAGGTGAGGCAACACATCACCTGCGAGTCTGCTGGAGTTGTCTATTGCATCCGGTGCTCCCGGTGCGGCCTCCTCTACATCGGCGAGACCCAACGCAGATTGGGGGACTGCTTCGTCCGTCGCAATAGACAGGACCTCCCGGTTGCCACCCACTTCAACTCTGCCTCTCATTCCCATTTAGATATGTCCATACATGGCCTCCTTTACTGCCATGATGAGGCCAAACTCAGGTTGGAGGAGCAACACCTCATCTACCGTCTGGGTAGCCTCCAGCCTGGTGGTATGAACATTGAATTCTCCAATTTCCGGTAATTCCCTCCCCCTCCCACTATCCCAGGTCCCTCTCTGCCTCTCTCCCCTTTCAACTTTCTGCTTCTTTATCTCTGCAGTTCTTTCATGCTTATGCCCTCCCCACTTTATCTTTTCTCTGATTGATTTTCCACCTGGCACCTCTAGGCCCTACCCCATCCCCTATCTCTATTACTGGGCTTTGGCCCTCTCTTCCCCCCTCCATTCCTGATGAAGGGTCTCGGCCCAAAACATTGTCACTACCTCCTCCCATAGATGCTGCCTGAATGCTGAGTTCTTTCAGCGTTGTGTACATATTCTTCGATCCACAGCATCTGCAGTTGTATTTTTGTATCAAATGTGCTGTTTGTTGTCATGCAATAATAGAAATAAAAATCAAGCAGTACAATTGTGAAATGATCCTTTAAGAATTCCTAGCTACGTAGCTAGAACAAGATAAAGACTGAAGATTTCACATTGTAAATGCAGAGTATGCAATATCTCTTCCCAAAAATAGACCTATCAATAAAAAGCTGAAAATGAGGTACAATCTTGGTATCCTATGAACAGCAGAGACAATTAGTAATAATATTTCCAGTGGTAGGGTCCAATATTCAAGCAGAGCCAACAATCACTTTGAACTCAGTATCTGTCGGGACCACAAATCATGCACAGTTTAAAGAGAACAAAGTTAAGGCATCTAGAATATTCCAAATGATTTTCATACAATGTATCCGGACATGAAGCATATTTAAATGATCAAATACAACTTTCTGCTGAACCAGATATAAAGATGGATTAGTATTATATTTATTCTTCCAGCTATTGTCACTGCAGATCAATTCTTTCCTCTGTTACTCAAAAAGCAGCCAGCGTGTTCAAAAACCCCACCCTCCCCGTCATTCCCTTTTCTCTATTCTTATATCAGGCAGAAGATACAAAAGGCTGAAAGCACGTACCACCAGGGTGAAGGACAGCTTCTGCACCACTGCTTTAAGACAATAAAAGGGTTCTCTCGTACAAAAAGTTGGACATCATGATCTTGCCTCTCTGTATTATATTTTGTCTGTAGCTGCTCTACTTCACTCAGCACTGTTATTACCTCATTCTGCCTCAATGCAACATGTAACAATTTGATCTGTATGAACAGGTTTCACTGTAATTCAGTAAATGACCAATTCTAATTCCAAATCCATATTCACCAGATACAAGATCAAATAATTAAGAAGAATACTTTAAATAGCAAGCTCATCTGGGGAAGATCTGGGCAACGTAGTTGTTTTCCTTTGAATGGATGAGGAAGGCAAATACAGGGAAATGAAAACATAGTGAGAAAACAAAGAATAAAAACTCTTGAGTACAGTACAAGTAACTGTGATGTTAACCGTGCATTTAAGTGCCTTTATGCTTACCTGGCAAAGAAGAGTTGTTGGCAAGGTCAGTAAATCTAGAACATTTCGCTCGTACCAAGAATCCAACATGCCAATGTATTGGGCAATGTTATTGGTGTTATCTTTTTCTGCAGGCTCAAGTGAGCTGAAATCCTAAAATAATCATAAACCCACAATAAGCTACTGAAGAACAATGTCTATGCAACTTCATTTCATCTTGAATTATTCCTTTTGTTAAGCATGCTGGCACCAATAGACATTCAATTCAAGTTTAAGCAAATAAGTGAACAAATTTCACATTATACCGGAGATTCCCATTTTTTGTTTGGGAAGGAAACCCTTATGGCTTCCACATGCACTTATTTGCTTGTTCTTAGAGCACATTGCAAAGCCACATTGAAAGTCAGCACAGTGACACAGCTGGTAGACCTGCTATCACATAGCTCCTGCCCCTGAGTTTGATCCTGACCTCCAGTGCTGTCTGCATGGAATATACACATTCTCCCCGTGTTTCAACCGGGTGCTCCAGTTTCCAGCCAAATCCCAAAGTTGGATTGCTTGATTGGTTAACTACCACCATTATTGTCCCTATATAGGTGATTGGTAGAATCTGGAGTGGGTTAATGGGAATGTAGAGAAAATCAAATGGAAATAGAGTAAATGTACGCCTGGTGATCAGCTTGACTCAGTTACCCAAAGGCCTGCTTTCATGCTCCATAAATCTGTCCCTTTGGCTTCATGAAAGAAAACCTGGGGATTTCTCTAGGTGATGGCTGATCTTTGGTGTCTGTTATAAACCTGCACAGGAAAATAGAAAATCAACCAAGCTGATTTTGACATTTCCTGAAATACACAGTTGACTTAAAAGTCCAATTCTCACTTAAGCTTCTCCAAATGATCTCTCTCTCTACTCTTTGTCTGTGTAGTGGATTTACTCAATGAAAAGTAAAGCACCCAAATGATCTCTCTCTACTCTTTGTCTGTGTAGTGGATTTACTCAATGAAAAGTAAAGCACCCACAGAGCTTCTCCCAGCTCATGTTATAAAGTTTGGTAGAAATGCAAATTCATAATTAGAAATCAATTTAATAATTTAATCAGAATTTTTTTTATCATTTCTCTTAAGCCTTCTCTTCTGAGAAAACAAATCCAGTCTACTCCAATACTGCCACTTAAAATTAGCCTAGAGTTCCACACTGTAACAAAAATGTCTATGACCTCAGGAAACTCTTTTGGGAAAGTATTCTCTTTAGTTCCAGAAAATTATGGGAATCCATGGTAAGCAACATTAGAAAAGTCATCGAGTTAGATCAACGGCTAAGCAAGTTAATCGAGTTCACCAGGAAAGCAGGAAGTAAAAGGCTCTTTCCTATTAGTTTTTACCATTTTGCAACTATTGTTGGCAGAAATTCAGAGGGTGACGAGAAGGCATACAGGAGCAAGATAGACCAGCTGGTTCAGTGGTGTCACAGCAACAACTTTGCACTCAGCTTCAGTAAGATGAAAGAACTGATTGTGGACTTCACAAAAGGTAAGACGAGGGAACACACACCAGTCCTCATTGAGAGATCAGAAGTGAAAAGGGTGAGAAATTTCAAATTCCTGAATGTCAATATCTCTAAGGATCTATCCATATCAATGAAGGCATGGAGCAGCTGTATTTCATTAGGAGACTGAGGAAATTTAGCTTATCACCAAAGACAAATTAATACAGATGTTTTGTGGAGAGCATTCTAACTGGCTGCATCATCATCTAGTATGGCGGGTGTGGGCACTACGTAGGATTGAAATAAGCAGCAGGAAGTTGTAAACTCAGCTCTATTGTGGGCACTAGCCTCCCCGACATCCAGGACATCTTCAAGAAGTGATGCCTCAAAAAAGCGGCACCCATCGTTAAGGACCCTCAATACACAAGACATGCCCTCTTCTCATTCTTACTTTTAGAGAGGAGGTACAGGACTGTGAAGGCACACCTTTTTGGGGAACTGGTTTCTTTTCTCCAGAAAATTGTGGGAATTCAGAAAGCTTGAGGGAGAATATTGCTGAATTTATATCCTTAACGTAATGATAACTACAATGAAATACCATTTCTTGGCTTGGAAAAGAAATACAGCTACCTAAAAATTGGTCATTAATAATTGAGTTTAAAAGCAATCCAACTATTAGTTGCTGTTCTATGCAACAAAAGTCAAATTACTCACCATTTGCATTAATGTTTTTTGTTGATTGTCTGAGGGCGAGTTTGTGTTCTGTACAGGGCTGCTGATTGAATTTCTTTTGAGAGGAATGTGAAAGAATTGCATCCTGAAGTATTTTGTTAAAAAGGGTGTTTTGCTTTCTTGTAATCTGAAAAATAAAAAGATTTGTAATTTGATATCCACCAAATTTCTAAGAGAGCCAAAAGATTTTAACCACAAGAGATTCTGCAGATGCTGAAAATCCAGAGTAACACACGCCAGATGCTGAAGGAACTCAGCAGGTCAGGCAGCATCAAGGAAAGGGATAAAGAGTCAGCATTTTGGACCAAGACCCTTCACCAGGACA
The DNA here is from genome assembly GCF_048418815.1 of Hemitrygon akajei. Lineage (NCBI taxonomy): Eukaryota > Metazoa > Chordata > Chondrichthyes > Myliobatiformes > Dasyatidae > Hemitrygon > Hemitrygon akajei. The sequence continues at coordinate 33,344,397 of NC_133145.1, forward strand.
GTCCTGATGAAGGGTTGTGGCATGAAATATTGACTCTATATTTCTTTCCATAGATGCTACATAGACCTCCTGCATTTTGTGTGTGTGTTACAAAATATTTTAACCCTTTCAAAGTAGGCAAGATGAAAAGACTAATGTTACAGTTATGGTTATCTGCTGCCAAGGACAGGTGAACACAGTGGTAATGTGGCTTGTTTACAGCTTTGGCTGAATTCTCAGAACAACTTTTCACCTTTTGATGAGTTAGCTCTTTTGACAAGAATACATTGCTTTTTAGATTCATTCATAAGTACATTAGTCATTTTCCATCAGGGTGATTTTTGTGATTTCCATGGAATTTACTTGACTGTCTTTGATTTCTACAGAACTTTAACACAGTTAAAGGTTTGTGTGACTTGCTGTCACAATCCTAACTCATTTGTTATGCTATTAATTTTCTGCTCATTTACTTCAAGAGGAAATGACATGGAATTTGTGTTTCTTGTTCTTGTTATTAGGACTTCAGTGTTTCATGTGTGCAAGGCACAATCAGAGATGTAGACAAAGCTTCCAGGTTTTCTAATTTCAAACCATACATGTGGAACAGTATGTGAAGGACAAAGTAAAAAATACTTACGTAACTCTTAAGACTACTATGTAAAACGTCTCCAATATAATATAATGCAAGGCTTGTTGCTGGAACTTCATAATCTCAGGCATGAAGTTGGCCTCGAATGAGAGGTTATTAATTATTGCAGGCAATTTAATGTGTCCTCATATTTAAATTAAAATATATAAATGTGAAAACATACTACTCTGAACCATCATATACTGTGTGATTGTAGAAGAATTTCCAAAGATACACATCAACTCCCACTGATGAAGTGGGTAAGCTGCAAAATAATACATTTCTGCCAGTAGGAGTGAATACTGGCATTCTAAGCATGGTGATTTCACATCTTGGAGGACTTTACATCCATTAAAATAACAAATGTAAAATCAATTTGGAGAGGGGTGATGCACACTCAGCTCCATTCTGAAATCCCAAAGATCACATTTTGCTTGGAGAGAGGCTGTTGCAGGAGAACTGTTCATTGGGAATATGTCAAATAGTAATTAAGAAACTAAATTGTTAGCAATGGATTTGATTTAATCTCTGGATTCACTTGACAATCTTAAACAAGTTGAATTCTCCTGTGCTGTCATCTATAGGAGCACAGAAACAGATAGCAATCCTAAATTGACTATTAATGGTTAGTGTTTGTTCTGGAAAAGATGGTAACTTTATACAGAACTAGACAGGTTAAAAAAGTACATATCACTTACCTCAGGTTACTGTAGGCTCTTGCAACTTTTCCTAAAATCCTGTCAGTACCAAATACAACAACTCGCAGTGTCATAGTTTTACAATCGTCCTCAAAGCTGAGATATGGCCGGCGTTTGAAGTATGTCGGCTGTTGTAAATACCTTTCTGACTGGAAATTGTAGCTTGCATGCTGTGGCAGTGAGTTTGAGCGCCTGGACTTCATTGGAGGTTTGGATTTCACTTCAGTGCAGCCCAAACTTTCTGCTCGACGAAGAGGTAGGGTGCCTGACACAGGTATCCCTTTACAAAGATTTGAGTAAGAATTGTTTAAACTGTATTTTGGATCTGCTTTATGTGTCAGGGAATTTCTGGTTTTGAAGAAGTTCGTTAGCTTTTTTGCCAATTTATTTCCCACAGTGCTTTGCTTTTCGTCTTTCTGCTCTGACATCCCTGTTGTTTCGGATGAGCTTTCATCTCCATCTTCTACATAACCACTGTCCATATAATCTGAGAGATTTGAGACAAAAGATTTCATATAGTCCTTGGATGTTAGAGATATTGTAGAGAGCACGGAATCTCGCTCACTTTCAATTGCATCATCCTCTTCCTCAACATTGTTGTCTTCCTCAACTTCAATATTTTTGTTGTGCAAAGGAAGTAAGACACTATCAGGAACCTCACACTCTTTCTGGAGAACTTCCTTTAAAATATCTAAAATAAAAATTAAGATACTGAATTATCTTGTGGCAAACAAATTGATTCAAAAATTTGACAGATTCAAGAACATCATTTCAATAATTCACACTGAACCTAGAGTGTTGCATTAATCAGGCTTTTTCTGGCTCTCTCAAGTATAGCTACAGAATCAAAGAGAGATGCAGCACAGAAAGTGGCTCTTCAGCCCATCAAAGTGGTGTTGACCATTGAGCACCCAATCTCTACCAATCCTACCTTAACCCATTGGAAAAATTACTGTTGCTATTGCTTGTGAGCCGTTGAGTGGAAATAGCTCTAAAATAGTTAAATAAACAGGACTCTTCACATCTTCGCACTGCAGTACAGTTTAATTTTGTCCTTTGTAATCTTACTTCAATTAGTCCTACTGCTCCAGCAGTGAAGCTTTACAATTTTAGAAGTTCATGAATAAGTGTAATTTACTCCAGTTTGCGGATGATTCAGTGTGCGCTGTGAGGAAGATGCAAAGAGGATTGAGGGGAACATAGACAGGAAAAATGAACATGACGGAATATAGTGAAATCACTTACTTTGGTAGAAATGAGGAGAGGCAGAATACTTATTAAACGGTGAAAGATTGAAAAGTACTTGTGTTCAATATGATTCGGGTAGCATTATACACAAATCAGTGTAAGAGAGTTTAAAAATCTTAATTCATCTCAATCTACAAATTCTAATAAAATAAGCTATCCATTCATTTGTTAGATTGTGAGTTGGTATACTTGCAAAATTTAAGTATATTTGTCAAGATACGAAGAGGCTAATTTACACAATTTAAGGAGTAATTCAATGATAATAGGATGGCATAAACAAACACGTGGAGGTGTAGATTATTACAAGTGTTTGAATTCAATCCACATTGCAGTCTTAGCACTAATTGTATAGCTCCCCTGCCCCCGTTAGATCTTTGATATATAGAATTGCTTGAATGTTACTGTGTTGCTGTGTGCTTACCAAAGTTGTCCTGGTCCCAGTGATAGCTGTAGCAATTTGCAACTGGCAGTGGAATTGTTTGCAGTTTAGCCATCCCATTCTGGGCTATTGAATGTAACAAGAAAATAGACATTTCAGTTAATATAGTGGCAAATACTAAACTGTTAAGTAATTCTGTTTCAAACCATACTTAGATTGAACATAGGAAAGTACAACACAGGAACAGAGCCTTTGGCATGAGATGTCTGTGCTGACCGAAATATCAGATTAAATTAACCCCATCCGCTTGTTCATGTGCCTCTTAACTGCTTGTCTCTGCATCCACCCCTGACTCTGACAGTGCACATTCCAGGCACCAACTTGAGTCTTTATACAAAAAGGGGAACCTGCCTCTTAAATCTACTTTAATCATTCCCCCACTTGCACTAAAGCTGTGTTCTCCAGTACTTGTCATTTCTACTCTGGCAAAAAGACTATCTACCCTATCTGTACCCTCTCATGATTTTATAAACCTGTATCTGGTCTCCACTCAGACTCCTGTGCTCGATAGAAATCAATCTAAGTTTGGCCAGCCTCTCTCTTAAAGCTAATACTCTCTAAAACGTGAAGCATTCTGTGCAGAAAAAGTTCACCACTCTCCAAACCCTCCACATCCTTCCTGTATTGTGGTGGTAGGAAATGCTCACAATACTCCAAATGTGGCTTTATCAAAAGATTTAAACAGCCACAACATAACTTCCTGACTCTTGTACTCAGTGCCCCAACTGATGAGCACCAGTATGCCACTTGCCTTCTTTATCACCCTACTTAACTGAGTTTTTATTCTCAGGAACCAAAGTGGACTTGGACCTCATGATCCCCCTGTATATCAATATCCCAGAGGTCTTGAGTAAGATTGTTATAAAAGTGTTTTTTTTTTCACAATGGCTTTAATTTTTGGAGTAATTTGAATCTTCCAAAAAAACCCACATCCTTTGTAGACTTTACCCAGGACAGCCAGCAGACTGGTGCATGCAAACTCCCTAAAGGCCCAGCTACCGATGTAAGTGGATAGAAAATCAACAACAATAGTAACAGTACATCATACCTTTAACAAAGGTAAAATATATTTTTCTATATTCTGAAGTACAAATATAGAAAAATCACGTTTTGCCACCCAAAGTTGGTTAGGGCTTGACAAACATGGAATCTGGTCTCAGTTATTTATTTATTTGCATTTGCGCAGTGTATTGTCTTTAGCATATTCGCTGTTTATCCATCCTGCTGGGTGGGGTCTTACACTGATTCTATTGATTCTTGGATTTATTGTGGTATGCCCATGGGAAAACAAATCTCATGGTTGTATATGGTGACGGTTATTAACTATGGTAATAAATGTGCCTGGGCTCGGAGTGTGTTGTCCAGGTTTTTTCTGCATTTTGGATTTGGACTTCAGACTATAGTCTCTATTTTTCAGTCTTACAGTTTTTACATTTGTGTTTTTTTCCCCTGATCCTCTTGATTTTTTTTTGTGGGTGGTGGGGGATTTGGGGGTCAATGTGGCCGATCCATTTTGTTCATTTTTTGTGGAGTGAGGGGGATTGGGGATCAACGAGGCTGTTCCCTTTTTGTGCAGGACGAGGGATTTGGGGGGTCAATGTGCCTGATCCATTTTGCTCGTTCTTTGAGCAGGAGAGGGGAGTTGGTGATTGATGTGGCTGCTCCATTTTTGTTTGTTCTTTTTTTTGTGGGCAGGTGGGACTTGTGGTTGATATGCCTGTTCCGTTTTTATTCATTCTTTTTCTGTGGGCAGGTGGGATTTGGCAGGGGTTGATGGTCATGCTGCCTTTCTTTTCTTCTTCTTTCTTGGCTACCTGGAGAATTTCGGAGGTGTATACTTTGATAATAAATAAACCTCTGAACCTTTGAATTGAAATTAATCCAGTCAACCAATTTAGGATGAGGTCTCAGATTCTCTGCTGCTGCATAGCACTGGAATTATACCCGATTTCAAGCAATATCCTTGTTTTTTTTCCAGAAACTGTTTCTGAACGCTTCACACAAAGGACTGTTTTGCAATTGCAGATCATTTAGAGATCTGGATCTATAGCTCTTCATCACCCCTAGTGGCTTCATTGGGTAGTGTAGGGTGAAGATTTGCCAATATTCCTTCATTAATATAAATATGGTATCTGTTACAATAGATGCACAAATATAAATTTAAATGTGACAACGTTGAGATTTTATGTAGTTCAGCTTCAGGAACTAACTCTATGAGTGTACTTTGATTTTATAGAGCTGAGGCTTTCAAACAATGTGATACATTCTGTAACTCACTATTGTGTTTGTTAATGCAGAATTCAAGAAGCCCCAATAACCAGATTGAGGTGTCATTCAGTGTCTTATCTGTCTGACAAATCAATATCACCACTAAGTGGTGATCTAGGGAAACAACATCTCAATGTTTAGGAATAAAACTGCCTTGTAAAATGTTACACGAGTGAATCTGCAGATGCTGGAAATAAATAAAAACACAAAATGCTGGCAGAACTCAGCAGGCGAGACAGCATCTATGGGAGGAGGTAGTGACGATGTTTCGGGCCGAAACCCTTCATCAGGAGTCTTGTAAAATGTTAACTATGATCACAGATTAAGAGGGAAGGATAATATGACAATAACTCATGCAGTCAGCTCTATGCTCCGTCTCATCATATATCTCATTACCCACCACTGAAATGTGTGCCTGTCACCATCTGTGCTGAACTAATTAATATCCAATAATTTAATCAACGCACACCCAGCCTGTCTTCTCAACATCTCCCCCAGCCCCACCAAGCCAAACCAGCACCACTCTAATCACTGAGGCAGAGGTCAATTAATGTTTTTTTCCCCCCAACAAGAATGCTGCCTCCTCGTTCTCTCCAAAAGGAGAAGATTTTGCCTGGACCATGGTTCACAGTGGATCCATGCCCTGCTCGAATGTACATTCTCTGAGGCTGGTCGCCAACTTGTGGGCCAAGACGGGTGGACTTGGTCTCGTCCTGAGCTGTTAAACACAAGTACACTTTGGAATTGGATTGTGATCAGGAGAGGGAAATCCAATTCGCAGGAACACTGAAACCGATTATAGGTATATTCGCAGCTACCAATAGCCAACACTTGATAACGGACCAAACTTGCAAAGACTCATATTTGGCATTCACCACCTGATATACATTTTGGCTGAATAATTGTGTTAGCTACTATGATATTTGTAAAATCTCAGCAAATCTTATCCTGAGCAAAAAGAAATACTGCCATTGAACTCTAGTATTAAACACGTAACACTGACGTGATTTTGACTGAGGTAGAAACTCATAAGACAAAAGGTCTACAAAAATAAACCAGTGAATATGAAAATCACAATACATAATTGTTAACAGCTGCATGCAATATGAGGGTGGGAGGAATCATTAGCATGTCCCGGTCCAACTACAGAGACGCCACGATGAAGAAAGCTCACCAATGCCTCTATCTCCTCAGCTGGCATGTCCACATCGACCCTAGCCAATTTTTATTGATTCGCCACAGAATGCATCCTCTCTGAATGCGTAAGGTCTTGATATGGCAACTGCTCTGCATGTGACCACAAGCACATGATGGAATCTGGCCTCCCACTTTGTCTAATAATTCCCACTGTCTCAGTAAATCAGCCGGCATAATCAAAGACTCCACCCAGCCCAGACATTCTCTCTTCTCTCCTTTTCCATTTGGCAGAAGATACAAAAGACTGAAAATATACAACCAGACTGAAGGACAGCTTCTATCCTACTGTTATAAAACAATTAAAAAGGTCCCGAGTATGATAAATGGGACTCTTGGCCTCACTATTGACGTTATGATTTGCACCTTATTTTTTCCTGCTCTGTACTTTCTCTGTAGCTTTACACATTATTCTTCATTGTCATTGTTTGATCCGGTTCTATCTCAATGTCCTGCATGATGATCAGATCTGTATAAACAGTGTGCAAGATAAGCTTTTCACTCTGCCACAGTACATGTTATGTACAAAGTCAGCAACATGAAGTTCATCAGTATTATCATTTCAGAGGATTTTACCTTGGCCCAGCACATTCGGTGCCATTTTATAACCATATATAACCATATAACAATTACAGCACGGAAACAGGCCAACTTGGCCCTTCTAGTCCGTGCCGAATGCTTACTCTCACCTAGTCCTACCTACCCGCACTCAGCCCACATCCCTCCATTCCTTTCCTGTCCATATACCTATCCAATTTTTTTTTAAATGACAAAATTGAACCTGCCTCTACCACTTCTACTGGAAGCTCGTTCCACACAGCTACCACTCTCTGAGTAAAGAAGTTCCCCATCATGTTACCCCTAAACTTTTGCCCCTTAACTCTCAACTCGTCCTCTTGTTTGAATCTCCCCTACTCTCAATGGAAAAAGCCTATCCATGTCAACTCTATCTATCCCCCTCATAATTTTAAATACCTCTATCAAGTCCCCCCTCAACCTTCTATGCTCCAAAGAATAAAGACTTAACTTGTTCAACCTTCCTCTGTAACTTAGGTGCTGAAACCAAGGTAACATTCTAGTAAATCTCCTCTGTACTCTCTCTATTTTGTTGACATCTTTCCTATAATAAAGAAAGCATGACAACACCTCTACTTCCTTAGAAGTTTGCAAAGATTCAGCATGACTTTTAAAACTTTGTCGCACTTCTATAGATGTACGGTGGAGAGTACTTTGACTGGTTGCATGACCTGGTATGAAAACACCAATGCCCTCGAACAGAAAATCCTACCAAAAGTAATGGATATGGCCCAGTCCATCACAGGTAAAGCCCACCCCACCATTGAGTATATCCATCATCAAGGATCCCACCACATAGGCCGTGCTCTCTTCTCACTGATGATATCATGAAGGTGGTACCAGGGCCTCAGCACCCACATCACCAGCTTCAGGAATAGTTATCACCCTTCAACCATCATGCTCTTAAACAGAAGAAATAACATCACTCGACCCATCATTGAATTGTTCCCACAATCTTTGGACTCATTTTCAAGGACTCCAGTTGGAATTCCAATTAAAGAGTCATAGAACTAAACAGCACAGAAGCAAATTGCCCAACCAAGTTGCCTATCTGAGCTAGACATAATTACCTGTGGTTGGCTCAAGGACCAGAAGATTAAGGAGGTGCCTGCATTTGGCAGTAGGACAAGGAGATTTAAAACAAAGAAATTAAAAAAATAATAAAAACACAAAATGCTGGCAGAACTCAGCAGGCCAGACAGCATCTATGGGGGGAGGTAGAGACGACATTTCGGGCCAAAACCCTTCATCAGGAGTGAAGTTAAATTAAAAATATGTTTTTTTTCTGAAGGCTATTAAGACATAAACCAGTACTGTTTGTACAAACTTAATGTACTCAAAATTGTTAAGAACTTAGGAACTTGTTAATTTCATGGCTTTATCAGTGTTTCCATTGTCATTGCTTGATCAACACAGATTTAATAACACTAGTAATATTGTAGAAAATTTATAGCAAATCATTGGGAAGGTTACATAATAATTAACAGTGGTGCAGCATCAACTGAAATTAAAAAGTCTGAAGCCTCATTGTTCTGATCTGGGTTATTTTAATATTGTTCACTTTTCTGTAATGAAAATAGTGCTGATCAGAAACTCTCAGCTCATCCATGCTCCCCCCTTTCCAGACGCTGACTGTTCTCCTCGAAAATTATTACATCTTTTGCTTTCATTCCAAGTTTATGCAAATGGCATGATTCTACGAAGATGTTTCCACTTATTGGGGAATTGAGAACAAAATAGATAGAGCTCTTAAGGATAGTGGAGTCAAGGGATATGGGGAGAAGGCAGGAACGGGGTTACTGATTGTGGATGATCAGCCATGATCACATTGAAGGGCGGTGCTGGCTCGAAGGACCGAATGGCCTACTCCTGCGTCTATTGTCTACTCCCTAAAAGTTCAATCTTCTATTTAAGATTGAGATATGAAGAGCTTCTTTTTCTATCCCAAAGAACTCTGGAGGGCAAATCACCCAATGCAACTCTCCCCTGCCTAGCAGACACTCACTTGATGAATCTTTGCGACAACAAAGGGTTTTGTTTAATTTATTTTAGCACATAATCAAGGTTTGATTCATTGCATTCAGGGACATGAGAGTATTTGGAAATTATTTTTCAAACACAGGTCCCTGAACATCAGTTGTAGTTAATTGTCAGGTCAGTGGAAAGGAGATCGTTATATAAAGAAGGCTTTTAACATGGTGAAAACAGCTCTCTTGAACAGCTGTGCTCTTCCACCTGGCAATAATGTCCATTTGATGAATGAGTTGCATCTCTCAGCTTATCAAATCAGGTACCGTTTGTTTTTGATGCACTTCATCCTTACAAAGAGGAGAGACTGGCCCTTGACTTCTCCACCATCCATTTCAGCTGATATCTGAACAGCAAACGGAACATTACCAGCACAACACATGATTGTGGGATTCATGGCTCTCAGAATCCGTGGCTGTTCTACAGCATATACGCCTTGGAAGTTGAGGCTTACTGTACCTTCTGGTAGAGATTTTTGCATTACAAGGGATTATTTGTGAGCTTTACCTCTCCATTAACCAGGAGGGAGCTCCACAATCATGGCTGAGATGATCTTTCGTCCAACAGGAGAGTTAGAGATTGGGAGGAACAGGCAGGGGAGTGATGATGAGGTCAAGATTAAGTCAGTCATTATCCTGCCTGAGGCACAAGTGACCAATCTGGAGCAACGAGCAGGAATAATTAAGTAGGTCAATGTCTCTGCATTAGGACGGAGTAGGAAGAGAGCAGGTAGCTGATATAAGACTAGAGTGGGGGTGGGGAGAGATTGATGATTAGTTTACCGAGAGGAGAGTGAGGTAGGGAGGGGTGTTTGATGGTGGGCAAAATAAGCCAAGTAGGGGAAGGGGCAGGGTTGCGAGACAAAAGGCAAGTGTATGGTAAATGGAGGCAGTCAGAAAGAAAGATGTTGGAGCTAGATTGGGTGAGGGGAGGATAGAGGTGAAGACAGCAGCTGGGGATGTGAAGCAGGAACAGAAAGGCTACCCGTGCTGAAATCTGATAAGTACAGAAGGTGGTAATTATTCTGTTGAACATTGGAGGAAGATTAAAAAGTCAATATGGCCTAGGAAAATGCTTCTAATTCTTACTTTCACACTACTTCTTGCACTATGTGCTTGCAATAGGTTTGGAGCATAAAATGCAAGCTATTCATGATGTTGGCAATGAATTACATACCTGATTTTGCGAGAAGCCCATATCTTTCTTTAAGCTCCTCTAATTTGGCCACTAAATGTTCTTTGGCTTTGGCAATGTCCTTCATAGTAGCTGCAATTTCCATAGTATCAGAACAGTTTGAAAAAATCTCTAAGAGTTCACTTGCAGTTTTACACTGGAAAAAAAAGGCAAAACAGTTTCATGCAAGGAATACAGTTACTAACAAGTTTAAGTAGTAATAGGTCTACCACAATTTAATATCAAATAACTACTAGACTGTTCACATGGATGCAAAATGAAACTTCAGAGTATGCCTGTTAAAATGTCCCATGTTTATTGTGGATCTAGCATCAGTAAGATAGATGTTACTGGTCTTTCTTGTGGGCTCCTGCTATGTGCCATTTGGCAACCATATTGATTGCAAAATGTTGCTGATCACTCTTCAGAAGTAAGGTTGCCTCTTTCTCAAGGATAAATTGAAGGGAAGTGGCTCCAACTACTGACCAGAGGGGGAGCCAAAACTCAGCTTTAAAGATATAGGTGAAAGGGAAATCAGATTCTTCAGCAATGGTGAAGACTATTGAGAAACTATAGCTGACAACTAGTGACTGTGGCTGTGGGTAGGGACACATTGCCATTAAACCAGCACTTCCAGAAGCTCCATTGTAAATACCAGCATCTGAAAGAACACCGCATGTCAACCAACAACATTGGTCTTTGGAAATGATTGTGGAAGACGACTCTTCCTTTCCAGAATCAGATTACTTCACCACCTATGGAAATGCTGTGCATGAAACCACCTCACTCAAGTTCCACAAACTACATGGATGGAAGGGGGCCAGGGACAAACCAGTTGTGGTCATTCTGAGGTCATTGGGATTGATGAAAATGCCAGTGTATATTGGCACTGGCATTGGTTTAGTATAGTCACATGTACCAAAAGCTTACCTTGAGTACTGCTCACACAGATCACGCTGTGTACCGAGCTAAAACAAGGTAAGCAATAACAATCCAGAATAAAGTTTAAAAGCTACTGAAATAAAAAGTGCAGGTAAATGAGAAAACACAAGATCATAACCAGGTAGATTGTGAAGCCGAGAGTCTGTCTTATCCTACAAATCTACAGATTGCTCTTCAGAGTTGTTACAATCAGAATCAGGCTGAATATCATTATGTCATGAAATTTGTTGTTTCGTGGCAGCAGTACATTGCAATACATGGCAATAAAAACAATAAATTACAAGTACAGTACTGTGCAGAAGTCCTAGGCACATGTAAAAATTAGCTAAAGCAAAGATGCTTTCAAAAATAATGAAATGAAAAGTTTCTAAATATCAAAAAAATTTACTATAAAGAACAGTTAAAAAGTAAATCAACTCAGTATTTGGTGTGACGACCCTTTGTTTTTAAAACTGTATCAATTCTCTCAGGTACACCATCGTGCAGTTTTGTAAGAAAATCAGCTGGTAGGTTGTCCAAGCATTTGGAAAACTTGGCACAATTCTTCTCTGTAAGACTTTGGCTGTCTCACTTGCTTCTGTCTCTCCAGGTAATTCCAGATAGCCTCGATGATGTTGGGATCAGGGCTCTGTGGAGACCATACCATCTGTTGCAGAACTCCTCGTTCTTCTTTTCACTGAAGATAGTTCTTTGTGACCTGGGCCATGTTTGGGGCCAGTGTCCTGCCATAGAATGAATTTGGGACCAGTCAGAGCTGCCTTGATGATATTGCATGAAGGATGAGAACCTGCTTGTACTTCTCAGCATTGAGGATTCCATTAATGCTGCCAACTCCGTTGGCAGAAATGCAGTCCTAACCTGCAGGGAACCTCCACCATGCTTCACTGTGGGCCGCAGATACTCATCTATGTAGCACTCTCCAGCTCTTCTACGGACAAGCTACATCCTGTTGGAGCCAAAAATTTCAAGGTTTGACTCGTCAGTCCAGAGCACTTGCTGCCATTGTTCAGCACTGCAGTCCTTGGGATTTTGTGCGTAGGTGGCTTTGTTTCAGAGGAATGGCTTTTTGGCAGCAGTAGTTCCATGAAGACCACTTCTGACACGACATCTCCAGACTGTAGAGGGGTGTACTTGGGTTCCAGTGGTTTCTGTGACTTCAGAGCTGATAGCAGTGCTGGACTTTTTCCGATTTAGAAGAGATGTCAGTTTGATGTATCCCTCGTCTGCTGCACTCAGTTTCCATGGTGCCCACTGCATTTCTGGTCCTCCACCTTACCAGTATCTTTGTGCTTCTTCAGAAGAGCTTGGATGGCACATCTTGAAATTTCTGCTTGGGAAAGACCTTGCTGATGTAGGATAACCATCTCGTGCATTGTTGCTATGCTCACCCTTGCCACGGTGCAAGATTTAACGATCTGAAGGTTAAACTGTCACATCTGCCACACTTTCACTTTTAGTTTTGGTAGCTTTCACCCAGTTTGATTCTTTCTACGCACATTTGTTTCAGTTAATCAATTTAATTAATTCATTTAGTTATGTCATTGATCATTAGCAGCCATTTGTTACTTTTGTTTAAACGTGCACTGGGCTATATACCTACAAAGTAATCAAGTTTTTGTTTGAAAAATGGTCAATTACTTAATATGTTACTTTCTTTTAAAAAATACAAAAATTCTATGTAACATTTAATTTTTTGAAAAATGAATGTTTAGAAATCTAAAATACACTTTTTTCCACTGCCACACTAATGCAGAAGACAAAAAATAAACATCTAAAACAAATTTATATAAAAATTCCAGACTGTAAGAGTTATTAGAGTTCCAGAGTTATTATGTATTGCACAGTGCAAAACATAATAATATAAACTACAAATTACAATAAGATATATGTATATATAAAAAATTAAATTCAATAAGGAGTGCAAAAAGAGAGGAAAAATAATGAGGTTGTGTTAATGGGTTCATTGCCCATTCAAAAATCCAATGGCAGAGGGGTAGAAGCTGTCCTGATAGGCCGAGCACGCGTCTTCAAGCTCTGCTGCCTCATCTTTGATGCCAGCAATGAGAGAAAGCATGTCCTAGGTGATCAGGCTACCTAAGGGCATCGTCTTTCGAAGGTATCCTTGATGCTGGGGAGTCTAGTGCCCATGATGGAGCTGGTTGAGTTTTCAACTTTCTGCAGTTTTTTTCCAATCAAGTGCAGTGGCCCCTCCATACCAGATAGTGATGCAACCAATTAGAATGCTCCTTATGGTACTTATTTGTGAGTGACATACCAATTCTCCTCAAACTCCTAATGAAATATAGCCACTGTCATGCCTTATTTGTAATTGATTGCATCAATATGTTGGTCTGGATAGATCTTCAGAGATGTTGACATCCAGGAACTTGAAACTGCTCAACCTTTTCTCTCTTGATTTCTTGATGAGGTCTGGATTGTGTTCCCTCACTTCACCTTCCTGAATTAGTTAGGGTTGCCTCTTTCTCAAGGATAAATTATAGGGTGAGTGGGTCCAAATAATGACCAGAGGGGGACCTAGAGTTCACTGCCCATTGATAATTGCCTCTTGAGCATCCTAAGGCATATTAGAGGCTAGATTGCAGCAGACTGGATAAGCATGACTCATTTCCTTCCCTGAATTACATCATGCAACCAAAAACCGTTCTCTACATTACTTGAGGATTTCACTATCGGAGGACTGCTTTATTTCTGTGAGTTGAACTCTGGGTCACTGGCGCAAGTCAAATTCTAGTCCAGTAAAGCAACAGCTAGGGTACTATAGATGGCTGGGATGCAATCCGAAATTAAATAAAATGCATTACACTAGATCAGAACCTTACACAAAAAGCCCTCAATAATACTGTATCAGGGCATATCCCAGATCCATGGCTAATGGAAGTGGACAGTTCTTATTCAGGGTTTTGTTACAAGTGTTACTTTCCTACAATCAATGTTGAACAAACATTGGACACATGCGACTGGACCTATTGAGTTCTTCCAGTGCTCCTCTTCTTTCTTCACATTTTCATCATCTGTAGTGTTTTATTTTGAAAGGACAATGCAGGTTGGTTCCTTCAGTTACCTGTCTCTTTTTCTGTGTCAATATTCATACTTGATTTATTTCATCTACATGCTTTTGGCCTTCAGCATTAACATAAATCTACCTCACATTATTCTCTGACTGAGTAACGTCCGGACTGAGTCACTATGATCATATTATTTAACCTTAATAAAAATTCTGCTGCTCTTCTCAAGGGTGTATTATTATTTTAAATCACTGTCATCACATAATGGAATCATTTCATATTCATTCCCATTAACAGGAAGCTTCTTTACCTCAAGGGCACTTTGAATATCATTCAAGTTGTACTTAGCACCAAAAACTGCCTGGTACATGTGCTTAATCAGGGTGATGTAAGAATCTCCTGGGGGCTGACGCTTGCTGCTTATCTTCTTGGCGACTGACATAAAGTCACTGGATACTTCAGAGGAATTAAGCAGAAGGACTGTTCTGTAAGGGAGAGAAAAGAAAAATATGTATGAGGTCTCGAGCACACGTTCAATTGCCATGACAATAAAGGATTTGTAGAAAAATATTTGGAAAAGATGTCTTTATTTTTGACATTAAATCTAATTTAACTGGAAGCTGTTGCATAAAAAAAGTCGCAAAGAATCGAGACTTGCTGGCTGTGAGTTGGGTGTGTCAAGGGGCCAAGCATTCTGTTACTTCAGCACTGAATTACTGTATCAAATCTAGCTTAGTCTATTCACTCTGACTGCTAACATAAATAATGAAGACAGTGTTAAACAAGATGCATCCAAACCAGGGTTCAACCCTGAGATGTTATACTTGAGAAGCTGAAAGATTCAGTCTGTAGAAAACATTGTGGAAATTCAAAATTCAGTGATAGGGGGATTGATGTCTGAGCTAAGACATAGAGCCCTAAACAACAGAGCTGACTGCTTGAAGTAGCTGAAAGAATACAATTAAATTTGGAAATCTATTATTTAATTGCCACTTTATTCCTGGTCTTGTTCCTCTGTGCCCTTGGATACTTAAATTAGCTGATATTTAGAAGGAAATACACCTGCTGGAAGTTCTGCCATGTTAAGGTGGTGCTGTTTAGTGGGTTGCCATGTTGGAGCTGATTGGAGATGTTAGGGCAGAGATGGTAGAAAGTCTGGGAGGGATGAACAGAATCTAGAGCTGGATTCCAGGAGGGATTGTCAGAAGAAAAGGGCACCAATAGGAACTGGGGTTGAGGATGGTCAGGTGTGCAAATTAATGTTAGTGAGGAATAGGGGTCGGATGCTTTCATCAGGTCAATCGAGCATGGGAGGTGTCATCTGTGTGATGCATGGGAGAAGCCTGCAGAACAGTGAAGTGGAAGGGTGAGGGGAAACCTGGGAAGTTGTCAAGAATGCTGAGAAAACTACAAAACTGAATTCAATAATTTTGTGAGAAAATGATGAGCGGTTTTTAAACAATGGTGAAGGAGATTTTAGTTCTCTCCTGCACACAATGTCAAAACATCTGTGGTTTGTTTTTCTCATCATTGTACGTGCCTAGAAATTTCTGTGTACTCTTTTATTATATACAGATAACCCAGACTCAATTTGTTGAAATATATTGCGCATGAAAGAACCAGGGGTCCAGAAAGTGCGATGGATCCTTCAAGGTATGAAACAATTGCTAGTACTCTCAAATAAAGCTGGCATAACGACAGAAAATGCCAGAGGCCAGGCAGCTTTTATGGAGAAAGAAACACAGTTAGCATTTCAAGTTTATGGCCATTCACCAGAACCAGATGAAAAGACCTTTAACTCTGCTTCTCAGCTACTACCTGACCTACTGAGTGCTTCCAGCATTTTCTACTGTTAGTTCAGATACTCAAAAAGCACAATTTTTTTTTACATTTCCATTCCTTACATTGGGATAAATGGTTTACAGCCTTCCCAGAAGGTTTTAGAACGCACATAACTAGACTCAAGGTAAAATGCATCCACGTTATATTCAAAAACATTACACTATTCCAACATTTCTAGTCTGTAATTTTTTGAAGCAAACATTGTATGATTAACTTAAAAACATGGAACTTTAAATTAAAATAGAATTCAACAACTGAAGTTGCATAAAGATCCACTGGAACAGTAAGCCTGAAGATTTCATTGATCGATTAACTGGTTTAAGCTCATAAAAGGTTAAAAATTTCAGAAGCAGAACAATTAATTTTTTCAAAGGAAAAACTATGCATTTAATAAGAAAGCAATGCAACAATGCCAGTAGATGGCAGAATTGAGACAAAGAATGTATTCAAGGACTTTTAGCAATCGATCCTTGCTGCATTTTTTCCCCATAATGACGATGGCCTTATTTTGATGTAGGGTCATGACCGGAAATATCACCCGTCTCTCTGACTTACAGATGGTTTCTGACCAGTTGAGTCCCTGCAGCAGTTTCCTTTTTCTCTGCAGATTATAGTATCTGCCCTCACTGGGATCTCAATCATACTTCCATATTGAGTATTCATTGGGCAGATGCCCAGAGCAATGTAAAATTATATTGTTTTGAATTTCTAAATAGGTGCACCCAAGAAGGTGGAATGTTATAATTCAGATCTGCTTATAAGCCAGCATGTGCACTGCCACTTAAAACTTCCTGTGGCACAGGGAAAGGAAAAGCACACTATCGCAAGCATATACAGAAACATGTAGAGAAATTTATCCAGTTATGTTGCAAACATCTCATTGCTCCTTTCCCCTCAATAGAACATACTTTGACAAAGTCAAAAAAAGGGAAGCTCTAGTCAGTTTGAAGTATTTAGCCATGGCGTTACATTTATATTGAAAGTACTCCTTGAAGCAGTTAGTTCTTACAGTGTTTTATTTTGAAGATTTTTCGTTGTTAATCCTTGTTCAGCTCTCACCAACCTCTGGAATGAGATTCCTAAAGGTGAAACAATTTCATTAATATGAGTAAAACTTAAGAGGCAAAATAATCTTCAAATTAAAATCATTGTCAATTAGAAGACAAATGGTTTTTAAAATTATTTATTAATATCATGAAACATTACACTGAGCAGTTTATTCTGAAATATAAATTATGGGAGATCTGTTCATCCTGAACTGTGAAATAATTCAATTCCTTTTCTAAAACTTTTCCTGATTTTGAATACCGTCAACATTACTGTTATTCATCAATCACATACAAAAAAATAAGGACCTTTTCTATCATGTAAAATCTGGTGAATACCAAGGAAGTAAATCTTTCTGAAACATCTTGTCAGTCCAAAAGTATTCCAGCATTTCAGTGTTGAGCAGATGACTGAGGAGCAGTATGCTACATTCCCCAAGTCTCCTTCTTAGACCGTCCCTCAGGTTTGAGGATGACTTGCTTTCCCACTGGTTTAGTGGGATTTGAGGCCAATAAGTGGAAATTACAGTTTCTGCCTGAGCTGGGCAGCCAATGGCTAGTGGTGCACCTTGCCTGATTTAATCCTTCCCACTTAATCAAGAGTTATGTGAGTTTCTATAGCATGGCCTCAAGGTTCTCAGTAACATCCCAAATGCTCCTCAATTTTTTTTTTAGCAAACATGGGCCGGAAGTCCCCAGGATTCAATGGGAATATGGCATTTCTTAAAGGTACAGGTTCGATTTATGTGTCTCATGTATGTCGAAATATACAGTGAAAGGCACTGTTTGCATCAAAGCAAATCAGTGAGGAGTGTACTGGTCAGACCACAAGTTGTGACATGCTTCCAGTACCACAATTTACTAACTCTAAACAGTACTCATTTGGAATGTGGGGGGAGCCCCACGTGGTCACAGAGAAAATGTACAGACGCCTGACAGAGCTCTTAGAGGATGCTTTAAGCACAACACAGAATATTTTTCTTTATCCATTTGGTAATCTCTTTCTGTAAAAGATAAGAAATAGAGTGCCTTTTAGGCAGTCTGTGGCCTGTCTAACACTGTTCATTCAGTGTACCTATGGCCTCAATATGTGGAATGTTCACGTTCCTTTTATAACATTCAAATCCCGGTTGACCCATGGAACTAAAGACTAACCACAGCATCGTTACAGGGTATTTTGAATCTCAACATCAGAGATGATCAGGAAGGACAGCATGGCATGACATGTTCTGTTGCAGAAAATAAACCTAAACTGCATAAAAAGGACTGAGAATTCCCCTAAGTAAACAGCATATTGTTTGCCCATTGATAAAGATTATTTGCATACCCAATTTTCTATAGTTCGGAATTTTTCACTTCTGCTTCCTGTTTTAAGATTTTAAATTAGGATTTGAAGAATAAATTTTGCTTTGGGGGTGTAAAGATGAAGAGTTTGCAGTTTCATGAATAGATTCTGGTTACGTCCAGCTTCAATTCAGAATGGGGAGGACCAACCTGCTCGCAGATACACATTGAACTTTCATCCTCCAAATATCCTCCAAACATTTCATGTGAAATAAATTAATCCTTCATAATGCTAGTCATGGCTGAAGTCAACAATATTGGTGGATTCAAGGACCGCTGGATATGGAGTTAGGGAAGAAGGGATGTATAGTTATGGTGACAGGAATTAGACAAGTAAAAATGGGTCCATGGGGAACTTACATGTGGAATGGAGCAACCTGAACAAAATGCAGCAAATAAACAGGTTGAACAATCCGCTTAGTTGCTCTATCTTGTTTTATAATTCTGATGAACCTTCCAAGAGATTTCGCATCTAACAGATATGTCATTCACTTCAAATTATGAAATGCAGTAAATTTGTGATCATCGAATTGTGGGAAGTAAGTTACAATTTGGTATTCTATAAACATCACTGATTGCACGCATGCATACAAATTCAAATGGAGAATTGTGGAATTGGAGACCACAGAATCAACTCAAGTGATTCTGTTACCAACATCAAACCAGAACAATCACACTGCCATCACTGGCCAAGTCCTTGAAACACAAGGTAGCTTTCAAATCTGTGAGCTCCATATTACTTAACAGTAATGGGTGATAAAGATCCACAGACTCTAATGAAGAGTTCAGATATTCTCCTGCTTTTTATATTGTAGGCATGGTTAAAGTCAGGGCTGGTGTCTGGAGTTTCACAGATTAAGCTAGGTATTTAGGTGAAGAATATGAAGAGTGCTCTCATCTTCATAATCAGAATCCAAGGTTTACTGTCTGTGGCAGAGCAAAAATCCATAAGCCTGAATTTAATTCAATTCCGGTGATTGAAAAGAAACTATGAGTTTAAGATGGAAAGAGCAAAAGTGAATAAACACTTTATCAAAAGCCGTTTTTGCTCTCCTAATTAAAAATCAATTGAACCAACATTAGTTTACAAACACTAAAGGGAGGTTTAGAGAAAAACACTTGTTCATTTGGACAAATGGCATGCAAATTGCTATAAGTGGGCAACAATCAGTTGATCTTGGAACAACAATTAAGCTAGAACCAATTTTTTTCCAAAAGTATAATCAGTCTGAAGATGCAAGTGTATCTGCGGTTCTCAGTTGTGACACCTGGATAAAGCATGGGAAAGAGGGTCAGAGAGTTACACCAAACAAGTAGGGACTAAAGTCAATTTCAGAAATGGAAACAGACAGGGAGAAAATGAATTAGTCTAGACAGTGTTTATAACATAAATGCCCAGATTTAATACATGAGTGCCTACACTGGATAACAGATGAGCTCTAATAATAGACAATTAATATTCCTGACATATTTGAAAGGTAAGGACGGTAACAGTGGAGAGATTATGGCAGAGGTATTGAATGAAAGTGTAGCATCAGCAATCAGAAAGTTAGATATGCCTTGGGGTCCAAAGAGAAAAGGTTTATCATTAAAAGTAAGCAGGCATAAGGAGCTACCACTTTTCCTATCCCTAGTACTTTCAAGAAATGAAAATTAACTGATCGAAAGAAGACGGAGGAGAAAATTTTCATGCAAGACTTTCAAGTAACAATAATGGGATATTCAATTATCTAAGTGTAAATTTGGACATTGACAATGTTTCAGGGCGAGACCCTTCAGCAGGACCCCCACTTGAGTCTTGCCAAAGGCTCTCTGCTCAAAACGCTGACTGCACTCTTTTCCATTGATGCTGCCTGGCCTGCTGAGTTCCTCCAGCATTTTGTGTGTGTTGCTCGGATTTCTAGCGTCTGCAGATTTTCCCTTGTATGTGATTAGGAAACAGGCATTATCGGGATTAGAGTAGTCGTGGAAACGAGTAAGGAAACACTTATTGTGGAAATACTCAACCGAAGCATGACTGATTTCCAATATCTTGCAGCAGAATTTGGCCGCAGTAAGAAGGAATCAAAGATTAACAAATTTAACTGTAAAAGTCCAGTGGGATGCCTTGAAAGAAGATCTACTGTAGTTCAGGCAAAGACTAGGCACACTGGGGAACTGAGGAAATGCATTTAATGTTCCCTAGATGATTAAAGATATAATTATTATTTTGAAACAGAAAAAGGAAGATAAATTCTAAACTCGTTATTCAGCAGAGAACCAAGTTGAATAGAGGATACTTTATATGATAACTAAAATAGATAACAAAGGGAAGGAGAATGATTGAGAATAGATCTGCGGACAATGTAAAAAGGAAGTTAGATGTCTTATAAAAAACATGCATGAAGAGTAAAGCAGCAATCACATGATGTGGAGCAGGGTGGGGGGTGAGTACTGACCAGAGAAGAAACCGTATTGAATCAAAGGGTGTGACTGAGGTGCTAAAATATTGTACTTGTTTTCTATTGTTGCAGCAAGAAAGTATAAACAAGTTGGTTTGGATATGAAAAATAAGATGGAGCCACTTAAAAGGATGACAATATTCAAGGTCAATTTGACATCCAGTCTAAGTGAAATGTTTTCTAATCTCTTCAGAAGATTCTCGCCACAAACCTTGATGTGACTTTCAGACTGGACTAAAAAGATGACCCCAGTGATCAGTGTTTACTTGAGTTGTAAATGATATATAATCTACACCTGTGGTTACAGAACTTGTTTTCAAAGCCAGCAGATGCCACAAAGCCTGTAAATACTGCTGATGAGAAAAACACTCGACTTCAGGAGGATAGCGACAAAGAGTCGAATGACCAGGTGCTGGCCGAGCTGAATGTAGCTGGGGGAAGGGTGAAGAGGATGGAAGAACGGGGACAGGAGATGGGAGGTAGATCATCCACTCTATAAATGGAGCAGGATTACAGAAACCTGGTGTAGGTATCATGTCTGAAGGTGGCAGGCAGCATCAAACAGGCTGCTGTGAAACAGCAAGCGCATTCTGCAGCTTTGCAAATAAAGATAAGGATGTTTACTGAAATGTTCAAAAACACATACAAGTACATCAAGGTCACAAAAGAAAATAGAACGCAGAATATTGTGTTTAGGGTACAGTGAGAGTGCAATACAGGAAAGCAGATGAACTGACTGGGATGAGGGAGAGTGAGAAATCACAAATTCAGCTTTGGTGTACGAGAAGTCCATTCAAGAGTCTGAAAGCAGTGGGATAGGAGCTGTCTTTCAGTCTGGTGGCATTGTGCTTTCAGGCTTTTGTATCTTTTGCCGAATGAGAGAGGGGTGAAGAGAGGATGACGGGCGGGAGCAGTGTTCGTTTCTGTTGGTTGCTTTCTGGCTGTAAATGGAGACTGAGTCAGCGGAAGGGAGGCTGGTTTGCGTGACTCTCTGCTTTCTCTTGCAGGGCTGGGCAGAGAAGTGCCAGAACAAGCTGTTATGCATTCAGATTGGAAGCTCCAAAGGAACAAGAGGTGACCTGACACTCTATATATTTATTTTATTTTTTATATAGAGGTACAGTGCAGTAACAGGCCTTTCCGGCCCAATGAGCCTACACTACCCAATTGCACTCATGTGACCAATTAACCTACTAACCCGTACATCTTTGGTATGTGGGAGAAAACCTGAGCACCCGGAGGAAACCCATGTGGTCACGGGGAGAGCATACAAACTCCCTACAGACGAAGACGGGCATTGAACCTGGGTCAGTCATGCATTGAGCTACCATGTCACCCACATTTAGAAAGAAAGTTAAATGATTTAGGTAACACCCAAAGAAGTGTGAAGTGGTTCATTTTGGTAGGTCAGATATGATGGCAGAATATAGCATTAATGGTAAGACTCTTAGCTGTGTGGAGGATCAGGGGGATCTTGGGGTCCGAGTCCATAGGACACTCAAAGCTGCTACACATATTGACTCTGTGGTTAAGAAGGCATATGGTGCATTGGCCTTCATCAACTGTGGGATTGAGTTTAGGAGCCGAGAGGTAATGTTGCAGCTATATAGGACCCTGGTCAGACCCCACTTGGAGTACTGTGCTCAGTTCTGGTGGATGTGGAAGGATGTGGAAGCCATAGAAAGGGTGCAGAAGAGATTTACAAAGATGTTGCCTGGATTAGGGAGCATGCCTTACGAGAATAGATTGAGTGAACTCAGCCTTTTCTCCTTGGAGCGACAGAGGATGAGAGGTGACTTGATAGAGGTGTACAAGATAATGAGAGGCGTTGATCGTGTGGATAGTCAGAGGCTTTTTCCCAGGGCTGAAATGGCTAGCACAAGAGGGCATCGTTTTCAGGTGCTTGGAAGTGGGTACAGAGGAAATGTCATGGGTAAGTTTTTTACGCGGAGAGTGGTGAGTGCGTGGAATGGGTTGCTGGCGGCAGTGGAGGTGGAAACGATAGGGTCTTTTAAGAGGCTCCTGGATGGCTATGTGGAGCTTAGAAAAATAGAGGACTATGGGTAAAACCTAGGTAGTTCTGAGGTAGGGACATGTTCGGCACAGCTTTGTGGGCCAAAGGGCCTGTATTGTGCTGTAAGTTTTCTATATTTCTATCTGAGTTGCCTGCTTCGAGAGGTGCAGAAAATAGATTTAATAATAGTGTTTAAGAGTGAGCTGCATGAAAACCAAAATCTTTCAGGACATGGGAAAAGGCAAAGGGAGGGATTAATTGGAGTACTGTTTCATAGGCAAACTGCACTGAAGCACTTCCTCTTTTCTATTATTCTGGGGTCCAATGATTCTTGGTAATTCAGTTTGTTGGGAGCTAAATAAGGTTTGTTTAGATCTGTGAAAATGCAAAGCACATACTGCATAAGGCCTTTTGAAAGCTGCAACTGATATAACATTGTTTAGTTAAGGCAGATCAACCACAAGCCATTACTATATTTATACAGGATGTTCTATTTTTCTCAGAACATCTTTAAAATTCATGTTGTAAGCCCTGAATCTCCGAACTGGTATTGTATAGATATTTGAGTGAGTTCATACTACTTTCAGTGAAAATAAATATGTTTTTTCTTGGTGTGACCTTCTGAGGAAAGTTGGTGTGGATGAGCACATTTCCCAGGTATATGAGGAATGCAACAAAGAGTGAGAAATAAATTCCTCAGATTTCTTAGTTAATGAACAGTTTCAGAACTGCTGCATTTCAGGAAACAATAGGAGTTTAGAAGTCAAATGCAAGAAAATGCTGCTCCACATGGCTGATGCTTATGCTTTATCCAGTGAAATCTGTCAGTGTAACCCTGTGTTTCCCATTTACATCTCCTAGGCCCCGCTTCCAATGCATCCAAACTATTTGCCTCTGTGCGATAAAGAATCACATTCATACCACCTTTTGCGTAAATAAGCTTCTTCTAGATTTTCTTCACAATTTTTTTGTGATTATTTTATAATGATGGCCTCGAGTTACAGTTTTCCCCAGTCCTGATAAGACAGCTTCTGTCTCCACTCTGTAGAAACCTTTCATAACTCAATTAACCGATTGTTTGGAATTAAATTACCTTGCCTGGTGTGTCGGGGATAGGTGTGGCTGCACCCATACCACCCCCTCACCCCTGGAGCTCCTACTCTGCCACCTGTCCCACACCACCCCCCCCCCACAGCACCCCACCCTCACCATTCTCACCATCCTTTGTTCCCGCCAGATTTACAATCTTGCTCTCTGCTTCATGCTGACAAATGCAGTACTGTGAAAAAGTCGTAG
This sequence comes from Hemitrygon akajei, assembly GCF_048418815.1. Classification (NCBI taxonomy): domain Eukaryota; kingdom Metazoa; phylum Chordata; class Chondrichthyes; order Myliobatiformes; family Dasyatidae; genus Hemitrygon; species Hemitrygon akajei. The sequence continues at coordinate 33,368,579 of NC_133145.1, forward strand.
GCACCCTAGCTATATATTTGTGCCTTAGACTTTTGTATGGTTCTGTATCAGTTAGTACTGATGTTAGCACAGCTCCAGGAACCCAGGTTCAATGCAATCTTCTGATACTGACCCAGAGGAGTTTGCACGTTCCGGCTGTGACTACATGGGATTCCCCTGGATATCTCAGTTCCCTCCCTCATCCCAAAGACATGTGGGTTTATAGGTTTACTGGTTAATGCAAATTGCCCCTTTTGTGTTGATGATTGGAAAAATGTGGGTATTTGGGAGACTAAAATGGAATTAATGTAGGATTAATGCTCGTGGAAACTTGACGACTGGTACATACTTAATGGGCTGAAAACTTTGACTAAAAACCTTTACTCTGTTAGGTTTGGTGTTACAAGCATTGTGATATGGAAGTTCGATAAGAAAAATCATAAACAACTTAAGCAAATAATACATGATTAACTGCCTGATATAATAGTTACATCGTCCATATGAACGTTGAGTTTTAAAATAAATACTTCTCAGTCTTTGTATACTGTTTGTGTAATATCTCAACGACGCAACAAGTATAATTTTTTGATGATAAGCTATTCTTACCTGGTGTCTTCATTTCATCATTAATAAATGATAGAAGCTCCTTGCAAATGTGACAATAAGGTAGAGGCCAAGTCATGAGACTGTGGTAGATGCTGTATGCATTTTGTAGCAGGTTAGATTCTGGAGGGAAATATGGTGTCTGCAAACCACCAGACAGAAAATTAAGCAAATGTGAAAAGTCTAAATACATAATACAAAAAATAAAAATCATTTTGAAACAGCAATATTTTCAAGAAAGTGCATTTAATTGGAAAAGCATCCTATTTTCATAACTTGTAAAAATATTTTAAATTAATTAACTTATTTGTAATTTTCTACCATTTAAACATGAAATTGCAACAGAATTCTTCAGTCACTCTTCTTGATCGTCTTCTTAAATGTAGAATAATATTTTAATGTAGCAAGTTATATCGAGGGGACTTCACAGTGACCAAAACAGAGTCTAAAGAATGATAGGGGGCATTAAGTCGGATGAAAGGAAGGGTGTTTTGGAGGATCTGATGGAGAATGTTCTTATCTACCAGGTGGTATAATGGCACCATTTGTAGAGCTGCTGCCTCTGTAGCTATCAGTTTGGAATGTGCACATTTTCCTTGTGACCATGTGAGCTCCCCCTACATCTCCTGCCTCCATTGTCCCTCCATCCCAGCTCCTCCCACACCCAATAATATACAGGTTGGTTGGTTGTTGGCCATTGTAAATTGGTAGAATCAGAGGAGAATATGAGGAAAAGAGGGAATTGGTTATGGTAAGATTAGGGTGTTTGCTAGTCAACATGCACACAGTGGGCCGAATGGCCTGTTTCTCTATTGTACCTTCTCTATAATGAGAGGCTGAGAAATTGGAGAAGGAAATTACTGAAAGGACAGCCAGAAAGGAGAAGTGAAAGGAAGTTCACTGCACTGGTAATAGAAAATAGGTGTGTGAATATCTCTCAGAGAAGAAGCCATCTTAAGAAAAAAAACAAACAAAAACCGTCACTATGAAAAACTGGTTATTTTATGAATCACTCTAACTTCCTAAATTTTATGGAAGTACCATCACACAACACAAATCATCCGCTACGATGTATATCTTCAGTACTCACTCGTAATGCGGAAGAATAAAACATTAAAGCCAGTGGCACCAATAATTCATATTGACACATCTCTTGCACCTGCAAAACATTATTCATACATGTAAGACATTTTATTACCATCTGAAGTGATTTACCATTTACCAAAGCCATGTTATACAAACAAATGGGTACATAATACTTGTGCGTAAATTGACACTTATTTGTGTCTCAGTTACTCAAAGGCAGTTTTACCATTTTTAAAAAAATATGAAAGCCTAGAAAGGGTATTGTGTGATTGTGTTTTCCATTTCTTAAACAGGCAGGATGCAGGTTCATGTGTGCAAACCACATAACGGGAGGGGACTTCCTTGGTTTGTTGTGAAGATGTATTCAGAAGTTTATTACAATTTCAGGCAGAGAAGAAATTAGTTGTAGTTAGCAGTCAACCTAGCTACATGCCAATTCACCACAGGTAAAAATAATATAAATAAACGTGCAGGTCCTTATTCAAGTTACCTATATCAATCGGACCCTTGAGAGAATGTCTGAGAACAGATTCTCCCACATGTTTCCTACCTGGAAGCGGTGCACTGTGATAGGGAGCAGGTAAATATCCCTGTGAGGCACATGGAGTATAATAATCCATTTGAAATGAATGGCCTGATCTGATGCTGTAAGTTCAATCTAAAATATGATTTTAATGCTTAAATATAAAACATCAAAGTTCAGACTGGAAAATCGATGCTCTGAAATGGGGTTGTACATATTTTAGTCTGTTAAATGTTTGCTTTTGTAATGCCCATGCCAAAGCTGAAGTCACTGAGAGAGAAAAAAAATTGCAAAAGCAGATTATCTGTGCAATGTTAAAGGATCTGTACATAGTAACTTAACTTTGGGTGGAGTGACATGGGCATGAAGTAGCATGCTAGGATGGGGGAACGGGGAAGGAGGAAGGGACAATGAGAAATTGATTGGGTGATGGGAAGAGGAAACCCGCAGATCCCCAGAGCCATTGGTTATCTATATGGGGAGGCGGTGTAGGAAGATAGATGAGTCAGGGAGTATTAGGTCCACAATCAGGGTAGCTGGGCTAAGGAAGGAGGCAGGAGTCCCGATCAGCGGCAATCAGAATGGGCTGAGTCAGAGGTTACAGTCAGACCCCAGACTACAACATAAATCATTTCACTACTTTTATCACAACATGTCAACTCATTGTACCATCGCTAATAACAATGGCCCCTTAATCCGTTCTTTGCAAGTAAGAGCACAAAACATGCTTGCACATTAATGACATCATTGTGTGCACGAGACCCAGCAAGGAAATGGCATCAGGGAAGTTTTGGTGAAGCACGTCACGAAGTTCCTGACCCAATGTTGCAATGTCAGTGGTTTCACCAGGAAATGTGCAATAATAGTAAAACACAGCAAGAGTTGTGCTTCACGTGCTTTTAAAGCTCAATAATGGATACAAGTAGAGTTATACTAATCCAGGTTTGCAGCATAAGATTCTTATAAACCATGAACCATGATCCTTAAACCATGAATGCATTTGTGCTTTTGGACACTTTTTCATCTTTTGGTCCTATGGTGTTGCTTCTGTCATACTACTGTTAGTTTACTTCTTTTTGAACCTGGCTGTTAATTTCCAATCAGGACGCTGGTTCTTAACAACTTTTGATCTCTTATCATGTAGAAAATACACTACCTTTCTGTTTACCTACCAAAGTGGATGGCTCATATAATCCATTTATATCCCCCTAAAAGATGTCTTCAATTTATTCATGGCCCATATTTCCATGTCATTTTCCTTCATCAACAAATCTGAGAAGCCTTCATCCCATCATCCAAGATTAAGAACATTTTGTGATGCAGTGCCATCTGCAGTGGTATCTCATTAGTCATAAACTCCCAAGCTGAAAATGACCCTATAAATTCAACTTGTTTTCTGTGCTTTAACCAAACTTTAATTCATTCCATTGCAATATTGACAATACTTTGTTTAAACAAGTACTCAATGTTTACCAGTTATCAGTTTCAATATTGTTGCAGGATAACTCATATTATAATAATATTAATATTAATATTAATAATAATAATAGTAGTTTATAAGTCTCAAGTGGAAAATTATTTTGTTACAGCAACACTTAAAAACACACTTAGCAGTGTGCTTAATTAATAATAAATATTGAATAATAAGTGTAACATAAAATGAGTACCAAACTGCAATAATAATACATATACAAAATAATAAAAAAGAGTCTATTGTACTGTGATGTGTGTTCACTTAGAACATAGAAAACCTACAGCACAATACAGGCCCTTTGGCCCAGAAAGCTGTGCAGAACATGTCCTTACCTTAGAAATTATCTAGGGTTACCCATAGCCCTCTATTTTTCTGAGCTCCATGTACCTGTTCAGGAGTCTCTTAAAAGTCCCTATCATATCTGCCTCCACCACCGTCGCCAGCAGCCCATTCGACGCACTCACCACTCTCTGCGTAAAAAACTTACCCTTGATATCTCCTCTGTACCTACTTTCAAGCACTTTAAAACTGTGCCCTCCCATGCTAGCCATTTCAGCCCTGAGAAAAAGCCTCTGACTATCCACACGATCAATGCCCCTCATCATCTTATACACCTCTATCAGGTCACCTCTCATCCTCCATTGCTCCAAAGAAAAGAGGCCGAGTTCACTCAACCTATTCTCATAAGACATGCTCCCCAATCCGGGCAACATCCTTGTAAATCTCCTCTACACACTTTCTATGGTTTTCACATCCTTCCTATAGAGAGGCAACCAGAACTGAGCACAGTACTCCAAGTGGGGTCTGACCAGCGTCCTATATAGCTGCAACATTACCTCTTGGCTCCTAAATTCAATTCCATGATTGATGAAGACCAATGCACCGTATGCCTTCTTAACCACAGAGTCAACCTGTGTTGCAGCTTTGAGTGTCCTATGGACTTGGACCCCAAGATCCCTCTGATCCTCCACACTGCCAAGAGTCTTACCATTAATACTATATTCCATATTATTATTCCATACTATATTTTCAATAAGCATATGCATATACATATTCCATACTATATTTGACCTACCAAAATGAACCGCCTCACATTTATCTGGGTTGAACTCCATCTCTCACTTCTCAGCCCAGCTTTGCATCCTGTCAATGTCCAGCTGTAACCTCTGACAGCCCTCTATACTATCCACAATACCCCCAACCTTTGTGTCATCAGCAAATTTACTAATCCATCCCTCCACTTCTTCATCCAGGTCATTTATAAAAATCACTAACAGCAGGAGTCCCAGAACAGATCCCTGAGGCACGCCACTGGTCACCGACCTCCATGCAGAACATGAACCATTCTACAACCACCCTTTGCCTTCTGTGGGCAAGCCAGTTCTGGATCCACAAAGCAAAGTTCCCTTGGACCCTTGCCTCCATGCCTCCTTACTTTCTCAATAAGCCTTGCATGGGGTACCATATCAAATGCCTTGCTGAAATCCATATAAACTACATCTACTGCTCTACCTTCCTCAATGTGTTTAGTCACATCCTCAAAAAATTCAATCAGACTCGTAAGGCATGACCTGCCTTTGACAAAGCCATGCTGACTATTCCTAATCATATTCTGACGCTCCAAACATTCATAAATCCTGCCTCTCAGGATCTTCTCCAGCAACTTACCAACCACTAAAGTAAGACTCACTGGTCTATAATTTCCTGGGCTATCTCTAATCTCTTTCTTGAATAATGGAACAACATCCACGACCCTTCAATCCTCCAGAACCTCTCCCATCCCCATTGATGATGCAAAGGTCATCGCCAGAGGCTTAGCAATCTCCTCCCTTGCCTCCCACACATCCCATAGTAGCCTGGGGTACATCTTGTCCTGTCTCAGTGACTTATCCAACTTGATGCTTTCCAAAAACTCCAGCACATCCTCTTTCTCATCTCATGCTCAAGCTTTTCAGTCCGCTGTAAGTCATCCCTACAATCACTAAGATCCTTTTCTGTAGTGAATACTGAAGCAAAGTACTCATTAAGTACCTCTGCTGTCTCCTCTGGTTCTATATACACTTTTCCACTATCACACTTGTTTGATCCTATTCTCTCACGTCTTTTCCTCTTGCTCTTCACATACTTGTAGAATGCCTTGGTGTTTTCCTTAATCCTGTCCACCAAGGCCTTCTCACGGTCCCTTCTGGCTCTCTTAATTTCTTTCTTAAACTCCTTCCTGCTAGCCTTATAATCTTCTAGATTACCTGTTGCACAGAGATGAACTGTTGTATATGCTTATTGTATTTGATAGGAAAGATTTTCTGTTATGATCCTTGTGACAGCAGAGCTGAATGAGTCTGTTTGAAAAGGTGCTTCTTTGCTTATTCAGTAGGTCATGGAGAGGATGTGACTGCTTGTCCATAATGGTAACAAATCATGCTGGTGTTCTAGTACTCATTTATGCAGCATGTTTACTGAGAGGCCAGAAGAAAATCAACAAACACATGGGTAAGGTAGAGCATTACTTATTGTGGTTATGACATCAACTAAAAACTATGAACCATCGAAAATAAGCATTCTGCGGTGAACCATTTACCAAGAATTTTCACGCAGACCTTACAGGAAGGTATACCTGATTCAAAGTGTTGCTTATCACTGAGCTGCAAATTTGCAACCAGTTTGCATTTGAAGATAAAGGCACATTAGCATATGTGCAGAATACGTGCCCCACAATATATTCAAACTTACAGCAGCAAGTCCAGCTTTGCACCTAATTTCAAATTGGGAAAATTTATTTCTGTATTTCAGTTACTTTCAAAACATCGGTACACGGATGAAAGCAAAATGGAGGCCTATGTGGGAGGAAAGGTTACATTGATCTTGGAGTAGGTTAAAGGGTTGTCACAACATCACGGGCCAAAGGGACAGTTCTCAGCTGTACTGCTCTATGTTTTGTGTTCATATAACTTTGTAATTATTAAGGTTTGTTTGTTCTCAGTGATATGAAACTATTTGGCCTGGATTATGGTGACAAGAATAATACAATGTTAGGTTATGAAAGATCAAGAAACTAATTTAGATGGGCAAGAGTTCGCGAACGAAGTTTGGGAATTTAAATACAAAGCAAAAAAAAATGAACATTTGTGACAGTGACCATGAAAGTTATGAATAGTCACCAGAAACAAGCTCATCTAGTTCTTCGACACCTTAAAAAAAAAGAAAATCAGCAGCCCTTAATTGGAAAAACCCTGGCCCCAACTTTTGATTTTTCTTCTGAAATGGTTCAGCATATTCTGAAATTCAAGAAGAAACTATCTCATCAGTTGCCCCAGAAGAAACAAGAAATGGGAGCTCCATCTGTGAAGATGAACTATCAGTTAAAGGTAACACCAACAACATCAGCAGCAGCACCAACACCACCAGCAGAAATGTTCAAAATCAAGGTATAGTTATTATCCAGGTATATATATTACCATATATTACTTTGAGAATCAATTTCTTGGAGGTGCTTACAAGGAAATTAAAGAAACGTAATAAAATTTTTTGACAAACTCTACATAAAAAAATGAAGACTGACTATCACAAATGTGCAAATAAAAATTAATACAGTAAACAAGTTGACAGAGAGTCTGCAGGTAGTATAGCAGTTTGCACCTGTTGCTACCTTTAAGGAGTTTGCATGTTTTCCCCATGACCCTGTGGGTTTCCTCTGTGTGCTCCAGTTTCTGCCTACAGTCCAAAGACTACAGTTGGTAGGTTAATTGGTCATTGTAAATTGTCCCCTGATTAGGCTACGATTAAATTGGTGGATTGTTGGGTGGCACGGCTCGAAGGACTGCAAGAGCCGATTCCACACTATAGCTCAACAAATAAATAAATAATTGCCATTGAAGTTATCCATGTTAGTTCAGGAGCCTGATGAATGGAACTAGAGCAGCGACACTAACACAATGCTCTTACTATGCTCTTGCACATGGCTCTTCACAGCAGCGAGCCATAGTTACACCTAAGTCAACAAAATGAAGATGAGAATATTCATTTCTAACTGGTACATTTCTCAATTTCACAGTGATTCAACACTTAACATTCAGATGCTGGTAAATCATTATTTATCTTGACAAATTCATCTGAAATGACCTTAGTTTTCACTGCAGACTCTATCGACCACATCAAATTTGACAGAATGGTTGTCCAACATCAAGCCAGTGCTGAACTTTCCCACATCTGAACACTAACAGCTACTATTTTCCCTATGACAGAACTGTTCATGTAGCTTCTTACGCATATTTGTTTTTGTCTGTTATTTCGGCAAAAAAAGCCCCAGATTAGTAATCACAGAATGTAGCCTTGATCATTATTTCTCTAAATTCTTGTACACCAGATATCTTGGTCTAAATTGGTAATTATCAAGTGAAAACATCAGATGACTAATGTAAAACTTGTTTTATAAATTTACAAACCTCAGGTTCAAGCCTCCAATGAAAAATTCATTTCATGATGCCCAACAACAAGCAAAATACTGCTTGTGAGACAGATTTGGAACTCTGCCTTTTAAAGATACATGTGAGCGTAACATCAAACTAGTACTTTGTTTCATTTCTTGATTAACACGCTATAAATTTCACCGGTCAAATCTCCTAATTTCAGAGTTAGAAAATCCCCCAAAACCTCCCTGATGCTGATGTTTTATTATGCTTACCTCTTTAGTTTTGAGCAAAATCTTTTCAATCAAGATTAAGAAGCTCTGGGGATCTCTGCTTACAAGTTCTTCCAGGCTCCAACGGTTCACACAGAGCCCAGCTGAAAAAGAAAAGCAGGTTTATTCACAGTATAAGAACAGGAATAACTCCTTGCATTAACTTTCTGGGATCAATTGTAATTGTCCCTTTGAATGGAAATGAAAGAAAAATGGAAGATATTGCCATAAGACCATTCAATATAGGATAAAATTTAGGCCATTCAGTCCGTTGATTTTGCTCTGTCATTCCATCATGGTTGATTTATTATCCCTCTAAACCCAGTTCTCCTGCTTTCCCTCTATGACCTTTGACACCCTGCCTAATCAAGATCCAATCAACCGCTGCTTTAAATACTGTATAACCAATGACTTGGCTTCCACAGGCACTTGTGGCAAAGAATTCCACAGATTCACCACCCTCTGGTTAAAGAAATTCCCTCTCATTTCTGTTCCAAAGGGACATCCTTCTATTCTGAGGCTGTGCTGTTTTGTACTACACTTCCTGACTATAGAAAGTCTATCTAGGACTTTCAATATTTGATAGGTTTCAAAGAGGTCTCCTCACGGTTCTAAACTCCAGTGAGTACAGGCACAGAGCCATCAAACACTCCTCATACGTTAACCCTTTCATTCCTGGTGGAGTCGTCGGGGTGCCGTCATGACAAGCTTTTTGCACTGATCTTCTAATGGTGATCGCTCATCGTACGGCGTGTCTTGGGCATCTGAAACCTGGCAGAGCCCATCCCTCTCCAGGTTTGTTTTTTTTATGAGGTCGAGTTGCTAGCCCAACGCTTGACCCAGCACGGATAGGGAGCGTGCAAGGGTGTCGGCTGGATTCGAACTCGGGACCTCTTGCCCCGAAGTCCTGCGCTGATGTACCACCAGCCGTATAGTACAGTCTGACCAATGCCTTATATAGCTTCAGCATTGCATCCTTGCTCTTATATGCTAGTCCTCTCAAAGTGAATGCTAATATTGCATTTGCCTTCCTTACAACTGACTCAACCTGCAAGTTAACCTTTAGGGAATTCTGCGCAAGGACTCCCAAGTCCCCTTGCACCTCTGATTTTGTAATTTGCTCCTCTTTTAGAAAATAGTCAATGCCTATATTCAGCAGCTCACCAGAATACTCTGTCCTAAGCCAGTATTTCAACCTTTCCCCAGATGTAGCCCATTTTCAAAAATCTTTCCTCTCCTCGGGAAGCTCTGGGCTTTTATGTGTTGGGTTTGCTAGCTGCATGCCCAGCCCTCCTCCTTTTGCAACTGGGTATGACAGATTTTACCACATACTTCCCGACACTATATTCCATCTGCCACTCCTTTGCATATTCTCCAAATCTGTCTGAGTCCTTCTGCCAACTCTCTGCTTCCTCAACACTACCTGTTCCTCCTCTCATCTTTGTATCGTCCACAAACATGGCCGCGGACAAGCTTTGCATCCTGGTTGATTCTCATTTCCAGCAGCTTCAATATGTAAACTGGTTATCAAGATCCTGCCCATCCTTTATCTTCAGGTAGCCTCTCCCAGTGATGGTCACCAGATAAGCAGGAGCCAAACAGGTGTCTTGTTCATTCCCATTTTTAATGCTTCTATCACTAATCACTGCACCTTCTGATACCCATACGCCAAGGAATCCCCCCCAAATATCATTCTCTCTTTAGCTCTTAAGACTCACATTAAAACTTAGCTCATTTAACAATTTTTATTAAAATGCCACTATTACTTTATGAAAACACATGTTAGGTGACACTATAGGACATATATCTAAACTAATGTATAACATTTGCTGCTTAATGCCCAAGAATAACACAGCCAGGTTTTAAGGCTTGATGAATTCTTCTCATTATCATCAGCTAATTGCAGATGAATTGCTGCCCGGTGGTGTAGTGGCATTAAGTATGGGACTAGGAGGCATCTGGTCCAGAGTTTGAATCTGGCTGGATCCTTTCGTGCTCTCCATCTATGCTGAGTTTTGCTTTGGGCTAGCAACTTGGCCTCGTAAAAAAACAAACAAATGCTAAAAAATGGCAAAAAAAAAGTGCTGCTCAAGGTGCAAAAAGGAATTGCAGACAAAGCTCGAGTCTTAGAGCAACTGAAACTAATAGGACAGCCTTTCCTTAACATCAAAACTCCTTGGTTTCACCTTTAAAATAAAACTGTTTGATCAAATCAACAGAAGTGGCAGAATACATGTTACTTTAAATCTATGTAATGCTTCATCTTTTGGAAATTTGATGATTACTACTGATTTGGGATCATTTAGGGAAAAGGTTTATTTTGTCATGGGGTAATACCAAGAAGTAATGACTTGATGCATGCTTAAAAATTTGTCTATTTTCAAATATAACTATGTTGAAAATTGCACTTCAACCCATTTCCCATTTTCCACACAGATGGTCAAATGCAACCCAATAGTTACAGTGCTGAGTAATTAATGTAGCCCAGAGTAGTCTTACTTACCATCAAGACACTAATTATAGACTTCATTACCGGAGGTTTAGAGCTAAATTTACACTGTTTTTGTCCTTTGGAATGCATTTATTAACATCCTTAAGTGAAAATATTCATCATGTTTGCTGTTTTCCTTTACCAGTCTCAAAATAATGACAATAAGTATATATATATATATATGCTGTATATATATAGCATTAAATAAGCAGTGCAAAAGAGCAGGAAAATACTGAAGAAGTGTTTATGGGTTAATTGTCCATTCAGAAATCTGATGGCAGAGGCTAAGAAGCTGTTCCTGAAATCTTGAGTATGTGTCCTCAGGCTCCTTACCTCCTGGTAGAAATGAGAAGAGAGTACGACCTGGGTGATGGTGTGGTGAATTACATATACCCGTCTGGACATGCCCCCTCTGCTGACTACTCCTGTGGCTCCTCCCACAGGTGATTGGGGACTCCGCCCTGGCCTCAGTCTCCAGGATGCAGTGTGGTGGTCAATTGCTGCTTGTTCTTTCTTCCAGCCAATAAAAGCCTATATCTCGCCTCAGGTCTCCGAGAGTTATTGATGGTGCATCAGATGGAGTTCCTTATGAAGGGTGCTGCCTTTTTGAGGGTCACCTTTTGAAGGTGTCCTCGATGCTGAGGCTTGGGCGTGTTGGGGAGGAAGCATTAAGAAGAGGGACGCCTCACGTCTTAATAAGCTGGTAAGGAAGGCGGGCTCTGTCGTGGGCAAAGTACTGAAGAGTTTAACATCGGTAGCTGAGCGAAGGGCGCTGAGTAGGCTACGGTCAATTATGGATAACTCTGAACATCCTCTACATAGCACCATCCAGAGACAGAGAAGCAGTTTCAGTGACAGGTTACTATCGATGCAATGCTCCTCAGACAGGATGAAGAGGTCAATACTCCCCAATGCCATTAGGCTTTACAATTCTACCGCCAGGACAAGAACTTTTTAAAAGCTATTATTAATGCTTTTTGAGACGGTGATTTAGATGCATATCATATTTTTTTTTTACTGAGTTAAGTATTGTATGTAATTAGTTTTGCTACAACAAGTGTATGGGACATTGGAAAAAAAGTTGAATTTCCCCATGGGGATGAATAAAGTATCTATCTATCTATCTGTCTATCTATGATGGAGCTGACCGAATTTAGAACTTACTGCGGGCTATTTTGATCCCATGCAGGGGCTCCTCCACACCAGACAGTGATGCAACCATTTAAAATGCTCCCAATGGTACATCTGTAGAAATTTGTGAGTATCTTTGGTAACATACCAAATGTCCTTAAACTGCTAATGAAATGCCGCTGTCATGCCTTCTTTGTAATTACATCAATATGCTTGACCCAGTATAGATCTTAGGCGATGTTAACACCCAGGAACTTGAAACTGCTCACCCATTCCATTTCTTTCTGCTCAATGAGGACTGGAGAGTGCTCCATCCACTTACCCTTACTGAAATCCCCAGTCAATTCCTTGGCTTATTGACATTGAGTGCAAGGTTGCTGAGACACCACTCAACTAGCTAATCTATCTTGCTCCTCTACACTTCCTCATCACCATCTGTAATTCTGCCAACAATCCAACAATAGTTGTGTCAACAGCAAATTTATAAATTGCGTTGGAGTTGTGCCGATTCATACAGTCATGAGTGTAGAGAGAACAGGGCAGTGGGCTAAGCACGCATCCTTGAGGTGTGCTAGTGTTGATCCAGATTACTGTGTGTAGAAAAAGTACTTGATATCTTCACAAAAATCTCAAAAAGTCTTAAACCAAAAACCAGACTATTGTAATTATTGTTATAACATTCCCTGTTGCAATGTAGAGATACACCAGCCAATCTATGCAAATATAAAAATCTTGCAAATGGTGATGAAGTACTGTTCAAATTAATCACGAGGGCCTAAGATAACTTAGTCAAGGATTACGGTACTTCAAGTTATCTTTTTCATCCAACTGACATAATAAACATCAGCTTGACATCTCATTCAAATGATTGTACCTCAGGCACATCAATGCTCCCTCATCACTGTATTTGGCTATTAGACAACCGGCTCACTGATTTGGAGGGGAACATTAACTCACAACATCCTTATTCAGTGTGGTACTGCTGAGACAAGGCAGCAATTTAAACCTTGTTCTATTATGAAAACAAGAAAATATGAAGAATACAAATTATTTCACTAAATGTGAAAAATTAGCCCTGCAAAACTCTACTTTCCATATTTTATTTTGTAAATTAATAAAGGATTGGTATTCTAGAAGCATTTCTTTATCACTATCCAAACTTGCAATTTGTCTTTACCACTCTCTGACATTAGACCAAATCATGTATAGCTTATGCATGGTAGATAGTGAGAGATATTGCAGGGTCAGATGTGTTCCTAGAAAAGGAGAGGATGTCTACATTAAAATAGAAATATGAATTAACATTGTGTATAGCATTTGGTAAACGTGGCCTTTTATCACTGGCAATCAAAAAGCATTTAGCAAACAGTCGTAACACTGATAATTAGTATCACACATCATTTCAATAAAGAAAATACATCATCCGGTTCCCATCTTACACCCACAAAGAGTGTGATTAATCAGAGTATAATGAATGCATATTCACTGAGAGACTTAAGAATATTATTAATTTTCTGAAAAACATCTACAACAGAATATCACAATTGCTAATGTAGTTAACTGAATAGTATTGGTTTAATTTACACACTTTTAAACAACATTTTTCATCACTATCTTTAAGAATTTCAGAATGTATATTGTATACATTCCTCTGACATTAAATGTATCTTTTGACCTATTGTTATCTGAATTTAATGATAGATTATCAATATTGATTATGTGAAAGGCTACGTTCTGACGAAAGCCACTGGTTTAGCATTTGCCATAAAGTATATCTTCATGGCATTAGAGTCACATAAAGAAAGAAAAATATAAAGAGTGGCGAGGGGATATAGATAGAGAGAAATATTGCAGGGCCATTTGTGTTCTGAAAAATAGATGGCTGAACAAGCTTAGAGAGGGACAAAAAGAAAATGGGAATGTTAGATACAGTAAATAAAGAAGGACAGTCAATAAAGTGCTACAATATGTTGTCAAATCAGTAAATGAAAGATTCAGGACATATTATAACCTGTTTATTATATTTTGGCCAAGATTTCAGAGTCAAAGTCCAACAGGTTTTAGAGAGAGTACAGAGGAGATTTACTAGAATGTTACCTGGCTTTCAGCACCTAAGTTACAGAGAAAGGTTGAACAAGTTAGGTCTTTATTCTTTGGAGCGTAGAAGGTTGAGGGGGGTCTTGATAGAGGTATTTAAAATTATGAGGGGAATAGATAGAGTTGACGTGGATAGGTTTTTTCCATTGAGAATAGGGGAGATTCAAACAAGAGGACATGAGTTGAGAGTTAAGGGGCAAAAATTTAGGGGTAACACGAGGGGGAACTTCTTTACTCAGAGAGTGGTAGCTGTGTGGAATGAGCTTCCAGTAGAAGTGGTGGAGGCAGGTTCGATATTGTCATTTTAAAAAAATTGGATAGGTATGTGGACAGGAAAGGAATGGAGGGTTATGGGCTGAGTGCAGGTAGGTGGGACTAGGTGAGAGTAAGCGTTCGGCACGGACTAGAAGGGCTGAGATGGTCTGTTTCCGTGCTGTAATTGTTATATGGTTATAGGTTAAAGGACAGCTTCTATCCCACTCTTATAAGACTATTGAGCAGTGCCCTTTTATGATCAGATTGACTGGTGCAAAGAAAAGTTTACCTGAAACAGCATTACAGGCACATAGCATCATATAAGCAGCATTCTCAGGAAAAAAACATCAATTATACACAATCTGACAAGAAAAATACAATTATAATTTTTAAAAAAGCTCTATTTTGTGTAAAGTGATCAAAGTGATCATGGTGGTGCTAATCTGCAATGATTATAGTTGTGCTGGTTGGTTGTGGAACTGAATGGCTGGAGGACAGGAACATGTTCTTCAACCTGGTGATGTGGGACTTCAGACTTCTTTGCTTCCTACTGACCAGCAATGCAGGAAGAAGGCAACAGTGCAGGTGGTTGGGGTCTTTTATGATTGATGTTGCTTCTTGGGATAACACCTCCTATAAAATCTACTAGTGGTGGGAGGGATGTTGCCTTGCCTAATGTGGAATGTGGAAAAGGTGGAATTAGTGCTTGAGAGAAACTTTAAACTTCTTTCATTTGCATATTTACCAGACCTATGCTAATTAAAATGGTCACTCATCGAGTAAACACTTGTTAATTTAGACTTCCAAACCAGCACCGCTATCTCACTGCAGAACATGTGATCCAATGAAGAACTATTGCTCTTTGTTTACCTCTACTTTCCACTTAACACAAGCTTAAATTGTACTAAATTATCAAATTCTGCTAGTCTTCTTCTCAGCTCTTGCATGGCATAAAGAACACTGAATGCGCATCATGAATGAAACATATTCTTTTCATTTTCACTGCAGTTTTCATTGACTGGACTGTTCACAATGAGGAACTGTGTGGTGAGATGCCATTTTGCATTCATTATTACTTTGCACATGGGGATTTCTTGGCTTTGACAATATTATCTGAAAGTTGTGGGAAGAAGAGATTAGGCATTTCCCTCATATAAGGGAAAGGGAAACCAGTGTGTCATCCTCAACCAGATTCATGGTTCCTATAGTTACAGTTTTATTGCTGCTGAGTAAATTCCCTCACTTTTTGCCTACAGAGCAAGCAAACAGATAACTGAATAATAATACATTTTCAAAATGTTCATGTGGTTAAGTTTGAAGTCCAGCCTTTTTAGATATGCTGAATGTATTATCTTAAGTCAAATTTGTGAGTGTTATTAAATTTAAACAATCAATCAATCCACTAAAAACTTGACATGGCAAAACTTTATTGAATTTTATACCCAGATAAATGGCTGCTAGATCAGCTGACACAAGAACAACATAGAATTAAATAGGCCAATGTAAAGCCTTCATGTCAAATTGTTGTTCTAGAAATGAGCAGGGGTTCAGTTTGAACTATTTAAATTTTGGTTGTGCCCCTTCTCTTACACTGATGATTGCATTGTAGGGATTACAATCCTTCATATGAAGGCAGCACATGCTCAATGTAATCTAAACTTTTACATAAAGAATGGAGATGGAGGTCTAACAAAGTGGATTAAAATAATTAAAGAATCTAGCACGTCATCATAATGTCACTTAGGCAGTTTGAGGGTGAAGTTACATGACATATTGTTAAGATGTCATATAAATCTAAAATTTAATAGTTCCTGGTATTAAGGTTTTTGGTAAAATAAAACGTCCTTGGAGATAAGATAAAGATCAGCTTTCCTCCGAGTGGTGACCCAAGTAGATAGACTGGTGAAGAAGGTGTGTGGTGTACTTAAGACCATAAAAGACAGGAACAGAATTAGGCTGTTTGGCCCATTGAACTTGTTCTGCCATTCCATCTGAATTATGATCCATCTCAAGCCCATTCTCTTGCCTTCTCTTCATAGCCTTTAACACCCTTGCTGATCAAGAACCTATCAACCTCTGTTCTAAATGAACGATGTGATCTCCACAACCATATGCAATAATGAATTCCACAGTTCACCACCCTCTGGAAATTCCTCCCTCATCTCTGTTCATCCTTCTTTTCTGAGACTTTGCCCTCTAGTCTTAGATTCCCCTGTTATAGGAAACATCCTCTCCACATCCACTCTAACTAAGCCTTTCAATATTCAATAGATTTCAATGAGATTCTCCCTGATTCTTCAAAATACCTGTGGGTGGATGAAGGCCCACAGCCATCAAATGATCCTCATACATTTACCATTTCATTCCCAGGATTATTCTCGTGAACCTCCTGTGGACCCTCTCTAATGCTAGGGCATTCTTTCTTAGCTAAGGGGGCTCAAGGCTTGCTTTTGTTGGATGGGGCACTGAGTAAATTGGAAGACTGGTTTATTATTGTCACGTAGAAAGGAACAGTGAAAAACGTTATTTTGTATGCCATCCTTACAAATCATTTCACCACATCAGTACATCGAGGTAGTACAGGGGCAAAACAAAAACAGAATGCCAAATACAGTGTTACAGTTACAGAGAAAGTGCAGTGCAGACAGACAATAAGGTACAAGGCTACCACAAGATAGATTAGGAGGCCAAGATTCAATCTTATCATTAATGGGTACTGTCAATAGTCTTATAAGCAGCATGGTGCCTTTGAGCCTGATGGTACGTATTCCTGGGCTTTTGTATCTTCCACCCCATGGGAGGGGAAAGAGGGGAAAATGTCCAAGGTGGGCAGGGTCTCCGATTATGTTGACTGCTTTATCAAGGCAGTGGGAGTTGGGATGCCATGTTACAACTGTACAAGACAGCAACAAGACCATGCCTGGAATATTGTCTGGTCACCGTGCTATAGGAAGGATTTGACTGAGCTAGAGCAGGTCCAGAAAAGATTCAAAAAGATGATGCAGTGACTGAGGAGCTTGAGTTATAAGGAGAGACTGGACAAGGTGGGATTGTTTACTAGGGAGCAAAGGAGGTTGAGAGGAGATTTTATAGAAACTTAAAATATCATGATAAGTTGGATTGTAATACAATATTTCCTAGAGTAGGGGTGTCTAAAATAGAGGGCATATGCTTAAGGAGCATAAAGATTTAAAGAGGACATAAGAAGCATGTTTTTCACACAAAAGTATGGTGGGAATATAGAATGAGCTGCCAGACGAATTGTTAGAGGTATGTACAATTGCAAGATTGACAGTCATTTGCACAAGGATGTGGATAGGAAAGGTTTAGATGGATAAAGACCAAATGTAGATAGATGGGAATAGCTCAAGAAGACATCTTGACAGCATAAATGAGTTTGGCCAAAGGACCAGTTTCTGCATTTTATGACCCCATGACACTAATGGAATTGGCTCAAGGTAAGGCTGGGAAATCTACCACTGAGCCTGTGTCTGGTTATGTTGGCACAGCTCAGCGAGCCCACTAGTTCTTAAAGGAAGAAACATCCATGTAGAGAGGCTTGTAATTTCATGCTCTTGTAATTTATTGCTATTTATTTATATTTGCATTTACACAGTTGTTGTCTTCTATGCTCTACGTGATCTTTCATTGATCCTGCTATAGCTACTGAGTGCATCTGCAGGAGAAAGAATCTCAGGTAATACTATTAATAATACTACTTACTTTATTTTCAATGTGCAAACTTAGTTCCTCATGTTTAGTCATGAGTTGATTTGTTATTTAATTCTTTCCTAAATATACTTAAGGACTGTCTCTAAACAAGGTTGGGGTTTGAGGATATGTGGCCAATGAGCTCAATTGGCTCTTTGGTCATTGAAAGTTCCAATTCATTAAATTTCATTCCTCCTGATGCCTTAAGGCATAACTAGAACCAACATCTCAGCAGCAAGGAACTAGTTGAAAAAAGTTTCACAATTTTTCACCACAGCCTATTCATAATCAAATTCAGCTCATTCACAAATAACTATTTACAGTACATTGTGATGAATTCCCTATAACAGAAAATGGTGTGTCTCATTCAGGTTCATCTACCTGGAGAACAGCTCTTCATATTACAATCCAATGTGATAAAGATCAAAATTCAGTGTCTATATTGGCCTCATTCCAAAAGAAGCAATGTTGACAGCATCTTTCAAAGCCTAGTTAATATGTTGAGAAGAAATAGAACACTAGAATACTAAAATAGGATCAGGAGTCTTCCATCTGGTCCATCAAACCTGCACCTCCACTCTTTATGAGTACAGATGATATCCCAGTCCTCATCTCTTCTCTTGAGCCAGAGACCCTTAACCCTGAATCTCTTGATCTTTCAAAAATGTATTCACTTCTTTAAACACCTCCAGTGATCAAGTCTCCACAATCTCCTTGGGTGGGAAGTTCCAGTGTTTCACCTGCCTCTACCAGAAGAAATTCGTATACACCTTAACTTCAAATTACTGCCCCCTAATCTTGCAAGTATGTCTTCTTGCTTGAATGGAAGCATCTCCACAATAACCCTGTCAAGCTCTCTGAGGGTTTTCTTCTCCCTATTACAATAAGATCTCCATTCATTCTGCCAAGCTCCAAAAAATATGGATCCACCTTCTTCAATGGGCCATGATAGGACATTCCTTTCATCCCAGGTATTTGCCTCGTGAATCTCATTTGACTGCCTCCAATTCTACCATGTCTTTTCTTAAATAAGGAGTGCACAGTTTTCCAAGCATGGTTTCACCAGTACCTTCTACAATTGAAACAATACCTCCCAATTTCTAAACTCCAATCCCATGATGATAAATAATCATTTGCCTTCCTAACTATTTGCAGCATTGACTGTTAACGTCTGTATTCCATGTACAAGAACTCCTTGGTCGCTCTGTACTTCACTCATTTGTAATTTCTGTTTACACAATAGTCTGCCTTTTGATTCCTCTTACTGAAGTGCATGATCTTATATCTTTCTGTATGAGGAACATCTGGCAGCTCTTGGGCTGTACACCCTGGAGTTCAGGAGAATGAGGGCGGATCTCATAGAAACATTCCGAACATTAAAAAGCCTGAACAGATTAGATATGGCAAAGTTATTTCCCATGGTAGGGGATTCTAGGACAAGAGGGCACAACTTCAGGATTGAAGGACGCCCTTTTAGAACTGAGATGTAGAGAAATTACTTTAGTCAGAGGGTGGTATATCCGTGGAATTTGTTGCCACAAGTGGCTGTGGAGGCCAATTCATTGGGTATATTTAAGGCAGAGATAGATAGGTTCTTGATTAGCCAGGGCATCAAAGGGTATGGGGTGAAAGCAGGGGAGTGGGGATGACTGGAAGAATTGGATCAGCCCATGATTGAATGGTGGAGACTTGATGGGCCGAATGGCCTACTTTTGCTCCTATATTTTGTGGTCTTATAGTCTTAAACCCTGCCATTTTTTCAGCTATTCACTTAATCTATCCACATCCTGTTATTTGGAAATTGACAACTACCAAGCTTACTGAAGCTAGGCTTTCCTCATCTTTTGAAAAAAGTACATCAATATTTAAGTAACTGACAGTCAATCTGTGATTTGTAAGAACACTGACAACATTCCGTGATGTTGTGAAATTTAACATTTCAAAATGTTACTCTAGGACTCATTGTCTGGAAATTAATGCGGTCGTCATTTCCACTTGCTATGTAATTTCTGTTTAAAAACTTGCATTAATGAGACTGTAAAAATTTTTGCAAGAAGTGAAGCAAGATAGATTATTGATGATAAAATAAATAAACGTACTATGCCAATTTCAGATTATTGATAGCTTAAAATCTAAGGAATTTAAAGATAATAGACCAACTTGAGCTGGTCTCACCACATCACTGTGACATGCATCTCTGGGCTCCCACCCACTCTTTCCTACTTGGAGTCTGTTTGTGAGGGCTCAGCGACTATGATGGAAGGTGGCATCCGTCATTAAGAACCGCCACCACACAGGACATGCCCGCTTCTCTTTGCCACCATCAGGAAGAAGGTACGGAGGCCTGAAGGCACGCAGCTAACGATTCAGGAACAGCTCCTTCCCCTCTGCCATCCGATTTCTGAATGGACATTGAACTCTGGAACACCACTTCACTACCTTTTTTTTAATTTCCTACTTTTTGCACTACTTATTTGTTTAACTATTATATTGTTTACTGTAAGGTACAGTTTTCTTTTTCTCTCTATTGTCATTCTGTGCAATGTACTGCTGCTGCAAAGTTAACAAATTTCACGTCATGTGCCAGTGATATCCAACCTGGTTCTGATTCATACTGAGTAGTTTGCAGCAGCATGACAAGTGCTACCTATCAAAGTGGGAAGGAGTTTCAACTGTGGTTGAAACTGAGAGTGAAGTCATGCAAGCTCAGCTGTTATGGTGGTATTTCCAACGTCCAACATGTCCAACAGCAGATATTCACAATAGCTGAGGGAAAACCACCAGTGACTTGGCAGTGATATCATAGACCACTTTTCTCAAGATTGCTTTCTCCACTATTTCCCCATTTTTCCCCATTCGGCCAAACAACCAGCTGTGCTGCCAACCACATCAGAAAGATGCGATGTGTCATTGACAATTCCAGGATGCGAAGGGTCATCTTTCGAATCCATCTGTAACCTCCTCCACTGAGAACCAGAGATCTTCCACCAGGCCTGCCTCAGCCAGGGGGGTAGCAGTGATTAAGCACACCATCGCAGATTTCAAAGCTAAGCTGCGCAGTGGTGCTGCCAACGTCACTGCCTCTCTCCCAGATGAGCTAAGTCTTTTTTATGCTCAGTACGAGATTTCCAACACAGAGCCGCTGAAGCGACCTCCACCTTGGTCATCTCTGAGGCTGAAGTACGCAGGTGTTTCCAACGAGTGGACAGTCGCAAGGCTGTAGGACCAGACAGCATCCCAGGGCGAGTACTCAGGATGTCCACAGCACAACTGGCAGGTGTGTTTACAGACATTTTTAATCTCTCCCTCTCCCAGTGTAGAGTGCCCTCCTGCTTCAAAACATCCACCATTTTTCCTGTACCTACAAATACCAAGGTAACATGCCTGAATGACTGGCATTGTGTCGCACTCACCTCAATAATAAGCAAATGCTTTGAGAGGCTAGTAAAGGACTATATCTGCAGCATGCTACCACCCACACTGGGCCCCCTATAATTCGCCTACTGACACAATTGATAGACAGATAACGCAATAGCCACAGCTCTACACACCGTCCCTACACATCTGGAGAAGGACGATGCTTATGTGAGAATGCTGTTCTTGGACTATAGTTCAGCATTCAACACCATAGTTCCCTCCAGGCTTGACAAAAAGCTCAGAGACCTCAGCCTTCACCCTGCCTTGTGTAGCTGGATCCTGGACTTCCTGTCAGATCACTGGCAGGAGGGAAGAATAAGCTCGCTCACCTCTGCCCTTCTGACCCTCAACACAGGAGCCCCTCAGGGCTGTGTCCTAAGCCCCCTCCTTTACTCTCTGTATACCCATGACAATGTCACCACCCACAACTGCAATCTGCTAATTACATTTGCTGATGATACTATATTGATTGGCCTTATCTCAAATAATAATGAGGCAGCCTACAGAGAAGAAGTCATCAACTTGACACAGTGGTGAAAAGAAAACAATCTCTCCCTCAATGTGGCAAAAACAAAGGAGCTGGTTGTGATCTACAGGAAGAATGGAGACAGGCTAACCCCTACTGACATCAATGGAAATGGATTTGGGGTTGAGAGGGTGAACAGCTTTAAGTTCCTTGGCATACACATCATCAAGGATCTCACTTGGTCTGTACATACCGGCTGTGTGGTGAAAAAAGCACAACAGTGCCTCTTTCACCTCAGACGGCTGAAGAAGTTTGGCATGAGTCCCCAGATCCTAAGGACTTTCTACAGGGACACAACTGAGAGCATCCTGACTGGCTGCATCACTGCCTGGTATGGGATCTGTACTTCCCTCAATCGCAGGACTCTGCAGAGAGTGGTGTGGACAGCTCAGCGTATCCGTAGATGTGAACTTCCTACTAATCAGGATATTTACAGAAACAGCTGTGTAAAAAGGGCCCAAAGGGTCATTGGGGACCCAAGTCACCCCAACCACAAACTGTTCCAGCAGCTACCATCCGGGAAACAGTATAGCAGCATAAAAGCCAGAACCAACAGGCTCCGGGAGCAACTTCTTCTATCAGGCCATTGGGCTGATTAATTCACACTGATATAATTGTACTTCTATGCTATATTGACTTTCCTGTTGTACATACGATTTATTACAAATTACTAGAAATTGCACATTGCACATTTAGACAGAGACGTAACGTAAAGATTTTTACTCCTCACGTATGTGAAGGATGTAAGAAATAAAGACAATTCAATTCAAGTGGAATAGAACAAGCAAAAACGCCAGGAAGGCAGGCGAGAGCAGAATGCAAAAGGTGCATGCAAAAAAGAGAGCTTTGAATTATATCCTTGCTCGGAATATTTACGTTGTGATGGCTTTCATGTCTGAATTGTGGCTGAGAGGATACAGCGATGGTTAGTAGAAGAGGGAAGATAAGGAGAATGAGCTGCTGATTGAGAATCTGGGGTTGAAGGTTTGAGTTTGATTTTGTTCTTTATGAGCAGCATTGCCAGAAAGAAAGGTCTGACATTGCAGACACCCTTTCTCTTCCATTGCCTCCTTCACCTCCTGTTCCTTAGCTTCCTCTCTGTTGTATCTTAACAAGGTTTGTTCCTTCACAGTAACAAATCTGTGGCACGTGCAACCATCATTGCCAAAGGCAACCTAATGGACTAGAAGAGGGTTTCCCTTGAGTGCTTTATTTAGAGCACATCATTCCACAGCTAATCAATATCAACAAATTTGTTGTGATATGATTGAAAGCACTGTAATCTGAGTAGAGTTTTTCTGTTAATAGCTCTTCTTGCCCAGAAACCAGTCTTTATACATTGTCTTAAATTCATTTGGAGCAGCATAATACCACAGATTGACAGCATTCATGGCTGTTGCCTGGGTAAGAAGCATTCAACCACATGAGCCTATGGTCATTGTGTCAGTGGAATATCCTTCAGCACCAACATGTAGTGCACACAAATTGACGTGTATTTAGTCAATGGCTATCTCACACCATGGGGGTGTCACAAAACCCTCCATGATCATGCCATCAATTTTACTCCACTTGATAGCATAGCAGTTAGCGTGACACGATTACAGGATGGGTTGTTGAAGTTGGGAGTACAATTCTGACATCATCTGTAAGGAGTTTGTACGTTCCTCCCTGTGAATGCATGAGTTTCCTCTGGGAGCTCCGTTTCAGCCCACCGTCCTAAAACCTACTAGTTGTTAGGTTAATTGGTCATTGTAAATTGTCCTCTGATTTGGCTGGGGTTAAATTGGTGGGTTTCTGGCTGGTGCGGTTCATTGGGCCTCTAAATAAATAAATAATACCAATCCTACACTAATCGCATTTTTTCTTCCACATTCCCATTAGCCCCTGCACACATAAATAAGTTAGAGTGGCCAGTTAACATATTATCTCACACTTCTGTTCCAATGCATATGTGCTAAATAAATAAGTCCGAATCTGAAGAATGGCTCCCTGCGCAGTCACAGAAAATAGTGTTGCGGTCACACAGCTGCCCTTCTCCCGCCTCCTCTAGCAACTACTCCCAACATACATGACCACCCATTCATTCCCAATGCCAACTTGGATGCCTTGACTGTGAGCAAACTCTCTGAAGCCTTGAAGTTAGCAAAATCTTCTTTGAGTGGAGCACTACCGTAGGTATTCATTCGAAAGAGCAATCAAGAATTGCACGAGAAGCACCAAGAATTGCAGAACTGTACCAGCAACGTGAAGACATAAGACAGCAACAAGCCTGCATGCCTTTGATAGTCCTCTTAAATGATGCCTATGGGAGGTTTGTGTAGGGGTGTGTGGGTGCTTAATGTGGCTTAACAAGCTTTCAGTTGCTCAAACTTAAGTCGTCAGCTGGGTCTTGAAGATTTAAATGACGAGGTGGCATCAAATCAGTATTGCTTGATTAGTATCATGATGTTTGTGCTCTGTATTCTTACAGTAGACTCAATGACAAATCTGGCATTGCATCCCCAAAGCATGCACACAAACATCAGACGTTATTCTGGATTTGCAATAGCATTCATGAGGCTGAAAACATATTTTACTGAGCACAGTTTCTCACCCAGTCAGTAATATACCTGCAACAATGGCCCAGAGTTATTTCCCAAAATAACAATCAGCTTAGTGGAATCAATTAATCCGTAACATACTTGTGGTGAGGGGGATGAAAATATGCACGGTCTGCTTGATACTTTTGCATTTTTATGATGTTAGTTAAGGGAAGAACCAACACTGATTTATTGCTCAGTGACATCCCCACTGGATAAGCAAACATGGCCGCTGGCTCACTCTACTGTGGAACCCATGTGCCATTGTCATCAGGTTGCACAAACCAAACCTGGAAGAAACGGTTGGGAACAAGAGGGAGACATATGCAACCTTAGGAATCTCTGGCCCATGTTCCAATCTTCCTTGTATTTTCCTTCGGTGGCAGAGTCCAAAAAGGCACAAATCTCTACGAAGTTGTGACAGGCAAAAATAGAGAAGGGAAAACTAACTCCAACAGTGTCCTCTGGTTGGAACATGGTCTTGTCACACCAATACCCCATTTGACAAGTAGAAGACCTCATGTCCAAGTATTGCAAATACTAGATTACATTATGGGCAGAGTGAGGGACCACGGAGATATCCCCATGACTGAGTCCTGGCTGGTGCCAGTAAGTACTGGACAATCCACTACCCAGTCCAGTCAATTATCTCCATCAACATGATCACTAAACAAAAATGGCTATAAAGTACTGCTGCAGCAAAATCAATGTGGAAAGACTCGAGAAGTCCTCAAAGTACCTGTACGTAGTCAGCACCTCATAAACAACTTGATGATTCCAATCCAAGAGGAGCTGCAGAGCGCCTGCAGTCCCTGACTGAGAGTCTCAGCATTATATTAAAAACTGGGACAAGTTTGTTGAGAGTTACCAAGAAATTCAGAGTGGTAATTAATGGCAAAATATAACATTCTTGGACAGGCCCTCAGGCATCTGAAAGCAAGGCCCAAAAACAAGAAGACGTTTTTGCTATGTGGAAAGATTGGACAGGCTTTTTTTAGAAAAGAAAAACAACAGATACACAGAAAGCCCTGGAGAAGTTCCATCATTGCTGTATCTGTCAAATCCACCAAATTAATTGGTCAGATGAGTGAACAATCATCAGCATCCTCTCTGAAACCAATATCTCCACATGTGAGAGACTCATTCACCAAGAGAGACCAGGACATGTTGCCTGTCTGGAAACAAGTACTCTAAACAATTTGGCCAGAGGTTTCCAGGATAACAGGGAAAATATTTCAAGGACATTCTCAAAGTGCCCTCAACAATTGTATTATTTTTACTTGGGCAAGTGTTTTAAAGTTAAGTTATGTCCAGCAAGTTGTAAGAACAAACATGAAAGTTTTGCTTGATTGTCTTATTCACAAACATTGGTGAATAAATTGTTCCATGCCTGGACCAATTTCATAGTCAATGCTTGTGAATAAGAAAATTAATGATGCACATGGTGCCAATGTATGTTTTGGGTATGATTCCACTGTAAATTTCTGGTGTGCTTAAGACCTAAGCTATTGGTTCTGCCCTGCATATAGAGTTCATTTGAGGCCCCACCCATACTGAGGGTCACAGTTAGCTGTGAGGGGAAGGGTGCTAGCCTGGCTCATAATTCACTACAGAGTCAAGGGACCAAGATCACAGTTAGGTGGTGATGTGGGTAGGATTGGTTGGAGAGTTGGGAAAAGGGGTTAGGTTGCAGTTCGGACTGGTACTGAAAGCAGGATTTGCAGAAAACCTTAAACGTGACTTAGCAATAGATCCTCCTGGTACAGTACTCTCAAGCCTTGCCTCTGCAAGAAGTTCACAATTAACTTTCCCTACTGCATGATGAGCTAACACTATAAAAGGACTATCTTGGATTCTGTTGATATTAACTCTAGCTAAGCTGTTGGATGTCATTGCATTTCCCCTCTGCAGGAGAGCATGTGCACTAGGGACCCTGAAGCAATCTGGTGATCTTTATGAACCACAATATAATTATCTCCAATCATATCTGGCAATTAAGTTGTTGATGAAATTGTTTTGCAAAGTGCAGAAAAATCAGATTACTTTTTAAATATAACAGTGAAGGGATTAAGGCAATTAGATAAATATCAGGAGGCCACAGTGGGGTGAACCAATACTTTTCTGACAAACTAAAATTACCTGGCAAAGTTTCTTGTGGAATGATAATAAATGCTTTTTTTTCCAATCTGGGCTTAATATTTGATACAGGAAGCACAAGATTCATCACACAAAACTTGAAAATAAGTAGCTTGTGGGCAGGATATCAGCGGGCTTCAGAAAAAAGCAGGTAAGATGAACAGACTTGCGGCAAATACAGTTTAATTCTGACCTGAGAATGATGGAAGAATAAAGAGGGGTGGTTCACCCTCTGACAGGCTGCTTAACTTAAACAGAACAGGAAAAGGTGGGCAGATGGGGGATGGAGGAGAATGGAAGATTTGCAAACACAGCAGTTTTTCAATATGCGCATTCACAAATCTTAGAAGCTGGAGGAAATTGAGTAAGAATGTCGACAGTAATTCCACAGCTTACAAGTGTATGATTTATAAGTTTTTTTGTTTCGGATATGACATTATATAAAAAGTTGGTGAGGCCTAATTTGGAGTATTGTGTGCAGTTTTGGTCACCTACCTACAGGAAAGATGCAAATAAAGTTGAAAGAGTACAGGGAAAATTTACAAGGATGTTGCTGGGTCTGGAGGAAAGATTGAATAGGTTAGGACTTTATTCCTTGAACGTAGAAGAATGGGAGGAGATCTGATAGAGGTATACAAATTTATGAAGGGTATAGATAGGGTAAATGCAAGCAAGCTTTTTCCACTGAGTTTGGGTGGGACAACAACCAGAGATGATGGGTTAAGGGTAAAAGGTGAAAAGTTTAAGGGGAAACATGACGAAAAACTTCTTCACTCAGAGGATTGTGACAGTGTGGAACAAACTGCCAGCACATATGGTGCATGGGAGCTCGATTTCAACTTTTAAGAGAAGTTAGGATAGGTACGTGGATGGTAGGAGTATGGAGGGCTATGGTCCCAGGGCAGGTTGATGGGAGCAGACAGTTTAAATGTTTCGGCATGGTTTCGGCCAAAGGCCTGTTTCTGTGCTGTAGTTTTCTATGACTCTATGTGTTTTCGATGTGAAGCTACTTTTTCTATAAAAGGCATGCCTCTTCCTGCACATCAGAATACACGCATCAAGAGATTCACAATGAATTTTACCCCAACTTCATGCCATACAAAATTCCACTAAACAAAATTCCTTTGTACTTTGTGCAAATATTGTGTATACTGAATAATTGCTCAAATACAAAGGTATTTTCTAAGTAGAGACAATTAATACAAACACCAAAGAGTCTCTGGCTGGACAGAAGCTTCTAGGTTGTGCTCAATTTTTAGGCAACATTCCCAACAAAGTCTGAGTGAGGAATGAAAATGAAGCTGGGATTGTTCTCCTTTGCGAAGAGATTAAGGGAAATTTAGAATTGTATACAGAATTATGAAGGGCTTGAATAGAGCATTTTGGGAGAAATTACTTCCTCTTGCAAATGGATCTAAAGATCACTGATTTATAATGAACTTGAGGGAAAATTAGCAAATACAGAATGTGAATGAGATCAAAATAGATCACCACTTGAAAGTCTGGAGGAAGCAGTTTCCACAGGAACATTCAAACAACACTTGGACATTTATCTGAAGAGATTTATTTGGCAGGATAATAAGGAAAATACTGAGTAATCCCAACTGTCCTGCTCTTTAAAAAAATACCAGAACTTCTGTATAAAAACAAAAAAATATTTTGAAATATCTGTATCAGGTTAATTTTCATGAATGATCTCATTTTTATTATGCACCCAAAAGAGATGTGGAAATATTTCAGGATATTGCATAGTTTTAAAATGATGAGCACCTATCAAGTCAGCAAGTTTCAATATGAATATCTATAAAACCAATGCTGTACATTCATTCCTCGCCTGACTATGTTGTGACAAGGACAGTGTCCCACTTTAAGCAGATGTTTGTTATAAAGGTCAATCTCACATCAGGTCCTTATCATTTCCTATTTAGACCAGCAGTGTACCAGTGTAATACAGAGGACAGTGCATATCTACAATCTGCTTAAAAATAGGATGCGTTTACAGTTCTATCAATTAACTAATTTTAATATTTTCTATGCAGCAGTTTCACAATTCATTAAACTCCCTTTGAGAACAAAGTTTCAGCCAGATCTTAACTGAGGCATTGTAAATCCTACTGAAAAGCATGATTAAACAGTTCATATTCAGAAAGATGAACACACCAGAATCATACAACAGGAGCAACACACAGTGCTGAAGGAACTCAGCAGCATCTGATGAAGAGTATCGATCCAAAACAACAAATTTTTATTTCCTTCCATAAATGCTGCCTTACCTATTGAGTTTTGCCAGCATCTTGTGTGTGTCGTTCAAGGCCTCCAGCACATGAAGAATCTCTTGGGTCTCACATACAACAGGAATATATATTTAAAATGGAGAGGCTTACCCTTCCAATTAGAAGAGGCGCTTCTGTCAAGACCATGCAAACATCTCTCCAAGGCGTGGTGGATACGATCCTCTGTACAGGAGGTATGCTGCATTTTATATCAGCTCCTAAAGAAACCAAAGACAAAAAAAAGAATTCCACTGGTACTCCAATCGAGAAGAACTGACTATTCAGGTTAGCGACCATAAAATAATAAAGGAGCAATCCAGATTCAAAAATCTTAGAGCCACTGCTATGAGGCCTCAGTCTTTTGATTTGCCTTTCTCATTTTTTGAGTCCTTTAAAGAGCATTTTTTTGTGTGGGGGTAAGGACGATATTCCCTTAATTTCATAATCTCAAGTAATTTTACTAAAGTCAGGAAGTCCCATGTAACAATGAGAGCTAACAAGTGATGTCATGGTGTTGAGTACACTGTGTCAAGAAGAACATTAGAACGATGTGTTGATTTCATCATTTTATACTTGGACAAGCCATACCGAAGCACAGAAAAGAGAGAATTGTTCCATCTTTGATCAATAGTTGCAGCCAATTCAAAGCAGACAACTCTGATAAACAGGATGAGGACACTGAAACTTTTAAGACCTTAATTCCCTTCTCTTTATTTAGAACTGATTTATCAACTCCAACCAAAATGGCTGAGTGTGAGAATTATAAGAAACTGGAAACTGCAGAAGGTCTTCACAAATCCAATCTTTTGCCAATGAATCATAAAATAGATTCAAAGAACAGTGCCAGGACTGACAGGTATAATTCAATTCAGCAGGACCACTCACATCTTAAGAGCAGAGTAGTTAGTCACATTTGACTTCCTCCTGTACCCAACAAATACACTCAGTGGCCACTTTATTAGGTACAACAACAGTGGATTCTGGTGTGACCTTCTGCTGCTGTAGCCCATCCACTTCAAGGCTCAATGTGCTGTGCATTCAGAGATGCTCTTCTGTACACCACTGTTGTAATGCGTGGTTATTTGATTTACTGTCACCTTCCTGTCAGCTTGAAAAATTCTGGCCATTCTCCTCTGACCTCTCTCATTAACAAGGCCTTTTCACCCACTGAATTGCCACTCACTGGATTCTTTTAAAAATTTTTTTGGGGGGGAACCATTCGCTGTAAACTCTAGAGACGGTTGTTCATGAAAATCCCAGGAGATCAGCAGTTTCTGAGATACTCAAACCACCCCATCTGACACCAACAATCTTTCCATGATCAAAGTCACTTAGAATGTATTTGCTCCCCATTCTACTGTTTGGTCTGAACAACAACTGAACTTCTTGACCATGTGTGCATGCATTTATGCATTGAGTTGCTGCCAAGTGATTGGCTGATTAGATATTTGCTTTATTGAGTAGTTATACAGATGTACCTAAAAAAGTGGCCACTGAATGTTCATTGACTTCACATATTTGTCCTATTTCCTTTTTAAAACCACAGACACATCTGCATGCACAATACTTTCAGGAAGTGCATTCTAGATCACGATAATGCTTTGTTATGTCTGGTCTACTCTTCTTGAGTGACCGTATATGCAGAAATAAAGATGGAACTGGGGAAGGTACTGGCTGCTACTACTACATCATTAACTTGCCTGGAAACCTCCCACTCCCAGTGTTTCACAGGGAATTGAACTTTGAGAAACGTGAGTTTCTCTTAAACACACAGTGGAAAGTAACATATTACCAATATGCATAAAAGAGATCTTATAATCATGTTGCAAATAATAAGCAAAGAAGATCCTTTATAACCAGCTTTATGAAGATTTCCCCACTTTGCAGGGAAGCTGCTAAAGTTTGGCAGAAGTTATTTAGTTTGATTAATGTGTTGCTCTCATATAATTGCCGTTCGCAAGGAGTGATCACTCTTTTTGACCATGAACATCGTGTTCAAGATTGTTGAATGTATACAGACCATATTATGGTTTCCACTTTCTGAGGTTGTACACCATAGATTCCAGCCTATTACATGTTCACTCAGAGACAAGTACATTACCAGCAAGGTGAAGATTCATTCCTACCTTTCAATATTAACTAACTATCAGGCCACAAAGACAGCATACTTCTAGCATGCTCTTTTGACCACTATTTTAGTGGAAACAGTGGACAATGTAATCTCATAATAATACATTTACTATCAGTGACATAGTACTGCAAACAGAAGTTCTATGCTTGGATGTTCTAACTTCTTAAGTTATATTTTTCCATTGACTTGTGGTCTTTGCAATGGTTGCACACTAATCGCGCATTTTCTGAGGACTGAATTGGATTTTTCAAAGGGAAAGCTTAGCATTAAACTAACAGTTTCAAGGAGGAGCCTAAAACAACTTCTAGCGTTTCAGTGGAGGTCTTTAAAATACAGTATATGGCAATACAAGAGAGTAGAATCTGGAGCTATGACATTCTGTTAGACTAGAAGTGTGGAATTCTTTGCCACAGACAGCTGTGGAGGCAAACTTTATGTATATTTCAGGCAGAGGTTGATGGATTCTTGATTGCTCAGGGCCGGAAAGGATATGGGGAGAAGGCAGGAGATTGAGGCTGAGAGGAAAATTAGATCAGCCATGATGAAATGGTGGAGCGGACTCGATGGATCATATGGCCTAGTTCTGCTCCTATATCTTATGGTGTTATGAACTTGATGGGTCATGTACCATATGTGGAACTAAATGAATTGCATGAAGACATCAACTTTGCATGAGTCCAGCAATCCAGCGTATTGGAAGATTGATCATCCAGAGTTTTCTGAGGTACAGAATTCCAAAGATTTACATGCTCTGCATGGACATTTTTCCCAATCACAGTCATAAATAGTGAACCCCTTATCTTAAGCCCTTTTACACCCTCCCCCGACCCCCAGTCTAGCTTTGCCAGCTCGAGCTTCACAACATCTACCCTGCCAGACCTTTCATGAAGATTGTAACATAGAATAAAACAATAATATTGTTTGACTTTTTGAAGAGACTGATACGTCGGTGGGTGAAGGCTGCCTCTTTAATACTAGAGATACTTTTTGTGATAATTCCTCAGAAAATATCATTGAGTAAGGAGATTTATATGATGATGCCAATAAATGTTTAATTTCCCCTTGGAAACCACCTCCTTTCATGATCTTTGTGACAAACATTGGGTAGAATAGTAACTAAAATATTAGATGAATTACATTTATGAATTAAATATAATTCATTCAACATATTAATTACTACTCATCCTACACTCTATATTCCTGTTAATTTTAAATCAATCGTTTCAAACTACAAGATAATTTGATATCATTTGGCACAAAAGAAGCATTTTGAATCGTGCTGACTTAGTAAAACTTTCTATAGCAACTGATCTCAACTGTTGTCAGAAACAGCTGACTCTGTCTGTGGCTTTTCGCACTTAATTCCTATAGCACGAGCTTCATATGCAGAAGAGCTTAATAACTCATCCTAGCATACATCCTGAAATCATCTTGAAACTACAGTTGTTGACTGAGGGACCCCACAGTGCCAATTTTTTGCTCAACCAATTGATTCGTCTATATTCCTTTGCAGACTCTGCCCTAGAAATTGGACTTCAAATTCCTATCCTTCAGGTCTTACATGCTACAATTCTGAGTTTACCTTAAGTGGATTATAATGGAGAACATTTCCAAGTGAAATTGCATCAGGTGCAAAATCAATCAGATCTGGCACTTCTGTGAGCTTTTCTCATTAACTCACCTGATATTTTCTGAGCACGAATTACATTACTGATGATTACTTGCATCATGTACATCTCCACTGTACCAAAATAAATTGGGAGCAAATTATCCGTACTACAGTCATCATTCAGAAATAATATATCGTATTCATTTGTCACTGGTTTTGTTATTTAAAAGGACACCATGTTCTCATTGGGATATATGACTGTGAACTTTCAAAACTGACCATAGGCTTTTCTGATGGCTTCTCTACATGCAAAGAATATGCTAAAATGAAACAAGTAGTTTCTCTTCCGTTTAGCCTCTGGGGCACTGTTCCATGGGTGCCTCACTGATTATGCCACTGTTAGTGGAGATACTGTCTAATTCGCCACTTTCCACACTGTCAAAGCTCAGTCGCTGAGACCACTAAGATTAGAGCCAAGAGCAAGACAGGAACTAGGAAAGTGCTTGAAGGTTTCACTGATCTCCTCAAAATGAGATTTTGCCATCTGCATCATTTCAGAAGTGCCCTGAAACCTGATCTACTTGAGGCAGAATGGGAGGTACAGGGAGAAGGAAAAGGCTATAGAGAAGAGCAGCGCTTAAACTCTCAGAAGAGCAGAAGAGTCAGATGATGGCTCTACAGGATATAAAGGACTTCCAAACTGAGAGGAAACTTTTATAAGCTACCAGTAAAATAAAATTTCCCTTTGCAAACTGCGTTAACCCCTCTTCATACAAAGCTTAACACCAGTACAATCCACCAATACGGGCCAGGAGAGGTCTGATGACACATCAAATTCACTCACATTCTGCTGTGGAGGTCCATCTGACTGAATTTTTTAAAAAAACATTGAATAGTAAATCCTGCAACATCTTCATACTTCCAGATGAATACTTAAAGAAATCAGACATCCACATAAGACACATTTTCTTCCCCAAGCCACAGGTATAAAGTGTGGTTTACCAATTGCTTTAATATAGCTTTTGACATCTTGATTTTTAGATTACTCCATTGTGGGGGATTTTCACTGCAGGTAGAAACTCTCGATGCCACATCCTGCAAGACTCTTCTTCTGGAGTACGTACTAGGTCGCCTTAACACCTGCTGGATGGAGTCATTCTCTGGAAGTTTATCTCATTAACCAGAACTTTAAAATCCCCTAAGGAACTGTTTTTCTCTACCTTACAGCCCCATCCAGCCAAAGTGTGTTGCTACTGTGGGGTGGCGTGCCTAATCCCTGCACATTAAAGCATCATTCGGTCGGTGGATTTGCACTGAGACTTGCACTGGTTTTCTTTCATTACCTGTTGATATATATAAATCATTTCAAACTGGATTTAGGCCAATATTGATAAATACTGTGGTGACCCAACTGGTCTTTAGCACTGAATGTAGTCAAGTTTTAGCTGTGGGAAATTGGTCCAGTTCAATTTTTAATCAATTGTATCCTCCTCACAATCTGCTTTCCCACCTATCTTTGTCTCTCAGCAAATTTGAATGCAGAAGACTCAGTTCCTGCATCTAAGTTGCAAACAGCGGGGATCCAGTTTTTACCCCAATGGCAGCCCATTAGTTACTGGGTGCAGGGACAGGTCTGTTGAGCTGGCAAAACATTGGTTCTGAATATAATATTAACAGTATGAGATCTGGAAGAGCAACACATCTCAAAGGTCTAAGGCTCCACATACATATCTGGGGTGGCATGGTAGAGTAGCAGTTAGTGCAATGTCAATACAACACCAACCAACTGGGTTCAATTCCACCACTGGGCTTGCTCCAGATTCTCTGGTTTGCTTCCATATTCCAAAGACGTACAAGTTAGTAGGTTCATCGATCACGTGTGTAATTGGGCAGCGCAGGCTCTTTCAGCCAGATGGGCCAATTACCGCACTGGAGCTCCAAATAAAATAAAAACATCATTTAAACATAATGAAAAGGTTCAAAGCTTCAGCCTGTACTTTGAGAAAGCTAGAGAACAAAACAAAGGATGTTTAGTTCTGATTATGCAGAGTCCTGATTCATTTAGGCATTGCTCAGGGCTGAATAAGGATGTATTGCCTTCAAGAAACATGTATTAAAAATGATCAGATTAATACCAAAGCATGTAAATTCAAAGGACATGTAGATATTTGATCAAAATGACACACAATGGAGCAATCACTCTACAGAGCTAATTATACCTTGAAAGATTAGCATTTCACCCGTAGCTTGTGAAAATTCCAGGAGTTTTGGAGTCATAGAGAAACACAACACAAAAACAGGCCCTTTGGCCCATCTAATCCATGTTGAAACCATTTAAACTACCTACTCCCATTGACCTGCACTGGGACCATAGCCCTCCATATCCCTACTATCAGTGTACCTATCCAAACTTCTCTTAAACATTGAAATCGAGCTCCCATGCACCACGTGTGCTGCCACACTCTCTCGACCCCCTGAGTGAAGAAGTGTCCCCTCATGTTCCCTTTCAACATTTCACCTTTCACCCTTAACCTATGACCTCTAGTTAAAGTCCCACCAAATCTCAGTGGAAAAAAAAAGACTCAGTTGTTCTTGTATGAGCCTTACACGTGTAGTATCATCACTGCATTTCCAACAGCAAAAGAAAAGAAAATCAGGTGCATTATTTATGGCCATGAATAAGTTGCTTCCCCTTCTGTTATAAAACGCTTAACTTGGATTACCACACATTCAGCTTTGAACAAATAATGAAAAAGAAAAACAAGTTTTGAAACAGAATTGGAAAATACTGGGAAAACTCAGCAGGCCAGGCAGCGTTAGTGGAAAGAGGCAGTTAACACTGTGTGTGTGTGTGTGTGTGTGTGTGTGTGTGTGTGTGTGTGTGTGTGTGTGTGTGTGTGTGTGTGTGTGTGTGTGTGTGTGTGTTGTGTGTGTGTGTGTGTGTGTGTGTGTGTGTGTGTGTGTGTGTGTGTGTGTGTCTCTTTATCAAACTCAAGCAGATAACCTTTCTAAAGAATGAAGACAGTGGGGGAAAAACCTCGCACAAAAATACTCCTATGTATATGTCACAACATAAACCAGAGAAACCAGAAGAGCTGAAAGTAAAGATTATATCTTTACTGGCATGACCAGTACCTTTGCAGCCCACCCACAAATGAAATTGTCGGATAGAGAGAAACCTTTGATACTTTCTTAACAAAGCTGTAAATATTTGCAGATTTTTGAAGAATATTCTCTTCTAGTATGTGTATATTTGGATATCTGTGTACTTGTAATGCTACTGTGACACTGTCATTTCCTTTGGGATCAATAAAGGATCTATCTATTTGGAAATTTGCACGATTTGCCTATCAGAGGCAAGGCTCTTCGTGGAATCCTGAAGTTTATCAGAGGTTATGACTAACACATAATACAGAATTAAATCTAGAAACCTCATCCAGCTATGCAAACCTGTGGAACTATTCAAAGCCAAACTGAAATAGTGGTTGGCCAATAGCAGGAAGTGCACATGATGAAGCGTGAGATAAATGGCAAAACAAGGAAAGCACTGCCAAAACATTTTAAATGTTGCAAGCCCTGTGGGCAACAACATGCAAGACTGAAAAAGACACCTATGGACTATAGACGTCAGCAGTTGAGTTTATTGTCATCTGCACAAGTCCAGCCCTATCACATTAATGCATCTCATTTGGAATAACACCCTGATGGTGTACCTTGGTCAGTTTTGTGATATTTTGCACATGATCAGAATCAGCATCAATGCTACCTGCAGTGACAGTTTGATTCACCAAATTTTGAAAGATGCTATAATAGCAATGAAGCAAGATATGGAGGATAGGCATTAACATTAAACGTACACTAAGTATATTAGGCACAGGAGTGGAAGCTACTGTGGCCTTCTGCTGCTTCAAGTTTCAATGTGTTGTGCATTTAGAGATGTTCTTCGGCACACTACTGTTGTAACATGTGGTTATGTGAGTTACTGTCACCTTCCTGTCAGCTTGAAGTTTTCATAGAACATTGAAAACCTACAGCACAATACAGGCCCTTCAGCCCACAAAGTTATGCCGAACATGTCCCTACCTTAGAAATTACTAGGCTTACCCATAGCCTTCTATTTTACTCAGCTCCATGCACCTATCCAAAAAACTCTTAAAAGACCCTATCGTATTGGCCCCCACCACCATTGCTGGCAGCCTATTCCACGCACTCACCACTCTGAGTAAAAAACTTACCCCTGACATCTCCTCTGTACCTACTCCCCAGCACCTTAAACCTGTGTCCTCTTGTGGCAACCATTTCAGCCCTGGGAAAAAGCCTCTGACTATCCACATATGCTAACAGTTGAACCATTCTGGCCATTAACCTCCAACTCTCTCACTAACAAGATGTTTTCACCCAAAGAACTGCTGCTCACCGTGTGTTAATTTTTGTTCTTTTGCACCATTCTCAGTAAACTCTAGATACTGCCGTGCACAAAAATCTCAGGAGATCAGTAGCTTCCGAGATACTCAAACCACCCTATCTGGCACCGACTATCATTCCACGATCAAAATCACTTAGATCACATTTTGTCTCCATTCTGTTGCTTGGTCTGAACAACAACTGAACCGCTTCACCTTGTCTGCATGTTTTTGTGCATTGAGTTGCTGCCCTATGATTGGCTGATTAGATATTTGCATTAACGAGCAAGTGTACAGGTGTCTTTAATAAAGCAGCCACTGAATGAACAAAACAGCACAGGAGGAAGCCCTTTCACTCACTACATCTGTACATCCCATGATGCCAATCTAACTAATCTCATCTACCTGCTCATGGCCTGTATCTCTCTATTCCCTCCTTGTTCACATATGTCTGAAGACCTCTTAAAACTTGTGATCTTACCTGCTGACACCACCTTCACTGGTTGTGCACTCGATGCTGTGATAAAGCAAAATGTCTTCTACATCTCAGTGCAGGAGGCCACAAGCGGCAATATCAAACTGGGAAGAAGAATTAAAGTGGCAGTGGATGCGAGCTCGATTTCAACAGTTAAGGGAAGTTTGGATAAGTACATGGATGGTAGGGTATGAACGGCTATGGTCCTGATGTAGGTCGGTGGGAGTAGGCAGTTTAAGTGGTTCAGCACTAACTAGGTAGGCCAAAGGGCTTGTTTCTGTGCTGTACGTTTCCATGAATCTCTGACTACATAACAGAAAGCATGGAACCATCCCTGCAGATATGCACAGGTGCTTCTGAAATGCAATCACCCAATTTACATTTGGTAAGCCTGATTTGGAGTGGAGCATCATTATGGACAATGAATGCAAAGTTGGGGTTAGGAAGAGGTGGTGATGAATCACTGCTCTACTTGGGAAGAATATTTTGGTCACTGGTTAATGAGCACAGAAGAGGCAAAAGGATTGGAGTACATGTTGAATGAGAAAATGCCAGAAGGTGGGGTGTAGTTGGAAGGGTGTGGCGGTAGAATCTTTTTGAATTTGGCAGAAATTGTGAAGGATAATATATTGAATGTGGAAGTTGGTGGGATCAAAGATGAGGATCAAGAGATCTCTATCCTTGTACTGCTTTGCAAGGGCACACAAAATGCTGAAGGAACTCAGCAGGGAACAGATCTCCTGGTGGACGCTGAGCTGTAAGCGAAAGCAGACTGTGAGACTGAGATGTTGTGACGGAGGATCTCCTGAGGAAATGAAGTCAGTGACTCCTGGAAGACAGTATCTTGAAATTCAGTGGAAGGATCATGGCTCAAACAGAGATACTGAAACAGGTCTTACAGCTTATGTTTGGTCTCTGCAAGATTGAAATCAGTTCACAGGACCACATCAGTACCACCCCTGTTGCTATGTTCAGAAGGGAGTAGATTAGAGTAAGGTGAGTGGATGATCAAAAAAATTAATGTTCTAGAGGTGTCCTGCCAAAGGATCTCGGCCTGAAACATCGACTGTGCTTTTTTCCATAGATGCTGCCTGGCCTGCTGAGTTCCTGCAGCATTTCATGTGTGTTGCTCGGATTTCCAGCATCTGCAGTTTGTGTCTTGTTTGTGACTGCTTAGGAGGAGTCAGGACGAGCACAGAAGGCTTTAAATAGATAACACACAGCTCCACTGGTGCTGAGGGGAAACCACAGTTCAGGAAGGAGGAACAGTTCAGAGGCAGCTGTAAACTACACAATGGAGATAGCAGAAGTGGGAAAATAAAATGGAGACCTGCAAGTGGAAGTGAAGTCAAGATAATGCGGGAGTCAGTATGTTTGTAATGGATGTTTGGTGCCAGCTCATCTCTTGAAATGGAGACGGAAAGACCCAGAAATAGAAGGGAAGTATCAGAGTTGGGCCATGTGAAGGCAAGAGCAGGGCAGAACTTGGAATGAATGCTGAGTGAGTGCAGAAAACAGCGATGAAGCTGCTGATAGATCAGGAAAGGGGTTCAGGAAAGGGGTAGGATAGAGACAAAGACTGGTCCATGTATCTTACAAAATGACTGGTGCAAGTAGGCCCCCTGTGACTCCCTCTGATCCAGCAAAAGTGAGTAGAGCTGAGGACAAGTTATTCAATGGAAGATCCAGTTCAGCCAGGTGAGTGGCTGTGCTGCTGACAGGGAACAGACTGAGTCTTTTCGAGAAAGAAGTGGCGGGCCCTCACAGCATCGCAGTGCAGGATTAAGTCGTAAAGGGATTGTACATCCAGATGCAACCAGGAAAGAGTCAGACACTATCAGAGTTTTGGAAATGTAAGGAGGAAGGGCCAGACTGGGAGAAACAATGAAGTCAATACACAAAGAAATTAGTTTGGTGGGCCAAGAGCGAGGTGAAACACTGTGTCTTCCTGAATAGACCTCCTGGTGGATGCTGAACTGCAAGTGAAAGCAGACTGTGAGACTGAGATGTTGTGACGGAGGATCTCCTGAGGAAATGAAGTCAGTGACTCCTGGAAGACAGGACTGTATCTTGAAATTCAGTGGAAGGATCATGGTTCAAACAGAGATACAGGAATGTGTCTGACAGCTTATGTGTGGTCTATGCAAGACTGAGGTCAGTTCACCAGACCACAACAGTACCACCCCTGTTGGCAAGTTCAGAAGGGAGTAAGTTAAAGTGAGGTGAGTGGAAGATCAAAAAAATTTAATATTCTAGAGGTGGTTTGGAATTAATAGATCTAGTGTGAGTAATAGGCCAGAGAGGCGTCCAGGTGGGCTTGGAGCTTTGGAGATGAGATAAAGTCTAACACAAGGATTCCTGACAAACAAGTACCACAGAGGTTGAGGAAGGGCTCATGTCAGACTCAGAGTTAATTAAGATTAAGAAGTAGAGGGAGGATATATGGTCATGCAGAGTCAGAGTTAGTAAAAGATAAGAAGAGATAGTGAAAGTACTTCAGGAAGTGAGAAGAAATGGGAGAGATGGGGGTCAGTGGAAAGTGAAGAGGGAAGAAGGTCAGGAAGGATATTGTATTTCAAGAGCTGGTTTGGGAATGTTAAGATTTAAAAGGAAGGAAAAAGTCATGGGTTCCAGCACAAATTTGGAACTGTGGTTGATAGCAGCTTTGAGATGGTGTTGTGGAGTTGCTGCAGAGAACATACGTGCATTTATGCATGGCACTAAAATGGACCTCAGGATGTGTCAACAATATTGCCTATAGAAATACTAGATAGTTTGAACATGCCTATGATCCAGGTTAGATCCAGTTGGTGGCCGTTAGAATTTCATTTGGAATCCACATGGGGCAAGTTGGAGCCAGAGGCTGTGTGAAAGAGGTGTGACAGTAAAAACAATTGTTGGTCAACAGCTTACTAGAAGAGAAACTGAAACAAGTGAAGGTAAAGATGACAGAAGACACAGATGGAGATAACACCAGGGAGCAAAGGAGAACTTCGTCAAGTGGCATTCTTGTAAGAGAAGTGGCATAGAATTCTGCAGTAAATGAAAATCAAAGAACCACAAATGCGGGAAACACACAGGCAGCTGTGGAAAAAGAAATGGACTTAACATTGCAGATCAAAGATCCTTTATTTGGCCCTTTCCGAGAAAGAGACTGGGGTCTGAAATCTTAACTTTGTTTCTCTTGCTACACATGCTACCTTAACTGTTGGTCTTTCCTGGCATTTTCTCTTTTTATTTCACATTTCCAGCATCAACAGTCTTTTTTCTCTCTGTTTTCATCTGCTGGCTCCTGGAATGTCAACACCTAATCCAAATTTGCACAAATGCAGATTGTTTAAATTAAGGCAACAAGATGAATCATGTCAACTAATTTATGATGTTTTTTTCCCATATTATCCAACTTCTCCATTTGTGTAGTGAAGAGCCAATGGGCTGCTCTTGCCAATCAAAAAAGGGAAATAACCCTTGTTCCAAGAGGAAGTTTCAAATTACTTCCTGTTTCAAGGACATAGCTTATTCTAAAAACCATACTTCTTTTGTTTTATCTAAATGAATAGGTCTTAAAATCACTCCCTCTGTAATAAATCCATTTGTTTTAGGTTTGATGACTCAAGTAATCATTTAACGTAATTCCAGGTGTTACCTTTGCATAAACACTACCTGGTGGCACAGGTCACTTTTATTTTCCAATTCAGTTGTTATAGTGTAACAACTGAAGTTATTGATCCCAAATACAGATTCCACTCCACTATTGCAGTCCTGGTGAAGACACTCCCAAACTGCAGGTAAGGAGTTCCACGATTTAGACCCAGCAGCCCTGAAGGAATAGTAATTTATTTCCAAGGAGAACGACTTGGAGAGAAATTTGCAGGCGTTGATGTTCGTAGACGCCTGCTATCCTTGTTCTATTTGATTATAGGTTCAGGATTTGGAGGTGCTGTTGAAGTAGTTTAGGAGACTAAGTGCAGTCCATTTTGAGGGTGCATTCATTCCTTTCAGTGCTAATGGTTGACATGTTTACACATTGAAATATATAGCACGGGTGAAAAGGAACCTTTGAATATAAATATGGAGGACATGTAACTGGTTGATACCACTTGTGCACTGAGAAAGTAAAGGAATAATTGTTACTGTTAGGTTCATTGTCAAGATAAGAAGTTACACCAAATGTGCAATGAAATGCCACAGGTATTCCTGACTTATATACAGACTGTACGTATAAGAGACAACAGGGTTGATGTACTGGCTGCTGTGGGCTGCAGGCATTTGGAATTGGTTTATTGTCACATGTACTGGGATATAGTGAAAAGCTTGTCTTGCATACTGTTTATACAGTTCAAATTGTAACACAGCAACTCGGTTTCCAACCTGTACTATCACTTCCTTGTTACATTGTTCCAAGTTTGAATATATAAAATTTGATAACTTTACACCAGCTTACATGTTTCTCAACAATGAAGCTACCTCATGAGCTTCTTTAGCAGCAATGCCCGAGAATGTCAGCCAACCAGTTCTTGCCTAGAGACTCAGTTTGATGGCTTGCAGCTGTAGTTCCTGAGGATCTTTGCGAGTCCACCAAGCAATTTGTAAACTTCGGGTTATCTGCTGAGGCACCCACAACTTACAAATGACACAAGGTCAAATTGCACCACCAGATCAAGCTTCCAGAGGACACATAGAGGATAATCATTTGAGAGAGACTTTGGCAACACACATTGTTGGTAGAAATTTCACAGTCTGGAATAAATTCCACCATGCTTGTTTTGATGCAGTTATAAAGACGTCACGACAGCAGCTATATTACGATAGGAGTTTGAGGAGATTTGGTATGTCACCAAACGCACTCACAGATTTCTACAGATGTACCATTGGGAGTATTCTAACTGGCTGCATGCAGGGGCCACCACACAGGATTGGACAAAGCTGCAGAAAGTTGTAATCTCAGCCAACTCCATCGTGGGCACTAACCTCCCCAGCAGTGAGGACATCTTCAAGGAGCAATGCCTCAAAAAGGTGACATCCATCATTAAGGACCCCCATCACACAGAATATGATGCCCTCTTCTCATTGCTACCATCAGGGAGGAGGTACAGGAGCCTGAAGGTGCACACTCAATGATTCAGAAAGAGCTTCTTCCCCTCTGCC
Source organism: Hemitrygon akajei (assembly GCF_048418815.1). NCBI lineage: Eukaryota > Metazoa > Chordata > Chondrichthyes > Myliobatiformes > Dasyatidae > Hemitrygon > Hemitrygon akajei. Next base: position 33,411,304 of record NC_133145.1, read on the forward strand.
GTCAGACTTCTGAATGGACATTGAACCCATGAACACTATCTCACTACTTTTTTTCTCTTCTTGCACCGCTTATCTAATTTAACTTTTTTTTGCACTACTTATTTAACAAACTTTAACTTTATACCTTGTACTGTAATTGCAGAATGCCTTACGTTTCATAAGCAGAATCAGAAGGAAGGGGAATGCATTTCAGCTCATGCGGCTGAATTGAAGAGATTGTGTGAGCATTGTCAGTTCAGTGATGGCCTTAATGATGTACTGAGAGATTGGATAGTTTGTTGAATCTGACAAGAAAGCATTCAAAAATATCTCCTAAATGAAGCACAACTTACATTTAAAAGAGCAGTTTAAATAACCAAATTAATGGAAACAGCAGAGATGCAATAGAGTTGCAGCCAGGAATGAAAGTGAGCGTGAACAAAATTGAAGGGTCTAACCAGAAACTGGCCTGGCCAAACAGATTTTGTTATCATTGTGGCAGGGACTCACTTACCCTGGACCAGTGCAGATTTAGAGGCAGAACTTGCAGAAAATACAAAAAAAATAGGACATAAACGAAGAGCATGTTGGTCAGACAAAAACAAATGGACTGCAAAGGGCAAAGTAAAAGATAAAAGGTCGGGTTGCAGTTTCAAAAAGAGCACTAATCTGCATGCTGCTGATGAAAAATATGATAATGATTAGAGTAACAGAGGACTAAGTAGCCTTAATATTCACAATGCAAAAATTAATAACAGACAAGCAATGTGACTTACACCAGAATCAAATGGCAAATTAATTAAAACGAAATTCAACACTGGCTTGGCTGTTTCAGTCATTTCACAAAACGTGTTTGAAAGGCATTTTAAAGATACAGAAGCCTGCAGATATCCAAGAAGGGTCAGCATGCTGGGGACATGATTGGTTGAGACAACTGCAACTTGATTGAAGATCCATCCACCAGCTGCATGCCACATTTCCTGCAAGACAGTCATCTGGAAGTGAATTAAGAAAGGTACTAGATGATGCCACAGAAGTGTTCAGGGTTGGCATTGGGAAACCCAAGCATATCGAGGGTAAAATAATGTTAAATGAAAATACCACACCAAAGTTTTATAAAGCCTGTCCGGTTCCATATACTATCTGTGATAAAGTAGCCAGTGAGTTAGATTGCATGGAGTCTGAAGGCATTCTTTCCAAGCCTGTGTGGAGCCCATGGTCAATAGCAGTAGCTCCAGTCACCAAGAAGAATGGGTCTGTCAGGATCTGTGGTGATTTCAAGGTCACCATCTGCCCAGTACCAAAAGTAGATCAATACGCTCTGCCCAGGATAGTGGATATCCTTGCAATCTTTCTGGTGGGAAATACTTCAGCAAAGTGGACTTAGCAGAGGCCTACCTACAGATGGAGATGGAAGGAGAGTCCAAAGTGTTTCTCAGCATAAACATTCACAAAGGACTTTATCGCTATATGTGGCTTATTTTTGGCATAGCATCTACACCTGCACTTTGGTAGAAAGCTATGGACCAAGTGCCAATAGGCTGCTCAGGCCATCAGTGTAACCTGAATTGTTGCCAGTAAGAACTACAAGGAACATCAACAAAATCTGGACTGTGTTAAAAAGATTAGAAGATAATGGGCTCAGAACACAAGTGTGATTTCTTTAAACCAAGCATCACCTATGTGGACACACCATTGACGCACAAGATTTACACAAGTGTGCGGAGAAAATTCAAACTGTGGTGGATGCCCCAGGGCCAAAGGATGTATTACATGGCCAATTCTTTTTCAGGATTTCTCAATTACTATAACAAGCTCCAAGCAACCTGGCTAGCGTGCTCCAGCTCCTGGACTCCTTTCTACAGATCAGGAAGAAATGGCAATGGACAAAGTAGAGTGAGGTGGCTTTCCAAAAGGCAAAGAAAATGGATACATCAGGCTGTGTACTCACACAGTATGATCCACATGCCCAGAAGAAGGGTACTTAGAGCTGTCAGAAGCACTTCCTGCAGTCTTAGAGTGAACTCCCACAAACACCCAGAATCTGAGATTATTTCACAGCCATGTCTCACCTGCCAGGCAGAGTGATCCCCTTTATCAGGAAAGACATTATCCCACAAGAGTAAGAGAAACCTCCACAGTGATTAAATCTTGAGACCTGAATGGGATGATTTAAAATTTACTATGCTGTGGATGTCTGTACTTATTAGTTGTATTAAATGGCGTATTTTGTCTACGTAGTTGAAGATGCATTCTACATAGAGCTGGAGTTTATAGCCAAGCAGAGAGGAATATTGTGTATTTAATAGTTCAGTAATATTTGAGTAATATTGTAAATATATTATTTAAATAGTTCACTACAGGTTTTATGTAAAAATATCTGAATTGCATATGACATGATGTTACCACATTATACATGTGTGCCTCATTTTGAATTAAAAAATTAACCAAGACTCTCAGCTCCCTTGTTTTCCTTTGAATTTGTTTTACGTTTTGGAGTTACAAAACATAACACATGGCTATAGTATAGCGGTTAATGATACATTATTACAGCTCAGCTCATCGGAGTTTGGAGTTAAATCTGATGTCATGTGTAAGGAGTCTGTGCATCCTCCCTGTGGAATATGTGGGTTTCCTCCGGGTGCTCCGGTTTCCTCCCACAGTCCAAGGATGTACCAGTTAGTGGGTTAATTGGTCATTGTAAACTGTGATTAGTCTAGGGTTAAACTGAGGGTTGCTGGGTGGTGCAGCTCAAAGAGCCAGAAAGGTCTATTCCACACCCTATCTCAATAAGTATAATGTAAATAAATAAAACCATTTCCAAGGCTATTTATGTTATTAATGAACCCAAAAGCCAGCAATAAGTGGTCAAGGTCCATTTAAGAATGCTACAGAATAGATTAACAGGGAATCTCCTCTGCAGTAATGGCATAAGACATGACCAAAATCTATGCATTGGACAACCCTTATGGAAATGTCCTATACCATCTGTCTTTGCTCAACACATGTACTCAGTTGCAGGCTGTTAGAATATCAAAGTAAGTTTTACAGGCAGGGTTTCATTCCACACATCAGTCATTGGATGAGACAGTAACTGTTGGTGTGGTCACATTTGCAGTAACCTCATCATACTAAGGAAAGAACTAAAAGCCATTCACCAGAAAGAGAGGGAGAGATCTGGTTACAAAAAATTAGTCAGAGCCATTTACCAGAAGCTTATTGATCACTGCCCAAGACAGAATAACTCCATCCACAAATCACCAAAGAACTCCATTTAATAGATTCACCATATTCTGGTAATGACCTTCACAACAAATGACCACCACTTAACACATGCCAAAAGTAGAACTACTAACAAACAGTGGGTATGATCAAAGGGAAAGAATAAATGGGTATTCTGCCATTGTGAAAGTGTAAAATTAACAATAAAAAATCAGCAATTCCATGTCTCCAATTTTTCATTTGCACTGAGTTCTTCATCTGTTCAGTCTCAATACTATGTAATTCCAGTCTAAGAAGCTTGGAAGACAAAAATCTATTAACAATTGTTTTAGAATATCTGGCTTATTACATACACGGGCTCAGCTACAGAGAGCAGCACCTGTATCTGGCCTAACTGGCATCTTGGTTTTGCATGGTCACCGACACGCAAATGGGCATTCCTTTATCACTACAACATCTGCCAGCCAAGCGGTGGTGATGAGTTTGACTACATAGAAACACTAGGCATTAAAATAATGCCAGAGAACATTAGCGTGACCGAATTTCCACTAGCAGAATGTAGGAAATCTTTTGTTGTAACTGAGAGGAGGCAAGGATAGAAGAGTCCAGAAGAAAAATAGCAATCAGTTTGCACTTCAAGCAAACTGGCACTAATGTGAAAATGTACTCTGGCATTATTTTAATGTCTAGTATTTCTATGTAGTCAAACGCTTAGATAGCATGCATTATGAATGTTCTTTATGGAACTGCTTTTGTCCTCTAAAGCAACATCCAAACATATTGCAACCCTTTTTTCAATCTAAAGTGATTGTGTTTTTTATTCATATAGTGCATAGAACCATGAGTTAAACCAATTTGACCTCAGTGGTTGTAGTGCATACAATTAGTATAGATGAAGCTTTTCACCTGATAATAGAATAATTTTTATTTTGTTCAGGTGCACCTGCAAATTGAATATAATATTGATGTATCTGATAACATAATGATAAGATTTATGGTGTATTGCCATCTCTGACAATTAGACAAAAAAGACTCACAATTTTCCAAACTCATCAGTCCAATTTCATTGGACAATTTAGCTTTGCCTTTTAGTTAGTTAAAAAAAAATAATGACCCCTCCTGAAGAATCACAGAAATACTTCCAGTTAACCACAATAGGGGAATTCATTATCTCTGGCTTCAGGCCTGGTACAGAGAATCCCCAATAACGTAGGTAACAAAAATTCAGCTTCAAACCCATACTTTTAATGAACAACAAGCCATTAAAATGTCTCTCTACAGGCATAAATATTACAATCAGGGAATACATTTCCCATTCAAAGGAATAAGGTGGTAAATATGATCCACCCTCAAAGCACAAATTATGATATTATATCTTTTTTTAAAGAATATGAATTTTCTAACTAAACAGAGAAATCAGTTAATTAGCTGAATTGACTGCACCCTCTTTTGTGCCATTAAGTGTCTTTTTGGTATGTGCAAACTTCATGCTCGGCCAAATTGCACTTGCTATTTTCTGTTGAATGATTTTCACTTTTATGTTGGGGTTCCATACCATAACTTCATAATTACACTACTTCCGCAACTCTGAGGCCTGGTCAGATTTAGATTAAGACACCCTCATTAAAATAGATCAATTAGAACCTCTGCAGGTGAAGTGAAAATATTCTCACATGTGCACAATGGATTAAAATTTAGGAACTGGTAGTGAAAGTAATATGCAACAATACATTCCATTTTGTTAAGTTTAGCGTTCTTGTAACACTGAGTGTTGGTGGGTGCTGAAAATCTAAAATAGTTTCTGAAGGTATTAAATTGAAAAAATAAGTCGTGATTTAAATTTACACTACCTTGAAATAATATGCGGTCACAGTGTATTGTTAAACACAGGTGCAGCAGGTGACTGTTTGGCCTTTCAACCTGCATCACCAATCACTGCGTATCTTGTGTCTCAGTACCAGTTTCCCTTTCTTCTCCATACCCTTTGGAGCTTCTCATGTCTGCAAATTGATCTGCCTCCTCCTTAAGGATGTTCAGTAGTTGTGGCAGAGAACTCCACATTTACCATTTTGAGTGAAGAAATTTCTCCTCATCACAATCTCATCTCATACTCTAAGACTTCTACACCTCATTCCAGACCTATCCGACCTATAGCTCAATATAGGGTGAGATATTTAGACAATTCGTTGTTTAATATGCAGTCAAACTTCTGTGAAAGATGTCTCTGAAAGGAGCATTTAAATGGTATTGACACATATGATCTTAAGAGATTTACCTATATTATTTTAATACTCTGCAATAATAAGTTCCAAGAACTCATTATTGTTAACTTAAGTGTTTCACGGTGGCATACAATGTAATGAACCAAGTTACTAAACTAACCTGTAGTTTTCAAGACATCTGGAGACTTCCCATTCCCACTCAGATAATTTCCTCTAATTCTTTTTTTGACTGCAGTGTCGCTTCGCGCCCGTGTACAGACCCAATGAACTGGAGCTTAACCACATCCTTGATGAAGAAGATATTCAGCAAAAGAAAAATGCTGCTAGGATCTGAAATTCACAGTTTGTAAGCTGTCTGATATCTGTGCAGTTAAAACAAACAGGAACTGAAAAACATATATAGCCTCAAGAACAGGAAGTGGGGGTGGAGGCTATAGTAACTCAATCAGGAGGAGGTGTGGAGTTTAAGGTTCTAATCCAATCACTCATCTGCTTTTCACGTGATGCTTATCTTCTGTGGATCTGATTTAAATAACATTCAGTGCTTAATTTACATGCAGCACAGGTGATAAATTCTAGTAAAATTAAACCCGATTTTCATTGTATTTCAATATTGTTTCATTAATTTTAATATCTAGTTCAGAAGGGCTCCTGATAAATTATTCTTCCCTAAACAGAAGCACTAATCCTGTGCTTGCATTGTGAACCTATTCTCGTTCATACTGGTTCCTCTGGGAGGTAACATTCTATCGTGATCCTGGGACAAGTGCACTTTTCAATATGGATTTTATCATTTCCTTCACTACCGCCCAATAAGTGATCATAAATCCTGCAATAATGCGCACCTGTCAAACCATTTGTCTACCACTTGACGTGAGAGCACCAGACCTTCAGGAACACCTGCTCACGAAACCACATGCGTCTGGTAGTCAGCTCTTCGCAGACAGCTGCAGGGAAAACTCAGCTGAGGAGGTTGCTGCTCCAGGGTTAGGGAGCAGATCATCCCAGCTGACAAGGTGGAGGGGAAGAGAAAATGTGTGCTTGGCTCCAGGATTGTCAAGAAGTGCCTCCAGATCTGAAAAGAAGCATATTTGGTAACAGGTGATGGATCAGCTTACACCAGAAACAAGGAACAGGGGGCAATGTAGAAGGAAAATCCCATGACTTCTTTCCATTTTATAAGGTGGAGCATTCTGTTTGTTATAATTGCAACTAACCAATTCTTCCTTGCAGTGTGCAGATTCCACCACAGCAACATGCACTCCCACATTATGGCAGCCATCTCTCTAGCTACCCCAATATAACACTAACACCCTCAACACCTCACAGTCACAGACAGCCATATCAAATTAATTAGGGTTGTCGTTTAATAACAGTCAAAGCACAAAGAGAAAATCTGCAGATGCTGGAAATCCAAGCAACACACACAAAATCCTACGGACAAAAATGTAGAGTCGGCGTTTCGGGCTGAGATCCTTTGGCAGGACTGCTTACTGTTTAGTAACAGTACTGCTTTCATTTAATTTTGGATAGGGGCATGATCGGCAAGGCTAGATTTATTGTTCATCCTTAATTGCTTTTGGAAAGGTGGGCTGGGACAGGATGTAACCAGGGATTGTGATGGGACTGTGTCAGGCACACTGTTTGTAAGATATGATTCTGCAGATACAACTACGTTGTGATATTGCGTGACTGATATGTGAGGCAACACTTACTAATTTAGGTAACCAGTTTTCACATGTGTATGAGGAAGACTTCACAAGCTTGAATGGATGGGAGCAGATTTTCCATATCCAAATTTGGTGTGTATTTTGGAGCTGGATGTTCTGTCCCATTTAATTCCCTTTTTTGTTTCAGCACAGCTGTAATGGTACAAATGAGTCACCCGTTGTGGAAACCGAAGGTTGAAGAATGAATTCTAATTCTTCTTTCTGTCATTCTCCTTGTCATTCCTCACAATTCCCAGTGCTTTCAAATGTTTATACTATTTTGCTACTAGTTAACATTATTTGCATGTGATGTTTCTCAGATACTTTTGTTGTGACAAAATAATTCACATAGATGGTCTAAAAACTTCTGGGGACAGAGATCCCAGACTCCCAAAATTAATGCTGTGAGGGCTGATTCTCTGACTACACAAATATTCCAATTATGATTGATGATACCTGTGACCATGTTTGATGTGGTAAGTGACATAACCCCATTGTCTTGTGTTGGGCTAATGCAGATCAGAAGGTGTTATTTCACTTTGCAAACCTTATCTCTTGAGCAGCTGTGCTCTGTAAACAATGCTGTTTTCAAAGCTAGGCCTTAAACTTCAAATTGATCGTTGCCTGCAGCCTACATTAAGAACTGAAGATTGGTTCTTGTTGACAACATGAAGCTGAGCAAGGAATATTGTTAAAAGTTTAATTTTGTCACAAGCAACTTCTGACTCTTTGAAAAGATCGTGAGGCTGTGCTGGGAGCCTACGGTAAGCGATTAGCCTCTCGGTCCCAGAAAGTGAATATCTATCACATTGGAGAGTGAGGTAGCTTCTCTGCCAGCGATGAATACCTGTGTATGCTCAGGTCATATTGACTTAGCAGTGCAATCAGGATATACTGCTTGTCCAGCTATCCCACCCCATCTTTTCATCCAGGAGGAATGTCCTTGAGGAGAAGCAGGACAATGTTGACCATGCCTGATACCACCAAGCAGCTTCTCAAATACTATCCTGTAATGTAGGAAGACCTCTACCAAAACAAGTATAGGTAAGTTCGTTTGTCAGCTCCCCAGAAGTAGATGTCATGCACTTAGAGACTTTGGTGAGGTCTATAATAAGAAAGTCTTCTGTGGATTTCCATTGATACATTTGCCAAATTAACCATTTTGCATAGTTAGGTCCTCTCCTAATCTACTGGAGGCCTGGAACACATCTTTCACAGTCGGGGTATGGTGAGCACCTTACTGCCACAACAGTTCCAAATCTAATGCAAGTTTGTGGTTCCATCGAGATAACAGAAGAGCCCCACCCCCCCACCCTACTGTGCCACCCAATGTCAATACGTTTCAGCACACTCGTTTCATTTCAGTTCTTTCTCAGTCATTCCTGTTGCCACCTAAAGCAAACAGCTCTTCTACCGCATCAGGGAGATGTTCCTTGACAATGCACAACTGCAATCAGAGATCAGAGTGGCACTATCCAGGAACTGATCGTATTCTTTGTGATGACCGGTTTATAACAGGACGAAGCTCATTGGGATCTTTCTAGGACAGTGTCAGTGGCATCATGGAGCTGGTAAGTATTGACCTCTCTTTGGACCCTATCACTGGTTCTCTCGCAATGCTGTTGTATCTGCTTACAGACACTTGATCCAAGACAATGTAGTCAATCAAGCCATTGAAGTCCAGAGACATCTTCTGTCACTGTAAATTCACAGTCTTCCACAAGCCTGGCTGTATCACAATGAGGGATTTTTTGTCTTAACAAGCCAAGTTGGAAAACAGCTATTTACAGACAGGAAAAGAATAATGTACATATGATTCTGGAATTTTTACTTTCCTTTGGAAATTTATCCTCATTAAGACATGGTATGGCAGGGGGGAGCATGGTGGTATGGTGGTTAGCACAACACTGTGCAGCACCAGTGACCTGGGTTCAATTCAATTCCTGTCACTGCCTTTAAGGAGTTTGTACATTCTCACCTTGACCGCGTGGGTTTCCTCTGGGTGCTCCAGTTTCCTCTCATGTATCTGTTGATAGGGTAATTGGTTGTTGTCAATTCTCTCATAATTAGGTTAGGGTTAAATTGTGGGTTGCTGGGTAGCGCGGCTTGAAGGGCTGGGAGGACCTATTCCATGCTATATCTCAATCAATCAATAAATCATTCAATATTTATTTACTTGCTTGTTTATTTATCTATCTATTTATTTATTATCAAGCCTAAATAAAATGAGCAGATACAATGTAAACCATGGCATGGTGAATATTACTTGTATAATTCACCTTTACTTTCATGTTTCAGTATCTTCTTTAGATCAAGTAGGAACCTTTGTGATTGATGAAGTTTCTTAAAGGAGATCTCAAGGATGGCATTCCAATAAAATGTCGTAATCCCTCAACAAAGGAAGCATCTAATCCTTGTAAATCCATGTGACCTAATTGCCTCCGCTCAGCCAGTCATCTGTGCTGTGACTATGTCAACACCTGTTTCGTCAGGATCCCCAAACTCTGAGCTCTACGCAGGTTTTAAAATGTGCAAAGATAAATCCTCTTTTCAATTATTGTTAGCTTTCAGATTATTTAGATCTTCAAGAAATACTAGAAATTGTCATGAAAGGAGCTTTCAGAATGGCTCTATCAATTCCAAAACTTCTTCAACGAGAGACACAAACGTGCTGATGATTTTTAAAATGCACGATGATTTCTCAATGATGATAGAAAAGCTGCAGCTACTTTTTGGAATTCATCAAAAGCCTATATTCAACTTCACTGCCGGAATCACCACAAATGGAAGAAAACATTAAGACTGATTTCTCTCAATATGTTTCATGTCGAATGAGTCATATAGAATGCTGTTGTATCTTTCAAACAAAAAAACAACTATATGGTTAACCTATTAATTTTCATTAACATAAATGATTACCAACATCTGTGGAAATTAATTTAGGAAACTGCATATCTAATCCTTATGTTGAGGGCAAAGTTCATCCTGAGTGAATCTAACTGGCAGAAACAGGAATTGTGAGAATAATTTTCAAAAAACAGGAAGCAACGTGAAACCAGACAAGTATTTGCAACTGTTTCGTGCAGTTCTGAACTTCTGCTAACCATTTGAAAACTGCTGTAAACATTACCATCACTAAAGTACACCAAGCTTAAAAACTGACTGCACCGATTTCAATGGATTGGTTTTGTAAACAATTTCCACAGACAGTAATGCGCTTCGATGGATACTGCTTTCTTTATATATAAAAACTTCAGTTAGTACTTATCAATATTTGGCAAAATTCTTGTTTCTTTTAACATTTCTTTACAACAAATTAGATTGTGTATTTTAGCTTTGAAATTAAAGAGTATATTCCATTATTCCAGGGAAGATGAGCCTGTGGTATAGAAACATAGAAACATAGAAAACCTACAGCACAATACAGGCCCTTCAGCCCACAAAGTTGTGCTGAACATGTCCCTACCTCAGAAATTACTAGGCATACCTATAGCCCTCTATTATTCTAAGCTCCATGTACCTATCCAATGTTGGTATTTATTGCCCATCCTTAACTTTCTATGAGGTAGTGATGATATGTGAGAGTGATGTGCCATTGTGAATCAAAGTAGTCCTTCTAGTCAAGGTACTTTCAAAGTTCTGCAGAATTAGGAGTCTCTGCATTTGGATCCAGAAATAATGAGAGAAAGGAGATGCATTTCCAATTGAAATTTTGTTGTGGTGGTGACAGCTTCCTTTGCAATTTATATGGAAAAGATCATGGATTTGGGAAGAATTAGAGCTGAGTTAAATAGACCTTCCTGCTTTATATTGAACATGCTAATCTCAACTTAAATGTTGGAAGTCCCAAAATTATACCGATTCCAAAGGAGTTGGCAGAATTGACTCATAATTGTTTTCCAACTACAATTTGTACTTTCTGGAGAGGACACGTTGTATAGTGGCATGGAAGCACAAGACCAGCTTTGATTGGAGACAAATGTAAATGCTCATTCTCCTTCACAATGAAGAATGGTTAACAAGTTTTCATTGCGGCTATCATTTACCATAAGAGGATAGCACCTTTGGAAGAGCAAACTGAAACAAGTATAAATAGAAACAGAAGATCAAGAGATATGTGATTGATTTACAATCCTTTCAGTGAGAGCCTTTATGGACATCTGAAACTCTCCACATACCACAAAACATGTGGTTTTTGCCAAACTTGATTGACAGCATCATCCCCAAAAGCTCAAATTAATATGAGCAGTTTGAAAAAATGAAGATAAATATTAAAATATTTACATCTCCATTGGTTTTCCAAACATATTTTAATTTCAAAGTTTGTTCAAATAATAACTTGTATTGCTAATAAATGTAAACAGAAATTAAGGTACAGGTAGAAGAGATAGGGTTTAATTTGGTATTGTGTTTTGTCCATGCATTGTGGGCCAAGAGGCCTTTTCTTCTGCTACATGTTTCTATGTTCTGTGTGATATCAAATTCTAGATTGTAGCTGATAAAAATTAACAAAGATCCTAAGTTGTAACAGCAAGGCAGCAAATTTGAATTGGGGTTAGAAATTAATACTATGCAGATGAAATGAACTTGTTGATAATAATATATCATATACAACATAAGAGAAAGACAACTTAAAATAAATCAGTTGGTGCTCTGAGTCCACCTGAGACAATTGCTCCAAATCTGAAGAGCTGATCGATTTGACATTCTGCAGCTGGCAACCAAGGAGCAAGTGAACAGATATCAACCATCCCCAAACCCACGAAGTCCAAACAAGCCCCAACCCACAATGTCCAAACTAACCCAACCTCCACAATGTCCAAACCAGCCCCATTTCCAAAATGCCCAAACCAACCAACTTTCACAATGCCCAAACGAGCCCCACTTCCACAATATCCAAATCAACCCCACCCCCATAGTGTCCAAGCCAAATCCATCTTCTCAATGACCAAACCAAACACACTCCCTCAATGTCCAAATCAGCTGCACCCCACAATGTCCAAACCATCTACATCCCCTCAATGTCCATACAATCCACACCTCCACAGTCCAAACCAGCCCCATTCCAACAATATCCAAACCAGCCCCACTCCAACAATGTACAAAACAACCAAACCCATCTCCACAATGTCTAAACCAACCCAATTCCACAATATTCAAACCATCCCCACCCACTCAATGTCCAAACCATCCTCACCCACTCAATGTCCAAACTAACCCCATCTCCTCAATGTCCAAACCATTCCCACCTCCACAATGTCCAAACCAACCCACCTCCACAATGTCCAAACTAACCCCATCTCCTCAATGTCCAAACCACCCCCACCTCCACAGTCCAAACCAGCCCCACCTCCACAATGTCCAAACTAACCCCATCTCCTCAATGTCCAAACCATCCTCACCCACTCAATGTCCAAACCATTCCCACCTCCAGAATGTCCAACCCATCCTCACCCACTCAATGTCCAAACCATTCCCACCTCCAGAATGTCCAAACCAACCCACCCCCACAATGTCCAAACTAACCCCATCTACTCAATGTCCAAACCATTCCCACCTCCACAACGTCCAAACCATCCCCACCTCCACAATGTCCAAACCAACCCAACCTCCACAATGTCCAAACTAACCCCACCCACTCAATGTCCAAACCATCACCACCTCCACAATGTCCAAACTAACCCCATCTCCTCAATGTCCAAACCATCCTCACCCACTCAATGTCCAAACCATCACCACCTCCACAAAGTCCAAACTAACCCCATCTCCTCAATGTCCAAACCATCCTCACCCACTCAATGTCCAAACCATCACCACCTCCACAATGTCCAAACTAACCCCATCTCCTCAATGTCCAAACCATCCTCACCCACTCAATGTCCAAACCATCACCACCTCCACAATGTCCAAACAAACCCACCTCCACAATGTCCAAACCATCCCCACCTCACAATGTCCAAACCATCCCCACCTCACAATGTCCAAACCATCCCCACCTCCACAATGTCCAAACCATTCCCACCTCCACAATGTCCAAACCAACCCACCTCCACAATGTCCAAACCATCCCCACCTCACAATGTCCAAACCATCCCCACTTCACAATGTCCAAACCATCCCCACCTCCACAATGTCCAAACCAACCCACCTCCACAATGTCCAAACCATCCCCACCTCACAATGTCCAAACCATCCCCACCTCCACAATGTCCAAACCATCCCCACCTCCACAATGTCCAAACTAACCCACCTCCACAATGTCCAAACCAACCCAACCTCCACAATGTCCAAACTAACCCCACCCACTCAATGTCCAAACCATCACCACCTCCACAATGTCCAAACTAACCCCATCTCCTCAATGTCCAAACCATCCCCACCTCCACAATGTCCAAACCAGCCCCACCTCCACAATGTCCAAACTAACCCCATCTCATCAATGTCCAAACCATCCTCACCCACTCAATGTCCAAACCATTCCCACCTCCAGAATGTCCAACCCATCCTCACCCACTCAATGTCCAAACCATTCCCACCTCCAGAATGTCCAAACCAACCCACCCCCACAATGTCCAAACTAACCCCATCTACTCAATGTCCAAACCATTCCCACCTCCACAACGTCCAAACCATCCCCACCTCCACAATGTCCAAACCAACCCAACCTCCACAATGTCCAAACTAACCCCACCCACTCAATGTCCAAACCATCACCACCTCCACAATGTCCAAACTAACCCCATCTCCTCAATGTCCAAACCATCCTCACCCACTCAATGTCCAAACCATCACCACCTCCACAATGTCCAAACTAACCCCATCTCCTCAATGTCCAAACCATCCTCACCCACTCAATGTCCAAACCATCACCACCTCCACAATGTCCAAACTAACCCCATCTCCTCAATGTCCAAACCATCCTCACCCACTCAATGTCCAAACCATCACCACCTCCACAATGTCCAAACAAACCCACCTCCACAATGTCCAAACCATCCCCACCTCACAATGTCCAAACCATCCCCACCTCACAATGTCCAAACCATCCCCACCTCCACAATGTCCAAACCATTCCCACCTCCACAATGTCCAAACCAACCCACCTCCACAATGTCCAAACCATCCCCACCTCACAATGACCAAACCATCCCCACTTCACAATGTCCAAACCATCCCCACCTCCACAATGTCCAAACCAACCCACCTCCACAATGTCCAAACCATCCCCACCTCACAATGTCCAAACCATCCCCACCTCCACAATGTCCAAACCATCCCCACCTCCACAATGTCCAAACTAACCCACCTCCACAATGTCCAAACCAACCCAACCTCCACAATGTCCAAACTAACCCCACCCACTCAATGTCCAAACCATCACCACCTCCACAATGTCCAAACTAACCCCATCTCCTCAATGTCCAAACCATCCCCACCTCCACAATGTCCAAACCAGCCCCACCTCCACAATGTCCAAACTAACCCCATCTCATCAATGTCCAAACCATCCTCACCCACTCAATGTCCAAACTAACCTAATCTCCTCAATGTTCAAACCAGCCCCACCTCCACAATGTCCAAACTAACCCCATCTCCTCAATGTCCAAACCATCCTCACCCACTCAATGTCCAAACCATCCCCACCCACTCAATGTCCAAACCATCCTCACCCACTCAATGTCCAAACCATCCTCACCCACTCAATGTCCAAACCATTCCCACCTCCACAATGTCCAAACCAACCCACCCCCACAATGTCCAAACTAACCCCATCTACTCAATGTCCAAACCATTCCCACCTCCACAACGTCCAAACCATCCCCACCTCCACAATGTCCAAACCAACCCAACCTCCACAATGTCCAAACTAACCCCACCCACTCAATGTCCAAACCATCACCACCTCCACAATGTCCAAACTAACCCCATCTCCTCAATGTCCAAACCATCCTCACCCACTCAATGTCCAAACCATCACCACCTCCACAAAGTCCAAACTAACCCCATCTCCTCAATGTCCAAACCATCCTCACCCACTCAATGTCCAAACCATCACCACCTCCACAATGTCCAAACTAACCCCATCTCCTCAATGTCCAAACCATCCTCACCCACTCAATGTCCAAACCATCACCACCTCCACAATGTCCAAACAAACCCACCTCCACAATGTCCAAACCATCCCCACCTCACAATGTCCAAACCATCCCCACCTCACAATGTCCAAACCATCCCCACCTCCACAATGTCCAAACCATTCCCACCTCCACAATGTCCAAACCAACCCACCTCCACAATGTCCAAACCATCCCCACCTCACAATGTCCAAACCATCCCCACTTCACAATGTCCAAACCATCCCCACCTCCACAATGTCCAAACCAACCCACCTCCACAATGTCCAAACCATCCCCACCTCACAATGTCCAAACCATCCCCACCTCCACAATGTCCAAACCATCCCCACCTCCACAATGTCCAAACTAACCCACCTCCACAATGTCCAAACCAACCCAACCTCCACAATGTCCAAACTAACCCCACCCACTCAATGTCCAAACCATCACCACCTCCACAATGTCCAAACTAACCCCATCTCCTCAATGTCCAAACCATCCCCACCTCCACAATGTCCAAACCAGCCCCACCTCCACAATGTCCAAACTAACCCCATCTCATCAATGTCCAAACCATCCTCACCCACTCAATGTCCAAACCATTCCCACCTCCAGAATGTCCAACCCATCCTCACCCACTCAATGTCCAAACCATTCCCACCTCCAGAATGTCCAAACCAACCCACCCCCACAATGTCCAAACTAACCCCATCTACTCAATGTCCAAACCATTCCCACCTCCACAACGTCCAAACCATCCCCACCTCCACAATGTCCAAACCAACCCAACCTCCACAATGTCCAAACTAACCCCACCCACTCAATGTCCAAACCATCACCACCTCCACAATGTCCAAACTAACCCCATCTCCTCAATGTCCAAACCATCCTCACCCACTCAATGTCCAAACCATCACCACCTCCACAATGTCCAAACTAACCCCATCTCCTCAATGTCCAAACCATCCTCACCCACTCAATGTCCAAACCATCACCACCTCCACAATGTCCAAACTAACCCCATCTCCTCAATGTCCAAACCATCCTCACCCACTCAATGTCCAAACCATCACCACCTCCACAATGTCCAAACAAACCCACCTCCACAATGTCCAAACCATCCCCACCTCACAATGTCCAAACCATCCCCACCTCACAATGTCCAAACCATCCCCACCTCCACAATGTCCAAACCATTCCCACCTCCACAATGTCCAAACCAACCCACCTCCACAATGTCCAAACCATCCCCACCTCACAATGACCAAACCATCCCCACTTCACAATGTCCAAACCATCCCCACCTCCACAATGTCCAAACCAACCCACCTCCACAATGTCCAAACCATCCCCACCTCACAATGTCCAAACCATCCCCACCTCCACAATGTCCAAACCATCCCCACCTCCACAATGTCCAAACTAACCCACCTCCACAATGTCCAAACCAACCCAACCTCCACAATGTCCAAACTAACCCCACCCACTCAATGTCCAAACCATCACCACCTCCACAATGTCCAAACTAACCCCATCTCCTCAATGTCCAAACCATCCCCACCTCCACAATGTCCAAACCAGCCCCACCTCCACAATGTCCAAACTAACCCCATCTCATCAATGTCCAAACCATCCTCACCCACTCAATGTCCAAACTAACCTAATCTCCTCAATGTTCAAACCAGCCCCACCTCCACAATGTCCAAACTAACCCCATCTCCTCAATGTCCAAACCATCCTCACCCACTCAATGTCCAAACCATCCCCACCCACTCAATGTCCAAACCATCCTCACCCACTCAATGTCCAAACCATCCTCACCCACTCAATGTCCAAACCATTCCCACCTCCACAATGTCCAAACCAACCCACCTCCACAATGTCCAAACCATCCCCACCTCACAATGTCCAAACCATTCCCACCTCCTTAATGTCCAAACCATTCCCACCTCCACAATGTCCAAACCAACCCACCTCCACAATGTCCAAACCATCCCCACCTCACAATGTCCAAACCACCCCCACCTCACAATGTCCAAACCATCCCCACTTCACAATGTCCAAACCATCCCCACCTCCACAATGTCCAAACCAACCCACCTCCACAATGTCCAAACCATCCCCACCTCACAATGTCCAAACCATCCCCACTTCACAATGTCCAAACCATTCCCACCTCCACAATGTCCAAACCATTCCCACCTCCACAATGTCCAAACCAACCAACCTCCACAATGTCCAAACCAACCCACCTCCACAATGTCCAAACCATCCCCACCTCACAATGTCCAAACCATCCCCACCTCACAATGTCCAAACCATCCCCACCTCCACAATGTCCAAACCAACCCACCTCCACAATGTTCAAACCATCCCCACCTCACAATGTCCAAACCATTCCCACCTCCTCAATGTCCAAACCATTCCCACCTCCACAATGTCCAAACCAACCCACCTCCACAATGTCCAAACCATCCCCACCTCACAATGTCCAAACCATCCCCACCTCCACAATGTCCAAACCATTCCCACCTCCACAATGTCCAAACCAACCCACCTCCACAATGTCCAAACCATCCCCACCTCACAATGTCCAAACCACCCCCACCTCACAATGTCCAAACCATCCCCACTTCACAATGTCCAAACCATCCCCACCTCCACAATGTCCAAACCAACCCACCTCCACAATGTCCAAACCATCCCCACCTCACAATGTCCAAACCATCCCCACTTCACAATGTCCAAACCATTCCCACCTCCACAATGTCCAAACCAACCCACCCCCACAATGTCCAAACTAACCCCATCTCCTCAATGTCCAAACCAACCCACCCCCACAATGTCCAAACTAACACCATCTCCACAATGTCCAAACCATCCCCACCTCCACAATGTCCAAACCATCCCCACCTCCACAATGTCCAAACTAACCCACCTCCACAATGTCCAAACCAACCCAACCTCCACAATGTCCAAACTAACCCCACCCACTCAATGTCCAAACCATCACCACCTCCACAATGTCCAAACTAACCCGATCTCCTCAATGTCCAAACCACCCCCACCTCCACAATGTCCAAACCAGCCCCACCTCCACAATGTCCAAACTAACCCCATCTCATCAATGTCCAAACCATCCTCACCCACTCAATGTCCAAACTAACCTAATCTCCTCAATGTCCAAACCATCCTCACCCACTCAATGTCCAAACCATTCCCACCTCCAGAATGTCCAAACCAACCCACCTCCACAATGTCCAAACCAGCCCCACCCCCACAATGTCCAAACTAACCCCATCTCCTCAGTCCAAACCATCCCCACCTCCACAATGTCCAAACTAACCCACTTCAACAATGTCCAAACCATCCCCACCTCCACAATGTCCAAACCAACCCCATCCCCACCTCCACAATGTCCAAACTAACACACCTCCACTATGTCCAAACCAACCCACCCCCACAATATCCAAACTAACACCATCTCCTCAATGTCCAAACCATCCCCACCTCCACAATGTCCAAACCAGCCCCACCTCCACAATGTCCAAACTAACCGACTTCCACAATGTCCAAACCATCCTCATCTCCACAATGTCCAGACCATTCCCACCTCCACAATGTCCAAACCAGCCCCACCCCCTCAATGTCCAAACCATCCCCATCTTCAATGTCCAAACCATCCCCACCGCCTCAATGTTCAAACTAACCCCATCTCCACAATGTCCAAATGCACTTCTACAATATCTAAACCAGCCTCACCTCCAGAATGCCCAAACCAACTCCATGCTTACAATGGCCAAACTAACCCCACCACAATATCCAAACCAGTCCCACCCTTACAATGCCCAATCTTGCTCCATTCCCACAATGTCCAAGCCAGTTTTGACAGCATTTAGCTGGCTCGTATTGTAAAGACATTAAAATAATTTGAAGAGATATAAATTATTTAAAAAACTAAAAATAAATTAGTTAAAAGCTTTAAAATAGCAACAAACTAATATACATTAAAATAAGGCAAGTTCTTACTTTTTTTAGCCAGGATGGTAATGTCATTCAGATCAATGAGGGAATAATTCCTAGCCAATCCCTCCTTCATGGAGATTAGCTGTACACGGCCCCTCTCTTCAAAGGTCAGCAGTACATGTCAGTGCTCCAGTACGTCCAATGAGATAACTATCATATGTTCCGGTGTATTAACCTCTAGTCATTACCAATATTTTACGATCGCTGGGCTGCACATAACACGCATGAATTGCAGTTCAGATTCCATTTAATTGGACTTGGCAAAATGGTTTCTTTAGAAACTTGGTTGCGGGAAATTATGATTGCCATTGACATTTCTGACTTTGAATATTTGTGCATAAATATTATGTGGCTTTGACTCCATTGAATGTTCATCTGCTGCGACCCAAAGGGTTGGTATTATGGTATTAACAAAGAGCAAGAAGGGAACATTGATATAGTCAAATGTAATCCTGCAAAATACATAGATATATGAAAATGATAAGTGATGCTGAGATGAGTTTTTTAATGCATTAACTTCTATAAATCAGTCAGATACTGTGACAGAAATGCATAGTAGCTTAATCGAAGCCAATTTGCCTCAATGTAGAAAGCAAACATCTGACTGAACAATCATTAGAAGACTGGTGATGTTAAGAGGAAGGTTACAATTTAATTTGTTGTTACCTGGTCTCAGAATAAGTGCTGAGGATAATATCATAATTGGACAAATTATTATATAAACCATTGCCCAAGGTTGTAATACATTCTTAGTTCTTATGGTCTTTACACTGTATGAGCAAATTATATATTGAAGCCCAAAATGGAGGGAATTGCTAGACAAATAATGAAGTAAGGTTGTTACCTGATATAATTAAATGGCATATCAAAATAAATTAGTTAACTTGCTTGGTCTTGATCAACATCCCGACATTTCACTGATCAAATAATGTGCAAAGAAAATAGCTATTGCTGTCATATAATATTTATGTTAAAATAATGCAAAAATATTATTAACACATTTGTTTCATTTAAAGCTAGTAAGCCAATTATAGACTAGTAAGGTAGCAGAAAATGGTATCGTAGGCAAATATGAGACGAATTAACTCAGTCACAAGAAAGGCTAAGCAAACTGAAATGGTGAGAAATTATTAAATGATGGCATTCAGATGGATTTGAGTACCTTCAGTCATAAAAAACAGTGAATTAACATGAATGCATTAAGACTTTTTCTTGCAAAAGGACTACAATTAGAAGCAAGAACTGGAGAAGGCTCCGTGAGATCTCGGTGAAAGTTCTATCAATGGTCACTTTGTTAGGTACACCTGTACACCTGCTCGTTAATGCTCATCTATTCACCCAATCGTGTGGCAACAACTCAATGCATAAAAGCATGCAAACATGGTCAAGAGATTCAGTTGTTGTTCAGACCAAGCATCAGAATGGGCAAGAAATGTGACCTAAATGACTTAGACTATGGAATGCTTGTTATTGCCAGATGGGGTGGTTTGAGTATCTCAGAAACTGATCTCCTGGGATTTTCATGCACAGAAGTCTCTAGAGTTTACAAAGGAAAAAAAATCCAGTGAGTGACAGTTCTGTAGGCAGAAATGCCTTGTTAATGAGAGGAGAATGACTATATTGGTTCATGCTTACAAGAAGGCAACAGTAACTGAAATAACCACACATTACAACAGTGGTGTGCAGACGGCAATCTCTGAATCCCCAGCACGTTGAACCTTGAAGTGGATGGGCTACAGCAGCAGAATACCATAAATAAACACACAGTGGTCTCTTTATTAGGTGCAGAAGGCATCTAATGAAGTGGCCACTATGCACATGCACTATATTTAGTGCAACAGCATCTCACTGTATTAATTCCTGTGTTAGGAGGATTGTCCCATGAAAAGAAATGAGTATATATTTCATGGAGTTTAAAAGAATGGAAAGCTCTTACTAAAATTAATGATTCCAAGCAAATTTGGAAAGGGTACAGAGGAGATTTACCAGGATGCTGCCTGGTTTAGAGAGTATGGATTATGATCAGAGAGTAAGGGAGCTAGGGCTTTACTCTTTGGAGAGAAGGAGGATGAGAGGAGACATGATAGAGGTGTACAAGATATTAAGAGGAATAGACAGAGTGAACAGCCAGCGCCTCTTCCCCAGGGCACCACTGCTCAGTACAAGAGAACATGGCTTTAAGGTAAGGGGAGGGAAGTTCAAGGGGGATATTAGAGGAGGTTTTTTACTCAGAGAGTGGTCGGTGTGTGGAATGCACTGCCTGAGTCAGTGGTGGAGGCAGACACACTAGTGAAGTTTAAGAGACTACTAGTCAGGTATATGGAGGAATTTAAGGTGGGGGGTTATATGGGAGGCAGGGTTTGAGGGTTAGCACAACATTGTGGGCCGAAGGGCCTGTAATGTGCTGTACTATTCTATGTTCTATGTTCTATGAATTTAATAGGTTTGATGATAAGGACTTGTTCTAGCTGAAATACCGAGAAGTGAATGGATGAAACTGCCATGAGTAGTGATGAGGGGTCGGTAGTGTGGTTTCAGGATAGAGTCATTCAAAAGAAGCTTCTTTATTCAAAGGATTATGAATCTTCAGAGTACTGCACAGCAGTGAACTCTCTGGTCAACTACTTTCAAGCTCAGATCAGCAGATTTTTGGGCACAGAAAGATGAAGTGAGAAAATGGAGCAGGCCTGAAGGGTTGTACTGCCAAATCTTTTTTTAAGTTTTGTATATCGTGCGTTCTCTCCTGTCAACATTGACCAGTTAGCATGAGCATACCACCTAGTGGATCAGCACAAGAATGATATCTGTTAAAATGTACAAAAATGTGGATTTTGATGAAACCCTTGTTGTCATTGAAATGAATGGATGAAGGAGAATGGAACACTGCGTAAATCAGACACTCAGAGCACCACCTCATTCAAGAGAGAGAATGCTGTTTTCAAAATATGGCTTCAAACAGGGCACAGCCCTTCCTGTGCAAATTCAGATGAGTTACTCTGCACTTAAGATTCAAGAATATCGGTGCAATACCTAACATGGAGCAATCAGCAGGCAAAATAAGGAGCAGATTGGGGTGGGTGGGGTGGAGAATAAATATGAAATTTAGACATGCAGTTAAAGATTTATATCTTGCTTTGATGCTATAAAAATACCCTATGGAGCAGATATACTAGAGCTGAGGGTAAGCAAGGCTTTTAAACCTGGTGTTTTGACTACAGAGACAGATTGGCAATATTATTGTATCAATAAGATACAGAAATTGCTAGAGATATATATTAACAGCAAGGAAGTTGGCAAGGTTAATTATGACACTGGCAATGAATAAGTGTTTTCTCAATATAATAAATACCAAATTGTAAATACTTACCTGGATGGAAATGAACAGCAGAATCAGAATCAGGTTTATTATCACCGGCATGTGTCATGATATTTGTTAACTTAGCTGCAGCAGTTCAATGCAATACGTAATATAGAAGATAAATAAATAAATTACAGTATATGTATATTGAATATATTAAAATTCGTGCAAAAGAACAGAAATAATATATATCAAAAAAGGGAGGTAGTGTTCAAGGGCTCAATGTCCATTTAGGAATTGGATGGCAGAGGGGAGGAAGCTGTTCTTGAATTGCTGAGTGTGTGCCTTCAGGCTTCTGGACCTCCTCCCTGATGGCAACAATGAAGAAAAGGATATGCCCTGGGTGCTGGAGGTCCTTAATAGTGGACACTGCCTCACTGAGACACCGCTCCTTGAAGATGTCTTGGGTACTTTGTAGGCTAGTACCCAAGATGGAGCTGACTAGATTTACAACCCTTTGCATCTCCTTTCGGTCCTGTGCAGTAGCTCCCCACCCACCCCCCCCCCCCCCCACCCCAAACCAGACAGTGATGCAGCCTGTCAGAATGCTCCCCATGGTACATCTATAGAAGTTTTGAGTGTATTTGTTGACATACCAAATCTCTTCAAACGCCTAATGAAGTATAGTCTTTGTCTTGCCTTCTTTATATCTGCATTGACAATCAGTACCAATGGTCAAAAGCAGATGACCAATCTGAAGAAACAATTGGCTCCTTTCAAGTCCTTTGCTGTTGCATATATTTTACATTTACCTAAACAACAACCGTGAAACAACTCTCTTCAGAAACGCACTCAATTTCATTTTCATTTTTTTGAAGAAGGGGAGCTTTTTTTTTAATCAGAGGACTCCAAAGGCAAGAGGCAGCATGCACAACAGTTTAAACCATTGAATTTTCCTGAGGACAGGGAGCATGCTGAAGTAGAGGATGACACTGCTGTTTCTCAGAATGATGCTCGCCTTCTCACCTTTGCTTCAACAGGTGCATGGAAACAGGGGTTGTACCCCCAAAGCATTCATCTGCCATAAATAAACTATTATTTTTAAATGAGCAGCAGGACCTCAAGTTAAAGTTAAAGTCTGTCCTGAGCCTTATAGGCTCATCAGGACAGTGCTTACGCCGGTCTCTGTGGTGTGAAGTGACTGAGAGAACGAGACTCCCCCCCCCCGGATAGGGCACTAGTCTATCGCAAGGTTAACCCCCAGCATTTTGCCGGTACCCATTTTCAGCTGGGTGGACTTAACTGTGCAATCATCAGACCTTATGATGGAAGGAAAGTCATTGACGAAGAAGATGAACATGACTAGGCCTTGGACCAAACCATGTTCATTGGTCATTGGTTCTCAGGCTGAATCATCAGCTCTGTACTCCCCTCCATAGATGCTGCCCGACTTGCTGAGTACCTCCAGTACTTTGTGTGTTTGGCCTCAAGCACTGCCATGAGGAGGACCTACATGATCTCCTGAGCCCAATAAAATCCCTCTCACAAATAAACACCTTCACTTTTATGAAGTACAACTGCAAGCTGTGGAGAGTACTCCACCTGACGATTGGTTTTACTAGTACTCCACGATGCCACATTGAGTCCATATTGCCTTCATGCCAACAGCAATCACTCAGTCCTCACCCTGCAATTCATCTGTGTTCCAAGACGGTGATGTGGTAGGGAGATAAAGTGTCCTGGCATGACCCGACTGGACAACGGTGAGGTTATTGGAGAATAAATGCAAGTTCCATCAGTTTGCTGATTATTAAAAAATCTGCAATGTGCCCAGACTCAAATTATAAACACAGAGCACATGCCATTTGGTTTTATAATTGAGTTACACTTCTCCAGCTTTACACATCCTGCTCTTACACTAGGTACCCAAAGGTTCGGCTAACATTGGCAAGAATCTACTTGATGAATGATGTTTTGGGTGAAAATGAGTAAGCTATCCTTGAGAGAAAGCAAGTACAGACACTATCCCCAAACCTCAACATGACTCGAAGCACACAGGAAGCCAGACTGTAAAATGGAAGACACTTCATAAGCATTGAAGATTTTAACATCATGCAGAATATGAGCAAATTTGAGTTACTGTGGTTGCAAGCAATTTGGAGATGGTATTATGCACTAAGGTGCTCTCTATTTTGCTGACTACTGCTGAAGAGCTCATGATCTGGGTGACCTTCAAGTGACCTCAGACCCAAAGGGAACAGTCAATTGATGCAGCATGCTAATGTGCATCTTCTAAAATCAGCAGACTTGATGTTAACATTCTTTGAAATACCAAAGATATGGAATAGTCTACGTGACTAGGTCAGCAAGCAACCACTTTAATTCAAGAAACAAGCATTTGATTTCCAGCTGCAACGTGCGTGCAAGGTAACAGATGGATAAATGCATTGGTCCTTTATTGTTTTTGGGCAAGTGGCAAAAAAGACACCTTTAATGACTCAGTCTCATCTGAACAGCAGACCAATCACAACAAAGCTGTCTTTGTTTTATCTACCGCATGAGTTCAGCCACGCCATATGGCTCGTTGTCTACATTCCGCCTCCCCGATGCTACATATGACGTCATACGCACTACCATTGCGAGACTCCGGAGTCAACGCTCCAGTGCATTTATCGCAGTAGCAGGAGACTTCAACCATGTTTCTCTCTCAACAACCCTACCCACCTTCGATCAGTTTGTCAAGTGTCATGCAAGAGAAATAAAACACTGGACCTCTTGTATGCAAATGTTAAAGATGCATACAGCTCCACAGCTCTCCCCCAACTTGGCAAATCAGATCACAATCTAGTTCGTCACATGCTCTTATGTAAGACCAAAGTGCAGCAATGGTTAGTTACCACAAGACAGTGAAGAAATAGTCTCCAGAGGCCATTGAGGCCTTGAAGGGCTACTTGGAAGTTACTGATTGGAATGTGCTTTGTGAATTCATATGGGGAGGACATTAATGGACTTACAAATTGTGTTACTGGCTACATCAAGTTCTGTGTGGACACTGGAATACCATCAAGTACTGTTCACAGCTTCCCCAACAACAAACCATGGGTCACCAGTGATCTAAAGGATCTTCTCAACCACAAAAAGATAGCCATTAGATCAGGAGACAGGGAGAAATTGAAACATGTGCAGAAGGAGTTAAAGGAGAAGATCAAGATGGCCAAAGAGGAATACAGGAGAGAGCTGGAGAGCAAGCTTGGGTGCCACATGGGAAGTGTGGAGAGGCAGGAAGAACATCACTGGCTTCAATCAGCCTAGCTGTGGACCCTCGGAATACAGTTGTGAATAGGATAATGAGTTAAACCAATGGGATAATGAGTTAAGCAAATTGCCCTCCTGTGTTCACACCCCCTTCAGCATAACAGTCCAGGTGCTGAGGCACCTCCCCTCCTCCCTGCTCTCCCTTCAGTTTGACATGTAGATGAGTAACACAGGCTACCACTGTCTACATCCCCTCCTCATCCTGTAAGTACTATCCACACCTCCACATACTAACCGCTATCACTCCGATCTTCACCCCACCCCCACCAATCCCCACCTTCCACCAGTCATCATGGACTCACCTTCACTACTGAGCAGTTGAGAAGGTCTCTGGGGAATCTCAGACGTGGCAAAGCATTGGAAGCAGATGCTGTGAACCCCAAGGTCCAGAAGGAGTGTGCTGAGCAGCTGTGTGGAGTTCTCCAGCGCATTTTCAATCCGAGTCTCAACCTGGAAAGGGTCCCGATTGTGGGAAACAACATCAGTGGTCCCAGTACCCAAGAAGGGCCAGCTTAAGGTCTTGAATGACTACCATCTAGTGGCCCTGACCTCCATGTCATGAAGACCCTAGAGAGGCTGGTCCAGGCTCACCTCCAATCCCTGGTCGGATTATCCCTCCATCCCCTGCAGTTTGCCTAACTGCAGCACACTGGAGTCAATGATGGTGTCATCTACCTGCTGAACAGAGCCTACTCCCATTTGGACATGCAGGGCAGCACGGTGAGGATCATGTTGTTTGATTTCTCAAGTGCCTTCAATACCATATTGCCTCCCTTCCTGTTGATCCTGTAAACCTCGGATTTTAGATACAACACTGAGTCATGTCATCTGCAGAAATCTTCGGATAACTCAGCAATAGTTGGGTGTATAAAGGGAGGATGGGAGGATGAATTCAAGGCCCCGGTGCAGGATTTTGTCAAATGGTGCGAGCTGAATCATCTGCAGTTCAACATCAGTAAGACAACGAAGAAAGTGATGGACTTCAGGAAGGCTCAGCCTGCTCTGCTCCCTGTTACTATTGATGGTGAAGACGAGGATGTGGTGAGGACCTACAAGTACCTGGAGGTGCACCGGGATGACAGACTTGAGTGGAGCACCAACAAGAAGGGCCAGAGTTGCCTTTATTTCCTGAGGAGACTGAGGTCCTAAGGAGTAGGCAGGCCTCTCCTTCATGGTTCTACCAGACTGTTGTTGCCCGTACAATCTATGTGGTGCTGGTAGTGGGGCAATGGCATCAACATGAGTGATCCCAACAGGCTCAATAAACCAATTAGAAAGTCTGGCTCTGTTATAGAAGTCAAATTGGACACACTGGAGACTGTGGTAGAACAAAGGACCCTATGGAAAATCTAGGCAATGCTGGACAATGTTTCTCACCCTCTGCATGCCACCTTGGCTGAAAAGAGAAGCATTTTAGTAATAGACTAATACAACTGTGCTGCTCCAAAGAGCGCTATATGAGGTCATTCTTGCCTTTGGCCACTAGGCTCTGTAATGAATCAACCTATAGCCAGGGAAGTGATTACCCCTCCTGTTAGACTGTTTGTGGCAACTTGTTAAATTCTTTCTTAATTCTCTTCTAATATTTGTATGTCTGTGCACTTCTCATGCCACTGTGATACTGTAATTTCCTTTGGGATCAATGAAGTTTCTATCTATCTCTCTAAACCACCGTTGAAATCAGGAGAACCTTACATCCATTCCTTCCAGTTCTTTTATGTTAAGCTTAGCAAGTAGAACAAATATAGCAGAATATATAAAACACAAAGAGGAATCCCACATGAATACTTTTCCCAGTGTGCAACTGAAACATCAGATCTTATGTAAGCAGAATGTTTCACTGAAAAATATTCGTAAGATAGAGTAGTTCATGAAGAATGGTCAAGTACTATCATAGTGCACAACAACCAAAGTAGACTTGTTGGACAAGGTTAATTCTCCATCTGGTGTGTTACTTGCACTCAATTCACCTTGATTCATGAGTTGCTTAATCTTAATTAAAAAGTAATGCAAAGGTCAATTTGGAGTGCACCATTGGTCCATTAAGCCTATTTCATCGAAGTAAAATGTACCGAGCTGAGGGTTTTCAGTCTTGTATTATCTAAATAGTAGAATAGGTACTGGGATGTGTTGATATGTAGACCTTGCTAGATCAAACTGTTTAATTCTTAGATCATGTTATTTAATTTTTATTTTCTTTGCAGTTTAATGATTAGTTATCTACTTGTATTTTAAGTAGTTCTTATATGTATATAACAGTTTAATATGACTCTGTGTTGGTATAATTCTGGAAGCGTCTCTCAGTACTGCGTTATTTGAATAAGTGCTTTCTCATTGGTTGACTCATATCTACATATTTGAATAGGATTTTCCTTATCTATTTAGCATAAAAGAGCTGCCCCATGCTGGACCTCATCTTCTTAGTTCTTCTCTCTCTCTCTTTGCTCAGCAAACATCTATCCCATACCACTTAATTTTTCTTTCTTCTATTAATGCTTAATAAAACAATTGTTCATAAAACAATCATGATGTAATAAGTCTGTGCCTCTTTTCTGGCTTCCAAAAGAACCTTGAATTAAAACACCAGAATCCAACAAGCTCTAGATTAAACTCACTCACTCATTTATTCACTTGAGCTGATAGTGGGCCGGTCCGGCAATGAACTGTAAGTTCACAATTGAGGTTGAACCTAAAACTTACCCTAATTGCCTGTATTCATCAAGATGTTAAGCACAATGCAGGGTCACCTGGCAATGTCCAATATCCCTGACTATAATGGTAAGTGATCTGTGATAGTGATGATAAATTTCACAGGTCCCTACTGTGTATAAATATACTAAACAATTTTTCCACATGACAAAAATAACTACAGGCCACTAGTTCAGTTAAACTTCAATATTCCAAAAATTAAGACATGCTACTTCTGTTCAAAATAGTAAAAATGGTTTTACTTTTATAAACTTTCGATTTTAATTGCTTCTTTAACCCATTACGGGATATTATTTAGCAATTAATAACTTAAGTATACTTTTAATAACTTGATAATTATTAACTATTGTCAATTAATCTTTTCTGTTTCAAATTAATTTAATACTTCTTAGGAAGTGTTAATGTTTCAATTGTTCAATAAGCTTTGTATGTTTTTTTTATTTCTCTCATAATTCAAATTTTCTGCCTATTTTCTTTCTGTAACTGATTTGAATGAATCAGTTATCCCCCATTGCTCAGCCCTCAGTTTATTTCTTGATCTTTGCATCTCACTAAGGAGACATGTTGCTAACATTATTATTGGCCAAGGTCCAAAAAATATTTACTTGCCATTGCTGTGCTGTTATTATGAATACCTCTCAAACAATTTTGTAGTTGTGCTTTTAAAACCTAAGTTAAATCTGTTCAAAATAACATGCATAAGCATGGCAACAAACAGGACGTTGTCACAAGATACAGTAAATCTGCCCGATATCACAAAATATTGAACCTTTTGTTCAGAGTTGAATAAATGAGATGGTAATTCCCAAGACTACGTCCACTGTATCAAAAAAACCCAGCAGTACTCTATTGCTCTGCAATAGATACTTAACACACATATGCTTTATCTTGTATTGAACTTTCAAAGGTTGTGCATCTGTCTAGACATTAACTTCCTGTGCACATTTTGTATCTATTAAATTAAGGATTAATAAGTTTGAACATTCTTCTTTAACTATAATACACTTATATTTGAACATTAAGTGTAAAAGCTTGAAAAATTAAGCAAAAATATGAAGATTTTATTCATGTATATGTACGTGGAAATAAAAATTACGAATGAAATTTTCTCCAAATTTTTAACTCAAATATGACGTCAAATACTGCCAAGTTAAATATAAAGGTGGTTAGTTGATAATGCTGGAATTCCAATTAAAATGCACTAATAGTATACTGAAGAATTCCTTGTGGTCTAATACCAGACCTCTCCTGTAGATTGATCTACAACAAGCAGAATCATTATTCTTCAAAATGATAGTAATATTCATATTATCTATCTTTGTTCTTGCTGTCTGGAGTTCATTGTAATAGAATCTAAAAGCAATCAAATGAAATTCACACCAAAATACATCACACCTCTGAAAATAATGTTTATATGTAGTTGTAATACCACAATGAAGCATTTTGTCTCCTTGTTCTGTCTTCTCAATACTTCATCTTCTTTTATCAAAGTATCTTAAATAAATAAATGTCAAATAATCTTAAAAGGGGTGGTATAGTTTACAAGGAATGGAAAGGTGACATGGAGGAACCGATATTAGAGAGAAACTTAGTTTACAGGTTTTAACCTTCGATTGTATTGGCTGTAAAATTGTGACAGACCAAGTCTTCTCTTGGTTTCAAATGCTTGCATTTAATCATTTGGTGAATCGTGCATTTAATTTTTAAACATTCTAATTTAATATTGCTAACTATTTTAAGATAAAAGTCAGAAACATTTTGAATGTAGACCCTCGGGGAAGCTTGCACAAGAATTTTCTGGCAGTCTTGTTGCAGATCAAGGATATCACAAGGCAGAACTGTATTCACCAATGAAGATGGCAGGCCATGAATTTGAAAAGTATTTGGGTTTGTGCCACAAATAAGTGTTGGGAATCAAGTTGAAGGCAGGATGCTGAGGCTGAAGATCAGCTATGGCTGGGTGCTGGTCCACATGAAATGTACAGAATAAATCCTGAACTTCGACTGAGGTGAGAGACTGCAAACCAGCGGCATTGAAAAGCTAAAAATTGCAGATGATGGAAATTTGAAATAAATGCATTAGACGGTCATTAAACTGCAATATAAATTCATTTCTGCTCTCCACAGTTGCTGCCCAATATCTTCCATTTTTTTATTGTCAGTGTCACACATCCATATCAAAAAGGCTATGAACAGAAGTAAGATTTTGCCTGGACTGGTATAGCAGCAGGTCAGGGTGGGGGGGGGGGGGGGGAAGCTTCTTCTTACAATCAAGGCAGATGAGCTGGCTGAGAGACAAGCCAATCTTTGGATGAGGAGGTAGGCACAACTGCAGCACAAGAAAGAATGAAAGAAAAGCATTTCTCCAAAATAACAAGTGAAGGTTTGATAAGCACCAGAGATCTGCTGTAAAAACTGGATCCTCAAGAGATATGAAATTAAGCTGACGTACACATTAGATATGTGCTATTTCATATAAACTCTATTGGACAACATAATCTCTAATATGATTCTCTAAGAATTTTTGAAGCTCTGAAATTCTGCTGGGGTTTACAACTGTGCATTTACCATAGACATTTTCTTCTGCTGTCCCTCAGACCACCAGATTGACATATTCAAACTATTGTCATTCAACGGTTTATTGGCCTAACCTCTGCATTCCAAGAATAGGACCATATCACTGTCTGCCTTGGTCAGATAGTTTATGTTATGATGAACCCACACTGGGTGCTCTTAATTCTGGGTATTGTGTATAATCATTCATCTTGTTACGAAACACAAAATGTGTTAAAAGTTAGCTTATCTGGGGGCAATATCATCAATTGAGAACTGAGGTTCTTTGCTGTTTCTGAGCAAATAGCAAACTATTTGCTATTAGAGCAAATAATTGCATTAGCAATAATTTGCATTAGCAGATGGTTCAAAGGAATACAGATTTAAAATTTTGGTTAAAAGCTGCAAAGATGCCATGAGGAAAGCTTTCATGACTAAGCAAATAATCGGGACCTGGAAGTATTGCCTGTGAGCTGGTGAAATCAGAGTTAATCAGTAACTTCAAAAGGCATTGGATTGACAAGAATGATTGGCCCACTGCTGGAAACATTTGAGCAGGAGATGTGTAACTATCTGAACATTTGTAATAAATTCAGCATATCTTTTGTGAAAAATTGCAAATGTTTCCCAGATTTTCTGCATTTCGGATGTGGACTTGGACTGTAGACTTTTTCAGTCTTATGGTTTTTTATATTCTGTGTTTCTCGTTGGATCATTCTTAGTTTTTTCTGCGTGGGGGAGGGGATTTAGGGGTCAATGTGCCTGTTCCATTTTGTTTGTTTTTTGGTGTGCAGGGAGGAGGAATTTGGGGTTTGATTATCGCGCTGCCGTTCTTTGCTTTCTTGATTTTGTGGCCAGCTGGAGACGAATTTCAGAGTTGTAAACTTTAATAATAAATGAACCTTGAAATACTGACACGATGCATCCACAGGCAAAAATACAGGTATACCTTGAAAGGGAGATCAGTGATCAGACAAATTCACACGTTTGATTTGATAAGAACTTAAGAGAATCATAACATCACAAAAATGTTACCTCACAGAAGTGGACAAACTGCTCAGTCAATGCTTGTTTCTGATTTTCGCTTCAGCTGTATTCCCCTGTCTTCTGTAATCATTCTTGTCAATCCAATGCCTTTTGAAGTTACTGATTAACTCTGATTTCACCAGCTCACAGGCAATACTTCCAGGTCCCGATTATTTGCTTAGTCATGAAAGCTTTCCTCATGGCATCTTTGCAGCTTTTAACCAAAATTTTAAATCTGTATTCCTTTGAACCATCTGCTAATGCAAATATTTCTCAGTTTACCAGTTATGATCTTGTACACCTCCAGCTAATCTCCTTTCAAATTTCACTTTCCAAGGAGAACAACCCCAGCTTATCCACTGCAATATTGTGTTTCAAATTTCTTAACCCTGCAATTACTCTATGAAGACCTTTCTGTATGCTTATCTATGATTTTCACATCCTACCTAAACTGTGAGACCAGAACTGGATGCAATACTCCATCAGTGTTTATAATTTGAGCCTAACTTCCTGCTTTTGTATTGTATCATGAGGATATATCCCAAGAGTTGAGCCCATTTGTTGCTAATATTCTACTTCATTTTCAAATTCCTTTGATAATGTAGTTCCTCGTGTAAAAATGCAGCAAGACATATTCATAGGCGGCATGGTAGCAAAGTGGTTTGTATAATGCATTACAGCGCACTGTCTGTACGGACAGTTCTCTCTATGTCCATGTGAAAAATAAAGCTAATTTTTAATATTCAGACACGGACTGATTGGTGCCAAGTGCCACTCAAATGTCAGGCAATAAACGTCTCCATTAAGTGAGGAATTCTAACCTTCTTCTTACTTACTTACTTTACTTTATTGTCACCAAACAATTGATACTAGAGCATACAATCATCACAGCGATATTTGATGCTGCGCTTCGCACTCCCTGGAGTACAAATCGAAGTAAATATAATTTTAAAAATTAAATTATCAATCATAATTATAAAATAGAAAAGGGAAAGTAAGGTAGTGCAAAAAGAAACCGAGAGACAGGTCCAGATATTTGGAAGATACAGCCCAGATCCGGGTCAGGATCCATTCAGCAGTCTTATCACAGTTGGAAAGAAGCTGTTCCCAAATCTGGCCGTACAAATCTTTAAGCTCCTGAACCTTCTCCTGGAGGGAAGAGGGACAAAAAGTGTGTTAGCTGGGTGGGCCGTGTCCTTGATTATCCTGGCAGCACTGCTCCGACAGCGTGCGGTGTAAAGTGAGTCCAAGGATGGAAGATTGGTTTGTGTGATGTGCTGGGCTATGTTCACAATCTTCTGCAGCTTCTTCCGGTCTTGGACAGGACAACTTCCATACCAGGTTGTGATGCACCCTAGAAGAATGCTTTCTACAGTGTATCTATAAAAATTAGTGTGGGTTTTAGGGGACAGGCCAAATTTCTTCAGCTTTCTCAGGAAGTAAAGGCACTGGTGGGCCTTCTTGGCAGTGAACTCTGCTTGGTTAGACCAAGTCAGGTCATTTGTGATATTCACCCCGAGGAACTTAAAGCTTTTGACCTGTTCCACCTGCGCACCACCAATGTAGACGGGGTTGTGCAGTCCGCTACTCCTTCTGAAGTCAACAATCAATTCCTACATTTTGCTGACATTGAGGGATAGGTTATTGTCTTTGCACCATGCCACCAGATTCATAATTTCCTCTCTGTACTCAGACTCATCATTACCCAAGGTACGGCCTACAATTGTGGTGACATCAGCAAACTTATATATTGAATTCGATGGAAACTTGGCTGCACAATCACGGGTGTACAGTGAGTACAGCATAGGGCTGAGTACACAGCCTTGCGGGGCACTTGTGCTCAGAGTGATTGTAGAAGAGAGCTTGTCCCCTATTTTTACAGCCTGGATCCTGTCTGTGAGGAAGTTGAAGATCCAGCTGCAGATCTGAGAGCTAAGACCCAGGTTCCGGAGTTTAGGAATCAGTTTATTTGGAATGATGGTATTAAAGGCAGAGCTGTAGTCGATGAAAAGGAGCCTTACATATGCATCTTTATTCTCCAGGTGTTCTAAGGAGGAATGTAGTGCCAGAGAGATGGCATCTGCCGTTGACCTGTTGCTCCAGTAGGCAAATTGCAAAGCATCGAGGTTGACAGGTAGGCTATGGTTGATGCATGCCATAACCAATCGCTCGAAGCACTTCATAGCAATTGATGTCAGAGCCACAGGTCGATAGTCATTCAGGCATGCCATCTTGCTTTTCTTTGGCACCGGGATTATCGTTGCCTTCTTAAAACACGAGGGGATCTTAGACTGAAGCAGGGAGCAGTTGAAGATGTCAGCAAACACTCCAGCTAGCTTGCTTGATATTCAACAGAATTATTGTCATTAATTCCCTTAGCATCACCACCTAAGGTTTGGTGGTGGGGGTGGTGCTGGGTTAGGTGACCGTTGACTAGAAAATTGTATGAATAAGCCATATGAATTTCTCTGAGAAAAGCCAGGCAGAGAATGTGAATCCTGAAGTAGGTGAATCACTTGCTTACTCTAGAAAGTAATTTCAACATCAACAAGGGACAAATAAATAATGCAATTACTTCATTTGTGCCATGAATAAAAGGGTTACCGTGTGAGGAACATCTGGCAGCTCTTGGGCTGTATTCCCTGGAGTTCAGGAGAATGAAGGGGGATCTCATAGTAACATTCCAAATGTTAAAAGGCCTGAACAGATTAGATATGACAAAGTTATTTCCCATGATCGGGGATTCTAGGACTAGAGGGCACGACTTCAGGATTGAAGGATGTCCTTTCAGAACTGAGATGCGGAGAAATTACTTTAGTCACGGGGCAGTAAATCTGTGGAAGTTGTTGCCACGAGTGGCTGTGGAAGCCAAGTCAGTGGGTGTATTTAAGGCAGAAATAGATAGGTTCTTGATCAGCCAGGGCATCAAAGGGTATGGGGTGAAAGCAGGGGAGTGGGGATGACTGGAAAAATTGGATCAGCACATGATTGAATGGTGGAGCAGACTTGATGGGCCGAGTGGCCTACTTCTGCTCCTATATCTTATGACCTTTTGAATAATGTTCTGGCATTACTTAAGTAGCCTGCACTTCTGACTTCTGACCATTTATTTCCGTCATTATCTACTCACCAATGCTGCAGTGTGCAAAACACATTGCTTATCAGAACAAGTCAACAGCATCCTGCCCAGCATGAGGGATGCAGCCACATGGTTATACATGAAAGTTTCAAGTTGTGCACTGCCCTAACTGCAAATACAAATCTATCTTTAAAAGTGAGTCATGTAAAATGACAGGCTTGTAAAGTCTCCGGGAGTGTACAACACAATCAGCATCTTCTCTATAGGTAACTACATCGATCTTGCTTGATTCTTTACCAACTATAACTTTGTCCCGATTAGTCAAATTCATTAAAACTTATAATTTTCTGTTACTATGCAACTATCTATCAATGCATACATTGAAACAACTACTAGCAGTAGAACTGGTTACAACACAGAATTGTTAGAGCATGCTTCTATTTTGTTTACTTCTTCTATTCTTAACACACCTATCCCATGCTATTTACATATTTACAAGGCAGATAAGATAGTACAGTAGCATTTTATTGGTTGTTTTGTTTCAATTCAGACCAATGGCCTAAGTTCAGAAAAGAAGGGTAAATCCTAGCGAGGTTACAGTTTAGAAATCTGTGCGGCATTGAAAGACCGTTGAACATCTCAAAAGCGACAGGTGTCTGTTACACCTGCCAGTTTTACACTTCCAAGTGGAAGCGACTGAGTTTAGACATTCCAGTGTCTTCATGCGTCACTGGGTCTTCTATACTTTCCTGACCGCCCCCTTCAGTCTCGACCAAGAAGCTCACTGCTTTGTCACTCATTGTATTCAGTCGGATTGGATTTTTCAACTTTGAATAGAGCTTTACAGCACAGAAATGGGCCCGTTGGCCCACCCAAGGCATGCCGAACTCTTATTCTGCCTAGTCCACACATGGATCATATCTCTCCAAACCACTCTCATCCACATACTTAATCAAATTTCTCTTAAATGTTGAAATTGAACTCACCAACACTACTTATGTTGGCAGTTCTTTGCTCACTCTCATCACCCCGAGTGAAGAAGTAACTTTGGATCACTATTGTTATTTTGGCTTATTAAAAAATTAGGACAAATACATCAATGTTTATTTTCTATAACATACTGTATATTTATTAAGCAGTATTTTTAACCCTTCTTATCCAGTCATATCATCAAATGCATTGGGTTAAGTGTCAACCAAGCGGTCAGTTGTCAATGCTCAAATTTGCATATAAAACTGCTTTCTTAAAGTAAAAAGTATTATCAGAGTTTTATGCATGAAAATATATTTTAAAATGTAAGCTTTTGAGAATGCCTTTCAATTATTAATGGTAAAATCTGAATAAAAAGTTTTGTGTATCAAAATTTATTTTGTTTTTGCTATCCACTCATTCTGTCATTATGATGCACTACTACACTCAAGAGAGCTGTAAAATAATTGATTTGTCCACAGATCTGAGTATGGTTCAGAGGCAAACTTATCATCAATCTTCTGAATTATTTTCAGAAAACATGCTATGCTAACTTACACACATTAAGATAACAATTTTATTTCTTAACCATAACTAAAATTTTCACGCAATTCTATTGCAGCTTTTTGTCACTGTAATACTGAGCTTTGCTGAGTATACAGTATATCTGCAAGTTATACGACTATAAACTATATTACAAGCTTCAGAATTCCTCAAATCCAGACATATTGAATAACATACTTTCTATTTATGTATTTTCTTGTCCTACTTTTGGCTTTTGCTTAGAATTTAGTACATTTTACCAAGTTTAATCTTTTACAAAAGGAAATGTGATATACTGGAAAACACATTCAGTGTCATGTCATGTTTGATCCAGTGAGGAAACACTGCAGTTTGGAGGGGGTAGAATTGCTTTGGGTATACCTTTGCATAATTTCCAATAAGCAGCCCCGTCCTCTCTTATCTCTTGAACTTTCAGATATTTATTTATATTTTCTACACTTTCCTTGTTCTCACTATTTTTGGCTTTGTAACTGTTTCTGGAACCATTGGAGCAACTACAACTTGCTGGAGGAACTCAGTGTTTAAAGCAATAACTGTGGGAGAGTAGCAATTGCTGACATGTTGGGTCGAAACCTTGCACCAGTCCTCAGTTCCTCCCCCAGACGGTTTTTGCTCCAGATTCCAGCAGCTTCATTCAGTGTCTTGTATCTCCAGTGGAAACTTAGGCTCCACATGTCTTATTTTGAAAATTTATAGGAAAAAATATATAGACAACTATAGTATGCCATTGGCATGAACTTTTCAGTATCTAATCACAAAGCAGTAATAGAGAAAGTATTATTTGTGCATCAGCTGCTCTACAAGTCCAGATACATTATAAAAAGCAAAGGAATTTAGTGAGTATAGGGAGTTAGGGAAGTAGTAAGGATGTTACTCGCAGTACTAGCTGCGAGTCAGGAAAAGAATAGGATATCTGTACAAATGAATGAATGGTTGAGGAAGTGGTGCAGGCTTTTAGACTTTTGGATCATTGGTAACTCTTCTGGGAGAGGTGTGATCTGTCCAAAAAGGATGGATTTGACCTGAACTCTAGGGGGACCAATATCCTTGTGGGCAGATATGTTATTGCTGTTGGGAGGGTTTAAACTAATTTGGCAGGGGATTGGGAACCAGGGTGCTAGGGCTGAGGACGGAGCAGTCAATGCATTATGTAGCGAGTCTGTGAGGACGTTCAGGCAGATGATGGGGCAAAATTGAAAAGGCCGATGAATACAGGACTGAAAATTGTTATATTTGATTGCACACAGTAGACTGAATAAGGTGGATGATCATGTATTGCAGTTAGAGATTGGCAGGTATGACGTTGTGGGGTGAAAAATCATAAGAGCTTAACATCCAAGGACACACATTGTACTGAAAGGGTGGGTAAGTAGGTAGAGGTGGTTCTGTTGGTAAAACAAAATGAAATCAAATCCCTTAGAAAGAAGTGACATAGGGTTTGGAAGATGTAGAATCCTTGTGGGTAGAGTTTAGAAACAGTAAGGGTAAAAAGACCCTGATGCGAGTTACAGTATATACAGGCCTCCAAACAACAGCCAGGATGTGGGATATAAATCACAGTGCGAGCTAGAAAAGGCATGTAATAATGGCAATGTTGCAATAGTCATGAGAGATTTCAATACACAGGTAGGTTGCGTAAGTCAGGTTGGTGCTGGATCCCAAAAGAGGGAATTAATAGTAAGCCGACAAGGTGGCTTTTTAATTCAACTTGTTGTTAAGACCACTGGGGGAAAGGCAATTCTGGATTGGGTTTTGTGTAATGAACCAGATTTGATTAGGGAGCTTAAGAAAAAGGAACCCTTAAGAGGGAGTGATCATAATATGATAGAATTCACCCTG
Source organism: Hemitrygon akajei (assembly GCF_048418815.1). NCBI lineage: Eukaryota > Metazoa > Chordata > Chondrichthyes > Myliobatiformes > Dasyatidae > Hemitrygon > Hemitrygon akajei. The sequence continues at coordinate 33,449,931 of NC_133145.1, forward strand.
CAGATTGAGAAGAAGGTAAAGTCAGATATATCAGTGTTGTAGTGGAGTAAAGGGAGTTACTGAAACAAGAATGAAGAGCTGGCCAAAGTTGATTGGTAGGATACACTACAAGTGATGAAGGCTAGAGTTTCTAGGGACAATTCAGAAGGCATAAGATAGATACTGTACATCACAAACATGAATAAGTATTCTAAGGGGAGATTGAGGCTACTGTAGCTGACAAGGGAAGTCAAAGACAGCATAAAAGCAAAAGAGGGCATATAATATAGGAAAACTTAATGGGAAGTTAGTGGATTGGGAAGCAAATTAACTCTTCTCTGACTTCCAAATGGGTACAGGTATCGATTTTAACTGATAATGTGATGGCAGACTCAGTCATCAAAACATTAGTTAAAATCAATACCTGTGCCCGGCTGGAAGCCCGAGAAGAGTTTATTAGTCATATATGCTGAGAAAGCACTGGATTGGGAAGCCTTTAATATCCAACAGAAGGCAACTAAAAAAAACCATAAGGAGAGAACAGATGAAATATAGAAGAAAGCTAGGCAGTAACATAAAAGAGGATACCAAAATTTTTCTCAGCTACATAAAGAGTAAAAGAGAGGTGAGAGTAGACATTGGACCGCTGGAAATTGACATTGTTCTGGTAGTAATGGGGGACAAAGAAATGGCAAGCAAACTTAGTAACTATTTTGCATCAGTTTTCACTGTGGAAGACCAGTCGTAAGCCAAAAAGTCAGCATTTTTTCTTTAAGGGGAAATCCATCCTGTCAATTCTGTTGGCACTCTTTGAGGAAACAACAGACATACCAGTGTATTTGGTTTACTTGGATTTTTGGAAGGCCTTTGAAAAGGTGATGCACATTAGACTGCCTAACAATTGGCTGACTGGCGGAGGCAGAGAGTGTGAATAAAGGAAGCCTACTTTGGTTGGTTACGGGTGACTATTAGTGTTCCTCAGGGGTCAGTACTAAGACCGCTTTTTTTCACGTTATATGTCAACAGTTTTTTGATGGAATTGATTGATGGCTTTGAGGCCAAGTTTGCAGATAATAGGAAGATAGGTGGAGGGACAGGTAGTATTGAAGAAGCAGAGTCTGCAGACCGACAGACAGTTTGGGAGAATAGACAAAGTGGTAGAAGGAATATAGTGTAGGGAAGTGTATGGTGATGCACTTTGGCAGAAGGAATAAAGGCATAGACTACTTCCTAAACAGGAAGAAAATTCAAAAATCAGAGGTGCAAAAGGACTTGGGAGTGCAGGATTACCTAAAGATTAACGTGAAGGTGGTAAGGAATGTAAATGCAATGTTAGCACTCATTTTGAGAGGACTAGAATACAAGAGCAAAGATGCAATGCTGAGGTTTTATAGTTGGAGTACTATAAGCAGTTTTGGGCCCTTTATCGCAGAAAAGATGTGCTGGCATTGGAGAAGGTCACAAGAAGGTTCATGAGAGTGATTCTGGGAATAAAAGGCTTAACATATGAGGAGGTTTTTTTTACAGTTCTGTTGGTGTCTCAGCCTGAAACATCCACTGTTTACTCTTTTCCATAGATGCTGCCTGGCTTGCTGAGTTCTTCCAGCATTTTGTGTATGTTGCTTGAATTCCCAGCATCTGCAGATTTTCTCTTTTTTATGAGGAGTGTTTGATTGTTTTGAGCTTTTACTCACTGGAGTTGATGAGAATAAGGGGAGATCTCATTGAAACCTACCAAATATTGAAAGGCCTAAATAGAGTGGATGTGGAGAAGATGTTTACTATAGTGAGAGTGTCTAGGATCAGAGGGCACAGCCTCAGAATAGAATGATGTGCCGTTCAAACAGAGATATGAAGGATTTATTTAGCCATAAGGTGGTGAATCTATGGAATTCAATGCTGTGAGGAGGCCAAGTTATTGAGAATATTGAAAGCGGAGTTGGATAGGTTCTTGATTAGTCAGGGTGTCAAAGATTATGGGGAGAAGGCAGGAGAATGGGGTTGAGAGGGATAATAAATCAGCCATGATGGAATGGTGGAGCAGACACAATGGGCCAAATGGCCTAATTCTGCTCCTATGTCTCCAAATACTACAATTTGATTCACTACTTTAATATAAGCAGCACTTAGATCATGTTCCAAATGAACTGGCACCTACATGCACCTGATGATTCAGCAACCAAATACTGTGTCCATTGAAGAACCTAAGGTACTGTGCTGAACCCCAACTGATTGAAATAACTGCAGTTCTGCTTGAGGCAGTGTTCTGTTGTGAATTGTACTCTGGCTTGGCCATCTATCTATCTATCTAACTCTATCTCCTCATTCCTGATTGGAGACTGCATTTGTATGAGTCTCGAGTGAAGACCAATCTCATTGTGAAGCTGAAATAACTTGAACAAACTTGCATAAAAAGAATCGCACTTAGGCAGGGCATCAGCAGATGGGTTTGTGGATGTGAGCTCAAACATTAACCATGTGCTTCCTGAAGGTGATCTTGGAAGAATGATTCTTAAAGGTTTGAAGAACTTGGATCATTCCTGAATAAAACAAGCACTTTACAGTAAATGTTCAGTACTCTGATAATGTTTAATCAATAGTAAACTTTGTGCCATGTTCCTTTACATAAAGATGGTTTAATACATTATAGATGTTAACAGATGACATTCAGTTTTAGGCAGCAAAAAGACTTCCTCTTCTGTAAATATTGATATTTTTGTTTATACCTACACCATTCAAATGTATCTACAATACAAACTTTTTTTTTACAAAAGTATTCTTTTATAACAAATTAGTGAGTAAAATTTGTTAATAAGCTTGCTGTAGATTTTGAATATTATTTGAGTTTCAGCTACATTAAAATCTTATTGCATTCTGATTAAAATAAGCCAATTATATTAAAGGGAAACATCTGAGCTCATATCACAGAAAGTTAACAAATCTATATAATCTTACATTTGTCTTTAGATAGGTGTAAAATTTCAAACATTACTTACAAATATTGGATATTAATTGAAGAATGTAAAACAAGGAACAGAAAAATAGTGCAGCTAATTATAAAACTACAATCACTTCATTATGTTCATTCAATCCACAGTTGTTAAAAACTTGATTCAGGCACAGGTTTTTTCCTTCCGAGTGAGGAAGTACTGTATCTCATCCTCTGCATTGTACCGTACTTTTCCATATGGAGATTTCTAGCTTGTTGAGAAATTGGTCCATTCTTCTGAAGTGATGTTGATCTCTTCAAGGTCAAGTCATCCTTAACCACTATATTGGATGAGCTCTGTGATCGTCGAATTTCTTGTCCTGAAATACTAAGTCTGCCATTGTTCAATCCTTCTCTATTTTTTATAGTGTTTTTGGCTCCATTTGCATCTAATTTTGCCCTGCACTCATTTATAGAGTCTGCCCTCTGCTTACCATTCAATGCTCCATTGGAGAGAGATATTCTAGATGATCCACTGATACCTTCGACAGTCCGACATTTGTCAAATTCACCTTGCTTTTTGGAATCCTTCCTCAAAAAGTTTGTTTTCAAAAATGTAAACTTTCTGTCATTCAGCTTTGCTTCTTCAGTTTTACAATCCTTCTCTGCTTCTTGAAAGATCAAAGCTGAAATTGGTTCAACATCTGAGCTCCTCAAGGAGGGAGATTTTTCCAACTTCTCAACACCATGATGTCCTTTTCTTCTCTTCAAAGTGTCACTCAGAGCCAAGCTGCTCACAGAACCAATACTATATCCACTAATACTCTTACTTATTCTGTCATCTCTTAGTTGTAAAGGTTCTTCTGTTTTGACAGGTGGTGTACCTTTATACCCTTCTGATTTATCAACTGTTAGTTTTGATGATTTTCTTTGCAAGGTTCCAGGGCCTCTTTGTTTACTATTTCTCTTCAGTGTACTTGTCTTTTCATCTATGGAATTCTCTTTGCTACATCTTCTCTGAAGGTTGTTTGAAGAGTCGGAGGCTCGCTCAATGGGAGCATTTCCATCCCTGTTTCCAGCAGTACTTATGCAGTAATCTACACTCAATCCCATTCCTGTCTGCTTTGTACTGTCAACATAGCTATCTGAATTAAGCTGTGTTGGTTTGTCTGTGGTTGGCAGAGAGTCAAGGTCAGTAGAACCTGTCATTATTGGGACAATGGACTCTTTTGTGCACCTGGGTCTACGACCAGATTCCAAATACTCAACCAAGGCACCAGGCATTGATTTTGGTCTGTCCTTGGATCCCAGTGACCAACGTAGAGTTGTGTTTTTAAGAATTGCATTTTTAGGTGCCGCAGCAGAAGATGATCCTTTCATACTAATGCTCCTTCCTTGAATACCACGTACAAAAGGACGTAGTTCAAATCCCCCTAGGAAGATCAGAAGACTGTCAGTTAAAGGGTTTTCCAAACAACTTAAATAACTTACATTTTTCTAGTTAATGTTTTCAAAAGCTGGCACACTTGCGAAGATTACTTTTACCAGTAACAAATTTACAACATTGCAAAAACAACATTTATGTGAAGGAAAGCAGGCTACAAGATGGAAGAGGGTCAGGAGTTTGTACTTGAATATTTTCTTCTTCAGCTGTCTCTGGGATTGAAGATGAACTGATTCCAGCAAACCTGATGGGTTCTGAGGTGCTAAAAAAACCATTGTGGGAATTGCAGATTCTTCCAGATAGTTCAGGTGGATTTTATGGGGCAGGCAGTTTAGTAGTTTTGACAAGGTGTGCCTCCCACCTGTCCCCTAAATTGACCATTTCTAGCTCAATGTGCCCAGTCAGTTTAGAAAAGGTGATGTCAAAGCCGCTGAGTTACCAATCTACAACAGCAGAGTGGCATTCAGATCTGCTGCACATGCAAGTGCCAAAGAGAATCCTTACAATTCACAACCTGAACTTCATGTTGTGGACTAGAAGATGGCTGTGTGGTATTTATTTTAAATTTCCTACTACCATTCCTCATTCCCACACTGACCTGTCTGGCTTCAGCCTCCTCCACTAGCAGGGTGAAGCCAAACGCAAACTATCAAAGTAGCACCTCATATTCCACTTGGGCTGTCTACAATGCCATGGAATGAACACTGAATTCTCAAATTTCAGGTAATGTGCTACCCTCTATTTCTTTCTGTCTCCTTCTGAACTATCCAGGTCCTCTCATACAACCCTTTCTTTCCAAATGACCCCTATAACCCAGTTTCCTTCTATTTCCTCACCTACTCCATCTACTCATTGCAAACTTCTATCCTCCTCCCCCCTCCCACTGTTCTCAGCTTCCCACCATCCTTGTTCTTACCAGATTCCATCATCTGAAACCCTTTGATCATCTCCCAGCCTCTATTGGTCTTACCATCCTTCTTTCCCCCACCTGATTCATAAGCCAAACAATCTATTCTCCTCTGGATCCATCTACTGCTTGCCAGCTCTTACCCCAACCTTCCCCCTCACCTCTTCCTACCGACTATGGAACAGTTGTGGTAAGAATTGAAAAACATGCACTACACTTAACAAGATTAAAAAATTATTTAAAAATTATTTAATGAACAAATATAAAATAGATGATTCAAAATGAATGGGAGTAATGTAAATACTTGATATTTGGAATTGGATTTTGTGTTAAAAGATTATGAAATTTTTTGTTTTTGATGTGATGAGTAAGAGGGGTAGGCGTAGCTTCAGGGGGCACCCTTTCGGTCTGTTTTAAAGAATATCTTTTTTTTTGTTGTAATTCTGTCCTATGAAATCATTGTTGTAAAATGATGCTTTTCGTTATGTTTGTACTGACCAAAATAAAATAATTTCATTCATTCATTCACTATCTTCTGTTCACTCTTTTAGTCGAGATGAAAGGTCTCAGCCTGAACCATTTCTCTCTTCAGATGCCGCCTGACCAGCTGAGATCCCCGAGAAGTTCACTTTATGTTCCAGCTTCCAGCATCTGTATTCTTTTGTGTCCTCAGTCATGGTTAAGCAGTACTGAGGAATTCTCTCCCTACCCCTAACAGTAATGACCAGGGGTCCCTACTTTGAATTCGTCATACCATTTTTATCCTTTATCGGATTATCAGGGAAGACAGGAGATTCTGGAGATGAAGGAAGGGACGTGCAATTCGTTGACCCTCGAGATACTAGGCTCCCTCGTTTGCTGTCTCCAGTTAGCCGGTTAAGCCAATGATCAGAGATTGACGAACTTGTGGAACCTGCATGATAAGAAATAATTACATAAGATCAACGAGATTAAACCATAGCACTTCTATGGCGCATTCTAGGTCTGCTACAACCCTGGCCAAATTTGGAAATTACATTTGTCAATCACATTTTGGGATGAAATGAACAATTACTTCATTAGCTGCCCCTTCATTACAAGTTGATGTTCATAATTTCCTAAATAACTTCCCAAATTTAGTTGTGAGTGATGCTGTATAAGGCTGAGAATTCCAGCTATCTTGAGTGTGGAAGTCCTGGTGATGTTATGCCTCCTGTCCAGCTGATGGACAGATTTATTGCATGGCCAGTGAGTGCCAGAACAGCATATTAATGGGTTAGTAAGTGCTGGAGTTAAGGGCCCATGATCAGGGTTGAAATGAGGAGTGTAAGGGCATGGGTAGGCCAGGCTAAGGAAGTATCACAGATGCCTGTGAGATCTGTATGGTAGAAATGTCCATAATTCACAACCACCAACATTGAGTTGGGGTTTTGCTTTAAGAGGCTGGTCTGATGTAATGACCCTATCACGTAAAAGGCTTTTAGCCCATTTGCTGTGTAGGTTTTGGAATTCAATAAAATGTGTTACGGGTTCCGTTAAACATAAAATGCCTCACTTTTGTGGAAACCTACATTGTTAAACCCAATGCTCTAGGATGATTCCAGAGTTATTGAGTATGCTGGCCAACACAGTCGCTTTGAAACTGCTGGAGTTTAGGGAGCAAAATGCCATTGCTTGGTTTGTACAAGCAGAGGCCCAGCTCGCTTTGCGAGATATCTCCGCCGACAACACCAAATATTTCTATGTAGTAGCGTCGCTAAGCAATTCCAGGGCTGTGAGAGTGGTGAGTCTGCTTGAACACCTGCCTGAACACGATAAATATCGATCGCTGAAAACTCACCTTTTACAGACTTTTGGACTATCAGAGTCTGAGTGCGCCAAACAGTTGCTCTCCTTACCTGGTCTCGGTAATGGTAAGACTTTGGAGCTAATGGACCACACACTTTCTTTCCTGGCATATCACCATCCTTGTCTAATTTCAAGGAACTCTTCATGCAACAAATGCCTGATCCAGTTCACTTTGGTCTCACTAATGCATCCATGATAGACTATAGGGAGCTTGCTAAAATGGCTGATAGTCTACACTCAGCTGGGCAGCGATGCATCACTCCTCCTCCTTTCTCCACCTCAATAAGCCCAGTCAGCTAGGCCCCCAACAAGGAGAAAAATAATGTCGTGGTCGATTCCTCTCACGGCCGCCATTGAGCCTGTACACATAGGGGAGGCTTATGCTAATGTGGCAGCCAACCAATTTATTACCCAGAGGTCCAGGCTTACTGAACAGCAGACACGGGCCTTCAGTTGACTGACATTAGGTTCAGGAGGGCTAGGGTTTCTTTCCTGTGTGATGCCTCAACTGGTTGCCATTTCCCCATCGTGCCCGCAAACTGGAGACAGACTGTTTTCGATTCCATACATGGTCCCTCGCATCGGGGCCAGAAGGCCTCACAGAAACTGGCTGCACTAGAGTTTGTTTGGCATGGCCTCAGAAAGGACGTGCATGATTGGACTGCAGCTTGTGCGGCGTGTCAGCAGGCAAAAATTAATCATTATGTTCAGAAGGTCCTGAGCGATGATTTGATCATGTCAATGTGAACCTTGCTGGTCCTCTTCCCCATCTGACAGTTTCACGCACCTCCTTACCATGGTGGACTGTATCAGCAGGTGGCCAGAAGTCATCCCTCTAGTATCGACAATAGCCGCAGACATGGCTCAGGCGTTTATCAGCAGCTGGGTTGCTCGGTTTGGCACACTATCTGATATTTCCTCTGATCAGTCCCCAATTCACTTCAGAACTCTGTGCTGCGATGACTCAGAACCTCGGTGTTAGGATACGTCACTCCAAATGCAGTCCAACGGCCTATGCAAGCAGTTTCACCGCTCCTTAAAGGCTGCTCTGAGGGCTTCCCTGACTGTTGCCGGCTCCCATGGGTCCTGCTGGGGCTCAGAATTGCCCTAAAGAAGGACCTGCAATAGCATATGGGCTGCCATTACAAGTACCAGGTGATTTCATTCCTAATGCTACAACTGCCTGGTCAGCCTCTCAACAGCATTCCAGCCCCCTCAGTAAATACAATTGCTTTTCACCTATTCCTCACTACAATCATGGCTTACAGCACTCGAGTACCTGCTGACCCACATTCTGCCTTGTTTGTTTTTGTCTGCCACGATGCACATCAACATTCCCTTGGACTCCCGTTCCCTGTTTTGTTATGGGGCAAAAAAGACTATCATCACACATGAGGGGTAAACCTGAATGTATGTCAGTAGATCGCCTTAAACGGGCCCACCAAGATTTGCAGTATTCTGCTGCCATCACAACATGACCAATGAGCATGTCAATGTACCTTTGGATGAGCCAGAGGCACCTGCCATTCCTTCAATCATGGAACACAGGACCCGAGCCAGGCAGCTCATCCAAGTTCCAGACAGGCTCACAACACCGATTTTAGTGAACTATATTGAGTTGGGGTTTCACTTAAAGAGGCTGGTCTGATGCGATGACATGATTATGTAAAAGATTTTTTAGTGCACTTTTGCTGTGTAGGGTTTCGAGTTCATTGAAATGTGGTACAAGTTTTGTTAAACAGAAAATGCCTCACTTTATTTTAATTGCAGAAAGCTACAAGTGGGCCCACAAAAGAAACTGAACAAAGGGGCTTATCCCCATCGCTTTAACCTCTGGTTGTTCTCCAGATCACTTTTCAGTTATGTAAAATTGATCTGCAAGTGCAAAACAGGACCCAATTTTCTTCCTGAAGAAGGCAGCTCTCAGGAATAGGTTGGTATGGGGACACCAAGAAGAGTAAATTCTTCATTCACTAATTGGCAAAGTTTACACTAACTAAAAACACAAGCAGGAGCTCCATATTTCTGTGGCTAAAAATCTAACTCATAAAGTACTTGGAATTAATGCTGAAATAATTTTTTGTTGATTAGGGAAAGTACTTTATTAATGTGTCAGAACAGTTACATAGGAAGCTACAGATCTACAAGCAAACTTGGACGGTTACTGAAGGCTTTACTGCTTAACTCCTTATCATGGTGAATGAACCAGGCACCCAGCTAAAGCAAGCTGCTCTGAGACTTCTGTCCTACAAATATAAAATGCATATATATTATTGTATCATCATAGTTAACTGCGAGTCTGACTAATTGCTCATTTGTCTCTCAAATGTGAAAAGGCAAGAGTTGTATTCAAATGTTCCTTAACAGCAGATGTTATCAGTATTAATGATCAACTTTCAGAATGTCAGATGAAGTCAACTTTTCAGTGTTCAGCACAAAAAAATAAAATTGGTGCAAAATTTGCCAAGAATTTCCTTTTCAAAATCCATTGGTAATTTGTTGTTTCTGTGAAAATATTGTTCATTTATGCAACATAACAATTGATGCTTCAGTGGTATCTGTGCTTTCTTTTCAAAATTAAAAGCATGTGGCACAGCACTTGTAGGTTGATAAAGCCATTTTGTGAGTGTATCTTTCTTCACTGAGTTTGCAAATTATCTCACATATCTTTTTGCTCATAACAACAACCTGTTGTTCTACACAGCCATGTACTAATGTCTTGGTGTTAGCTTGTTTATCATTAACCAATCTTGACAGAAGTGTACCTTATTCATGTGACCAATCTACAACATGAATCATCAAGACCCACTTCAATTAACCACTTTCCCAGCTCAATGCTACCTCACGTCCTCTTCCTCAACAGTTCAAGTACACTAAACCTAGCTCAGTCACTCTGCATGAAACAAAACCCAAAATAAATCCTAACTTTAATTTCATACGGTTAAGTGTAACATCCTATGCTCACTTGTCAAAATATTTGTAGTACTTACAAACAATAGTCTATGCCTTTTCTGTGTTGTGTGCTAACTAAACTACATATTCTACTGCATGCACATCTTTCATATGCTAAAAAATAGAATTCATTAAAAAGAAACCTTGGCTGGTGTATATAACCCAATTTCTCTGAGCGACACTTCAAACCTATTCTCACCTACGAGCACTAGATCGATGGCCTTGTCACTTGTGACTCTTCAACTACACATCCAACTACTATTTAAAAGTGCTGAAGATTTCTGCTTTGACCATTGGACAGCAAGTTCCAAACCACTATGACACTCTGGGCGAAAACAAAATCCTTCATCTGCCCTCTAATCCTTCACCCAGTTACATTAACTCTTTTTGACCCTTCTGAGAAGGGAAATAGATCCTTCTTATTGACCCTGTCTAGATTCTTCATAATTGTAAAATCCACGGTTGAGTCTCCTGTGTTCTAACAACTTTATATTATTTGAATTATGCTCATAATTACACCTTTCAATTCTAGAAGTTTTTAGAAGTTTCCTCTGCAACCTTTCTAGGGTAGTGCAAATTTGGCATTATGAGGTCATAATTGGAGCTCAAATCACAGCTGTAGTGAGAGCTCTCCATGTGTACAACACAGATATGCAGGAAAGCCATTGAACACAAGCAGCACAAAAACTTGTTTTGTTGTTACTTGCAAAATTTATGAAGAGATTGGGCCTGAAAATGAAATGTCTGACAGACTGAAGCAGATCTAATGGGTGACACCAGTTTTGGTGCTCAGTCTTACCTGGGTTGCTACCAGGAAGTCTTCTTCAGGTAGGCTCCCTTTCTTAATGATCAATCCCACCCAGTCTCTGGCTGTTGATGCACAGATCATCCACCCAGCATTATGCAAAACTTCTCCCCATTCGCAACTCGCCATCCCCCTCTTCTTTCTGCCCTTCCCCAATTACCTTCCCATTCTGCAAGTCTCTTTCTAATGCCATCTTGCCGTCTCTCAACAGTGCAGATTTCTCTCTCCAGTTTCTTCACCACTAACTTGATGATCTTTCTTTCTGGCCTCTTACCTCTGATCCTTTCTCCCAATCATCATTAACACGCCCTCTTTCCCCCACTCCTCTCCACTCACCCTGTGCTTGAATTCATTCCCTCCATGATCCATTTGCAGGTTTATCAGGAAACCGATTTGGTCAACTGCTTGTGTATTTTGTAGACACTTCCAAGTACATTAGACTGAAAAGAGTGGCCTGTTGAATACCATGTCATGATTGTAACAAACCTCCACGCACCTGTTACAGAGCTGTTGGCTGACCAGGGTGGAATGGTGTTCCTTTTCTGGTAAAAGAGTATGTAGGCACTACGTGTGCAGATCTCTTCTTCTGGAATCAATTCTACATTACTGTCATCATAACCATACCACTGCCCGTCCACAGAGTTTCTGCAGAATGCTGGTAAACACAGAGTGAAATCAATAAATCAGAAGCAAATCGCTGTTCTAATGCATTTCTTTCCAACTGCACTATAGGCTGATTCAGTAGTTAAAATCTCTTAAAATATTTATTTTGCAATTATGATACATGTACACAGCTGTTTGTACTCATTTGTTAAGTGAGTCTCAGACCAGAGGCCACAGCCTCCGAAGACAAGGATGTCCATTTAGAACAGAGATGAGAAGGAATCTCTTTAACGAGAGGCTGGTGAAATTGCGAAATTCATTGCCACCGACAGATGTGGAGGCCAAGCCACTTGGTATAATTAAAAGTGGAGGTTGATAGATTCATGATTATTAAGGGTGTCAGAGCTTGCAGGGAGAAGGCAGGAGGATGGGACTGACAGGGATAATAAATCAGGCATTAGAGCAGACTTTATGGGCTGAATAGCTTAATTCTGTTCCAACGTCCTATGGTCTTACTGGCCTTCTCATGAAAGTCAATGTTGACATTTTGTGCTTTTTTTAAACTTTAAATGATGTTTTTGAGCTTTCTCACCCCACCCTGCCCTGACCTATTAGTTCTCAGAACATTTTGCAAGTTTAGTCTTTTTGATGGGTACAGTGCAAATGAGAAATGTTTTTTCTTTAGAGTAGCTAAATTGGAGATTAAACTCACTTCATTTTCTTCTTTGACAGGAATAGTGTGTGCTTGAAAAGATTTATGAATGAGAGAAAAATTAATCAAACTTTAAAAATTTAACTTTATATGCCTGTTACCCTCTTGGCTTTAGCTTGTACCTCGCTATGGGCTTGGATTGTCAACACACCACTGAAGCTGTCCCATGTTGTCAAACAAAAAAGTCACATAACTTATACACAGGTTTATCACTCAACATCACAGTTACTCTTCCAAAAATGTTGCACCTTAGGCAAAATATATCCTCTCAATTCTACAGTCACTACACAGGGCAGGCCATAAGTGTGTTTTGACGTTTCAAAATAGATAGGATGTGCGCTAGCCAACTGAATCACTTCATATGACATCAACCTTTATTTGTGGATAAGACAATTTCCTCCAAATTTGAAGGTCAGTGATGCAACTTTAATTTCAGTGATAATCAAAGTGACTGAGCAGATACTCTCTTTGAAATATGATAAAGCAAGACCCCATTTCCTCTGTTATGGACATGGGGGTATGTAGGGAAGTGTAGAGGATTTTCCCTGGTGTCACACCATGAATGTATCATTCAGTCGATGCTATCGTTGTTGTTTCTTGCTGTAAATTGGATGGTGCACTTCCCCAAGATACCATATGACGTACTCAACGAACTGATTACAAATCACTTTGGGAAATGCTTATGTTGAGAAAGACATAGTAATAGATAACAAATATAGATGGATTCACAAGAGTCTACAATTACAATCCTGCAACCTAAGATGTTGAAAATTCTTTTGCCGCACAGATGTTGCTTGGCCTGTTAAATTCATTCAGTGGATTGTTTGTTACTAGTAAATGTAGATGATTGGAATCTTGTTATTCCTATTCTACAAAGTCACAATGTATAAATATTTCCAATGTTCAACTCATGAATTTGCACTCTTAACACTAACAAAGTACAATAAAGGTCATTAACAAGAATGGATGCAAGCTGGTTTTCATAATACAGAAAGAAATTTGTTGCATCTCAGTAATGGATCTTTCTGTCCCATGTTTAAATTTAAGACAAACACCTTCCCAGACAACAATGACAGTCTCAGTCTACCAGAAACATTTTAAACTGATTTTCAAATGATTAGAAGGTCTGTGAAATCAAATAAAGCTGCCACTTGAATCAACGGTGTGACTAATAGCACTGACGTGTTAGCATTAGATCCTGTTGTTCAGGTACCAGTGGCTTGTGCCATTGCTGTTCATTTCTGTCAGGTTAGCAATCTGACAGAGAGTCAGTGAAGGATGGCAGAGGGGTAGACCTGCATTGATATATACTCAATGGCCACTTTATTAGGTACACCTTTACACCTGCTTGTTAATTCAAATATCTAATCAGCAATTCAATGCATAAAAGCTTGCACACGTGGTCAAGAGGTTCAGTTGTTGTTCAGACCAAACAATGGAATGGGGAAGGATTGTGATCTAAGTGATTTTGATCATGGAATTATTGTTGGTGCCAGATGGGGTGGTTTAAATATCTCAGGAACTGCTGATCTCCTGGTATTTTCATGCCCAACGAGTCTCCAGTTTACAGAGAATGCTGAGAAAAACAGAAAAAAATCAAGTACGTGTCAGTTAGGGGCAGGAGCTTAGGAGGATTAATGGTGCCTAACAGCAACTCCTTTGCTTGCATCTTTGGAAACAGCTCTATTTCCATCTTTAATATCTCTATTTTTCCTTTTCAGGGCTCTTTTGAAGACACTGACCTGGAGTTACACGCGGACGATGGTTCTTTGCGGGAATGGGACCCACTCTTGGGGTTTCACGGCCAGCCGTTACTTGGCACGCCAAGAGCTTGGCCTAAGAGATTCACTCGCCTTTGGAAGACCAAAATTTCATGGCTCTGGAGATGGGGTGGTCGGAGGTCGGTGCCTCTGCAGGAGATCGGTGTGTCGCTGGAGACGGAAGATCTCTGGCTGTGTGCCCAGAGACCCGAGATCTTTGGGCACAGAGCTCAGAAAAAATGACGCAATGGACTTTTAACATCGTAAACCAGTGAGTTGTTTGTATTGTCCCCCCTCTCGCTATGAAACGGAGATACCTCTTTCTCCCTTATTAGGGAAAGAGAGAGAGAGCCTGTGGTATGTTGAATACCAAAGTGAACAAGTAATCTTTGGGGTAACTGCAAGTTTGTGCCTTTGCTGTTGCTTTGCTCACACTTGAGTGCTCGGTGGGGGGGTGCCGATACATTTTCTTTGCCGGTGGCGGGAAGGGGGCATTGTTGCTTGCTGCCACTTATGCGCAGGAGGGAGGGGAGCTTGGTGGGGGGGGACTTTGGGGTTCTAACATTTAATTGTCATTCATTCTTTGGGGGCACTCCTCTGTTTTCGTGGATGGTTGCGAAGAAAAATCATTTCGGTATGTATATTGTACGCATTTCTCCGACATTAAATGTACCTTTGAAACCTTTTGAGTTCTGTGGGCAAAAACGCCTTGCTAATGAGAGAGGTCAGAGGAGAATGGCCAGATTAGTTCAAAATAACAGAAAAGTGACAGTTACTCAAATTACCACACTTTGCACACACAAGATGTTGGTGGAACTCAGCAGACTGCATTACAACAGTGGTTTGTAGAGCAGCATCTCTTAAAGCACAACAATCTTAAAAAGGATGGGCTGCAGCAGCAGGAGACCACTCTGGGCTCCACTCCTACACCTAATAAAGTGGCTACAGAGTGCAAATGTCTTCAGATTGTTGTTGGTGGTCTGCAATAATAAATAAAGTGGAAGAACCAGGGTAAAGCCTCGTGGTGTCTCAGTGTCATTGCTATGAATATTTTGAGTATAATTCAAAATATAAAAGTGGAGTTAAAGGTAAACCATCCAGTAAACAATCGAGAAATGAGTAAGGAGAAGGTACTGGTTAATTGATTCAAAGGTTATTGCAAAGGAATGAGAAAATTACACTTTTATTACCGTGGAACTAACATGCTGAACTTAGTGTGCATCATCTTTGTCTTCATTTTACGTACAAGTTGTAAAGCCATACATCTGTCTTTAACCACATTTACCGACTGATGGTTCCTCCCTCTCCATGTAGCAGGATGCAAAGTAAAATTTGCTTTAGAATTTGTGAAAGATGTGCAAGTTCATTTTCATAATTTGTTATGCAGAGGAAGAAAGACACACAGGGGTGTGGTTTGTTGGGTGTAGATATGATCAGGAAATTGTCAATAACAGACTCCTCCACATGCAATCTGATAAGACGACTTCCTGTTGTTATTACAACTCTGGTATTAGCACAGTATAAAAAGCGAAGTTTTGGTGCTTGATTAAATGCTTAAGGAGCTAGTTGGTTGTACAATTCTACTTGCTTTTAAGGCAGACTACAGTTTTATAATCACTCTTGTCTAAAATAGTGGGGAAGCAGTAGATTGTCCTGCAATGACACATTTGTTCCTGTCCATGGTATTTATTGTAGAATCGATCACATTGTAGCTGTATAATATAGAGATCTCATCAGAAGGCAGCGTCCATCATTAAGGACCCCCCACCACCCAGGACATGCCCTCTTCTCATTGTTACCATCAGGAAGGAGGTAAAGGAGCCTCAGTGATTCAGGAACAACCTCTTCCCCTCTGCCATCCCATTTCTAAATGGACATTGAACTCATGAACACTATCTGACTATTTTTTCTGGGTTTTTTGCACTGCTTATTTTAACTTAACTATTTAATAAACATATACATATTTACTGCAATTCGGTTTTTTACTCTATATTTATTTATCATGTATTTTATTGTACTGCTGCTGTAAAGTTGACAAATTTCACGCCCTATGCCGGTGATATTAAACTTGATTCAGGTTCGGATTTTGAAATACAGGTCATTCCTAGGTTTTGGCAGGGTTCCGTTCCTGTGAACTGCTCGTGAACTGAAAAGTCTGCAAGTTGGAAATATGGCCGTTGGACTGAGTTCACAATCAGCAGAAGAAGCCATGCAGCAACTGGGAAATACATCCCAATGGAATCTTAATTGTATATACCAGCTGAACGGCATTCGTAAGCTGGGAGGACCTGTAACACCAGCGCCCCAAAAATTGTCTGTGTAATGGAGTATCAGAAACATGACATACAATGAATCTATTCAGCCTCGTATGTCTTAACCCAACAGTGACTCTCTTTCTTGATACAGGTACCTTTACTTTGAAGGGTTTATAATGTGCTGTGACATGACCAGCATACCAATGTTGGATAAAGGATTTGAGCCTATCACATCTCATGTTGACTGGGATTCTCCCAGTAATGAAGATACAATATTTCATCACCAGACAATAAAACACTCAGAAAATAAAGAACCATGTCAAATAAACTGATCTTCCACGACAGTGGTCAAGTTCCAGCAATTTTGGTTCAATATTTCAATTTACATTCACTACTGCCTGATTTTGCTGTATAATTTAACAAAGCTGATAACTGTTCAAGTTAAGAAGATGTGTCCAGAAATTGGGCTTTCATTATACTTGGCGTCCCCCAGTTGGGGTTCTGAACCAACAATCTAGGAGCACAATGCACATCCCATCTGGGGAATTCAAACGGAACTTAATTTAAATTAGTCTGAGTAAAATTAATGCTAAAACTACTATGCTGACGTAAAACCTGTCCAATTCATTAATGTCTTCCCAGGAAGGAACCCTGCATTCCTTACCCAGTGCGGCCTATCTGCAACTTCAGACTCTCCAAGGTAGTTAATTCTTAGATGTCGCTTCCTTTCAGGGGAACTTTAAGGAGAGATAATAAATGCTGGTATGGCCATCTGTGCCCACATCCTGTGCATGCTCGGATGGATAGTATGTGCAGCATTTGTGTAACCCAATGTGTGACTGATGGTGTGGTGATGCAAATAAACCTAGCAACATTTGGAATCATGACACATTCCAAAAACAAAAAAGATGCTTCATTTCATGTGCGGGTTACTGAGGAAGAGTGCAATGTGGTTGAATTTCTAGACCACCATCTTGTGTACGCAGATGGTAAGATCAGATTTAGAGAAAGGGCTAGAGTTTTATTTCAGTTGTTTAAGTTGGTCAGTTTGTGATGTTGACCTCTCCAACTTTAGTCTGGATGCAGGGTTTCAACCCAAATCGTTAACATTTTCTTTCCTCCCACCGATGCTGCTTGAATTCCTCCAGTGGATTGCTTGCTGCTCCAGATTCTCTTGTGTCCTGTGCTCTACTTCCAACGTTTGCCTTCTCAGGAGGCCGGTGGAGTCTCCCAAACAGAGGTAGCTCTTCCCACCCTCTATCAGTGCTACCAATCCTCCCCTCCCTCAATCCTGCCAATGTGAGATCACCTTCCAAAACCCCTCCTTCAATATTTTGTAGGTGTCCAGCAAATCCTGTCTGACAGTGCTGACAAAACTCCAACACTGCACTGGCTTCTCTCCAGTCTCAGAGCCACCCAAATGACGTTGAGGTATCTTTTCTCAGTTCCTGAAACCTCTCTAGCGATTCCCATAAGCTGTCCCAAAGTCTTGCATCAGACTCTGCTGCCCACTTCTTCTTACAGACAGTTGAATCCGCTTCACAAGCCCCTCAGATCTAGAGCTGTCTGTAAAGCTGAAAAAAAAAATCAGTGCTCCTACTAGTCCCACTTGGCATAGTATGTCAGTTCTTATCAAACTCCTGACTGATCTTGAAGTGTATCTTTGGAGAGTGGCTGGCATTTAATTAACTGCCTGCCATGCTGCTGTCCCAGGAACCATGGTCTGTAAAATGAAGATGTATTTATCATTGCATAAAAGAGCTAAATGAAGTCCAAACTGTGTCTTGAGGCTGTAGTGCATCTAATTAATCAATTGATAGCTGCAAAGCTGCATGTGACCAAATACGGAAATGGACTTCTATAAACAGAACCACAATAATTGTTAATATAGAACTGTAATTACTGAGCAGTACAATGGCCACAGTTACACACATTGCAACACAATCAGTTAAAGGTACTGCAAGCAGAGATAACCTCAAGTATTGTTAGTGTCATGATTTTGTTAAAATAACAGTGACAATTCAAGAAATTAAAAGTTATACTGGAAGTGGGAAGAACTTCCAATAACATTGCAGAGATCTAGAAAAGAAATTGTGGAGTCCTGGCATATAAATAATACAAATACTGTGTCTTTATTTATGAAGGGCTGCAAAGAAAAACTGGGCAATATAAACCATTAGGCCTAATATTTAGCCTAGCAGGTAAGTTACAAGAGGAGATTTTGAGGGATAAGATACACAAGCATTTGGAAAGACATGGATTGATTAGGGACAGTTAGCATAGCTCTGTGGGTTCAAGATCATTGCTGAAGAATTGTGTTTGAGTTTTTGAAGAAGTAACCAAGATGATTGATGATGGCAGGACAGTAGATGGAATATATGCAAACTTCAGAAGGCCTTTGATAAGGTGGAAAGTTATCAAACGTTCAAGGCATCCAACGAAAGCTAGCTAGATGGATACAGAAATGGCTTGAAGGTACGAAGCAGAGGGCGATAGTAGAAGGACGGGAGATCTGTGACTAGTGGTGTTCCCCAAGGCTTGGTGTTAGGCTCATTGCTGTTTGTCATCCATATCAATGATCTGGAGGAAAAAGTACACGGTTCAATAGTCCCACTTAATATCAGAAAATGTATATAGTATACAACGTGAAATTCTTATTCTTCGCAGACAACCTCGAAAACAGAAGAAAAAGCCCAAAAGAATGAATGACAGAAAAATGTAAGAGTCACAAAGCCCCGTGTCCCCCCTCCTATGCACAAGCAGCATTAACCCTCGCCCCACTTATTCTAGTGCAGTTGGTAAGTTTGCTGATGTCACTAAAATAAGGTGGTGTCATCAACAGTGAAGAAGCTTATTTGGAATTATAGAGGAATCTTGATCAGTGGGTAAGTGGGCTAAGGAATAATAATTGCGAGGTGTTACGTTTTCAGAAGATAAATGAGGCAAGGGCTTTCACAGTGAATGGAGAGTACTGAACAGTGGGAACAAGGAGTAAAAGTTCATGGTTTCCGGAAATTGGCAGTACAGTTAGACAGGATGGTGAGGGCAGCTTTCGGCACACTGGCCTTCATCATTCAGGCCATTACGTATAAAGGTTGGGAAGTTAGGGTGCGGTTACGCAAGATGTTGGTGAGGCTGCATTTAGAACCCTACGTTCAGTTTTGGTGATCCTGCTGCAGGAAATATGCCATAAGCTGGAAAGAGTGCAGAGGAGCTTTATGAAGATGCCAAGACTCGAAGGACTGAGCTATAGAGAGAGAGTTTGAGCAATGAAAAAATTGGCTTTCTTTCACTGAAGCACAGGAGAATGAGGGGTGATCTGATAGAGGTGTATAAAAATAAAAGAGGCAAGGATGAGGTGAATGTGCACAGTCTTTCTCCCCAGTGTTAGGGAATCAAGAATTAGAGGGCATAGTTAAAGTCAGAGAGAAGAAATTTAATAAGAAGTTCAGGGGCAACGTTTTCACACCGGGAGTGACCTGTATATGGAATGAACTGCCAGAGGAAGTAGTTGAAGCAGGTACATTAACAAAATTTAAAAGGTACTTGAAAAAGTACATGGATAAGAAAGGTTTACAGGGATGTGGCCCAAATGGAACTAGCATAATAGGAATCTTGGTTGGCATGGGTCATTTGAGTTGAGGGGCCTGCTTCTGTGCTGTATGACTCTGTGATTCTCAGGTGATATATTTTTAAGAAGCTAGCTCTTAGACTTGAAGGCCAATTGTGAACTATGGTAAGTCAAGAGATATACCACAATTAAATGTAATAGCCAAAATGGATCAAAATGTTTGGTGCTTGAAGGAAGTGCATGCTCTAAATAAAAGCCCTAGATAAAACGCGAGCAAAGTTTGCTAGTGAAGTTGCTCACGGAAGATCGTGTTCTGCTGCTTCTAAGTAAACCAGTGCCTGTGCACGAGACCACTTGCTGGTTAAACTGAACCTTGCCAAAAACCACAAAATATTGCTAAGTATGAGTACACGTTAATTATTTCTTAATAGTTGTTTGGTGCTGCAGACTTAAGGGATCAAAAGTCCTAATTTATGTCAGGACCAATGAGTTAAGAAGTGTTTAGTGCTCTGATTACTCTTCACTACACGTTGCGCTTTTGTAGATATATTTAACGTTCTCAATTGCAAGGTTCTGACTCAAGTGAATTAAGTTTCTTGAAGCTGTACAACTTACCAGCTCCCTTGGTTTCACTTATTAAAAAATACTTGTTAAAGTGGCAATTAGCCTTCAACAAAATTTAGAAATTAGTTAACAATCCAGCCCTCTCCTGGAGTGCAGACAACAGAATTGGATGAATCTCTGTTTCAGCATAGGAGTAAGCTAGCCGCTTTCAAGGCCACAAAAGCTGAAGGCTAACAAAACAGAATCAGGCCAGTTAAATTTGATTTACTGAGGAAGATTAAAACTTGAAATATACTTGTTTGTTTTGGGCACATTTCAATCTTAAGGCTGAGCAAACAAACTGCTGGAAGGACTCAGCAGGTTAAGCAACATCTGTGGAGGCAAAGGGATGATCAATGTTTCAGGACAAGACCCTGCATTATTTTTAATGATCGTAAGGCTGCCCTGTTGTGTGACATTTGTATAAGTTAATGTAACAATGTTGATCAAGGATACATTGCGCCGAAGTGCCAGAATAATGAGATCTTACCTGTATAGTGACCTCCTTGCATGCTCCCATGGTGGTTGCACACAGCATACAAGTCATACACAAAGTTTTCATCTTTACTCCCAGAGGGAGTACGCGGGCGTCGCCATGGTGACCAATGGGTTAAGAAGTTTTTAGTGCTCTGATTTCTCTTCACTACGTGTGGCGCCATGTCAATGCCAATGAGTGGAAATTTCACTAAGGTGGACAGCTTGGTTCTTCTCTCTCCCACCTGAAAAATGGAAAAATAATACCATATATTAAACTTCTATGTCTGTCTGATATTCTAATAAAGAAAAAGCCTTCAACAAATTATTGTCGTAATCCTTTTAGTTCCCACAATTCATGAGAGAAAAGAAACGTCTTCTCCTTCATGTCCCTGTTAGTTAATTGAAAATACTGACGCAAAAACAAACTATAACTGTATTTTAACAACTTTGCATTATTTGAAAGATTATTAAAACCACAATCGTTTAAGATTGTGATATTTACTTTATGAATGCATGAGTTCAGTTAAGTGTGTATATTTATTTCTGTTTCCTGTGTGGGTATGAAATAATCATGGCTCATCAACAAATATCCAAACAAAGTGAAATCAACTGAACTGCAGTGTTATATTGTAGGATTAGTAGAATTTGAAGTTAACTCCCAGACTCTAACCAAAGTTCATTTAATGAATATTTACACAAGGTCACTGCTGTTCAAGAAGCTTCTTCATTTAAGACAATTTCGCCCAGACCTTTTTTATTTTGAAGAAAATTCACTCAAGAGGCTAAAATGAAAGCTTCTCACAAAAACCTTTATCTCGATTTTGAAGTCTTAGAAATGTACAGCATGCAAACAGGCATTCTGCCCATGTTAATTCCACTTTTCAATGCTTGCCCATGGTCTTCTATACTTAAACAATTCAAATTATCATCTAAGTAATTCTTAGGTGCTGCCAGCGATTCTGCTGCCATCACTCTTTCAAGTAGTGCATTCCCAGTACTCACCACTCTACAGAGAAAAATGACCCCACTCAGATTCCCTCTAAGGCTCTTACTCTTTACTCTAAATCTATGTTCTTTAGTTTTACCTACCTTTCACGTGGGGCCAATTTTCCCCACAATCTATCCCATCTACGTTCTGCGTAACAATACACCTCAACCATAACCCTCTTAACCTCTTCCACTCCAGACAAACAGACCTAGCTGGTCCTACAGTCATCTGATAGACAGTGAAGGTTTAAAAGTCTCAGTCAGAGTTCTAACAATCTCTTCCTTTGCCATCCAGAGCAGCCTAGGAGTAATTTTAGCTGACCCTGGGAATTTATCTACCTGTAAGCCCACATAAACCAAGTGCTTCCATTTTATTTATGGGTACCTGAATAGAATTTCATTTTCTTCTTTGCTGTAACACCATCTACAAAGTCTCTTTCCTTTGTGAATCCTGATGAAAAATATTCATTTATATTTCAAATATTCATTTGGGGCCTCATCTATACCTTTTGATTCCATGCATTGTCTTTAGTGGGGCTGATATTTTGCCTAGTTACTCTTTTCCCTTAATAAAGTTATAAAACATCATAAAATTTACTTTAATCCTGTCTGCCAGTGATAATTCATCATGCCGCTAGGCCTTTCTTATTTTCTTTTTAATTGCCTCCCAATACTTTCTGTAGCTTGGCAGACCTTCTCCTTTAGTTCTCTATACCAGCCAGCTACCTAACCTTCAGTATACCTCAACATCCAGAATTCCCTGTACTTGTTTCCTCTGGCTTTCACCTGGAAGGAATATGCTGGCCTTGAACTCCTGAATGATTCTCACACAGGTGGACATACCTGCAAGGCTCTCAGTCTTGGGCATATCAACTCCAACCTTATTTTAATGACATAAGGCTTCCCCTCCCTAATTTGTTACCTTTATCACTGGTCTATCCCTACCTCTCGCCACACTCACTTTGAAATATATGAAGTTATGGTCACTATTTCCAAAATGCTCCCCCACTCACAGTGTCTCCATTTGACCCGTTACGTTTCCCACTGTCCAGTAATGCTCCTTCCTTTGTTGGTTTATCTCTTTACTGTAACAAGGAGCTCGCCAGCACACACCTCAAAAACTCAACCTATTAAAGCTGTTTATGCTAAAAATAATCCCAGTTATCATCTGGGCAATTGAAATCCCCTTGGACAATAACTCTCATTTCTATTACATTGCTCTGCTATTTGCCTACAATTCTGCTCCTCATAACAGTGTTGACTGTTATGAGGTCTGTAATACATCCCTAGAAAAGTGACAACCACCTTCTTGTTGAGCATTTCTGAATTTTGCCAGCTGCAAATGTGAGTCAGAGATAGCTGCTGTAATTGTTAAAATGATTCTTGAAGACATGTCCTGTACAATCTCTTAAGCAGATGTGCAAATTACCCACGGAGTGTTCAAAGTAATGAGATAAACTGTCTTAATGTCACATTATGAGATAATAGGCTGGACTAATCTTTCCACTGAGAACAACCAGCTCCCTCCACTCCATGTTCAGCACAACTTGGATGCCTGCTCGTGGTCAAACATAGAAATGCAAGATGAGAAGAAGGTCAGACACTATTGTTCCGATCTCTTGTTCCACTGCTCGAGTGTCTACCAATCCCAGTGGTGGGGCATTAGAACAGAGGGGCTGGATGGATTCAGCACGAGGCTCCTCGGTATTACACCAAAGTTGTCTGGTACAAGAGCAGCAACACCATCATTTTGAATATGGTCACTGCTCTTCCGAAGAAAGATGTGAAGGTAAAAATTTTACTTACTTCAGTACTTTTAATATTGATTAACATTTTATGATGCGCGACATTGCTTTTTAAAATATATATTTCAACTAATAGTAATTTATTTAAATCTACTCCAAAAGTCAATAAGTGTCTTGAGGAAAAAATGGCCATCAAGTTTTTCTGGGAAATGGGCCTCAGGATCTTACATTCAGAGGACGCTCTGTATCTGAATGGATGGGACCTGCATGCAGTGAGATGGGCTGTAGGTTGTACACAGGTCACATGTGTGTTGGATTGTGACGCAATTTTAATAAAGACATTAACTTGTTTACACAAATTTTAAAAGTAGAATTCAATAGCAAGGCTGAAATACATCATTATTAAGCACACAATCAACTCAAATGCTGGACAAATTTAAGTTTATGCATTCTTACTCACAAAGAGCACTGCTACACACTTTGGTGGCCCAAATCATTGAAAAATACAGAACTAAACAAATTTCTTTGCAAAATGGTGCACTGCTCAGACAGCCAATAAGAACACACTTAACCACGGCATCCAATGACAGTCAGTGCACATCAAATAATAAATATTAAATAAATAACTACTCATTTTTTACTCATAAATACCTGGCGAAATCGTTTCAGGTGAATTATAAGAATGTCGGGCAAAGTCCATAGATTAAGCTTAACCATCCCCTGCTGAAGATTTTTGCAGTGGGGGCACCGCCAGGCATCATCTGGAGCCAGCTGTAGAAAAAGAAATGACTCACATTATCATGCTTCTCATCATTGAGAAATAGCTTGTACCAGAAAATAGGATCTAATGTTTGGGGTGTGCACTCTATGTACCTCAAGTATGGCAACAAGTTACGCCACAACATGATGCCACATCAGTGATCAACAAACAATAATTCATGAGCAGCAGTTCAGCAGTTGGTAAAGTGCTGATTGCAGCTGGACTGTTGGAAGCTGGCTGCCAATAACTCACAAACACCAACAGAAGGGTGACCCATTTTTATGAATCTCATGGGGACTGGCATATTCGAGATCCAACGCTAAGCCATTTGCTCAAACCTCCATGTGGAATGGTTGATTTTATGATATGGGAGAAATGAGTAGACTAAAGACTTTCCTGCAGTCAGACTAAACCCAATTAAGCTCTAGATGCATTGTTAAGAATTTCTTTTGTAGGATGCAAAATTTAGCTTCCATCACTGACTTTTTTTTTAAGGTATACAGCGTGTGATTCCTTTTATTTCCTCCCCACCATTCAATAATAGTGCAAAACTCAAAATATTTGTCTCAGTAGCGTAACAGCTGGTGCAGCTGCATTATAATGCCAGTGATCATCAGTCAGCGATCAATTCCCTCCACCGTTGGTAAGGAGTCTATATGTTCTCCCTGTGATCACATGAATCTCCTCTCTGTTCTGCGGTTTCTTCTAATATTCCAAAGACAGAAGGGATAGGGTTAGGAATTGTGGGCATGCTATGTTGGCACCAGCAATGTGGTGACACTTGCGGCTGCCCAAGCCTAACCTCGTTGATTCGATTTGACACACTCAATACATTTCACTATATGTTTTGATGTATTGTGACAAATGGTGCCCAAAACGGAAGTGGTATAACTTGTCTCGATGACTATCATCCGGTAGCAATTACATCCCATATGATGAAGTGATTTGAGAGGTTGGTGATGAAACACATCAACTCCTGCCTGAGGAAGGGCTTGGATCAACTCCAGTTTGCCTACCATCCCAACACATTTCATTTCAACTGTGGAACATTTGGACAGTGAAGATGCGTACATTAGGATGTTCTTCATTGACTACAGCTCTGCATTATTAACTAGCTGATTATTAACCAGGAGGAGGAAACCAGAGGTCCATGAGCCAGTCGTCATTGGGGCTCAGAGATGGAGAGTGTCAGCAACTTTAAATTCCTCAGCGCTATCATTATAGGGGATCTGCCCTGGGTCCAGTACATAAGTGTCACTACAAAGAAAGTATGGCAATGCTTCTATTTTCTTAGAAGTTTG
This sequence comes from Hemitrygon akajei, assembly GCF_048418815.1. Lineage (NCBI taxonomy): Eukaryota > Metazoa > Chordata > Chondrichthyes > Myliobatiformes > Dasyatidae > Hemitrygon > Hemitrygon akajei. Next base: position 33,475,548 of record NC_133145.1, read on the forward strand.
CAAAGATTCATCATGTCATCTAAAACTTCTATGGATGTGCGGTGGAGAGTGTATTGACAGGCTACATTACGCCCTGGAATGAGACACCAATGCCCCTGAATGTCAAAGCCTACAAAAGATAACGGATGCAGCCTAGACCATCATGGGTAAAGACCTCCCCACCACTGAGCACATCTACAAGGAGCAGTGTCGCTTCCATCATCAGGGAGCCCAGCATTCAAGCTGTGCTTTCTTCTTGCTGCTGCTATCTGGAAGGAGATACAGGAGCCTCAGGACCCACAAAACCAGGTTCAGTTATTATCCCTCAGCCAACACTAAACTGTTTCCACAACCTATGGGTTCACTCTCAAGAACTTTTCACATCGTGTTCTCGATATTTATTGCTTATTTATTATAATTTTTAATGTTTGGTAATTGCACAGATTTTTGTCTTTTGGGTGGTTTGTCTGCCCTGTGTGTGAATTTTCATTGATTCGATGCAGCTTCTTTGTATCTACTGAGAATGCCCACCAGAAATTGAGTGCTTGAGTAAGAAATTTACTTTGAACTTTGAAATAAAGCTAATTGTTTATCTTCATTTCTGATGTCACCTTCAGCCCAAAAGCTCTAAAAAAAACACAACAGAACTTATCCCTCACAAAGCAAGACCTCTGACTTCAAATGCAGTCTCTCAGGTGAACCTCGACTACTTTATGTATGGAGAACAAGGTCATGGTCACTCTCAGCTTCCTTGCCTCAGGATCACTCTGCCATGTCTAAACAGGCTGCTGCTTAAGCTTGATGAAGGAGATTACTTGAGCTCCATACTGAAGAATAGAATGCCTTATTTATTTTCTTTTGACGCTCAGAAGCAGAGGGGGCTTGGGAGTGCTCTCCAGGCTTTCGTACGTAGCGCTCATGTTGTATTCTTCCTTCTCCCAAGCAACAACCTGTCAGGGGTGACTAACTCTGTTCCTGGAAGGTCACTGTGGATCCCTGCACAGCCTGCCTAGTTCCATGAGAATTTTCTCTTCCTGCAAGCCCCAAGCATCTCAGCTGATCCCTGCAGGATCCATGTTTTAAGCAGTATCGTGCCCTGTAGCTGGAAGAGTGTTGCTTGTCACATAGTATGTTCTTTTATGGGCAGGCTGCGGAGCTGCGTCTAGCTTCCGGTAAGATGGCAACGCGCTCTGATGCAATTGTTCGCCCTTTATGCCTTTTTTTTTGCATTCGCGAGACACTGCTGGAGATTACAAACAGTGAGTATGGCAGGTCTACCGAACTAGCAAGTTACTCAATCGTAGTAGAACTAGATTTGTGCACTATGTTGCAACCTGCTTCTTCCACCTCAGGAGAAAGGCATCAAAGCTGGTGGGCGATCCAGCCAACAGTGAAAGTGATTGACCTACTGTGATCACAAGACCCTGCTGAACATTGGCTGTGTAGAATACTGCGAGTCCGATTGATTGATTCACCGGCGTGACTGACGGCTGGGTTGCTGCATGACTTCATCTGTGGCGTGGACTAGGACCTCAAGCGTCAGGATAGCCTGTTACGGCCACCCAGGAAAGAGAACCTGGAGCTGGCTGTGCGCCGCTGGATTCCGTACTGTGTTGGTGCTGTTGGTGCTTCTCCCCAGGGATTGCTCCTGGAAAGTCAAGCCAGACTGTGATCGTCTGCACTTGCATGAGATGAGGAATTGCTGCGGACTGTTCTTGCAGAAAAGTGACCCCAGGAAAACATCCATTAATCTGCAGGCCACGACAATCACAGACTTGGGTTATATTATTAATATGTTTTTTAAAAAATACTTTTTGCAACTGTATGTTCTTCTGCTATCATATTTATATGTGCTATATGCTGTGTGTGACTGTTGGTACTGTGGTTTGCATCTTTGCCCAAGAGGAACACTGCTGCGTTTGGCTGTATTCATGTGTATGATTGAATGACAATTATAAACTTGAACTTGAGTTGAGGTTTGCAGGGTCATTTAAGCACCATGGTAGCGTAGCCATTAGCGCAACGCTGTAACTGGCCAGAGCATCAGAGTTCAGATGTCAATTCTGGTGCTGTCTCTAAGGGTTTGTGAATCACAGGGTTCCCTCCTACACTCCAAAAACATAGCGGTTAGTGGGTTAATTGGTCATTATAAATGGTCCAGTGATTAGGCTAATATTAAATAGGCGGGCTGCTAGGTGGTATGGTTTTATTGGGCCAGAAGGCCTTTACATGCTATACCTCCAAATAAATAAACTACATTGCTGCAGATGAGGGAGCACAAGTGGACGAGAATGGTAATCATGGTGAACTTCCTTAATGAATTAGATGGGTTTTTACAACCATCTTGGTTTCATGGTCATTGTTACCAAGACCAGTGATTCAAACTCTCTTTTACAAGAAACACCCAGTGAATCAAACATCAGTGAATGTTGAAGCTGCTGCAGCATTACGTGACACAGAGAAACCTGCAGAACTGTTCTGGAGACATTTCTATCAAGAACTGTAGTGTTTACAGGGCTATTGGAAATATTGTTAGCTGACGCACAATGTTATGTTAATGCAATGTGTTAAGAAGATTTCTAAACCTGCAGCATTGATGTATGGTATATATCTATATATATATCATGGTCTACAAGTCAGATAGCCCAACCAGCCTTCTTACTTGTTCCTCCTTCGTATAAAGTTCGAAGCATTCAGCCAGTGTACAGCTGTGTGCCTGCTGGTGTGCCTGCTGCTGGATGCGAACACTCTCTGCATCCTGGATTACTTCTTCCTGAATACTTCCAAACAAGCTGAAAAGCAAAGGAATATTCCAGCGGGGTTACATGCTTCATTAAATTCTGTTTTACTTCCTACAGAGCAGTATGGATGTATTAGAACATACAACACTGGAAGACCATTGCAGTTCTTAGATCTTTATATCATACCACATCAAACACAACTGTGTATCCCTCAAGCAGTCCTCTTACCAAAAATGTAGTTCTCTCATATGTCCTTTAATCTTTCTTCTCAATCTACAACGTTTGTATTTTATACTGGTATCAATCTCCATTATTTCATAACTGTCCACACAATTCCTGTATTTGAATCTGCTGTCAAGAGTTTGTTATCTTAAATAACTATAACCTTAAATAACTTTGATTTGTCTTGTCTCCATGGTGATAGATGTTAGTTCGCCCTGCATTTCCTCTGAGCTCAATAATCTAGTCCCAATTCAATGTATGCTCTTAAGCAATTTTAGTAGAGATACCTGGATACAAAATTGCATTGGCTGCACCAAATGTCTTAGCATACTCACTAGCTTGTATGTTTAACCTGTTGTGGGAATGAAAAGCTAATAAAATGAATCCCAGATTGTCTCATCCAGTGTTAATTTGGGACTACATTTACTGTGACTACAACTGCCTCTATAAAGCAAGAGATATGGACCTGAATTCAAGATAATCTCATTTTACATTTCCGGACCCTGTGTAGGGAATTCAAGATGATAAATATTTAAGAGGTCTCTTGCGACCATTAAACCTGTGTAGGTATTAATGTCAGATCGGAATTTGTAATAGTACTAATAGACCTATTGACTCTATGCACGATTTTATGATCAGCAAGGAGCTTCACTATTCTTACTTTTATCAGAAGCATTGTATTATTTTGCTTGGCAACGTTCCCACTAACTCATATTCATAATGTGTCAGGATTGGCTCTTTCAGTTGGTGCATACTGCTCATTTACATTGTACCACATTTTAATAATATAATTCTGTAGATAAAAGATCAAGGTTGATGCTACAGAGGGACGCAAGTAGATAACTAAAGCAGCAATTCTCTTGTTCTCCTTCAAATACAGTATACTGCCTTTGATGTTTGTTGTTTCCTCTGCAATGAAGGAACCAAACAGGCTGCATTCAGTTGTCCATGAGCTTCTGTACTGTAACAACAAGGTCCACTTCAAGCTTCAGGAATAGCACCTCATCTTTCATCTGGATACATTTCAGTTTTCCAGAACTAACTTCAAGTTCTCCAATCTTAGTTAACTCGCTTTCTACATTTGTATCACAACAGGTCACTTCAGTTCAAGGTCATCAATCTGTGATGCTGGCTCAGTTTTTTTCTCTGGTAATCCAGTCTACCCTGCCCACATCAGCAACCATGCGATACGAGCAACACAATAAAGTGAAATCACCCTCTAACTGCCCTCATTAACTCATTTGACTGGATGACTCATTCCTACAGCAAACCAGGTCTCTTCCGTTACCTTTTGTTTTTTCGATACGTGACTATTTCTTGCATTTGCAAGCCAACTCTTATGACCTATCTTGCATAAGCAATGTTCACCTAAAATTGTGTGCCATGACCTAATTTATAATGTCCCATGTACCGACAATAGCTGGTGCAGAAGGTAAGCTCCAGCTGCCTGTCTTCTGATCGCTGGTGGGATTGATCTTCTACTAAAGAGGGAAGCCTGTGTGGCCTGCCGCTATACCCAGAGGACGTTACCAAGGTTTTTCTGTGTTCACGGGGATGAATATGGATATGGATTTGGACTATGGACTTCTTTTTCAAGTCTTATAGTTTTTTTACATTCTGTGCTTTCAGCAATCTTTCTCGATTTTTTTGTGCAGGGAAAATGGATTTGGGGGAAAGTAGCATTCTAGTTGCGTTTCATGTGGGGAGGTGGTTGGAGGTATGATGATCACATTGCCCTTTTTTTGGGTTTTGTGGCTATCTGGAGAAGAAGAATCTCAGAGTTGTACACTTTGATAATAAGTGAGCCTTTGAAACTTTCAACCCATGTTCCCAATTTCATTGTTTTCAAATCTCCCCATGGACTCCTTTGTCCTATCCATCCCTCCCACCACAGACAGGCCCTTCTACATACCTTGTCCACATTAGCCATCATGTACCCATCTATTCTAATCCTGTTTACCAGCACCTGATCCCTGGCCTGTTATGACTTGGTGATTCAAGTGTGAATCTTAAATGCAGAGAGAGACTCTGGTCCCAGCACTGCATTCCGGATTCCAAGTTGTAAAAATTCCTCCTTTATCTAAACTTCTGAAAACTTTTTTTCTTAGCTTAACACTATGTCCTCAGGCTATAGTCCCCTCTGCTAAGAGGAAGAGTTTTGATCTCGCTATCTAAGCCTTAATAATACGTATCAATCATGTCCACTGCCCCCCATTCCACCTACTCTCTTCTCCAAGTAAAGCAAACCATCTTAACCTATCTAGTCCCTCCTCATAACTGAGACACTCCATCCCAGGTTTCATCGTGGTGAATCTCCTCTGCACCTTCTCCCAAGCAATCACGGCTTTTCTACACTGTGGTGATCAAAAGTATTCATAACATTCCAGAGCAAAACATGCAAAGTGCTTGGGGAACTCAGCAAGTCAGGCAGCATCTATGGAGACAGTCAACATTTCTGGTCAAGACCCTTCATCAGGACTGGAAAGGATATGGAAATAAGTGAGGATAAGGAAGTGGGGGGAAGTGGAAGGAGTACAAGCTAGAAGGCGATAGGTGAAGCTGGGTGTCTGGGTGAGGGATGTGAAGTAAGAAGCTGGGAGGTGATAAGTGGCAAAAGTAAAGGGCTGGAGAAGAAATAATCTGGTGGGAGAGGAGAGCAGACAATGGGAGAAAGGAAAGGAGCAGGGGTAATAGAACAAAATGATAGGTAGGTGAAGAGCAGAGAAGAGAAGAAAAATTACCATAAACTGGAGAAATCAATGTTCATTCCATCAGGTTGGAGGTTACCCAAATGGCTCCTCCAACCTGAGAGCGGCCTCATTGTGGCAGCAGAGGAGGCCATGGACCTACATGCTGGAATGGGTTTGGAATTGAAATGGAGAATTTGCCACTGGGAAATCTTGCTTTTTGCAGAATGAGGAAAGGATGCACTCGACAAAGCAGTCCCCCAATCTATATAGAGGAGGCCGCATTGGAAGCACTGTTTAGAGACAACACCAACAGATATGCAGGTGAAGCACTGCCTCACATGGAAGGACTGTTTGGGACCCTGAATGTGATGAGGGAGGAGGAGAATGAGCAGGTGTAGCACTTCTTCCACTTTCCAGTATCTCCTCCATTTCCCTGGCATTTGTCTTCACCCCATCTTTCCTCAGCCCTAACAGGGATAAAGTTCTTGTTCTTACCTACCACCTCATGAGCCTCCGCATCTAACACATCATTCCCCACAACTTCCGCCATCTCCAAATGGATCCTACCACCAAAAACACATCTTTACCTCCCCCCCCCCCACTCTCTGCAGGGTTCACTCTCTATCATACTCTCCATAATTCTCTTGTCCATTCATCCCTCACACGAATCTCCCTTCTAGCACTTATCCCTGCAAGTGGAAGAAATGCCACACCTGCCCATTCACCTCCTCCCTCACCTCAATTCAGGACCACAACAGTCCTACCAAGTGAGGCAACACTTCATCTGTGAATCTGTTGGGGTCATCTACTATATCTGGTGTTCACAATGTATCCTCCTCTACATTGGTGAGACCTGATGTAGATTGGGGGACTGATTTTTCAAACATCTTCGCTCCATGCGCAAAATGCAGGATTTCCCAGTGGCCAACCATTTTAATCCCAATCCCCATTCCCACTCCAATATGTTGATCTATGGCCTCATATTCCTTCTAGGTAGCTTCCAACCTGATGGTATGAAAATTGATCTCCCCTTCCAGTATTTTTTCTTTTTTTTCCATTTCTCCTCCACCTTCCCTCTTCTTCCATTCTCTTGCCTCTTCTCCTCATCTCCAACCTGATGGCATGAACATCAAATTCTTCAATGTCCAGTAATATTTCTCCCTCCCTCCTCTTCCCCTTTTCTTTCCAGTCCTGATGTTGTGTCTCGGCCTGAAACATCAACTGTTTGTTTATATCAATACTTGCTGCTTCACCTGCTGAGTTCCTCCAGTATTTTGTTTGTGCTGCCCTGGATTTCCAGCATCTGCAGAATCTCTTGTGTTCACAAATTCCAGTGGCTTCATCAAAGTTGTATGACGCTGTACCTTAACTCTTATATTCTATGTCCTTACTACTGGTGGCACGCATCCTGTATGAATTCTTTACTACCTTATCTATCTGTGCTGCCACCTTCAGGAATCTTTGGACTTGTATTCTGAGGTCCAAGTTCCTCAATACTCTCTGTATTGACCTATTTGCGTACATGACACTTCTGACCTACTAAAATGCATCACTTCTCACTTATCAAGATTAAATTTTACTTACCATTACTTTACCCTACATACCTTCCCTGATATTTAAAGCTACCCTTTTAACCTCCCTGTTCTAGTTCTGATGAAGGGTCTCTGACTTGAAGTCTTAACCCTGTTCTCTCTTCTCACATATACTTCCTGTACAGCATTTTCTGTTTCTATTTCAGACTTCCTGCGTCCACATTTTTTTTGCTTTTCAATGCATAGTTCTTCAATATCTGTAGCTTCTGACTCACCTGTCCTTTGTCCTCTGATCCCACTCTAGGAGGAGCTTTATATGCGGGGGCCCACCTGGACCACAGGAACGCAATGCCCTTAAAAATAACAAGAATATGCTGGAATAACTGACAGATCTTTCATGTATGGTTCTTATATTGAAACCACCAAAACAAATTATTCTTCCACACACCAAATTAATACACGTTTTAAAAGAGAGCAACAAACACACAGCTGTCCCATTGCCAGTCTCTCAAATGTGCCATGCTTGAAAATACATGTACACAGTAATATATGTTTGATATTAATGAATTCCTCTATGGAGTACTCTTGCAATAGCTTTCAATTAAAGCCTGATTGAGAAGAGTCCAGAGCTTCTCCCTTGTAAGACAACAGAACCAATCAGATTTTTTTCTTTCTCTGTAGATAGTGCCTGCTTCATTCTCGGGCTTTACTTCAGGTTTTGAGCTTACATGAAAATAAACAAAACACGACCATCATCTTTTGACCAAGAAAAGGCTAAGCTGTGGTCTCCTTCAAGTTGGTGCCTCAGATTTTTTAATTGCTTTTTTAGGTTAGAAGGGTTGGTTTTAGGGACGGAGAGGGGAGTTATTGGTCCGGTTAGTGTTTAGGGGCAGGGATGTGGAGGAATTAGAGGTCAGGCTGGAGTCTAAGACCCCACTCCACATTTGGAGGTCAGTGACATAGGTGCCAGATATCTGTGGTCGTATGTCAGACCAGTGAGGTCCACTCAGGTTAGCGAGTCGTCAGCAGATTGAAGTTCTGTTCAGCAGTAAGCACTTGGGCCAGTGACTCCCTCGTAAGCGAGTCAGTGAAACCAGCGTTCAAGGTCTAATGTTCAAGGCCATCATTCATCGTCACTGGCAAGTCCTGCGGTTAATACCAAAGATTTAAGCCTGAAGATTGATTGTCTGTGGAAGCCTGGGTAAGAGTGTCTCTGAGAGTTTTTGGGGAAGTCAAAACGTCTGCGAATCCACAAGTCCCCTGGAGGCTGAAGGTGGCCTAACCTGCGGTCAGTGGGTGGAAGGAAGGAATAGGACTTGTCTTGCTGTTATAGTTTTGTTGCTTGTTGTGTTCTACGTTGTTCTACTGAGCATTGTAGGAATGCTATTTTGGCACCATTACAGGTGTCAACACTTGCAGGCTGCCCCCATCACATCATTAGGTTGTGCTGGTTGGTAATGTAAATGATGAATTTTACTGTATTTTGCAATGTATGTTTGATAAATAAATGAATCTGAACTTGTTTTCCTTCAGCCACAGTAATTATCCAATTGTTGGTGGGTTACCTTGGAATGATGCAAAACAAACAGTTCTTGGTTTTGACAATTGCATTGTCCAAGAACCATTTGGATCCACTTTTAGCTACACTCATGGGTGTCATAGTGCAAAATTTAGTTTGGTACCACTGACACAAGGTAGCTGCGGATCTGACCAAATTTGAGCAAAATTAGGTTTTTTGAAAACTCACAGCTAACTTTGCATCAGTAGAAACGTACTTCAGCTACAAACATACAGCCAGGGCGCATCTCCTGCACATAGTGGTTCAGTGCAGAACAACTATTTCTAGTCATACTTCCAGTTATCTTCCTAAATGGAGTCTTTCATGTCATAAAATATCTCTATGGCTTTAAAGATGCAACATAATTAGGAATGGAAGGAGGATTAGGGAGAATGACTGAAAACAAAATTAAATGGGTGGATGTTGAGATTACTGAGGACAATGACTTGTAGGGTACAATAGCTGCAAAGTCTTCATCATGAAGAGGAATGAAGAGAAGGCAACATTAGAAGGACAACAGAATGAGAAGACCAATAGGCTCACAAGTCTCGTGAAGTTGCTGAGTTAGACTGTCAATATGTCGGAGAGGAAAATAAGGACACTGAACTAGATAATAAACAAATAGGGCACCAAATGAAGTGTGGTAAGAATTTAGGTAATGAGAGGCAGTAGCCAGGCCAGGAATTTTGGATTATTTACAAAGCATATGGAAGGATTCTGTGGCTGGCAAAGGGAGGATCATCAGTATCGAGAGTCAACGGATAGCTGTGAATGTGACACTGGTGGAGGCCAGCAGATGCTGTTGCGGCAAGTCGATAGAGGCACGTCAAACTCACTTCAGTGTCAAACAGCAACAAGGTTGCTCATGAGCCAACAACTGAGGGAAAAGGCAGCCTTGACTCATCTGTGTAAGGATCTGCCTGCAGAGAAAATGCCACCAAGCTGAGAATTTAGGCAAAATGCATCCAGGCACATGTCCTACATGCAGCTGAATAAACATTCCTTGGCTACATTTGCAGCAGGTATACCAGAATATAGCAAGAGTGTGAAAATAAGATCAAGGTTTTGAAAATGCTTGGCCTATAAATTTGTGTACAGCTGAGAGGGAGAAAAGAACAGTGCTGTATAATCAAATTTTCATTTCAATTGAAGCAAATCCATTCTCCAGGTGAATCCAGTTGCAACTTTGTTGACAGTGAAACAGGTTACAATGAATTACATAGAGCTCTTGATCTGTTAGGAAGATGGGCTTTCAGCTTTGATAAGTGTGAGGTGACGCATTGTGTACAGTTAAACTAGGGTAGGACCTATGCAGTGAAAGGCAGGATTGGACATTTCAAGTGACCTGTTCCTGGCATTTGATGTGTGCCTAATGGCATAGCACTGCCTCCATTTCTGCCAAAAGGTCTGACTTTAAGCCCACTGCAGAACAAACAGTACATCCTGCGAGTTCACTACTTGCTATTTAGAGGAGACTTTTACTATTGACAACAGGAGCCCTCACCAGATCACTCCAAAATAGAGGGGATGTCCTACCACTAGCAGCGAGTGCTTCCTCAGTCTGGAGACCACCTGATGAGATACTGAATGTATGGATGCCTCAGTAGTGACAGTGCTGCCGTACCTCTTTTCAACATTACTGCAATGGATAACCATTCAGTAAGTCAGGGATTCAGGACGGGAAGCAAAGACATGTCCCTAAGCCAAGCTTTTGGCACTTGATACTTTCATAAATCAAAGTATCAAGTACAGAAAATGTGATAAAGTTGTACAAGACTTTGGTGAGGCCTAATGTGGAGTATTGAGTGCAGTTTTAGTCATAAACCTACAGGAAAGATGTAATAATGGTTAAAAGAATACAGAGAAAACTTACAAGGATGTTGCTGTGACGGGGGGACCTGAGTTATATAGAAAGAGTTAATAGGTTAGGATTTTATTCCTTGGAATGTAGATGAATTAGAGGAGATTTGATAGAGGCATACAAAATTATGAGGGGTATAGATAGGGTAAATGCAAGGAAGCTTCTTCCACTGAGGTTGGGTGGGACTACAACTAGAGATCATGAGTTAAGGGTGAAAGGTGAAAAGTTTAAGGGGAACATGAGGGGAATCTTCTTCACTCAGAGAGTCATGAGAAAGTGGAACAAGCTGCCAGCATAAGTGGTGCATGCGAACTCGATTTCAACATTTAGGAGAAGTTTGGATAGGTACATGGGGGTATGGTGGGCTATGGTCCTGATGCAAGTTGATGGGAGTAGACAGTTTAAATGGTTTGGCATGGACTCGATGGGCCAAAAGGCCTACTTCTGATCTGTACTTTTCTATGACTCTACGCATGCTCTTTTCCCTTCAAATAACCTGTCTATATATATTTTGCTGAAATCTCACTAAATCAGTCTCACTACCCACAAACTTTTTTATAGTATACCTGGTCCCCTTAACCAAATCTCTGATATACTGTAGACTGTGAATAGCTGCAGCCCAGCATTGATATTGTAATGACCCAGGAACCTTCCAACTTACTGCTACTCATTATTTTCTTCCCATGATTCTTGATTCGCAGTATCATTATATTAGTCACAACAATTTTATCTTTTACACCTTCTGAAAATGTAAATACACCATATCAATGAATTCACCTTTATGTTTCAAAGTTACAAGACAGAAAAGACATCAAATTTCACTTTCATAAATCCATGCAGAATTGACTAAATCAATTTATTATTATCCAGTACACCGTTAACAACTTCTTAGTAATAGATTTCAGCACTTAATGATGTCAGAATAAATGGCTTATTATTTCCTGTTCTCTCTATAATTTACTATAACCAACTTGCACTTCGTACCTTCATAGTTGGCTTTATTCTTCGTTATGGCCTCAAGTTTTGGATTGAATTAAATCACCTTCAACTTGTATACAAGTTCTATTGTATGGAAATAACTCAGAAAATGTGTCGCTCAAGTGGCTGACGATTTGGATGAGTCGTTCTCTGACCTTGGCAATCCATTAGCAAACGTTTCATCACCATATGAGGAAACATCATCAGTGCACTGTTCACTTGTGATGTTTCTTCCAAATGCTTCACTTTTATATACTTATTGATCAGCTGCTTGGCCATCATTATAGAAACTCAATTGTAATGTAGAGTGAGGGTGTTGTCACTGATTCGTTGTGTGGTGAACTCTGCCTGGAATATTGCCTGTATTTTGTTCTATTGTATTATTATCTATATTCTTTAATGGCAAGAACTAACAATTTCTCATTACACAATGCTAGGACATGCAATCTCTTTGACCTCCACCCACCATCAGGAAGGAGATACCATAGCATTAGGGCAAGAACTGTGAAGGATGGGAAATAGCTTCTTCCCCCAGGCCATGAGACCGCATGTATGAATCACTAGTGGTGTTATACTGTTTACTTTTTAAACTTGTGAAATAAGTGCACCTTATTATTTGTTAATTTATTTGTGGTAATATTACTTTACATGTTGTGTGTGATTTATAAGTATTGCGTTGTGCACCTTGGTCTAGAGGAACATTGTCTCATTTGGCGGTATACATGTACGCAGTTGAAATGACAATAAACTTGGAACATGAACTTACAGACTCTCAATGCGAACACCATGTTGCATATCCTCAACCTATGCATCCTTGCTGTTACTGATACTAATTTGCTTTTTCCTGAATGTGCATATTCACCTCACCCAGTTATAGAAGACATCAAGCTACGTTCATCTCCATGTGTCTGAGGTCCTTTGAAAAATGGCAAGTTGTTGGGAAAGAGAGAAGTGAGGAGAAATTTGCTGATAGATTACAAGTTATTAGTATGCAAATTAAAGGCAAGAGGGCCTGATCTCATTATAAACAGATGATGCATGTGGCATTTAAGGTAAAAGGCTGATGTAAAAGGTAGCAAGATCTGGAAGCGTTCTTTGGTTGGCTTCCCTCCACCTAGTAATAGAAACAAAGAAACTAATTCCTTTCTGGTGAAGACATGTCATTTGCCACATTTGATGATAAGAAACATAAATGTGCCGTATTTGAAAATTTACTGGTCGTACAGTACCTCGAGGTATCCTGAGGAATTAATAAAGTCTTACAGAGATTCAAGATGAATTAAGAAGTCATTAGTCAAAATTCAGTCAAAATGTATAAGGGGTTGTCAAATCTTAAAACACATTCGACATCATACATTAAAACAAAATGGGAGAAGGAAGGAGGGCTAATTATATCTGAGGAAGAATGGACAATAATATGGAGGTAATCAATGGAAGTGTACCAGTTCACAGAAATGGAGGGAGTTTGGATGGAAAAACTTGATAATATATTTTATTGCACCCTCTCAGAAATCCCATTATGATAGTAACCTCCCTGTTTGCTGGAGAAATTGTGGAAATCAAAATGCAAATCATTATCATATTTTTTGGGACTGCCCTGTTATCAAAAACTATTGGAGGGGGATACACAATCCCCTAAGACATCTTTAAATGTGAAATACCCTTAGAGAGTAAGACCATATATTTTGGATATATACCTCAAGAATTGTTGAAAAGAGATAAATATTTAATCAATATACTGTTGGTGGCTGGTAAAAAGGCATTACTAGGAAATGGTTATCACAGGAGAGCCCAACTTTAAACGCATGGATGGAAATTACAACGGACATTTACAAAATGGAGAAGATAACAGCATCTGTTAATCATAAGCTGGAACAATTTGATTCATACTGGGAAAAATGGTTTAACTACATAATGCCTCATAGGCCTGATTTTATTCTCACAAATCAATGAATATGTTGTAAAAAAGATCACTCCCTACTTGTACATAGTTTTTTCCTTTTGCTTGTTTTTTTCAATCCACTCTTTTCTATAAGGGTATACCTCAGATAAACACTATGTGGAGATTTGTGACATATATGATATATATGTACAATGTCTGAAATACATCTTACGGAAATGTTTGTTTGATGATGAACTTCAATAAAAAAAACAAATTACAAATATATCAAAACGCTGGAAATCTGAAACAGGAACAGAAATTGCTGAAAACGATCAACAAGTTAAGTCGGCAGCATCTGTGGAAAGAGAAACAGTTAATATTCTGGTCCAGGACTGTTCATTAGGAAAGGGAGATAACAAGTTAGTTTAGGTAGCAGAGAAAGTGGGAAGAGATAGATAGAACAAAGGAAATATCTCTGACAGGGTAACGCTGGATGACCTAATGTTACTAGTTGAGATCAGATTAAATTTCTTTATCAGTGTACTGGATTGACAATGGTAAAGCTCTTGCAAGGCTACACAAAGAGGGGAAAAACAAAGCAGCACAACAATGGCAGACAGAAATGGCTCGTTCTGAAGCAGAGAGAAAGAAGGAGTGAATTATCTGAAGTTGGAGAATTAGGCATTAAATCATGTTGGTTGTAATAAATCCAGAAGGAAGATGAGATGTTGTTCTTTAAGTTTGTATTTGGTTTGTTATAACAATTTCAGGAGGCTGCAGGCAGAAGGGAAGATTGGGAGTGGGAAGATGAATTAAGGTCTCAAGCAACAGGAAGTATTATGACTTCAGAAGACTTCTTTAGACTAGAGAAACAAAATGCGATTGGGAGATCACACTGGGGAACACCAGCACTTAGTTGAAGAACTGACCCTCATCCATTGTGTGAAAAATACCTGATTTCAAATGCATCTGTCTGACATAATTGCCCCTTTGCCAGTAGATGGAGCTGAAGTGATTTATCAAGAAATTATCAGAAATCTCAGTATAACCAGTACAATAATCCTAGTGTCTGACCAATGGAAAAGCAGCATAAAATATAAGCAACTAATTGAATTTCTATCCTACCGTAGACACATTTACTGTTGGAGAAATATAGAAATGATCTCCTGTTCACTGCAGGATTCATAAAAGTTAATTTGGTATGGAATTATATGGATGCATTTTATTAAAAATATTCACATACATAATATATGCGTGTGATAAAATGGGTAGGGAATATACCAAATACACAGAAAACAGCACAAAATGTAAAATTTAATTGGTTAGTCATACAAAGACTTACACTTTTATAAATGTAAAAGGAGATCTAAGCAGGTGTCAGGAAAACAAGGTATTCAGACCTATTTCTATTCTCACAGTCCTGTAAGTTCACTTCCTTCAAGTGCCTATAAATTTTCTTTTCAGATAGAGTCACAGAACATGGCAGCACAGAAACAGGTCCTTCAGCCCATTTAGTCTGTGCTGAACTAATAATCTGCCTACTCCCATCAACCTGCACTGAGACCATAGCCGTCCATAACCCCTTCCATCCATGTACCTATCCAAATTTATCTTAAATGTTGAAATTGAACTTGAATCCACCACTTCCACTGGTAGCTCATTCAACACTTGCTGAGTGAAGAAATTCCCCGATGTTCCCATTAAACAGTTCACCTTTCACCCTTAACCTATGATCTCTAGTTGTAGTCTCACCAACCTCAGATATCCCTCATAATTGTGTAAATCTCCTAAACTCTAGGGAATTAAGTCCTAACCTGGTACATCCTAATCTGGTCCAGATACTACTCTATGCTTTGATAGACTTCCTCACTATCTACCATGCACACAATCTTGGTTGGTGTCATCCGCAAATTTGCTGATCCAGTTTATTGCATTATCATCCAGATCATTGATATACAGTAGATGACAAACAGTACCAGACCCAGTACTGATCCCTGCGGAGCACTAGTCACAAGCCTCCAGTCAGAGAGGCAACAATCTACAGTACTACCACTCTCTGGCTTCTTTAGAATCTCAACCCTTGGACCAGACCTATCCTTCGCCATTATTATCTTGAAACTAATGGGATTATGATTAATAAACGCAATGTGTTCCCCTAAAGAAACTTCTGTCAACTACCTTGTCTCATTTCCTAATAGGAGATCTAGTATTGTACTCCCTCTAGTTGGGAACTTCCATGTATTTATTAAAGAAACCTTTCTGAACCCATTTAACAAACACTATCCCATCTAGCCCTTGTAGAGTATTGGAGTCAAAATCAATGTGCTCCTCTAAATCCTGCTGACTATTGGGTGGTCTACAATTCCACTAACATGGTCATCCCTTTCTTATTCCTCAGTTCCACCAACGTAGCCTCAATAGGCAAGCTCTTTTGTCAGTCCTGTCTGAGCACTGCCATGACATTTTCCATGATCAGTAATGACACCCCTTCTCGTTTGATCCCTCCTGTACTATCATGTCAAAACATTGGAACCTTGCAACAATCAGCTGCTAGTTTTGCCCTTCCTGCAACCAAGCCTTACTAGTGGCTACAATGTATTAATTCCACGAGCTGATCCGTGCCCTAAACTCATCTGCCTTTCCCACAATAATCCTTGCATGGAACACTAGTTCCACCATGCTCAAGCTTTCGATTCCTGACTTTGTATGTGGGCTAAACAGCATTTTTCCCCATAATCACACCACTACTTGCTCTGGCACTCTGGTTCCCATCCTCCTGCAACTGTAGTTTAAACCTCCCCTCCCCCAGAGCAGCAACAGCAGTAAGGATATTAGTCTCATCCAGTTCAGGTTCAAACTGACCTGCCTGTAAGGTCCCACCTTCCCTGGAAGAGAGCCCAATAATACATAACTCTGAAGCCCTCCCTTCTGCACCATCTCCTTATCCATGTTAAACTGTATTGTCTTCCTATTTCTGACCTCACTTGCATGTAGTATAGGTAGCATTCCTGAGATCACAACCCTGGAGGTTGTGTCCTTTAAGTCAGCACCTAATACTCTGAACTCATTTTGCAGGACCTCATCGCCCTTCGTGCCTGTGTCATTGGTGCTGACATGCTGAGTTCTAACTATGCAATAAGAAAAAACGACAAAACAAAAAACAAAACAAAAAAACATTATGTGCAGCCTCTGCCTTTCCTCACGGAAGCCTCCATGAGCCAAAGCCTCAACTCCCACTCTAACACTGACCCACTCCCAAAATGACCACTCCACCTAAACCTAACTCCTTTCTATAGTACCTTGCCAAGTCCCTAATTACACTCACTCCAACGTCTCCTAGTGATGTGTAGCACGCGGAATGTCCTGACTGTCCTCGCTCGGCTTCTTTCAAATTCTCTCTCTCGCTAACATCATTGATATACTTTGTTTTCACAATATTGTTGGAAGCTAGCATCAGGTCATCACCATTTGATATAAAAAAACAGTTCTTCCTCACATTCCCCAAAACCTTAATTCTGGGTCAACAACCTGTGTGAGCAATGAAAGAGAGTAACTTCTTTCTGTTTTCCTTTTTTGTCAACCTTTCTTCATGCAAAAAAAATGGTGTATGCTTGGAATTTTCTTATCTGGAAAGACTCTGGAGGCTTAATTATTGAGTTGAATTAAAACTGAGAGCAATAGATTTTTGGAGGTTAGAAGCATAACTAGGGTACGAAAATGACTGTGAGGTAGAAGATCAACCTTGACCTTGGATGGCAGAATCGGCTCAAATGACTCATTAGCCCACTCATTCCCTATTTCTCATGTTTTCATCCAAATCAAGCATGATATTTACACCTCCACGTAATCTCATCTCGACTTCCTTTGCTTCAAAATGAATTTATCCAACCTAATCTTGTGTTTAAAATTCCTCATTCCTAAAACTATTCTGGTAATTTTTGCACAAGAGTTGTTTGGATTTATCCTGCCTTTCATGACATCACGGTTTAATATAAAAATTACTCTGGATTTCAGTTTGGTGGTCAACTAATATCTACATTTTTAAAAATCTCTGCCTTCCTCGACAGGCAATGTATGGATTTGTTAATTCTGCTGAGACTTCAAGCTGAATTAATATAAAAAATTGGTATATAGAATTATGTTTGTATATTTGTAGAGTGGCATATTTACCTAACTAAGCAGCATGTACGAAATTGCTGTATTTTCTTAGTCTCTTGGTATTCTGCAATTGTTCACTTAATGATGAACTAAATTTTGTATGAAAGGTATAGAGGTGAGCCAACAGAGAATTGAGAAGGAGGGCAACGTAACTGGATGTAAGAAGGAGAGTAAGAAAGTTGGGTAAATTTTAATGTTTACCACATTATTGGCTGCAACCATAATTCATGATGGCCCAAGGCTATGAAAGGTATAACTGAAATTCAGATCTTACTTTCTATTTGTATCTAATAATGTGATATTCTTTAACAAAATATTTATTTCAAGATTAACTGTTTTAAAACATGCGGTTGAATATGTCTAATTATTAAACACCTAAGGTAGGTCAATATTATATAAAAGCTCTGCTTTAATATTCCAGTAAGGCACTGTGTTACGCATTAATTGCAACAGTTCAAGTACCATTCTTCAGGCAGAGGAGAACTGACTGATATTCCTAGTCCAAGTGAGCTGTAATACTGCACCATATAGCATAAAACAGAACCCAGTACACCATAACACCAACTGTGATTAGAATCTTTAATAACTCAGAGCATGAGAAGACTCCCCGAAGACCAAGACAGACAGGATTTCAATTTCATTTTGATTTCTCTTTTAGAAAAATGTTCATGTTGGTTGGCAAATAAAGTTTCTCAGGAGAGAAGGCGAATGTAAGTGTTACAAAGGAGAATCACAAATCCAAGATTGCGTTATTTAGATTTTTGAGCTTGTTTGACAATGCAATTAGAACCTGCCCTAATTGATCTACACCAACTGCATATCTTTTATGTCCTGGCTGACAAGTAATCTATCAACCCCAGTTAAGGTTTTCCATTTTCCCAAGCTTCAACAGCTTTTTAGTGGAATGGATTTCAAATTTCCACCACAAATTTTATGATCCCTGAAATCACCTTGACAAGTTAGCTATAATCTTAAGAGCATGCTTCCTAATCTGAACTTTAGCCAGAGGAAATTATTTTTCTATCTACTTTCCTAAACAGAATGTTCTGTTCTTTATGACCTGTAAAGCAAGCTATACTATACAATTAGTAGTTCAGGCCAGAATCAGCTAGTCCTGAACAGTGTATAATGCTCAAGAGTAAATGAGATTCTGTTCCCACCAGATCAATGGAAATTAGTTCCTTAAAAATCTCACATTTAATCCTCAGCAATGGAAACATGAATAATCTCCTAGTATCCAATACATGGTGCATGTGTACTTAGACAAAAAGATATACTCTCAATAACCACATTATTAGGTACAAGATTTTATACACAGTGTGGTCTTCTGCTGCTGTAGCTCATCCACTTCAAGGTTTGACACGTTGTGCTTTCAGAGATGTTCTTCTGCACACCACTGATAGTTATTTGAGTTTTTGTTGCCTCCCGTCGGCTTGAACCAGTCTGGTTATTTTCCTCTGATTTCTCTCATTAACAAGGCATTTTCACCCACATTACTGCCATGCCTGGATGTGTTTCCTTTCTTTGTACACTCCAGAGACTGTTGTGCGTGAAAATCCCAGGAAATCAGCAGTTTCAAACCACCCCATCTAGCAGCAACAATCATTTCACGGTCAAAGTCACTTAGATCACATTTCCTCCCCATTCTGATATTTGGTCTAAACAACAAATGAACAGCTTGACCATGTCTACATGCTTTTACGAGTTGCTGCTACATGATTGCCTGATCCTCGCATTAACAAGCAAGAGTACAGGTGTACCTAATAAAACGGCCATTGAGTGTTAAGATGAATTTCTCATTCTAAACAGGTTGTAATGAACAATAAATATTTAAAAGTCCGTATAGACAGCTTAGTTTCAGATTGCTGGAGAAACTAAGTTATTGAATTAGACATTATGGGTTTCCAAAAAGAATACTGCAGCGCTCTGAGTTACTGACCATCTGGTGTGGAGTTTATTTACCTCTCTCATGCAGAGATGGACATTCCTGTCTTATACAAATGTTAGTGAACTATCTATCATACACAAGTATAAATGATGGTATGTTGGAATCCAAAAAGCAAGAACAGAAATTTCTAAGGCAACACACAATGGCGAAAAACTATTGGACTTTCCACCTTATTGTCCTTCTATTCAGGCAACAGAGACCTTCTGCACATGCACTGATAAAAGACAGACTGCCTTTTTAAAATTTCTAACAAAAGACTTGAAAATTGCATCAATCATATGCCTGCCAATGCTGCAAGTTAGAAAGGCTCGTGATGAGTTGAAATTAAATGGAAGATATTACTCCAGGCTCTAAATTCTTGACTTTTGATCCGCTATGTAATTTGTAAATTTACCTTGTCTCTACATTTTCAATGAGTTACAAACCAAGAGCTGAACCAGAGATTTGAACTACTGCATGGTAAATTCAAACAAAGAACCCAGTTACTGTCAGAACTGATAAAGCCTGAGTGCTTTGCAGTAATTACTTAAAGTCATCTTGTAGAGCTACGGTTATATGTGGCCTTATGAAAATATGCTGCAATTTTCTCTATGAGAACACTATTAGAACCAAGAACTTCCATGACTGTAACAGGAGGCAGAAGCAAAAATATGGGGGAAGAGGACAACATTTGGAAACCAATAATTAAGTAATAAAGTTAACAGAGGGGTGGAAGAAAGTGTGGGGAAAATAGACATGACATTAAATACCTCAAAAGAGATGGGTGCTTAAAAGAGGGAAATTAGATTTATAGTGGAAAAGACAGATAAAACAGAAATCAAGCACCTTTCTAAATAAGGCAAGATGAAAATGAAAGCTAGATTACAGAAAATAAATAAATCATTGATAATTTCAATGAGGAAACTCAACAACTTCAAAATTAGAAGGATTTTAAGCTTGTCTTATATTATCATACAAGATAAATGGGTCCATTTTTCAGACCTTGGTGTAGAAATTCTGTTTTTCTTCACACCATAATGTCAATGCTGACCCCAAGATATTGATGCTGAGGGTGTCAGTGAATGTCAAGAGTTGTTGCTTGGACTCTTTTTTTAAGATAATCTTGTCTGGTACTTTAATGGCATAACTCTTATGGTCATGTTTTGGAGACAGGATGACTGACCTCCAAGAACCACCTTGTCTGAAGTTCGATCACAATTATTGGAATGTTTAATCCCTGATATTTATTGATCTTAATTTTACCAAAGTTCCCCAATAAGACCAGCAATCCTCCCCTCCACCCCCAAAACGAACTAAGTTAGCCCACAAGGAACCTGGTTATATTTAGCAATTAGAAATGAAATTAGATTTCTTCATGTACTGGCTAACAACAATGCACTACACAGAAGATTGTCAAGGTGCACGAGTTCTCTTTACAGTGCTGCTTGAAATGAAGTGTGTTTTTCCCGTTTGTAAATCCAGCTAGTGTTGATAGGGCGCTCACGCTTGTTTAGAACACCAGTGATATAAACTACCTGGTATCTTTGCCCAAATCCATAACAGTCAGAAGATGGTAAAGATGTTTTTAAAAATATATTTGGACCAATGATTTCAACTAATGCATGTTGTCAGATAACTCTTCTTTCACTCTCATATTTTGGCACCAGCAGTCCAACCCTGTTTGCTAATTCTTGAAAATTAGTGGCTTCTCTCAATGGCAACGAAACAGAGAATCGATTTCAGGCACTGAAACTGTGCCTTCACTGTTTCAGAAACATTTCCAAGAGAAGCAATTGGCGAGTAAGATTAGGGGAAATTTAAAGGCATGAACGTGAAAAACAACATGACAAAAGTTGGAATAGGACTGAATAGGTATAAAAGAGGAAGCATGTGCCTAATGTTGCAGGAGGCAGAGGAGGCCCTTATTGAATACTTCGCTTCAGAATTCACAGTGAGATGAACCTTGACGAAGGTGAGGTCAGCAAACCCTAGGCTAATGCCGAGCTTCAGAAAGGGAGAGTGTTGAACTTTTCAAAAACATTAGGAGAGACAAGTCCCTGGTGCCGGACTGGATCTACCCGAGATTACGTGAGAGAGCGGGAAGAGGTTGATGTGCTGCTGGTGATGATCTTTGTCACTTCATTTTCTATAGGAGTAATACCAAAAGATTGGAAGATGACCAATGTTACTCCTGTGCTCTAGAAAGCTAATTGCAATAATCGTGGTAATTAAGGACCAATAAGTCTTATATCAGCGGTGGCAAACTATTGGGAGGAAATTCTTGGATACAGGATTTATGAGCCCTTGAAGAAACACATTCTGATAAGTGATAGCATGGTTTCGAGAGGGGAAGGTCACAGAAGCTTGCTTCACTTTTTCAAGTAAGTGACAAAATAAACTGAAGAAGGTAGCAAGGTGGATGTATTGTATATAGATTCTGTTAAGGCAACCAACAAGGTTCCCCATGGTAGGCTCATTTAGAAAATCAGAAAGCATGGCATCCAGGGAAATATGGCTGTGTGGATTCAGAATTAGCTTCCCCGTAGAGGCAGAGGGTGGTGGTAGATGGAGTGTATTCAGCCTGGAGCTCCGTGAAAAGTGGTGTGTCACAGGGATCTGTTCTGGGTCCCTTGCTCTTTGTGATTTTTATAAATGAATTTGATGAGTAAGTGGTCAGTATGTTTGCAGATGACATGAAGGATGTGGATAATGCAGAAAGCTGTTGTAGGTTACGATGGAATGAAGATCAATTCAGAGAAGTGTGAAGTGATACATTTTGGAAGGTCAATCTTGAAGGCATAGTCCAAGGTTAATGGTGGGACTTTTAGCTGTGTGAAAGAACAGAGGGATCTTGGGTTCAAGTCCACAGATATCTCAAAGTTGCTGCACAAGTTGATAGGGTGGTTAAAAAAATGTATGGTATTTCAGCCTTTGTTAGACGTGGGATTGAGTTCAGGAGCTGCAAGGTAATGTTGTAGCTTTATAAAACTCTGGTTAGAACACACTTGGAATATTGTGTCCAGTTCTGGTCACCTCATTGTAGGATGACTGAGGAAGCTTCAGAGAGAGTGCAGAGGAGAATTGCCAGGATGCTGTATGAATTGGGAAACATGTCTTATGAAGAAAGTTTGAGCATGCTTGGGTTTTTCTCTTTGGAGCAAAGGAGGACAAGAAGAGACTCGATAGAGCTTTTAAGATGACAAAAGCACAGATAGAATGGAGAGCCAGTGCCTTTCTCCCAGTGTGGCAATGGCTAATACAAGAGGACAGACTTTTAATGTGATTGGTGGAAAGCATCAGAGAGATGTCAGAGGTTTTTTTATACAGAGAGTGGTGGATGAGTGAAATATGCAGCCAGGGGTGGTGATAGAGGCAGATGCATTAGGGACGTTTAAGAACCTCTTAGATAGGCACATGGAAGAAAGAAAAATGGTGGGTAATGTAGGAAGAAAGGGCTTGATTTATCTTGGAGTCGGTTAAAAGGTCAACACAACAGCATGGGCCAAAGTGCCTATACTATGCTGTATTGTTCAGTATGGTCTAAATGTTATCAGGACTGTGAATTAAAAATATCTACATTAAGCCAAGGTCAAATGGCTGGTAAGACAAAAAGACAACGGAAATGAAAGAGAGCTTGACTGAAATGGGTTGGAGATGAGCGAAAGCCTCTGCAACAGTTTACCACAGTAAGAAACATTAAATTTTCTAAAATTTGGTTTTGTTTTACCTTTGACAATTTCTCACCCTTGCAACATTGTGATAACAGTGTTATAACATGCAGGTGTTATTTATGCTAAATACATTTTACATTCCTGTTGATTTAATGAGCTTGCTACTGAAACACTGTCACATTTATAGAAATGGGATGAGACACATCACAGATTTCTTCCTACTTCTCCCATGATAGAAACATAATGCTCTTTTCTTCTAGTCTTTTCGAGCAGAGCTAACCTTTCATGACCATTTTTAATTTCTTCTGAGAGACTGTCAGCGTCCGGAGTGGTTTCCAGGGTTATTTTAGAGAACAGTTAAAAGTCAGTCACATTAGTGGTTCAGGGGTCACCTAGAGACTAGTTCAAGTCAAGATGACTGATTTTCTTTTTTCAATAGCATCAGTGATGAATTCCAACAACAATCTGTTAATTCCATAAACACAAGAGATTCTGCAGATGCTGGAAAACCAGAGCAACACAGACAAAAATGCTGGCGGAGCTCAGGTCAGGCAGCATCTATGGAAATCAATAAACAGTTGATATTTCGGGCAGAGACCCTTCATCAAGACTGAGCGCTGAAGGTAAACACACAGAGATTCAGAAAGGCAAACTGATGAAGATAACAGATTCCGAATGGGCAGAAATACTCATGAGGTTATGCTCAGTAGAACCAAGATCCAATTCAATTGCCTAGCAGTCTATGTACTAACAATTTGTCAGCACTCAACTTGAGCTTTAGTTTTTTAAAAAAAGGACAGCTTTGTTATCAACAGCCAGTCTTCAGCGTACAGAGAATAAAAACGGCATCTGAGCTATAAAGATATATAAATCCCATTAGAATCATATGAAAAACTGAAACTTTAGTAATGCAGCACTCTCTTATGCTGTAATGGAGTATCCGGTTAGATAGTAAATGCATATAAAATCCTTATAGAGTACTCCAAATTTAACAAACAAATGTATATTTTCCTACATGGTAAAATCTTGGAGCAAATATTTTCATTCTTTTCTTCTTAGATTGCATTCTTGAAAATGTTTATTGCTACAACATTTTCATTATTAGGATAAGTTTGCTTGATATGTTATCAAGGGCATTTTATGTTTGATGCGTAACAGCAGGCACAATAAGAAATAAATGAACAAGCTTACAAACTGGAATAAAAGGTCTTTGATCTGAAATGTTAACTCTGTTTCCCTTTCCACAGATGCTGCAGGAACTGCTGAGCATTTCCAACATTTTCTGTTTTTATTTCAGGTTGCTAAAATTAAGTCCAAACACAGTAAAAAATCTTAAGGAATTGTTATTTAGAAAAGTAGCCATTAGTCTGGTTTAATGGAAGCGTCATAGGGTAAACGTATATCTCACCTGTCAGCTGCTGGCTGGTAAAGTGGTCTATTTTCTTGGGAAGAGAGGTAACAGTTGGTTGCCAATCCACCAACCACTCGTATTCGGAAAGAGTGTCCGAAGTTCTGATATAGAAGAAAAATTTTGGTCATGCACATGCTGACTTTTTATACTTGTAAAAAGCATTGCTGTTTCAGTTAATCAATCAGATTTGCTTGAAGAAACATATTATCAAAGTTGTATTATTATATTAAACCTATTACCTTATATGAAATGTACTGTGTCTCCGACAGCAGATCGCCATTTCCATCATCTGTTACTCAGTCTCATAGTAAAAAAATCTCGAATTAACAATTAATTCGGTATAGTGGAAACAAGTTCTCAACAATTAAGACTGAGACTTCCAACTTCATTTCCTGCAAGTCCTTTAGATTTGGTACAAGCTAATATCCAGATCACTGAAGTATAACTCAGTTCTACAATTCAGACCTGTCAAACAACAATCCGCACTGAAAAAACTTCTTTCAAAAGCAAAGCCAAAAACATATAAAATTGCTTCAAAAAATTTGTTTCCATAAGAAAGAACGCCTCAGGAAATATTGCAAAAAGACTTATTTTGGAATTTGAGCACCATCAGATCACCGTCGGTGATTAAAATAACTGTAGAGTCAGGTATGCCTGCGGCAAGCCTTGTTTCACACAGTTGTTCATTTCCATCTTGACAGCTTGTTGAATACACATTATGGAATAGTACGCCAATTTATGCAACTGCTGTGTTGGGATCCACAGGGAGGGGAGAGCTTCCTAGTTTGGAGAAAACTTCAACCCAATTTTAAAATAAACCTCACTATTTTTTTCCTCACACACCTTCAGGATTATTATACTAAAACTGTAACTTGTGATGTTGTAGCATCAATGGTATTTTACACCTGCCTAAGCCTTCAGGTATGTCTGCCTGTGGCAGAGTCTGTAGCTTCTGAATTAGCTCTGTCAGCCATCCCAGAACCAGAAAGTATGCAATTTTCAGTCCTGAGGAACCTAAGCAGGACATTTTATCTAGGGATCGTGGTTGTGGACTGTTTCTTTTCCTCTAAATAACAGCAATCTTACCTGACAGTAGCTGGAGGGCTGATGTCAATAAAGCTCATTGAATAAAAGTACTTCATGGCCATTTCTGCAATCTAAGTTAATGTGAGATGTACTGAGCAATGCTTACTGCTAAAGGAAGTGTGTAGATGCCTGTGGAGAATAGGATCAGGTGTCCATGATCAGAAAAGTTGACAATGGGTACTGTCCACACCGATGTCTGATCATTGACTGTGAGACCTACTATCTAATGGAGTCAACAGTGTGGGAATTCAAACAACAGATACAAAATGCAGGCCAGGCAGCATCTATAAGGAGAAGCACTGTCGACGTTTCGGGCCGAGACCCTTCGTCAGGACTAACCGAAAGGAGAGATATTAAGTGATTTGAAAGTAGTGGGGGAGGGGGAAATGGGAAATGATAGAAGATCGGAGGGGGTAGGATGAAGCTAAGAGCTGGAAAGGTGATTGGCGAAAGTGATACAGAGCTGGAGAAGGGAAAGGATCATGGGACGGGAGGCCTTGGGAGAAAGAAAGGGGGAGCACCAGAGGGAGATGGAGAACAGGCAGAGTGATGGGCAGAGAGAGAGAGAAAAAAACAGGGATGGGGTAAGAAGGGGAGGAGGGGCATTAACAGAAGTTAGAGAAGTCAATGTTCATGCCATCAGGTTGGAGGCTACCCAGCCGGTATATAAGGTGTTGTTCCTCCAACTTGAGTGTGGATTCAAGATAATAATAATCCAAGATGGCGGCGCAACGCAGCTTGCAGCGGCCACTCTGGAACCGATTATCTGTTATATGTGAAGTGGGGTGCTGTGCGCAATCATAATCGATTGAAAACGGACGTGGAAGCACGGAGAAACATCAGGAAATTCCAGGAAGACCTTCTTCGTTGGTGCTGCTGCTGTGAGGTCCAGGACTCTGCTGGGAAGAACAGGCCCCCAGTCCTCCGGGTCGCGTTGCCAATGACCATTGACAGGGCCGTCTTAATACGCTCGGCAGAGGATGGAGCTTGGAGAAACTGTGCCGGCGGGGATGGTCGTCGGCTCGGAAGTTCAACGGACTCGGAGTCCTTTTGATGGACTCAGGTCGCTTTCGGTGTGTGCTGCGTCTGTGAGGCTGAGTCAGGCGGCGCCTTGGAAGTCCATGGGGGGGGTATTCCCTTCTGCCGCCGGCGTGAGGTGGCAAGTCTGTCGGGATCCTGGGGACTTGTGGAAACTGTGGTGATTTCTTTTGAACTTACAGTCCTTTAACATCTTGGACTATTTTTACTGTGCCCATAGTCTGTTTTTTTTTATCAATTATGCTATTGTTTGCACTGTTGTAACTATATGTTGTAATTATGTGGTTTTGTGCAGGTCTTGTAGCTTTAGTTTTTGGTCTTGTTTTTGTCTGGTGGATTTGGAGCTCCTTTCCGGGGAACATGCTAGACGGTAGTGCGATATTAATATGCAGCAGCCTCTCCGGACTCTGGATTGGGGATTGCCAAACGTTACGTAGATTTTCTGGTCAAGTCTGTTTTGTCATATGCTTTTGTGATATCATTCTGGGGGCAACGTTGTCTCATTTTTTAACTGCATTGCATTTGTGGTTTCTAAATGACAATAAACTGAATCTGATTCATCTTGACAGTAGAGGGGGCCATGGATAGACATAACAGAATGGGAATGGGACGTGGAATTAAAATGTGTGGCCACTGGGAGATCCTGCTTTCTCTGGCAGACCGAGCGTAGGTGTTCAGCGAAACGGTCTCCCAGTCTGCGTCGGGTCTCACCAATATATAAAAGGCCACACCGGGAGCACCAGATGCAGTATACCACACCAGCCGACCCACAGGTGAAGTGTCGCCTCACCTGGAAGGACTGTCTGGGGCCCTGAATGGTGGTGAGGAAGTGGGAATTCATCCTTGATGGCTTCTAATAAGTATGTAGTATTGTGTTGTCCATATTTATAGTCATTTTTCAAAAAAATGTATTGCAGGTATGAGAATGAAAGCTAATTCTGGAATTCAATACACAATATACATGAACATTTATCTCAATGTAGGATACATTTTTATATCAATCTCCTCAAGAGAATCAGAAGGGAAAAATATTCTTGAAGTGGAGGAAAATATATGAGACAGTTCTCATTTGTGGCTTTTCAAGGTACTGAATAAATTTCAACCAGATGGCTGCAAATAAATGCAAGTTAAAAATTTGACAGATTTTGCATATTACTTCATGAGATGAGTGTTCCATTTCCTGCCACTCACACAAACCTCATATCAAGCCTGTCAAAAGGTTTCACTCATTGAACACAGAAATGTTTCTTTTCATCAGTGCAATATCAATTCTGTATGTGGCTTGCAATCTAAATTCTCTTTGACTTCAATGTACATGTAGCTAATTACACGGTCAGAGATTGGATGATCTTAGAAATAAGCTGGCAGTTACAATATCAGCACAGTAAGATTGCTTTCTTTCTCAGACGACACTTCTTACATTGTCTGCCAAGTGTGCATCAGCTTATGGAAATAATTAAATGTCTACAGATTTTAATTAAACTGTTTGTATAATTCAACGGTGAAGCAACCAGAAACAGTCAATATAACCAAGATCATAGTATAACTCTTTTATAGCCCCTAATTTTAACCAATCTTACTCTTTCTGGCAGGAGACATTTAGTGTATACTGCTGTAACACTGTCTTTATTTCAGGTTGGCTTTTATTTTTAAAAAAGGAACACATTGCTTTTCAAAGAACATTAGCGAGGATAGCAGTATGCTCGTCAGGAGACAGCTAAGTGAATTTGCAATTTAAGTTTGGCTATTAATTTAAAAGAAATCAAAATATGCTAAGGTTAATATGTTATTGCTCGTGCTCTTGCAGACCAGGTGTTGATGGTGAATCTTGATGGGACTGCCTTCTCACAGCACGCATTGAGACTGCACTTGATAATTGCTTGGCAGTAGAAATGAGGATCAATACACTGATGTGCAATTCATAATATACTTTCATTGATAGACAGAAAAACTGCTTATGTTGCTGGGAGCACCGCAGATTTCCTCAATGCTGCAGAGAAATTCAGATTGATCTTTGCTTGTGAGATAAGCAACAGTAACCAACTTTGACAGAAGCAGCAGTAGCAAAAAGAAAGTTAATGTTGCGTTGTTAATATTTCAGTAATATTTGAGTAATATTGTAACTATATTGCTTAATTAAGCATTCTTTATTTAAACAATTCATTATTCATTGTTGTAATTTTGTCCTATGAAATCATCACTGTAAATGATGCTTTTTGTTATGTTTGTACCGACTGAAATAAAATAATTTCATTCATTCATTCATTATGGGTTATATGTAAAAGTACGTAAATGGTAAACGTCATTACGTCACCATGTCATATGTGCATCCCTCGCTAAAATAAAACAAAACTAATGTAGACATGTATTCCCGGCTCCGTGTTTTTGCTTTCATTTAGCTTTATGTTTTAGAGTTACAAGACGTAACAGTTAATATATTTTGTTTTCTTGCAGTCTG
Organism: Hemitrygon akajei; assembly: GCF_048418815.1. Lineage (NCBI taxonomy): Eukaryota > Metazoa > Chordata > Chondrichthyes > Myliobatiformes > Dasyatidae > Hemitrygon > Hemitrygon akajei. Next base: position 33,504,740 of record NC_133145.1, read on the forward strand.
TATCACTCAATTTCAAACTAAGTGTCACCTATAAGAAGTCAGATTTCACATGCAAGCTGAATTTGACTGAGTGCACAGATTCCTTCCTGCAATGTGTGTAATGATCCAAGCAGTCACCACAAGTAGTTGTTTTCAGCTTTAGGGTTAATTCCCTGAGATGCTTTCAATGCATTTAAACTTTTTAAATGGCTTTGCTGTCAAGGGAGAATTTATTTTATTACCTTTGCTGCCACCTCCAAAATGGGATTTTAGTGAATGGGCGTTAGTGCACCCAGGTCATTTTGTAAAGTTCAGTACAGCATTGTGCAGGTTAAATTACTAGTTCTACAAGGAGAAGTGTACTACAGCATGGTTGCCACTGAGACAAAAGGTGTTAAATTCATCCATTAGTCCTGCTAATAGCTTTTCTTTTTATTAGCTTCTGTCAACTAATGCACAGCCGCACTGAATCAAAGTTACACAATTATTCCAAAGATGAGTGTAATATTTTTAAGGCATGGAATTTTCCCCCAAAACACTATTTTCAATTTGTCTGGCATTTAACCAAGTCAGACAGACTTTAAAATTGAAGAAAGGACCACATGGACCAGTATCAGTAAAGGAGCAGTAAATAAGAAAGGATGGGGAAAAACAAAAGGAATTCTGCAAGGGAGCATGACTAAAGAAGGCACAAGAGGATTATAATTAGTGAACAATTTTACAAATATATCAATAAAGCCTACTGCTAATTGTGAGAAATTCTTAACTAAGAGAATATTGGATAAGTAGAGGATGACTGGAATTTAGTGGCTGAATTGTATTTGGTTCTAATGCTTGAAAATACTACAAGGAGATAACACTCTGAATGTGTAGAAACACATCAGGCATTCAGGGCTGTTAAATGAAGAAAACAAGACAAAGAGTAAGACTTGACAGGATACCCCCAACTCTACAGAAAGCAAGAAGTTAAAAACATAGCAGGAAGATACAGTACATATTTCAGGATTTCAACAAGGACAATGTTGAAAAATAAAAAAAATTAGACTTGTTCTTTTGTGCTTAAAAACAATTTTCCAATTTTCATAATGTCTTTGATTGGGCTATTCCTATCAGGAATTGCCGTAATGTGAATTTTAGGTATTCACCATATTTTATGCTAGGGATGATATAAGACTGCAAGGCCACAATATATAGGAGCAGAATTAGACTATTTGTTTCTTCAAGCCTGATACGTCATTTCATCGAGGCTGATCCACTTTCTCGCTCAGCCCCTTCTTCTTTACTTCTCTTCTCAGCCATGGTTGTGTCGTCCTGCCTTTAGAATACTTCTTCTGAGATGTACATATCCTGCGCTTTCTGAATTGCTCCCAGAAATCCCCACCGTTGCTGTTCTGCTGTCATCCCTGCCATCAGGGTCCTTTTACCCTTGCAGTTCCTTAGCTCTATCCACAATGATTCAACACCTTCCGACCCAATGTCGCCTCTTGCCAACGGTTTGATTCTACTTTTTGCCAACAACAGAGCCACACCACCCCCACTGCCTACCTGTCTTTCCTTTTGATAAATTAATAGGCATATCATTTTGATACATTAAGATACATATCATTAATATGCATGGCTCTTGCCAAGAGAAACTGGATCCAAAGTCTGAGACTAGCAACTTCTGTTTTTCACTCACAATAGAAAATAGAACAGATCATAAAGAACATTGGGAATTAGATACAAGACTAGTTCATCACTGCTGGATGTAGTATCTCCCTCAGATATTTTAAATTAAGGAAAATATAATTATCAGTAGCGAGGCTTCATCTCTGGTCCTGTGCTACTTTGACCCCCGTGACTTCTAGCTACCTGTGTCTAAAGACTGTTGGCCTTTGCCTCGTCCTGCTAAGGGACAAGGGTGGGGCAAGTCCTTCCTTCTCCCTCTGCCCCCAGCTTTCTCGCCAGCAGCACCACCTGCCTTTCATTTTATCTCCATAAGATCTCAAAACGTAGGGAGCAGAAAGAGGCTATTCATCTCCATGGCAACAAATGAATACTATGACAGCTGGTTGCTCAGCAAGGAAAGACAATCAGTAAATGCAAAAGTTGTGTTTGACTGCAACAACATGGGAGAAAAGCACAACAGTATTCTCTTAAAACAAGGGTGTACAATTGTTTTTGATGACCTTTGATTTTGTTTCAGTTCCACACACAAAACATGCTTAGCACACCCATAATAGATGAAACCAATTACTAGGCATAAGTTCCCAATTATACTTAAGTGCACATCAAGGTCAATACTAATGTGCCTCTCCAAAGCAATAATAATAAAGTTCTTGCACCTACTGCTATTCAGGTAGTGGTCATGTCCTAGCAATGGTTACTACAATATACCCCTTCACCTGAATTCATGCTTCCAACTCATCTACTATGACATGTGCATTTGCACACTGAGCTCCAGTTTGGGTATTGATCCCTGCCTTTAGCTCTTTCTCACTCAATTATTTCACTGACAGTGCAATTCATTTCTTATTTTACAGACCTTTTTTGAGCTCTTTGACATGCAACTGATATTACCACAGGGGACAACTGAATAAACTATTAACAGCAGAATAAGCAATCAAACCCACCCAATGTCACAGCAGCTGCCTTCAATCTTCATCGTAACAGGGAGTCATCCATCAGAGTTCAACATGTTAAGGAAGAATTTAAACATTTGAGCAAAGGAGAGCTACCGTTACCACTGCTATGATTTGGATTGCATCCACCATTGCCCTGGTACCACCTCCAGTGCCTCTCCTCGCAATACAGACAGGGTAGGAGCCATGTATCTGTTTTTTTATCTGCATTGTGCTCCGTGTCCCACGCTTATTAAGTGTATTTTGGTAGTTACTCATGTGGGGTGAGGTAGAAGTGAAGAGTTTTAATTACATGTTCATACTTTTTAGAATCAGTCTAGTTAGCTTAGAACTCAGGAGTAGGTCAGGGTGATGTCTTTTTTATTAACCTTTAATTTTCTGTTAACCATTTGTGTTTAACTTTGTTTATAAGATCATTAAAAATAGGAGCAGGAGTAGGCCATCTGGCCTGTTGAGCCTGCTCCGCCATTCAATAAGATCATGGCTGATCATGTCCACCTACCTGCCTTTCTTCATAACCATTAATTCCCTACTATGCAAAAATCTAACCAATCCTGTCTTAAATACAGGTGTCCCGTCTTTTGAACGTTTGCTTTACGACACCTCGTTGTTACGGAAGTCCTGCATTAGTTACCTGTTTTAGCTAACAGAAGGTGTTTTCACTGTTACGAAAAAAGGCAACACGCACACCGAGCAGCCAAGCTCCTCCCCCGGAACTGCATTCCAGTCGCCATTGCTTAAACGCGTGCCTGTGAGCATCCGTGCTTTACGTTGATTTATTTTGTGCACCTGTCAGCAAGGTGAGTTCTAAGGTATTGGAAAAGCCTAAGAGAGCTCGCAACGGTGTTACACTTAGCGTAAAACTAGACATAATTAAGCATTTCGATCGTGGTGAACGAAGTAATGACAAAGTGAGTTTGGCTTGTGGAAGTTGACGAAGGTGATGTTGAAGAGGTTTTGGCATCCCATGACCAAGAATTGATAGATGAAGAACTGATTTGCAATTGGAAGAGGAAAGGATAACAATTGAAACCGAACACAGTAGCGAATGGACTGAAAGTGAAACAATTGCGTGAGATTTTTGCTGTGATTGACAACGCATGGCAGCGTTGCAGATCATTGCAGATTGCAGAAAAGTACGACTTTAATTTTGAAAAGGTACGTGGGCTGAGGGCATATTTGCAGGATAGTTTGAGTGCTTACAAAGAACTGTACGATAGAAAAATGCGCGAGGCTAAGCAGTCAAGCATACTGTCGTTTTTCAAGCCTTCCACATCAGCCACAGCAGACGACAAACCTCGCCCTTCGACATCGAGGCAGACAGACATAGAAGGTAACCTGCCTGCCCTGATGGAAACAGACGACGATGAGATGACACCCCAGTCTCCCACCACCCCAACCTCCGACGACTCAGCCTAACACACCATCATCAGTGTGCTCACTGTCTTCCTGATTCCGGTAAGTGAAACTGCACTGGACGTACATTATTTCTACTTTATATAGGCTGTGTGTTTTTATGTTTTGTTTGGTACGATTTGTTATTTGGTATGATTTGGCAGCTTCATAGCTTAAAGGTTACTGGAGAGAGTGTTTCTGCCGAGAGCACTTGTGTGAGATTTTCGCTATGGTGGATAGTGCTGCAATGATTGCAGAAAAGTATTTCTACCTTATATAGGCTGTCTATCATATCATTCCTGCTTTTAGTATATGTTACTGTAATTTAAGGTTTAATGTGTTATTTGGCATGATTTGGTAGGTTATTTTTTGGGTCTGCGAACACTCACAAATTTTTCCCATATCAATAAATGGTAATTGCTTCTTCACTTTACAACATTCTGGCTTACAAACCATTTCATAAGAAGGCTCTACCTTCGAATAGCGGGGGAAACCTTTATCTGCACTGAGGTAACTTCCTCTGCATCACTGGGTAGAGATTCACCACCCTCTGGGAAAAGCAGTTCCTCCTCATCTCCGTCCTAAATAACACCAAAAGACCATAAGATATAGGAGCAGAAGTAGGCCATTCGGCCCATTGAGTCTGCTCTGCCATTCAATCATGGGTTGATCCAATTCTTCCAGTCATCCTCACTCCCCTGCTTTCACCCCATACCCTTTGATGCCCTGGCTAATCAAGAACCTATCTATCTCTGTCTTAAATACAACTGTTATGAATGTACCACAGCTCTGAGGGGCCGAAGGGTGCGGGGTAGCCCCCTCCTTTGTGAGAATCGCAAGATCACTATTGAGTCCATTCAGGAGACCCAGGAAATGAGAGAAAGACATGCAGAATCCACAAGTCATTGGAATGTGTCTTGGCCTCCGAGAGGCGGACCCATTGATGCTGGCTATTGTCTCTTGGAGACGGACTTGTGTATAACATCCTGTACGATGCATCGACGCCCCAGACAATGAAACGAGGGGGAGGTTGGTGGAGGGATTGCATCATCCCAACCTGATTGACATGAGGCCCTGTGAGTCAGGATAAAAAGAGGGTCTGTGGGAACAGCCCCTCAGACGCACCAGAAGAAACGCCAGCGATCCCGTAATAGCAAGAAACCAGGGGAAAGGCCACATGCGTCCGGTTCCATTTGCCCTGGAATCGGTGGGCCCTTTTCCACGGCCAAAAGGTTTTTAGCTAACAACGGGGAAACTAACTCCCAACGACTCTCGAAGGATTGACATCATAAAAGGAATGGGCAAGTTTTAAACCCGTCTTTCTCTCCAACCAAAAGCTGCAGCTTGAATGAACTGAGTGACTTTTATATTTCCATCGGACAATACATTATCCCCTAGACAACGATAGAGCTATTTCTTATTGATTATTATTATACCCGCGCTTTTAGATTTAGTATTGATGACGTATATTATCTGCATGTTTGCATTGACCTTATTTTGTGTATTTTTTATCAATAAATATTGTTAAAAATAGTACCATCAGACTTCAACGGACCTCTCTATCTTTGCTGGTAAGTGACCCAGTTACGGGGTACGTAACACAACCAATGACTTGGCCTCCACAGCCACTCGTAGCAACAAATTCCACAGATTTACCACCCTCTGACTAAAGTAATTTCTCCGCATCTCAGTTCTAAATGGACGCCCTTCAATCCTGAAGTTGTGTCCTCTTGTCCTAGAATCCCCTACCATGGGAAATAACTTTGCCATATCTAGTCTGTTCAGGCCTTTTAACATTTGGAATGTTTCTATGAGATCCCCCTTCATTTTCCTGAACTCCAGGGAATACAGCCCAAGAGCTGCCAGATGTTCCTCATACAGTAACCCTTTCATTCCTGGAATCATTCTTGTGAATCTTCTCTGAGCCCTTTCCAATGTCAGTATACCTTTTCTAAAATAAGGAGCCCAAAACTGCACACAATACTCCCAAGTGTGGTCTCACAAGTGCCTTCCAGAGCCTCAACATCACATCCCTGCTCTTATATTCTATACCTCTAGAAATGAATGCCAACATTGCATTGGCTGCCTTCACCACCAACTCAACCTGGAGGTTAACCTTTAAGGTAAACACAAAGTACACGGCAGATGCTGTGGTCAAATCACCACATACAACAAGCTGGAGGAACTCAGCAGCTCCGGTAGCTTCTGTGGATGCTGCCTGACCTGCTGAGTTCCTCCAGCTTGTTGTATGTGTTGATTTAACCTTTAAGGTATCTTGCACAAGGATTCCCAAGTCCCTTTGCATCTCTGCATTTTGAATTCTCTCCCTATCTAAATAATGGTCTGCCTGTTGTTATGCCGTTGGCCCCCTCCTTTGTGAAAATCGCAAGAACTCTAGTTAAGGGGGGTCAGCTGACCCAAAAGAGGGACGTGCGAAAGACCACATTCTCTCAAGAAGCAGACTAACGGTGACTTCGATTATCGTCTCATGGAAACCACGTGAAAAGCCCTCGGGCAAAGTGGGCTGGTTAAGAGAAAGATCGCATTACCTGCAACTTGATTGATACCTGCGATCCCGTGAAGAAGTATAAAGGCGGGTCTGAGGGGAGGACCCTCAGATGCCCCAGCAGACACGAGATCGATTCCCGTGGGAACGGGACGCCATTTTGAAGGAAGCTACGTGCGCTAGATTCCGACTTTGAATCTGTGGCTAAAACCAACGAAAGACTGCTTTTAAAATAACAACGGGGAAGTCTGCTCCCCTGATTCCAAGGATTTACTCTGCCAAGACGACGGGCAAGTGTGCATCTTTTCTAAATTGTAAAGGAAAAAGCCTGCAAACTTCTGAGTGACTCTTAAGACTTCCGTTGGACTCAGTATTACCCCCCTAGACAACTGTAGAGCTTATTTCTGATTGATTATGGTTACACCGGTGTTTTAGATTGAGTTTTGACGATTTGAATGTTTTGTATTAACCATACGTTTGTGCCCTTTTTGAATAAAACGTTTGAAAATAGTAGCATCCGACTCAGCTGATCCATCTATCTTTGCTGGTAAGTTACCTGGTTACGGGGTTTACGTAACAAGTGGGGTGCTCGTCCCGGATTTGAAACCAAACGGGAGGGTCAGTGAATCGGGCTGTAAGTCCAAACTTAAATCTGGTTACGCAGATAGTCAGACGAGAAACCAGCAAAGATGGATGTGCAGGAATTTATGGGAAACCCGACGGTAGGGGCACTAGGGAAAGCTACAAAATCAGACTTAGTAAGTTTGGCGCAGGCCTTAGACCTCACAGCGGTGAAGCCAGCAATGAAAAAGCAGGAAGTGCTAAGGGTCATACAACAGCATTACGTTGGGAAGAAGGTGTTTACAGCTGAGGATTTGGAAAATATTCCTGAAAGGAGATTAGTGAGTGGGACAAATCAGGCAGAGTTGGAGAAAACAAGGCTGGAATATGAGTTTAAAATAAAGCAGCTAGAAATAGAAGCAGCTCAGAAGGCTGCAGAGAGAGAAGCCGAGAGAGCCGAGAGGGCAAGAGAAGCCGAGAGGGAAAGAGAGCAGGTGTTCAAACTAAAGCAGCTAGAAGCAGAAGAGAGAGAGAAACAGAGGAACTATGAATTGGAGCTGGACAGGCGAAAACAAGAGCGAAGAACTCAAGGGGGAGAGAAAGAGGGGTTTGATATTAGTCGGGCGTTGAGGTTGGTCCCCCCGTTCGAGGAGACGGATGTTGATAGTTATTTCTTGCTCTTTGAAAAGGTGGCAGAGAATCAGCAGTGGCCCAGAGGGCAATGGGTGGCGTTGTTACAAAGTGTGTTACGAGGAAAAGCACAGCGGGTATATGCCGCGCTGCCCACAGACAGGGACGGGAATTATGATCAAGTAAAGGAGGCCATTCTCCGAGGTTACGAGTTAGTACCTGAGGCGTATAGACAAAGGTTCCGAAATTTAAAAAGAGGGTGGAATCAAACGTATACCGAGCTAGCCCATGAGAAGGGAGTGCTCTTGGACCGTTGGTGCACAGCTGAAAAGGTGGCCGAGAACTATGGGCGTCTCAGGGAGCTAGTTTTGATTGAGGAATTTAAAAGTTGCGTTCCGGAAGAGATCCGAATGTATTTAAATGAGAGGACGAATCAGTCCATCTCAGAGATGGCTAGGCTCGCAGATGAATATGCCCTAACCCACAAGACAAAGTTTTCCTCGCCAAAAAGTTACCCGAGAGACCGTCGGAACGGTAGGGACAGTCCGCCGGCTAAGGGAGAAACTCCACCGGGAGCTAGCACAAAAAGTGAGGATAACAGACAAGAAACCTGGAGATCTCCTGGTTTCAACTGTTTTAATTGTGGAAAGGTGGGACATATTGCATCAAAATGCACTGCTCCGAGGAAGGAGTCGGAACGAGGGAAAGCAGCCATTTCCATAGGCTGTGTTGCGTCGATCCGAAAATCGACAAGCAGGCCCCAGACAGATGGAATACAGGAGGGGCGGGAGACATTTAGGTCCGACGGAACCGTGGCTTTGAAGGAAGGGGACCCCCCAATTCCCGTACGAATTTGGAGAGACACGGGGGCGGAACTATCGTTAATTAGCCGTAATGTGTTAAAATTCGGCCCTCGCACGGGGGAGGTAGCCCTTAGAGGTATCGGGAACCGAACCGAGGTCGTGCCTTTGCATAGGGTCTTTCTAGATTGTGAGTTGGTGTCGGGACCAGTAGATCTGGGGGTCCTGCCGGAATTGCCAGGAGAAGGAGTGGACGTCCTTCTGGGTAACGACCTAGCGGGTGGGAAGATGGGTGCCGCCGTGAAGCTGACCACCCAGCCCGTGAGAGTTGAAGACCCTCCCTCAGAAAAAAAATTCTATCCCGCATGTGCGGTCACTCACAGCATGTCGAAAAGGGCCGCTGAGACCGAGAGCGGGTGGAATCTAGCCAGTTTTGATTTGGCCGAAACTTTTTTACCGACTCTGTACCAACGAGAGTCCGAGGAAGGGAAAACGGAGAGTAGGGAGGAACGAGTGGGAAATAGAGAGGAGGTAGACCGGTCCTTAGCCAGAAGAGAGTTTGTACGGGAACAGAATGGTGACGAGGAGCTGGTATCCTTGAGAGAGTCGGTTCTCTCCGAGACTGAACTGGAGGCAGAGCCAGAGGGTTATTATCTCCAGGAGGGGGTGTTGATGAGGAAGTGGAGACCCCCTGCGGTGTCGGCCGATGCGGACTGGGCGGTGCTACATCAGATAGTAGTCCCGAAAGTATATCGGAACGACATTCTTGACTTAGCCCATAAGGGACCTTTAGGCGGGCATTTGGGAATAAAGAAGACCGTGGAGCGGGTTCAGAGGGAATTCTATTGGCCCAATCTGAGGAAAGATGTTACTGAGTATTGTAAAAGATGTCATACCTGCCAGGTGGTGGGTAAGCCGAATCAAGTTATCCCTAAGGCCCCCCTCCGACCTATTCCCGCATGTGAGGAGCCTTTCTCCCGAGTCATTGTGGATTTTGTGGGACCCTTACCTAAAACTGCGAGTGGGCGGCAGTATATCATGACCCTGATGTGTGCCGCTACACGATTTCCCGAGGCCGTGCCTCTGGGTAGTATTAGGACCTCTGCGGTGGTGAAGGCCCTTATCAAATTCTTTACCACCGTGGGGCTACCCAAGGAGATACAATCAGACCAGGGAAGTACATTCACGTCGAACGCATTTCGGCAGATGATGACCCAGCTCGGGGTGAGGCAGATTATGGCCTCTGCGTACCACCCGGAGTCACAGGGAGCGTTGGAAAGGTTCCACGCTACCCTAAAGACCATGCTTAAAGCTTATTGCCAGGAGAACGTTCGAGACTGGGATGAGGCTTTACCCCTTTTGTTATTTGCCGTAAGGGATACAGTCCAGTGCTCCCTGGGGTTCAGTCCGTTCGAGCTAGTTTTCGGTCACAGGCCCAGGGGACCCCTAACCCTACTGAAAGAAAAATGGTCTAACCCGACCGCCCAAGTCAGTGTGGTCGACTATGTGCTGAAATTCCGGGAAAGACTGCGTCAAGTATGCGCCTTGGCAAACGAAAACCTTAAAGCCTCTCAGGAAAAAAATGGGTCAGTGGTATAACCAGAGAGCGAGAGAACGAGAGTTTCACGTGGGCGACCGGGTCCTGGTCCTATTCCCGGTAGCTACTCACCCCCTGGGGGCGAGGTTTCAAGGACCATATACAGTGCGTAAGAAAATAGACTCGCTGAATTACGTGATCGAAACCCCCGACCGACGAAAGCCGACCCAGTTAGTTCACGTGAACATGATAAAAGGGTATCACGAACCCACCCCCCCGGTTGTTGGCGCGGCTATGAAAGCCGATGAAGTTGGGGGGGACGGTAAGGAGGAACCAGAACGGTTCGACAAGATAGGTATAGTCCCTACCAGATTAGAGAACTCTGTCGTATTGGCGAATCTTGCGGGTAAAGTTGGCCACTTAAAGCCTGAACAGCGGGAGCAGGTAATACAGCTCGTTAACCGGCATGCAGACTTATGCCCAGATGTTCCCCGAAGGTGTAATGGGACACAACATGATGTGATAGCTACCTCAACCCAACCTATTAAACAAGCCCCTTATCGGATGAATCCTGAGAAAAGCCAGCTGGTAGAGAAGGAGATTGAACATATGCTAGCTGCTGGGATAATCCGTGAATCCTCATCCGCGTGGGCTTCTCCTTGCGTGGTTGTCCCAAAGCCGGACGGGACCATACGATTCTGTACCGATTATCAGAAGGTCAACGCATAAGATCCAGCACATAAAGGGGAGTGATAATGTGCTAGCGGATTGTTTATCCAGGTGTTGAATTAAGTATGCGATGTATGGCACGGTAGGGTAAGGTATTAAAGAAAAGGGGCACTGTACTTGTTACCTGTTTAGATACTGACTTGAATGTATAACAGTATAACAGTAGTACTCTGTGAAGAGAAAAGCTTGTGTAGTATGTAGATTCAAAAAGAAAGAGAAAAAATCCGGTGTCAACCTGTTTTTAACCGCTGGTTAAAACCCATTATGGGGGGAGGTGTTATGCCGTTGGCCCCCTCCTTTGTGAAAATCGCAAGAACTCTAGTTAAGGGGGGTCAGCTGACCCAAAAGAGGGACGTGCGAAAGACCACATTCTCTCAAGAAGCAGACTAACGGTGACTTCGATTATCGTCTCATGGAAACCACGTGAAAAGCCCTCGGGCAAAGTGGGCTGGTTAAGAGAAAGATCGCATTACCTGCAACTTGATTGATACCTGCGATCCCGTGAAGAAGTATAAAGGCGGGTCTGAGGGGAGGACCCTCAGATGCCCCAGCAGACACGAGATCGATTCCCGTGGGAACGGGACGCCATTTTGAAGGAAGCTACGTGCGCTAGATTCCGACTTTGAATCTGTGGCTAAAACCAACGAAAGACTGCTTTTAAAATAACAACGGGGAAGTCTGCTCCCCTGATTCCAAGGATTTACTCTGCCAAGACGACGGGCAAGTGTGCATCTTTTCTAAATTGTAAAGGAAAAAGCCTGCAAACTTCTGAGTGACTCTTAAGACTTCCGTTGGACTCAGTATTACCCCCCTAGACAACTGTAGAGCTTATTTCTGATTGATTATGGTTACACCGGTGTTTTAGATTGAGTTTTGACGATTTGAATGTTTTGTATTAACCATACGTTTGTGCCCTTTTTGAATAAAACGTTTGAAAATAGTAGCATCCGACTCAGCTGATCCATCTATCTTTGCTGGTAAGTTACCTGGTTACGGGGTTTACGTAACACTGTTTATTTCTTCCACCAAAGTGCATGACCAGACACTTTCCAACATTGTATTTTATTTGCCACTTCTTTGTCCATTCCCCTAAACTATCCAAGTCTCTCTGCAGGCTCTCTGTTTCCTCAACACTACCCGCTCCTCCACCTATCTTTGTATCATCAGCAAATTTATCCACAAATCCATTAATCCCATAGTCCAAATCACTGACATACATCATAACAAGCAGTGGTCCCAACACCGACCCCTGTGGAACTCCACTGGTAACCGGCAGCCAATCAGAGTAGGATCCCTTTATTCCCACTCTCTGTTAGCTGCCAACCAGCCAATGCTCCACCCATCTCGTAACTTCCCTGTAATTCCATGGGCTCTTATCTTGCTCAGCAGCCTCATGTGCGGCACCTTGTCAAAGGCCTTCTTAAAATCCAAGTAAACCACATCTACTGCATCTCCTTTGTCTATCCTGCTTGTAATTTCCTCAATGAATTGCAGTAGGTTTGTCAGGGAGTATTTTCCTTTCAGGAAACCATGCTGGCTTTGGCCTATCTTGTCATGTGCCTCCAGGTACACCGTATCCCTAACAATCGTTTCCAACCACTTCCCAACCACTAATGTCAGGCTAACAAGTCTATTGTTTCCTTTCTGCTGCCTCCCACCCTTCTTAAATAGCGGAGTAACATTTGCAATTTTCCAGTCATCTGGTACAATGCCAGAATCTATCGATTCTTTAAAGACTATCGTTAATGCCTCCACAATCTCTCCAGCTACTTCCTTCAGAACCTGAGGATGCATTCCATCAGATCCAGGAGATTTATCCACCCTCACATCATTAAGCTTCCTGAACACCTTCTCAGTCGTAATTTTCACTGAACAAACTTCACTTCCCTGACACACTTGAATGTCCAGTATACTGGAGATGTCTTCCACTGTGAAGGCTGATGCAAAATATGCATTCGACTCCTCTGACATCTCTGCACCTCTCATTACAATATCTCCAGCATCATTTTGTATTGGTCCTATATCTACCCTTGACTCTCCTTTACCCTTTATATAATTCAAAAAGCTTTTATATATTTTTAAAAATCTACTCCCTCGCATAGTGAGGCTATGTCTGCCAGTTCTAGTCTCATCTATCAGTGGAAACAACTTTCCTGCCTCTATCTTACCTATTCCTTTCATAATTCTATATGTTTCTATAAGATCTGCTCTCATTCTTCTGAATTCCAGTGAGTAAAGTCTCAGGTGACTCAATCACTTCTCATTGTCTAACCCCCTCATCTCTGGATCAACCTGCTTAATTTTGTTAGTTTTAGTTTCATTAGTTTCTTTTTGTTTTTAAGTTTGTTTGTTTTGCTAGTTACTAATGAAGGATCAAATACATTTCTTTGACTTTGAACATTATAATTATTGGATCCTATGGAAGATGCCTCAACCAGAATTAACTCCCCACATCCCTGTGCCTAGCCTCCAAGTTTTGTTGGTTTGGTCGAGTCACTGCTGCAAACAACTACCTGCAGCAAACTACTGTTCGATGTAGGGTAGGGATCATAACAGAAGGGCAAATGATATACAGTTAAGTCACTGCATGATCTTTCTTCACTTTTACGCTACACGCATGTAAAGCTGAGCACTGCCCATTATTACCAATTCACCATGAGAATACGCATGGTATCCAATTCTGTGAACTGAAGAGGGTATAAAAGAGATTTACCAGAATTGTTTCAGAGATAATAGAATTCATAATGTGAAATAAATGCTAATATTAAATCTGAAAGTGACAGATTTTTGTTACGGAATATAGAGTTAGGTCACAGATTAGTCATAATTTCAATAAATGTAAGAACACATTTAAGGAACAGAATGGACTCCAGGCGCTAGAGGAACAAGAGGTTGCAGATATTATGACTGGCAGGAAAAAAAAGTCAAAAAGAAAATTACAAGAATTTTTATTTATTCATTGTTTGATCTGAATTGATTTCATTTGAAAAGGCAGTGGAAATTGATCTAACAATAACCTTTCAAATGGAAGTATATATATATATATTCAAAATGGGGGAAAAAGAAACTGCAGGGCTGTGAAGAAAGAACAGGAAAATGGAACTCATTTACAGAACTCTTCCAAACATACAGCAGAATCAGGTTGGTTTGAATGGCTTTGCACTGTGCTGCACGATTCTATGATTTTTCTTTCATTAACGAAGAAAGTTACAGAAAATTCAATTTAATGTGAAATAAGGGTCTGATTAAAGATGGAATCCCAGACTGAATTTCAACCAATCTTACAATCCTTTTGCTGGTACGCATTTACTTAGCTGCAATGAAAATTCATGGAAAAGTACTGATTGGAAGGCTGTCAAAATATGATCAAATTAATGTAGAGCTTGTAGCGATGTGCTACACACAGCGCTGAAATAACGACACGCAAGTCGGTAAGTCGTTTCGAGACTAGTTTATTCAAACTTCGTGGCGCTGGCATTTAAATCCCTAGCGCCCGCCCTCTCCGGGCGGAAATGATGTCAGAGGTGCATTACCAAAGTCTCCCCCTGCACGCTGGCTATTTGTGAGCCGGTTCGCCTGTGCAGAAAGTGGGTCGCCACATAACCCCCCCCGCCCCCCACAGAACCGGCGATACACCCCCCAATGTCCACAGACTGGATCAGCCTCTGTTTGGAAGGTCTGCCTCTGCGCCGTGGTGCCTGAACCTCGACCGGCTGTGCCAAGTCCACATGGGCTGGTCTGAGTCGGTCCACCATGAAAACCTCCTCCCTCTCACCAATGTCCAGAACGTATGTGGACCCGTTGTTGTTGATCACCTTGAACGGCCCCTCGTACGGCCGCTGTAGCGGTGCCCGGTGTCCGCCCCTTCGTACAAACACAAACTTACAGTCCTGCATGTCTTTGGGTACATGAGTCGGGGTCTGTCTGTGCTGTGAAGTTGGTACGGGGGCCAGGTTGCCGAGCCTTCCGCATAGTCTGTCCAGGACTGCTGCGGGTTCTTCCTCTTGCCCCCTTGGGGCTGGTATGAACTCTCCCGGGATGGCCAGGGGCGTGCCGTACACCAACTCGGCCGAAGAGGCGTGCAGATCCTCTTTGGGCGCTGTACGAATTCCAAGCAGGACCCAGGGAAGCTCGTCCACCCAGTTAGGTCCTCTCAGGCGGGCCATGAGAGCCGACTTCAAGTGATGGTGGAAGTGTTCCACCAGTCCGTTCGACTGTAGGTGGTAGGCGGTTGTGTGGTGCAGCTGTGTTCCCAACAGGCTGGACACAGCTGACCACAGGCTGGAGGTGAACTGGGCGCCTCTGTCGGAGGTAATGTGGGCCAGTACCCCAAAGTGTGCTACCCAGGTTGTGATCAGTGCTCGGGCGCAGGAATCGGCAGATGTGTCGGTGAGCGGGACCGCCTCTGGTCACCTTGTGAACCGGTCTACCATAGTTAGGAGGTACCGCGCTCCTCGGGACACTGGTAAGGGGCCCACGATATCCACATGAGTGTGGTCGAACCTCCGGTGGGTGGGTTCGAACTGCTGCGGCGGAGTATGGAGTTGAAAACTCGCCGCCTCCAGGCTGCCGGGACGATGGGGCGAGGTTGGCCGGTAGCCACGTCACACAGGAGGGTCCTATCACCTGGGCCTACGAGAAAGTCCTGCAGCTGCAAACCCGAGACTGCGGTCCTGTAGCTGGGCATCTCGTCGTCTGCCTGCTGCGCCTCAGCCAGTGCTGCATAGTCCACCCCCAGGGACAGGGCCTGGACAGCTGGTCTGGAGAGTGCGTCCGCCAAGCCGTTGTCCTTTCCCGAGACATGCTGGATGTCCATCGTGTACTCGGAGATATAGGACAGATGTCGCTGCTGGCGAGCCGACCAGGGATCGGACACCTTCGTGAACGCGAAGGTCAACGGTTTGTGGTCCGTGAACGCGGCGAACGGCCTGCCTTCTAAGAAGTACCTGAAATGCCAGATTGCCAGATACAGTGCCAACAGCTCCCGGTCGAAAGCACTGTACTTGAGTTCGAGTGGTCGTAGGTGCTTGCTGAAGAATGCCAGGGGTTGCCAGCGCCCCTCGATGAGCTGCTCCAGCACCCCACCGACTGCTGTGTCGGATGCGTCCACCGTGAGGGCAGTCGGAACGTCCGTTCTGGGGTGCACCAGCATCGCGGCATCTGCCAAGGCTTCCTTGGCTTTAACTAAAGCGGCCCCAGCCTTCTCGTCCCAAGTAATGTCCTTGCCTTTATCTGACATCAGGGTGTACAAAGGGCGCATGATACGGGCTGCTGAGGGGAGGAAACGGTGGTAGAAGTTCACCATACTAACAAACTCCTGCAGGCGTTTGACCGTGTTGGGCCGGGCAAAGTGGCGGATCGCGTCTACCTTGGCGGGCGGAGGTGTTGCCCCGTCTTTGGTAATCCTGTGGCCCAGGAAGTTGATGGTATCGAGACCGAACTGACATTTGGCCGGGTTGATCGTGAGGCCGAAATCACTCAGGTGGAAGTAGAGCTAGTGGAGGTGGGACAGATGCTCCTGGTGACTACTGCTGGCTATAAGGATGTCGTCCAAATAGATGAACGCAAAGTCCAGGTCACGTCCCACCACGTTCATTAGCCGCTGGAACGTCTGTGCGGCATTCTTCAGGCCAAACAGCATTCAGAGGAACTCGAACAGGCCGAACGGGGTGATGAGTGCTGTTTTGGGGATGTCTTCAGGGTGCACCGGGATTTGATGGTATCCCCAGACGAGGTCTACTTTGGAAAAGATTCTTGCCCCGTGCAGGTTTGCTGCAAAGTCCTGTATGTGCGGCACGGGGTAGCGGTCTGGAGGGGTAGCCTCATTCAGTCTGCGGTAGTCGCCGCATGGTCTCCAACCCCCGGCTGCTTTGGGCACCATGTGCAGGGGGGAGGCCCATGGGTTGTCGGACCTCCGTACGATCCCCAGTTCCTCCATCCTCTTGAACTCCTTCTTCGCCAGGCGGAGCTTTTCCGGGGGGGAGAGCCTTCGTGTGCGGGCGTGGAGGGGTGGTCCCTGGGTCGGAATGTGGTGCTGTACCCCGTGGCTGGGCATGGTTGCCGTGAACTGCAGTGCCAGAATCGATGGAAAGTCCGCCAGGATTCTGGTGAATTTGTTGTCCGACAGCATGATGGAGTCCAGGTGTGGGGCCGGCAACTTGGCTTCACCCAGGGAGAACGTCTGGAAAGTCTCGGCATGTACCAGTCTTTTCCCTTGCAAGTCAACCAGCAAGCTGTGAGCTCGCAAGAAGTCCGCCCCCAGGAGTGGTTGGGCCACTGCGGCCAGTGTGAAGTCCCACATGAACCGGCTGGCGCCGAACGGCAGCTGCACTGTGCGGGTGCCGTAGGTCCATATCGTGCTGCCGTTTGCGGCCCTCAGGGTGGGTCCTGGCTTCCTGTTGCGGGTGTTGTACCCCGTCGGGAGCAAGACGCTGATCTCTGCTCCGGTGTTGACCAAGAAGCGGCGTCCCGACTGTTTGTCCCAGACGTACACGAGGCTGTCCTGGTGGCCAGCCACCATAGTCATTAGCGGCAGCTGGCCCTGGCCCTTGCAGGGCGGAAGACAACGGCGGGCTTTTGTGCCCCACCGCTGGTGGTAGAAACACCACTGTTCTCTGGCCTCCTCACTCCTGCCTCTGTGTTGTGTGCGCTTCCCTGCCGGGCCTGGTCTGGTCTGCTGTTGGGCGCGTGGCCTGGTAATCTGACGGACGGACGCCACTCTCTCCATCTTGGCTTTCCACAGCACGTCTGCCCGGGCCGCCACCTTCCGGAGGTCGCTGAAATATGCGTCGGCCAGCAGCAGATGTATGTCCTCCGGCAGTCGCTCTAGGAACGCTTGCTCGAACATGAGGCAGGGCTTGTGTCCGTCAGCCAGGGACAGCATCTCGTTCATCAATGCTGACGGCAGTCTGTTTCCCAAACCGTCCAGGTGAAGCAGGCGGGCACCCTGCTCATGCCGTGAGAGGCCAAAGGTCCCAATGAGCAGCGCCTTGAATGCTTCATATTTGCCTTCTTCTGGGGGCAACTGTATGAAATCCGCAACCTGGGCGGCCGTCTCCTGGTCAAGGGCGCTCACCACGTGGTAGTAATGCGTGGAATCGGAGGATATCTGCCGAATCTGGAACTGGGCTTCTGCTTGGCTAAACCACACGCGTGGTCGCAGCGTCCAGAAAGTCGGCAGTTTTAGCGAAACTGCGTGAACAGATGAAGAGTCGGTCATCTTTGGTCCAAATCCCGTTTGGACCGTCGGGGTCACCAATGTAACAATGTACTACACACAGTGCTGAAATAATGACACACAGTCGGTAAGTTGTTTCGAGACTAGTTTATTCAAACTTCGCGGCATTTAAATCCCTAGCGCCCGCCCTCTCCGGGCGGAAATGATGTCAGAGGAGACCAAAGTCTCCCCCCGCGTGCTGGCCATTTGTGCAGAAAGTGGGTCACCACAAGCTATGGATAGTTTACAGTCACCCAATGGCATGTCCAGGCACATAACAAATAAAAAACTTATTTTGCTCTTAGTATTGGCAAGAAGATTATGCCATTCAAGTGAGGAAGTAGTTAACTGCTTGCCAGCTACAACCAGATGCATGGAAGCAGAAGAAGCTGTAATGGAAGTTATAAGAACAAAAGAATTGCAGTGGTTTCTTCACAAATTCACTGGAATTACATACTTTTAAGTAATAATTAATCAAAGACCAGGTACATTTTTGGATTTCAAGAGG
The DNA here is from genome assembly GCF_048418815.1 of Hemitrygon akajei. Classification (NCBI taxonomy): domain Eukaryota; kingdom Metazoa; phylum Chordata; class Chondrichthyes; order Myliobatiformes; family Dasyatidae; genus Hemitrygon; species Hemitrygon akajei. The sequence continues at coordinate 33,523,222 of NC_133145.1, forward strand.
TCCTTGCAGATATTGATCACTATTATTTTTCTGGCAACCTTGAATGAATCGAAATTATATTCTGTAATAGTCAGAACCTTACGGGCAATTTGAATTGCCTTTCCTTCAGATACCAGCATAGCATTTATGCCATCCTAATGCAAGTTCTAGCAAACATGCTCTATAGAAAGGGCATTGCTGAATATTTTAAATCTTCTCTACTCTGAACTGTGAAGCACTAATGTGCCGAGCGACCTCTGGGAAACCTCAATTCTTTTTCTGGTAAAAATACTTCAGAATTCACATTTTATTTTTAAGAGCAAGGTTGTAGGGTTCATTTCTATTTCAAGTGCATTCTCAGAACGTATTCTCTCCACCTGTCTACAACCGCATATAAGCCCAATGCGTAGAGTGCAATACAAGCCACATCAAAATTAAGTGATTAATAACCGAATGGAAGTCATTAAGTATTTGTCATCTAAATTCCAGAAGCATGGAATAATCCTTCACTTATTTATGGTTGTTTAGATGATTGTTTTTTTTTATTCTTGTCACATTCAATAAGGAACAGTGAACTACTGTATGCATGTCATCTAGGCAAATTGTTCAATAAATAAGTATACTGAAGTAGAAGAAAAAGGAGAAAATAAAATGAATGCAGAATATAGTGCTATAGATATACAGAAAGTGTGGTGCAAGGGCTTGACAATGTAGACAGAGAGATCAAGAGTTTATCTTTCATCCTTCAGAAAGGAAGTAATCAATAGAAGCTGGCAGTTTACATAAATCCTATTCATGAAATGACTTTAGGTAGTTGTTTATGAGCGAGTACACATCCTGTGTTTTCTTTTAACAATGATTGGAATTGGCTTCTTGCTCACATTTAAAAGTTGTACTTTCCTGAGGAAAGGCAAAGACTTGTATTGTGCAAGGACTTCCAATTGTGTAGCCCACCTACCTCCTCTGAGGATGAAAGCTGGTGTCACATCATCTGATTGTTTTTTTTTTGCGCAGCTTGATGAGGAGATGAGCTGCATCTGCTGTGGGATTGCTTCATTATTGCTAAGCAGAGGTCCTATTGGTCGGTATTGTATATGAGAATACAGAAATGGAATCTGGTCAAGTCTTATAATACCCAATTCTCCATTTTGAAATATATCTACTGCACTTCAAAATGTCTGCTTTTGCAATGCTGCTTTTCTGCTGGCCACTTCTTACACAGTCCAGATATGAACGTTGATCTGAATCATATCAGATCATATGGCAGATGTTCTCAAAATAAAACTGTTAGATTAGCTGAACAAATTACTACCCACATTTTATATCTTTTCTTTCATTTTTGCCAGACTGACTTCAGAGTCCCTGAGTTGTGTAGTTTGCACTTAACTCAACTGACCTGTGAATGTGTCTCATTTTTCATCAGATAGTACATTTTGTTGAGGATGCATTGATGTAGCTGATCCCAAGTCAATGAGCGATCTTCCCTTAACAAAAACGGCGGACCAAACCTAAAGTGATCAACAAAGAATTATTTCAGTAAAACATGATGGACTAATAGATACTCACTGGTTAGTACAGTTGAAACAAGACAAACAAAGCAAAAGCATTTCAATTCTATTAGAGCAAAAGTGTCACCCGAACAGGTTTCACTACAGCAAGTATTTTTCTTTTATAGCCGGATTAGGACTTGGTGAACTTGTCAACAAAGTGATTCCTCAGTGAGATCGTTAAGGGAGAGCAGAATTTAGTGGCTGTTCTCTACAGTACAGTACAGTACAAAAGCACAAAGGGTTGAATTATTCATTCATTTGCACACTTTGTTAATTAACTTAAGTACAAGAACATCTTTCCAAATAACTCATCAAAAGTAAATAAATGAAATGAATTACTTTGTAATATATTACATTTTCATTTAGAAATAAAGTCATTCAGGAATTGCAACTGATACTAGGACTGAGGTATTTTGTTGCTAAAGAATACATTTCTCAAGGCAATAATACTGTATATTAAAAATCTTGTAATTTCAAAAATGTCCCTATAAGGCACTACTGTTCAGGGTGGAACTCTTCACATTTTGGACTGAGTTCTTGACCTTCCTGAGTGTAATCTTTTAATATGAAAAAATAGTTTCTAAAGAGATCAACAGGTGAAAATACATTCAAAGTTATTTCCAATCCAAAATAGCATTCATTTGTTTATATTGGTTTTGATATTTAATGCCAGACTCCAAAGATACAAAACTCAATACTAGTATACAGATCAATGTTTGAAATAGCAAAAATAATTTGTATTTTCAGAGTGGCTTCAGCAGACAAAACACACAAGGTGATGCACAAAAATGATATAAAAATTCCAGATGCCAACAGGTGTTTTAGAATGCTAATACTCTGTCAAATTATCTTAAAATGAATATCCACATTTCCTGTCAATCCACAACCAATCAAGAATCAGAATCAGACTTTAATCGTCAAGTACCTATGCACATACAAGGAATTTACTTCTGGCAGATGTTGTCTCTCTGCTCATAACAATAATAATGATAAATATAAATGAAAATATAAATTGTACATACAGGTAGTGCAATCCAAGTAATAGTTAGCTGACAGTTAACCGGCAGTTAACTGTTCAGCAAAGTGACCGCAGTAGGGATAAAACTTCTCCAGTGCCTATTAGTCTTAGTCTGGAGGGATCTGAAGCGCCTACCAGACGGAAGCAGATCAAACAGTCCGTGCGCAGGATGGTAGGAGTCCTTTATGATCTTCCCCGCCCTCTTCTTCAACCTGGAAGAGTACAGGTCCACAACAGAGGGCAGGGAGGCTCCAAGAATGCGCTCGGCAGTCCTCACTGTGCGCTGTAGTCTGGTTCTATCCTGCTTGGTGGCGGCTCCAAACCACACAATGATGGAGGTGCACAGGACAGACTCAATGACTGCAGTGTAGAATTGTAGCAGCAATTCCTGAGGCAGACCGTATTTCCTCAAGAGCCGCAGGAAATACATCCGCTGCTGGGCCTTCTTCAGGATGGAGCTGATGTTCTGCTCCCACTTCAGATCCTGAGAGATGGTGGTTCCCAGGAACCTGAAGTTCTCCACAGAACAGATATAATATGTGTTAAACACACCATAAACCAACTTCCTCCAGTTTTCCCTTTGCAAGTAAACAGTGATTTGTGACAAGGGAGAGTTCCACAGAATGGTCATTATCCAACCAAACTAGTAAATGTTGATGTGTTATTTAACTGGAGGGCACAAGAATGAGATGTGGACACATGGCCTAAATACTTTATCGCCAAGTCCACCATATGGGTTGGTGACTAACAGTAATGAAGAGTAAAACATCTACCCAGGTTCTTCCTTCATACTGTAGGGACAGATTAGAATGTTATTTTTTGAGAATCCCATCATTGTGCTGAATGAGGTCAAGTTCTTCTGCAAGGTGTTCTAAACATTGCTGCACCGTGCAGTTCAGTGTAAAGGCAAAGGGTGCATCCAACCATTGAGCCACCAGGTCCACATGCTGAAAACTTTCTTTAGTCTCTATTTATAATCAAATAGCAGCCAAAGTAGTTAACATTTAATTCTGTTGTTTCACAGTTTCAAAAGCCCATTTCTGTCACCAGCACACTTTGATAATTCAGATCTGTGACCCATATGAAGCCATATGTAAATAACATGGTAAAGCACAGAGCTGGATTCAGAGTGAGGGCTGAAGGAGGAAGGCTGCAAAGGACTGAAATTAATCCACTAAAGTGAAGAGCAAACTGTTTTCAAAATGTAGACTAAGATTTCTTCACCTTTTTGCGACAGTTCCTCAAACACACAGCAATATACTTGACAAGTTAAATGAAACATTACAGGGCAAAAAATCCAGTTGTTATAAATGTGCTTTCATAAGGGTAAAAGGACTACAGTATTCAAGCTTGAGTTAAAACAAGCCTTCCTGCCGATGATTCAAGACTGCTGTGGCTGTACCATACCTTTCATTTACTTATTTATGTGGTGGCAAGATTTATTCCTTGAATACAGTATTGTGAATTCAAACCCTCATATGAAAGTTTACAACTGGCAAAGAGCATTTCACTGCTTTTGCAAATATAACAAAGGAGTAACACACACACACACACACACACACACACACACACACACACACACACACACACACACACACACACACACACACACACACACACACACACACACACACACACACACACACACACACACACACACACACACACACACACACACAAAACATCTAGTGAACAGCAGTTCTGTGGGCTAAAACGCTTTGATACTGACCAAAGTCGGAGGGGAATTCCAGACTGGTTCAAGCTGATGGAAAGGCGACAGTAACTCAAGAACCACACATTACAACAGTGGTGTGCAGAAGAGCAACTCTGAAAGCACACCTTGCTGAACAATGAAATGGATGGGCTACAGCAGCAGAAGACCATGAACGGACACACATTGACCACTTTATCAGGTACAGGAGGCACCGAATAAAGTGGCCAGTGAGTGTATCTGTACCTGCAGAAGTACTGTACTAGAACAGAAGAGGCCACTCTGTTTCAAACCACTGCTCTGTTACTTAATTAGATCATGACTGGTCTGATTACAACCAAAATTCTTTATTCCAGTCCACCTAAAGTAATGCTTCACCCCTAGTTTGTCACAAATCTTTCCATTTCTGCCTTAGAAATATTTAACGTCAGCTCGCACTGAACTTTAGCAAAAACAAACATCCTTCTGAGAAAAGATTCTGAATTATTCCCATCTTCAGTGAGCAACCACTTATTTTTAAACAGCGACCCCTGGTTCTAAATTTTCTTTTCTCTTTTTTTTTAAATTACTATTTAAAAATTCCAATTTAAAAAAATTGCCTTGGTGGAACTTGATCATAAACATAAACTTAGTAAAGGACTATGAAGAAGAAATTAAGTTGTGAGAAAATACTACATTGGGAAGTAAATCACCGACAGCTAGACAGATGTACTGATATCTTCCAGCATTCTTATTATTGAAAGATTTTGAGATCAGTGGCAAAGACCTCAAAAGACCAGTGGGGCCAGGGTTTGCACTTGTCACTGATCTTAAGGAAAACATTGCCTACAGGGTTTTATTCCATAGCAAGGGTTTCATGTTTCAAGGTAAGTTTGGAATTTGTCCTCTACGATGGACCAATAACATCCAGGAGGACTACATATGCTCTTCAACCAATCAGGCTGCAGAGTTAGTCAGCAAAACATAATATAATTCATACTTTCATCATTGTTCAGAGAAGATTGGGGCATATGCATAGTCAGTTAAAAAATAATTTTATAAACAAGCTTCACTCCCGTCACTAATTCTATATTGGTTGGCCATACTAAGTCTCCAAAAATGTACCTTGTTGTTGTGTATTTGCAACCAATCTTAGTACTTAATTAGATAGTGCATATATCATGACACAATGCCTCATGCTCGGAACACCTCTGTTTTTCTCATTCTTGCTTCCATGATCCCTCACATCATGTGTTGTTCTGTCCCAGACTGATGATGTCATCGCCGTACTTGACAAGTGTCAAACTAAATTAAATGACCTTACCATTTCAATATGTGACACCTATGAAGGAGCATACTTTCATTTACACTAACTTCAGGATTTCCACATCTGTCTGCATATACATGGATGCCGAATCTTAGTCAGTCTCATACATGCTGATAGTTTCTCTCACATCTCAAACTGCAAAATTCAGGCCATTGGACTTTCTCTTCCCTTTGCGTGCATTAATAGGCATTATTCTTGCTTGGTTTTGCATTTCCAGAGGAATTACATTCTCCAAAAAGGTGAACTACAAAAGTATTTTACAAAGACCAAAATGCAAAAGAATTTATTTTCCAACTACTTCAATTATTCAAACCGGGGGATGGAGCAATTACTAATTTATGCATTCTTTGAATGCTAGACAAATGAGATTTTCCCTTGAGGTGGATTTTTATTATTAAATTACAGGTCATAGAAAAAGGCACTGAAATAAAAATAACTGCATCATTTCACTAATGACTATCTTCCCATGTCAGCTCTGAATGTAGCAGTTAGTAAAGGGTGACAAAAAGTGGCCTCAACTCAGATGCATTGTAACGTGATGCTGTGAAAGCAACCCCTTATACGCTCCAAACTCAGATAAACAAATGCAGCTAACAGTAACATTAAAGTAATGTGCTCATGGGGAAGCAAATGATTTATTGCAACATGATGTACAGTGAAGTATTGTATAATTATGCATAATCTTTACACCAGTGGAACAGTGTTTTGCACAATCGCTTTACAACGCCAGCGATTATCTATTGGGATTCAAACGCCACTGCTGTCTGTAAGGAATGTTTTATCCTCTCCCCATAATGTGTGGATTCCTCCAGGTGCTCTGGTTCCCTCCACATTCCAAAGACATAGGAACGGTTAGATTTGTGAGTTGTGGATATTCAGTGTTGGTGCCTGAAGCGTAGTAACACTTGCGGCCATAGTTGGTTTTGATGCAAAGCAACACAACTCACTGGATGTTTTGATGTACATATGACAAATAAAACTAATCTTTAATCTTAAATCATACTCTGATAAACTGTAGTAAAGAGCCAAGATGAAATTATTAGCTGTTTCCGATTGAGAAAATAGTAACTTATTGAATCCTTAAAAAAATCATTAATACCTTACAATAAATTAAGTAGAAAGAGTAAGCAAATGTCCACTTTAGCTAACAGTAGGAGGTGTTGGTATAAACCATTATCACCTGCAATGCACAGGGAGATACTTCTTTCTAGTATTGCAGTTCCTCCGAGTTGAATGTTCAAGTTCAAGTTTAATTGTCATTCAACCATACACACACCATAAACAAAACAGCACTCCTCTGGGCCAAACTGAAAAACACAGTACATACACAACACATATCGTCCCAAAAAAATTACAGGTTCTTGAGTAGCATGGGCTGAAGATTGATGGTGCATGGGGTGTTGTCCTGGAGCCATGTTTCTGTAAGAACAAGTACGCAGCAGTTCCTCATCTTGTGCTGTGTCAGCTGCAGATGAAAGCAATTCAGGTTGTCTCCCAGGAAGCGAACGGTGGAGAGCAGCATCATCAATGGGAGAGCTGGCTTACAGGGGCCACTCCCCAACCCAGCACAAGTTCCAGTGTGCCTGCAACCCCTCTATTCTCTCCCTCACACCTCCTCTCCTGGGTGACTGTAACAGGTGATGCTGTGACATGAGGGCTGGTCCACGCAATAACTGTGGGCACGCAGCTCCCCAACTGTCGGTATCACCAATTAATCAATGAATCAATGAACTGGACTTGCAGGACTTTATGAATTACTAATACCCAAAAATGTCTTGTGATCACAAGAAAAAAAGTTTAATACAAACATGTGCACTATTTACTGGACTTGGAGAGGCTGCTGCAACTAAGCACACTGCCAATTTACCAGAAGCTGACACAATCCTACTCAATTTCTTTTACTTCCTCTGAATGCAAAGGACTGAATAAACTGAAAACACCTTCTAAGCTGGAGCTGCTTTGAGCAACAACTAAGCTTCTGCCTTCATTTTCTGGAGTCCAACTTCCAGAATGTCTCTTGGGCTGACAATAACTGCTATAGGGAAAAGGTTAAAAATGAATTTTTTTTTTAGTTCCTAAATGGTTCCAATAAGCAAGTAGCATTTTAAAAATTCTAATTTTTAAATAATTAGATACATTTAAAAATATACCATTTAATAAAACATTTTCAAAGGACAAACAATTAATTTAAAATATTAAAGTTCAGGAAGTCCAGTACAGGTCCACAATCCTTTATCTGAAGTCCTTGGGGCCAGTGGAATTTCAGAATTTTTCAGAAATTGATAATTATATTGATAATTAGCCTGTCTCAGTGCTGGTGGACTTTAGGACCCAGGGGAGCTCCAGACCTACACACATCCTCCCATATACTTTAAATCATCTCTAGATTACTTATAATACCTAATACAATGTAAATGCTATGTAAATAGTTGTTATACTGTATTGTTTAGGGAATAATATCAAGAAAAAAGTCTGTACATGCTCGAACAACGAGTGTTTGAGAGAGAACTTCTGGATTTTCCTGATCCATGCTCTTTTACAAATACTATTACAGTTTATTTATAGAGTAATACACTAGTAAATGAAATAGTGGGATAATGATAGACCATAAATACACTAGTACATTTTATTTTCAACAAAAACATTCAATAAAACATAAAAATATACAAATTCAAACAAACCAAATCAAACACATGGTAAATGACTTATTGGAATAAATGTAGAACATAAATACTCTAGGACATATACAGGTTCAAACTAAGCTAAATACTCTACAGGTACCTGATGGGCCAGGAACAGGATTCTCAAGTTATGAAGCAGCACTATGACAGACGGTGTTTTTAAAGACTTCTTCAGGTGTCATCTGTCTCATTAACATAGGTTTATGTCCAAGCAATCTCTCTTTAACTGAGTAAACTGCCGTAATGTTTATGGGCATCTGTCACTATGAAACTTCAGTAACTTGTCTTTCTGTTTCTTTAAATCATATACAGTGGTAGTTCCGACACCATATTCTTCAGTAAGACGCCGCACAGACACACCACGATCAATAACTCCACTTTCTGCGTTATTGATAACGATAGATGCTTCCTTCTCTTTTTCTTATTGTTACCCATAGGGGTATCTGCAGCTCTTTTTGACATTTTCACGGTGAAATTAAACACAAAGTCAACAGTGAACACAAAATATCAGCGAACAGCAAAATGCATGTGTAACCAGTACGAGCACTGAGCCACAACTGATGTCTGGCGGCCTCTGCTAGAGCTGCCATGTCACACCTGAGTGATGTCAGCTGTTGGTGCGCCAAACAAGCCTTGTTACCACACGCTCCACATTCCACGAAAAACTTTGGTTTTCAGAGCTTTTCAGATAAGGGATTGTGGACCTGTATACCTAAATGGATGGAGTTCCCATTGTACACCAGCCCTCCCTGGAGTGAAGCTGAGTGCCAGGTGCAAAGAGCATTTAGTTTCTTCCCTCAACAAGTTATCACTGCTGATCACAGTGGTGATTTCAGTGAATAGCTAGGAAGTGAATGACACTGGTATCCTAATTACTGGAGTTTTCAGTCTAAACTTTATTGAGGTATGAACAGTTCATCATGGCTGGCTGATTCAGCTGGAATATCCAGAAGATGAGGCCCCACCACAGGAACAGACAAAAAGAAGGAACTGGAAGAAGATAATAGAGGCATACTCTGGCTCTCACTTATTGGATTCTGATTTAAATACTGAGCAGGCAGAAACAAGTGTAAATATCCATTTGTTCAGGTCGCATTTCTCCAAATCAAAACAACAGTGTAAGAGTTTGTTGGTGTGGTAAATTCCTGTGATTACTAAAAAGAGGCAATGTAGGTCTGAATGCTCGTGCAGCCTATCGAGATTACTGAAATGACTAACAAGGACAGGTTGTGGGATAACAGCGGTTTATCTACTGATATAGAAATGTTTTTTTATAGACAAGAGCCAGATACTGAAAGCTTCTAGCCATCTCTTACACAGATTCACTTTAAGTCCAGGATTTCATCTGACAATCAGAATCTAGTTGTTCCGCTGCTGGACTGAATGTGGTCAGACTCCATTGAATGCACTGAGAAGTCTCAATCAGCAGAACGAAAAAGGTTAGTTATTATTCTGAAACATTTTAGTTCAGTTTTTTAATTTAATGATGTTTAATTATCTTTGTTTAATTTTATTACTACTTCATTAAGTTTTAAAATTATCTTTTTGAATATTTAAAAATTTTAACTTAAAGTATTCACAAACATTTTCGGAAATTGTAAATATCATTGGATATGAGATGTTTATATATTGTTAAAAAGTGCTAAGCCAGCTTTGCTCGCTCAGGCCCTTAGCAGCTTGCTACCCGAGACATTATCATGAAAGTTATCTCTCCAGACCAATTCTTTCCATTCCTTTTCTTGGGACCTGGGTCTCTTTTTCCAGTGCAGTGATTCTGCCTGCCCCATATAAGGGAGGGCCGTATTGGCCTTCCAACCTTCACCATGTGAGCTCAAGGCACGTGTGGGCCACGAGCAGTAAAAGTATACTTTCTATTATTATTTAGTCATTTCAGTAAGAAGCCTTACTTATATTTACAACAGGATCGCAGGTCGTTTGGTCGTTGTGAAGCAAACCTGATCAACACAGGAAAACACGAGCTGATTGTGCCACCTTCCATACCAGAGTTTCCAAAAAGCCTTCCACACGTCATCAATCTGAAACTTTCTTGACAGGATGTGCCTGATGTAATAAATATTTCCCACGCTTTTCCTTCATTGCTGTGCTTAATCATTTGGCTTTCAGGTAAAAATGATAAATCTAAGTTATCTTTTGATTCCAACATAAGATCAAATCTTGCTCTGGCAAACAAAAATGGATATGACATTGTTTAACATTTATTCACATGAAGTGCAGTAGAAGTGCACTAGAACAGAATACAGATACAAAATTCCCTAAAAGTGGCGTCACAGGCAGATAGGGTAGTAAAGAGAGCTTTTGGTACATTGGCCTTTATAAATCAAAGTACTGAGTATAAGAACTGGAATGTTATGGTGAGTTTGTATAAGACATTGGTGAGGCCGAATTTGGAGTATCGTGTTCAGTTTTGGTCATCGAGTTACAGGAAGGATATTAATAAGGTTGAAAGAGTGCAGAGAAGGTTTACAAGGATGTTGCCAGGACTTGAGAAACTGAGTTACAGAGAAAAGGTGAATAGGTTAGGACTTTATTCCCTGGAGCGTAGAAAAATGAGGGGAGATTTGATAGAGGTATATAAAATTATGATGGGTACAGATAGAGTGAATGCAAGCAGGCTTTTTCCACTGAGGCTAGGGGAGGAAAAAACCAGAGGTCATGGGTTAAGGATGAAGGGGGAAAAGTTTAAAGGGAACATTGGGGGGGGGGGCTTCTTCACACAGAGAGTGGTGGGAGTGTGGAATGAGCTGCCAGATGAAGTGGTAAATGTGGGCTCACTTTTAACATTTAAGAAAAACTTGGACAGGTATATGGATGAGAAGTGTATGGAGGGATATGGGCCAGGTGCAGGTCAGTGGGACTAGGCAGAAAAATGGTTCAGCACAGCCCAGAAGGGCCAAAAGGCCTGTTTCTGTGCTGTAATGTTCTATGGTTCTAAGCTTTAAAAGAATTCCAATTAATGTTGACGCATCCCCAAGGGGAATGCCTTGAAAATGGGTGCTTAAGGCATTAATTGATATTCTGACAGTTAAAGGTTAACATTAAGATGTTTGGCAATGTTGCTGTAGGAAATTATTAAAAAGTAATTAAAAGTGAAATATACCACCAAAATAATTGCATTTGCCTTAAGGCATGGCAGATTTAAGGAAAGTATAATTTTGTGAAGAAACAAGGTAGAGATGAGGTAATGAAACTGCTAAAAGCTGTAAGTAGTCATGATTTGTCAATTACTGCCTGTAGTGTGATGGAAACAGAGTCAACTGTAGTTTTCAAGAGGGAATTGTCTAGGCACTTGAGGTATAGAAAACTAAAGGCCAATGGGAAAAGAGCACGATGATGTGACTGACAAGATTGCTCTACCATGCGGTGGCACAGACACATTAACTTATTCTTAAAATCACAGAAGGCAGTCGAAGTGCACAGCTCATTTTGGTGCTTAGAGAATTAACCCAGCCATTATGGAATGAACAAGAACAGCTGGAAGAAGCTACAAACACAAATAAAAAAAATATTTTCAGAAGAAGCCACAGGCAGTGCTGACAAGTACTCAATGAGACAATGGTCTGTGAACATCATTCCCATAGGCAGGTGATACAACCATAATCTTGCTCACTGGGAGGGGATAATCATCCATCTTAACTTAAATACCAATCAAAACAAATCTGTTAAGCTATAAATAGCTGGGACAATACACGAAATGCCCTTGGGAAATCACGGCATTTCTAAATCTTTACTTTTGAATTTTTTTCCCTCTAAGTACTTAAGTTCCCTGTATCATATATTTCAGTGAACTGTGCCAACAATTTATAAATAAAATCCATGACAAGAGTTCCTGATCATATTTATAATTTGTATTCACAATGAACAACGCACCAAGTCCATTACTGAGTAGAAGATGGAAGAACGGTTGAAGAATTTTTTTTAAAGAGATCACATAACAGAAGGCAGCATGTTACCTACCAACAATTTCACTCTAGGGGATAATGTGCACCACTTAAAACATGCACATGCTTTCATTTATTTCCTGATTATAAGTGCTGCGAGTCTATGTTTTGTTTACACCATAATGATATTTCACAGATAAATGAAGCTTTAAAGCTACTGTATAATTACCTGGGACATCTATATTCCCATTGAAACTGTCCAGCTATCTTCAATATGGACAAGCTTTTTGAACATCACGCAATAAGAGCTCTGTACATTCAGATCTTTAGAAAGTCAAATATATGAGCACTAATTATCATATCAGTCTCCCAAACATGAATTTAAATAGCTGGAAAAATGAGCCTGGAATTTGGCATGCATTCAAACACCAGCCTGAAGTGTCAATGGATACTGGAGCTTGGGAAACATTTAAATGAAAGTTCATTAAGATAAATGCATGCTGGCCATTTCCAAATGGCTGCTTGGTGAACTAATACTGGCTTTTAAGTGAATACAACCTCAGGTGCAAGAGCAAAATGGAGAGGAAGAGGTAAGGAGGAACTGTAATTTAAACAATCACAAAATGCTGGAGGAACTCAGCAGGTCAGGCGGCATTCATATCCCCTCTTCCTTCTTTTCCAGTCCTGAAGAAGAGACTCAACCCAAAACGTCGACTGTTCGTTCATTTTCATGAACGCTGCCTTGAACTACTGAGTTCCCCCAGGATTTTGTGTGCATTGCTTTGGATTTCCAGCATCTGCAGAAATCCTTGTGTTTTTACACAATCAACTCACTCTCCAAGGACTACTGATAAGGTGGCTCATCAGTTACATTCCCCTGGCTACAGCTGGTATCGCCAGTGGTGTTCAGTGTCCTCCTCGTGGAAAACAGAATTCAAAATAGGATTACATCCTCTGTATACATGTCGAGAAACTCTCGCCTGTTCAAGAGATGGCCACTTTTATCATTAATAGCAGTCAGAGCATGGGAATAAGAATGCAGCTGTGTTGTCTGTTACATTGGGCACTTGGCACTTAATATCCATGAGTAAATTGAACATTTGTACTATTTTTCCAAAATGTCAATCATCTTTGCAGATGCTGCCCAATCCACTGAGTTCCTCCAGTAGTTTGTTTACTTTCCTCCGGATTTCAGCATCTGCACTTTTGTGTCTCTGTGCTACCAATTTTCCATTCCTAGACATACAACTTGTCAGTCAACACGTACAAACAAGCTGGATGAACTCAGCAGGTCGGACAGCATCCGTTGAAACGAGCAGTCAACGTTTCGGGCGGAGACCCTTCCTGACTGCTCATTTCAACGGATGCTGCCCAACCTGCTGAGTTCATCCAGCTTGTTTGTACGTGTTGATTTGACCACAGCATCTGCAGTGTGCTTTGTGTTCACAACTTGTCAGTCACCTTGTCAACGTCATACAGACAGACTACATTGGTGCACACCAAGACCCAGCTATCAGTAGCCAAATTCCCAAAGAACAAAATGCTCAAGGTACTCCACTGTGACTACTAAATGTGTCCTTAATGGAATTTTAGCAACTGTCTAACTTGGTGCCTATATGCACTGGATGGGAATACACGGTGTAGGACTGAAAAGGAGGATACTGACATACTTTGATCTCTTGAAGACAGAGCATAGCTGCATCAATTGAGTTTGTAAATTACTTTAAACCTACCAGAAACACAACAAAAGTTTACCACCATTTCTCCTATAATCTACAATTATCAAAGTTGTGAAATTCTGCTCATGTTACCCTATATTTTGCTGGAATAGGACAAGCAAATTTTCTCAGGAACTGAATGAACAGGTTAAAGTATGTTACTGCATTACTTTCTCCTAAATTCTCCTACGTTACTTATACCCAACGGCATCCATAAATCTATCCCTGCAGTGCTTATAGCTAAATAAAGGTATTTAAGGCTCTGCATATTTAAAGAAAGGGGGAGAGAGTGAGAACTGAAGAGGGTGCTATCTCTAAGTCCTTCTGTGGGATTTTTGCAAATAGAGAGGGCTTCAAGAAAAATACAATGCAGAATTGCCATTAAAATAAAACACTTATAAATCATCTGATACTGAGTAATAATGTCACTTCCACGACTTGTTTTCAACTCAAATCTACAAGGCTAATGTACATCAAATTACCTAATATTATCCAAGAGGCTCTCTGTATCCCTTTCCCTGCAGCAAAGCATTTGTCACAAGCTCCCTGCCGTTGGCACATAAACCAATGTCTCAGTTCTGCCGGTACTATTTTATTCAACGTATGATGTCAAATTATAGTCACTCTGGGAGGACAGCAATCTGCTCTGATACAACATGCTCCTTCACTTCACTCTCCCTTTTCCTGGCAACAGATTTCCTTCTCTTCCAATTACAGATATGATTCCTTGGGTGATAGAGATCTTCTAGTACCACCCCAAATGATGAACTCAGTCAGTGCCAACTGGATACTTAATTGTTCGGCATCGGAATGCAACCTATTTTAACAAGAGGAATCCAGAAGCAAACATCATGCTCAAAATTATTATTCTTAAGCCCAGGTGCACTAGGGGCAATTGTAGAATGTCTTCCTCCCTGAGGCTAAGATCAGACTAATCAGTGTAGAAACCTCAAATACATTTAAGTCCGAGACAGACGTAGCCCTCTCACCGTGGCTTGTAATAAACTAGGCTCGTTAGCTAACTCTGGCTAACAGCCATGTGAATCAGCGTTGCATGGCTGATGGTGAGAAGGACACCTTCAATAAGCAACACACATCTAGGGTTCAACCTAACTGGAGAGTTGGAATGTTCTGGCAAGGGAATGAAAATTAAGGTGAATGCTGTGTAAATACTGCCACATGCAAAGTTATCGTTCCTCAGGAAATAACAGACCTTACACCAGCATCAAATTAAAATGGAAGCATATTTACAGATATTTCAACTTGAACAAACGGCTAACAGAAAAAGGGCAACTTACAGTTAAACCAGTCTAAATGCGCCCATTAACGTTGGAGCTCACTGCTGGCTAGTCAGATGCTTCATTTTAATTACTCGCGGTGCTGAATCCATGTCCTGCACAGCCACAGTTTGAACCTCCCTCGAAGGCGGTTTCGAACGAACTGGTTAACTCAGGAATATTAGGGCTTTCTCCTTGGAGCCAATTGTCTGCACAATGCACTTCCTGCAATGGGGTCTCTCCTTTGGGTGGGGTTTCATGAGCATCTTTCCTTGTGATCTGCCCCACAACTCCTCCTCCTTCCAACACCTCTCAACAAAGACCCAAAACCAACCCACTGTCTCCAGCAAATCTGATGTTGTCACGCTCTCTCAAATGTCCCATGGCATCCCACGGGACAGAATATTATCAAGACAAACCTGACTGGCTGGCACAACATTTCTAAACTGAGCAAATGAACTCCTTGTCTTAACAGAAACCAACATACTGGACTGTGAAACTTAACTAACAGAAAACACTGCAGAAAAGCTACAGGAAATAAAATACCGAACAGCATGACAGTAGTAATACAATAAAATGGGTTCTTAGCCAGGGCATTACACAGATTATATCAAAAATTCAGTTTTGATTTTTAACGTGTCTTGCGTCAATACACTTCACTAGCATGAAATAGTCTAAAACTGACTATTTAAAATACCATCCAACAACTGACAAGCTAGAAAACTGGGCTGAAAATTGGCAGATGGAATTTAATACGGACAAGTGTGAGGTACTGCACTTTGGGAGGTCAAACCACGGGAGGACTTACTGGGTTGAGCAGTAAGGTACTGAGGTGTTTGGTAGAACATAGGGATCTAGGAGTACTGATCAATAGTTCCTTGAAAGTGGCGTCACAAGCAGATAGGGTCGTAAAGAAAGCTTTTGGCACTTTGGCATTCAATAATCAAAGTATGGAGAACAGTAGTAGGGATGTTATGTTGAAGTTGTTTAGTACGTTAGTGAGGGCTAACTCAGAGCACAGTGTGCAGTTTTGATTAGCTACATACTGGAATGATTTCAACAAGATTTAAAGAGAGCAGAGAAAATTTATAAGAATATTGCCAGGACTTGAGGACCTGAGTTATAAGAAAAGGTTGAATAGGTTAGGACTTTATTCCCTAGAACATAGAAGAATGAGGGGAGATTTGATAAATGAATATAGAATTATGAGGTGTATGATTAGGGCAAATGCAAGCAGGCTTTTTCCAGTGACATTGCATGAAACTAGTACTAAAGGTGAAATGTTTAAGGGGAACATGAAGAGGAAGTTCTTTACTCAGAGGGTCGTGAGAATGTGGAACGAGCTTCCAGCGGAAGTAGTGGATGCAGTTTCATTTCAGCATTTAGTAGAAATTTGCATAGGTACATGAATGGGAGGGGGATAGAGGATTGAGACTCCTGGACAGGTACATGGAGCTCAGAAAAATAGAGGGCTATGGGTAACCCTAGGTAATTTCTCAGGTAAGGACATGTTAGGTACAGCTTTGTGGGCCGAATGGTTTTCAATGTTTCTATGTTTCTATTATGGTCTGGATGCATGTCGATGGAACTAAGCAGTTTAATAGTTCAGCATGGACTAGATGGGCTGAACAGCCTGTTTCATTGTTGTTTTCTTTCTCTCTGTGACCCCTATGGTGACTATTAGTGCCCTGCAATAATCTATCCATAGAAATATTATACCAGTGATAAACTTTCATCTATTTCACAGACAGAATAGCCCCTTAAGTACTTAAAATGAAAAAGAAAAAGTATCATTAATGAAGCGAAAAGTAAGTTGTAGCCAGTTTATTAAGGACAAAGAGATAGACTAGTTTAAAACACCCCATTCAAAAAGATCCTACGTCTCCTTCACAGTATGACAAGCACCTGCCCCTTCTTTGCCTGCCTAGGAAGTGACATCAGTCGCATTATGAAATTCTGCAATGGCTTCCCCCAGGGGTCAGTTCTAGCTCAATTTGTACCTCAGTGACCTCTCTGAAACCAAGTCTGCAAATTTGGATATGGTGATGACTGGGCCATAGCTTTCCAATTGAACAAGGTCAAATCAATTGAAAAAACCTTACCCAAGATATGAACTCCCTATCCAACTGTTTCTCAAAGTGGTACATAAATATGAACATCAACAACACAGTAACTTCTTTATTTCATCTCAACAACTGACTAATCAAACTTAATATCAAACTAAATGACAAACAGGTACCCGACAATTCACTTAGGTACTTAGATGTCACACGAGATCGAACTCTCTCATACAAGATCCACCTTCAAACTACTGAAAAGAAACTAAAATCCAGAATGGCCACGATCAGGAAGATAGTAAGAACCAAATGGGGTGCTAACCAGTCAGTCCTATGAACATCTAGCCTGGCACTATGTTTCTCAGTCGCCGAATATTGCGGACCCACCTGGGAGAGAAATGCTCACACAAGCATCATCAGTACACAGCTCCATACCTTTATGAGAATAATCTCAGAAATCCTAAAATCCACACCTGTCCCATGGCACCCAACAATGAGCGGCATAGCATTCCCAGAGATCCATAGAAGAGCAGCTTCAGCAACATTCTACAAGCTTATCCAAAATATGGCCAACAACATTCCAGTTCATAAACTCATCAAAAATGCTCCTCCAATTTCTTGATTCAAATCCCGAAAACCTTTCTACAACTTGAAAAACCTCGACTCCAATGACAAAGACACTGAATGGCGCCAATACAGGCACAGCAACATGCTCCCCAGCAGAGATCTGATCAATGATCCTACCTCGCTCCTCCCTGGCTTTACTACAACTACCAGGAAAAACTGGACAGCTGCAAATAGACTCAGAAGTCCACATGACAAAACAGCGCTAACACTACACCGATGGGGCACCCGGCAAACCTCAGCCTGCCCCTGCAGTGCCCCAACCCAGGACGTCCTCCACTTGGTCCAAACATGTCCTCTCACAAAGACCCAGGACTGCTTTACCGTGGTCCATCAATGCAGCCATGAGCTGGAAGAGCGGCTTGACAGAAAACAATTACAAGTGTGAAGAGAAAAACACTTCTCATACGAAACAACAACAGAAAAACACAGAAAATAGTTGGTCACTATTGGGGACGGGAAAGGTTCCAGAGGATTGCAGGGTTGCAGATGTTGCTCCTTTATTCAAGAAAGGGAGTAGAGATAGCCCAGGAAATTATAGACCAGTCAGTCTTACTTCAGTGATTGGTAAGTTGATGGAGAAGATCCTGAGAGGCAGGATTTATGTACATTTGGAGAGGTATAATATGATTAGGAGTAGTCAGCATGGCTTTTTCAAGGGCAGGTCGTGCTTTACAAACCTGATTGAATTTTTTGAGGATGTGACTAAACACATTGATGAAGGTAGAACAGTAGATGTAGTGTATATGGATTTCAGCAAGGCATTTAATAAAGTACCTCATACAAGGCTTATTGAGAAAGTAAGGAGGCATGGGATCCACTGGCTTGCCCACAGAAGGCAAAGAGTGGTTGTAGACGGGACCTATTCTGTATGGAGGTCGGTCAGCAGTGGAGTGTCTCAGGGATCTGTTCTGGGACCCTTACTCTTCGTGATTTTTATAAATGATCTGGATGAGGAAGTGGAAGGATGGGTTAAGTAAGTTTGCTGATGACACAAAGGTTGGAGGTGTTGTGGATAGTGTGGAGGGCTGTCAGAGGTTACAGAGGGACATTGATAGGATGCAAAACTGGGCTGAGAAGTGGTAGATGGAGTTCACCCCAGATAAGAGTGAAGTGGTTCATTTTGGTAGATCAAATATGATGGCAGAATAAATATTAATGGTAAGACTCTTGACAGTGTGGAGGATCAGAGGGATCTTGGGGTCCAAGTCCATAGGACACTCAAAGCAGCTGTGCAGGTTGACTCATGGAATTGAATTTAGGAGCCGAGAGGTAATGTTGCAGCTATATAGGACCCTGGTCAGACCCCACTTGGAGTACTGTGCTCAGTTCCCTACAGGAAGGATGTGGAAGCCATAGAGTGGGTGCAGTGGAGATTTACAAGGATGTTGCCTGGATTGGGGAGCATGCCTTATGAGAATAGGTTGAGTGAACTCGTCCTTTTCTCCTTGGAGCGATGGAGGATGAGAGGTGACCTGTTAGATGTGTATAAGATGACGAGAGGCATTGATCGTGTGGATAGTCAGAGGCTTTTTCCCAGGGCTGAAATAGTTGCCACAAGAGGACACAGGTTTAAGGTGCTGGGGAGTAGGTACAGAGAAGATGTCAGGGGTAAGTTTTTTACTCAGAGAGTGGTGAATGCGTGGAATGGGCTGCCAGCAACAGTGGTGGAGGCAGATATGATAGGGTCTTTTAAGGGACTTTTAGATAGGTACACGGAACTTAGTAAAATAGAGGGCTATAGGTAAGCCTAGTAATTTCTAAGGTAGGGACATGTTCGGCACAACTTTGTGGGCTGAAGGGCTTGTATTGTGCTGGAGGTTTTCTATGTTTCATCGTGGATTAAAAATGCATGATATTTTACTGATTGAATCACATTTAACCAATATATCAAGATGACTATTTGATGCTTACAGTGATGGATCAGAGCAAATTGAACCTTACCCTGTTTATCATAAAATACTTTCCAAAAATATATCATTATTACATGTGACATTTGATTCAAAGGGGAATCCGATATGGCAAAGCAAACTTGAGCATGAGTGAACTTTCATTCAGTGCAGGATAAAATATCAAAATCTTTCAAGAGAAATGTAGAGTTCTTTCGGATGATATATTTTTAATACCTGCTGGGGTTTAATTAAAAACATCTCTTGTAAGTGCTTGCACTAATTTAAACTGAATCTATAATTATTGACCCTGCATTTATTTAGCCTGACAATGAATGGAAAAAGATGGTTCTCAAGTAGCCTAAATACATTTTGAACAGCATCACATTGCTATGTTCTATCTTTTTGAAAGGAAAGGACATAACTTCTGAAATGATTTATTCAGGAACATGAAAACAGATCAATGTTTATGACTGGAAATGGGCCAGGACAACAGTAAAATGAAATGTACCACAATGATCCAAACAACACAACTAAATTGCAAGGTCACTTCTGAAGACAAAGTTCAAATACCTCTTCATTGGTCTTGGAACACCACATATTGCTCAAAGCAGATATCGATCAACATCTTAACCAGAAGGCACTCCTCTGCTCCCTGCACACCCTGTGTTCCCACGACTAAGATCCTTGCTGCAGACAAACGCCATTTCTTTCTTATCATAGTCAGTAATAAAAAGTTACAGCAAAAGATTAATGGCATCATACATTTCTCATGGAGCTAGCACAGTGACAACAACGACGGAGAGGCCTGGTATAGATCCAGCAAGTCGTCAGTGGAAACACTTGTGAACATGGGAACAGGTTTGATTTTAAACCGCTTCCATTTTAAAACTGCCTTTTCCACTTTTAGTACAAGGTAGCAATTTACCAGACTGCTGAACAACTGATGGGTGACTTCAATATTCTGAATCACAATCCATATAAGTGCGGCATTCCAACTAACTATCACATTAAAGTTACATTTATAGAATCATACAGCAATAACAAAGGTCCTTTGGCCCACCAGGTATCCATGTATACTAACCCTACTTGACAGTATTTTCTTCACTTGCCTAGTTAATTAAGATAAATGCAAAATTATACAAGGCCTTGTACCACTAATGCATATTTGCTGCCACTGATTTTCTCTCTACTAATATTAATTAATGGGAAGTAGTTGTCAATGTTGAGACAGCTACTGAATAAACCGTATGCAGTCAGCAAGATCCTATGCTGGGCTCGACTTTGGGAGCTTACAGCCCCAGAACCTGCTGTCTCTCGAAGTTTACACTCTATGTGCACAGTTGTCTCCAATCTTTACTTCAGATGCATTAACACTAAACATTAAAAATGGATGGAATTACTGATAAATGTTAGCACATAACAAACGGGTGGAAGTGTATCGTGTGCATACACATCAAACACAGAAGAACCTGTTACAGAGTTTACCACACCTCGCCAAGCCTTGCTGGTCAATGAGAGGTTCAACACTAGGCAAAGCCATAAATGACGCACCAGCT
Source organism: Hemitrygon akajei (assembly GCF_048418815.1). Classification (NCBI taxonomy): domain Eukaryota; kingdom Metazoa; phylum Chordata; class Chondrichthyes; order Myliobatiformes; family Dasyatidae; genus Hemitrygon; species Hemitrygon akajei. The sequence continues at coordinate 33,544,490 of NC_133145.1, forward strand.
TAATGAAGCTACAACATATTGCTAAAATCATTAAAATAACATTCAACAGATAATTATACCAAAGCTCTACAGTACTGATGTTACAGCTATAAATGGCAGCAGAGTGTTAGGAGTTAGCCCCATGAATAGCTTCATTTTCAAAGGTAGAGTTGAAGCATTTGCAGTCATCTTAGCCAAAAGTGCCATGGGTATGTTCTATCTGCACTCTCTATAGTCCTTACTATTTTACAAGTTTGGTGTTCAGGTAATTTGATTCACTCTGCACGACTGTCAAGAAATGGCCAAGTCTACGAGGTATGAAAATGTCCATGTGCCTGACTACAGCCTGGCCGTAGTGTTGAAGACATACTTCAGATCTATCTGCACCTCCAGTCCAAATACAAGACTAATATAACCTAAAAATATTAATTTGTTCAACTATATCCAGTCTAGAAAACATAGAACAAATCCCACCCGCCAGATCAGTTTACTTTTAATCATTATGAAATTGCTGGAAGACATTGATTCATCATAACCTGCTTAATTTGGATTCTGGAAAGATTACTCAACTCCAGGCTTCATTAAGACCAAGCCTATGATAAAGGTGAATTCTAAAGATGCAACGCAAGTCTGAGACAGCATATGAACTTAGGTCAACAGGGTAGAACAATCCACAGCCTTTAGTTACAACTCACTCAAATGTCTTAATCTCAGGACATCAATTGTTTCATCATAAATCTTTTTGCTATGACTTTAGATCTCTGCATTGAGAGCATTTGCTGATGAATGCATATTGCTTGGTTTACAAAATAATAAATTAGTCTGCTATTAAAATTGACGCTATAGGTGAAGGTTGCTTTTCAAGCCACATCCAATAAGCTGAGTCCAACAACCACAGACAACAGCTTCACCATTATTGAACCTCCTACCATCAATATCCTAGGAGTTACATTTGATTAAGAACTTAACAGGATAAGCCAGAGACTGGAGCACTGTGGTGGATGACTTATTTCCTGATTTCCTAGTCTTTGCACCATCTTCAAGGCACAAGTCAGAAGTAGGATGGATTTTCCACCTTCCTGGATGATTTCAGCTCCAACTACTCATAAGAAGTTTAGCACTGTTTTCCCACTGGACTGATAGCTATTCAACACCCCAAATTTTAATTTGCCCTCCGTCAGTAGTACAGCACAGCTGCTGTGCCTCCCATCTACAGCTTCAAACTTCCTTGACTGCATCTACCAAACGCTATGACAACCATGACCTGGAAAACCAAGGAATATAAACAAATGGGAGCATTATCAACTGCAGATTTCCCACTGATATTCCCGAAAAATATGGCACCAACGAATAATATGACCAAGAGCAACAATCTCCAGACGAAACTACTTCTTTCACTTTGTTAATGTCTTCTTTTTCTTTCAAATGTGGCTCTGCTACTTTTGGAGCCTAGGATCTACATTTTAATTATGCGTTTTCGAGCCGACTGACCAATCTGGCGCTTTGCTATCTCCGGGAGAGTACTTTATGCTTTGAGCGAAATGTGTGGCCAAGAACCCCGGGGACAGGGCCCAAGCCCATGATTGACTCCACTTCTCGCTGATTAAAGTGTCGAGGAAGTTTGATATCATCAAGATGAGTGTAGAAGGCGAGGGGGTGTACAGCATCATTTGCCAGCCTCTCGCACACTGCTGCTAAAGGAAGGTGTCTGTGTGTGACAGTGTCCCTCTCTCTCTCTTCCCCCCCCCCCCCCCCCCCGCCCGAAGGAAGGCCCTTGCGTTCGAATGGTCTCTCTCCCTCAATGCTGTCAGAAGATAGTGCCAGATTTCTGTTTCTTGGACAAGTTAATCGACAGTTTGTGGACTGGACTCTGTAGTACACATTAATGATGTGTTTCTGGTTTCTGGTCACTTCCTTTTTTGGTGCTACTGTGAGAGATTTTGATAGACACAGCTGGCAGATAATTTACTGAGCTGAACGGATCATGCCTGGACTGTCTTGATTTTGTGTTTTGTATTCTATGTTTTCTGCTCACTTTGTTTGTTGCTGTTTGCACGATTTACTTTTTGTTTTACGCATGGGAGGGTATTTGATGTTTTTTTTTAAGGGGTTCCATGGCGTACTTTGTTTTAGTGGCTGTTTGTGGGAAGATGAATCTCAGAGTTGTATACTGCATACATACTTTGATAATAAATGTACTTTAAGTCTTTGATATTATAAACCAAACCACCTTGGACACTGCTATTCTTTTATTGCTGGGCCACGATCATTTGAAATCTTTGCCAAATTGCACTGTGAAAGTATCTTCAGTATTCCAACAGTATATTTCCCGACTATGTAGCAGTATGGAGTGGTTCAATACTCTGTTATTGTATTAAGTACTAAAAGGAATAGGCAATCCTAGCCTTGCCAACAATGCATTCAGAGAAAACAAGTTCTAGTATTTGTCAACTTTGGGAAAGCTTCATATGAGAATTTGAAGTGTTTTTAACACAGTACATTACATGATTAATTTCTGACTGAATTTAGCACAGCTGGCATAAATTTCAGGCCTTACCTGACTGCTTGTTGGCTATTCCCTGCTGTGTTGCAGATGAGAAGAAGCACTTGTCCAGATGCTCCATGTTGAACAAAATCTGTTGGATTTCCTTCAAAGTTATTGGAAGATGCACTTGAGTTCTGGTAGCGCCCTGCAGAGCATGAAGATAATGTTATTAAGATTCTTCAACTGTAATAACAAATTTGAGTTCATTTTATTTCATAGTAGCAAAACAATGTTCTTGAAGAATCACAAATAAGTGAAAGTCTGCAGACGCTGGAAGTCCAAGCAACACACACAAAATGCTGGAGGAACTCAGCAGGCAATTCCCATTCTGACACGTCCATCCATGGCCTCCTCTACTGAAGCAATAAGGCCACACTCACATTGGAGAAGCAACACCTTATATTCTGTCTGGGTAGTCTCCAAACTAATAGCATGAACATCAATGCCCCCCTTCTCTATTCCCCATTCCCATTTCCCACTCTCACCTTATCTCCTTGCCTGCCCACTTTTTCTTTCTTCCATGGCTTTCTGTCCCCCCCCCCAATAGATTCCCCCTTCTCCGGCCCTGTATCTCTTTCAGAACCAACTTTCCAACTCTTAACTTCACACCTCCTCCCACCCTCCTGATTTCACCTATCAGCTTGTGTTTCTCCCTCCCCTTCCCCCCACCCGTTTACTCTGACTCCTCAACTCTTTTCGCCAGTCCTCCTGAAGGGTCTCGCCGAAAACGTCAACTGTATTCTTTTCCATAGATGCTGCCTGGCCTGCTGAGTTCCTCCAGCATTTTGTGTGTTTCTTGGATTTCCAGCATCTGCAGATTTTCTCTTGTAGGTATTTCAGTCAACTTGGTTAACATGCCCACTGAAACACAACCCTGCTCACAGTGCTGTAGTAAATGCTCTGAAAGGACTTTTAACTATATCATTCTGTGGTCATTCATTCCATTTTTGTGTGAGGAGGATTTTCCTGACATCATTTCTAAATGGCATATTACCAGCTTGAACTCCTGTCTTTTTACCTGATTCCCATCATTAACTTGAAGTGAAATTTCACGTTTTTCCTATCATCTATTGTTGTACAATTTATTATTTATTTTTATTTATTGAGATACTATGTGGAATAGGTCCTGGCCACGCTGCCCATCAATCACTATGCTAATGTGCTGCCCCAATACCTATATATCTAATTAATAACCATACATGCTGCTTTCTCGTTCTTATCTGGAGTCGTGCTGAATGCTTCCAGACATTAATGGACAATTCTCAATGATGCACTTGGAAAAGTTCAAAGTTCAACGCAAATTTATTATCAAAGTAGATATATGCCACATTATACAACCCTGAGATTTATTTTCTTGTAGAGTCATAGTCATAACAGTATCACTGAAAGAAGCCCAACTTGGGAATTCAACCAGAGTGCAGAAGACAACAAATGTGTAAATACAAAAAGAAAGAAATAATTAATAAATAATAAAAATCGAGAACATAAGATGAAGTGAGTCCATTTGCTGTGAGAACATTACAGTGATGGGACAAGTGAAGTTGAGTGAAGTTATCCTCTTGGTTCAAGAGCCTGATGGTTATGGGGTAAAAACTATTCCTGAACCTAGTACTTAGAATTCTGCGGCTCCTGTACCTTCTTCCTGATGGCAACAGCTGAATAGGAGCATGGTCTGGGTAATAGCGGTCACTGATGATGGATTCTGCTTTCCTGCACAGTATTTCATGCCAATGTGCTCAATGGTGGGGAGGGCTTTACCCATGGTGGATTGGGTTGTATCTACTTCTTTTTTAGGATTTTCCATTCAAGGAAATTGGTGTTTCCATACCAGGCTGTGATGCCACCAGTCAACATATACTCCACTATACATCCATAGAAATTAGTCAAAGTTTTAGATGTCATGCAGAATCTCTGCAATCTCCAAAGGAAGTAGACGAGTTGCCATGCCTCCTTCATAACTACATTCCGACATAATAACTGAATTAGCTGGAGTCCGCAAGAGAGGAAATCAGATCCAATTGCACAAGGAGGGTTTGAGGCCAAGGTCCTGGAGCTTATTGGTTAGTTTTGAGGAGAAGTAGTATTGAGTGCTGAACTGCTGTCAATAAAGAACATCCTGATACATGCATCTTTCTTGTCCAGATGTTCCAAGATCAAGTGAAGAGCCAATGAGGTGGAAAGGGAAGGATTAATAAATGAACATTTGTTAAAAACCTGGCTAAATTTGAATGACTAATGGAGCTTTTTGATAAGTTAACAAAAAATTTTGATTAAAATGGCATGGGTGATGATATGTGGATTTTGAAGAGGCATTTGATAAAATATAGCAAACAGATCTTGATATACCAGTAGAAAACCTGTGGGATTAAAGAGAACCAATGGGATGGATGCAAAACCAGCTAAAGGACAGAAAGCAGAGGGTTGATTTTCCAGATAGGATGGATGCAAATTATGGTGCTCCTTTGCCAGCAGAAGTAGGACCATTACTCCTTCTGATCATGTCCACACCTGGATTTGAACATGCAGGAAATCTCAAATTTGTAAGGAGCAAACCCGAGGAAGATATCGGTGAATGGACAATAAAGACAGATGTATGAGAGAAGAAATGCAATATAAAGGGTAGAAACCTGAGCCAGATACTGGAAAGGTTGAAAAGCCCAATAGAAAAAGCCTCCTCCTTACTGAGATGATTAATAGAATATAATAACAAGGAAGTTATAATAGACCTTTATGTGACATTAGTCAGGCTTCAGCAAAGTGATTTATAGCGATTGTCTAAATATCCTATCTCTTAACACACTTTAGTTTTAACATTGTGATTGTTATGGGTTATTCTACCGCATGCACTTTGGGTATGAATCATCCCTATGAAATGATTACTGAGTCAATGATACAACATTCCTCTCAGTACATAGGGAGAGAACCTGCGCCACTTGTTCCAGGTGCACAATCTATGGATACTCCCTGGCTATGCTGGTCTTCACCCATACAGTATAATACCAGGGTTCCAGTCAGGTAAACATCCTACCTATTTTTGTGTTTGTATCCTCTCTGCATCACCTCCCCCGATCTTAATCCTCATCCTCCAAAGCCCAGGAAATAACTTCTGTAATCCGAGGGGCACAAATCCAAGGGCAAACACATCTGACAGAATTCTTGCTCCTGTCATACTCCAAAGGTTTACTGATTTCTCCCCTTTGGATAATTATTCTTCCTTTTCTCTGCTGAATGCACGCACCTCCATAACTCGTGCCCACCACTCCAAGACAACAGCTACGCAAGTGCATCTAATATACATCCATCTGTGCCTCTAACAATCTCAGTACTGGCTCAAAAGTCTTCTCACATTTTGATGGGGGAGGGAAAGAAGCTGTTCCTGAAATGTTGAGTGCGTATCTCCCCCCTTGATGAAGCAATGAGAAGAGGGTATGTCCTGGGTAATATCCTTAAGGATGAATAATGCCTTTTTGAGTTATCGCCTTTTGAAGGTGTCCTCAATGCATTGCTCATGATGGAGCTGACTGACATTTCAATTTTCCACAGGCTTTTTTCCCGACCCTGTGCAGTGGACCCTCCATACCAAATGATGATGCAATCAGTTGGAATGCTCCCAATGGTACATCTGTAGAAATTTGTGAGTGTCTTTGGTAACATACCAAATCTCCTCAAACTCCTAATGAAATATAGCTGCTCTTGTGCCTTCTTTGTAAGTACATCAATATGTTCAGCCCAGGATAGATCCTCAGATATGTTGACACCCAGAAACTTGAAACCGCTCACACTTTCCACCTCTGATCCCTCGATGAGAATTGGTAAGTGTTTGCTTGACTTCCTCTTCCTGAAGTCCACAATCAATTCCTTGAACTTACTGACGCTAAGTGCAAGGTTGTTACTGTGACACCACTCAAGCCACTGATCTATCTCGCCACTGTACGCCTCCTTATTACATCTGAAATTCTGCCAATAATAATTATGTCATCTTGCGAATTTATAGTCAGCATTTGAGCTGTGCCTAGCCAGACATTTGTGGCTGTCGAAAGAGCAGAGTAGTGGGCTTAGAATGCATCCTTGAGGTACGCCAGTGTTGATCCAGATTACTGCATATAGAAAAGGACTTGATATCCTCACAACTCAAAAACTCTTAAAATCAAAGACCAGACTACTGCAATTATTGTTATAGCATTCCCTATTGCAACGTAGGGATACACTACAGCCAATCTGAGCAAATACAAAATCTTGCAACCATTGAGAGAGTACTGTTCAAATTAATCACAAGGGAAAGATGTTAGCCCAGACACTATGGGAGCTTAGATGAGGATTACGTCATGCTGTCATTTATATCCGCATGAAGTAACTAATGTCAGCTTACTACCTCATCCAGCTGATTGTATCTCTGGCACTCATTGCTCCCTCATCGCTGAACTTGAGTATTAGATTTTGTGCTTGCTGATCTGGACCCACAACCCATTCTGTTCAGTGTGGTACCAATGCGATAAGACAACAGCTCATTCTTCAGGTTTGCATTACTCAGTTAAAAGAAACTGTTTTTGAGTTCTGGACTTCTATTAGTGAAGGCTTCTCACATTGTCCTTTGGCTGTTTTGCTTGTCAAACCTGAAGTTATTCACAGTTAACTAGCACAGCATATTTCCACGACCGACAACACCACCACTTGTCAGAAACTGATCAATCAATAAACTATTACCAATCCGATGCTCATACTTCTGAGTACAGTTTGAAACTGCACTAAAGACAGAAATTTTAGAAATAGTAAGGTTAAATATTAACCAAGTTTTGACTGGAACAATTCTGAGAGCAAACAGTAACTTTTTTGTCTATTCACTGGGAACAACCTGATCATGTGTGTTCCAATACAGTGAAAAGAGCATCAAAATATAAGATAGCTAAAATGTACTTCATATGAAGCTGGATGTTTTTAAATAACAAAAAAGCAAGTGCTAAAAGGCTACTTGTGCAAATGGGTATTGCTTCATGGAGTGTGTAGGCCTATGTATGTGACCAAAATATTTCAGCAGATAATTGGCCAGTCTTCAAAACCCTCGGCACGCAGCCTTAGATTATATTCAACCATTGAACAGTATCCGGAACAACACACGCAGAATGCTGGAGGAACTCCGCAGGTCAGGCAGCATCTACAGAAGTAAATAAACAGTCAACATGTCAGTCCGAGGGCCTTCTTCGGGTTTGGTGAATAAGGGGGAAGACGTCAGAATAAATAGTTGGGGGAAGAGGAAGGGGGTAGCTGTAAGGTGGTAGATAAAGGCAGGTGGGTAGGAGAGATAAAGTATCCAGAAATGCACTCTGCTACAGTTGGCATCATTGCCCATGATGCTCTGACTTATTGTATTCTCAGAATGCAACTTCAAAATATCACTTGTAAATTGATGACCTCACCTTTGTTTCTGACTTTACATTTTTATACACTGAAAATCAATGTCCTTATTTTTGATACAAAAAAAATTGTTGAGACAAGCAACATTTTAGCTTCAACCATTACCCCAGGCAACTTCAAACAATATCTTTTCTTACTCCCATTGTTTTCCTGTCTTTGTATTATGAAAACCAAACATAAATGAGTTAACATTTCCAGTTTTGACACTTGCAAATACAAAATAGAAAACATTTTCTTTTAAAAGCAAAAAAAGTAATGAATATATATTTGCTCCAAAAGTAATCAAAATTTAATGGTATTCAATGGAAATTTGTTAATAATCCATTTACTTAATGGTGTGTGCCAAATGTCCTATACAATACCACTTCTCTATGCTAACAGTTAATCTGCTTTCTACAAAATACAACATAAATTGCATCAACAACCAAAAAACAATATTGGTCCAGATTGTGTAGCGAAAATGAAAGATGGATAACTGATGATTGTCACCAATTTATGAAGTAACTGCTAGCAACTTCAAGATTTTCTTGCAGTAAATAAATATATAACTTTTACCCATGGCTGCATTTATTCAAAAATTCCTGCTGGTCAATATCTTGGTCAATGGCCAGACATGGTGTCAGAATAATGACTATCATCACTGATCTGGATGTCAGGATATGGGAAGTGTGAATACTTGCTTACCAAATTATCTCTCCTGAAGGGAAGTCTAGATTTTGACACATCCAACTTCGGAAATTGTCACAGGAGGTTGTGCTTGGATTCAAACTTCCAATTACAGTTTGTGCATATGCAGCTCGGCCAGTAATAGGGGTAAAATAATAAACTTTTATTTTTTGATTTGGGAACAGATAGATAAATCTCGCTTCCAACTGACTTTCACCAGGAGAGGTCAAGCAGATCTATGTTAAATAAGAGCAAAATCATTCAGTATTTGAATATCTGTGCAACAGAACACTGCACAGTTCCTACAGTTGTTGAGATTGAGTCTGCATGATTGTGCAAAATGGATGAGTCAGTAGGCAGCACATTTTATTGATACTCCCATTGCTGATATGTCAGCCAATTAATTTTATCATGATTCCAGGAGGGCACACATCCAAATTCTGCCATGATATTAATAGTTATTCTCCTTACCTTTGGAATTCAGGTCTTCTATCCTTGTTTGGACCATGTAATCCTGGTGTAGCCCAGACTGAGCACATTATTAATGAACTCTTGATCATACAGCTGAGATCACCTCTGAATCGCTTTCCGTTCATTCATTGTTTTGGGAAATTTGTTACATTATCAGTCAATGTTTATATTTAACTCACTACATCCCATCACTATCTTTGCTCCTGTTTGTCTTCCTTCTGTATTGTCCTTTCCCCTAGTCTATCTTTTTCCTTTTCCTCTTACCACTGTCCATATTTGTTTGCCTGGGAGCAGTTCGGATGAATCATATATGAGCAATGGCAAATTGGAAGCTCATTCAGGACCGTGCCTGACAATTATTCCACTGCCATCAATAAAATAACAAAACGTAGCTGGCAACGTCTACAGAGCAACAAGTAACATGACATGTTCATATTTTAGTGATTGGTGATTGAGAAATAAATGTTTGCCAGGACCCTGAGGGAATTCTGCTTCATTTCGGGAGATGTTCTATGCTCTTGTTGAAAGATTGGCAGCATTTTGAAATGACACAAGACAATTGACCATCTGTAGTAGAGATACGGTTACACTGTAATTCTTTCATTAGTTAGTAAATAATTTACTTTTAAATTTATCAAAAATGTGTTATGAAGCTTCATTCAAGCCAAAAGTAAGGTGAGCGTTTAGTTCTGCAGAGCTTTGATATTTTGGCTTATTTATTATCCAAGCATATTTTCAGCTCAGGGAGAGTCATCCCATCCATGTTTGTCTGCAAATATATTTATTCAGGACCAGGTCATCTGAATAATCCATTTGCATTACAAAATGCAAAATGAAGAGAAATTCACCTTTCGGAAGCAAACAAGTTTGATTGCAACACCTAGAGAGAAAGTCAGTAAGGATATAAAGAGATTTGAAAAGCTTTGTTTAAAACTTAGTGAAAATCTCTAAACAACAGAACCTGAGAAAGGTTGGTGGAAATGTGGGGGAGATTACAATGAGAGGAGTGGATGGATGCTGTATCGTCAGCTCAGACAATGGGCCGAAGAGCCTGTTTCTGTGATCCCTCACCCTAGACTCAGCAGCACTTAGTTCAGTACGGGAGGCATCTAATAAAGTGGCCACTGACAAAGGGTCTCGGCCCGAAACGTCGACTGTACTTCTTCCTATAGATGCTGCCTGGCCTACTGCGTTCCACCAGCATTTTGTGTGTGTGGCTTGAATTTCCAGCAACTGCAGATTTCCTCGTGTTTGAGTATATTTCTATTCTGTACGTTTGTGGCATTCTGCTGCTGTATCCCATTCACTTCAAGGTTGGATGTGTTGTGCATTCAGAACTGCTGTTCTGCACACCATTGTAAGACGTTTACTTGAGTTACTATTGCATTCCTGTTAGCTTCAACCAGTCTGGCCATTCTCCTCTGAACTCTCTCAATAACAAGGCATTTTTGCCCACAAAACTGCAGCTCACTGGATGTTCTTTTTTACACTATTCTCTGTAAACTCTATAGACTGTTTTCCATCAAATTCTCAGCAGATCAGCAGTCTCTGAGGTACTCAAACCACTGCGCCTGGCACCAACAATCATTCCACGGTCAAAGATCACATTTCACTTAAACCAGGACAGGCTTTTGGTAAGACTTGGTAATCTGAAGCTCCCAAGCCTTCCAACCCTCAACACCATTTAAGTAGACGAGAGCATGTGCACCACTCCTCTTCTTGAAGTCAACGCTTTTTGCTTTGTTTTGTTCTTTAGTTTTGTTGACGAGAGAAACTTATCATGGCATTATGTCACTAAGCTCTCTATCGCCGTCCTGTACTCAAACTCATTGTTACTTGAGATGCAACTTATTACAGTGGTAAAGCAGATTCTGACCACGCAGTCATGAGTGTACAGGAAGCAGAGTAGGGGCTGAGGATGCAACCTTGTGGTGCACCAGCAAAATGACGGGAGAGGTGTTGCCATCTGTCCTTACTGATTGTCGTTTGTTGATCACGCAGTCAAAGATCCAGTTGTGAAGGGAAGCATTAATTCTCAGGGTTTGGACTTTGGCAATAAGTTTGTTTGAAATGATAACACTGAAAGCAGAACTGTGGTCAATAAACAAAAGTCTGATGTAGATGCATTTGTAATGATGGTCCAGATGCTCCAGAGATAAGTAAAGGGCCAGGGAGATGACGTATACCATAGGCCCTGTTTTGGTGGTAGGCAAACTACAGTGAGTCAAGGTTGCCTGGAAAGTTGGAGTTGATGTGTGCCGTGACCAGCCTCTTGAAGCACTTCACTATGGCAGATGTTACAGCCACAGGGCAGCAGTCATTAAGGCACATTACCCTGTTTTTCTCAAGTACTGGGATAATAGTGGTCTTCTTAAAGCAGGAGGAACCACAGACTGAAGCAGGAAGAAGTTAAAAATGTCTGCAAATACCCCTGCCAGCTGATCCATAGAAGATCTAACGACATGATCTAGACTTAACGTTTACTGCAGGATTCTGAAGAAATACCAGTTTAACACCATCCACAAATCCATAAAGTAGCTCAAATCAAAGATGCAGGTCAAAGATGGTCTGGGACTCAGGAAGGATTCCCTGTGAATATGGAGCCAGATGGGACGCATGGTAGAAACCCACATCAAGAAGCACAGGAGGTGTATCTGTTGTTATCCAGAGAAATCAGTGGTAGCAGAACATTGCATTTGCAATGACCACAGGATTGACTTCGACGGCACAAAACTACTGTGCTGCACCAAAGGCTTTCAGGACCACCTGGTAAAGGAAGCCATTGAAATAAAACTAAAGGAAAAGAATTTTAACAAGGACGAAGGTCTCTCTAAGTAAGAACTACAAAGTGGAACAGTGGAAACCTAACTGGATGAGGACTGGCCAATCACGAAGGATGGACAATGGGGATATAAATACCACTGGATTAGACATGCCCAACCCATCATGCATGATGAAGAAGGCAGAGTTTGTCATCTGGTTAAAATCGATACCTATACACAGCTGGAAGACTAAGAAGCGTTTATTTGTTATATAGACTGCGAAAGCACTAGATCCCTTTTCAAAACATTGAATTAATTCTAATGAAAATGGAAGCCTGAAAAGTGGGTGTAACTTCATGTTCACTTTAAGCAAACACACACGTATCATGTGGCAGCACGGTAACATATGCAATTAATGTAATTTTACATATAACCAGTAGTTAATTATTTAAATAAACAAGAATACTTAATCAAACAATATAGTAGGCAGCCATCGATCCCAGGGGATCATGGGTTTGCGCCTCTGGTGGACTGTGTCCTCTGCAGGGCGTAAGCCTGGGCGGGAAGATTTGAAGAACCGGCTGTTGCCCATGCAGTATGTTTCCCCCTCTCCATGTCACTGATATAGTCCAAGGTAAGGGCAAGCACCGATACAGCTTGGCACCAGTGTCATCGCAGAAGTAGCGAGAGTGAAGCTGTAAAGAATATCAAACTGTCTTAGGGACCCTGGCTCCAGATTTCTTCCTCAGGGTTTACTTCTGGAGCCTTTCCCATGGGTGGGTATGGCCCCAAGGCAATGGAGGTTTAAAATCAGAGTTTAATTTCTTCTAGGTGGGCTGCTGTCCAAGGTTGATGAGCCCCACCTGCCCAAAGCAACAGGTTTTCAAGAGGTGGTGAACCAAGAATGCGACATCCATCATTAAAGGCCCTCACCGTCAAGGATTGGCTCACTTCATGTAATTACCATCAGGGAGAAGCTACAGGAGCCTGAAGACCAATACTGAGCATTTTAAGTTTCTTCCCCTTTGTCCTCAGATTTCTCAATGGTCCACGAGTCCATGAACATGACCTGATTTTTTGTGTTTTACTCTATTTTTGTAATTTATAGTAATATTTATGTCTGACACTTTACAACTGCCACAAAACAACAGATTTAACCATTATATGTCTGTGATAATAAACCTGCTTCTGATTTCTTCAGGTACTTCCCACTTCCTCTAGCCTTTCTCCACGCATCCCTTCACTCAGTTCAATGACTGCTACCGAGGGTTGCCTGATCAATGTGCAGACGTGACCTCAGGCACTGGCAGCTCGCTGAGAACTGGCAAATCAAGTTCAAATGCTTCTTGAAGGGATAAACTTGAATAATCATTTCCGAAAGGAAGAATTTCTCAATTTTGTAATACTTTAGCTAATCCTCAACTCTGTATTGGCCGAAGTAGAAATACCCATTTAACACACTGAAAATAGAAAAAAAAATCCACTTTTTAGGCAAGAGGTTCCAATATTACAAAATTAAATTTATAGTCTATTCACAATATAACTAACTGCTATTTCCCGCTTACACCACCCCCTTTGCCATTTTCATCTACTTATGTTATAAAGAAACACAGAAAAACCTACAGCACAGTACAGGCCCTTCAGCCTACACAGCTGTGCCGAACATGTTCTTACCTTAGAAACTACCTAGGGCATATATGTCAAACTCAAGGCCCGCGGGCCAAATCCGGCCCGCGGTGTAATTATCTTTGGCCCGCGAGATAATATCTAATTACTATTAAAGCTGGCCCCAGTAATCAAAGCGCCTATGGCGTATGATATGGCTAATGTTGAGTTTATTCAGGTACCAGGTTTTCAGGGTTTTTAGTGTTTATTCGGCAGTCTTCTTCATAGGAAACGGAATTTGTAAAGTGAAACACTTTGTAGTTATAGCAGAGACTGAGACAAAAAACGGAGGCAACGAAAGCTGCGTTCGCACGCGTCCGACTGATCCGGCCCGCATGAAGCTGCATTTTGCTCAATCCGGCCCGTGACCTAAAATGAGTTTGACACCCCTGACCTAGGGTTACCCATAGCTCTCTATTTTTCTAAGCTCCATGTACCTATCCAGGAGTCTCTTAAAAGAACCTAACATATCTGCCTCCACCACAGTCACCAGCAGCCCATTCCACACACTCACAACCCCCTGCATAAAAAACTTACCCCTGACATCTCCTCTGTATCTACTTCCAAGCACCTTAAAACGTGCCCTCTTTTGCTAGCCACTTCAGCCCTGGGAAAAAGCCTCTGCCTATCCACATGATCAATGCCTCTCATCATCTTATACATCTCTATCAGGTCACCGCTCATCTTCTGTTGCTCCAAGGACAAAGGACGAGTTCACTCAACCGATTCTCATAAGGCATACTCCCCAATCCAGGCAACATCCTTGTAAATCTCCTCTGCACCTTTTCTATGGTTTCCACATCCTTCCTGTTGTGAGGTGACCGGAATTGAGCACAGTACTCCAAGTGGGGTCTGACCAGGGTCCTTTGTAGTTGCAACATTACCTCTTGGCTCTTAAACTCAATCCCACGATTGATGTAGGCCAATGCACCGTATGCCTTCTTAACCACAGAGTCAACCTGCGCAGCAGCTTTGACTGCCCTATGGACTCGGACCCCAAGATCCCTCTGATCCTCCACACTGCCAAGAGTCTTACCATTAATACCACATCCTGCCATCATATTTGACCTATCAAAATGAATTGCCTCACACTTAGCTGGGCTGAACTCCATCTGCCACTTCTCAGCCCAGTTTTGCATCCCATCAATGTCCCGCTGTAACCTCCGACAGCCCTCCACACTATCCACAACACCCCCAACTTTGTGTCATCAGCAAATTTACTAACCCATCCCTCCACTTCCTCATCAAGGTAATTTATAAAAATCACAAAGAGTAGAGGTCCCAGAACAGATCCCTGAGGCACACCACTGGTCACCGGCCTGCATGCAGAGTATGACCCATCTATAACCATTCTTTGCCTTCTGTGGACAAGCCAGTTCTGGATCCACAAAGCAATGTCCCCTTGGATCCCATGCCTCCTTACTTTCTCAATAAGCCTTTCATGGGGTACCTTATCAAATGCCTTACTGAAATCCATATACACTACATCTACTGCTCTACTTTCATCAATGTGCTTAGTCACATCCTCAAAAAATTCAATCAGGCTCGTAAGGCATGACCTGCCTTTGACAAAGCCATGCTGACTATTCCTAATCATATTATTTTGCTCTTATCTAACTTAATTCTTCTCTCACTCATTCATTTAGAAGCCTACGTATTGCTCGAGTTATGACTGATGCACCTGACAGTTCAGGTGCAAGAGGTTGCTTCCATTTGTGGAGCCTTGGGCACAAACTGCAAATAAATATTAAATTGTTTTTATCATGCACAACAGATAGTTTGTTATTTGGAGCTCAAAACAATCTTGAGAATTTTAATCTGTGGACTGCTACTGTAAAGTAAAATTAATTCAGTAAATAAATAATGTATATATTCAGAAACAAGCCCTGAATGTACTGATGCATGCAAAGGTCTGGGATTACAATTAGATAATGAACCACAGTTGACTAAATTCAGATTCACTAAGATGATGCTGGTGAACCACAGCAACGTTCTGCGGGCTCTGTACAATACTTCTAAATTCACCTCATTTGAATTACTCTCACTGCAATCTGCAGCATGCAATTTCCCTTTAAGCAATGTACTTTTAAATCTACTTAATGATCTACAGATTTCACAACCTTCTGAAAGACTTGGTGGACTAAGCAGGTACGGCACCTGTAAGCAGATGAGGGTTCATCACCATGGCCAGAAGTGAGGTGGGAGCCGTGGTGAAGAGACTCTAAGTCAGGCTGAACCACAGGGGGATGAGGCCCCCTCTACCCAGAATCTTTTTGGCAAATATACAGTCACTGGAGAACAAATCTGAAGACCTGAGGACCAGATGGCTGTATCGGAGGGAAATGAAAAATTATAGTGTTCCATGTATGAGCGAAACATAGCTTTCTCCCAGCACGCCAGATACAATGATCACATCCAAAGTCTTCTTAATCTACAGAATGGACCAAACTGCCGATTTAGAAAAGGCTAAAGGAGAAGGTGTGTGTTTCATTATAAACTCTCTCAGTGGTGTTCCAATGTGGAGCTTTTGTTGAACCCGTGTTCCCCTGACCTTGAACATCCAAAGGTCAAATGCCATCCATTCTCTTCACTTAGGGAGTTCTCCTCCATAATCCTGACTGCAGTTTACATACTACCTGCGGCCGCCTATAATATTCATTTGAGAAATTGCATCTCCAGACAAGAAACAGTCCATCCTGACACATTTCAAATCACAGTCTGGTACTTCAACCAAGCCTGCTTGAAGAAAACCTTGCTCAGTTACCAACAGCATATAACCTGCAGCACCAGGAGTCCCAACACACGAGACCACTGTTATACCAAGATAAGGAATGCATACCGTTCTGTGCCCAAACCACATTTCAGGAAATTTGATCACTTCCCTGTCCTTCTCCAACCTGCAAGCAAGCAGAATCTGAAGAGCAAAGCTACAGAGATTGGGGAAACAAAGAGGTGTTTGCTGGAGGCAAAAGGGTAGATATTGGATTGCCTCGAGTTGGTGCACTGGGCAGTGTTAAAGGACTCATCAGTGGCTCTGAATAAATACAGTATGGTCCCCACAAAATCATTCAGTCTTCCCCAGATCTGAATGAACCACGAGATCAGCAATCTGCTGAAGCTCAGATCAGAGGTATTCAAGTCTGATGATGAAGAAAGTTACACGAGGTCCAGGTACGATCTCTGGAAAGCCATCTCACGGGAGAGGTGGCAATTCCAGACTAAACTTGAATCAACAAAGTATACGCAACAGTTGTGGCAAGGCTTGAATATCACCTCTTATAATGTTAAATCAAATGACATAGGCGACAACTGGGCTTTGCATATAGATGAGCTTATTGCTTTGGATGCCCGCTGTGACTGTCAAAATATGGAAGAACCATCATGAATTCCCATAGCCCCTGATGATCCTGTGATTTCAGTCTTTGAGGCTGAAGTGCAAACAGCCTTCTGGAGGGTGAACCCACGAAAAGCATCCAGCCCAGATGGAGTACCTGGCCATGTACTAAAAACCTGAGCTTATCTACTGACCGGAGTGTTCACTGAGATCTTTAACCACTTGCTTCAGCAGTCTGAGGTACCCACCTGCTTCAAACAGACTTCAATTATACTAGTACCTGAAAAGGTGGTGGTAACCTGGCTCAATGATTATCACCCAGTAGCACTTACATCCACAGTGATGAAGTGTTTTGAGAGGTTGGTGATGAAACATATCAACACCTGCCTGAGAAGTGATGGATCCACTCCGATTTGCCAACCGGAGCAACACATCCATTTCATTGGCTCTTCACTCAACTCTGGAACATTTGGACAGCAAAGATGTATATACAGAGCCAAGTATTCACCCCTATCCCCCTTTAAAATTTCCAAGTTTTATTGTCTTACTTCATTGAATCACAGTAGATTTAATTTGGCTTTTTTGACACTGTTCAACAGAAAAAGACTCAGAGGGTATTGTGCTATAGATTTCTGTTTCTATATAAACTGTAGTGGATATGGACCAGTATATTACGGGTAAAGCCCTGCCCACCATTGAGCACATCTACACGAAGCATTGTCACATGAAAGCAGCATTCATTATCAGGGACCACCACCACCCAGGTCATGTTCCCATGGACCTCCAATTTCCTTCTCCTGAAGTGAATACTCAGCTCCTTGGTCCTGCTCTCATGAAGTAAGAAGTGTGATGGCTTGGTGCTGGATTTTCCTTCAATCTAAATATGTTACGATTTATATCAGCTTAAAATGAAATTCAATTGTTTGCTTAAAACAAATACTAGATGGATATTCAATCCTGGCATTTTAATTTTCAATCTAGGAATGCAGATGTTTTGCTTTTTTAAGGAAACTGCCACCAACACCTTTGTGAGAAATTTATCTTGGATACTATTTCCTTCCTCGATAATGAGATGCCATCCTTCATTTATAATCCTTTCAGTGACATGGTTTACTGTCTGATTTAATATACGCTGCACATTAGACTGGAGACTTAAACAAAATATTATCTTCTGCCAGCAGCCCCATCAATGTTTCCACAGTTTTATAGATTTCTTCATTTTTCTCTCTTTTCTTATTATGCAGTTGTCCGATCTGCTCCTCGTGCGACTGTTATTCTTTTGTTTTTTAATTGCAGGGGTTCCTCAGGACAGAATTTCAAGCTTAAGCACTTCATCAGTTTCTTCCTTCCACTATTAGGCTAGGCAAAAGTTTAGGAGAATTTAAGGTCAGTTCAGCAAAATATTCCATTCCTTTGCTGTACAATGCTCTAAGCGGAGGTATTCATGGATTATTCACCATGTTCAGGTCCATTGACAATTGCTTGTAAAATGAAACAGTCCAAATCTACATGCAGCAAGCCCTAGACAACATTCAGGCATGGCTAGTCAGTGAAACCGAGAGGTGCCCGGTAATGAAGTTCTTGATGAAAGGGATTAATTTATATGGATACTAATGGTCTGCATGGACATGATGTCCCAAAGCCCTGTTCCAGAACTGTATGAGCTATAACTACAGAACTCTTGCTATTCAATAGGAATACCTTCAAGACCTTCATGAATGATATGCAAGATTAAATGGACCGGCTGATTAAATACAGAGGCACATTGCATATCAGAGGTTACTCCACAAACAAGAGAAAATCTGCAGATGCTGGAAATCCGAGCAATACACACAAAATGCTGGTGGAACTCAGCATTTTCTGTGTGTTGCTTGGAATCACTCTCTTATTTTTCAACGTCTTTTTCTACCACATAAAAAGAGCCCAGATTTATACTGTGATGGAATATTGTTTAATTTTCTGGGTGATTGCAACTCAGCTCAAGAACCTTACAGCCACCCAAGTCATCATAGCCTGTTTGATTTACATATCATTCATCTCCTTCCACCCTCTAAACACTCATTCCTTATACCGCTACACTGCTGCTGTATGCCTAGGCTATGCTTAGAGCACTTTCCAAAGCCATGACCTCTACCATTAAGATGGACAAAGGCACTGAAACTATTACCCTCCAGGTCACTCAACATCCAGACTTGGAAATACACTGCAAGATTTTTCCTGTCATTTGATCTAATTTTAAGAAGTAAAAATGCTATTTATTAAGGAAATCGAGGGACAATGTATTAGTGAAGTGAAGCAGTGCCATGATGAAAATGATACAAGAGGCCAAATGAACTATTTCTGCTTCTATTTCATACAATTGTCTACAAGAGAATTGTAGTTATTTTATTAGAAATACGGTGTGGCATAGGAACCTGTGGCTCTTCGAGCCATGCCACCCAGCGACCCCTGACAACTCCCACTTTAATTTAAACCTAACCATGGGACAATTTACAATGGCCAGTACATCTTTGGACTGTGGGAGGGAACCAGAGCACCCAGAGAAAACCCACACATTCCACGGGAGGGATGTACAGACTCCTTACAGAGAATGCTGGGATTGAACTCTGAACTCTGACACCCCGACTGTAGTAGCATCAAGCTAGCTGCTATGCTATTACAGGACTACCTTCAGGGAGGTTCAAGAGGATGGCACACCACCACCTTCTTGTGCAGTTAGAGATGGGCGCTAAGTGTGGGTCTAAGTGCTATTTCCTGTAAATGACCATACAGGAAAGAATAAGAAAGTGAAGTAGAAACAAACTAAGTTATACAGAGGGCATCTCAATTATTTTTCTTTATGAGTGAAGACATAGCTAATCAACAAATCAATAAATTAATCATGATTAAATAGTTTTTGCTATTTGTGTGGTCTTTCATGCTATTCACATTTAACAAAACTAACAACCCTACTAAGCACCCTAAACATACATTAAAAACAAGGGATTTCTTTTAACAGATTAATTTATGGTCCAGAAATTATATGCAAAAATCACGTTTTGAAACACTGGATTTTATTAACACAAAGTGAACCTGACAAGTTAAATCTATTCTAATGAAACTAGGGTGAAACATTTCATTATGTTTGGAATAAGAAATGCAACAGGTTTCACAACATTAATTTAAATTCAACAGGTACTCTGTCATTGTAAGCAACAAGAAACATTTCTGCAAGAGGCCATACTTTAAAAGCATTTAATGTTTAGTGAAAATGAAAACCAATATTTCAATGCAAGCTTTTTGTATTTAATTATTGGAATTAATATTGTTTTTTATATATCATAAGTAAATGTGTAATGGTTCTTCATTTTGTACTATGTAAAACAGTTTTAAAATATTTAAAATTTTTGCTTTTTCCTCCTTGGATTGATGATTGTGAGAATTCTATGTGATTCTGACTCAAGCTGTCACAGTGATATTACAGTTAATGAATCCCTTTGAACTGACAATCAATGGCAACAGATGTTGGAAAAAAGGAAGTTCAAACCACAGAGATGACTAGATCTGGTAAATAAATTTCATTGCAGTCAATAAGCATCTATGTTCACTGCTATATTTGTCATTAAATTTGATAAAACAATTATGCTTGCATTAAACCAACCTTGCCTTTACTGTTCCAGCGAGAACAAAAACATAATGCATTTGCAGCTTATAAAGAGGGAAATACTTTTCCTAGGAACCTTCAAAACTGTTGCTGCTGTACCTGTGGGATTCTCAATTTATCTCCTAAGTATTCAAGATAATTAAAAATTGATCCCTCCCCACTTATGAATCAAATGTGTTCCCCTATATCTGAACATGAACAACAACATGTCATGTCCATTATTAATACAGTTTTGAGGTGTAGCCTTAATATCAATGGCTTCATATTATCACATATGCAAATTTGACTCAGGTTCACAAAGTTTGCATTGCAAAATATGTCACTATATCTGCCAATTACCCTTGTTTTATTTTAAGACATCTCTGGTGCATTCATGATATGGTTTTCTCTGTATTGGGAAAACAACAACAACAGATTGGCTGCTTTGCCATACACTCCTTTTCAATATGCATACTTGATCCCAGATGTCCATCACTTTATTTCTGAAATCTATTCCCTCTCTGACCTCCTTATCTTTGACATGGTGCAGTTTCAACAAAAACCCCAATGTAAATTTAATGAAGAGCTCATTTTCCGGTTAATTGTCTTCTAGTTAAGATGGCGTGATCAAATGTGTGCGACAGCTTCTGGTCATCAAAAAGCTAAGAAATCAGACTGAAAACATCACCAAATATACCTTTTCTGAGGTACATTGTGTTCAACTACTGCTGCAAACAGAGAAGGGATGAGCGATGGAGAGGCTAGTTCATAGGATGAGCTGAGATGGTGTATTGCAGAATCGTTTCAGATGGAGTTCTGGTGCCTGTACAGCTGGCTCAGGAGTGAGGTTAGATTGCCCTAGGCACCAAATGGAGAAGTTGGGGCCCGGGCAGAGAAGTTCTGATGCTTGTTCAACTAGCCTGGTTGCAAGGTTGGATCACTCTGGACAGTGAAAGGAGAAGTTGGGGCCCTGGGCAGAGGAGATTCAGTGCCCATATGACAGGCGCGGGTGCGAGATTGGTTAGCTCGTGGTGCCAAAAGGAGGTCAGGACCAGGGCAGAGGAGATTCAGTGCTTGTACAACTGGACTGGTTATGAGGCTGGAATGCTCTTAGCGCTGGGTTGATTGGAAGAACATGAGAGCAGCATCGGCCTGGGTGATGTAATCTAGGCCTAGAGACTGAAAAGACAGGGTGTTGATCAGGACGAGAGCCAATTTCACTTGTTCTCCGGCATAATCATCTCCATGGTGATGTGGCTATGAAGACTACCCCAGCTGCTGTGCTCTGTGCCCACCAATATGATGAAATGTCAAGCAAGGTGAACAGGTTCAGCTGTCCGCATTCCAGGCCAGTAACGACAGCACTTCCCGCTGGCTGCGCAAGGCCAACCAGTGATCCTTGCCACGAGGGTGTCACTGCGTTTAGGCGACTGATGACCTCGCGTGTATTCGAGTTCAACAGTGGCCGTGACAGGGAATGAGGAGAGGTGCAGCTGACTCATATTGTTTCCTCACAGCCTGGTGGTTGGGGACCACTGAAGTACACTGTGTAGTGCGGGGGAGCTACACGCTTGCGCACTGGGCAGAAAGAACGGAACTAAAACCCCGCAACCCGGAAACAATCTCTCAACAGTATTTGTGTATTTATTTTTCTTTTTTTTCCCGGGATCTACAGGGAAAGTCTCAAAGATCGACCAGTCGATCGCGATCGATGGGTTGGCAACCACTAATGTATACCTTCTTTGAGAATAAATGAATCTTGAATCTTCCTCTAAATAGGCACATTGTACTCAAGTTTTTAAATTATGAGAATTTTATGCCTTTGTGTCTCAAATTGCCTATTCCCAGTTGTTTCCTCCATTTTCAGCTGGTGTTCACACACTGACACTTCTCCTGGCTTTCCTTTAATTACTCATTATGCCCCACCACACTTTCATCTGGCTCTATTCCTCCAATTGCCATTCTGTAGATTTGCTCTCAGCTATTGCTTGTATTCAGCATTTTCTGCCCCTATTTCAGATTTCCAGTATTTTGGTTTTGATTGTACATTTTTAAAAATGCAGTTGCCAAATGTTTTCAAGTAATTTTTAAAAATGGAGGCAAAACTCTTTGAAAGCAAAGAGAATGATCCCTATGCATACTGTTAAAAGTCTCAATATCACCCATACTGAACTGGATCTTGCTGTGACCTGGCATCTTGCAAAGCATCCCACTAAGTTTGACCTTTTCTCCTGCTGTCTTCTGTCAGAACATTTTTCCGGTGTAATGAAATATAAGGACAATGGGGCAGCCTAGTTCATACCATCAGCTTCATCAAGAAACATAGAAAAATAGATGGGAACAACTTAGAAAACAATGTTACTCAGAGTACTGACAGGAAGATTGGATTGAGAGAAAGAGAGAAAAAAATGACAGGAAACAAACCATAAATGCAAAAAATATTACTATTTTAAATTTCCATTGCTGCATAGGCAATGAGACTAAGACCATTAAATAGTACTCTTTGTGGGCCAGAGAGGTTAAATATCTTTTTATTATCAATTATCACAGCATTTATAAGATACTTGCTCTCTCTATTACCAGGCTTAACTTTCTGCCGTGAATTTAATGGACAATTAGTGTACAAATCCAGCCAGTCCTTAAATTAATGGCAAGGTTAAGAACTTTATTCTATTCGTGTGAAGCAAATGATAGAATGGAAAATATAATTCCAATTTGGACTATTTGATCAGAAGACCATGGATATTACAACCTCCCAGGATTTCCTATCCAATTACAGGCTTAAAGCAACAGCAAACAGGACAGTCTGGATCAATAATTAATTTTGGATGATCTGACAAAATTTATCTGCCCTGTTAGGCAAATAAAACTTCCAAGGCAGTAGTTTCCCATCTGAATTATACTCGCCTCCCTGGGATTGAAGCAGTCCCTCTGGTAACATGTCAGAATACTTAAGAAGCAATATCAGCACCATCATCTCCAGAGGAAGTGGCAAACTTGATGACTCATCTCATTGATTTAAGGGGGGGGGGGGGGGTTCACAATTCTCTCCAAAGTCACTGTCAAGTATGTCATGTCTGCTTGGACCTGGTGATTTACCTTCATTGTGTCCATCTGCGACTAATTCTACTCGGCCTCTTTCATTTCACGGAGATCAGAAATGGGCTTTGGCTGCACACAAAAGTACACATTTCCACAGAAATATGCCTGCTGTGGTACAGCACAGATATGTTGAGCTGAGGGACCAGATGTAAATCAGCTGCTGGCCTTGACAGGAAAAGACAAGTGCAGATAATTTAATCTTGATACTTTTAATTAATTTATAGAATTCAAACTGATAATTAGAAATCATTTACTTTCTGAGTTTCCCAATACAGGAACAAAGAAAGGCATGTTAACTGAGTTTACTGTTTCTTTTCAATTATTTAATTACTTTTGAATAATTAGACTGTCAGGTGGCCAACAGGATAGTCCAGGGAATGAGAGACGTGGAGAGTGAATCCTTGGGCCATAAAAGCTTCAGCCAGTGGAAATGCATTGTCAATGCAATCTGGTCCTAATAAATCACCGTGTAGCAAACTATGTAAGTGTACACTGATTAAATGGCAAACAAGAGAATATTGGCAGATGCTGGAAATCCAAGCAACAAACACAAAATGCAGACCAGGCAGCATCTATGGGAAAGAGTACAGTCAACGTTTCGGGCCAAGATCCTTCAGCAGGACTGGAGAGAAAAAGTGAGGGAGGGGAGGGAGAAACACAAGGTGATAGGTGAAATCGGGAGGGGGAGGGGTGAAGTAAAGAACTGGGAGGTTGATTGGGGGAAGAGATAAAGGGTTGGAGAAGGGGGAGTCCGACTGGAGGAGACAGAAGGCCATGGATGAAAGAAAAGGAGGGAGGAGCACCAGAGGGAGGCGATAGGCAGACAGGGAGATAAGCTGAGAAAGGGAAAAGGGGAAGGGGAATGGAGAAGGGGGGAGGGCATTACTGGAAGTTCGAGAAATTGATGTTCATGCCATCAGTTTGGAGGCTACCTAGATGGAATATAACAGTCGCCCCAAACAGTCCTTCCAGGTGAGGCGACACTTCACCTGTGAGTCTGTTGGGGTCATATACTGTATCCGGTGCTCCCAGTGTGGCCTCCTGTATATCGGTGAGACCTGATGTAGACCGCTTCGTCAAGCACCTATGCTCTGTTGCCAGAAAAAGCAGGATCTCTCAGTGGCCACCCATTTTAATTCCACTTCCTATTCCCATTCCGACACGTCAGTCCATGATTTCCTCTACTGTCGCGTCAAGGCCACACTAAGGTTGGAGGAACAACACCTTATATTCTGTCTGGGTAGCCTCCAATCTGATGGCATGAACATCAATATCTCAAACTTCCATTAATGCTCCACAACTTCATCATTCCTCATCCCTTTTCCCTCTCTCATCTCGTCTTCTTGCCAGCCTATCACCTCACTCTGGAACTCCTCCCCACTGTTCTTTCTTTCATGGCCTTCTGTCCTCTCCTATTAGAGTCGCTCTTTTCCAGTCCTGTATCTCTTTCACCAATCAACTTCCCAGCTCTTTCCTTCACCCCTCCCCCTCCCAATATTACCTTGTGGTTTCTCCTTCCCTTTCCCCACCTTTTAACTCTACTCCTTATCTTTTTCTCACCGGTCCTGCTGAAGGGTCTCTGTCTGAAACTTACATTCTACTCTTTTCCGTTGGTGCTGCCTGGCCTGCCGAATTTCTCCAGCATTTTGTGTGAGTTGATTTAAATGGCAAGTGAGCTTACAGAGACATCGCTTGTAACATTCTTATTCTTCTTTCTTCCTGTGTTAGCAAGATCAGTAAATAAGTGATTCCCAATTGGAGAACCGCTAGTTAACAAAGAGTTTCTTTGTATGGAATTAAACTCAAAGTACAGAAGAATCTATAGTCACTGACTTCCATTTTGCTGAAGTTCAATAAGCTTAATGCTTGAAACCTAATTTTCTCTTCAAAGAGAAAAGAAGATCAAACTGACAGTCTTCAATAACTGTTCAAAATGTTCTCATAAAACTTAAACAAATACATAAATAAACTTGGAGAATTGGCACATAAATGCAATGTGAATGCAAACATAGATAAGTGTGAAGTATTTTATTGTGATAAGGAAAACAAGATTACTTTTTTTAAATTAATGGAACAGTGGAGCAAAACACTTTGGAGGCATTAATGCATAAACTACTGAAAGCTGTGCTGCAGTTTTATAATGACCACAACAGAAGTAAACTGAAGGATATTTCTGGAGGAACAGAATGGAGGAGGATATCTGACCCATCTGCAAGAGAAACCATCTAGTTCCACCCCCCAGAACCACTTTCCAGAGCCTCGCAATTTTTTCTCCACCATATATTTATCCAATTTCATTTTAAAGGCTTCACATTCTCAGGCAACGAGTTCCAAATTCCAACCACACACTGTGGTAATCCTATTTTTCACATGTCATTTACAGGCCATGTGTTCAGCCCACTGCTGACACAACACTGGTTGGCCTTATCAAAAATGATGATGAGACGGCATGGTGTGAGCACAACTTGACTCTCAACACGGATGTCTGTGGTCTTTAGGTAGGTGCAGGCTCACTGCGCAAGCATGGCTCCTCCGTGGGTAGAGTTAGGGGCACAAAGTTTCTGGGGGTTGTTGGGGTTAATTCGAGACTGCCATTACAGGTCAGGAGTGGCTCACGTAACACACATAATGTTAGGAGGCCGGAATGCGAGGGAGGGGGGAGCGAAACTGGGGACCCCGCTACATCGAAACTACTAGTGTCACGCGATTCAGTAAACAAAAGAAACAGGTAACTCGTGAGCATATGGCTGCGGGCCAATAAGATGGACACAAGTGCCCGATATTACCTAATATGTAACGGGGGGTTGTGCTGGGGGGAAAAGGGGTATAAATAAGAGCAGATTGTAAGGGGAAGCCAGAACGCCTTCTCCAGCGACTCCGTGGATTCGCTGTGCCAGTTACGAATTCTGCAATAAAGCCACGTTTTGTAATATTCCGGTGTAAGTTGTCTCTCTTCCTAAACGAACACAGGGCAGAATTTCAAGCCCAACAGGGTCCACATAACAGACCTGGCCTCTCAACAACACCTCTTTGGTCAACAAATCTCAGCAATGTCTCTATTTCCTGAGGAGAAATGAGGCTGTTGAGGGTCCCCCAGAATTTTAACTAGTTTTTACAGTTGCACCTTTGAGAGTGTCCTAACCAGCTGCATCACCGCATGGTGTGGGAATCGCAAGGGATCTAACTTCAAGTCCCTAACAAAGATTGTGAGGGCTGCTGATAAGATCATTGGGATCCTGTTTCCATTTATTAGAGATATTTATCAGCAGCACTGCACATGCGGGCCCTCAGCATTGTTAGTGACCCCTCCCATCCATCCAACAATCTCTTTGACCCCCTACCATCAGGCAGGAGGTACCATATTATTTGGACAAGAACCGTTAGGTTGGAAAACAGCTTCTGCACAGACTACTGAACTCCCTGCCACCACATCATCACACAGTCTAATCATTCAAGAAGTACCAATAATGTTTATACTGTTTATTTCTTAACTTGCATGGTACATATACCTTATTATTTGTTAACTTATTTGTGGTAATATTATTTTATGTGTTGTGTATGTGAGTTATATGCACTGTGTTGTGTACGTGATCCAGAATAACATTGTTTTATTTGGTACACATGATAACATGGGTCTGACGAGTGTCTTTCCCTTTCAGAGTAGTAACAACGTGAGGCACAGCCTCAAGAAGGCAATATCCGTTATCAAAGATCTCTTTCATCCTGGCCATACCATCTTTCTTCAGCTACCACAGGGCAGGAAATCCCACAACACCGTTCAAGAACAGCTACTTCTCTTCATCCGCTTTGTTCTTGAGCCCACTTGCACAACTCAAATTACTGCCTCAGGGTAGCAACACTAAGACTACATTGCACAGCAATGTAAGTTTTGTTCTAACTGTGCTCTTTCTTTTAAAAAAATTGTGCCTAATTTATGATGAATGTAGTTTTTCTTGTGAATGTTGTGCATACACTGCTATGTGTCTGTGACATTGCTACAAGTAAGTTTCTCATTACACCTGTGTATACATGTACTTGTCTGTACTGTTACGAATGTGCCACAACTCTGAGGGGCCGAAGGGTACAAAGTAGCCCCCTCCTTTTCAAGAATCGCAAGATCGCTATTAATTCGGGTCTGGGACCCAGGAAATGAGAGAGAGACGTCCAGAATACACAGATTTTGGAATGTGTCCTGGCCTCAGCAAGACGGAACCATTGATAACGGCTATTGTCTCTTGGAGACGGAATTGATTATTGAATACTGTACTATTCATTGAAGCCCTCAGGGGGTGACCAGAGTGTGCTGGTTGAGGGATTGCATCATCCCAACCTGACTGACATCTGAGACCCCGTGAGTAAGGATAAAAGAGGGTCTGGGGAACAACCCCTTTAGACGCACCAGGAGAAACGCTAGAAATCCTGTGACAGCGTTTAATAGCGACAGCCGGTGGGGGGCTCGCGTGCATCCTTTCCCTTTGCCTGGGATTAGGGCCTTACCACGGAAGAACGGCTTAGCTAAAGAAGAGGCCACGCCAACGAAATTCCGAAGGATCGAAATCATAAAAAGGAAAGCCGGCAAGTTTTCTAAAAATCTCTCTTGACTCCAACCAAAGGCTGCAGCCTGAATGAACTGAGTGACTTTTATATTTCCATCGGACAATACATTATCCCCTAGACAACGATAGCGCTTAATTCTTATTGATTATTATTATACCCGCACTTCTAGATTTAGTATTGACGACGTATATTATCTGTATGTTTGCATTGATATTATTTTTGTGTATTTTTACTAATAAATACTATTAAAAATAGTACCATCAGACTTCAACGGACCTCTCTATCTTTGCTGGTAAGTGACCCAGTTACGGGAGTCGTAACAGTACGATAACCTGAACATTGACTTTGCCTAAGATGATGCCCAAAGAATGTTTAATATAGATCTTTCCCATAAGATGCAAATGAAATGGGGATCAATCAGAAGTAGAACCCACTACTCACACAACTGATCCTTCTACAGAAAAGTCATTCAAATTCAAGATTAAATGGGTGAAATAAATGGATACATTAATGGCAATCACTTTTAACAGGTTAAACAGGATGATACTGCTCAAGAGAGACAAAAGACCATACCCAATACATAATAAATATTCCATTTCAACAATTGTAGAGATCAAGGCATGGCATCGTAATGCAATGGCCTTTAAGAAATGGATACTTTAGCTCCTGCAGTTCATAACATGAAACAAACGGTCTAATCCAGAAGATTTGAGATTTTGAGTGTACTTTCTCAGTGATGTTGATTCCTTACTGGAGACATTAAAAATGTGACATAAATATGAATGAAAATTCTACAAAACCTCATTACTTTTAACACTAAATCCATGTTAAATATGAGTGGAAAATTGTTATGGAAATTACAGAGAGGATAGTAAAGGTATAGATCATTTTCAACGTGTCAGAAAGTGGACCTTGGTGGAACTTGATTAAAAACTAATTCACTAATATCAAAAATCTATGTATCATTTATGTACTAGAATAGCTGATTTGATATTAGATGGTTTTAGGGGAAAATTAAAGTAAAAAACAGGTTTTTTTTAGAATTTACTTGGATATGATGGAAGAATTTTATTCATAAAGCCAGTTCCTGACAAATTATAGAGACACAAAACACTACAGATGCCTGAGGTAAAAACAAGCTCATATAGAAACTCAGTTGTTCAGGAAGCATCTGTGGAGGCAGAGGAATATTTGATGATTTGGGTTTAGAAACTACATCCCTCTTAGATTGTGCCTGACCATCAGAGTTTTTCCAGCTGTTTATTCTTTTACTCCGTGCAAATTAGATTGGTGGTGGTGTTGATGTGTGACCTCATGCATTCATTGTGATGCTGATACTAATGTGCTTAAAAACTAGAACTGACAAGAGTGATGTCTGATCAACCTATCAACTTATGCAGAGACTTTCTGTTCTTGAATGAGAAGGCTCTGGATTGCTACTAGTAAGACCATAAGACACAGGAGCAGAATTAGGCCATTTGGCCAAATTGAGCCAGCTCCGCCACTCTGTCATAGCTGATTTATCATACCTCTCAATCCCTTTCTCCTGGCTTCTCCCCATAACCTTTGATGCCCTGATTAGCCAAGAGTCTATCAACCTCCACTTTAAATATACTCAATGACTTGGCCTGCACAGCTGTCTGTGGCAATAAATTCCAGATTCACCATCCTTTGGCTGAAAAAAAACTTCCTCATCTCTGTATAAGTAGATGTCCCTCTATTCTGAGGCTGTGCCCTCTGGTCCTACACTTACCCACTACAGGAAACATCCTCTCCATATCTACTCTATCTAGGCCTTTCAATATTCAAAAGAGGTTTTAATGTGATCTCTCCTCATTTTTCTAAATTCCAGGGAGTTCAGACAGGTCCACAGCCAAGCACTCCTTGTATGTCAACCCTTTATATCTTGGGATCATTCTCATGAACCTTCCCGTACCCTCTCCAATGCCAGCACATCTTTTCTTAGATAAGGGGCCCAAAACTGTTCACAATGTTCTAGTCCTGACGAAGGGTCTCGGCCCGAAACGTCGACAGCGCTTCTCCCTATAGATGCTGCCCGGCCTGCTGTGTTCTACCAGCATTTTGTGTGTGTTGTTGTTTGAATTTCCAGCATCTGCAGATTTCCTCGTGTTTGCTCACAATGCTCCATGTGCGGCATGACATCCTTGCTTTTGTAATCTAGTCTTCTCAAAATGAATGTTAACATTTATTTGCCTTCCTTACCAGCAACTCAACCAGCCAGTTAACCTTTAGGGAATCCTACACGAGGACTCCCAAGCCCCTTTGCATCTCTGATTTTTTTAATTATCTCTCCATTTAGAAAATAGTCCACGCCTAATTCTTCCCACCAAAGCGCATGACCATACATAATAGTCCATCTGTCACTCCTTTGACCATTCTCCCAATCTGTCTGTCATTTTGTAGACTCCTCGCACCCTCAACACTACTTGCTCCTCCACATAACCACATATCATCCGCAAACTCGTCCACAAAGTCAACAATTCCTTAATCCAAATTATTGACATATAACATGAAAAGCAGACCCAGCACTGACCCCTGTGGAACACTGCTAGTCACCTACAGCCAAACAAAAAAAGCCTCCTGCCTGCTGCCAGTCAGCCAATCTTTTATCCTTATTGGTATCATTCCTGTAATGCCATAGTCTCTTATCTTGTTAAGCAACATGATGTGCAGCACCTTGTCAAAGGCCTTCTCAAAATCCAAATAAACAACCTTCAATGACTCTCCATTGTCTATACTGCCTGTTACTTTCTCGAATAATTCCAAAAGATCTGTCAGGCAAGATTTCCCCTTTTGGCTGACTTTGGCCAATTTGGTCATGTGTCTTCAAGTACCCCAAGACATCATCCCTGAAAATAGACAATAGACAATAGGTGCAGAAGTAGACCATTCGGCCCTTCGAGCCTGCACCGCCATTCTGAGATCATGGCTGATCATCTACTATCAATACCCGGTTCCTGCCTTGTCCCCATACCCCTTTATTCCCCTATCCATAAGATACCTATCTAGCTTCTTCTTGAAAGCATCCAGAGAATTTTGCTAGCATTCTGCTAGTGTCTTCCACAGTGAAAACTGATGCAAAATACTAATTAAGTTTGTCCACCATTTTTTGTCCCATATTACTACCTCCTCAGCATCATTTTCCAGCGGTCCGATATTCACTCGTCTCTCCTTTACTTTTTATATTGTATATCTTCTTTCATATCATTGTCTGGTTTACCTTCCTACTTCATCTTTTCTCTCTTTATAGTTTTTTAAAAAATTTTTAAGGGCTTCCCAATCCTCTGCCTCCACTAATTTTTGCAATATTATATGCCCTCTCTTTCACATTTACCGTAGATTTCGCACTACAGAGCGCACCTGATTAAAAGCCGCTGGCTCTAATTTTAGAAAGAAAATCAATTTTGTACTTGTACAAGCCGCACCAGATTTTCGGCCTCAGGTGTCCCATGTTGTAATATGAGATATTTACACAGAAAGATATTACACGTGAGGATTTTTTAACTTTTAATTAAATCCGTATGGTAACATAAACAAATACATATTGCAAATGCTTTTTTTCGAACCGTGCCTGTAACGCGGCTACTTTTAAATATACATACGTATCGGTAACACACAAATTACGTTGCGTATACTTTTTTACTGAACAACATTCCAATATCTCCTAACGACTGGTAAAAAATATATATACTGCAGCCTACCAGGAAAAGTTATTGATCGCCTTTAACTTAAAAGCAGCATTCGCTCAGATCTAATGCCGCTCGCCCCCACCTTCCCGTTTATCGCAAACCGGTATTTCCCACAAGACGCGGCGAAACCGGGTGTGACGTCATAGCATCCCGGGATGTAGTACAGAAAACAAATATAGTTAAAACACTTCTAACTTTAACTAGAAATTACTAACAAATGAATTACTAAGCGAAAATATTATAAACTAAATAACTGCCATAAAGGCAGCACAATGCTTTTCTTCGAGTGTTTTCCATGTTGATGAGGGTGAGTACAAATGACTGATTTACAATAATTTAATTGTGAAAGTGCACTTGATTTATCGTACAATTTCATTGGACCTCTGTGAACTACTCATCAATTTTATTGGTCTACTGTTACGAGGCAAAATGTTTTTGGCGGCATGAAAAAAAATCATGCATTAGCCGCACCGTAGTAAAGGCCGCAGTGTTCAAAGCTGTTCAAAATGTGGGAAAAAAGTAGCGGCTTATAATCCGACATCTACGGTATGCTGTTTTTGACTTTTTTTCAGTCACTTTTGCCTCATCTGCCATTTAGGATACTTCTTCATCTTTTGAATGTATTTTTCAAAAACCTTCCAAATTGCTCCCAGAAGTTCCAGCCATTGCTATTCTGTGAGTGTCCACATTCAATCAACAGTGGCCAGCTTCTCCTTCATGCCTCTGTAATCCTCTTTATTCCACTGTGATACTGATACATCTGATTTTATCTTCTCCTTCTCAAACTGCAGGGTGAATTCTATCACATTATGATTACTGCCTTCTAAGTGTTCCTTTACATTAAGCTCCCTAATCAAATTCACGTCATTATATTCCACCTAATCCAGAATTGCCATTTTCCCTAGCGGGGCTCAACCACAAACTGCTCTAAAAAGACATCTTGTCGGCATTCTACAAACTCCCTCTCTTGGGATCTAGCACCAACCTGATTTTCACAATCTTCATGCATATTGAAATCCCCCATGATTATTGCAACATTATTACATATAGTTTCTATTTCCCACTTTAATCTGTAGTCCGCATCCTGGCTACTGTTCGGAGGCTTGTATATAACTCCCTTCCCTCTCTGGAGAGTCACCCAGGCATCTGCCTCCTGCAACTTAAAGGTGACTAACTCCCTTTAGCTCCTATCTATCACCTCTTCGTTCTCCCATATGAGGCAGAAGTCCCAAAAAGCATCCAGCTGCAGCTCCAGTTCCTTAACGTAGCTTCAAAGGAGCTGCAACTCGGTAGATGTAGTTATCAGGGCGACTGAAGGTCTCCCAAAATTCCCACATCTCACACAAAGAACATACCAGTAACTCTGGACCTATTCTCAGCTCACTAACTGTGTACTATCAGGGGAGGAAAAAAACTATTAAAGTCCATTTGTAGAAGACATTTGCCACTAGACTTGCTGAACCCTTCAGCAGATTTGCATTAGGTGTCCTACTACAAGTATTGCCTTTCCTGAATAGGTGATTAACAGTCTCTCTTCTGACCACACAATGATAAACATTTTAAATCTGTTCATCTGGTCAGAGCTGATATGCTACTGGAAAAGAACAGGTTTTGTTCTCGACCATTTTTGAAAATAGATACATATTGCTAAATATGTTTTTTTTAAATAAACTGGTTTCCCTCCATTGCTATAGGAGTTTCATTTGGGAAACTCAATGCTACTAAGTTCTGGCTATTCATCATCTGGTTAATTTCTTTACATGAATATGAATGTGTGGCCTTGCAGTGAAGAAGGACTCAAAAGAAAAGACCCTTTTTCAGAACCTGAAAGAGAGCATAAAGATGGGAAACATCTGAAACGAAAACGTGATTGGGAGAGGTGATGTTTGATGAGAGAAGTGCTTGAGCAGACTAACTGACCTTTTACTGTGCTGTCATTTAATCAATTAGGACTTCATTCCTTGGTACGTAGAAGAGTAGGAGGAGATTTGATAGAGATTAGGTGGGACTACAACCAGAGGCCATGGGTTAAGCGTGAACAGCGAAAATTTTAAGGGGAACACGAGGGGAAACTTCTTCACTCAGAGGGTCATAAGAGTGTGGAACAAGCTACCAGCAGAAGTGGTGCATGCAAGCTCGATTTCAATGTTTAAAAGATGTTTGGATAGGTACATGGATGGAAGGGCTATGATCCCAGTGCAGGTTGATAGAAGCAGGAAATTTAAATAGTTCAGCATGGACTAGATGGGCTGAAGGGCTATCTATGCTGTACATTCTTATGATGTCAACCGTTTAGCATGCAATACTATCAGAAC
Organism: Hemitrygon akajei; assembly: GCF_048418815.1. Classification (NCBI taxonomy): domain Eukaryota; kingdom Metazoa; phylum Chordata; class Chondrichthyes; order Myliobatiformes; family Dasyatidae; genus Hemitrygon; species Hemitrygon akajei. Next base: position 33,578,630 of record NC_133145.1, read on the forward strand.
AGAGTATGGAAATCCCAGTCAATATGTGGAAAGTTAAAATCACCTGCTATAACAACCTTACGTTTCTTGCAACAATCTGTAATTTCTCTGCAAATCTGTTCCTTGAAATCCCTCGGACTGTTGGGTGGTCTGTAACAGCCCCATTAACATGGCCATACCTTTCTTGTTTATCTATTCTACCCAAAACACCTCACCAGACGAATTCTCCAATCTGTCCTGAACCGGATTGAGCACCACCCTGACATTTTTTCTGACTAATAACGCCACCCCTCCTCCTTTAATCCCTCCCACTCTGTCGCTTCTAAAACAACTGAAATCTGGAATATTGAGTTTTCAGTCCTGCCCCTCCTGCAACCAAGTCTCACCAATGGCTATATTAATCACCAATGGAACATTAATCACACCATGCTCAACTTTTTGGTTCCTAGCTTTGTCTGAGGTCTTAACAATATCTGTCTCCACAATTTCTTCACTAACTGTTCGAGCACTGTGGTTCCCATAGTCTTTTTGTTGATAAAGAGCATCCTGATGTGTGCATCTTTGCTGTCCAGATGTTACAGGGTTGTGTGAAGAGCCAATTAGATGGCATCTCCTGTGCACTAATAGATAGCCAGCAGCATAATTCTAAAATAATTATTTTATTTTAGACCTTTCTTTTCTACACAGTGTTTCTGGTTACACATGTCATCATTTAGAATGTTCCACATTCAAGAATTTTATATCAAAGATAGCTTACAAACTTAAGGATTGTGAAAACACAGATTTTAAAACAGCTTACCAGAGTAGGACAAAATCAAACTCAAACTATATAAAAAGGAATGTTCAGATTTCTGAAATACTCAAAGCTTCAATAAAATGACATAAAATATACCAAGGAGACTAATAACATTTTGCTTCATGACTTGCATTAGGGTTGATATTGCCAAGTGCGCATTCTGCATTTGCTGGACCACACAAGTGACAGAGTAAACAACTGCCTTTGACAGGATCATAGGCACAGTATGGAAGGGCTGTTCAATATAACAACAACACCCCAGCTAAATTGCTTTAATGCTATGAAAATGATATCTGTCCAACATCATGGACAATTCTCCAGACAGTTAAAAGATAAGATAAACAGCCAATTACTGCCCAAACTGCCTGTGTCCAATTTTTAGCAAAGTGACAGAACAGTTATCACCAAGGTGATCAAACAGAACACAGTCACCATTATTAGTTCTCATCAATGCACATTTGAAGTTCCTCCTGCAATCCTGACATCAAACCTATCAGAACAGTACTGCGGTTAAGTTATATAAGAGTCAAATGCCTTGGAGATCAACATATATACAAATGCATGAGGAGTGGGAGTCAGCCACTCTGACCTCTAGTCTACTCCGACATTTAATAAGATCTAGCTGCTCTGAATGTAAACTCACCTTCACATTGTTGTTTACCCTGATAACATTTTACCCATGCCACGATTTCTTCATCTTTTCCAGTCAATTCCATGTTTCCTTCCTCTGTCATATTTTAAGCAATTGGATTCAATTATTATACCTTTTATTTGGAATTATAAAGTCATTAGAATTACTAAAAAACACTTGTCAAAGCCCAAGGAAGCAGGAGGTTTTACCCTACTGGATGTTAAAATATATTACTGAGCTGCCCACCTATCCATTCTTGCAAGGTGGAAAAAAGGCCCACCCTCTACCTCAGACTCGTGCCCAGCATGGTTACTCATAGAGGAGGTGCTTTGTAACAAGACTTCCTTACCAGCTCTCCTTAATAGCCCCACTGCAGTTAATAAGTCACATTTTAGTAACAGCTTTGTGGTTGGCAGCACTATAAGAATTTGGAAGCAGATTCAACTACACATTAAGATCCCAAAAACTTATATTGACACCCCGATTTGTGACAATCATTCCTTTTTGCCTGGCCTGAATGATTCTGTTTTTTTGTCCTGGAAACAGAGTGGTAGCTGTAGTGTAGGTGACCTATATATTCATGGAAACTTTGCCTCATTTGCGCAGTTACAAGCAGTTCACAATATCCCTGCATCTAGTTTTTTTTACATATTTACAAATTCGAGATTATGTTTGGAAATATATACCTAATTTCGAAGTTTTAGACAAACATGAGTCCCTGGAGGCAATAAATAAAGTTAATCGGGTTACTCATAGTGCCGTATCCTATTTTTATCAGATCCTACATAATGGAGCTCGGGTGAATACTGCAGGTCTTAAGCAGGCATGGGTGGATGAATTGTGTATAGAACTGACAAGAGGAGGTCTGAGATGAGTGTTCAAAGAGTATACATGATTGTTCGATCAACATCAGACACAGACTTATACAATTTAAAACAATACATAGACTCCATTATTCCAAAGGAAAGTTGCACAGCTTCTACCCTGATGCTTCACCAGTTTGTAATAGATGTAAATCTGAGAGCAGTAACTTGTCACATTCATTCTGGTCATGTTCTAAGCTTTATGCATACTGGAAAAGTATTTTTCACTGTTTCTCTGAGGCTTTTGGGAAGCAGTGGGAACCAGACCCGCTCATAGCCATCCTTGGAGCAACAAGCTCCTTGTCTTCAGCCAATAAGTATGAAAAGGGGTAAGGCTGTATTGTTTGGAATGGTGATTGCTAAGAAGTTAATCCTGCAAATGTGGAAAAAGGACTCTGTGCCTACGTATGATCTGTGGCTGAGAGAACTGGCAAATACTTTACATTTGGAGAGACTGAGACTATGTAATGAGGACAGAGAGGACATCTTTGAAAGGATATGGGGCCCTGTATTGGACTTTCTTACGGGGTGAGGACTGAGGTTTTTTTGGTGCGGTGCACATCTGCTGTGTACATTTACTTTTGCCTTTATATTATTCTCCCTTTTGCTGCTCAATATTTAATTTGATTTTGTTATGATCGTGGTTTTTGTGAATGTGCTTTTTTTTGTTGTTTGTTTGTAGAGGAAAAAATAAAAAATATTTAAAAAAACATTTTACCCATTTGCTCATCAAGCTGTGCAGCAGGAAGAGCAATCAACAATAAGCATATAGTGACAGAGTATAGGCCTTAACTCTTCAATCTGCATCATTTTTATTCAAAATTCAGTTACACATTCTCTGGAGGTGCATTATTTATAGGAGAGACTTTGAAGTGCTGTATATGTTGAGCATGCAAAAGTATATTCAAGTGTAAGTCTCTGTGGTATCACTCTCGTGCTATTTAATATAGTAAGATTCCCAAATTCAGCTCTGTAACCCGAATCCTTTCCCCAGTCCTTTGGGAAAGAACAATGCACAGACCCAGTACTGCAGGTCACTGTCCATTTTATAATCCACTGTGCCTCATGAATAAGTGTAAAACAGTATATTACAAATTGACGGTGGTTAGCAGAGTGGCCATCTATTCCTACTGATAGCAGCTTACTTCCCACCATTGGGATGAGAGCTGTTCTTAATTAATGTTTGAGTAGAGAAAACTGACCTGAAATGATTAAAGACATTGTTATAACTAATGTTGCAATGTAACTTCAAGAGCTCCAGATAACATTATTTTACTAGCATTCCCCTTCAGTATTGTCAGCTTACTTTATATATCAGCAATATAGTTAATGAAGGAAGTAAACTGTTCCAAAAGACGTTGTATGGTATTCCAAGAAACTTCACTTATGTTAAGTGCTCTTTGTTTACTTATGGTTATGTGCAACTACAATTTTAAAAAGCTATGTTTATACTGAGTCCTTTGAAGCATTATTGGCAGTTTACTTTATTCAAAATAATAACGCTTATGATTCACAGGTCTCCACACAACTGGTTTCACAAAAATATTTTCCTTGTTCAAGGCTACAGAGGCACCTGCCTTTTTTAAACTGTCCTTCTCCATTCTTCCAACAATATCTGATGGAATCATTAAACAAGCCAAGCAGGGAGTACATGGCAGTCAATCCACCTTTCATCTGTTTGGTAATGTCTCAGCCACAGCTGGAAATATCCATCCATTAAGTACAAGTAATGCACGGTACTTGTGCAGACATCACATGGTTGGCTTGATCTATACCACAGGCTGCTCCTAATCCTTCAACTATTCAACATAGTTATTGGCTGAGCATCAGGAACAGGAAATTCTAAAGGTCTATCTATCTATTTTAAAGTCTACTGCTAAGCTATGAACTTTAGACACATAGTGGAAGAATCTGACAGCCGGCATTAATGTGCAATAAATAAGGGAGTGGAGGAATAAATCTCTACCCAATTATCATCAGCATATATCCTGCACCATCAGAGGTCCCAACACACTAGACCACTGCCATACTACAGAAAGGAAGACCCAGATGGCTGTCCTTCACCTACCTGCCTACAGGCTGAGGCTAAAGAGCAAGGCTCCAGAGATAAGGACAACAAAAAGGTGTTTGTGGGAGGCAATGGAATGGCTATAGGACTGTGTTGAAGGACTCATCAGTGAAAGAATACACCACGACTGTCACGAACAGTCATAGATGGGTGTGTTCCTACAAAATAATTCAGATTCTCTCCAAACCAGAGGCTCTGGATGAACCATAAGATCTACTGAGGGTCAGATCAGAGACATTCAGGTCTGGTGACCAAGTTAGGTATAAGAAGTGCAGGTACGATCTCCAGAAAGTTATCTCACTGGCAAAGTAGTAATTCCGGACTAAAGCTGAATCAATGAAGGACGCTTGACAGCTGTGGCAGGGCTTGAATGCTATGACCTCTTAGAAAGTGAAATCAAATGACATCGATGACAACAGGTTTTCACTCCCCGATGAGCTCAATGCCCTCTATGCTCACTTTGATTGTAAAAACATGGAGGAACCTTCAGAAGCTCCCACAGCCCTCAATGACCCTGTGATTTCAGTCTCTGGTGACATGACAGTATCCCTCAGGAGTGAACACTCGGAAAGCATTCGGCCCAGACATGGTAGCAGGCCGAGTACTAAAGACCTGTGTTGATCAACTAGCTGGAGGGTTCACTGATATCTTTAAACTCTCAATTCAGCAGTCTGAAGTACCCAACTGCTTCAAGAATGCTTCAATTATATCAGTACCTAAGAAGAACATGGTAACTTGCTTTAGTGATTATTGTAGCTCTTACATTCACAGTGATGAAGTGTTTCGAGAGGTTGGTATAAAACACATCAACTCCTGCCTGCGAAGTGACTTGGATCTGCTCCAATTAGCCTACTGGCACAACAGATCCACAGCAGATGTCATATCACTGCCTCCTCACTCAACCTGGAGCATTTGGGCAGCAAAGATGCATACATGAGTATGCTCTTTGTTGCCTATAGCTCAGCATTCAAGATTGTCATCCCCTCAAAACTAATCAATAAGCTTCAAGACCTTGGTCTCAATACTCCTTGTGCAATTGGATCCTCAATTTCCTCACTTACAGACCCACTCTCTTCAGATTGGGCAAGAACATCTCCATTAGCACAGGTACGCCACAAGGCTGTATGCTTAGCCCTCTGCTCTACTCGCTTTACACTTACGACTGCGTGCCAAGCACAGCACCAATGCCATATTTCTGTTTGCTGATGGCACCACTTTTGTTGGCCAAATAAAATGTGGCAACGAGTCAGCATATAGGAGGGAGACTGAAAATTTGGCTGAGTGGCATCACAACAACCACCCTTCTCTTAATGTCAGTAAGACCAAGGAACAGATTAGTGACTTCAGGAGGAAGAAACCAGAGGTCCATGATGCAGTCCACATCGGGGGATTGAAGGTGGAGGGAGTCAGCAATTTTAAATTCCTTGGTGTTATCGTTTCAGAGGGCTAATCCTGGGCCCAGCACATCAGGAGAATTACAAAAGAAAACACAGCATCATCTCTACTTCTTTAGAAGTTTGTAAATATTTGGCATGACATATAAAACCTTGACAAACTTCTATAAATTTGCAGTGGGGAATATATTGTCTGGTTGCATCACAGCCTGGATGGAGGCACTAATGTCCTTGAACAGAAAATACTACAAAAAGCAGTGTATACAGCTCGGTCAATCATGCGAAAAGTGCTCCCCACCACTGAGCACATCTATATGGAGAGCTGTTGCAGGAATGAAGCATCCATCGTCTACGACCCCAACAACCCAGGTCATGCTCTCTTCTCGCTGCTGCCTTCAGGAAGAAGGTACAGGAAATTCAGGACTCTCACCACCAGGTTTAGGAACAATTATTACTCCTCAAAAGAAAGGCAACAACACCTCCTCCACAATCTCTATCAGCACAGGACCAGTAGGGATAGCTTCACTCAAGTTCACTTGTGCCATCACAGAACTGTACCCACAATCTATGGACCCACGTTCAAGGGCTCTTCTTCACATGTACTAAATATCATTTATTTATTAGTATTTTTTCCTTTTGTATTTGTACAGTTTCTTATATTTTGCACATTGGCTGTTTGTCTACCCTGTTTGGAGCAGTCTTTCATTGATTCTATTATAGTTCTTGGATTTAGTGAGTATGCCTGCAAGAAAATGAAACTCAGGGTTTGTATATGCTGACATAGATGTACTTTGATAATAAATTTACTTTAAACTTGGGGAGAGATATGGATCTACCTGCCTGCCAGCTCTAGACCCACCCCTTTCCCTCACATTTTTACACCAGGTACCTCTCCTCTACCTTTCAGTTGATACGAGGAGTCCCAACCCCAAAATGGCAACTGTTCATTCCACTCCACAGATGCCGCCTGACCTGCACAGCTCCTCTGGTATCTCACTCGATGTTTCAATTTCACCACATACAGTCTTCTATGTCTCCTCAATATGCCAATGGTGGGAAAGAGAAATGGTCCTGTTTGCTTGCCAGACAGTAAGCAATAAATGAGAGAGACAGTATCCCAGATAAATTACAATTGCTTTCTAGTTGATTTGCTGCTGTACCCACGAGAAAGTCACCATCCTCAGGCACAGCGGAAGAATACTGAGAACAAGAACTAATGCCAATGATCATAATGGTATCATAATTTATTAATCCTGCCTGTATTTCAGCCTTCTGAAGGTCTTCCTTTTCCGAAGATTTCCAAGCTATGGTTCCCTTTCTCTTATATTTCTTCTGCATCTTCAAAAGACCAAATCTAGCAGTAAATAAATAGATTGACTGCAATTCTTTCCGGTCTTTATAAATTCACACCAAGAGCCTGACCTCCAATATATTAAAAATAGTTCTATATGAATCTCAAGGATGACTAGAACTTTTGCCTCTTTATAACAGGTACAGTGCTTCATGCAAAGCTTTCTTTCATTAAGAACAAAATAAACAACAGATTCAGAACAATTTAGATATACATTCTCACTCTTGTTCTTTAGTCTTTATTCTGATTCACATCCAACATGCTGCAGCAAAAATCAATTCAAAATAATTAAAATCCGCCCAAAAGCACTACAAGAATTGTTAAATAATTTTAAGTGCTTGAACTTAGAATGGCAGTCATATACATCACTTGAGGATCAAATCTCAATTACCAGTTTAAGAGCCAAGGATTTGTACATTATAAAAGCCAATAGTAGTGCTGAGTCCACAGTGATATAATAAGGTATTTCTTTTATAGTTCAATACTTATCTTGGATTAGATGGTTCAGCTCACCCAACCAGAAATCTGGACTTTATTTAACATAGCTAACAGAAGAAATCTATAGTCATAAAGCAGAGGCTTCTCAAAATAGAAACGAAGCTTTAATTTCATTAAATTTCTCATGGTTCTACAGATGGGTAACAGATGCAATACTGGTAAATTATTTCATTGTCAAATGCACGGGGGTACAGTGAAAAACTTTTTTTGCATACCATCCATATATGTAAATCGTTTCATTATAGCAATGCATTAAAGTAGTACAAGGCAAAACAACAGAATGCAGAATAAATTCTTCAATTAAGCACCCACTTCATGATGTTTCTTATTGAAAATAATCTTATAAAATCATCACTGTAAAATATTTGGAAATTCATTGAAAAAGAAAAAAAAAAGCTGAATATGAGCACCACGATGCCATAACAGCTCAGGGCGTCAAAAGTTTAAAGTTCAATCCAAGGGTCCCCTGTTTGAGTGTCTGTATGTTCTCCCTTTTGAATGTATGGGTTTGCTCCAGGTGCTCTGATTTTCTCCCACAGTCCAATGATGTACCGGGTAGGTTAATCAGTCATTGTAAATTGTGCCATGATTAGGCTAGGGTTCAATCATGGTTGTTAAGGGTTGTTGGAGCGGAGTGCAGACATCCCACCCTGCAAAAACTTATTTTATTTACCACCATTTCAGGGAGGTAGCAACCATGCCCCATATCCCCTTCCCACCCCAGTCGACCTCCAAGGGTGTATATAATACTTTGTTTAGTGATTTTGTCTGATCTGTAAAGCAAGTTGGGTATATGCAGAAATTGTGACATTAAAATAAGTAATTATATATTATATTATCATGGAGTCATTTTTTATTCTATTACAACTTCAAGCAAGTCTACAGGGAGTTTGGTCTCATCATGTAGGACATCAATAGAGTAGCTCCTTAGCAGCTAGCCAGCTAGTTTAAATAACGTTAGCTATGCTAATGCATGAATGACATCTCATAAACTCACCTATTGAACTCACCTCAACATGTCTTTTACATTTTAACCCACCCACCATGGGCAATAGACAAGTCACTGTTGCAAACAGTGCAGTGAGCAACACTGTCATTATTTTTGAGGTCGACTGTAAAACCCGCCCACAGAGAAAACTGATAGGTCTACTTAGAACAAAGAGAGACCAATCAGGATGCTCCCTTGCGCTCTTCCTCTTCCTCTCCTTCTCAAAAAAATCAATTTCTGGATATTGTATATAACTTGCGGGCGTCAGGGAGCCGCTATCAATATGAGGGAGACTCCCGGAAGTTCTGAGAGAGATGGAATGTCTGGGAGTGGGTCAAAGGGTCAGAAAGGCCTATTCTGAGCTGTATCTCATGATAAAATAAATTGAAATGCAGGAACCATTTCCAGTTGCAAACAAGAGAAAATCTGCAGATGTTGGAAAACTCAGCAACACACACAAAATACCAGAGGAACTCAGCAGTGTCCTGATGAATGGTCTTGACCAGAAATGTCGACTGTTTACACTTTTGCATAAATAGGATTTATGCAAAAGGATACATAGGATTTAAAATAGGATTTTGTGTGTGTTACTTTGGATTTCCAGCATCTGCAGAAACATCAACTGTTCATTTATTTCCTGCTGAGCTCCTCCAGCATTTTGTGCACATTTCCAGTGCTGATTTAGTGGAACAGAAGCCCACCTCCTCCCTTCACAAGGCTTCAAGACTTGATGTATTGGCCTGGCTGGAGTGGGCATGGTTAGGAACAAGTGCAAATATCTGGGAAATTAAGATGAATCCCTAAATGTGGAGACCGAAGAACTGGACGACTGGAAAAGGAGGCTGACACCAGCAAAGGAAAATGGGTAAGGAGCTTTGGGGAAAGGGAGGTAGAAAAAATGCAATATGGGCTTCAGAGGAGGTAGGAGTACTTGAGATTGGTGAGGTAGAGGCATAATGCTGAATGGGGCAAGTTGGAAAAATGGGAAATGACGTCTCTGGTTACAAGAAGAATAGGGAATGAGAATAAACATGAGAAATTCTGCAGATGCTGGAAATCCAAAGTAGCACACACAAAATCTCGGAGGAACTCAGCAGGAAATAAATGAACAGTTGATGTTTCTGCAGATGCTGGAAATCCAAAGTAACACACTCAAAATCCTGCGGGAACTCGGCAGGAAATAAATGAACAGTTGATGTTTCAGACGGAGAAACTTCTTCAGGACTTGAAAGGAAGGGGAAGACACCAGAATAAAAAGGTTGGGGGGAAAGGGAAAGAGGACTGCTAGAAGGTGAGAGGTGAAACCACGTTGATAGGAAAAGTAAACAGCTGGAGAGAAAGGAATGTGATAGGAGAGGAGAGTGGACCATAAAAGAAAGAAATGGAGGAGTGGGCCCAGGGGGAGGTGATAGATAAGTGAGAAGAGGTTGGAGGCCAGAGTAGAGAACAGAAGCAGAGGGGACGGGGAGGGGAAGGGGATGAGAGTGTCTAAATGGAGAAATAAGGAATGAATTGGTGATTAGATATAAAGACTCAATTTACTTGCAGAACAAGGATCAGCAAAGTACAGGGAGTGGAATGTTTGGCGATAACTTTGTAAAAGAGAAACAAAAACAGCAAATGTTGGAAACGTTCAGAAGTCAGGCAGTTATCTGTGGAATGAAAAAGACAGTTAACATTTTGGATCAAAGTAAGAACTGGAAAGAAGGAAATGTGTTGGCTTTACAATGCAGAGAATGTGGTGGGAGCGTTGGAGAGGATAGAGGAAATAATCTATGGTAGAGTGAGACCAGGATTGCTTTGATAGCGCATCGTTGATTTGCAGATCAGATGTAAAAGAGTGCAATATATGGAAATTGACTCATCAGAGTCTTCTGATGGAGAAGAAAAGCAACTGAGTTAATATCACAGGTGGATGGCTAGCAGCAGCAATGGGCAATAGTTACTTGAATTATTATCACATTTATTTCACATGTTAAAGGCCTACAGTATAGCTAACAAATTCAAGTAATACAGATATTCTGAGATGATAGAAAATTGTAACTTTTGTAATGCAGAGTAATTTATATCTGTAATTTTGAAAGGCCTTTTGAAAACTGCTCAAGTATCTCCAGATCAGAATCAAAATTACTTCTTTGGTCTCCACCATTAATAGGTTGGCCAGGAGAGGGCAGGCTTTAATAAGTTAGAGACCAAAATTTTTGCAAGATGGAACCATGTAATCATGGATGCTATGCATGCAGGTGTGCAGAATTTTTTTGGCTACACAGAACGGCATCAATAAAATCTTGAATGTTCACACACTGATTTCTTTTTTCTCTCCAGTGCATGATATGAGCAAGCCACATTCTGGAACATATATGTGAGCTATACCAGGTTGCTTTGAATCACTTTGAAGTTTAAAGATGACGCAAGAGTTTTTTTGGCAGAACAGCACACAAACTGGAGAAGATTCAATAACAGAAACAGACTCCTTCAGAAAGAGGAAAAGCATCTGTTGTGACAACCAAAGGAGAAATGAAAAGAACCGAGTTCCAAGAGGAGTACAAATAGTGATTGAAAAATTAAGTTGGTGATAATTAAAGAAACAGATTTAAAATTATGAAATAGGAAAAAAAGTACCAAGTAAAAAGTAAATGATAAGATCAAAGTACACATATGTCACCATATACAACTCTGGGATTCATTTTCCTGTGGGCAGCACAGCAAATCTAAAGAATAGTAACTGTAACGGGATTAATGAAAGATCAACCAGAGTGCAGAAGACAACAAACTATGCAAATACAAATATAAATGAATAGCAACAAATAATGAGGTCATGAATTATTTAACATGAGTTAAAGCGTTGTTAAAGTGAGATAACTGGTTGTGGCAACATCTCAATGGATGGGCAAGTGAGTGTATAGTAGTTACCCCTTTGTTCAAGAGCCTCATAGTTGAAGGGTAGTAGCTGTTCTTGAACCTGGTGGTGCAAGTCCTGAGGCTTTTGTACCTTCTATCTGATGGCAGCAGCGAGGAAAGAGCCTGGATGATGGGGATCTTTGATGATGGATGCTGTGTTCCTATCACAGCGTTTGAAGTAGATGTGCACAATGGTTGGGAGGGCTTTACACACGATGTTCTGGGACAAATTCACCATTTTTTGTAGGATTTTCCATTCTAAGGCACTGGTGTTTCCATATCAGGCCATGAGACAGCCACTACACTCTCCACTACACATCTATAGACGTTTGTCAAAGTTTTAGATGTCATGTCAAATCTCCACAGACTCAACAGGAAGAAGAGGCGCTCCAATGCTATCTTCGCAATTGTACTTAGGTGCTGAGTCCAGGACAGGTCCTATGAAATTGTAACACCACGTATTTAAAGCTGCTAACCTTCTCCACCACCGATGAGGATAAGAATCAATAAGAAGGGATTTACGGTAAGGGTAACTGGAATGGCATTCACAGCCGGCTGATGAATCAACTGCAGGTCTCCCCATGCTTAGAAACCTTTAGGAGATCAATGGTATGGATCGACTGGATGCTGTGCAGCTGCAGTTACCATCTGCCGTGTGGGAACCTGGTTTGTGGCCATATTTCTGACTTGTGAACACTGCGACACCCTGGGGAGGAGTTGTACTTCCAATCCAAGTAGAAGTCAAAACATACCTTGAACTGGACTTAAAGAATTATGACTTCCAAATCTGGAAACCAATTCCCAAATTTAATAATTACACGAGAAAATGCTGAAGAGGGAGAGGGAGAATCAGTGGAGTGAAAAACATAATTAATATTTCATCAGTAGTGGGAAAATTCACTAAATGGGCAGGTTTTAACGTGCAGTCGAGGGTTTATGATAGGCAGATCAAAGAGGGTAAAGAGATAGAAAAATATGTATGACACAGATTATTATTGGTGGAGAGATAGTTTATTAATGGAGGTGTAAATAAAAGGGGAAAATATACTGGCACCAAGAGATGTAAAACACAGTAGTTCCCTGTAACCTGAAATGCAAGAGAATATGGGGTAAACACAGCATGTCAGGCAGGATCTGTAGAGAGAGGATCTCTTCAGAACTGCAAATGCTGGAAATCTGAAACAAAAACTGAAAATAACAGAGATACTCAGCAAATCAGGGAAAATCTGTAGAGAGAGCATTAACTCTAATATAAAAGGGCATCAATATTAAATGCCAACACTACACTTTACGCAATATCTTCTTACGCTTTGCTATATTCATCGCAAAATGGGCCAGTTGTTTCTCAAACAGAAAGGTTGGAGAAGTGAAATTGTCAAATGCAATTCTGAGCTCCAAGTGCTGTAACAGTGTGATGTGATTTAGTTTTTCCCACACGTGAAGTCAGATCTGCTAGGTTTAAAATATCCTCAATTATATGTATGAACAGTTGGATATTTGAGCTTGCGTTGAAAAGCAATGGCAAAATAAAGCCTTTGTTTTCCTTCAAACTAGGTCCCTTCCCTGAACTTGTACAATACTCAAAAGTTTCTTTACCTCCGCTGCCAATTTCCACCCCACTCTCACTTTCACGTTATCTATCTCTGATTCTTCAAATCCCTTTTTGTAAATCTGTCTCCATCTCAGGAGACTGGATATTTGTCACTAATCTAGCACAACCCCACAAACTGTGAAGTCATCTCAACTATACTTCCTCACACAATACCAGAATCAGGTTTACTATCACCGGCATTTTACATGAAATTTGTTAACTTAGCAGCAGCATTCAATGCAATACACAATCTAGTAGTGAAAAAAGAATAATAAATAGAACAAAAAATAACAATAACAATAAATAAACAAGTAAATCAATTATGTATAGTGTACAGATTAAAAATTGTGCAAAAACAGAAATACTGTATATTTTAAAAAAGTGAGGTAGTGTCCAAAGATTCAATGTCAATTTAGGAATCCAATGGCAGAGGGGGAAGAAGCTGTTCCTGAATTGCTGAGTGTATGCCTTCAGGCTTCTGTATCTCCTATCTGATAGTACCAGTGAGAAAAGGGCATGTCCTGGGTGCTGGAGGTCCTTAATAATGGACATTGCCTTTCTGAGACACCGCTCCCTAAAGATGTCCTGGGAAATTTATAGGCTAGTACCCAAGATGGAGCTGACTAGATTTATAACCCTCTGCAGCTTCTTTCGGTCCTGTGCAGTAGCCCCTCCATACCAGGCAGTGATGCAGCCTGTCAGAATGCTCTCCACGGTACAACTATAGAAGTTTTTGAGTGTATGTCTTGCGTTCTTTATAACTAGAATTAGAATCATTTCATTCTTCTAATTCCCCAGTCTCTGTAGCATCTGCTTGAGTAACAGGACTTTCTGCAGGTGCCTCTGAGATGCCTTCATTGTTTCTGAGCCATGGTTTCACTTCCATCAATGTTAACAGATCCCATAACTGAATTTCGTCTATTTCTCTTGGGTCTTCTCCTGCCACCTCCTCTCCATCCTAAGACACCAAGGATAGATCACACCATTCAATGGGACATCCTTTGCAAATATTGCTGCTTTCACTGGGGGTCTGACTCCAGGCACAGCTTTACTTCTCTTTCAGTATTTCACAGGCATCTTTCCTTTCATGGCTACTGGCCTATATTTCCATCTCCATCAACTATTCCCCTTCTCACAGTACTTGTCTATACCTTCACATCTTCTGTTCCAGGCACCCCAAGGTGCTTCCGGGTGAAGCAACTGTCTACTTGTCTTTTCTCTAGTCCAAGATACCTATGCATGAGGCTTACCAGATGGGCTCCCCCATGTGGGAGAAAACAAATGCTATCTGGGTGCCCATCTTGCAGAGTCTCTATTCTGCTCCCACTCTCAATAGTTCAATGGTTCAATTTAACATCAGGGAACATATGCAAGAGGCAACCTGAAATATTTACTCTTCGCAAATCCAAAACGGAAGAAAAACCCCAAAATGTGAATGACAGGAAATGTTAGAACCCCGAAGCTCCCTCCCCCTCACGAGCCACAATAAAAGCATCAGCCCTCCCCCTCCCATGCACAAGCATCAGCAAAAGCACCTACCCTCCCTCCACTTGCTCCAGCAAATGCATCACCCATCCACCCACCCCCATCACCCATGCAATAGAAAAGCCCCACAGACAATAATCTAGAGTCCATAAAAAAAGCGACTGTCTTTCCCAACACTTCTTCATCTCACAGGCTCTCTCACACAAGCGAGGGAGAGGTGTTGCTCCTGCCACAGCGAGGGGGGGGGGGGGCAACAGCTCACTGTTTCGACGTTACAATTTGCAGCGTCGCTTATTTTGACAGCAGTGTACACTGCTGACTCGATGTTTCAATCTCCTGCTGCGCTTCAGTAGGCGTAAGTGGCAGGGAATCAGCTCGTCCACAGTGCCTCACTCCAAAGGCACACATCTTCCTGGCCGCTCCTCAAGATATCTAAATGCTAGGTCGCTCAGCAAGTGAGAACCCACCGCCGCGAAGAACTGCAGCTTGAAGAGCAGCTGTAAGTTAGACCAATCTACTCCGACCAACTTGCTAATGGTACAACATAAGTTTAAGAGACAACACCTAGATGTGGTGCTGCAGTGCAGACTCCTCTACAACTACAGGTAGCACATTATTTCAGTTTGTATCAGACCTGGCCCGTTCAGCTGCAGGTCATCCAAGCACAACGCTGGCTCAGTTTTTCTCTCCGCTCAGATTGTTAAAGCTTTCAAGGTCCTTTGTGTGCATTTGCTCTTTTCAACTGCCCTCACGAACCTATCTTCCAGATCACATCATCAGGAGTTTAGGCCATGACCTCCCCTTCTGGGAAATATTCTGTTTGTCCTGTTGATTTGTTCCCATCTTTTCCACAGTGACAACTAAGATGCTTTCTCTGTTTCCCTGTGCACAGGTGACGTCTGGCCAGCTGAATATTCCCAGTATATTCAGTTTTTATTCAACTAATGGTAGGATTGAGCTGGCATTTAGCAAACACTTGAACAATCCAATGGATAGGACTGAAACAGAAAACTGTTCCACCAAGCTGTCTGGTGGCTGCAGTATAAAATATAGAGCCACATGATGTTGATTTAATGAAAATGAATGACTGACGCTGACATAGCAATTTATAGTGTTGATGTAAAAGCACAAGCAAAGCACTGTGAAGTGCAAGTATTCTTAAAACATACATCCTAGGTAAAATATAAATATACAACAATGAATTTTGATTATGTTTCCTTTGCAACACTACTGACATAAGTTTAGTCAAGATTTGCATAAAATTTACATACATTCTCAGGCAGACTTCTCTACATTTAATATAAAACCTGTTAAGAATTCTAATTTAAGATCAGTGCACCGATCCACAATGACAAAAGTTAGCAATTCATTGCTGAAAGGACATTGGACTGCACTATAAGATTGCTCTGTATGTGCAGTAATAAAATCACTTCTCCATTCAGAAAATATTAAAAATTGCATAGCTGTGTATCCCAGCTATCTTACTGATATCAAACTCCTATGGCTTACCTTAACTTAGCTTAAAAATATTTCAGCAAAGTTTTAAAATCAGTTATTATTGATGAACTTTTTTTTATTTTAAAGTGAAGTAATTAATATTGCATGCTTCCAACGTGAAGCTAAAGTTGATCAGCACAGTGAAACCCAGATAAGACACAAGCCAGTCCACTTAAAATGTCATTTCACTTTGTAGCCCCAAAATGTCCAAATTCATTTTAGTAGCAGTTTAGCAGGGTAGGCTTGAGAGGCCTTGTGCATCACCCCCACTCCTGCTTGTGCACCGAAACTCATCTCTGTATAAAAACAGCTCATCAATAATACTAACTGAGAATAATGCCTCAGTGAGGTACAGGTAGTCCCCGAGTTACGAACGTCCAACTTACGGACAACTCGTACTTACGAACCGGGGAAGGAGAACGCTGTCTACCATTTTAAGTCAGATTGCGATGCCGTCTGCCATTTTAAGTCAGATCGCAACACTATCCGCCATTTTAATTCATTTAGTTGACACTGTGTTGAGTGTTTAACTTTGTATTTGGCTTAAATTTTTCTGAGTAAGATTCACCCTGACCCTGCCCCTCCCCCCCCCATTCCAGTTGGCTGGTGGCACAGTGAAATCAGTGCCGGGCTGGAAAATGGAGGTTCCCGAGTTCAATCCAGTGACATACCGCTCCCGTACTGGGTTGATGTCGATCCAGTGACTCCTTTACCATCCGTGCATGCCGGGTTGATGTCGAACTCACAACTTCAGCTCATAAAAAAAAACACTGCCACCTCCCAGTTTAAATTCCCACATGGAATATTGTGGAGGATCAAATACCCAAATCCAGCACAGCCCCTACTTGTCCCATTTAGCCTGTCACAGTGTGGTGGACCTTAGGACCTGGAGAATTCAGTGCGGTGGCCCTTAGGACCCACTGGACCTCGGGAGCCGGCGGAGCTCGGGACCCACCGCCCGCAGTGTTTCGGTTTCATTGACAGGAAGCGATCACAATTGAAAATAAAGTGGAAATAATTAAGCGTTTGGAAAGAGGTGAAATGCCATCGGTCATTGGAAAAATTTTAAAGGATAATGGATAAAGTGAGAATAATGGAGCATGTGAAAGGCCCTGCCCCGATGAAAGCTACAATTATTACTAAGCAACGCAGTGGTTTAATTATTGGAATACATATGTTTCTTCAGTGTTTTATATGCATAGAAAGGTAAAATATATACTATATACTAAGACAAACGTTTGACTAACTGATGCTAAATAATACCGGATGTACTTGTTCTGAATTACATACAAATCTGACTTAAAGACGGACTCAGGAACGGAACTCGTACATAACCCGGGGGTACCTACAAATGTACCTCACTGTTTTCAAGAAGGTAAGCATGAGTTATTGAATTATACAGCCCTTGGAAAATACAATAAGAGTTTGAACAACAATGAAGGAACGGCGATATGTTCCAAATGCGTAGCATGGAGTGGAGCTTGAAGATAATGGTTTACTACTGCACCTACTGTCGTTGTCCCACTAGGTCAGAGTGGTTGCAAATTTGGGTGCTGCTGTCAAAGAAGTCTTCACCAGTTTTTCCAACTACAGTGGCTATAAAAAATTTTCACCCCCTTCGAGATGTTCATGTTTTATTGTTTTACAACATTGAATCACAGTGAATTTGCCTTTTTTGACACTGATCAACAGAAAAAGACTCTTTCCTATCAAAGTGAAAACAGATCTCTGCAAAGTGATCAACATTAATTACAAATTTAAAGCACAAAATAACTGATTGCATAAGTGATCATCGGATCATCAGTGGTGCAGCCAATTAGTTTTAGAAGTCACATAATTAGTTAATTGTCCTTTGTTATTCAAATAACAAGCCATGGGTAACAAAGGACATTAAGGACATCCTGAATGCTAAAAAGAGGGCATTTAGAGATGGAAATAGGGAGGAGCTGACGACAATGATCAGGGAGGCTAAAGACAGGTATAGGAGGAAGCTTGAGTGGAAACTCCAGCAGAACGACATGAGAGAGGTCTGGAGTGGGATGAGGACCATCACTGGGTTCCAGCAAACCAGCAACAGAGGAGCTGAAGGCAGTGTGGACAGGCCAATGAACTTAACCTGTTCTTCAATAGTTTTGACACTGTGGCCCCTGCTCATCCCCCACATGATTCATCTGTTGTCAGCCCCCAACCAACACATACAACACTCTCCCCTCCTACCCCTCCTCACAGCCCCCCACCCTGCTCTCGTGACTACACCCCTCCCACACCTGAAACCACCACGGTGGGCTTCACAGCTGAACAGGTGAGAAGACAGCTGAAACGTCTCCATCCAAGCAAGGCTGCAGGCCCGGAAGGTGTCAGCCCCAGGGTGCTCAAAGCCTGTGCCCCCCAGCTATGTGGAGTACTTCACCATGTCTTCAACCTGAGCCTGAGTCTCCAGAGGGTTCCTGTGATGTGGAAGATGTCCTGCCTCGTCCCTGTACCTTGCCCCAGTGGCTCCAATGACTATAGACCGGTGGCATTGACCTCCCACATCATGAAGACCCTGGAGAGACTTGTTCTAGAGCAGCTCCGGCCTATGGTTAGGCCACACTTAGACCCCTTCCAGTTCGCCTATCAGCCCCGACTAGGAGTTGAAGATGCCATCGTCTACCTGCTGAACTGTGTCTACGCCCACCTGGACAAGCCGGCGAGCACTGTGAGGGTCATGTTTTTTGACTTCTCCAGTGCACTCAACACCATCCGCACCATCCGCTGGGTGAGAAGCTGACAGTGATGCAGGTGGATGCTTCCCTGGTGTCATGGATTATTGATTACCTGACTGGCAGACCACAGTATGTGCGCTTGCAACACTGTGTGTCAGACAGAGTGGTCAGCAGTACTGGGGCTCCACAGGGGACTGTCCTGTCTCCCTTTCTCTTCACCATCTACACCTCGGACTTCAACTATTGCACAGAGTCTTGCCATCTTCAGAAGTTTTCTGATGACTCTGCCATAGTTGGATGCATCAGCAAGGGAGATGAGGCTGAGTACAGGGTGTGAGCAGAATCATCTGCAGCTTAATGTGAAAAAGACTAAGGAGCTGGTGGTGGACCTGAGGAGGGCTAAGGCACCGGTGACTCCTGTTTCCATCCAAGGGGTCAGTGTGGACATAGTGGAGGATTACAAATACCTGGGTATACAAATGGACAATAAACTGGACTGGTCAAAGAACACTGGGGCTGTCTACAAGAAGGGTCAGAGCCGTCTCTATTTCCTGAGGAGACTGAGGTACTTCAACATCTGCCGGACGATGCTGAGGATGTTCTACGAGGTTGTGGTGGCCAGTGCTATCATGTTTGCTGTTGTGTGCTGGGGCAGTAGGCTGAGGGTAACAGACACCAACAGAATCAACAGACTCATTCATAAGGCCAGTGATGTTGTGGGGGTGGAACTGGACTCTAACGGTGGTGTCTGAAAAGAGGATGCTGTCCAAGTTGCATGCCATCTTGGACAATGACTCCCATCCACTCCATAATGTACTGGTTAGGCACAGAAGTACATTCAGCCAGAGACTCATTCCACCGAGATGTAACACTGAGCGTCATAGGAAGTCATTCCTACCTGTGGCCATCAAACTTTACAACTCCTCCCTCGGAGTGTCAGACACCCTGGGTCAATAGGCTGGTCCTGGACTTATTTCCACTTGGCATGATTAACTTACTATTATTTAATTATTTATTGTTTTATATTGCTACATTTCTTCACTATTCTTGGTTGGTGCGGCTGTAACGAAACCGAATTTCCCTCGGGATCAATAAAGTATGTCTGTCTGTCTGTTAAATGGAGATCACTACTGTACAGTCAAGCTGTTCAAATTGATTGTAGTAAAAAATACACCTGTATCTGGTGAGTCAGTATCTTGGCAAAAACTAAACCATGAGGACAAAAAAACATTCCAAGCAACTCCATGAAAAGGTTATAGAAAAGCACAAGGCATGAGACGGATACACGAAAATTTCCAAGTCACTGAATATCCCTTGGAGTACAGTTAAGTCAATAGACAAGAAATGGAAAGAATATGGCACAGTTGTAAATCTGTCTAGATCAGGCCATCCTCAAAAACTGAGTGACTGTGCAAGAACGGGACTAGTGAGGGAGGCCACCGAGAGACCTATAACAACTGCACATACAACAACTGTTGCCCGGGTGCTTCACCAGTTGCAGCTTTATGGGAGCGTGGCAAAGAGAAATCCACTGGTGAAAAATACTCACAGGCCATCTTGGTTAGTTTGTCAGAAGGCATGTAGGAGACTCAGTAACCAACTGGAGGAAGGTTCTACGATCAGATGAAACCAAAATTGAGCTTTTTGGCTATCAGGCTAAATGGTATGTTTGGCGTAAGACAAACACTGCACATCTTCAAAAACACACCATTCCTCTTGTTAACACGGTGGTGGCTGCATCATGCTGTGGGAATACTTAACTACAGTAGGCCCTGGAAGGCCTGTGAATGTAGAGGGTCAAATGAATGCAGCAAATACAGGGACATCCTAGAGAAAAACCTGATCAAGTTTGCAAGAGAACTGTAACTTGTGAGATTTGTTTTCCACTAAAACAATGACCCCCAAGCTTAAAGCTAAAGCTACACAGGGGTAGCTTAAAAACAACGTTAATCCCCTGGTGTAGCCAGGTCAGAGTCCAGACCTCAACTTAATTGAAAATTTGTGGCTGGACTTGAAAGGGGCTGTTCCCTCATGATCCCAATGCAATCTGACAGAGCTTGAGCAGTTTTGTAAAGAAGAATGGGGGAAAATTGCAGTGTCCAGATGTGCAAAGCTGATGGAGACTTATCCACACAGACTCAAGGCTGTAATTGCTGCCAAAGGTGCATCTAGTAAATACTGACTTGAAAGGGGTGAATACTAATGCCATCAATCATTTTGTGTTTTATATTTGTAATTAATTTAGATCACTCTGTAGAGATTGGCTTTCATTTTGACAGGAAGAGTCTTTTTCTGTTGATCAGTGTCAAAGGAAGCCAAATTAAATCCACTGTGATTCAATGTTGTAAAACAATAAAACATGAACATTTCTGGGGGGGGGGGGGTGGAAACTTTTTATAGGCACTGCATATTGTTGATGAAATGGACTGCAGTTTCAGTGTGCATCAATGAAGTAGACAGCAAATAATAAGGGTTGTATAAAAATAAATTATCAACTAAATTGCTTTGCTCTGGATAATTTGACCTTCCTGAGGGTAGCTGGAGCTCTAATTACTTAGGCAAGAAGAGAATATTCTTTCAGCCAAGTCTGTTTTTGAAGATTGAAAAGCTTTAGATGGCAGGAAGTGTCTTTTGAAGAATACTCAGGTTCTCACCTATGCTTTTAGCTACAGTATTTATGGTCCTTTTCCAGTCAAATTTTTGCCTATTGTAACTCCCATGATACCAATGACTACTCATTTAGTGCTGCTAACACCACTTCTTGACAAGGGATCTCATTAGGCTTTTTCTTATATACTTGTGTGGTATCACTGTAAATGTAAATCCTCAGGAAATGTAAATTTACCTTTAAAATACCAGCTGTTGACTCGCACATAGAAACCTTTAATTTGTAGTTTTCAGTTCAGGCGTCTTCCAAATTTAATAATAATATTTTCAATTTGTACTATTAGAGACACTGCATTAAATTTTAAATCTCATTCAGAAACTGAAAGGAATACCCTTGCCATGCATTGAACAAAGTGTTTCTTTTGCCCCAACAGAAGAATGCTGACAATAAAGTATGCTAAAATGGGCTCTTCTTATAGCCAAAATATTTAATTGTGATGAGCTTCCGGAGCCGGTTTTGGATTGGAGGGCAAATTAAAATTACAATTTAAATAAAGTATACTTTGCTAAGAGCTAAATGATGGACAATTCATTTACAAAATCTGATTATTATTGTTCATTTTTTAAATTATATATAAGTATGTGAACAGAAGTTGTACTGGTTGTATATGACTGTTCAGAGTATTGTATCAGAATATGTGTTCTTGCAGAAGAGACAGCTGTTTTAGTAGCAATAGAATGCACTATGGATTTCACTGTTTCACTGTTTCAATTGCCTATCTATATAAAGTAGCATAAGGTTCAATTTAAACCAAGCTTTGTTTCAGTGTTCAAATTTGGTTTGCTCTGCGGAGACAGACTGAGTACATGTGCTTGAGGCAGCATGAACATCCAATCTGGAACACTAAAGGCAGCTTTTTTTAATACACTCCCAGGTTTTGCTGTTGTTCTCATAAATGTTAGACAAGACCCAGATGTGGCAAGCTGAAAATCAGATGAAAGGAATGGCTGACAACACAGAATCTGAACAGGATTACGAGGCAAATCCGAATGTGTTACCTATTTCCAGAATACAGCTTGCTCAACTGGGAAAATAATAACTTGGGCTTCAAACAAATAAAACAAACAAAACTTCAGGCCATTGTGTGCAAAGTTGTAGATGACTTGTGATCCTTTGTGGAGACCTGGCAAGACATGCTAGGATATTATGTACTACACTATACATCAAAGATCATTTACAACCTGCAGGCAATCATTTTAATATTAACAACAATGCTTGGCTCTGGTTTCACTTGGTATTATCTCATTTATTAAACTTCAATGGAAATGAAACAATCAGTAGAAATTACTTGCAAGTTTCCTGCTGGGTGTCATTATGAATAAGATATTCTTTCCTAAAGATACAGCTTGGCAACCAACTGTTTGGTTTCGAGACCATGTTAATGCATCCAAAGAATTGAAAAAGTTCTTTAGACTTGCCAGTAACTAAAAATGTTACTTAATCTACAGCTAAATTGCAAAATAGACAAATGAGAAATTCAGATGTTGCAGTTAGCATCTGTGTACAGATCAGAGAGCATACTGACGCATTCTTTGAACAAGCATTTCACCAATGCTAAGGCAAGGACAAGACCACTTGATGCATGTGTGAGAATCTGTTTCTTTCTCATCACTTTAAAAGTTCAGACTTGTTGGCCAGTGATAGGATACAATTGATCATGACCCTGTTGTGCTCATAGCCTTCGTTCCAGCCTAGTCTGGATAAAAAGGCATCCGTTGCATTTTCTTCTTTAATTTGAGTTGCAGGGTGAAGGGGAAGAAGGGTGAGAGTGAGTGGAGAAGAGGAGGATGGAAAAGAGGAGCGAGGGAGAGGTTGTAGAACAAGAGAAAAGATACAAGCAAGGAGAATGATGGAGAGGGGAATGGAGGACAGGAAGGCAAGGGAAGAAAGGGAAAAATAAGAAGGGGATGGAGGAAAGGGAAGGAGTATAATGTTGAGCGAACAGGTGAAAGGAGGGGAAGAATAGGAATAGGGTGAAGGAGTGGTAAAGGAAGCAATGTTAAGGAGTGGTAAAGTTAGTGTGGTGAAGTAAGAGGAGAGGAGAGCTGGAGAGCGTATGAAGGGACAGGTGATGGAAGAGAGGAGAGTGAGGTGAATAGAAAGGATAGAGTTGAGGGGAGTGGATGGATAGGAGGGTAAATTACAGCAAATGTGGTCAGTTTCAAGTACAGCTCCATACCCTTCAAGTGGCAATTAATCACGTCCTGCTGAGGCCAAGGAGCACAGACAGGTTCTAAGGAACAGTCTGAGCAAAGGTTTCAAGATGAGAAAAGCAAAAGACTTGGAGATAACTGGCCAAAGCAGCACAAAATGGTAAAACAATGAAAATAATACTAACACTCATCACAAATAAGAACAAAATACAATGTGAATCACCAGAATCTGGAATGGTTCCTGGAGACTACAAAATTGCAAATGTCACTGCACGCTTTCAGAAGGGAGGGAGGTATTGGAGTATAAAAGTTGCATTGTTTGCTGTGTAACCAAAACTATGTAGTCAGCTTTGAGTTTGCTATTTGCTATGCATGTATCCAATTTAGTAGGAGAATGAAATCTTAAGAATGTAGAAGATAATGGGGTGTTAATGAGAGGTAGCTAAGAGATGTAGATTAGAACATGATTAAGTCAATGGGTAGAAACAATAGTGGCGGATGTACTTGTGATACGCAACTGTAGACCGATTGGATATGCTAATACAACTAAACCAGGAGATTGCTATAAAAAATGCTATGTACAAGGATCGGTGGGCAATCAGCGACTAGCTCAATGACTGTCTCAGCTTTGATTTGTAAATTAAAGTTTAATACTTCTTGAAGAATCTTCTGCGTCTCCTGGTTGTTTGTGGGGCACGAGACACCACGACAGAGGCAGAAAAAAAGAAATTACAGGCCAGTTCACCTGACTTCATTGGTTAGGATGATGTTGGAGTCCATTATTAAGGATGAGGTTTTGGGGTACTTGGAGACACATGATAGAGTAGGCCAAAGCCAGCATAGTTCCCTTAAGGGGTAAACTTGCCTGATAAATCTGTTGTAATTATTTGAGGAAATAACAGGCAGAATAGACAAAGGAGAGTCAGTGGATGGTGTTTACTTTGATCTTCAGAAGGCCTTTGACAAGGCGCTTACACATGAAGCTGCTTAACAATATAAAAGTCCATGGTATTACAGGAAAGATACTAGCGCATATAGAGCATTGGCTGTTCGGCAGGAGGCAAAGAGTTGGAATAATGGAGGCCCATTCTGGTTGGCTGCTGGTGACTAGTGGAGTTCTGCTGGGGTTGGTATTGGGACTGCTTCTTTTCACAGTACATGTCAACAATTTGGATGAAGGAATTGATAGCTTTGTGGTCAAGTCTGATGACAGTATGAAGGTAGGTAGAGGCATAGATAGTATTGAGGAAGCAGGAAGGCTGCAGAAAGATTTAGACAGATTAGGAGGATGGAAAATGAAGCTGCAGAAGGAATACAGTGTCAGGAGGTGTATGGTCATGCACTTTGATAGAAGGAATAAATGGGGAGACAGTTCCAAAAAAATCAGAGGTGCAAAGGGACTTGGGAATCCTTGTCCCTAAAGGCTAACTTTCAGGTTGAGTGGGTGTAAAGGAAAGCAGATGCAATGCTTGCAATTATTTCAAGAGGACTAGAATATAAGAGCAAGGATATAGTGCTGAAGATTTATAAAGTACTGATGAGACTGCACATGGAGTACTGTGAGCTGTCTTGGGCCCCTTATCTAACAAAGGATCTGCTGGCATTGGAATGGGTGAAGGGGGGGTTCCCAAGAATGATTCTGGGCTCCCACAACATCCAGTGACTTGCAATGCAAACAAAACATTGGACATCAATCAATTGTCTCAGCTTCCATTTAAGATGACACCAAGTTGCGGTCGCTGTTGAGGCTGTACTTCAGGCTTAGTTGTTTTTTTTTTTTAATTTGTGGGGATGGTTTTGGGGACAGAGCAGTGTTTTAGGTGGCAGGTTGGAGTTTAGGGACAGGGATGTGAGGGTATCAGAGGTCAGGCTGGAACCTAGGCCTCCGCCCTGCTCGAAGACCAGCAATATAGATGTGGGGCACCTGTGGTTGGATGTCGGGTTGACAGACCACTGAGAGCGAAGGAAGGTGGCCCTCCAAGTCAGAGAGTCATCAGCAGGTCCCGGGATTGGAGTTCTGGGTGACCCTCTATATATACCAATCGGCAAGACCAGAGCTTGAGGCCTAGTATTCAGGGTCCTTGCATCGGAAAGTTCAGCAATCAAGGCCTAGTGTTGAGGGTCTTTGCTATCAGAGGGTCTGGAATCGAGGCCTGGAGTATGGGGTACTCATTCACTGTCATTGGCAAATCCTGGGATCAATATCGAAGGTTGATTGGAAGTCCTAAGTCTGAAAATTTCTGTGAGTCCACTGAGGAAGCTTAAGTCCAATATTTGCAAAGCCGTGAATCCACTGGAAGCTGAAGGTCAAAGATGGCCTGCCCTGGAATTGAAGGACTGTGTATGTGCTTGGAGGGTCCAGAGGAGGTTCATGAGAATGATTCTGATAATAAAAGTGTTGAAGAATGAGCAGCGTTTGATGGGCCTGTACTTGCTGGAGGATCTCATTGGAACCTATCGAATTTTGAAAGGCCTATTTAGAGTGGATGTGGAGAGGATGTTTCGTACAGTGGAGGGGTCTAGGACCAGTCTCTAAAGCCTCAAAATAGAGGGATGTCCATTTAGAAGAGACACAATGAGGAATTTACACAGAGGGTGGTGAATATGTGGAATTTATTGCCACAAAGGGCTGTGGAAATCTAGTTATTGGGTATATTTAAAGCAGATTAGCCAAGGCTCCAAAGATTACGGGGGAGAAGGGAGGAGAATGGGGTTGAGAGGGATAATAGGTCAACCATAACGGAATGGCAGAGCAGACTCAATGGGCTGAATGGCCTAATTCTGTTCCTATGTCTTAAGGTCTTCTATTTATTAGTAAGGTAATGCAACTGTATTGTGGAAATCAGCTTTGGAACAGTGGAAAAGCTGCTTTTTGAACTGTGAAAGACAATAAATAAGCTGCAGAGTGAAATCATGAATATCTCTCAGAATAATAAGATGGGTTCAACACAGAGTCAGTTTAACAATACGAATGTAATTAATGGCCCTTATTACACAAGAACACTTCAAAAATGGGAAACTAAATTCAAGTGCAATTAGCCTTAAAAGTAACCTGGAAGCTGTCTCAATAGTTCACAGAAACCACTGATGAAGAATTTTGAGCGCGGAAAGGTAATATTTAGCTCAGGTCATGTGATTTGCTGCGACTGGTTTTATACAGAAAGCTGGGGATGGAATTAACATTTTTTTTTAAAACAAGGTAGAGGCATAAACAGATTTTATATGAAATGCTTTAGTTTGGTGTTACATATTTGGCGTTAATCCCTCAAGGCAATACAGTGAGAGAAACCACAATAATATTTATCCACGGTTATTACCACTACTTGGCTGCCTGCTTATGGGTTTTGTAACTGACTATGCGTGCATGCCCAGATTTAAGTAACAAAATTCGTTCTACCATTGTATATCGTTCTCTTTCAGGAATGATACTTGTCATTGATGAACTTCAAAGGCAAAACAAATTTATTAAAAGTTCTGTTGCTGATAACCCACATCAGAATGAATGCATGCATTAAGGTGGGAACAGCTTTCTAGGTATCAAGCATTGCCACAAGTCACACAGCTCTTTAATGCAAAGTGAAGCCTCATTATTACGGGGGAAAGAAGCTGGCGTGCTGTCAGAAACCAGTACTAACATTTCAGTTGACCTTAAACGTGAACCCTCAAATTCAGTGGCTCTTGATGCATGGGCCAAGGTTCTCACTTCCACAAAACCAGATCCATCCACTGTCCCAGCATGCCTCACCCATTGGATGGTCCATGGCCAATGAACACTACGTCACTGCTCCTATTTCACACTATTTATTTAATTCAAAGTTGTTTGATGTAATTTCCTGTAAACAAGTGTAACAGAGAACAAAATAATTGTTACTCTAGATCCCATGCAGCACAAAAAACAATAAAATAAGGAACAGAATAATAATAAACAAAACACAATAAATATAATATGTAAAATGACTTGTATACCTAGATTGATTGGATGTCTATAAAGTCATGCTAGGCACAGGAGTGCCTGTACCTTATGTACAGGAAGGCAGGTAGTGATGG
This sequence comes from Hemitrygon akajei, assembly GCF_048418815.1. Lineage (NCBI taxonomy): Eukaryota > Metazoa > Chordata > Chondrichthyes > Myliobatiformes > Dasyatidae > Hemitrygon > Hemitrygon akajei. The sequence goes on from NC_133145.1 coordinate 33,606,245, forward strand.
TGGGGGTGTGGAGGGGTGAGTTGGTGAGTAGGAGATGTTGATCAGCCTTACTGCTTGGGGAAAGTAACTGGTGGCCCTGGCTTGGTTGCTACGTAGCCTCCTCCCTGATATGAGTGGGACAAACAGTCCCAATGAGCAGGGCAAGTGGGACCTCATAATTTTTATGTCTTGCACTGTACTGCTGCCACAAAACAACAAACTTCACAGAATATGTGAGTGATAATAAACCTGATTTAGATTCTGAATCCGATACATGTGAGCCTGTAATACTGTGGCCAGGCTGCACACTTTCCAAGTGATAGTGAATTTCAGAACAGGGACATCAAACATGAGCAGGAGCCCTAATTTCTGTATTTTCATCCCAATTGCATTTTTCAACGGGCTGGTGTGGGGGGGGGGGGGGGGGGGGAAGGGAGGGTGGATCTGTGTTAATGTTACACCCCCCAAAAAAACCTGGGGCATATAAATTACAGCTTTATATGCCCAAGGTTACCTACAACTAAAATACCACCAGAGGATTAGAAAGATTGACAGCTTTAAACTTAAAAGAATATTTTATGCATGCACACACACCACACTCCAGGTATTCAGTCTGGATTTGAAGTGTGGCTCATCATATCAATCCTCCAAGAGGACCACAATCCTGTCATGGTTCAGAAGCTTGCTTGCTTCATTGACCCAGAGAGCTATGGTGGCTGGAGTCTGGGCCTTATGCTTTGGCTCATGGTAAGGTCACCCATGCCAAACAGGTCAAAGAGTGAAGGCCTAACTAAGACTGGTCCACCAGCCCTTCAGGTTTGGGGGAGGGTGGGGTTCAGCTCAGGGATAACAACCATGATTAATCAAACAAACTTATGGAAACAGAGAAACAGCAATGAAGGATCCTTTGCGTCTGTGTGGCATTCTTGAGCCTTGCATGGTTGCACTGAATCCCTGAAGTGCACAGGAAATGCAGGAGATCAAAGACAACTTGGCACCATATCATAGAGGCAGATATGAGGACCCTGAACCACACCTGGGACATGATAAGAGAAGATGGCCAAGGGCAGCCAGAGATGGAGGACCTTCATTGCTTCCCTAAATGCCAGAAGGCGTAATGGGCAATAAGTAAATAAGTACCGTAGATTCCGGACTACAGAGCGCACCTGATTAAAAGCCGCTGGCTCTAATTTTAGAAATAAAATCAATTTTTTACTTGTAAAGGCCGCACCGGATTTTCGGCCGCAGGTGTCCCACGTTGTAATATGAGATATTTACACAGAAAGATATTACACGTGAGGATTTTTTAACTTTTAATTAAATCCATATGGTAACAAAAACAAATACATATTGCAAATGCTTTTTTTCGAACCGTGCCCGTAACGCGGCTACTTTTAAATATACGTTGCGTATACTTCTTTACTGAACAACATTCCAATATCTCCTAACGACTGGTAAAAAATATATATACTGCAGCCTACCAGGAAAAGTTATTGATCGCCTTTAACTTAAAAGCAGCGTTCGCTCAGATCCAATGCCGCTCGCGTAATGCGCTCCCCCCCCTTTCCGTTTATCGCAAACGGCATTTTTCCCACAAGACGCGGCGAAACTGGGTGTGACGTCATAGCATCCCGCGATGTAGTACAGAAAACAAATATAGTTAAAACTCTTCTAACTTTAACTAGAAAATGAATTACTAAGCGAAAATATTATAAACTAAATAACTGCCATAAAGGCAGCACAATGCTTTTCTTCGAGTGTTTTCCATGTTGATGAGGGTGAGTACAAATGACTGATTTACAATAATTTAATTGTGAAAGTGCGCTTGATTTATTGTACAATTTCATTGGACCTCTGTGAACTACTCATCAATTTTATTGGTCTACTGTTATGAGGCAAAATGTTTACGAGGCGGCATGAAAAAAATCATGTATTAGCCGCTCCGTTTTAAAGGCCGCAAAGTTCAAAGCTGTTCAAAATGTGGGAAAAAAGTAGCGGCTTAAAATCCGGAATCTACGGTAATCATATCAACCAGCAATGCCAGAATGACATGGTGCACAATTTCACTGTGCGTATCAAGTTAGCTATCAGCACGGATTTTCAATATTGTAGCAGATCTTCTCCAGGTGGTCACCTCCATAGTACCACCCTCCACAATTCTCTCCTGAGAACCCAGAACCCAACACTTCTCCAATCACCTCCCTATGATGCAGCCAAATATTCAACCGAAACCTTCAGTGTCTGATCTCTTCAGTGTTTCCAACCTCACCCAATCAATTTCCTGTATCCACTGTCCTTAATCATAATCCATATCACCCCTCCCCAGAACCCACCCCATCACCTTCCCAGCACCCAGCCCAACCTAGTGAGTACGGCTTACTACCTTCCAATCACCTCACTCCTTCCCATTAAACACTCAATATTCTCTATCCCCCCCCCCCAAATTTTTCCAAACTCCCCAGTCACTTCACTGGTAACCAGCCCACCAATCACCATCCTCACTCCTCAATCACCTTAACTGGTAATCAGTCCCACCAATCACCTCAATGGTAACCAACCCCGCCAATCACCATCCTCACTCCCCAATCACCTCATGGGTAACCAGCCCCACCATCCACCTCACTGGTAATCAGCCCCACCAATCATCTCATTGGTAACCAGCCCCGCCAATCACCATCCTCACTTCCCCATTCACCTCACGGGTAACCAGCCCACCAATCATCATCCTCAGTCACCATCCACCTCACTGGTAATCAGCCCCACCAATCATCTCATTGGTAACCAGCCCGGCCAATCACCATCCTCACTCCCCAATCACCTCACGGGTAACCAGCCCACCAATCACCATCCTCACTCACCATCCACCTGGCCACAAACTATCACCCAATTATTTCTGCAGCCACTTTGCTGATTTCCTCTCCTCTCCGCTTAACCCACAACCTCAACCCTTCCTCACCCCCATCATTCCCTAATACAGATCAAACACCGTCCATTATCTGACACCCTTAATTTTCTTCAGGGAAGTCACAGAAGAAAGCCTGTGTCCCTAAGCCTTTTTTTAAACCACATTAGGCCTTTCATGGGGTTGAAGTGTAAGTGTTGAAATTTCAACCTCCTGCCTCTCAACAATAACAATACACTATTGTCAAGCAGTGAGCATTTTTTTTGTGTACTGGTCAATTAACTCGGCAGTCAGCACAAGGGCTTTTATTTTGAGATGCTGAGCCAATGTCCCTCCATCAGCTCAACTGTCTGTTTCACATTGAAACGTGAATGATAGTACCTGCAAGGAATTAACAGCTGGATTAAAGATTGACAGATCTGCTGTCAGATTAAGGGACCCCGACCTCATGTTTTAATGAACAAAATGCAAGGAACCAGTATGACAGGCTCACCATCATTGCTGCATTGACAGGTGATCCCAAAAGACAGGAGAGAATGATGCCTACACAATCATTATCTTGTTTTAATGGAAAAACTTATTTATGTGGAAAGCGCCTTTAGGTAAATTATTATTATTGTAAAATTATTATTATTCTGGTCAAGATGGTGCTGAGCTGTGGACTCTGTCAAGGTTGTGGCTCAGGGTTACCTGGTTTTGTCCAAGCTTATGCTTCACAGTTCAACGTTAGCAAAGCAATCACAGTCAGATGTTGGGCTGGCAGACGAGTGAGGATGAGGGCTGACTGCCCCTACCCCAAAAGTTAGTGAGTTGCTGTCAGCTTTCAGGATTGGAACTTGTGTGGGCAAGAGACACGAGGAGCAATGACGCTGCAGATATACGAAACGGTGAGACTAGAATTTGAGGCCTAGTGTCCAGATTCCCATCATCGGCCAGTCCGGAGTTCGGGTCCTCTGCAAATCGGCAGTCTCTGCAAGTCCACTGGGGAAGTCTGTGAATCCACAAGAGGCAAGAGGCCTAACACTGTACTGGGGTTAGAGGTCTGAGCATAGGAGGGAGGGAGGGTGGACCAATGCTTGTGTTGCTGTTTTTGCTTGGAATATTCCATTTTGTTGTGCTCTGTGTTGTTCTACTGAATATTGAGTGCATAGTATGTCAGTGCCAGAATATGTAGTAACACTTGTGGGCTTTCCTCCAGCACATCCTTGGGTGTGTTGGTTGTTTAGGCAATTCACTGTATGTTTCAATGTACATAGGAAAGAAAAATCTAAATCTGAATCTCTATAGGGTCTATAACATGCTGGGGCTCCCATTAAATCCAGTGTGAACTCAACACTGGACATCAATCGATTGCTTCAGCTTCCATTCAAGATGGCGCTGAGCTGTGGTCTCTGTTGAGGTCTTGGTTCAGTCTTAGTCATTTTAAAAACATTTTTAGGGATGTTTTTGGGGACAGAGCAGGGTTTTAGGTGTCAAGGTTTAGACGTTGATGTCGGGGTATTGAAGGTCAGGCAAGAGTCTAGGCCCCTGCTCCACTAGAAGACCAGCAACATGGACGTGGGACATCTTCGGCTGGATGTTGCACTGGCAGACCAGTGAAGATGAAGGCTGGTGGCTCTCCAGGTCAGAGAATCATCAGTGAGTTCCACGACTGAGGTACCCCACTAGGGTACACAAATCGGCGAGATCAGAGTTTGAGGCCTCATGTTCAGGGTCCTTGCTTTGAAGAATCTGGTAAGCAAGGTCCAGTGTTTGGAGTCTTGGTGGTCAGCGTGTCCGGAGTCGAGGCCTGGAGCTAATCGAGAGTTTCCATTCATCATCATTGGAGAGTACTGGGGTCAGCACCAAAGGCTGATTGGAAGTCCCAAGTCTGCAAATCTCTGCGAGTCCTGGGGAAACAGAAGCCCAGTATCTGCAAATTTCCAATTCTACTGGAGGCCGGAGCCCAAAGGTGGCCTGTCCTGGGTTTGGAGAACTGGTTATGTTCGTGTATGGGTGGGAAGAAGGAACGGGGCTTGTTCTGCTGCTGTTGTTGTTGTTTTCATGTTTGTTGTGTTCTGTGTTGTTCTGCCAAGCATTTCAGGCATGCCATGTTGTAAGCTGCACTCAACATATCCTTAGGTTGTGTTGGTAGTCAACACATTTCACTGTATGTTTCAATGTACATGTGATAAAGAAAATGAATTCGAGTCTGATTCAAATTGTTGCTCAGCTCACAGATTCTAGCAAGAGAAGGGGTGTGACAATAGCCTTCTCATAAAAACACATGATAAACATATGACATAAGACAGTGTATATACATAGTTTAATGGTATGCCCATAAAGTTAATCTAGGCTGCACATAAGGTGACTGATGGGAAATAATAAAATAGTGACGGAGTCAGTGGGTGGAGGTGTTGATCAGCTTTACCACTTCGAGAAAGTAACTGTTTTTGAGTCTGGTGGGAATAAGACAAACAGCCCATGAACTGGGCGGGATCCTTCATACTGATACTAGCCCTTTTCTGGCACCTTTCTGTATATATGTCCTTAATGGTGGGTGGACTGGTGCTGGGGATGCATTGTTGGGCAGTTAGACTACCCGTTACAGTGTATTCCTATCTGCCGCAATGGAGTTTCCGTGCCATGCAGTGATGCAGCTTGTCAGGATGCTGTCTACTGCGCATCTGCAGAATGACGTGATCTTCTTGTTCCATCAGCAGTGGCGATGTGAGGAATTACAACATCCCCTACTAGATAAAAGAACAACAGCCAATGCAATGGCAGCAGGCTCCCAGCAGCAAAATTAACAGCACTTTTTATGCCTCCATGTCTATCTCCGAAATGCAAGTGCATAGGTCTTAATACTGAAATCTAAATTCAGATTCAGTTTATTGGCATTCAGAAACCACAAATGCAATGCAGTTAAAAAATGAGACAACGTTCCTCCAGAATGATATCACAAAAGCATATGACAAAACAGACTACACCAGAAAATCCACATAATGTTTGGCAATCCCCAATCCAGAGTCCGGAGAGGTTGCTGCGTATTAATATCGCGCTACCGTCTTAGCGCATTCCCCGGAAAGGAGCGCCAAATCCACCAGACAAAACAAGACCAAAAACTAAAGCTACAAGACCTGCACAAAACCACATAATTACAACAGTGCAAACAATAGCATAATTAATAAAAAAACAGACCATGGGCACAGTAAAAATAGTCCAAAGATGTTAAAGGACTATAAGTTCAAAAGAAATCACCACACAGTTTCCACAAGTCCCCAGGGTCCTGACAGACTCGCCATCCCATGCCAGCGGCAGAAAGGAATACCCCCGCTATGGATTTCCACGGCGCCGCCCGACTCAGCCTCGCAGACGCAGCACACAACGAAAGCTCCGTCGAACCCAGCCTCGCAGATGCAGCACACACCAAAAGTGACCTGACCACAGTGGACTCCGAGTCCATCGAACTTCCGAGCCGATGACCATCCCCTCCGGCACAGCTTCTCCAAGCACCATCCTCTGCCGAGCGTATTAAGACGGCCCCGCCAACGGCCATCGGCAACATGACCCTGAGGACTGGGGGCCTGTTCTTCCCAGCAGAGTCCCAGAGCTCACAGCAGCAGCAGCAACGAAGAAGGCCTTCCTGGAGATTTCCCGATGTTCCTCCGTGGTCCCACGTCCGTTTTCAATCGATTATGATTGCGCACAGCACCCCACTTCACAAATAACAGATAATCAGCTCCGGAGTGGCCGCTGCAAGCTGCGTCACTCCGCCATCTTGGAAATACTCACATTCACACATTAAATCCTCTGGTTGAAAATCTTTCAAATATTACACCATTGAAATCTACACTTTTTTTTAATAATCCTTGTGGCATAAATACCCATCATAATGGCTTTGAAAGGATTTGGCATTCAAAATCAGATTGACAGGGAGTCAATAACCCAAATAGGTGTCAACATCAAAGCCCTCCAATTGATAGCATGGCCAAAGTCAACGTAAGTAGTTCACTTACAAACTCCATCACGCTGAAAGTGACTCCTGCTAAGATCACCTTCTATTCTAGTGCAAATCAATGCAGCATGTCCTGACCACCTTTGAGGAAAGATACATGCCAGTTTTATTCACTCATAAACAATCATCCTGTCAAATTGGTCTTATGGGCCACACTGTAACTGTTCATTCCAATTATGCAGCAGCGTTAATGTGGCCAGAGAAGTCTACGCACCACTGTACACAAGGATTATTTAATAAAATATAGCAATCCCCAAGTCGCAAAGAGACAGGTGTAAAGAAACAAAGGAAAGGAGGTGTAAGCAGGAGGAGGTTTCACAAGGGGATTCCTTAGCTGAAGGTTTCGGCAAGTGAAGGTATGGTCTGTAAAGGTGGAAATGTGTAAGCGTCTAGACTTGGAAGGTGCAGATATTTCAAAGGGTTTTAGACAGAGAAGTATCCACAGGGAGTAGGAGGGGCAAGATCATGGAGGAGTTAAAAGCAAGTGGTGGGGAGAATATTAGCTAGCGGGGCAGACATAAAAGTCAATGGCATGCTGCAAAAGCAGATGGGAAAGCACATGTTTAGCGCAATAATTTTCATGCCTCACTTCACATCTAATCAAAGACTTAAGTGTTTAAGAGCAATCAAAGCACAGCATTGAAACCAATCCCTGCAAGCGAAATGGCAAGGCCAGAGATGGAGCGAAGCGAGTAACAGAGCTCATGGCTCAGGCAGTGCATCAGCCAACCTCTCTTTGCCGCCCAAGTGATGAACTCCCAGCAGGTACATACGTGTAACGAAGAATCACATTGTACATCTGTAGCCATACAAATGCCACGTGGCAGGATAAGCTCAACTTAATTGTGAATTGATGTGTGGAGTCTTAAAGAACATATTGTGATATGTGCAAATTTTAAATCTTTCGGGGCATACTATAGCATAGAGGCCTTTTAATGAATTTACATTCACTGCAGATTATTCATATAATTACTTTTATCCAGCTAATTACGACTAATTCTTGGATGCATTAATTAATAAGCCGTTTTTTAATATGTTAATGCAAGCATGCAGTGCCAGAATGGCTCAAACAACAGGGCAGTAAGAACAAGATGATCCAAAGCACGCTATCAACTGCAGGCTGCTGGATTCAAGACGTCAGTGTAGGATGTAAAGTGGCAGGATTCATTTTACTGTAGATACAGAAGGTTCACACTGCTGAATTATTCATGAGAATTAGTGATGGAGGAATTAATGTTCAAGCAACCTATTTTATTATTAAGGAAGAGCTTTTCAAAAATTTGAACCCCAGGTTTTGTATCTAGACCAAAGCAGCAATAAATGGAATGTTTTGAAGAGAATGTGCTCTTGGTATAATCACTCAGAAATCAGATCCACACAGAATGCCTTTTACATATTTCTACCTTATGATATTTTATTAAAAGACTGTGCTGAGTTACACAATCCCTGTCTAATAACTGAACAAAATTGGCATCTTACAGTGAAACTAACAAAGCTAGCTGAACAACAGGAGCACCTCCATCACTAAAAGAAAATATATCATCACTTTCACAATGAACCTGCTGCCAATGTGACATAATGGAATTAATTTATATTTGATCTAAGGCAAAGAATGGATCAGATCATTTGGTAGTAATTGCAAAAGCAGCTCTGCATCATGGAATCACAGAATGTTTGCAATCCAGAAGGAGATCGTTCAGCATATCAAGTTCTACTGCCTTGGAGCAAGACAAATCCAGCTGATTCAACTCTTATCCGCTTCCCACAAGAAACCTTTCTTTTACTTTTTGGAGCTTTATCCAGCTTGTTCATGAACACTGCAGTTGAATGTGTCTGCGTCACTAGTCTTGACAGCGCAATCCAGACCCAAACCACTAACGTCTTTTTCTCAACTTATTTATATTGTACATTTTCTAATTCTTAATTTCACCAAAGATAAGGGATTCTCTCTGTCTACTCTGCCAGTATTCACAATTTTAAATATCTTTATTAGATGGCCATTCAGGCTGTCCTTTTCCATGAATCTCCAGTCTGTCCAAATAACTGAAGACCCTCAACCCCACAAACCTTCAAGTAAATAGCCTCTGCACCCCCTCTAAAACCTTTATATCCTTCCTGAGGTGGGCTGCCCAGAATTTAACATGGTACTCCAGTTTTGGCCAAACCATTTTTTTTACATACAAGTTTAGCATTAACTTTTTATGCTTTTGTACTTCTTACCTCTAAATTGGATGGTGGGGTTGAGATACGTCTCTATCAAAGGAGGTGTAACGCGCTCCTTTACTCTTCACCCTTAGGCAAAGTGTAGCACCTGCTTAGCCCCCCACCAATCAGGGTTACATGAAGCCACAGCAGCAGGTGGTGCCTATCACAAATCCTGGTTATGCGACCGCTGATACCAGGCAAACAACATCTGAAGAGTATTGACAATGGTTGTGGTCACTTGTCTTGCAAAAATACCCCCTCACATCCATTCAAGGCCCCACACAGTCCTTCCAGGTGAGGCAACACTCCATCTGCATATCTGTGGGGTCGTCTATTGTGTCCAGAACCCCCCGATGCAGCCTCCTCTACACTGGTGAAACCTGTCGTAAATTGGGGGGACCGCTTCGTCAAGCACCTCTGCACAATCTACCACAAGCGGGACTTTCTGTTGGCCAAACATTTTAATTCTGATTCCCATTCCCGTTCCCACATGTTGGTCCATGCCCTCTTTCTGTGCCAAGCTCAGGGTGGAGAAGCAACACCTTATATTCCGTCTGGGTAGCCTCCAACCTGATGGCATGAACATTGATTTCTCCTTCCTGTAAACTAATTTCACCCCTTCCCGCTATTCCCCACACTGACCTTTCACTTCTTTTCACCTACCTATTACTTCCCCCTGGGCCCCCTCCTCCTCCCCTTTTTCCTGTGGTTACTTTCTCCTCCTATCAGATTCCTTCTTCTCCAGCCCTTTACCTTTCCCACCCACCCGACTTCACCTATTACCTTCTAGCTAGCCTCCTTCCCCTACCTTTTTATTTTGGCTTCATCCCCCTCCCTTCTCAGTCCCGAAGAAGGGTCTCAGACTGAAACGTCAACCATCTATTCAACGCCACAGATGCTGGCTGACCTGCTGAGTTCCTCCAGCATTTTGTCTGTGTTACTTTGGAAAGACAATGTCCAGAAGAAGGCAACGCCAGACCATTTCTGTAGAAATAATGGCCAAGATCATGGTTACCATGAATGCCTGATTCATATGAAAAGGCAGAGAATGATGATGATGGTGCCTCTACTTTGAAGACCATATGGGATTCTGGTTAACCACTTTCTCAACCAGCCCACACCCATATACCCGAGATCTTCTTATTCCTGTATCCAGTTTAGAATTGTGCTCTCCAGTTTTTATTGCCTCTTCTTGTTCTTCCTATCAAAATGTAAGACTTCCTATTATTCAGCATTAAAATCAATTTATGATCTCCCCCAATTCCATCAACCAGGTCATCATACCACTACAAGTTCTGTGTCATTTGCAATATTGGAAATTCTGTTCTATAACCAGACACCGAGATATTAACATACATTAGTTATTATTACACTATTTTATTGTGGGTGGCTCAGCTGGTGCCTCACAGCACAAGAGGCTTTATTCAGATATGACTGTGGATGCTAACCGTATGGAATTTCCATGTCTCCCTGTGCACATGTAATTTTCCTTCAGGTGTTCCCGTTTCTTCCCAAAAAGAAGAACTGGAAGCAGGAGTTGGCCTTCATGATGCAAATCCTGGCTGATCCACTTCAGCAATTATCCACAGAACTTTGATTCCTTTAAGACCTAGAAATGTATTGACCTCTGTTTTGAATGAATTTAACAATGGAGCCTCCACAATAATAGAGCAGAAGAATGCCATTCCATCTAATGAGTCTATGTTGACTCATTACATTAGTCCTATGTTCATCACACTTTTTATTCTCTCTATAGTCTTGTCTAATTCCCAGAGATTCCACTGCTTATGGATCGGTAGGTGGATTGGCCACAGTAGACTGCTAATATAATTGAGAGGTAGAATCTGGGGAACAGTTTATGAGAATGTCAGCACAGTAAAAAAATATAGGATACTACATTGTGGTATGACTTCATGATTATACAAAGAAAGCTTAAAACTAACTTTTACAGCTATTCCACATCTGATAATCATAGCTGTTCCCCTACTGATACTTGCTTCATTTGGCCTGGTCCATTTCTCAGAACCCAGCAAAATATTACAGAAGACACCTAACCTCACCATTCATCTCCATAGTTTCATATTGAATTCTGTTTCACAAGCTGAATGTATCACGTTAAATTACCTGTGAAATTCAAGCTTTAGTTTAGTCACACAATTGTTAAAATAATTATTGATGTCAAGATCTGTAGAAAGCATTGTACATAATCTGTACAACCCGCCTTCCTTAAAAATGGTACAAATGTGACATGACTGAAGCCCACTGACCAATGAAATTTAACTAGTAAAACTCTTCACTTTCTGCTTAGTGCACCAGCCAATTCTTTATCTACTCAGAAATGGCATGTTTGTCTTTGGCTGCATGGAGCCAGCGGTTGTAATTCAGGTTGTGTATGCCAGAGCAATTTTTTTTCCCCCTTTACAACTATGGGAACTTGAATTACAAAGCTACAGTAACTGGACAAATGTGAGCACATAGTTTGCAAAGTAACATTTGAACTCTTGTTACCCAAGTAATACATTTTACAACCAATAGACCTGCCACTCACTACTAGCCAAGTGTGCTTTGGTAACATAAACAGACTACATCCTATAATTATATAAACTTCCTTTACACTTGATAATCTGTACTAATTCCGAACTGTATTTCACAGCAACAGACACCAAAGTAAAAATTTATTTTCAAGCTATAATAAGGAAGTAAATCTCTCATCTAATCAGACATCTCTTTTTAATTCCCAAGGTAATAGACCTTTTATTAAAATCATTGGCATCGAACTCTAAATCAATATCTGAGTGTTATTAAAATGCTGTCATTTTTCTCTCCTCACATGAAGCAATTTATGACAATGTCATTGGAACAGATTAAGCCAGGAGCACGGCGAAGATTGGATTTATTCCATCAGTGAACTCTCCACAAAGCACAGGGAGTGCTACATAAACTTGATGATACAGCTCAAGAGGCAACGACATTTGGTATTTAAAATTAGACTTGACAAGGTTTAAAACAAGTTAAAACTCTAGTCTGGATGTAACTCTATCAGTCAATCTAATTTATGGAGCGGGTCAACTAACCAGCTGTTGGGCTTATACCTGAAAGAGTGACTCCAAAACTCTGCATTTGTTTAATTATTCACTGTTCACAAGAACAGTGGTAGTGTAGTCTAAAAATTGTTATGTGCCTAACTTTACATTCTATCAAAGTACCATATCCCATGAAAGAATTCTTTTGACAATCCATTCAAACTTTTCCCACAAAAGGATCAGCTAAATTGAGATCATAGAGCTTCAACCCTACACCTCACCAGCCCTGAAATATATTTTTAAAAATACAACCACACAAACTTTATGAAAGAATTTTGAGTGCTGATTAAATTCTTTCAATCATACCTCACTGACAGATTATACCTGGCACCCTCATACGTTTACTAACCTTGTAAAACATTGATCAAACTTACTGATTATTTTTGTTTGAAAAAAACATTCATTGATGGAGCATCATGATTCTCATTTGGTTACACTGTATACCTTTTCAGATGAATAATCAGAATCCAAGAACAGCAACCAATTGTTTGAGACAACAGTCCCTGTGTGGCTCAAACACCCTTTCCTGGGAGACAACAAAAACCTCATTGAAGTATCAGTTTCTCCACAGTTCAGTGAAAGGACAAAATTCCTGCAAGAACTACAAGTTAAAATTACTTTTCAGGCACTAAACCAGGATGTTTCTGTCCTGTTTCACTGGTCTACTGCCACAACATACATAAAATGCTGATGGAACTCAGTAGGTCAGGCAATAAGCAAAGCACTGAAATGCTGAATGTGTGGGTAGATGTTGAAGAGGCAGATCAAAGGTTCCTTTTACAATCAAAGTATGTACACGGAATACAACTCTGAGATTTGTCTTCTCCAGTTAGCCATGAAATACAGAAAAACCATGAAAGCCGTTCAAAGACTTCAACCTCCCTCCCGCATGACAGAGAAAAAGAAACAAAACTTGCAAACCCCCAAGGCACTCGGCCAAAAGCAGGCAGTAGACCAGTGAACTTAGGTACATAGAGACTGCAAATGCTAGAAATCTGGAAGAATACATACAAAATGCTGATGGAGCTCAGCAGGTCAGGCATCATCGATAGTGGCAAATGAGCAATGTTTTGAAACATTGATGGTTTAGTACCCTCCAAAGCATGACTTTCTGAGTTCCTCCAACATTCTGTGAACATTGCCCCATATATCCAGCATCTGCAGCTTCTCTTGTAACTAAGTTCGATGATCTACTGGCTGCTTTTATCCAAGGGTCTGGATTCCATCTGTAAAGTTCACTAGTCTTTACCATCTGTCTTTTTAAAATCCACCCAAACATCCTCATAGTTAGGAATAAAATCTAGTTTCATACCACTCCTCTTAAAGACTTGAAAACTGTTGTATATTGAAGGCACACATTTTTTTCTGTTGTTATAGTACCAGCAGTGACGATTGCTTATAAAAGCTGAATGTTTACAGGCTTTTCAATTTTTTTTAATATAAGACATGCATTATCATAACAATTGCAGTTGAATTAATAAGCTGTTATCTGATGAATTGTAAACCATACTCTATCTCATCTTTCTTTACAATGGAAAAAAACAAGTAAATCATTATTTCCTATGCTCCATTTTTAATTAATTAACATATTCCCTAGATAATATAATAGTGCATGCTCTCGAATAAAAGAGAGTGTACGTGGGAAGGATGACGTTAAAAAGATCAGTGTTGTCTATGCTGCAGTTTTCATGTGAAGGTGCTGTGAGATGGGTTGGTATAAATGGAAAAGTGAACTCCACTCTTTATTTTTCCAAACCAAACCTAAATTTTACAGTATTTAAACTATATGCTGTTAAATTTGTTTAACTTCAGTTGAGTTTAGCTGCAGTGGTTACTTCATCCTACCATCTCCCTACAAACCCTCAAATTGCCTAATTATGTTTTTGTGGATAACAGCAAATTCCCAGCTGTCAGAAGAAATATGGTGACTCAAGAGAATTTTAGGGGTCTTATTGACAACAGAAAGACAGGTACAGAAGTCTGCATATGGTTAAAATAATGATATTCACTTGCATTGAGCCACCAGGTTTGCAACTGATGAAATATCACTTGCAATCTATATAAAACTATGACTGTAACACACAGAGCAATGGGAAGAAGGAAAAATAAGCTGAGAGTACTAACAGAGGCAGTAACTGGTTCTCTTTAAGGTCGGTTGGCTGTTATCCAGTTGCATTTATATCAAGAGAATAACCAAAAGGAAAGGTTGATACAGGGGGTGGTGATCAACTTAACTCTCTCAAGATACCCAGACAAAATTGGGAGTAGTTTACTCCTCATAATAACATATCACATCTAATTTGAGACCAAATAAACACTGCAGGAAAGAGTGACAAATCTTTGATAAATTCTAAGTATCAATAAATTCCAGTCCAGCACACCTCTCCAAAGCAAAATACATTGATTTGGGAAGTATACAAGGCAATAATAGACAATAGACAGTAGGTGCAGGAGTAGGCCCTTTGGCCCTTCTAGCCAGCACCGCCACCGCCATTCACTGTGATCATGGCTGATCATACACAATCAGTACCCCGTTCCTGCCCTCTCCCCATATCCCTTGACACCACTATCTATAAGAGCTCTATCTAACTCTCTCTTGAATGCATCCAGAGACTTGGCCTCCACTGCTTTCTGGGGCAGAGCATTCCACATATCCACCACTCTCTGGGTGAAAAAGTTTTTCCACATCTCTGTTCTAAATGTCCTACCCCTTATTCTTAAACTGTGGCCTCTAGTTCTGGATTCACCCATCAGCGGGAACATGCTTCCTGCCTCCAGTGTGTCCAATCCCTTAATAATCTTATATGTTTCAATCAGATCCCCTCTCATCCTTCTAAATTCCAGTGTATACAAGCCCAGTCACTCCAATCTTTCAACATATGACAGTCCCGCCATTCCGGGAATTAACCTTGTGAACCTACGCTGCACTCCCTCAATAGCAAGAATGTCCTTCCTCAAATTTGGAGACCAAAACTGCACACAATACTCCAGGTGTGGTCTCACCAGGGCCCTGTACAGCTGCAGAAGGACCTCTTTACTCTTATACTCAATTCCTCTTGTTATAAAAACCAGCATGCCATTAGCTTTCTTCACTGCCTGCTGTACCTGCATGCTTGCTTTCATTGACTGATGTACAAGAACACCTAGATCTCATTGTACTTCCCCTTTTCCTAACTTGACTCCATTTAGATAGTAATCTGCCTTCCTGTTCTTGCCACCAAAGTGGATAACCTCATATTTATCCAGATTAAACTGCATCTGCCATACATTTGCCCACTCACCCAACCTGTCCAAGTCACCCTGCATTCTCATAACATCCTCGTGACATTTCACACTGCCACCCATAGAAAGATAATGTTTGAATTACAGATACAAGAGACGCAGATGCTGGAATCTGAAGCAACATGTTACAGGAACTCAGCAGATCAGGCAGATGAAGGAAAACTGTCCATTTCCCTTCACAGATGCTGCCTGGTCTGCTGAGTTCCACTACCATCTGTGTTGCTAAGGTTTGAAATTTTTCTATGGCTGTTTCATTATATGGTGAAAAAAAACACATGCAACTTCTGTAAATACTAACTTGCCTTTTAATTTAAAAACTTTTGTAGAAAAACATATTCTCACAGGTAAGGCTTTATTGATTCAGTAATGTGAACTTCATGACTAGAACCATGCATCTGCATTCATTGATTTTTTTTCCCAGTTGAGGTCCAGCAACAACTGAGATGCTGTAAACCTACTTATTTTATTTCAAATCATTATCAGAGAAACCTGAAAGCTTTTATACTTCATTCTGGATTAAAGGTTGTCAGTCCTTTCATTTGCAGTGTAACCCTGATGCTGTTAAAACTCAGGGCTTAGCTTCACATCACCAGAAATGGTTACTCAACAAAGCCAAGGAATAAGTCTTCCTGGATTTACCTCCAGTGCAAAATCCAAATGCTGACTATAGCCTATTTTATCATGTGCCTTCACGTACCCCGAAACCACATCCTTAACAATCGACTCCAATATCTTCCCAGTCATTGATGTCAGACTAACTGGCTTATAGAAAACTGGCTTTGTTCTGCCTCTATCCCTTCTTAAAGAGTGACATTTGCAATTTTCCAGTCTTCCAGAACCATTCCAGAATCCAGTGATTCCTGAAAGATCATTACTGATGGCTCCACAATCTCCTCAGCCACCTCCTTCTGAACTCTGGGTGTTACACCAGCTGGTCCAAGTGACTTATCTACCTTCAAACTTTTCAGTTTCCCAAGAACTTTCTCTCTAGTTATGGTAACTTCACACACTTCATGACCCCTGACACCTGGAATTGCTAGTGTCTTCCAGAGATGTAAAATACTTCTTCAGTTCATCCGCCATTTCCTTGTCCTCCATTGCTACCACTCCAGCATCGTTTTCCAGCGTTCCAATATCCACTCTTGCCTCTCTTTTACTCTTTACTTATCTGAAGAGACTTTTGCTATCCTTCTTATACTATTGGCTAACTTACTTTTGTATTCCATTTTTATCTTCTTAATTACTTTATTAGTTGCCTTCTGTTGGTATTTGAAAGCTTCCCAATCATCTAACTTCCCACTAATTTCTGCTCTATTATGTGCCCTCTTTGTGGCTTTTATGTAAAGTGATAGGTTAATTACCATTCACAAATAGACACTAATGAGTAGGTTCCTGGTAGAAAGCGAGGGGAGTTGACAGAAATATAGGGAGAATAAACGGGATTGGTTTAAGTATGTGTTTCATGGCCGGTGCAGACTTTGTGTGTCCAAGGGCTTGTTCCCATTCTGTGTCACTCAGTAACTCTATTAATTCCCAATACAGGAAGATTTGACTTTTTTTTAAAACAAATATGCCTGATTTTCTTCAACAAATGCACTAACTCAAACAAAAATCAAACTAAAGGTCCCAATTCTTGCTCATCCAGCTGACACAGTGTTGTCAATAATATCGCTGAGTTTCGTGAAAAATTCTCACAATTCAAGTTCTGCACCCAAACCAGAGAGGGCAGAATTCTTCCAGCTGGATTTGGTCATGGACGTGAATATCTTAAACTAAAATACAGTCCACTGAAAGAATCCAGAACTGCACGTGGAACAACGTGCAAAGCTCTTTAACAGTAAATGAATGGACAAATGGTCTGTCTGTTACTCCCACCATTACACTGATGTGAAAGCTAGTCTTAGTTCCCAGTTAATCTTTTAATCTTCTCAAAATCTGTTCTTTCCTCATTGTGTTAGCATTCCTTCACATTCTATTAAGTTTCTTTCATTTCATTTTTTTACCATTTTGGTTTTTTTTCTAAGTTGTCTTCCAAGCTTCCATACCACTGCTGAAATGGACATGAATGAGGAAGCCATTCACCTTCATCTATATTGGGAAATTGCGTTCTTTTGTTCCCTTCCAGTATTTTCATTAATTTACAATGACCAATTAACTGGTACTTCTTTGGACTGTGGGAAGAAATTGGAGAACTCAGAGGAACCCTATGCGGTCACGGGGAGAATGTACAAACTCCTTACAGACGGCACCGGAGTCGTCCTCCAATGCCGAGCTGCGGTAATGTCACTACCCCGCTGCCCTGTATAGATAGAGAGCAGCAGTTACCTGCTGAATTCAAAATGGTTCAGCATCAACAAAAGTGTTGACTATGGTGAAACGATTTGATTTTCATTTAGAATGTATTGACTTAATTCAGTTTACAGTCAAATTCTTTTAATTCCGTGCATTTCGGTCCTCCAGGTAAGTGAATAACCAGTTCTATGATAGAACTGGTTAATTAAAGTCAAGTGACTTGTATTGTTATTTGTGAATACGAATCGATGGTCCCAACTAAAAACATAGCATCCACAGAGTGTGATCTTGGTAAATAGGGAACGCACACAAAATGCTGGAGGAACTCAACAGGCAAGGCAGCATCTATGGAAAGGAGTACAGTTGACGTTTCAGCCGAAACCATTCAGCAGGACTGGAGGAAAAACGCTGAGGAGTAGATTTAAAAGGTGGGGGGAGGGGACAGAGAAACACAAGGTGACAGGTGAAACCGGGAGGAGGAGCTGGGAAGTTGATTGGTGAAAGAGAGACTGGGCTGGAGATGTGGGAATCTGATGGAAGAAGACAGAAGGCCACGGAAGAAAGGATGGAGGACACCAGAGAGAGGTGGGAAAGGAGATGAGCTGAGAGAGGAAAAACTGCACTGGGAATGGTGAAGGAGAGGGTGGGGAAGGGGTATTACTAGAAGTTCGAGAAATTGATGTTCATGTCATCAGGTTGGAGGCTACCCAGGCAGAATATAAGGTGTTGTTCCACCAATCCAAGTGTGGTCTCATCACGACACTGGAAGAGGTCATGGATAGACATATCGGAATGGGAAGTGGAATTAAAATGGGTGGCAACTGGGAGATTCTGCTTTTTCTGGTGTACAGAGCGTAGGTGCTCGGTGAAGCCGACTCCCAATCCACATTGAGTCTCAACGATATACAGGAGGCCACACCAGGAACACCGGACACGGAACACCCAACAGTTTCACACGTGAAGTGTCGTCTCACCTGGAAGGACTGTTTGGGGCCCTGAATGGTAATGAGGGCAGAGGTGTTGGGGCAGGTGCAGCATTTGTTCTATTTGCAAGGATAAGTGCCAGGAGCAAGATCAGTAGGGAGGGATGAATGGACAACAGAGCGATCCCTGCAAAAAGCAGAACATGAGGGGGAGGGGGGAGGGAAAGATGTACTCGGTGGTGGGATCCTATTAGAGATGGCGAAACTTGCAGAGAATTATGTGCTGGATGCAGAGGCTGCTGGGGTGGAAGGTGAGCACAAGGGGAGCCCTATCCCTAGTAGGGTGGCAGGAGGACGAGGTGAAGGCAGATGTGCATGAAATGGAAGAGCAATTTCCGTCATAGGGATTGAGCACAGATGGAGTGCTACATACTGTTCTCTATGGCCACAAATTCATGTTCTGAAGCCTGCGTTGCTTGCTTGGTGCTTGTAAGAATTTCTCCTTGGAGCTGGTAAATAAAAGGTCCAGTTGTAGAGATCCACATGGTAACCAATAGCAAAGATACGAAAAACTGAGGTTCCACTGAAGGAATAAGAGCAGTTAATGTTCAAATTGATAAGAACCAAAAGGGAGATAATCTTGGTAGAATTACAGATTTATAAACACAAAATGTTACGGGCAGAAACAGTGGGAAAGTTGGAGGGTCAACACTAAATAACGCCCTGATAAACCCTCATCTGGAATATTATGTACATGTGTGACTTTCTCTCCAAGGAAGGACATACTTCGAATTGAGTCAAAAGTCAAAGACAGTGTCAGCAGCAAAGGTTCATCATGTTAATTCTCAGGAAGACAACTTTGTCACAGGAGAAGGTTAGGTAGACCAGGCCATAGCACTCTCAAGTATAGAATAAGGGAACGTCTCATTTCATTCTTGAGGGGCCATCAGAATCCCATCTAAAGTGTCTAGAGATCACATGTCAGCACAAGAGACTGGGTTAGCAATCCAGGACAAAGTTGAGAAATGCCTTCACCCAGTATGCACTGAATCCTTGGAATTCTCTACTCAGAATTAGTTTTGGAGGCTCAGTCATTGAGTATATTCAAAATAGCGATTGAGATTTTTTTTCAGAGATAAAAAGAATCAAGGGACAGAAGGTTAGTGCAAGAAAATGGTGCTGAGCTTATTAAAAAATACCGTGATCTTACTGAGTAGCTCAGTAGGCACAAGGGGATGAATGCCCTACTTCCTCTTCAGTTTCTTTTCATGGTCTCATGCAAAAGTAACAAGCAACTTGTAAACTCAAAGCGAAGCCAACAGATAACTTCCAATGAATCAAATGTGCACAAACTGTGTGCTGACAGTCCAAAATGTGCAGGGAGAATTTGTTTAGATCAAATAAAATTTCAACTTAATACAGCTGTAAAGTGCAAATAAAACCAGTATACTGGCACTTGGAACCACTTGTGATTAAAAATCTGAAAGATCCAGGTGGATTTTCCCCCCACTTGATCATCAGTATTGTGATAATATCAAGTTATCCACTGAGGCTTACAGCCATTAGCTTGTGGACTGAGCATCAATTTTTAGCTGTAAACATGATCTCCTTCCACCTGCTGGCTTTCAAAATGACATTTCATGACACACAAAGCTCTTGAAGCGTGAACATGCGTGATTACAGGACAGCCATCTCCTCTTGAAGGCCGATACCAAGTGATGCAGCAAACTCACTCTTAAGCTACTGCACAAGGAAGGACAAGAAGCTCTTGCTCTCCGAGAATTTTAATTGTTATGACAGATTATTCTGTACAAGCAACTACACTAATCTAACTATATTACTCCTGTACCTAAGAAAATGGCCACTGAATGAATGTTCATGGACTTCTGCTGATGTAGCCCATCCACTTCAGGGATTGACATGCTGTATGTTCAGAAATGCTCTTCTGCACACCACTGCTGTAACGCAGTTATCTGAGTTATTGTCACCTTCCTATCTCCCTGAACCAGTCTGGCCATTCTCCTCTGACCTCTTTCATCAACAAGACAATTTTGCCCATAGAACTGCCACTCGCTGGATGTTTTTTTTTTGTTTTTCACACCATTTTCTGTAAACTCTACAAACAAATCCCAGGCGATCAGAAGTTTCTGAGATACTCTGGCAGTTGACAATCATTCTACTATCAAAGTCACTTAGATCACATTTCTTCCCCAATCTGATGCTTGATCTGAACCACAACTGAACCTCCTGACCATGTCAGCATGGCTTTATGAACTGAGTTACTGTCACATGATTGGCTGATTAGATTGCATTAATGAGCAGGTGTACAGGTGTACCTAATACAGTGGCCACAGTGTGTAAATATAACTTATTTAAAATGTTAATATTCTTTTGTTGGTAAAATTGTAGAAACAGTGTTTTTAGGGGTTCTTATTAGGGGTACATGGGAACTATGAGAAGAGATGCAACCAATGGCTGTGGATAAAAGAAAGAGATAAAAGAAACCAGTTGATTGGAGCATTATCCAATTGGAGTGGGAATGAAAGTTATTGAACAGCTTCGGGAGCAATTATAAACTTCCTGAAGTTTTGAACAGAGGTAACAAAAGGAGCTCTACAACTTGTATGTTGCTATGCTAAAATTAAGTTTGGTAGAATTTTTATTTCTCTAAACTGCATTTTCATGTTCGTTCATATTTGACTTCCAACAGTGTAATTGTTAAGAATCTCTTGGCTTCATTATTTATGACTTCAAAATGTATTTACTAAAACTCACAGAGAAATAGCCAAATGTATTTGAAAACCAGAAAGCAATTTCTTAATTTGAACCCTCCTAAATGGGAAGAGGGTCTTGTAACCAATGTAATGTATACATTAGAGTTTACAGTAAATAATTGACACTGGAGAAATGCAAATAACTATGAAAATTCCAAAAGCGGCATCCAGCAGATCTAAGATGAAAATTTCATAATTAGTCACATTTCCTTTCATTCATTCGCCATTTAAACTGAATTGTGCAGTGCATCAAAACAAGGCACCACACGACCTGCCTTCTTGGCAAGTATGTTGTTAAGAATAGGATTTAACAACTGAGTGTTAGATACCCTCGAAGGCTTTGTACTATGATCAATCAACTAAAAATCTCAATATTTCGAATACTCCCACCCACCTATAGGAAATATGTCATTTAGCTGTAAAGGATGCAGAAAAGATTCTCCAGGCTGTTGTTACTGGAACTCTAGTGCTCGAGTTATAAGACAAGCCCAGAAAGGCTGGAACTCAATTCCGTGAAGTGTAGAAGGACAAAGGATAACATTATGGAAGCATATAAAATTATGAATCATGTAAATAAGGTGAATGGTGGCAGTCTTTATCCCAGGATACAGGAGTCTAAAACTAAACGACACAAATTTAAGGTGAGGGGGAAAGATTTATTAGGGACCTGAGGGGCAACTTTTTTTACATAGAAGTGTTAGGAACATGGAACGAGCTGCCAGATGAAATGATAGAGGTGGGTATAATTACAACATTTTAAAAGCATTTGGACAGGTCAGCGTGGATGTGTTTGCCAAAGAGTCTAATTCTTAGCTGTGTAAATCTAATACCTACCTCAACATAAATAGGTAAGTTATCCTAGAGAAGCACAACAGGACAATGAAGATTCATCAGAGACATTTAGAAGCAGTGCTTAAATGTTTGCAGACTGCTGCCCCATGTAGAGCAGCAGTGGTAAAAGGCACCTCCAAGAATTGGGAGTTATGTAGCCCCAAGGACTCACTAGAGATGAATGAGAGATGCCAGACAGGTCCAAGTCTATTCACCCCAATGTTTCTGGTGGTTAAGCTTTCATTAAGATTCTAATTTCCAATGAATAGTCATCAACCTGAAACATTAACTATCTTTCCGCTTTGATGCAGTCTGGCCTGCTGAGTAGTTCTAGTCGGTTTTTTATTGCTACCATCTGTAGTTCTTCGTATGTTGCCTCTAGTTAATAATATCTTTCAGAAGCATCTACCTGTGTGGAATTTACAAAGATACCCTAAATAGATAAACATGAGGAAATCTGCAGATGCTGGAAATTCAAGCAACACACACAAAATGCTGGTGGATCACAGCAGGCCAGGCAGCATCTGTAGGAAGAAGCTCAGTCGATGTTTTGGGCCCAGACCCTTCGTCAGGACTAACTGAAAGAAAAGATAGTAAGAATTTGTAAGTAGGAGGGGGAGGGGGAAATCCGAAATGATAGGAGAGGACAGGAGGAGGAGGGGTGAAGCTAAGAGCTGGAAAGGTGATTGGCAAAAGGGATACAAAGCTGGAGAAGGGAAAGGATCATGGGATGGGAGGCCTAGGGAGAAAGAAAGGGGGAGGGGAGCACCAGAGGGAGATGGAGAACTGCCAAAGGGTGATTGTGAGAGGGGCAGAGAGAGAAAACAAAGGAGGGTGTGGAGTAAATAAATAAATAAAGGATGGGGTAAGAAGGGGAGGAGGGGCATTAATGGAAGTTAAATAGATGTAATGTGGACCAACAGATGAAGAAGCTGGTACGAATTAATGACTTTGTCCATCAGCAGTACAACTTGGAGAGTAGATAGTTTGCACAGAGTAGTAACAGCAGCAGCCACACAATTTTATGTCAAGTTTGTATATTGAAATGTTTATCAAAGTGATTAGTGTGGCAGTTTCATCTTGCAAACATCTGATCATTGAGAAAATAAACAGACCCAGCAGGATTCATTAGCATCAAAAGAGAGAAAAGAGATACCAAACACGAGGAAATCTGTAGATGCTGGAAGTTCAAGCAACACACACAAAATGCTGGTGGAACGCAGCAGGCCAGGCAGCATCTGTAGGAAGAAGTACTGTCGATGTTTTCGGCCAAGACCCTTTGTCAGGACTAAATGAAAGAAAAGATAGTAAGAAATTTGAAAGTAGGAGGGGGAGGGGGAAATCTGAAATGATAGGAGAAGACTGGAGGGGGTGGGGTGAAGCTAAGAGCCAGAAAGGTGATTGGCAAAAGGGATACAGAGCTGGAGAAGGGAAAGGATCATGGGACGGGAGGCCTCGGGAGAAAGAAAGGGGAAGGGGAGCACTAGAGGGAGATGGAGAACAGGCAGAGTGATGGGCAGAGAGAAAAAAAAAGGAGGGGGGAAAAAAACTAAACATATCAGGTATGGGGTAAGAAGGGGAGGAGGGGCATTAACGGAAGTTAGAGAAGTCAATGTTCATGCCATCAGGTTGGAGGCTACCCAGCCGGTATACAAGATGTTGTTCCTCCAACCTGAGTGTGGCTTCATCTTGACAGTAGAGGAGGCCATGGATAGACATATCAGAATGGGAATGGGATATGGAATTAAAATTGTGGCCACTGGAAGATCCCGCTTTCTCTGGCGGACAGAACGCAGGTGTTCAGCGAAACGGTCTCCCAGTCTGCGTCGGGTCTCACCAATATATAAAAGGCCACACTGGGAGCACCGGACGCAGTATACCACACCAGCCGACTCACAGGTGAAGTGTCGCCTCACCTGGAAGGACTGTCTGGGGCCCTGAATGGTGGTGAGGGAGGAAATGTAAGGGCAGGTGAAGCACTTGTTCCGCTTACAAGGATAAGTGCCAGGAGGGAGATCGGTGGGAAGGGGTGGAGGGGACGAGTGGACAAGGGAGTCGCGTAGGGAGTGATCCCTGCGGAAAGCAGAAAGGGGGGGGGGGGGGGGAGGGAAAGATGTGCTTGGTGGTGTGATCCTGTTGGAGGTGGCGGAAGTTACAGAGAATTATACGTTGGACCCGGAGTAGGTGAGGACAAAGAGAACCCTATCCCGAGTGGGGTGGCGGGCCGATGGGGTGACAGCAGATGTGCGGGAAATGGGAGAGATGCGTTTGAGAGCAGAGTTGATGGTGGAAGAAGGGAAGCCTTTTTGTTTAAAAAAGGAAGACATCTCCTTCGTCCTGGAATGAAAAGCCTCGTCCTGAGAGCAGATGCGGCGGAGACGGAGGAATTGCGAGAAGGGGATGGCATTTTTGCAAGAGACAGGGTGGGAAGAGGAATAGTCCAGGTAGCTGTGAGAGTCAGTAGGCTTATAGTAGATATCAGTAGATAAGCCATCTCCAGAGATGGAGACAGAAAGATCAAGAAAGGGGAGGGAGGTGTCAGAAATGGACCAGGTAAATTTGAGGGCAGGGTGAAAGCTGGAGGCAAAGTTAATGAAGTCAACGAGCTCAGCATGCGTGCAGGAGGCAGCACCAATGCAGTCATCGATGTAGCGAAGGAAAAGAGGGGGACAGATACCCGTATAGGCTTAGAACACAGACTGTTCCACAAAGCCAACAAAAAGGCAGGCATAGCTGGGACCCATGCGGGTGCCCATGGCTACACCTTTGGTTTGGAGGAAGTGGGAGGAGCCAAAGGAGAAATTATTGGGAGTAAGAACTAATTCCGCTAGATGGAGGACAGTGGTGGTAGAGGGGAATTGGTCAGGTTTGGAATCCAAAAAGAAGCGGAGAGCTTTGAGACCTTCCTGGTGGGGGATGGAGGTATATAGGGACTGGACGTCCATGGTGAAAATAAGGCGGTGGGGGCCAGGGAACTTAAAATCATTGAAAAAATTCAAAGTGTGAAAAGTGTCACAAACATAGGTGGAAAGGGATTGAAAAAGGGGGGGATAAAACAGTGTCAAGGTGTGCAGAAATTATTTCGGTGTGGCAGGAGCAAGCTGAGACAATGGGTCTACCTGGACAGGCAGATTTGTAGATCTTGGGTAGGAGGTAGAAACGGGAAGTGCGGGGTGTGGGAACTATGAGGTTGATGGCAGTGGATGGGAGATCCCCAGAGCTGATAAGGTTGGTAATGGTGTGGAAGAGATACCAACTTTTCTTCCAGCTTCCCTTAACTTCAGTCTTAATTAAAGTACAGAAACACTTCCTGGCTGGAGCGCCTTAATCAAGGTCTTATCAACTCAGCAACAAGTGGACTCAAAGCTCCTACAAGTAAACAATGGTTCCATTCTAATGCAATTCTTTTAGACATTAACCTTAAAAGAGTCTGCAGTAATGCGACTGTAGACATAAAGGAAGCACTACTTATGAACATCAGTCCTGAAGTGTCTCATTGTCAAGTGTGTGTAGCACTACACAGGACCTGGCTAAAAGCTTCAAGTGGAGTGTAAGTGGGGGTTGTATATGGGAATGGGGAAGAACTAATGCTATTTACTGCAACACACACAGAATGCTGGAGAAACTCAGCAGGTTAGGCAGCATCTATGGAAATGAATAGTCAACGTTTCGAGCAGAGATCCTTCTTCAGGACTGATAAGGAAGGGGGAAGGCACCAGAGTAAAAAGAAGAAATCGATATTCAGATTCAGTTTAATGTCATTTAGAAACCACAAATGCAATGCAGTTAAAAAATGAGACAACGTTCCTCCAGAATGATATCACAAAAGCATATGACAAAACAGACTACACCAGAAAATCCACGTAACGTTTGGATTCATGCCATCAGGTTACAGACAGACAGAATTTAAGGTGTTGCTCCTCAACCTAAGGCTGGCCTCATCACGGTACTTGCTTGTTCCTTTGATAGATAGCCGTGTTTCCAACAATTTCTGTTCTGACTTTACATTTGGATGTCACAGCCAATATACCATTTAGCCTGAATTCAGTAGGTAACTAAATAAAATCAAACAGCAGAATGGACAGGGTACAAAGCTCAAAGCAGCTGTGCAGGTTGACTCTGTGGTTAAGAAGGCATACGGTGCATTGGCCTTCATTAATTGTGGAACTGAATTTAGGAGCCAAGAGGTAATGTTGCAGCTATATAGGACCCTGGTCAGACCCCACTTGGAGGACAGTGCTCAGTTCTGGTCGCCTCACTACAGGAAGGATGTGGAAGCCATAGAAAGGGTGCAGAGGAGGTTTACAAGGATGTTGCCTAGATTGAGGAGCCTGCCTTATGAAAATAGGTTGAGTGAACTCAGCCTTTTTTCCTTGGAGCGAAGGAGGATGAAAGGTGACCTGATAGAGGTGTATAAGATTATGAGAGACATTGATCGTGTGGATAGTCAAGAGGGTTTTACCCCAGGGCTGAAATGGTTGCCACAAGAGGTCACAGGTTTAAGGTGCTGGGGAGTAGGTACAGAGGAGATATCAGGGTAAGTTTTTTACTCAGAGAGTGGTGAGCGCGTGGAATGGGCTGCCGGCAACAGTGGTGGAGGCGGATACGATAGGGTCTTTTAAGAGACTTTTGGATAAGTACATGGAGCTTAGTAAAATAGAGGGCTATGGGTAAGCCTAGTAATTTCTAAGGTAGAGACATGTTTGGCACAACTTTGTGGGCCGAAGGGCCTGTATTGTGCTGTAGGTTTTCTATGTTTCTAAATGAAAAGTGCATGAAAACAATGACTGCAGGCAGAAAATGCAGCAACATGAACGGCTGGCAAGTCAATAACTAGAATAACACACGTAACTATTTCGTCCTCAATGAAGAGAGTAAAAAAAGCCAATGGCATAAGATGGAGGAAAGCTTTTGAAATGCAAGAGAGACATCTCAAAGGACCCTGTTCATGATTCCAAGTACACCTTAGTATAGCCTACAATTTCCTTTCTAATTTAGTCACTTAATTCAAATTATCTGCAAACTATAAAATTCTTAACGAAATTTCATACAGCTATTTCTAACCATACTGTTTAAATAGGAAAATATTTTAGCAGAATAAACATTTATCTTATTTCAGTCTACAAGCACCAGGCTTAACAGCCTGTTGTGTGCAAATGTTACTGATGTTGACCCAAACTCAGAGCACGTTACTGAACATGATCATATCCATTAAGGGATAGTCAAAATTTTTTCCCTAGGGTGGAAGTGTCAAATAGAGGGCACAGAATTTAGAATCAGGTTTAATATCACTGGCATATGTCATGAAATATGTTAAATTTGCAACAGCAGTACAATGTAATACTTGATAAATATAGGAAAAAAGGCTGCTTATATGAAATAGTTAAGTTAAAATAAGTAGTGCAAAAAAAGAAATAAAAAAAAGTAGTAAGGTAGCATTCATGGATTTAATGTCCATTTAGAGATCGGAAGGCAGAGGGGAAGAAGCTGCTTCTGAATCACCGAATGTGTGCCTTCAGGCTTCTGTACCTCCTTCCTGAGGGTAATAATGAGAAGAGGGCACGTCCCCGGTGGTGAGGGTCCTTAATGATGGACGCCGCCTTTCTGAGGCACCACTCCTTGAGGATGTTTTGGATACTACAGAGGCTGGTACCCATGATGGAGCTGACTACTCTTACAACTCTCTGCAACTTCCTTTGATGTTATGCAGTAGCACCCCCCACCCCCCCATACCAGACTGTGATGCAGCCAGTCACAATGCTCTCCAAGCTATATCTGTAGCAGTTTGAGTGTTTTAGGTGACAAACCAAAGCTCCTCAAACTCCTAACAAAATAGAGCTGCTGTCTTGCCTTCTTTATAGTTGCATCGATATGTTGCGACCAGGTTATGACCTCAGCGATATTGACACCCATGAACTTGAAAGTGCTCACTCTCTCCACTTCTGATTCCTCTATGAAGATTGGCTTGTGTTCCAAACCAAAAATGTAAGAAGGGGAAGTTAAAGAGGATGTAAGGTGCAATGATTTTACAGAGTTTCAGATGTCTAGAACGAGGGAAGTGGTAGAAGCAGATTTAAAAGCATCATATAGGAAGAATGGGGGAAAACACATCGACGAGCAGGGAACAGAAAGAGAGATATAGACAATGTTCAAGCAGTATGCACATGATGGGCTGAATGGGCTTTTCCCATCGTGTACTATGTTATGTTCCAAAAGGGTACAGGTTGAATATTTTAATATAACAGCAATCTCAAATTCTAAGCAGTGTTTCTGCAATGATTATATCATTGGACCCTTAATTTCAGACCCACACTCCTCCAAAAACACACCTTCCATTTGGAAAGTTACCTCTGCATCCAAGAAGTCCTTGCCACCATGTAGAGATGAGATTTACTACAGAATAAATGCTGGGATAAAGATCATTTTAAATATGGGAACCCTTACTTGAGGAAATGTTAGCAGCTAGGTGCAGAAATGTTGATATCTTTCTCCAAAATCCGGATCGACGTGCAAAGTGCCCTGCCTGTAGTCACCTACATGAATGCCGCTCAATCACTAGCCAACCACCGGAGAGTGCAGGAGAGGAAAGGAGGAACACAATTCAAGTAATAATTGAAGAGTCACAGCTGGCAATCACAGAGAAATGGAAACAACACCACAATATATGGAAAACTGAGAAATAATTTGATCAAATAATTATCTTGAGCTATTAGAGGATTCAGGTTCAAGGCATCAACTGCATGGTCCAGCATATTTCACAGCAAATCAAGTACACAGTCTTGGGTAAGAAAGCCTATTTAAACATTCTGCAGAAAACTGGGATGTTGCAGGACTGGGGGAAGATGAGGGTAATACTCAAATAGTAAGTTGAGTGAAATCATAGAACTGGTAAGGTCCGTTACAGTGATGGTGGTGCCACAGTACTGGTGGGAGTAAACCCACAGCATGCAGAAAGTTGTCTACCTGTAGCCATTTCACAACACCACTTCCATGGGCTGACACCTGCTCAGGTATATCCTGCAGATTTTCAAATAAAGCTTCAAATTTGCTTCTATCTGCAAGGCCTGTTACATGCCAGGGTTATGGCCACCATCACTGTAGCCTACCTTGCCAACACTATTATTTCTCCCAACTTGCTTGTTTAGTATTACCCTCATTTTCCCCAGTCTTCCATTGCCCTACGCATCCTGGTTCTCTGTAGAATGTTTAAATAAGCTTTCCTATCCAAGACAGTATACTTGATTTGCTGTGAAATACTGTAGTGTTAGACAAGAAGATTTCTAGACATGGGTTCTGTGAGTATTTTCCCCCATAGTTTCTGACTTTTAATAACCAATCACACATTAAACAGCTATGCATTTTATTTAAATTATATTCAGAAATACCCTCTAGCATGGATGAGATGGGTGGAATGTATCATACCCATTGTCACTCTCTATCGGTGTGTCTGAAGCATTCCCAGTATTCTCCAAATATCCACCCCTAAACTGTCAAATTTATCTAAATATTTATCTAAAATAAATTCACTGACTGTAGAACATGCACAGCATGCTAAATAAATGCAAGTTCATTCTCAGTCACAAACAGCCTGGCTAGATATTTGTTTCTTCATACTAACAGTGTAATTTTGCTATATGAATGTACTGTGCTTGGCCTTAGATAGCACTGTGTCATTATGGTCTCTTCTCCAGGGCATAGATGTGCTGATGACATTGGTGATTATCTAGTCCCTGATAACTCATACTCATTCTTCAATCACGCTTTATTTACTTGAGCAAAAGAAGGACAGTTCAACCAAACTGTTCTGAAGTTATAGCTCAAGGTAATCAATTTTTAAATTGATATTAATCCAATAGAAACTTTGTGCATCTTTGACTCCCGTTATTTACATCTAGAAGTGCAACTTGTAATACATATTTTAGGTGTTAGTAACCAATAAATTCACCTGTGGAAGATCAGTAATAGAATTAGTAAAATAACTGTCCAATGGCAACTAGCTTTCATTAGCATCCTTAATCGTCTCTTGGTATGTCCAGTTGCCGTGGTTCCCAAGCTTGAACGAAGAAGCTGTGCAAAGAGGAGCAGACACAAAATGTTGGAGGAACTCAGCAAGCCAGACAGCAACAATGGAAAAACCCACAGTCGACATTTCAGGCCAAAACCCTTCGGCAGGACTGGAGAAAAAAAAGAGGAGATAGGTTCTCAAGGTCCGAGATTTCCTAGGGTAGCCATAGTCAGCTAGTGTGACTATACAATGTCTGCACACTGTCTCTGCTGCATTTTCCACACTGGCTACTATTCTACTCTTGCTGATAAACCTCACATGAGGAACTGAACAACCACACTGAGTTTCTTGTGCCAATACCCCCACAATCACTTCTGCTGTCACTGCCAATGGGCTTTGCCAACCTCGTCTTTAAAACAGATGTTCCTAATGTAACATGGACTTGTTACTTTAGAAAGAAGAAAAGCCCCTTTGTCTTGAGTTGTCATCCAAGAAACGAAGAATCAGGCATTAGGTTTGTGCCCTGATGTGATATTTACCTCGAATTTTTTGATGGAGTGAAATATGTTAATATTATTGTACGCTGTGGTGGATTTGTGAACAAGCCACTGATTATGAACGATCTGCTGGAAGAACTCAGCAAGTCGAGTAGCATCCATGGTGAGTGGTGGTGGGGATGGGGTGTAGGTGAGGAATCATCCACATTTCAGAACAACATTTCACTATTTTTGAGGTGCTCTAAGGAAATGTTATAATTTTCTACAAACATCGTACATGGAACATTTCTATTAAATCCGAAGTGTAGTTAATTCAAAGTCAAAAGCGGTCTCTTACTGCTCCTCACCTCCTGAACGAGCTGCCAGCGCAAGGGGTGAGTGCGAGCTCGATTGCAATATTTAAGAGATGTTTGGATAGGTACATGGATGGTAGGGATATGGTGGGCTATAGACCCGGTGCAGGTCAATGGGAGCAGGCTGTTTAAATAGTTCGGCAAGGATTAGATGGGCCGAAGGGCCTGTTTCTGTGCTGTACTTTTCGACAACTTTATAAGTCACTGCACTTTAACTATCACTTACTACTAAACACCAACTCAGGCCTGTTATGTGAAAATCAGTGCAATACAAACATCTACAAGTTTTCTTCCGATCCACTTGTTTCAAAAAGTGACATATTAGAAAGGTTCTGTGGAAATTTACCTCAACTCTTTGCCATTGATGTACAAAATAGTTTACAGCTGATGAGAAGCTTCCACAAGTGCAGTAGTAAGTTAAACACCGGTGCCTCTAGGTTATTAAACAGCATACTTGCTATTAAAGAAAACATCCAAATGTGATCACATACTCTGCTTGCTCCATATTTTCCCACAAGCACCATATCCATTGGAATGCTGGCAGAATCCAGCAGAAAAGAGAACCTTATTGCTTCAATCACAATTCCTCCAAAAGGAAGAAAAAGAAAACATATGGGTTGCTCTCAGCTTGCCTATTTGCTCAAAGCAGCCCAGTGTCTGTTGACAGAATATTATTTATAGAGTTGGATTAATATTGAGAGAACGTTTTGAAGCCAGTTAGGTGACAAGGCATTGTTCACAACCAAGCAGATGGGGCCAATTTGCTTAATAACATAAATCTTCTGATTGTAGTAGCTCAAGGAGTAAACAAAATAATTCAAGGAATCAAATGTACCAAATACAATGAAAATATATATCTGATGCATTAGCAGAGAAGATGTAAAGACATGAATTAGGACCAAAAATATTAAACCTAGGACTGCAAAATTACTATGTGCATGTTTATACATTTTATTTGCATACAGTATATTTAAGCACTTTTATTTTTCTGAGAAGATCGTTGTGTTACTTGTAGTCTTGTAAAATCTTGCACTTGGCATCAGAAATGACCTTCTCTGTCAGTGATATTAATTCTGAAGTGGTTGTAGACCCTGCTGCGTAGATAGTGTTACTGCTTCACAACCCCTTCTGTGACAATATGTCAAGTCTGCAAATTAAAATGTGCTACAGGAGCAGTAAAGGAGTCAACATGGTTAGGTTCTATAGCCTATGTTTCTGTTTTATCTACTATATACATTGCCAAGGTCACAGCATTAAAATATTCATATCAATGCAGCATCTCTTTCAAAAGTAAAACACCACTTCTCCAGGAATAAAATGAATGTTAACATCAGTAAATGAGTTCTTGATGGTCAGCGCATCAAGGGGCCACTTTCGATTCCTTGACTCTTAAGAATAAAATTCAGAAACAAATAAGCTAATGCTAAACTGACATACAACCATCATCGCTCTATTGTGAGGCCCAATGTAGACCACTGTGTTGAGCACCTTCGCTCCATCTGCAAAAAGCAGGGATTTCCGGTGGCCAACCATTTTAATTCCATCCCCAATCCCATTCTGACGTGTCCATCCATGGCCTCCCCTTCTACCACAAAGTGGACACTCTCAAGTTGGAGGAAGAACAACCAATATTCTGTCTAGGTAGCCACCAACCTGTTGGCACGAACATCGATTTCTCCAACTTCCAATAATTTTTTTCTCCCCTCCCCCTTCCATCTTCTTCATTTCTCCACTCTGGCCTCTTACATCTTCTCTTCACCTACCCATCTACTCCCCGTGCTACCCCCCCCCCCCTTCCCTTTCTCCCATGAGACACTCTCCTCACCTATCGGACTTATTCTTCTCTGGCCCTTTACCTTTTCCACCTATCACCTCCCAGCTTCTTACTTCATCCCTGCTGCCCCACCCAACCAGCTTCAACTATTACCTTTCAGCTGGTCCTACTTGCCCCTCCCACTACCTCCTTATTCTGGCATCTTCCCAAATCCTTTTCAGATCTGATGAAGGGTCTCACCCTGAAAAGTCGCCCTGTGTATTCATTTTGATAGATGCTACCTGACCTCTTGAGTTCCTCCAGAATTTTGTGTGTGATACTGTGGTAAATCATGTATATCTGTCTGGACACGCCGCTCTGCTGACTGCTCCTGTGGCTCCTCCCACAGACCCCTGAATAAAGGCGATTGTGTCACTGCTCCTCCCACAGTCCAGGGCAGTCATCCAGCATGGACGTGGTCCTTTTTACTGCTAATAAAATCCTTTCAGTATTTACTCTACTTCCAGTCTTTTGGAGTTATTGATAGTGCATCAGATACAACCATCAAAACTGTGTTCAGATGTCAATATAAAGATAAGGAGATACTGGAGAATCAGCTTAAAAATCGAAACCACAGTGGTATGCATCAGGACGGGCAGCATTGCCGAGGCTCCTTTCTCCAGAAATTGGTGCTGAAGTAATGCAAGATGTTGTCACAGTTCTGGAGCATTTTGAGAGGACATACACAGAGAAGAGATGATAGTCTTGTATTCACAAATGAATCCAATAAGGGCTTAAGGTGAAATCTCTCTTGATCCAGACAGTGTAAATTGTTCACGAAGACAACTGCTGAGATGAATGGTTTGGCGGCATTTATGGGTAAGCTTCATAGATTCATAAAGAACAGAGTGATGAGCTGAATGAATCTGAGTGGGTCGAAGCTTGTGCAAAGTAGAGAAAGAGACATATGCCAGGAAGGTTTGCTGAAATGCCTGAATTAAATGCTATAAATTGACAAACTGGTAACTTTCAAAATGGCAGTTCTCTGTCGAAGTAGGGTGTTTGATTTGTTACATTTCAAACTCAGTAACCCAGTCTCTGATACCTCTCAAATTTGCTGGTGTGTCTGTAGTCAATACTGTTGAAATGGAGTAAAAGCATAATGAAAGAGAACAGTTATTTACTGTCACTGGTGTCTACTTTCACATCATTCCTCCAGCTCCTTGCAATAATGCAAAACTGTAGACAATGTGATTTTATTTTCCCCTGGAAAGGAAGTAGGCTTTTCATTACAAGTTAGTCTATCACACTGTACACACATAATCCAATGTTTAGGTTAGACTCAAGCAATTTTGATTCTTTCTCAAATCCTCTATTCCAGCTCAGTGACATGTAATGAATTAGATCTGGTATTAGGTAATACACCAGTATGTCCCAGACAACAGAGTTAACAGGGAAAACCATTTACTTGCATTGTTATCACACACTAGGAATTACCAAGATGCCATCATGTTCAGCTGGACATTATTAAACGTGAAAAACTAATAATCATTCAAGCTAATCCAGATGTTAAATTTATTTTGGAAGATTGAGTTATGCCAAAAGCAAGAATTGCATATTCAGTAAACAGCAA
Organism: Hemitrygon akajei; assembly: GCF_048418815.1. Taxonomy (NCBI): domain Eukaryota; kingdom Metazoa; phylum Chordata; class Chondrichthyes; order Myliobatiformes; family Dasyatidae; genus Hemitrygon; species Hemitrygon akajei. The sequence goes on from NC_133145.1 coordinate 33,640,754, forward strand.
TACAATCTTATCTCATACTATTAAAATTTGGTTCAAGAGCAATTTGAGCCTCTTTTAATTTTTGGTATGACAAAACTGTATTAATGGTTATTGAATATGCATTCAGTAATACATTTTACTGCATATGCATTAGATAGTGTTCCTAATCTAAAGTGTAAAATTCATTTTAGTGTTTCTACACTTATTCTTCGGTAGGCTCCCAATTGTTTCACTGGACGGTTCTGTTTCACATAGAGGTCAAGTATAGAGAATAGCAATATCCTGGAAAGGCAGTGATGTCCAAAGTCCCGGATCAATCCATATAACTAGCAACAAAAGAAAGAAACCTTAAAATATTATATAACACAAGTGGAGCTGTAGCCAAGAAGACAAGATGTCTGATCTCTTGGGTCAAAGTCCCAACCCATTGAAGTTTCTTCAATGGTATACACTACATGCTCAGTGACAAGTATGTATCTGATCTACTGCTCCATTGAGAGTTATACATCCATATCTTTTCACCATCTTTGGAGCAAAGCAAAAGCACTTCAGTGTTCTACCATAAAGGGGGCAATACAACCTTCAAAACCATGCTTTGAGTTCAAAATCTCTCATATTCAAGAAAGATGTCAGCAAAGAAAGGCTCTTTTCAAAATACCTTTATCCCATTGGTTAACTAAAAGCTAGAATTCCATTCACTGATTAATTTCAAAAAGGGTTTAAAGTAGGTCCAATTCTCCAATTCTGGTAATGTCAGAACATGAAAAGCAAAAATTCTAATTGAAACACACATAATACCACCCCCCATTTCCTCAGAAACTCATTCAAAATTTGCTTTTAAGAGCAAAGGATTTTTTTTCAGCCCAGCACTGCCTATGAGGTGAAGAGAATACAAGAGAGAATAGTCAAGCTCGATACTAATTTATTGATAGAACTTAAACCTGATTTAAGACTGATTGATAAGATGACTATCTGAAAGCTCAAATTTTCAAATGCACTGATTTTCTAACCTAAAGCAGGCAAAAAACTGGATTTCTTTTTGGGTATGTGATCAATATTTTATACTTGTTCTCCTAGCCTTATCATGCTAATAAGGAAAGTAAACTAGGCATGAGAAATTCTTTAAGTCCCATTTGGAATGGGCCTTCATTTTCTCTTCTTGTTGACACTGACTAACACCCCCCCCCCCACCCCCCCGACAACAACTTCCACCGCAGCTTTTGATTTGGAATCAATATTTGGGGATGAAAATTTATAGTTGAAAATTTTCAATGGATACTCTTAGACTTGTTGAAGGAATAACAGCCCAGAACTTCCTTCAAAATGGCAGCAGTTCTAAGTAGATTTGTCCACATTCCTTTCCACAACTGAATGTTATCTCAAGGCTGTAAGTTTCCTGATTGATTCTCACACACAATTATCCTGACAGTGTTCTGCTGTTGGGCTTTTCGGATCAGACCTGGCACAGGTTCTTCAATTCCAATCATTCCCAAGTTTCAGGTTATCCACCATTTAAAATTGAGTTTCAATTAAATTAATTTTAATTATATTTAAGTGTTTTTTCCCCCAGTGTTTTAAGGTGTTACTTTCAATTTTCTGTCAACTTAAATAAAATTAGTGAGAGGTCACTTTTTCACACTCTTGTAAAAGTATCACAGTGCTATCAATATCAGGGCTTACAAATTGTATGTGGACTTTGATAGGCAGTTCTGCATAGTGATGACTCGATACCTGGTGGAACTGCAGGACTAAGGTCTCGCTGAACTTCATGAACCAAGTTGGTGTTTAGAGGTCCTTCTAAAAACAGACCTAGTGAGGAGGGGAGCAATATGTGAGCTTGGTGAGCTGTTTCCAGAAGTCCCGCTCCAGGCAGAACAATGATCAGACACTGGCTATCAAATGTATTTACTACCAGCATCACCTTTAAGAGAGCTGTCAGCGAACCTTATGACATTAGCTGTACAATTACCTATTTTACTTCTAACCTTTTACTGCAAAATATCCTAATAACAATTAAATGTAATTATTAGTTTTGCACAAATTTCATGCAAAGAGCATTCTCTCACTTCTGTAGCTTCTTCCGTTTAAAACAGATCTATTTTTGGCGACGGGCACGGCCAGGTTGGAGACATCATTTTAAGTTTCTCCAAAAATAGTCCTGCGATCAATCGCGCACATCAAAATAAACTGGACAATACATAACTGCTCAGGTTACCTAATACTTCTCGACATCTGCTGCAACTTCACTAGCAGCTGGAAAGCACGCTGTCATGAAATTGAGGAAGTAGCACAATTCTGAGGCATAGGAAGACCAGACAAACTAGGAAAATTAGAGAGGGAAGACAAATTTTAAAAATCAGGATCAGTGGGATGACTTTCTCCAGAACAACTGAAGTATAAAAATACCTGAAGATCAGTCCTAGAAAGCAAAAACCTTAACCTCCCTCTATCTGGTTTCATTTTTCATCAAGAGATAATAACAGATTTGTGATCTATGTGATATTGCTGGCTGGTAGTCAGTGGCATCTTGCCACGTCCCTGTATACATCATTTGGGATGAATTTGTATCTCTTATTGCCCAGAAAAGAAAAATCTGGTGTTCGCAAAGCAGCTAGATAAAATAGAAGTGATTAGAATTTCAAATAATTTCAATCAAAATCTGTTCTTTAATATTTAAATTTTGAACCTGCCCATGTGGCATATCATTTGTTCTGCAATAGATGACTTCAGAGCTGTGATTCTTTCTTTGAACTAAGTCACAGACTGAAATAAATTACCTTTACGTACAACTGGGCTCTTCATATTCTTGCAGTCTTTTCTTTTCTCATGCGCAGGAACACCTCAGTTCTAAAGGAGCCATTTACTGGCTATTCATGGGAGCGGGCTGCTCATTTACCTCAGCTCTTCAACTCCAATAACGGACCAAATGAAGAAAATACTCAAAGATCACTTAGGCATTGCAATCATGTGGTTGGCAATATTTGCAGATTAATGCCATACATGCTCTTCTGGAATTCTTCAAATCAGCTATTTCACTAGAGACACAGGTCTATTTCAAGTGAATAGGAAAATAACAGTGTTGTAAAAGTGAACAGAGAAATATCCGATATATTGCTGCGTGGTTCTAAGGAATTATAGCCATTGGAAACAGTAATTGATCCCAGAAGGGATAAATTGTCTTCTTGCTCCATGGACAGTGACAGAATGCACGATCTTATTTTACCAGAGTCACCGATGTGAATCAGTTGCTTAGCCATTTACCTAAACAAATTGTAGTGTAATACCATAAGTAGGGTTCCAGTTTGCAATGTTAGGTTAGTAATGGAAACCCAAATGGATGAAGAAGAACCAGCTAGTCAAAGGGAGCACTGTGCAGCCAGGAGAGGTGGGTGTTTTCCTTGAAGTCTCATAGCAACAGGCAACCTGGCAGCCGGTAAGCCCCATCCCCTTTCTTCCCTACTCCTCACCAGTTTTACATTGGCTGTGTCATCTAGTCCCAAGCTCCTAATTCACCATCCACAGTACAGTGACTCTGCCCCAGCCATCAAGATTGATGGTCAAAGGTCATGCCTTAATGCTCATTTGTCCACCACACACTAGCAGTCAATAACCACAATTAATGTTAATCCTCACATCCTGCAAGTTAATAAATTAATAACTCAGTAATTACTTTGTTATTACCTAATTACACCCAAGTGTAACCTACTTATCTGTATGTCTTTGGGATGTGGGAGGAAACCAGAGCACCCAGAGGAAACCCACGCCATCACAGGGAGAATGTACAAACTCCTCACAGACAGCAGCAGGAATTGAACCTAGGTCTCTGGCGTGGTAAAGTGTTACGCTACCGTACCACCCCATTTTCATAAATCATGTAACAGAGCTACTGCAACACAAACTGCTTCAAGTATTCCTAACAGTTATACAGAAATGCAAAACATTGTGGTGTTTAAAATCATGGTCATAATGTCAACAGGTAGGGCCAATTCTGGTAATGCCACTGAATTATCAACTATAGACAGTTAGAGGCATGAAGAAACTTCTTTTGTGTCCTAACTGGCTACGATTTGGAAGAGGAAGATGGACATAGATTCAATGCCAGCTTTTAACGCAGAAATTAATACACATGACAGAGGAAAATATGCAGGTGTATGAGGTAAGAGAGGGTACTAGTGATAATTCTGCAAGAGAATCAGACCTCTGTGCTACAAGAAGTTGCTTGAATCAGGAATATTTATATGAAACATTAAACGATTTCCAATTATTAAGTGAAATATAGCATAAAATTTACACATGATGTAAAACTGCAATTTGTGGGTAACCAATATAGCTATGGTAATACTGGGAGATGCAAGCAGAAAGGGAACAGAAGTTATACATGAAAAAAATAATACTGTCTTTAAGATCTCGGTGGTCATTAGAATAATTTCAATTTCTTTCTCCTTTCTTTGAGACACAAGTCATTAGTGGTGATGACCTGACCATTTACATGAAAGGAATCTACAGTTTCCATGGCATCCACACATCAGTAGCTTCAGAAATGCTTCTTGAGCCTTTCCTTCTCTTTCTACCTGCAGTTCATTCATATGTCGACCCCACCCCCTCGCACAAACTTTATATATCGGTTCTAAATTTGGACCTGCGCCCCCTAGATTTACGGTTATTTGAAACTAAAAATTACCAATGTACATGAAGTAAATCATATATTATCTTAATGCAGCAGCGGGATAAATATCACTTTCCAATGGTTGAATGCCAGAGTATTTCTAGTCTTGTATTATATAATTATAATTATTGTAGCCACAAAATTATTCCACACAGCATGAATCTGTACTCAGCTCTGTCCCCAATCGTTCAAACTGAAGTGACTGAATAAATTAGAGTTCCTATAGCAAGCGGCATGTCCTTCATGAATTTTAAATGCCAGAGCCTTCAGATCTGAAATTGTGGTGCTTTTTTGTTTACACTGCAGCACCCAGCAGATGCTGGGTTTAGAATAGGTGACTACTGGCACTGTTAGCGTGCAGACGCAGCAGGTATCAGTGCTGCAAGCACACACTGAAAGCCTGCACTTACCGTCAGCCATTTCAAATACATGTTAATTTGAAATGTGATGAAGTGACAAGTGTAATTTAATCAGTGCATGCCACAGATGAGAAAACCAACAATTTACTGATGAACACTAACAGCAGGGAGGGTCTCACTAGGATAAATCAGGCCTGTATCAGTCTATGCTAGAACTATAAATCTGCTCACATATTAATCATTTGCCAAAGTAGTGAGCGATCAACATTACTAATTATGAATTCCCACTGGAGATGGAGATCTTAAACAAGCACAATAGTGACAGCGAGAAGATCAAAACAAGATCTATGAGCTACCACTGCCTCTTCAGTAGATCTACTCACGCCACAAGATTACATTCTCCACTTACCTGTAGATTTAAATGATAAATGATTGTTGCCATGAGCTAAAGTTCTCAGCTCTGGACTTGTACCTCAGCTCCTAAAACACTTCGTCAACTCATGCTAATGTAAAGAGGACGAAACAGCATCAGCACAATGCAATCTTGTGCATGATCACTTGGATCCAAAGTACACCCGGCGCCCTGTGTAAATGCAACTTAGGAAGCAGGTCTGTAATCAAATGTCATCTGAAGCAGCCAAAAGCCTCGATCTGCTATTCAACTGTGGGCAGACACAGCAGACGTGTGTGAAGCCAAATTACATTAATTTAGTATTTATGCTTGTGTAAAGGAGCAGTAGGTGTATTATGTGAGGGTTGGATGTAGAGAGACAGCATAGTCTCAAAAGCATTTGCTTCTACTCTAAGGACAGAGACTGGTGAAAAGGACAGACAATCAGTTACAGCTTCCACCAATTAATTTTGCATCAATTATCTCTGTGTCTTCATGTGTAATTGTCTATATTAAATAGAATTTATTAAGCATAAATCTAATAGAAAAGAATTATATTAACAGCTGAGCAAGTCTGATTTGGTCACACACCTGTATGTTGAGTAGGGCCACTAAAGTTGCCTCGGATGAACGGAGCCTGAAATGCATATACAATGTCCCCTTCGCCAATTGTGTTCAAATCTTCCTCGTCCGAAAAGGAGCGTTCAAACCCATTTGTGTAAACTTCTGTTAAAATTACCTGGAACATTAATGAAGAAACCATGCTCAGAAGATTATTAACAGTGCTGGGTAATTTAAAACTGCAGTTTTGATACAGTGATACACACAAAGGAGATGGAGGAACTCAGCAGGTCTGTTAACATCTAAGGAGGGCAATGGACTCTCAATATGTCTGCCTTATGCTGTGATTATTACTTTTGAATTTATGTAGAGAACAGCACAATATTTTATCAAGCACAAGTTTTGAAAGAGGATCTATGACAAGCCCCCATGAGGCAATGACTACACACACTTCCCACAGCTAAAAAACACATCTGCCTAAAAATAGATCCACAATCTGTGATCCTAAATCTACTTTATAGTAGCAGCAGCACTTCATTCTGCCTTCAAAATTTAGTTCTTCTGATGTTTATCGAACCATGTAGTGTGTTTAGAACCAATGGCTGGTCTTATTTCAAACTCTCAATTTGATGTCATTGCTCATTCTTCAATTCACTCTTATTAAAGAAGGTACAGAGCTCAAGCAAAACACTTTGGTAACCATGACAATCAGGTCTGCCCAGCTGGTAAAACAAGGTCTAGTGACTTGAGCCCTGGAATCTCAAAGCAAGAGTTCAGTTATCTTGAATTTTCCGACCATGGCAAGTACGGTAGTTTAAACATAAAACTGTATAACAGGATATTAACAGATACTGTGCATGTCTTCTTTGTAGCTAAGATAAGCAATGAATCATCATTATCACCTGAAGGAACTCAGTGGGTCAGGCAGCAGCTGTGGAGGGAAATGGACAGTCGACGTTTACACTGCTAATCTGTGCTGAGTCATCATTAACTTAACCATGTTACTAAAACAAACACCCTTAATTTTAAAATCCCATACATCTTTCAATGGTGCTTTTTCTACTTGAAGAGACCCCCCCCACCCCGCTCCCTATCCCATTTGCCTCTGCGAACTGCTACTGTTTGTTCATGATTAAGTTATTGAAACAATGCCTGCATTTATCCCTTCATTCCACAAATATAAATCTTCTTAAACCAACTTCCCTGGCTAGCTTTAAGCTCCCCATCATGTGTGACAAAAACTTCAGAGGCTAAGAGGAAATACACAGCTAATATGTCTTTTAATTCATGTTTATTTATATTTTTGCCATTAACTAAAATAAGGAAGATCCACAAAAGTGCCATCAAATGAACTCTGCTCATCAATAACCCGATCATCAATGGTGGAACATAAACTAAGTACTCATTTCCAGATTTCATCACTGCCTTGCTGTAAATGTGGATGCAAGTACAGAACAACAGTGAATCAGTCAGATTCTTCTTCATTAAGGTGGCATCTCAATTAAAATGGGTGCAAGGAACTCTGACAAGACTTAAATCAATCCACATTAAAGCCAAGAATGTGCAGGCAGTTAGATCCATACTTTGTACACTTGCATTACCTCACACTATCATTCCAGTAGGCACTATCAGCAAGATGCATTGCAGCAACTTCTCAAGTCTCCCTCAGCAGTACTAAGTCAGTACCTTCCATCAGCGGAAAGTGGTTAACAGGGCCACAGATATCACTCTCAAACTCTACTTCTTCCTTCATTGCCCAATTTATTCTCTCCTTGCTACAATAATTGTCAAGTGCACCTAAGTGAACAACTAACCCGCTCCCATTCAGATCAGAGCCAGCTACCAAATATTCTACAAGATCAGCTGAGTCCTTTTCACAAAGACAGTCAGTCTTCCATTTTATTGTGGCACCACGCTTCAGCTCATTTCATTTAAAGTGATTATAGCTAAAATTGAATTGGCCACAGGCAGGCAGGGTATATTTGAAACTTGCCGTTGCTACCCAGTGACATCACAATGTCTGAATATGAAATTGTAGTCTGCTCTGCAGTTAGTGAAAATCAATACCAATGAATAAAACCAAATGTTCCCACTGCTGTATAAGATATTTTGCAATTGGCTTTTGTAAATACAGGAGATACTAATCAATAACAGGAATGCACTAGTCCACCAATTGCATAATTGTGACAATTTATTAATCATGTTGGCCTCACACTCCATCTGTACCTGATCTGGAGTCACTTTCCCCTCATCTGCCACCATTTTTCGAAGTGCTGCAACCGTTCCAAGGAGTGGGATTGCCAAGCCTATCCTTAAGTATCTTTGATTCTTTGAGTGGAAAACCAAGATGACATTCAAAGCCCTGAAAGTAAACAGAAATAATTCATTTAGTAAGATAAATGCACATAAATAGAGTTGCAGCATTGTTTCACTGAGATGATCCATACGATGAAGTAAAGGGGATAGGCTTTCATTCCATCCTGCAATATTGAACGAGGTTAATTTAGAAACTTTGCAAGGGAGCAATCAGGCCAAGCCTGTCTTAATTCTGAGAAACCAATTGTCCCATTTAGCACGTGCATTGGAGAGGGTCCAGAGGAGGTTCATGAGAATGGTTGTGAGAATTAAAGGATTAATATAAGAGGAGTGTATTCTGTATTCACTGAAGTTTAAAAGAGTAAATGGGGGGGGGGGGGGGGGAAATCACTCTGAAACCTACTGAATATTGAATATAGAGCGGTCATGGAGAGGATGTTTCCAATCGTGGGACCAGCGGGCACATCCCTTTATAATAGAGAGGAGAAGGAACTTCTTCAGCCAGAGGGTGGTAAGTTTGTGGGTTTCATTGCCAAAGACGGTTGTGGAGAATAAGTCATTGGGGACATTTAAAGTGGAGGTTGATATATTTAATTGGTAAGGGTGTCAAACATTATGGGGAGAAGGCAGGAAAATGGAATTGAGAGGGAAAGTAAATCAGCCATGATTGAGTGGCAAAGCAGGCTTGATGGGCCAAATGGCCTAATTCTGCTCCCGCGTATGATGGTCTTATATCGCTCAACATGCACAAATATTCATCGTCTTCTCTTCCAGATCTGAGGCATTACTAACTCTCACTAACTTTAGGGAAAGACACCCGTGTTCCTTTCTAATAGCCTGCACAGCATGTTTTCACTATAAGTCCTGTACAATATTTGCCAAATATTGTTGGAAATATCCTTGAAAATGTTATCATATGACTTCCTGGCACTAATCATCAATCGCTTTCCCTCTTCCCTCAAACACTGCCATAATCAATATTCAAAAGTATTCAAATCAAACAGAAACAAATCTCACTTTTAAGAGAATTGCACTGGATAGTCACTCAAATTGCCATTTATCTATGAAACTGTGTAACCCCTGAACATTGGCAAGTGATGAACCAAGGATAATGATAGTTTGCAGTATGGGCCAGGCACCGTCAACCTACAGTTGTGGAAGTGAGGGACTCCAATAAAGCCTATTCCAAAATAATACAAATAAAAACAACTTAGCAAAGCTACAGAAGGGAGCAAAGAACTGAAATAAAATTTTAAACACACATAACTAAAAAGCAAGAATACTTGAAAAGTAGAAGAGTTATTGATGGGAAAATCAGGGTCAACTTAAAGGGGTATCCGATGGTTAAAAAGTGTCTATGCCTGACGTGGAATGGTCTTCAGAAAAGTTTATGGTTTTTTGAACAACTTCCAGTGTGCTCAGTGATTGTAGCCAATTAATTGTTAGAAGCATCTCTTAAGAAGAAAAAGAATTGTAAGTAATTTAAAGGGGTTTTAAAAGCTGGGAAAAATCCAAATAGAACATGCATTATTGGTAAACAAATGACAGCAATCAAAAATATGTCAAGGGTGGTTCAAATTATGGAGGAGCTTATGTTGATAATTATGATTAATATGCAAGGGCCAATGTTCAATGTGGTTATTTTATTATTTGTAAGATGCCTCAATTACAGAAATACTGATCACATCTCATCTTAGCCTGTGTATATGTTCAAAACTATATGACCCAGACAAAAGTCCTGACCTGTCACTGCACAGTAAGTTCCACAATCAAGTGCACAAATTGAAAACTCTGCAACAGTGTCAATGACATTACTGATATGAAGCTGTCCGATCCAAATCAAATCAAATGAACCTTAATTCAGGGTTCATGGCATTCGTAAACATTAAGCTGAACCACTGATAGCTGTATCATTGAACAAAAATCCCAAATTAGCCGATTTGAATTCATTGTTGCAGAACCAGAGCATGAACAAATCGATCAGATTCAACTGTTCCAAATCATAAATCTGCATTTCATGTCAACAAGAGTAATCAACAACTGTGTAGCAGATATTTAATTGCATCCACTCACATGGAGTCCCATACACAAGAGACTGGTGGATATAAGTGGCTTCAAGGAATAATTTAATTTGTTCCTTGTTAACTTAATTGTGAATCCCTCAGAAATAATGCTTGGGTACCTGAAGAATTGCAACAGATTTACTTTTTTGATCAACAACAACCTAAGGAACCAGCTATTGCAAATCAATAGCTTCAAACCTACATCAAAAAATCCAAGTGTTGGTATAGAATTAGATTTGCATTGATGATGTGGGGTGAGGTTGGCCCGCAAGCAAACCTCATGTTAAAGATGTGGGTTAAAGTAAGGCTCTACTTGCAAAGAGAAGGATGGGTTATGTTGCATCTGTCACCCATTACTCACCTTGCTAGTTCAATGCAAAAGTGAAAAAGTTCTGAAGTCCACCCACTTAGGGTTCAACAGAAGCAGGTGGCCAATCCAGTCTCAGGAGGCCAAGAGGCCGAGTGATTGTGCATAAATCCAATCTGCTATCTGGAGATGGATCAGTCACTAAAATCTTGTGAGAAGATCTCTACTTTTACTTTTATCTCAATGAGAAAGGAGTCTTGGTCCTTGGGAATATTGACATGCATGAATGCGCACAGAGAATCTAATCTGCCAGATGCTGGAGGGACACCCAGTGGATCTTTAAAGATAAAGTGCAATCCCCATCTGCAACCTCTTCTCTTCTCACTGCTGCCATCAGGAAGGCAGCACAGGAGCCTTAGAATTCACACCATCAGGTTCAGGAGGCTGTTCCCCCTCGAACATCAGGCTCTTGAACCAAAGGGGATAACTTCACCTGCTCCATCACTGAAATGTTCCCACAGCCAATGGACTCACTTTCAAGGACTCTTCATATCATGTTTTAAATACTCATTGCATTTATTTATTATTACGATTTCTTTCTTTTTGTATTTGCACAGTGTGTTGCCTTTTGCACTCTGATTGAACGCCCAACTTGGCGTGGTCTTTCACTGATTAGGGTTATTATTCTATGGACTTAATGAGTATGCCTGCAAGAAAATAAATCTCTGGGTTGATAATAAGTTAAGTTTTAACTTTGAACTTTAATATTTTTGACAGCCTTGTTCCCTCTTGTGTCCACCCCTGACATTAAGTTAAAATGAGGCTTTATCTGCAATCTACTGGTTTATTATTGGGTGTAATATTACAAGTGATTCCTATATACTCTATAATTCACACCCCCCCCCAAAAAAATCACCACACCTAGACTTCCAGATATTACACTTCCCTATTGGTTTCCAAGCACAATGGCTTTAATACATTCCACTGTAAATGAATGAATTAATGCGGCATTAAAAATTTATTCCTGTAGCACACAGAAATAATTGCCCTTCAAGTAAGAAACAAAAGATTTCAAATTGAAAAGTATGACTGCAGAATAAAAGAATGTTAGGTGGGGCTGGCAGAGAGCTCATGCTAACTTCCTTCTCATCCCTCTCCACCCACTTCAGCATGACAAACCGGTTTCTCCACAAAGACAAGAGATTCTGCAGATGCTGGAAATCCAGGGTAATGTACACAGAATGCTGGAGGAAATCAGCACGTCAGGCAGCACCTATGGATGAGAATAGGGAGTTGATGTTTTGGGCTGAGAACCCTCATTAGGACTGGAAAGGAAGGGGATAGAAGCAAGAATAAGATGGGGGGGTGAGGGGAAGGAGTACAAGCTGGAAGGTGATGGGTGAAACCAGGTGAGGGGGAAGGTTGGTGGGTGGGAGAGGGGTATTGAGAAGCTTGATGGTGGAAGATGGAAAAGGTAAAGGTGAAGAAGAAGGAATCTGACAGGAGAGCAGAGTGGACCATGGAAAAAAGGGGAGGAGGAGGGGCATCGGGGGGTGATAGTCAGGTAAGAAGAGAAGGGGAGGCAGAACCTGGAATGGAAAAGAGAAGGGGGAGGGGTAAGAAATTACTGGAAATTGGAGAAATCAACGCTCATGCCACTGGGTTGGAGTCTTCCCAAAAGAAATATGAGGAGTTGCTCCTCCAGTCTGAGAATGCCCTCAATGCAGCAGTAGAGAAGGCCATGGACTGGTACATTGGAATGGGAATGGGGAATGGAATTAAAATGGTTGGGCACTGGGAAATATTCCCTGGTCCACACCAGAGCAGAGGTACTCGACAAAGCAGTCCAGCAATATAAATTGGGTCTCATCAAAGTACAGCAGACCACACCGGGAACACTAGACACAGTAGATGACCCCGTCAAACTGAAGCAAGTGAAGCATCTCCTCTACTTTCTAGACATCCGCCTTCATGCCATCTTCCCGCTACCATAACAGGGATAGAGTTCATCTTGTCCTTACCTACCAGCCCATGAGCCTCCACATCCAACATATCAATTTCCACAAATTCCACCATCTTCAATGTGATCTTACCACCAAACACATATTTACATCCCCCCCCCACCCCAATCCCCGCTACTTTCTGCCTTCTGCAGGGATCGCTCTCTCTATGATTCCTGTATCAATTTGTCCTTCCCAACTGATCTCCCTCCTGGCACCTATCCCCACCAGCAGAACAAGTGTTACACCCGTCCCTACACCTCCTCCCTCACCACCATTCAGGGCCCCAAACAGTCCATCCAGGTGAGGCAACACTTCACCTGCAAGTCTGTCAGAGTCATCTACTATACCCGGTGCAGCATTATTTAGAGTGGTGAGACTTGACTTAGACTGGGGGACTGCTTCATCGAGCACCTTTGTTCCATCCGCCACAAAACGTGGGCTTCCAGGTGGCCACCTGTCTTAATTCTAGTTCCCATTCCTATTCTGACACGTTGGTCCACGGCCTCCTCTACTGCCGTGATGAGGCCTCTCTCGGGTTGGGGGGTGGGGGGGAATACCTCATATTCCAACCTGACAGTATGAACATTGATTTTTCCCAACTTCAGGTAATTACTCCCTCTCCCCTCATCTCTTTTTCCTTGCATCTCCCTTCCTCCTCCTCCTCCTCTCCTTTTCCCATCATCTCCCTCTAAAGCCCCTCCTCCTTCACTGTTTCTCACGTTACACTCTCCACTCCTATCAGATTCCACCACGTTCAGCACCTTACCTTTTCCACCTACCACTTCCCCGCCTCTCATTTCAATATCCCTCCTCCAACTTCATCAATCACCTTCTAGTTTGTACTCCTTATTTTAGCCTCTTCTCCCTTCCCTCCTAGTCCTAATGAATGATCTTGGCCCAAAACATTGACCGTTTCTTCCTCTCCGTAGATGCCGCCTGACCTACTGAATCATGGAAACATGGAAAACCTACAGCACAATACTGGCCCTTCAGCCCACAAAGTTGTGCCGAACATGTCCTTACCTTAGAAATTACCTAGGGTTACCCATAGCCCTCTATTTTTCTAAGCTCCATGTACCTATCCAGGAGGCTCTTAAAAGACCCTGTCATATCCTCTAGCCTCTTATGTGTGTTGCTCCAGATTTCGCCACAATTTCCTTTCAGGTTTAAAAACTGAGAGGTTGTTAGAAGGACATCAATGTCCTGATACCTCCTCTGGCTCTGCACCACAGGTGATCATTTTTAAGAACCTTAATAATAAAGTATGTGAATCTCTTTTGCCATAAATTCAAATGGCATTTACTGCAATAATAAAGATACATAAGCCAAAGATTTTGATCCATAATAACCTGTTTTCAATAAAGTGGTGATTTATTTTCAGAATTCTTGACAAGCTTAATAGTAATAAACCAGCTGACCACATTCACTAGGGAACAATTCTGGACAAAAGCTATGAAGAATGTTATGTCACATGAATAGTCTTTTCTGTTCTGATGATATGAAATTATGAATATAATGACATACTTTAAAGGTACGCTGCAGAACTTCTAATTGTAAAATCAGTACTGCAAGGAATGATGCACATGTATTCGTGACTTGACCATTTTTCTGCAGTCAAATTTACCTTTAATAATAAAATATATTTCTGATCTGCATCAATTTCCATCCTTCATGTTCGATTTCCAAAGATAAGCTTAGAGCACATAGCACAGCCAAAGCTTTTCATTAATGCACAGGTCTGAGACCACACAGGTCCTTCGTACACGAGGCAAACCTTCTGCAAATTCCACCTGGATCTTCCAAGTAGGCAATACATTCAGTGACATCACGCACAAACCAAAATGGAGATCTGAGGACTGCTTCAATCTTAGTTTTAGGAAGTCAAAACCTATCTGGCCAGTCTATTAAAACCTCCATTCTTCACACGGGTTCCAGTTTCACTACTATTTTTGGTATTTATGCCTACTTAGCTGTCTTCCTCCCCCAATTCTACATTCCCTGCTTCCCCACTCCAATATGCACTAAAGCTCAATCACAAGTTCTATACCCAAGACCAGCTAGATGTCAACACATCGCATACCCATGCACCCACCAATACTATCAGCTATCACCCAAGTATATGCACAAGTACATTAATACCACATTTCGGTTTCTCACACATTAGCTAATGGCACTGACCACACCCACCCTCATTCCCATCTCTCTCTTCCAATCCCCTTCCACACAACACCACACACACTCAAATCAAACTGAGGATTAATCCCCTCAACCCACCATGAAAGAGTGAGTTGAAGAAAGGGAACCCTTTGCCTAAATTGTGCTGTATCTATTCTCCCACACAATGCTTCATAGATTACGCCTAAAGCAATGACAACCCTCCTCTGCAGCTCCAATTTAATGTGTCTCTCCAACCAACTCCTTCGAGTGTATGCAAATAAAAACAAGATGTGTACAAATTCCACATACTGAAGATTGTGTGAATGGAAAATCAATGGGCAAAAATTTTGCCAAGGACAACACAAATGAAGTCACCTAGACCTAAGTGAAACGGGTTTAATTGTAAATAACATATATTATACCACAGAATCAGTCTCAGTGCCATTCTTTGCTCTCAGCAGTTTAGCTAAGAAAAACTGGCACAATGGCTTGTTTAATTATCCAATAAATGGTGCAAAATTTAATAGAGCACTTGTCCGATTATCAGGCAAAATTAATGATGAACTCTCTCCTGAAATACCTATAGTGGAACTTCCATTACAAGGAGAAATCTGTGGATAGATAATTAAAAGCCCCCTTGTTAAACATGCAAAGGGAAATAGTGAAATAATTTTATGCCCTCACAACCTAAATATATAAATGAATGCACTGCACCATGCCTTTGAAATTGTTTCTCAGATTTTCGAGCTCAGTCTGAAAAATAAAGCAAATGGAGATGAGACACATTATACTAAAACTATTTTCTCCAGGACATAATATGGAGCAATATATTACCCAGGCTAATTTTGCTTCTTACTTGTTCTTTATTATAGCTTAGGAATAACTACAAAGACTGTATTAAATCATGGTAATTTAAAACCTGCACCTCATTATCCATTTGCTGCATGTTGCTATATAACCAGGTGCAGTCTGCATGCCTGTGCCTATTTAAAGTACTTAACTACACAATTTCCATCAGCATCAGAAAGGTGCAAGTACAAATCACTCAGAAGATGCAATTGTCACCAGGAGGACCAGTATTTAATGCCCGTTTCTGAACGACAGCAACTGAGCGGCTCACTGGGTCAACTCAAGGAGCTGTTAAGAGTTAGCCAGGTTGCTGAGTGGTGCCAGTGCCAGTGCCAGTGCAGTCTGTAGCTCAGACCACTTATGAGTGGTAGTGCTCCTTACTGAAGAACATTATTGGGCCAGCAGCTTTCAGCCTCACTGATGCTGGATTTTATTTCAAATTTGTTTAATTAACTGGTTTTAAACACTGGGATCTGAACTCGTCTGTAAAATACCCACTGAGACCTTTAGATTGCCAGTTGTATAAGATTCAAGATTGTTTAATGTCATTTTCTGCACACAAGCGTACAGAGAATGAAAAATTTATTACTCAGGATCCAATGCAGCACCAAAAAAAACCCCACAAAATATAATGAACACAACAATAATTTTTTAAAAACACAATAAATATAACTACATAGGATGGGGTGGCAGGGTTGCGATACGTCTCTACCAAAAGGAGGTGTAAGGCTCCCCTTCCTTCCATTAGCCTGCAGGTAAACTCTTAGGCAAGGTGTAACATCTGCTTAGCCTCCCCGCTTCCAAACGATCAGGGTTGTGTGAAGCCATGGGAGTAGACAGTGGATGGTCGTTTGAGCAGCTGGTGCACATCACAAGTCCTGGATATGCAACCACTGACACCGGGCAGACAATCTCTGAAGAGTATTGTAATAGCTGGGGTCACCCATCTTGTAAATACACTGCCCAGAAAAAGGCAATGGAAACCATTTCAGTAGTTGCTTGCAGTTTCCACTGCCGTGCTACTGATGTAAAGGGGGGTGTGAGTGGTGCGTGTTTTCCTGCAGTTGCTAACCATCTCCTTTATCTTGTTGACGTTAAGGAAACAGTTATTTGCCAGACAACTGGCCTCAAGCTCTTCCACCTCATCTTTGTTGGTGATGAGCCCCTACACTCTTGTGTCATCACTGAACTTGACCATGTGAATGCTCGTGTGTTTGTCTGCACAGTTATATGTGAGTAGAATGTACAGTGATGGCCTCAGCACACAGACCTGGGGGTCACCCATGTTGAGGAAAATGAAAAGGGAAGAGTAACTGTGCAACCTGACTATTTGAGGTCTGTTAGTAACTCAACACCCAAATGCACAGTGGTCTATTTCGAGCAAGGAGTAGAAGTTTGTTTACCAAGGTCTGTGGGACAACAGTGTTGAATACTGAACTGAAATCTTGAAACAGCATTCTGGCATGCTTCCTTGTTTTCTAGTTGTGCCAGGGCCATGTACGTGTCAATATTCTAATATTTGTTGTTGCAATTTTATGCCTGTAAATGCTTTTTTATATAATTAATTGTGAGACAGAGAATAATACTCTTTAAGTAACAAATGTGTTGTGTCGAGGGCCCAAAAACATTAGAAAGATTTTTTAAAAAAGTGTACCCAGTGAAAAATCATAAACAAAAGGACATATTATTTCATATTTGACCGAAGTTATTAAGATTATAAAAACTGCAAAGTCAGTTCCATCATGGGCACAAGCCTCCACTACCTCAAGAAGTTGGAATTGATCACTAATGACACTCACTATCACAGAAAGGGTTCTGGAGTCTGATAACCCATACACAATGATTCAGACTCCACCATCAGATTTCTGAATGGTCCATAAACCCATAAAACAGAAACACTATCTCATTTATCCTTTTTTTTGCACTACTTACTTTTGTAATTTATAGTCAATTTATGCCTTTGCTGAATACTGCTGCCGGAAAACAACAAATATAGAGTCATCAAAGTAATTGATGATAAATCTGATTCTGAAGACAGTGCACAGATTATGTGGCAAGACTTTTTTTATCCCATATTTTAGTCTCTCTTGCATCCAGCTTACCCAATGGTCTAAGGACCAAAGTGGATCTCCAGCGGGATTGTAACGATGTCAGTCTGAACAACAACAGATGCTGTCCTTTACTTGAGGAATTAACTTGTACTGGTGCTGAAGATTTATCCTGAATGTCATTTAAAGGGCCAATCACAATCAACCTGCACCCACAATCCGACTGCTGTACTCTCCTTCACAAATTACCACCTACTCAGTTCATCGATCCTTCCCTGCATCCTCCAATACCTTGCAAAAACCAAAACTGTCTTCCAGCGTCCATTTGCCTAGACATAGAACTCCTAGACATGAACATGGAAAATATATCTGCCAGGCTTTACAGGGACCCAAGAGGATCAGGTCCCACTCACTCTCAACTGCCTAGCCTTAGGAGAATTCCAGCTCACATCTACTGATAAGTTTGCCAATCATTTTTGAAATAAGTGGGGGGGGGGGGGGGGTTAATGACACTTCAGTCCACACTTCATCACCTCCTGTGCTATAATAGCATCTGGAGTTCACACAGTAATCTGCCAGCATTACAAGCTTCTCCAAAGTGTAGGTATTCACAGATTGCACTCTTGTCCTCTGAGATCCTTCCCTGCCAATTTCCTGCTGTCAGCTATTGGCTTCAGCACTGTAAGGTATTTGTCAAGGTGACTGTTTTGAAGAGAAGACATCCCCTTACTGTTAATGCTCCAGAGTTCTTTGTCAATAAACCTTGGAGTGCACACAGGAATCAGCTGCAGTAAGTAAATAGCAGTGTCCAGCAAACTGCTGTGTCAAGTGCTTGCTCTTTGAGGAGCTGACTAATGAGCTTCTCACTGTATGCCTAAGTGTTGGTAACTGTGAGAAAATAAACCAGTAATACCTACTGTTCCTGAAACAGTGGCTTAACACCAACAATCCTGACAATGCTATTTTTCAGATTTCATGATCTTTAACATATTTTTATAAAGTAGTCAAGAGCCATGCATCAACGTTTGAACATCAGAAAAATCAAAGAATTTCTCTGCTGAGAAATCTGAGTGACATTTTCTCAAATTTAATTGTAAAATTATTTATTAATCCCACTTTCAGATGGGATTCATTTTTTTCTTATTCAGATCCAAATGGATTTTATCAAATGTGCTTTGAAAATATCAGGTAAATATACAGTTTGGACATTAAGTGCTGCAAGTCAAAATACTGAGAGTTTAATGAATCCAAACTGGATATGGAGACCAGAATCAGAATAAGGGCATTCTACGTTCAGCGCAGATTCACACAATTATATTCATTGTCTTCACATTTCCCTCTCCCTTGCCTTCTCTCTCCTTACAGGCAATATGAGAATTAGTAAACCATCAACCCTCATTTTCCTTCTCACATCAGAAGTTACGGAAGGATTTGTCAGGTCCTCTCCTTTTCATCTTTTGGTTCCTGAAGCAAATCAATCCAGCAGGTTTTATTTACCCTTAGTGCATTCAGATTTTTAAATGTATCTTCTACTTCCTAAATATTCCAACCATCTGGTGTGCCAGACCAAGAAAAATCTCAATCTCCTCCTCTAGAAAGTTTAAAATATTGAAATGTATTTAAAGTTAGTAAATTACGAACATTCTCAAAATCTGGGCATCACTGACAAGGTCAAGATTTAATGCCCTCGAGCTCCGTAAGTGCTCTCAAGGAGGTAGTGATAGCCTTCTTGATATGCAACTGATCTTTTGGTGAGGGCATATTTACAGTGTTATTAAACAAGGAGTGCTAGAAACTTTTTTGTTCCAGATTCCAGTCTCTGTGCCTCCAACTCTTGTCCAACGATGTTAGAATGACTGTGGACTCTATGGGCTCTGACTATACTCTTTGCTGCCTCAGTAAAGCAGCCAGCATAATGATTGCAAGCAGGTTTCAGTATGATAATTGGCTGAAGTGATTGTGGCCATAACTTGGCACAAAAAAATTGGAGACCTTAGGACAAACCAAGAAAGAATCAATTTTGGGTGCAAATTGTTATGGACCGTTCAGCTTTTCATTTTGACCCCAACTTTGGAAGGGGCTTCAAGAGAAAGTGGTTGAGGTTGGTACAATAATAACTTTTAAAAGCCACTTGGGCAGGTACGTGGTTAGAAAAGTTTAAGAGGGATTCTGGTCAAATGCAAGCGAGACTAGCTTAGATGAGCATCTTAATCAGCATGGACGAGTTGGCTGAAGGGCCAATTTCCATGACGTATGATTCTCCAACTCTGTTAGGTCATTGCCATCTATGAGATTAGGAATCTCCTTTTCTCATGTTAGCTGCCTTTTGAACCCTGTTGAAATCTGAGTTTGTCCCTGTTTAGTTAAACTCCTCTCCTCATTGTTTGCCTTATCTCTCTAGTCAACCATCACCTGAAAACTAATTGCACTGGCCATTTGCTTACACACATCACAAGAAAGCTTACTATTAATGTAACAACTAGCCATATGCTTCAGAAATTCCCAAAACAATTAACATGAAATGAGCTGCTCTGAAATACAGGTAGTATTGAAATCCAAGGGAACTCCTAACTTTTATCAGTTTTTCACTAATCACTTCCAAACGTTCACAAATGTTTCCCAAATGTTCAACAATCCTTCTCTATTGGTCAACCATTACGATTTTTGGAGCACAGATGCTCCCGGGCTATTAGGGTACAGATAACTTTTTGGCTATTAGGATAGAGATCGCTTTTGGTTTGAACTGCAAAACACTAAATCTAATCTGAGCTGTCTGTTATTAGATGACATCCTTGTGATTACAGTGCCTTTCTCTCAGACAAATGCACTGTTCTATCCATTTGAGATTAGATTAGTGTAATGTACTGAAAGCAAACCTTCCACTGGACTTCATTAAGTTACTCCACGTTGCCGATAGGCAATATCTGCGGCTGGAAGCTTGTATTTAAGGCTGCACTGTCAGAGAATTTCACTGACATCATTAAAAAGACTTGCATTTATGTAGGATTATTTAAAAGCCCTATTGTGGTCTGCACCAACTGAACTCACTTTAAAGAATGACTATTTCTGCAATGTAAGAAATTTGTGTGTACATATTTAACAAATACAAATACACAGGGGTTGCCAACCTGGGGTCAACAAACCCCTCAGTTAACGGTAGGGATCCATGGTATAAAAAAGGTTGGAACCTCTGAGATGTTTGTGGTTTTTCATGGAAATTAATAAATCATTACATCAAGAGCAAAGTTATTCAACTAAAAGCTTTCTAAAATGTTACATCAGGATCTCCTTTCTCACAAAACACTTAAAACTCCAGAATGACCTGAATGGATATGAAGACACTAATCTTGAACGTGACTTCCAGATTTAATCTCTTCAAGCACTGTTTTCAGAGTCATTGCAAAGACATTTATACATATCAGCTAATCCCTCTCTCACACTGAGTCATTCTAATGGAAGGTATTTTCTAACTGCTATCAGTTCTTAATGAGGCAGAGTGAAGTTGCCTTTTATTATAATCACTGATTGACACAAGTAGAAAGAAAGTTATGGGGCTTTGCTAACAGGTAGGTAAGTCAGTCAGGAGAAAGATTCACCCTGCACTCACCACAGATGTTGTGAGAAATGGAAAATACACGTCCTTACATCCACTTTATCCTACCCACATCCAATGTTTTTTGAAGATCAATGATTCATAATGTTCCCCACTCAACTCATTTACTCCCTGCAAGACTGCAAACTGCAGCACTCCTCAACTATCTTAGATTCTCCTGCTGGTGCACTCTTTGGCCCTTCAGAACCGAAGCGAGCTGTCTCCTGACTTTGAGCATTCCTTAATCTCATTCCTCAGCCATAAGCCTTGATCTTTCAGCTTGGCTTCTGACCAAAAATCAATTCACTCTTCAGATGCTTAGGGAGGCATTGCTATTATTAGAGAGAATTTGCTGTTCAAAGTGATGGTCCTAATTTTACAAAGCTTTTAAAATCCATTTTAATTCTATTAGTCAGGTTGGGACCAAGGGCAAGAGAAACTCAAAGTTATTCAGTAATTTGAAGAATTCAGGAGTATATTGTTTAGCACTGACTAGTAATCTAAAGCTATGAGGTTAAAAATTCAATGAATGCAAGTTTAGATATCAACGGATCAAAATAAAAATTTGAATTCAGTTTTAAAACATTTCTGGAACTGCTTTACAAAAGGCCACAAATCTACCTGTTGTAAGAAACCTCACTGGTTCACTGATTTCTCTAGGAGGAAAAAATACTTCCCTTACCAGCTTTTGCCAACATGCAACTCCAGTCTCTCATTGACAATAGGTTACTTTTAAGTATTCATTAAATTTGATTATGAGTCCTTCATTGATCTCAAACACTTTCTTTGACAACTAAGAATGGGCAAAGATGCCTTGACCTCCGCCAGTCATTAGTAATTACTTTATTACTGTCAGTTTACTGAGACAGAATGAGAAACTTTGTTTTGCATGCCACCCATAAAGGTAATTTCAAAATCCGAGTACATGATAGTATAAGGGAAAAACAATAACAGAATGCAGAATATAGTGCTGCGGGCTTTCAGTGCATATTTTGACTTTAACAAGAATTTCTTTAAAAGCCACTGGTGTCATTCAGCATGTAAAAGGTGCAGTCACTAAAATTCAAAAGATGCAGTCGTTCTATTTTTCATTCAAAAACTGCATGAAAGTTGGCTGGAAAAGGCAAGGAAAAGTTCAAGGACTTGAATAGATTTTGGACACTTAGTTAAGAATTCATTATTCACCATGGATTATGACCAAAGAAAAGAAGATGCAGGAGTGCTTATTTAGTGTATCAAATAATCAAACTTACAAAAATTGGCGAAAATATTTAAAACTACCAATACTTTCACAAAAAGATTTCAACCAGAAAATTTGACAAAAGCTCTGTACTTGGTCCAGTATGATCATGATACCTCTCTCTCGCTCTCATGGAAAGCACCAGAGAGCCAACCCATTATAAGAATATACTGGGGATAAGTCTTTGAAGTATTATGCCTGCAGCCCCCTCCTTTGTGAGAATCGCAAGAGCACTGGGGGGGGTCGTGGGTCAGTGGACCCAGGAAATGGAGAGAGAGACGTGCAGGATGCCTCGTTCCCCGGCGATACAAAATAACGTGACATCAGCCATTGTCTCTTGGAGACACATTTGTGGATTGGGAACTAGGCTACGTGCAAGCCCTCGGGCAAAGTGGGCTGGTTGAGAGAGAGATTGCATCACCCCCAACCTAATTGACATCTACTACCCTGCGAGTCAAGATAAAAGAGGGGCTGTAGAGACGGCCCCTCAGACACACCAGAAGACACGCTAGCGATCCCGTAATAGCGGGCAGCTATTTGAAGGAAGCCACGTGCGTTCGGTTCCTTTGCCTGGGAGCCGGTGGCGGGTACCACAGAAACGATTTTCTTGAACTAACAACGGGGAACCAACTCCCCCGACGCAACGGTTTGGCCTCATCAGAAGACCCGGGCAAGTTTCTTTTCTCACAAATCTCTCCCTCTCCAACAAGTGAAAACCCAGCGGTCCCCAAAGGCTGAAGCCTGCAGGAACTGAGTGACTTTTATATTTCCATCGGACAATATATTATCCGCTAGACAAATGATAGAGCTATTTCTTATTGATGATTATTACTATACCCGCGCTTTTAGATTGAGTATTGATGACGTATATTATCTGAATGTTTGTATTAACCTTATTTTTGTGCCCCTTTATAAATAAAGACTTTTTAAAATAGTACCATCAGACTTCAACGGACCTCTCTATCTTTGCTGGTAAGTGACCCAGTTACGGGGTACGTAACAGAAGTGTACACACCCAGCGCAATGACAGCAACAGAATAGCAAGGGGGTGCCATGCGTGCGTGCGAGTGCGTGTGTGTGTGTGTACAGAGTGCATTTACTGAGTGCTCTCTGTCACTATTTTTGAGAGAAACTCTGAGCATGTGACCACTTCAGCTGAAGCCCTGCTCCCCACAAAGTGGAAGAGAAAAGAAACATACTCCTAGCTAAATGTCAGAAGAGTGAATTGCTTTTAAACAGAATGGCAAATATTGCACTGATAGAAATCAGCAAAGGGGATAACCTTAGAAGCAACATGCTGAAGGACGGAATATTTAAAGATGTGAACAAGGAACTGTTAGTGGAACGCTGAGGATGCTGGAGTTACCACATGGTCGAACTGAAGTGCCCAACAGAGGGATATTAGAAAAAGGAAGGCAGAATCAGATTCCATAGAAATTTTCAAAGAGCATTTGGACATGTTTTGGGGTGAGAAATAATTTGCAGAGTTGATGGTAAAAGCTGGGTGGTGGGTTGGGGATATGTCTCTACCAAAGGAGGTAGAGAGTGCCCCTTCCTTCCGCTGGCCTACAGATCAACCAAGAGCAAGGTGTAGTACCTGCTGAGCCCCCGATTGAGGTCACATGAAGCCACTGGAGCAGGTGGTGGATGCGTATGAGCAGTTGGTTTATATCACACGTCCTGGTTATACAACCACTGAGGCCAGGCAGATAATCTTGGAGAAGTATTGATAATGGCTGGGGTCACCCGTCTTTTAAAGACACTGCCCAGAAGAAGGCAATGGCAAACCACTTCTAAAGAAAAATTTGCCAAGAACAACAATGGTCATAGACCATGATCACCCATGTCATACAACACAGCACATAATATTGATGATGAATATGTAAAAGCAGGGGTGAGAGACTAAAATAGGAAACTTTATAAGAATCGGGATAAATACAACAGGTTGAATATCCCCTTCAGTATTAAATTCTGTGACATTAACTGGCCAATTAGTTAACCTGTTTGAAGCTTCTAAACACAATATGAAGCCAAGAAAGTATAACTGTTTTACTTTTCTGAACCCGCTTCTCACACTCACACTGCTTTCAATATGGCAACTGAGTTGTATTTCTTATACCTGCAGCAAACATTGAAATGTAGCATTACTTTTATCCCAGAAATTTAGGTCTGGCTGCTATTTCAGTTCAGCCTGTCGCATGTCAAATTGCCGGGTAAACAATTAGTTTCTGTTGTACTGCAGATCGTGGCCTCTCTTGGGGGTTTTGCTATTGCTTGCTTCGTGGGTGTTGGCTGCTGATAAGTGGGGGAGGGTTGATGCTTTGTTGCTGCTTGTGTGTGGAATGGGGGAGTAGGGGGCTTTGCACTTCTGACATATTTTTCTGTCATTCATTCTTCGTTTTCTGTTTTTGTTGATGTCTGCGAGGAGCAAGAATTTCAGGTTGTGTAATGCACACAGTCTTTGATATTAAATGGAACTATTGAACTATTAAACTATTTTTGTTCGAAGAATGAGAAGTGAGGTGGAATCTATATGCATACATGAAGAATACATGTGTAGAAACAGCCGGCACCCTGGTAGACAGCTTTGATTCGATGCCAAAGCTCACACATGTATTAAAATTGGAAGAGAAAAAAAGCTTTGTGTTCCAAAGAGTCACAGAGACTGATAGAGGAGCTTCCATTGAGTGAAATTCAAAACTCAAGTCAACCGTGAATTCAGACAAAAAAAGCCTTCTTCCGTCAAGATCCCAGCAATGAAACTGCTCCAATAACATGTGCCTCTGTGGAGCTGGATTCTGGAGTCTCTGCCAGACCTCCTGGGTGGTCCACCCACTCCACATGAAGTAAAATCAGCAAATTCAAATCTCCCAGGCTCAGAGAGCCCATACCAGAAACTCGACTTGATTGTTTTTAGGGATTGTGATGGAATCTGCAAGATGGGATCCTGCTTAATTAGGTTTCTAATCAAGATGGCATTTATAATATTTAATTCTTCTGATAAGCTTCACTAACTGCTGTTGATAAGGAAAGGATTGAGTTAATAAAATCAGAAGAACCATAGAAGTATTTTTTTGAAATTAATCAGGATCCACAAAATAATGACAATGAAGTCATTAAAGCTTCAGCTGCACACCGCACCTTGTGTTTGACCCAGTTTTCCAGGTCTAGAAATAGGCAACTGTCTCAAGATTACACACACACACAGAGTAGTAAATTTGTTTTAAACTGCAAACTCTTGCAGATGAAGAGGTATTGATGCACCACACTATGAGGTTAAGAGTTCAATACTTCAGTTTATAATTACTCACAACAGCCAACTTCAATATATTAAGCTGAAAAATTTATTGCCTTGCTCATTAGAAGATTTTGGTCGTTGTTGAAAATTTCCATTTTCTGCTTCACTACTTCTTTTATGCCATGTTACTCAGTTATTGTGCCTATAACTATGTCAACATGAGTAAAGGAACAAAAAAACTCCGATGGAAGAAAAGGCAGAATTCTTACTAACCATTTCATGTATTCATCAAAAACTTGTACGTCAGTATTACTATCCCTCAAATTAAAGATAAAATGCTCCTTTCTATTCAATCTGAACAAGGGAGCCTCAAGCCTATTCAAACAGCGAGCAGTGAAACCCATCTTACATCAGAAGGATCCCTCCCAATCCACCTTGAGTTTAGCCATTTTGAAACGTATTGCTTCCTCTTTGCTCTATTGATAATTTACTGCCTGGAGGAGGTCAGTTGAGCAATTGTGCTGGTGCTAGAGCATTGAAAGAGCAGCTCTGATTAATTTCACAGCCCTTGTTTTTGCTTATAATTTCCCACTCCTCACTGCTCTAAACATTAGCTATAGGATCAGCATCCAGCACTCTATATCTTCAACAACTCAAGCTTAATTAATCTACTCTATCATTTCCTCTCCACACTTTGAAAACATGTAATGAGTCATGTCCTAGCCCTGCTTTAAAATATTACCCAAGCTTCTTTCAATTTCACCAGAAAAGTCCCTCATCCCGGATAAAATGCGACTTAATCTCCCCATACCTTTTTTTCCCACCTTTCCAAGCCTAGAATGGTCTATGATGCTCTGTCAGCTTGTCTTAAAAATACTTCATTTTCTTGTACGCAAGTTGATATCATAGTACCTGCTCACAAGCACTGACAATCATAATCGAATTTATGGAAATGTGCTATGCACACAAAGTACCTAGTTCCAGTTAGCAGCTGCATAAAGAAGCACAAAAACTCATGCTAAGCAACAGGATTTCAAGGCCTTTATGTTTTTCCCGGTGCAGTTCCTAGAATTGTCCATAATGCCCCTCCTGAAATCTAACTTGTGATTCATAAGTGCTAGCATGATCACATTGTTTTCTTATTCAATGCCTCTATTTATAAACTCAAGAAAGCCATGTGTTTTTTTGTTTAACTTTCCACACAACCTGTAAATTATAGATGGATTCTGTCTTTCACTGATGACAAATTTAGTGTAAACATCTAGAGAGTGGATATTAGGGTTTTTGACCAATATGTTGAACTGCTAATTAACGCAGAATGAATATTTGCAAAAAATAAAGGGTCTGTTGATAATCTTGTTACGTAAGACCCAATAGGAAAGAATAAATATAACATGATTGAATTTTCTATTGGAAAATAAAGTGAAGCAGTTCAGTCTGAAACTAGAATCCTCAATCCTATCAAATAAACTATGAAGGAATCAGGACAGAGTTCACCAAGATATATTGGGTAGTTTTATTAAAAAACACAATAGTGGCTGACACTTAAACAAATGGCAACCAAAAAGCCATATCTCCAGGTCTACAGTGGGCTTTGGTTGTTGTTGGAACTGTTTCTGGCAGTGCACACAGATTTAACAATCCAATTATCTATTACTAATTACCTATGATCAATTATGTGCGGCTGTCGTGCCAAGCACTGTCAATTGAAGCAGAACATGTCTACATATGAACTATTAATGCAGTAAACATTGCAAGCCTATCACAGCTGTGTTACCTGATAAAGTTTAATACTGAGCCACATAGTAAGATATGCAATCAATTGAGCTCATTGACTGAACGAAGAATCATATTACAGGAGAGGACAACAGGAAGGCACAAGCACAAATTTCTACAGCTTCAGACTCTGGCACCAAGGGAACCATTATTATCAACGGTGACTCTCTGGGGCCAAACAACGATCAGAAAAGGAGGAATGCAATTTTATTAAGGACAGCAGTGTTTCAAGATATTATGGAGACAAGGAGGTAAGTGCAAGGCTGTCGAGCAATTCTTATATTGATCCCACAAGTACTTTCAATTTAAGATCAAATAAATTACAAGACAATAGCCCTCCCCTTTGACAATCTATCAAGAGGATCTTTATTGGTTATGATGTGTTCTGGAATATTCTGAAATATTTTGATTTTGATAAACATTACTGTCAACCACCAGTGAAATGATACAAGAGATTAGCCTATTCCTTCAACTGCAACAATTACTTGAACAAATCATCAATTTAAATTAGTTTAATTCAATCATTTTGAGCTCCCACTCCAGACAATTCTCATCAATGATACTGCTCATTTGCCCAATTCATAGAGCTTATGTAAGCAGGCAAGAGCAGAGTCTTAGTCAAGACTCCACTAGGATAGAAACTGGTGCAATGCCCAGCAACAAACAAGTAGCTGGCAATTATTAGATGTTTCAGGCAGCACAAACAGCAGAAACATCAACCTAATATCACTGAGTTAATTTTTCCACATCCTAGGCCATTTGTCTTTCTCCTTGCACAGATATTGCCTAGGCTACTGACTATTTCCAGTATATTGTATTTTTATTTCAGATTTACAGCTTCTGCAACATTTTTGAGTTTTTAGCTACTGTTGAATACAAGGCCAATATTCTTCTAGCAATGCTACCGTTAAAATCTTCTCCTCTCGCGCTCTAACACAGGCATAAAATATTAACTATTTCACTTTCAACGGATGCTGCCTAACGTGCTGAGAATTTCTAGCATTTTCTGCTGATACCCAAACTCTACTTCATTTCCACCCCATCTCCCAAACCATGAATCAGCTGGAAAATCTAGAATTGCTGTTTTAATGTGCCCATTTGAGTAAGCTATTTGATTCTTCCTTAACTCTTACAATGAGCCATTTCCTTTATTAATATTCTGAAATACTGTGTATAGCACAAGCAGTTCAACAGCTGCCCACTTCTTCATCAGTTAACAACAGCAGCTGACAAGCATAAGTATTACAAGATCTGAAATTGAAGCTTACAGGATAATCTTCCATAATGGTTTTCTCCATGTGAAATATTTATATTAAGTTGCTCCAAACACACTTGCACATGAATACCAAGGAGGCAAACAAGATCCTTTCACTGCCATGCATGAAGAGAAAATGAAAAGTTACTGCTCAATTCGCATGAAAGTGTTGATATTTTTCTTCCAACTGTGAAATTAAAACTGTAATTGGTTTATTCCGTATTATAAAGCAGCCCTCAAAGTGATTACAAGTCTTGCAATTCCTTCACTCAAAAGTAAATGAAACTTTTTTTAAACAAATGTATTGACATCTGTCCAGGTAGTTAAAGCATGTTGAACACAATTTGAGTACAAAGGGTCAAAAGTTCATTTTATTGTCAAAGTATGCATGTACAATACAACTTTGATATTTGTCCTCTCCAGATAGCCATGAAATACAGGGGAAATACAGAATGACCATAGGTGTGACTGAAATCAATTCCTTCCCACCCCAGCACAAAAAAAGAAAAGAAACAAAACTCGCAGATGCCAAAATCCCTCAGCCTCCCTCCTGCAGAAAAAAACAGCAATGGTAACAATCTCTGACCCCCTGACTCACAGAAAAAAACAGCGACAATAACAATCTGACTCCCTCACTCACAGGAAAAATACAGGGACAGTAACAGTCCCCGACCCCCTCACTTGCAGAAAAAAAGTGACAGTAACAATCCCTGACTCCTTGCCTCGCAGTAATAAACAGCGACAATAACAATCCAACTCTCGCACTCGCAGAAATAAACAGCGACAATAATAATCCCTGACCTTCTCACTAGCAGAAATACAAATTGAGTACAATATGAGTATAATACAAATTTTTATATAATGTTTGAAATAATTTCTACTGAAGTAGAATGTGGAGCTGTCTTTCTGTTGACTCATGGATACCATCACCATAAACTACATCCCCCACTCCCAGTGTTAGAGTTGTGCCCAGCATTCAAGGAAGAGATACTGAGAGTTCAAACCAAGTGCAATTCCAGAAGAAACAAAAGGAGGGATTCTCACATCCAGACCACCCTGCACGTTGGAGCATAGCACACAAAGAGAAAGTAAAAACATTGCATATCGAATACTGCAAACAAACTGCAAGAGCTTCTTTCCTAGGTACAGGGATCCAAAACGAAGAAGTGGTAAGAAATCAAATGGGATGCTATTTAAACTTTAGGGAAAGCCTACAAAAACCCCCATGCAGTGATTATTTAAGCTACTTCTGCTAGCAGCCAAAAAATTCTGGAAGGGTGGGGAAATAAAACAGAAATGAGTTTGGAAAAGAGGATAGCAAAGATAGTAAGTAAGGCCTGTTTGAGGCCAAAAAGTAACTTGTGTAGGTGGAAAGAAGGCATGCTTATCATTCTGAATGAATATCTGGTGTCTGACTTTGTAGAAGAGGGGGTTGATGCATACATACACCGAGAAGGAAGAGCTTTAAGTGCAGGCTTATGATAAACAGAGGAGAGAAAATATCAGTGAGTGTAGCATCATTCAAAGGGAGTATGTTGCTGTAACCAGAATCTCACTGGAACAAATGCCAGATGCTCTGATCATCACAGTCCAGTCTGCCTATGCTACCATGAGGACTGAAAGACTGCTAAAACAGTGGTATTGTTTCAAAAGGGAACAAGGGATAGATAGACTGAATGTCAGTCAGCCAAATCATGATGGTAGGAAAATTACTGGGGGGGAAAATATCCAAAGGGACTGTGCAAGTCAACATCAATCAAGTTCAGTAGGCAGAGATTTGCAAAGGGCTTGTCACGTCTGACTAACCATTTAATTTGCTGAAGAGGTAATGAAGAGGGTTGATCAGGGCACTGCATTTTATGCAGTCTATATAGATTTAAGCACACTAGCCAAAGTTCCAAAGAATGAGCTCTCACTTTGAGGAATAATTTAAGGAATCCAGAAAAAAAAAAACAACAAGCTGGTTTCAAGTGTGGCTCTGCAAAGAGAATGATTGATGGGGATTTCAATGGCTGGAAAAACTTTATGAAGTGGAGTTCCACGAGACCCAGAACTTTGTCCTTTGAGACATAAAGCCAAACATTGCAAATGTGGCAGTCACAATATTGAAACTGAGTGGATGGATAATGGTGAGAACATTCAACGGATGGGGCAGAAACATAGCAATGGAATTCATGGTGAAAATGGGCAAGAAGGCACAGTGAGGGAGGCAACTGAGGCAAAGGTATAGACAGAGGAACAGAATGATCCCGGACACAAAGACAAAGCCAGTAAATTGACAAACTTGTCTTTATTGGCCGTGGAGCAGAATAGAAGAGTGGAGACCATATGCTAGTTCTATATAAGACCATAAGATATAGGAGCAGAATTAGGCCATTTGGCCCATCGAGTCTGCTCCACCATTTCATTATGGCTGATCCAATTTGCCTCTCAGCCCCAATCTCCTGCCTTCTCCCGAATCCCTTCATGCCCTGAACAATCAAGAATCTATTGAGCTCTGCCTGAAATATACATAAAGACTTGGACTCCACGGCTGCCTGTGGCAAAGAATTCCACAGATTCATTACTCTCTGGCCAAAGAAATTCCTCCTCATCTCCATTCTAAAAGGACACTCCTCCATTTTGAAGCTGTGTCCTCTGGTCTTAGACTCTCCCACCATAGCAAACATTCTCTCCACATTCGCTCTATCAAGGCCCTTCACCATTCGATGGGTTTCAATGAGATTACCCTTCACTCTTCTGAAATCTAGTGAATAAAGGCCCAGAGCCATCAAATGCTTTTCATATGACAAGCCGTTCAATCCTGCCAATCATTTTTGTGAACTTCCTTTGAACCCTCTCTAGTTTCAGCACATCCTTTCTAAGATAAGGGACCCAAAACTGCTCACAATACTCCAAGTGAGGCCTTACCAGTGCTTTAGAAAGTCCCAAAATTGCATCTTTGCTTTTATATTCCAGACCTCTTGAAATGCATGCTAACATCACATTAGCCTTCCTCACCACAGACTCAACTTGCAAATTAAACTTCAGTGAACTTAGAGACAAGGGCTCCCAAGTCTCTTTGCTCCTCCGTTTTACGTATTTTATCTCCATTTAGAAAACAGTCAACCCTTTCATTTCTTCTAGCAAAGGGCATGACCATACACTTCCCGACACTGTATTCCATCTGTCATTTCTTTGACCATTCTCCTATCTATCTAAGACCTTCTGTCGCCTCTCTACTTCTTCAAAACTACATGCCCCTCCACCCATCTTCATATCACTTTCAAACTTTGCAACAAAGCCTTCAATTCCTCCATCATCCAGATTATTCATATATAAACACTTCACTAGCAAAAGCTGGAGTGGTATGTCAAATACTGATCAATACACTACAGAAGGAGGTGTAAGTATTAGAGAGAATATTGAAAAAATTTATGTTGTCAGGAGTTAATGGGAAATTGTCTCTGCTGGTGCTCTTTTCTTCATGTGAAGTAGACAGAGCATTGCAGTCTGAAGTGAAATGATTAAAGTTGATTTATATAAGGATTACTCTGCAAATATTAACCTAGGGCTAACCCATGTTGTAGATAATCAAGCTGAACCACGCAAACAGCTAACTCCAGGCTCAAGAACTTGGTTATCTTCAGGTATGTCGGGAAAAAAAGTCATAATGTGTTCTCTATCTGGTGATAATTGCTGGAAGTACGTATGTCTGTCCAGTATTCTGTATTGCTAAGTGTTCTGCACTTGATCTGACAATAATCATCAGGATACTTCAAACTGATATCCAAAGTCAGCCAGCAATATGCTGAAAGAACTCAGCAGGTCAAGCAGCATCTGTGGATAGGAACTGTTGACATTTCAGGTTGAAAGACTGCATTGGCACCCTAGGAAGTGAAATCCAGATGGAAATAAACCTCTCGAATGAGGAAAAGGAGGAAATTAGCAGCTGGAAAATAAATCTTAACTGATAGTAAATCTTAGCCATAATTACATGGTTATCTGTTCATTTTTCTACTATGAAGTGAGACACATTGGGAATCACCAATTTTGTTTCAAATTATATTAAAATTATATCAACTGCCATATCTTTAATTATTTGGGTCAAAGGAGGCATGACTTGTATTTCATAACTGGAATGCTCCATAACACTTCAACAACCAATGGCAATTTTCTTGATGTAAAGTCAAAGGGCAGAACTATTTACTTTTGAAGTCATTTGATTGGAGTTGAAAGTAGCTGGTGCATATCTTTGCAGCAAAATAATACAGAGTGAGGGTGAAGCATACTGGTTCACCAATGGATAGGTTTCCGAAGAAGGTTATGTTAGAATCAGCCAATGTTAGATGTGAAAGTCATACAATTAATAGGAGATGGGAGAAAAGCAGCAAATAATCCTCAAATATTTATAATATTAACATAAAAGCAAATTTCAATAACAGTCTGTAAAAGGTCCATTGCACTGCTGGAAAATTATTTCCTTTACCCATGAAAATTTATGAGCTTGTCCAGAATAAACCTTTTGGGGAAAGCACCACTTGTCAATATGCTGGTTTGTTTAATGCAAGAAAGATGGATTGCTGAAAACGTTGAAGTAATTTTAATCCTATAAAGCAATAGCAACCCTGCAGAGATTAAAAGTACATAAATTGAGCCGTTGGCCTGTGTCTTCTTCCTGCCTGATATGATCTTCATTACTGTCATGAGATCTGTACTCAAACTAGTTCTCTTCCCATAGTGGACATACATAATACTATCCACTCCTTCAGCACAGTGGACTGTTATCAAATCATCCAAAAAGATCAAGACTGCAGCAGAATGTTTCCAGACTTCCCACAGTGACATCCATCATTATTTTCTTCAGTCAGATTACTGGAAATTTCAATCATCACAAATTAAAATACATTAAAATTAAGGTACAGCCAAATCCACTCTTCATCCAGTGTATCTTCAATGCTATGAGGCTTCATCCATTGTTGCCACCCTGAACTGGTAGTAGACTTCAATATGATAATATTGGAGCTAATGATTGTTCAATGCACTTAAAAATATAAATATATTTACCCTGAACATTGCAAAGGTCAGGCTAGCTGCAATCAGGATTGAAAAAAACAACACTTTATTAACATTGATTTGGAGCACAACCAATTCTGGCCCCCTCAACTTTGCATTTCCTTCTATCAACTTGTTTGCCCCATCCTAGCCAATATTCTCATCACCTCCTTCATCTTGACTTCTCTCATTTGCTTCTAAAACTGCTCATCCCAGCGAACAAATCCACTTGCACCATCGCCATGCCTCACAGCTATACCCTGGTCCAAACATTAGACCAACCTATACCCAGCTTGATGTTCAGTTGTTGAGAGTAAAATTTTCCAGCAAGGAAGATGAACCTCAAGCCAACTACAAAGCCACTGTACAGGGAGCCTCTGAGGTAATAAATTAATCTGAGATTCTTGTTTCTTTATCACAGTACCTTCCATGCTACATACATGACAGATCAAAAGCCCTGCCACAGAAATGAATGGCTATGCAAAAAATCAATCTGCTAGTATATATTCTGAATTTTCATCCTTGTGTATAATAAAAAAAAACAAGCTTGCAATCCAATCTCCGTGTAAATGGAACTCAGCAATGAAAAAGGTCGGACTGAAAATGGTTGCTCTCCAGGAACGTGAAGGACATCAGATAATATTTGAGTGAAAACTAAAGGGTAACATTTTCCTGAAGTTACTCCTTGTAGGCAAGAATTCTTGGAGATTAAATGAAAGCAATCTACATTCTCGTAGTTCAGAGAAATGTGAAAACAAACCTATTATGCAAGTCATTAAATGCCTACAGTTTTATAATTCAATCAAAAAATACAAATTACAACCTTGGTTAATTACAAGGGGTGTCTAGAAATCTTTCCGAAGGAAACATAGAGAGGGTATGTGTGCATCAAAAAAACAAAACAGCAACTTATGCCATCAAAAACGCAGGATAAATAAAGTGCATGACTATGGCAAAGTCTTCTCACTGCAAACATCAAGACAGGTAAAGTTCAATCTCCTTTGATATACTCAGCACTAAAAATGAAAAATATAATATTGGCAACAATATAACCACAGTAATAGAAAAGCTCCAATAAACCAGAAAATAAAGTGCTATAAACCCACTGTAGTCAAACACATCCTTGATAGCACACAGCTCGCAACTGGGTTATTTGTACTCAACCAGAAAAGACCAAAGTAGGAGCTTGCATTTAGCTCCCTTCCCGTCTGCACTGTATACCTCAGACTTTAGATGCAATATTGAGTCGTGTCATCTGCAGAAATTCTCTGATGATTCAGCAATAGTTGGGTGTATAAAGGGAGGATGGAAGGATGAATTCAGGGCCCTGGTGGAGGACTTTGACAAATGGTACAAGCTGAATCATCTGCAGCTCAACATCAGTAAAACGAAGGAGATGGTGATGGACTTTAGGAAGACTAAGCCAGCTTTGCTCTCTGTTGCTACAGATGGTGAGGACTTGGATATGGTAAGGAGCCACAAGTACCTGGGGTGCACCTGGATGACAAACTTGAGTGCAGCGCCAACTTAGAGGCTGTGTACAAGAAGGGCCAGAGTCACCTCTACTTCCTGAGGAGACTGAGGTCCTTTGGAGTATGCAGGCCACTCCTTCACATGTTCTACCAGTTTGTGGTCACCAGTATAACCTTCTATGCGGTGGTGTGCTGGGACAATGGCATCAGCGCAGGTGATATCACTGAATATCCCTTGGAGTACAGTTAAGTCAATCATCAAGAAATAGCAACAATATGGCACAGCTGTAAATCTGCCTAGAGCAAGCCGTCCTCAAAACCTGAGTGACTGTGCAAGAAAGGGACTAGTGAGGGAGGCCACCAAGAGACCTATGACAACTCCGGAGGAGTTACAAGCTTCAGAAGCTGAGATAGAAGAGACTGCATGTACAACTGTTGCCCGGGTGCTTCACCAGTCGCAGCTTTATGGGAGAGTGGCAAAGAGAAAGCCACTGTGGAAAAAAAAGCATATGAAATCTCAGCTAAAGTGTGCCAGAATGCATGTGGGAGACTGTGAAGTCAGCTGGAAGAAGGTTTTATTGTCTGATGAAACTAAAATTGAGTTTTTTGGCCATCAGACTACACACACAACATCAAAAACACATCATTTCTACCGTGAAGCACGATGGTGGCCACACCATGCTGTGAGGATGCTTCACTGCAGCAGGCCCTGGAAGGCTTGTGAAGGTAGAGGGTAAAACGAATGCAGCAAGATACAGGGAAACCCTAGAGGAAAACCTGATGCAGTCTGTGAGAGAATCACAACTAGGGAGAAGATATTTTGCCACCAAGACAATGACCCAAAGCAAAAAGCCAACGCAACACAGGAATGGCTTAAAAACAACAAAGTTAATGTCCTGGAGTGACCTAGTCAAGAGTCCAGACCTCAATCCAATTGAGAATTTGTGGCTGGACTTGAAAAGGGCTGTTCACTCACAATCCCCATGTAATCTGACAGAACTTGAGCAGCTTTGTAAAGAAGTATGGGGAAAAATTGCAGTGTCCACATGTGCAAAGCTGATAGAGACCTATCCACACAGACTCAAGGCTGTAATTACTGCCAAAAGGTGCATCTACTGAATAGTGACTTGTAGCGGGTGAGTAATTATGCAATTATTTTGTGTTTTATATTCATAATTTATTTAGATCACTTTGTAGAGATCTGTTTTCTCTTTGACATGAAAGAGTATTTTGTGTTGACCAGTGTCAAAAATCCAAATTAAATCCACTGTCATTCAATGTTGTAAAACAATAAAACATGAAAACTTCTGGGGGGGCGGGGGAAGAATACTTTTTGTAGG
The DNA here is from genome assembly GCF_048418815.1 of Hemitrygon akajei. NCBI lineage: Eukaryota > Metazoa > Chordata > Chondrichthyes > Myliobatiformes > Dasyatidae > Hemitrygon > Hemitrygon akajei. Next base: position 33,677,400 of record NC_133145.1, read on the forward strand.
CTCTGCATTTAATAAGGACGTGAGTTGTGTGTCCTTGGAAGTAAGTCCATATGTTGAGGTGAGGGAAGTTCTCCACACTGGTTCAAGAGCCAGATGCTTGAAGGGTAATAACTGTTCCTGAACCTGGTAGTGTGGGTCCTAAAGCTCCTATATCTCCTCCCCAATAGAAGCAGAAAAGATCAAAGCCTGGATGGTGGTGGGGGGTGGGTCGTTGATGACGGATGCTGCTTTCATATGGCAGCACTCCTTGTAGACATCCTCAATGGTGGGGAAGGTTTTCCTGTGACGGACTGCATTTTGTCCACCACTTTTTGCAGGCTTCCCTGATCATGGGCATTGGTGTTTCCACATCAGTCAGTATACACTCCACTCTGCACCTATAGAAGTTTGTCAAAGTTTTAGATGACATGCACAATATGAGCCAATTTCTAAGAGAGTAGAGACACTGGTCATACCTCCTTTATGATGGCACTTATGTGCTGGACCCAGGACAAATCCTCTAATAAGATAACACCAAGGAACTTAAAGTTACTCACCCTTTCCACATCCAAACCCCTAGTGAGGACTGGCTCATGGAGCTCAGGTTTTTTCCTCCTGTAGTCAATATCAAAACTTTGGTTTTGCTGACATTGAGTGAGAGGTTGTTGTGGTATCATTCAACCAGATTTTTGATCTCCCTCCTCATGTCAATTCCCAACCTCCTTTGATTTGGCCCACAACAGTGACGTCATCAGCAAACTTTAATATGGCATTGGAACTGTACTTAGCAACACAGTCATAAGTATAAAGTGAGTACAGCAGTGGGGTGAAGCACATGGCTTTGTGGTGCACCTGTGCTGACGATGATTGTGACAGAGATGTTGTTGCCAATTTGAATTGGCTTGGGCCAATAGAGATTGGTAGCAACAATGGATTGAGGATCCAATTGTACAGAGAAGTATCAAGGCCTAGGTCTTGGAGCTTAGTGATTAGTTTTGAGGGTGTTTAATGCTGAGCTCTGGTCAATCATGAGCATCCTGATGTATGCATCTTCAAATGTCCAGGTGTTCCAGAGCTGAGTGAAAAGCCAATGAAATGGCATCTGCTGGTGACCTGATGTGACAGATGGCAAAATGAAGCAGATCCAAGTCATTCCTCTGGCAGGAGTTGATACGTGTCATCACCAACCTCTCAAAGCACTTCATCACAGTGGACGTAAGTGCTACTGGAGGATAGTCATTGAGGTAGGTTACCACGTCCTTCTTAGGCACCAGTATAATTGAAGCCTGCATGAAGCAAGTGGGTGCTACAGACTGCTGAAGCAAGAGGTTGAAGATGTCAGTAAATACTCCAGCCAGTTGATTAGCACAGGTCTTCAGTACTCAGCCAGGTGCACCATCTGGGCCAGATGTTTTCTGTGGGTTCATCCTCCTGAAGGACGCTCTCATGTCAGCCTCAGACTGAAATCACAGGATCGTCAGGGGATACGGGAGCTTGCTAAGGTAATTCCATGTTCTGTCAGTCAAAATGAGCAGAAGCGGTAGTGAGCTCGTCTGGGGGTGAAACTCTGCTGTCATGTATGTTGCTTGGTTTTGCTTTGTAGGAAGTGATGGCATTCATACCCTGCCACATCTGTAAAGCATCTTTCTGTGATTCAACTTTGGTCCAGAATGACCACATTGCACGTGAGATGGATTTCTGGAGGTTATACCTGGATCTCTTGACATCAGTCCTGAACGACACAGATCTATCCCCTCAACAGATTGTGGATCTCTTGGTTCATCCAAGGCTTCTGGTTGGGGAAGACTCTGAATGTTTTTGTAGGGCCACACTCGTTCACAAGTGTCTTTATAAAGTCCGTCACGGACAACTGTGGCATATTCATTCGGGTCCTCTAATGAGTCCTTGGAAGAGGTCCATTCCACTGACTCAAAGCAATTCCACAGCCACTCATCCACCTCACTTGACTACCTCTTTGTTGTCCTTACCTCTGGTAACTTGCTCTTTAGCCTCTGCCTATGTGCAGGCAGGACAAGAGCAACCAAGATAATTAGATTTTCCAGACACAGTCTAGAAATGGAACGGTAAGCATTCTTGATAGTAGTGTAGCAGTGGCCATGTGTTCTGGGTCCTCTGGTGCTACCAGTGATGTGCTGATGGTAACTGGGCAGAGATTTCTTCAAACTAGCCTGATCAAAGACTCTGGCAAGAACGTGAAAGGTAATGGGAGGGGCAGATCCTATGGACATGTTGAATCTTTCTGATAGTGTTGGATACAAATGCAGCCAATTCAAGGCCTGCTGAATCCAAGGTGCTTCAGCTTTGCAATTACCTCAGTAGTACAACTGACCACAGTCATGATAGGCAACTGTATAATTTCAATGCAGCTCTATTGAATGCATGCACAGAAGGTTAACTGGGTGAGCAGTTAATAAAGTTCTCCCAACTTCAACAATATGCTGTGGTAATCTATTAGGAGCACTGTGTTCTGTCATAATTGATCTCCAGTATTACTAGTGCTACACAAACCTCTGATATGGCTGCATTTGTTCTGTTCACTTATAACAATAAATATATATTTCCCAGTTCAAGAACAACAGTCTTGAGGTTACTGCCAGTTTATTATTTGATTACCAATATTTAATTCTCCAGATTAATTTATTTCAATCTTAATGCATTGCATTCAATTTATTAAATTTGGGCTCATAACTTTATTAGCAGCTCTTAATTAGTTGAGTAGAGACCTATTCAGATAGTTATGTATCTTAAAACTAAGAAGAAAATAAATTGAAACACTCCGACAAGCTGAATAAATGACAAGGACACAAAGTAAGTCTGCATGGCTCTAGGTACAGGAACAGCAGGGCCCACTTAGCTCCTCAAACAATTTTCACCACTCAGCTGGATCATGGCAGGTGTGTAACTTATTTCCCTTTGAACACCTTTTCCCCAAACCTGAAAATCTATTTGGCATTCAGTTAACTTAATGTCCAGAAAGAGCTAGTGGAAAAGAGTAGCTGATTTTCACTTCCCTTTATGTGTAGAATTTGCTATTTGATTTTTCTCCTCTAGTTTCCCCCACAGGAAGCAGGAGTTCCTCTGATCTAACCTATTGAATTCATTTGTCATCTTAAGCATTTCAATTTGGATCAGACTTCAAGTTTCAAAACTCAAGACAGTGCCAATTGAGGTTGTACTGTACATCCATCATAAACAGTAATTTCTTGGGAACTTACAAATCACACTGAACACAGCACTCTAGATGTGGCCATTAATTTTGTTTGATTGCTTTTATATTATGATGCTAATTATCAAATGCAAAACTTTAGCTTAGTTTTATTATTTACTCATGAATCATGTACCGTGGCAGCTAAGATTTCCCCATGCACCTGAATTTCAAAGATTCAATGATTCTTTATTTTTAATACTTTATTTATAATTTTCTACAAAACTACAATGAAGAAAAGAAAATCAATAATATATGTAGGATTATTGCCATATAAACAAAAATAACAATAATTCATGTCTTAACAAATGAGCAAGTCACCCATAGTAAAAAAGGAAAAAAAGAGAAGAAAAGCACCCAATCCATCACCTATCCAACTCCAAGCCAACCATTATATGAGATACACTTTTATTACCCCAGAACTACATATTGTAATAAAAAAAAGGGGGGCAGCCTACTACCTGATCAGGAAAAAAAGTCCAAAAAAAGCTGGAAATGTAGGGTCTGATTATCAAGGGAAAAAAGAACAAACACCTGTAATTCTAGGTGAGAGTTATGAAAATATTCGAGAAAAGATCCCCACACCCTATGGAACTTTATGTCCGAATTAGAAAGTGAGTAGTGAATCTTTTCGAGATCTAAACAAGACATAATATCCCTAAGTCATTAAGCATGGGTAGGGGGAACTACATCTCTCCATTTAAGGAGTACTGCTCACCTGGCTAGAAGAGAGGCAAAAGACAATGTTCGTTGTTTAGCCGGGGTCAAATGCTTGTCAGGGTCTCGAAGAATACCAAAAAGAGCGATCAAAGGATCAGGTTCCAAATGACAATTTAATATAGAAGATAAAGTTAAAAAAACATCTTTCCAAAAATTTTCCAGAGTAGGACAGGCCCAATACAAATGGAAAAGGGAGGCCGCACCTCCTTTGCATTTGTCACACCAGGGATTAATATCAGGATAGAACTTCGCCAATTTGGTTTTGGACATATGAGCCCTGTGGACGACTTTAAACTGCAGGAGACAATGGCGAGCACATAAGGAGATTGAATTGACGGATTTAAGAATTGAATCCCAAACCTTGTCAGGCAAAGAAAAACCTAAGTCATGCTCCCAAGCAGTTTTAATTTTATCACAAGGGGCTCGTCTGAGAATCATAAATTTAAAACGAATAGTAGAGATTACACCTTTTCCCAAGGGGTTCATTTTTATCAGGTTGTTAAGGAAAATGTGGTATTAAAGGGCTAATAAAATGTCTAATTTGAAGGTATCTAAAAAAGTGAGTATTCGGTAAATTAAACTTTATAGACAACTGTTCAAAAGACGCAAACCGATTGTCTATAAAAAGATCTTCAAAACGCCTGATACCTCTCCTACACTAGTCTTGGAATGTGGAATCCTGCATAGATGCTTGAAATAAATGATTGTATAGAATAGGACTAGAGGGGAAAAAACTATAAAGACCATGGTATTTTCTAAATTGAGCCCATATTCTCAGAGTATGCCTGATTACAGGATTAATAATAGATTTTAGCAATTGGCAAGGAAGAACAAATCCAAGTAAAGCTGGAATAGATAATTTCTTATAAGCGTTTAATTCCATTGCCACCCATGTTGGACAAACAGACTGGTTATAAAAGTAGGACCAAAAGATAATATTACGAATATTGGCTGCCCAATAATATGAACGAAAATTAGGCAACGCCAAGCCACCTTCTCTTTTAGGCTTTTGGAGATGAGCTTTATTGAGTCTGGGCTGTTTACCCTTCCATAGGTATGAAGAGATAATAGAATCTAAAGAATCAAAAAAAACTTTAGGAATAAATATAGGTAAAGATCGAAATAAGTATAAAAATTTAGGGAGAATATACATTTTAATTACATTAATTCACCCAATTAAAGACATGGACAGAGGTGACCACTGTGCTACTCTCTGTTTTGTAAAATTTAAAAGATAATTGAAATTCTCATCGAACAGTCGATTATAGTTCCTTATTACGATAATACCAAGATAAGTAAAACAATTGTTTACTACTTTAAAAGGGAGATTGTGAAATTCTAATTCTTGTGCTTCCTTATTTATTGGAAAAAGTTCACTCTTATGTAGATTAAGTTTGTATCCGGATAGCTGACTAAATTTATTGAGAAGTGAAAACAACAAGGGTAAGGAGGTGGTCGGGTTTGATATAAAAAGTAACAAATCATCGGCGTAGAGAGAGACTTTGTGCTCAAAAGCGCCCCTTCAGATCTCAGTCAGTTCAGTACAACTGTGAAACGCAATTGCCAATGGCTTGATAGCCAGATCAAATAACAGAGGACTTAAAGGGCATCCCTGTCGGGTGCCACGTTTAAGATCAAATGGTTGGGATCGCTGGGAATTAGTCAAAACTGATGCAATTGGATGGGAATATAGTAACTTAATCCACTTAATAAAATTATATCCAAAATCAAATTTTTCTAAAACCGCAAATAAATAGTGCCACCCCACCCGATCAAACGCCTTTTCGGCATCAAGAGAGATAACACATTCAGGGGTCCCTGATGAAGATGAATATAGAATATTAAAAAGACGTCTAATATTGAAAAAGGGAAGGCGATTTTTAATAAAGCCAGATTGATCCTCAAAGATAATTAAGGGTAAAATTGTCTCCAGCCTACGGGCCAAAACTTCAGTTAAAATTTTAGCATCTACATTTAATAGAGAAATCAGCCTGTATGAAGCACATTCTAATGGATCCTTGCCTTTTTTCGCTAAAAGAATGATACAAGCCTCATCAAATGATGCAGGTGATTTATTTTGTTTAAAAGAATCAGAAAAAACTAAACTAAGTTGGGATAAGAGCAATGAGGAAAATGATTTATAAAATTCTGTAGAGAACTCATCAGGACCAGGAGATTTACCAGGCTGCAAAGCAGAAATAGCAGAGGATATTTCCTCTAAGGATAATGGCTCATTCAATTTATGTTTGAGATCAGAAAGAAGTTTAGGAATATTTAAACTATCTAAAAATTGCATAACAGTAGTATTACCATTAAAGGATTCAGAGGTGTAAAGTTGAGAGTAAAAATTCCTGAATTATCATTAATTTCAGACTGGTCCACACTAAAATTCCCATTACTCATTCGAATTTTAGTGATGTGTTGTTTTGCTTTAGAGCACCTAAGTTGGTTAACTAAGGACTTACAAGATTTATCCCCCTGAATATAGAACTTACTCCGACTGCCCAAAAGTTGGCGTTCAATCGGATAAGTAGAAATAAGATTAAATTTAGTTTGAAGTTCCATCCTTTTCTTATATAACTCCGGATCCTTGACCTGGGCGTATAATTGGTCTACAGCTTTAATCTGATTGATCAGTTCTAAACGTTCTTTGTGAGTCTTTCTTTTCAAATTTGCTGTGTAGGAAATTATTTGACCTCTTAGATATGCTTTCATTGCGTCCCAAACCACCTGACTAGAGGTTTCAGGTAGTGCATTAGTATTTAAAAAGAAAGTTATCTGATCCTCCATAAATCTTACAAAGTCGTTATCCGACAACAAGGTCGGATTAAAACACCAGTGTTTATTTACTTGAGGGAGGCCAGGGAGAACTATGGACAATGTAAGTGGGGCATGATCTGAAATCAATATACTCTTATAGTCACAAGAACAGACAGATGGGATCAACTGATTATCAATTAAAAATAGTCGATTCTAGTAAATGTATGGTGAACTTGTGAGAAAAAGGAGTAATCTCTTTCATGTGGATGAAAGAAACGCCAAATATCAGATATTCCATAATTAGAAAGAAAAGATTGAATAAATAAAGCAGATTTACTTAATTGTCTAGGGATAGAAGAAGATCTGTCCAAAACTGGATCCAGCCAACAGTTAAAGTCACCATCCAATATAAGAGAGTATGAACTTAGTTCTTGCAATGAAGGAAAAAAACGGTCAAAAAACCCTACATCATCCGAGTTAGGAGCGTAAAGTTTGGCTAAGACCACCCGTGTATTATAAAGTTTCCCCGAAACAATAATAAAATGACCATTAGGATCAGATATCTTGTCATGAAGCTCAAAAGAAACATTTTTGTTTATAAGAATTGAAACGCCCCTCGCCTTGGCTTGAAAAGTTGAATGAAAGTGGTGTCCTGCCCATCATGCCATAAGACGAGAATTATCTGAGTGACGAATATGTGTTTCTTGTAAAAAGACTACCTTTGCTCTAAGCCGTTTAAGATGTGCGAACACTCTCCCCCTTTTAACCGGATGATTCAAACCCTTAACATTCCAGCTGACAAAGTTCAATGGACTAACCACTGAACATAAGAAAAAGAAGGACAGCAGGCATTAAACCATATCTGAAACTTATATGTAATTCTGGGGCAAAAGTATAGAAGGAAATAAAAGGATGAAATTACATCCTGTATAGTACAAATATGTCAAAATTCCATATATAATATTAGCATTGGAGTTCCCACCCACACCCTCTAAACTTACAACAAGAAAGCTGCAAATATAAAGCAGCAAGCTCTCCCCGAGAAAAACTAACCCCCTACTGGACTTCCAATTAGGTAACATCTTAATTATCTCCACTCCAACTGTTGATACAGTAATGGAAATAAACACCAAAAAGCTTTAAGAGTTACAAACAAAGATTTACCTTAAAAAGAAAAAACAATACATTCAAAGTTTGTAAATCTTAAAGTATAATAATGGTCTAAAAAAAACTTTACCCCAACCTTCCCGCTAGTGTTGATAAACTGAAAAAAAAAGATAATCTATAAACTCAGTTATACAGAAAAAAACTTTAACGTCAAAATAAGTAATCCAACTGAATCATAAAAATAAGAAAAGAAAACACAAGTAGCATCTTGAAACACAGGGAAAAAAACTACCAAAGAAAAATCCATACGAGAGGAATTTGATCCAAACCTGAAACTGAGTTTAAAGGTACAGCATCAGCTGCTGCTTAAGGTTAAAATAATGTAACTGGAGAGAAAGAGAAATCATCACCTTTAAAGAACTAAAATTATGTAAGATAGAAACTAAAATTGAGAAAATAGAAAAAAACACTTCAATAGGACAATGCAACATAATTAAATAGATGCGACAACAGCTACACTTTAAATTTAAAAGAGAAAATATCAAGATTTGTAGAAATTGGAGACTGAAGTCTGAAAAGAAAAACAAAAAACCATTCAAGGACTTCGTCACTTCACGAATCGATATCAATTTTTTAATGCGACACTGACTCCATTTTGAAATAAAGTCTCCAAAGACCTTTAAGAGGTGTCTACGCAAAAGGCTGAAAAGAAAAAAAATCATATCATATCGTATCTGTGGAACTCGAAGTAGCAGATAGGCTATCAATGAAGGTCTGCGCCTCTGCAACCGAATCAAAACGTTTAAAATCGCCATTCCTAAACTTGATTCGGAGCCGGGCTGGATAGGCGAGAGACGGTTGAAGTCCACGATCGTAGAGAACTTTCATTACTCCTCTGTACTCAGCACGTTGACTCATAACTTGAGGTGCATAGTCCTCTACTAAACGGATAGCATGACCTTTATATTGAAGCGTTTTACGTCGGTGAGCTTCTTTAATTAGTAAATCCTTGATTTGGTAATGATGGAGGCAAATTATCATTGGACGTGGTCTTTGGCCATCCGCTGAGCGAGATGTAAAGATACGGTGCGCTCGATCAACTTCTGGAGGACTGGATAGTATTTCGCTTCCAAAGATCTCACATAGAAAGTTTGAGAAAAATTTGACAGGAGATCCCCCTTCAACAGTCTCAGGCAAGCCGAGAATTCGAAGGTTTTGGCGTCTACTCCTGCTTTCAAGGTCCATAACTTTAAGAGTTAACTTGCTATTATGCTCCTTTAGGGTAGAGCAAACTCTTTCCAGGTCTTTACAACGACGGTCTAGTTTCTCTGTGACTTCTTCAACATGTGATAAACGTTGAGCGTGATTCTTCAGTGTAGAGTTGATTTTATCCAGTTTCAGTTCCAATGAACTAAATTGAGAAAACATATCTTGTCGGGTTTGTTCTAACAGCGACACAATTTCACTCAAGGTTGCTCCCGATGGAGTGTCTTTTTTTGCCGATTTAGTAGGCTTAGATACACTCATTGTGCAGCCAGCAACTTCAATAGTGGGAGGAAGAGTAAGAAATAAATGCAGGTATATGAAATGGAGCGGAGCAATAGTTTTAGCGACTTAAGCTACCGCCATCTTAACCAGAAGTCAAAGATTCAATGATTCAAAGCAGAATTACTATCAAAGAATGTATAAATTATACACCTTGAAATCTGTCTGTTTACAGGCAGCCACAAAACAAGTAACCCGAATAACCCAATTTAAAAAAGGACCAAAAACCAGTGTGCAGAGGAAGTGAGAGAAAAAGATTCATACATCTTGCAAACAGTAGAAGCAAGCCTACAGCACCCAGAACTAGACTGAAGACTAGATCTGCTCCCAGAGCAGCAGGAGTAGATCCAAGTTTCGGTCCTCCAGTTCATCCCACCAGCAGGGCAGAAATGCACAGCAGCCAAATCAGTTCACAGCCTTAGTGTCGCGGAGAAAAGAAGGAACATTCATGGAAGAGCGAGTGAAATCAGCATGACCCTCACCTCCTCAACACTTGGGCTTCTACTCTATCTGGGCGATATTTACATTGTCCAAGCACTGGAGTGCCAGGTAATAGGACCTGGATCCTGCTGCCCCATTATGCTTTGGGCTCGGCGCTTGAAATGATCCAACTTCGCACCCGGGGTTAGAAAATAGAACATAGAATAGTACAGCACATTACAGGCTCTTCGGCCCACAATGTTGTGCTGACCCTCAAACCCTGCCTCCCATATAACCCCCCACCTTAAATTCCTCCATATACCTGTCTAGTAGTCTCTTAAACTTCACTAGTGTATCTGCCTCCACCACTGACTCAGGCAGTGCATTCCATGCACCAACCACTCTCTGAGTGAAAAACCTTCCTCTAATATCCCCCTTGAACTTCCCTCCCCTTACCTTAAAGCCATGTCCTCTTGCCCTGGGGAAGAGGTGCTGGCTGTCCACTCTGTCTATTCTATACCTCTTAATATCTTGTACACCTCTATCATGTCTCCTCTCATTCTCCTTCTCTCCAAAGAGTAAAGCCCTAGCTCCCTTAATCTCTGATCATAATTCATACCCTCTAAACCAGGCATCATCCTGGTAAATCTCCTCTGTACCCTTTCCAATGCTTCCACATCCTTCCTATAGTGAGGCGACCAGAACTGGACACAGTACTCCAAGTGTGGCCTAACTAGAGTTTTATAGAGTTGCATCATTACATCGCGTCTGTTAAAACTCTGTCCCTCGACTTATGAAAGTGTAAGGGGGTTTCTTCTTTGTGAGGGAGTTTTTTCTTTCTTTTTTGGTTACTGCGTATGTTAATCAAAATGGCTTCTTTGTTTTGTTGAAAGTAGGACTGCTTCTTTGTTGCGAGAGAGTGCTGGAAGCTTTTTTGGGTTAAAATTTACTGATAATGAGAATTGTATTCATTTGTTAACCAATTGGGATTAATGTTGTTCTTCCTTCTGAGTCTGTAAACTATTGTTGGTGGGCATTTTGGGGAGTCGACGCGAGGGGGTGAGAGAGAGAGGACGCGATGTTGTAAGCTGGGCGACGAACGGACCCTAAGCGGGGGTCTGAGGCCAGGAGGTACCCTGAGGAGAGGAGACGAGGATAGATGTACTTGGTTGACCACTTTGGGTGGTCCTGAGCTGCGAGTCAAGGAGTTCGGAGGGGATCGAATGGTGGCCAGAAGACTTTGGTAATTGAGCTCCAACTGTTGTGTACTAAGTGGTTTGGACTTTGATAAGTTTGGCACCTTTTCTTTATTTTATTTTCCTTTATATATACTGTATCATTATTAATCACTTAGTTATAGTAATCTTTATAAATTGTAATCATTTCATCACACATGGTGTACTGTCTGTTCTTTGGTGAGGCGGGGACATCACACAGCATCCACACAAGCTGATTACCCAGTCTGGCGGGGCCAAAGGCTGCTCTCCCTAGATGAGAACGAGCTGAGTGAGCCCGAGGCGAGCCGGGGGTTACAAAAGCTAACACCCCATAAGCTTTCTTAACTATCCTATCTACCTGTGAGGCAACTTTCAGGGATCTGTGGACATGTACCCCCAGATCCCTTTGCTCCTCTACACTACCAAGTATCCTGCCATTTACTTTGTACTCTGCCTTGGAGATTGTCCTTCCAAAGTGTACCACCTCACACTTCTCCAGGTTGAACTCCATCTGCCACTTCTCAGCCTACTTCTGCATCCTATCAGTGGTTAGGTTAGGTGGAAGGACATTGGAACTCTTCCGCACCGACTCCTCTCCAAAGTGCTCACTCCATCTCCAACAGCGCTACAAACTCAGTCTGCGACTCCAGCTCTGGCTCAAACACATTGCATCTTGCAATGTCCGAGCATGGCTCTTCCCCCGAAACAGTCTCGCCTCTGCCTGCCTCCTCACTGTCTGCGATGATAATTCACCACATTTTGCTTCATGAGTATGCCACTGCAGGTTGTTAGGATTGATGAAACTATGGGCGTGGAATAAAAAGGTGATGCGAGAGGCACTCAAGGCCTTAAATAATCTTGGCGAGTACTTGCCTTGGTCTCTATAATTTGTCTAAAAAAACCTGCAAACTGATCCTGCAACTGATTGGAGTGCCCTTCGGACAAAGTTAAACAGCTTCCAACATGTTTTCCAAGAGTGACATCTGAAGGATTGCCTAAGAATTCTACTGGAGACAGAAATGACCGAATTATTCTCCTGCATGCTTCTCACCATGTAGGTAAATGATATTAAAGTCAAAAACGGTCAAAATCGAATTTATTGTCATATGCGCAAGTACATATTTACACAAATGCAATAAAGGCATACTTGCAGCAGCATCAAAGGTACATAGCAGTAGATAAGCCACATTTACAGGAAAAATGTAAGTTCTATGCAATTTTTAAAAGAAAATCACAATTAGAACAAAAAAGTAGTGCAAGGTGGTCCTAGTGATCATACTGTTGCTGAGCTGTAATGATTAGGCCTTTGAAGTTAGTTTAAGAGCTGAATGGTTGAGGGGAAGCAGATGTTCTTGAACCTGGTGGCGTGGGACTTCTGTACCTCCTACCCGACGGCAGCTGTGAAAAGATAGCATGGCCAGGATGGGGATATTTGATAATAGATCTTGCCTTCTTGAGGCAGCCCTTCCAGGAGGCCTTGAAAATTCTCAACAAAGAGCTGAGCTGTTGGTCTTACATGACGGCAAAGATTTGTCACAATATCACGCAGAAACTTAGCATCAATATACTTAGTTTGCTAGCAATGTTAAAACCTAGATTCAAAGCTGCACCTGCGTGTTGCTTTCAAAAAACTGCTGCAGAGTCATCAATTTTCAGATCTTTGTACCACAACCCATTTGAAATACTTCAGCAATTAAATCTAATAATGTTCAATTTTAGAGCTGTGATTATAGTTTTAAAATATATTGATGCCCTGTGAAAGCTGGTAGAATAGTGGCATAAGCAATGAATAAAATTAAAAAGATCACTTTATGCTTGAATGAGGAATTCATAGAATAAGATTAAATAGGAAATGGCTTGGTAAATTGAATTCTTTCTTCAGTTCAGATATACTGTATGTTTTTATTCTGAATTTAAGATACAGATGTGGCTCCGTTTGAAAAAGGTCATTTGAACTCAATTTGCATTTTTGTGTTGAGAAGGGATTAATTAGCTGTTGACTAGCTGTTCTTGATCTACCTAACTGGAGCTCCTTAAGAGAGGAGAGGTTGCCCAAGCAAATAATAGCACTCTCAAACTCCTGATCAAAGTGCTATTTCTGAAAAACATTTTCCTTAAAGACTTATGAAGTTAGTAGGAATGACTGAAATCTCCTCCACATTGATTGATCCATCAAGGATGTGTGCTGGGAGTGGGAAAATCATGAACCAATGCATCAGGAACAGTGAATAAGGTTGCATATATGCTTATGAAGTTTCAACAAATCGCCAGGTAGCCAAGAGTACCAGAGAAGGAGACACAAGAGGGAGCGGATCCTAGAATCTGGAGCAACATACAATCTGCAGGAGGAACACAGAAGGTCCAGCAGCATCAGTGGATATCAATATTTCAGTTGGTTATGATGCTCGACCTACAGAGTTCTTCCAGCTGATTGCGTGTTGCTTTAGAGAAGCCTTTGCACTGATTATTTGCATTTGGGACAATTTCTTTCTAACACTCGTTCCGTACTTTGCTTGTGAGGGCAGAGATCCATGGGGAGATTATACAAGCTCTACCTATCAGGTAGCATGTATCAGCAACTCGATTATCACTGACAGGGTATTTTTTTAGCCATTCATTTAAAATGCTGATAAATTATCTCCCGTATTTATTTGTACTTTTAGAGTTGACTATTGCAGAAAGATCCTTCTTTATTTTCTAATAAGTCAATTTCCAGGATGCGATCCTTTAACCCAGGGGTGTCAAACTCATTTTAGGTCACGGGCCGGATTGAGCAAAATGCAGCTTCATGCGGGCCGGATCAGTCGGACGCGTGCGAACGCAGCTTTCGTTGCCTCCGTTTTTTCAGCCTGCTCTCATGTGTCTCAGTCTCTGCTTTAACTACAAAGTGTTTCACTTTACAAATTCCGTTTCTTATGAAGAAGACTGCCGAATAAACACTAAAAACCCTGAAAACCTGGTACCTGAATAAACTCAGCATTAGCCATATCATATGCCATAGGCGCTTCGATTACTGGGGCCAGCTTTAATAGTAATTAGATATTATCTCGCGGGCGAAAGATAATTCCACCGTGGGCTGGATTTGGCCCGCGGGCCTTGAGTTTGACATATATGCTTTAACCTAATGACACACTGGAAGATTTATGCTTTCACTAGCTCAACATCAGAGTATATGTACTGAGAGAAAATTCCATACTTTTCCTTCTGGGTAAACCGTTCAGACCTATAGTGCCTTTGCAGTACATAGCAAACACAGAATACTGAAATCCAGGTTAAAGTTGAAAGAATTACTCACTGCAGCTGTGGACCTTCAGAACAATGTCTAAAGATGGTATTCTATCGATTGGACACTGCATCTAAGATTTCTCTCTTTGGCCCTCTCGCCACATTTGGAGGCTGAGTTGTAAAAGAAACCAGGGCAATGTTCTCCCAATAGCAAATACAAAATCGAGGGCTAAGACTCCAATTTCCCAGACATTTCCTCTGCCATGTTTAATTCATTCCCTTATCAGCCACTACTACAAAGTAAATACCTTAGACTAAAGTGCACCTCCTGAAATCTAGAACCAACATCAATAATGAACTGACAGCAAAAGATAACTCTTAGCAGAGTAGATGGCATAAATCCCATTAACACATTCCGCATATAATCTACTTATACTCCCATAAATGACCAAGATAATCTACTGCTTAGTTTAACATTAAACATGTTAAACACTTCACTAAGGACATTTGCTAAGAGCTTTCTAAAGTAACCCCCTGTAGAAATAAGACAACACAATCCTTTAGAATTGTACTGGACATCTGGCAGCTCAGCAACGTAGGTTTTTAAGTATGTGGGTTGAAGAATTTTTACTACATTCCTTAGGGATGTTTCAAAGTTTGCTGTAAATCGCCTGGACCGAGCAACTAAAAAAAAATACACAAGTTAGATCGCACCGTTCTCCTGAAATACAAAGCCACACAGTTTAAAATAAGATTAATTACCATGAACACATTGATTACTTGAACTCAACAGCAAAATAATATAAGTTTTTATTATTTATTATTTAGCTGCATAGACTAGCAGCAATCAGTGCAAGTTTATCTCAAAAAAAATTAATGGACCAAAATATATATCTCACTGAGCTGTTCATGTTGGCTTCAGATTCAATAGTTTTAGTCCATTAGGTTGTTATAACTATAATTTGATAATAATGCTAAACTGGCAGGTCTGCTTATTATTGTCACATGTCGAAATACACTGATAAACTGTTTTGCATGCCATCTGTACATATCATTTCATTATAACAGTGCAATGATGAAGTACAGGGGAAAACAATAACAGGATTCAGGACAAAGTGTTTCAGTTATAGACAGACAATAAGGTGCAAGGCATCAGCGAGCTAGATTGTGAGGTCAAGGGCCCATCTTAACACATTTATGATATTTTTCAATACTCTTGTATCAGTAAAATAGAAGCTGTTATGTTTTATAACTTCAAGCGACGTGTACATGTATCATGTGGTAGCACGATAGAACACTACAGCACAGTACAGGCCCTTCAGCCCTCCATGTTGTGCTGACCAATATAATCCTTAAAAAAAAGTACTAAACCCACACTATCCCATAACCCTCTATTTTTCTTTCATCCATGTGCCTGTCCAAGAGGCTCTTAAATACCCCTAATGTTATAGCCTCCACCACCATCCCTGGCAAGTCATTCCAGGCACTCTGTGTAAAAAACATACCCCTGATGTCTCCCCTAAACTTCCTTCCCTTAATTTTGTACATATGCCCTCTGGTGTTTGCTATTGGTGCCCTGGGAAACAGGTACTGACTATCCACCCTATCTATGCCTCTCATAATCTTGTAGACCTCTATCAAGTTCCCTCTCATTCTTCTACGTTCCAAAGAAAAAGTCCCAGCTCTGCTAACATTGCTTCACATAACTTGTTCTCCAAACCAGGCAACATCCTGGTAAATCTCCTCTGCACCCTCTCCATAGCTTCCACATCCTTCCTACAATGAGGTGACCAGAATTGAACACAATACTCTAAGTGCAGTCTCACCAGAGATTTGTAGAGTCATGATGATGTATGCAATTCATGTATTTATACATATAACCCATAGTGAATTATTTAAATTAACAAGAATGCTTAATCAACCTATATATACACAAGATTACTCAAATATTATGAAATATTATATACACAAAAAGTGGAGAAGTGTGAGGTGGTACACTTTGGAAGGACAAACTCCAAGGCAGAGTACAAAATAAATAGCAGGATACTTAGTAGGGTGGAGGAGCAGAGGGATCTGGGGGTACATGTCCACAGATCCCTGAAAATTGCCTCACAGGTAGATAGGGTAGTTAAGAAAGCTTATGGGGTGTTAGCTTTCATAAGTCGAGGGATAGAGCTTAAGAGACGCAATGTAATGATGCAGCTCTATAAAACTCTAGTTAGGCCACACTTGGAGTACTGTGTCCAGTTCTGGTCGCCTCACTATAGGAAGGATGTCGAAGCATTGGAAAGGGTACAGAGGAGATTTACCAGGATGATGCCTGGTTTAGAGAGTATGGATTATGATCAGAGATTAAGGGAGCTAGGGCTTTACTCTTCGGAGAGAAGGAGGATGAGAGACATGATAGAGGTGTACAAGATATTAAGAGGTATAGACAGAGTGGACAGCCAACACCTCTTCCCCAGGGCAAGAGGACATGGCTTTAAGGTAAGGGGACGGAAGTTCAAGGGGGATATTAGAGGAAGGTTTTTCACTCAGAGTGGTTGGTGCATGGAATGCACTGCCTGAGTCAGTGGTGGAGGCAGATACACTAGTGAAGTTTAAGAGACTACTAGACAGGTATATGAAGGAATTTAAGGTGGGGGGTTATATAGGAGGCAGGGTTTAAGGGTTGGCACAACATTGTGGGCCGAAGGGCCTGTAATGTGCTGTACTATTCTATGTTCTACAACAGAAGTTGTCTTGGTGGTGTGTGCTTTCAGGCTTTTACATCTATTGCACAATGGGAGTGGGAAGAAGAGGGAGTATCTGGGG
The DNA here is from genome assembly GCF_048418815.1 of Hemitrygon akajei. Lineage (NCBI taxonomy): Eukaryota > Metazoa > Chordata > Chondrichthyes > Myliobatiformes > Dasyatidae > Hemitrygon > Hemitrygon akajei. Next base: position 33,694,413 of record NC_133145.1, read on the forward strand.
TGACTAGGGTCTTTAATTATGTTGGCTGGATGCAATGAATGCAATTTTCACTTTAGTGAAGCACAGGGCCAAACCAACTGTCCAGCTCCTTAGTCGACAAGAGTTGAGGTTTATGAAATAAGCAGGGGAAAGGTGAGGAGTGGTGTGAATTAAAATGACTGAACTCAACATCAAATCATCACTATAAATTAAAGGGAGTAGAGAGAATGAAATACAGAAATTGAAAAGAGGAGAAACTATTGCAGGTGTTATTATTATAACTTGCAACCTTAAAAAATAGTCCATATTTTTAACTGTTTATTTTCTAGACAAGAGAGGTTAATGGTAATTAATCAGGTAATTCCAGTTAATTACTAGATGATTTTCCATGGTGAGCTTAATGGGAAATTAGTGTGTGAATGCAACAACTTTCTGAAATTCACAGGGTGTTTAAGGATACAGTGATGTTTTCACTAATGGCGAAAGCAGCACAAGTTTTCCATTAATTTGCATTGCATTGCATTCACGGGGTATCTCTTCATCCTACAGAGTTGCTGGCTGATTTGCATATTAATGATGGCAAGAGGCATTCACACACTATCATTTTGTCAGCAACTGACAGGCTGTTGAATGTGTTATTAAAATCAAAAATCTTTTAGGATACCTAATCATCTCTTCACAGCAGTTAAGATTAATTAGGTTAAAATATCAATTGATCTAAAAATGAAATTTACATTGCAAGTTACCATTTTTATACAATTATTCAGCTATCAGCAATTTTTTTTATTTCAATAACAAAGAAATACAAGTTTGTTCAATTTATTCAACCATTCAATATATCATTACTTAATTAAATTCAACTAAAGATACGTTGCTCCAAATAATTATAGCTTGACTCCATTTACAGGAAATCCAAACATTACATACATATCGTCTTGAGAATTCCCCTATTCCTTTGAACTGCTTGCTCTTCACAGAGGCTAGTTGCTCAGCTCTTGTTGTGTATTACCCATAGAGATGCTCTAACTGTTCTTACGACAGAAACAGACAAGTGTAAAACACTCTGGCCTTTTGGTCTTATTCAAAGATCCAAGCACAATTATTACCAAAAAACTGTATAAATTATACAAACTCGAGATTTTTTTACCTACAGGTAGCCATGGAGCAAGAAACCCAAAAGAAGCCAATTGAAGAAGAAAAAAATAAAAGGCCAACACCAGACACACAAGAGAAAGAAACAAAACACAAATCATGCAAACAACTGAAGCGAACGACAACATTCCCAACCAAACGGCGTCCTCAGATCCAAACCCTGGCGCAGCCTGAAGTAGACTTCTTATCAGTTCAGCTTGTTAGCAGGCACGGAACACAGCAGCCAGGGCAGTCTTCACGGCCTTAGCGTCATGAAGAGAGGAGTGACCATCGCAGACAGCAAGCAAAATCGGCTCTCGCCTCAAATCCCAACATCCTCTGGTTTCAGTCTATCTGAATTGGTATTTAAGTGATTTTAATATCATCATGATGATCATCATTATGTGCTGTGTCATATGATGTAGGCGATTGTGGTCTTTGACCATGATTATTCTTGGCAAATTTTGCCATTGACTTCCTCCGGGCAGTGTCTTTATCAATACTCAACGATTATCAACACTCTTCAGAGATTGTCTGCCTGGCATCAGTGGTCGTGTCACCAGGACTTGTGATACGCACCAGCAGCTCATGCGACCATCCACCATCTGCTCCCATGGCTTTGCATGACCCTGATTGAGGAGGTGCTAAGCAAGTGGTACATCTTGCCCAAGGGTGATCTTCAGGCTAGCAGAGGGAAGGAACGCTCACACCTCCTTTGGTAGAGACATATTTCCACCCCACCACCCAACACGAATATCAAACTATGTCGGTTTTGTCCAGGAAACATTGAACGATTGCATGGCAATACTGATAGAAGTTAAGAACAAGCAAGAAATGTTATTCTTGTCTGCTTCTCTACTGAAACTGGTGTGTACTCCAAATGCCATAACCAAAATCAGATAGGCACATTTTGTCAAAAAGTGGTGGGAAAAAATTGAGTTAGTGTCGGCATTATAATTTTAAAACCTAGTTTGTTACCGTAATATTCCCTTGCTAAAAAGTTGCAAGCTGCCTGCAAATGCTACACAAGACCCCCAATAGGTAAAGCTCAGGATATCACGGGCAGCCTCATGCCATAAACGCTGCACAAAGGATTTTTCTTCAGGGACTGAGGCCATATAGAGAATGGAAGCCACAAGTGAATTCTGGTAAAGAAGATAACTAGGGAAGATGAGGATGGTATTAACGGGAGAGGTAAGAATTCAGGAGAGTGGGTTTGTAAGAGGATTGGATTGAACAGGAGGGTATTGGAGCTTTAGGACATTTGTAGAAAGAAAGAGGGCTTTAGTTAAAACTTCAGGTTAGTATGAGACTCAAAAATTCTCAGCAATGAATCAGCTGACACTTTTGTGCATCAAGACAGGTGTGGAATGATAAGTAGCCAGTATCTTTCAAATATAGTGCCGGAAAATGACCATCTCCAACAATAGAGAAACCACTTATTTACCTGTGATATTTAATTTTATCGGGACCAAATATACCAGCAACTATACATCCAAAATTCAACGGGACCAGCCATACTCCAGCAATTCCGTGGCATCTGGGATGAAACACCACTCCTAATTTGAACCCCATCCTCCATACTTGTCATTCTTTCATGCAGTTGGTGCCCAGTATCATCTACAAATATACTCCAGTTACTCACTCAGCCCTGTCCAGCCACACTTCCACACCTACGACCTCTACCATCAAGAAGGATAAGAACAGCAGACACATTATTTGTGTTGTGTTTGGGGAACTCCACCATTTGCAAGTTCCTCTTGAGAGGCGCAGCTTGCTCTTTTGTTAGCACTTCTTTACTGTCACTGGGGCAAAACTCTGGAACTGCCTTCATTTTATCTGGAGATACAGTGAGGAACAGGTCCTTCAAATCCAATAAGCCACATCACCCACTTATTTAACTATAGCCTAATCACAGGACAATTTACAATGACCAATTAACCTGCGACAACACTGTCAGAGTACATCCACCAGAAGGACTTCATTGTTCAAGGCAAAGGCTTAACACCAATTAGGAGTAACCAATAACCACTGGCCCTGTCAGCAATATACACATGATGTAAAGATGATTGAACTACCTCCCTCATTTGTAAATGGCATCCATACAACATCAACATTTTGAAAAGAAGGGAACTTCAATTAACTAACAAATGGAGACTTACGGAGGATCAAATTTCATATTGAGCACTTTCCCATCTTTGTGCACTATTTTAATGTACAACTCTACAAGTGTTTGTATAGACAGAATAGTCCAGTCAAAAAACAGTCAATTATTTCTTATTTCTGCCCAATCATTCTGTTTGAGAGCTTCATCTGTTGGCTAGTAGAATCTTTAACTAAGTTTATTATAACTTAAAAGACAATATGTCCAGGAGATCTATCCTAAGAGTTGTAAGCAGTCAGTCTAAAAATAAACCATGTTTTGCTCTATCAGCATCATCTTTTTCTATTCACTACGTGTTGTGAATCAAACCACTCCCAATTGAAAAATCTGTTGAGTGGCTCCAATTATACATACATTTGCTATCTTTAGCTTCATTGTCACATTCTGAGTTTAAACATTCTCAAAAAATGTTCCAATGTCCTGCAGAAAAATTGCATCTTATTTGACATATTTTTTCATTGCGAATACTGTACATCTGAATGACAGAAGACCCCGAGCACTTAAACCGATCAAACATCTCACAGAAAACTGAAGTAGACTAGTAAATTGATTTTTGACCTGATATTTTTCAGGAAGGTTAGTTTGTTAATACAGCCCACAAAAATGCTCCTTTTTAACAATAGCGAGTCACCATAATGACCTTTGGAACAACTGCCAACATATAAATGGCAGCTTTTTCTTTGTTCCACTTGAAAGAGAACACTTGAGAAGGGAAAACAACTTTTAATCTTAAAGATCTTACTTGGCCTGTCTTTGACCCTCCTGTACTGAGTTTTCATGTTCAACTTCAAGTTTATTGGCACCTGATTGTTTATTGTCATACAACCAAATGACAAACCGTTCTGCACTCACAAAACATATCACAAACAGCAAATAAACCAAAAATATTACCATGATGTTAATAAAACAGAATTCAACACAGGTAAGTAGTAAACAGCTCACGCTCCTCGTGACAAGACCTCGATGGCGGCAGGGTATTTATTAGTTTTGCAGCCTGTTACCTAGTCTAGGTGTTCTTGTCCTGATGCTTCTGTACCTCCTTACTGATAGAGTGGGTCAAAGAGATTTTGGGATGGGTGGTAAGGATCCTCAACAATGCTTCAGGCTCTTCATCTCCAAAACTCCTGGTAAAATTCACAAATAGGGGGAGGGAGACCCCGATGTCCCTCTTGGCAGTTTTTACTATTCTCCTTAGGCCTTGCAGCTTCCGTACCACACAACTCAACCAGACAGGCCACCCTCGATAGCACTCCTGTAGAAAGTTGTTAGAATAGGGGCGGAGAGCCTTGCACGTCTCAAAGTCCTCAGAAAATATAGATGCTGCTGTGCCTTCTTGACCAGTGAGATGGTGCTGTGTGCCCAGGTTAGATTGTCCGTTATGGGCACGCCAAGGAACTCTGTGCTCTTGGCTCTGTCCACAGCAGAGCCATTGATGTACAATGGAGTGATCGAGCTGTGCCTTCCTGAAGTCCACAATCACCTCAGGTTGTTGTTCTCGCACCACTTGACAAGCCTCCCTACCTCCTTCCTCTCTGTATGCCAACTTATCATTGTAGCTGATAAGGCCAACCACAACAGGATCATCAGCGAATTTGATGATGCAGTTTGAACTGGACCGGCAGTGCAGTCATGAATAAGCAATGTGAACAGCAGCAGGCTGAGCACACAGCCGTGGGGACACCAGCAATAGGTGTGATGGAGCTTGAGGTGTTGCTGCCAACTGTACCCAGAGAGCCGTGCCTGTCACATGACAGCACTGCCCTCACCTGGTCGGAGGTCACACCACCTGCCAGTCAATATTTCACCCCTCCTAACTAATCAATGCACACCTAACCAGTGACCACCTTAATTGGATTAACCCATCTAGCACCAAGCCGTTGGCCCCCTGGTGAATCACCTGGGCTGGACCCTCCAGCCCCCTGAGCTATGAAGGGTGTTACATGTGCTTGGCTCGCTCTCTTTTTGCCATCCTCGAGGGACCACCCTGCTTCACTCCAGGCTGAAGACTGCAGAACAGCACTGGAGACACATGGTGAGCTATGCATCGAATAGGGTTGTGGGAGCATTTATTGTTGTCCCTGTAGCAGAGGCCGTGCCTGCCCGTAGTCAAGGGGTGGTGGGTATCGTAGTTACTTTTCCCTTGCTTGTATGTGTACCTGTACTCTGTCCCCACACCGTTTTCCCGTGTATTGTTCTGCAGACCCAACTTTTCCCACGCTCCTCTATTCTAAGCGCGTTTGTGTGAATATTGTAGCCGCTTGGGTTGTTCCCAAGCTCTTCTCCCCTCGTAAATAAACTCCTTATTATTAAAACTGTGTCCAGAGCCCTTGCCTTTGAGACCCAAAGAATCTGTCTCACTTCCATCACAACACCAACTTGGACTGACTTGGATCTTTCTGTCAAAAAGTCCAAGATCCAGTTATAGAGAGGGGTGCTGAGTCCCAACGAGGAGAGTTTACCCACTAACTTCTGAGGGATGATTGTGCTCAATGCTGAACAACGACCCAGCGTATACGAGTCTTTGCTTCCTAGGTGGGACAAGCCAGAGTGGAGGGCTGACACTATGGCATCATCAGTGGACTGGCTTGAGCAGTAGGTGCACTGAAAAGGGTCTATTGTAGCTGCAAGGTGGGATTTTATATAATACATTAGCAGCCACTCAAAGCACTTCATAATTATTGAGGTCAGTGTCACTGGGCAATAATTGTTTATGTCAGTTACCATCACTCTTTTGGGTACTGTAATCTTGGTGGCTGCCTTGAAGCCTGCAAGGACAGTGGAGAGTTTCGAAGAGACATTAAAGTTGTCTGTTTAGACCTCGGTTAGATGGGCCGCACAGGAAGGCTGACAGGTCCCGCAGCTTTGCACGGTTTTACCCTGGCTAGGATTCTCCTCACCATGCCTGTGCCCGGACAGGGTGCCTTTTCCTCAGGGGGAGAAAGAGCTTTCCTCAATGTCACATCATTCAATGCACAGAAGGCATTCAGCCTAGTAGGGAGGAAGGCATCACTGTCATTGATGAAAAAGGTGGACTTGTAATTGGTTATGTTTTGTATGCCCCTGGTGTCGTACAGGTGGCTGTGGCTTTCTGTGTGTACTCACACTATCCTTTCCTTTTGGTACAGGAGAGAGTGGTTCCTGCTGACCTTGGAATCATCCTGCCCCCCCGATCTGAAAGCAGCATCCCTTCCCTAAGCAGTGCCCAAACCTCTGCGGTCAGTAACGGTTTCTGGTTTGCCCTGGCAGTGTAGTGTTTAATCACCGTAATGTCCTCGATGCAATGATCCTGCAAATTGACCAACGTTGACGTGACGCTCATGGGCAGCCGCCTCCCTGAATGTGCTCCAGTCCGCGCTTTTGAAGCTGAGATGATACCTTCTGACCAGATCCTCATCTCCCTGTAAATTGGTTTGACTCGTGCAACCAGTGGTCTGTCCGCAAGGATTAGCAAAACTGAACTGTGGTCTGAGCATCTGATGTGAGTTCAGGAGGCAGCCAAATGTTAGTATAAACTACGTCTAATATATTCCACTTCCTCTTCACTTTCTGAAGCAGTTTTTCGTTGCCGAGCATTGGTGTTTCCAAAGTAGGAACCCAGTCAGGATACTCTCCACTCTGCATCTATACACAGTGGCCACTTTACTAGATACACCTGTACCTTAATGCATATATCTAATCAGCCAATCATGTTGCAGCAACTCAAGGCATAAAAGCACGCAGACATGGTCAAGAGGTTCAGTTGTTGTTCAGACCAAGCATCAGAATGGGGAAGGAATGTGATCTAAGTGACTGACTGTGGAATAATTGTTGGTGCCAGACAAAATGGCTTGAGTATCTCAGAAACTGCTGATCTCCTGGGATTTTCACACATAACAATTACTAGAGTTTACAGAGAATGCTACAAAAAACAATAACTTGTGAGCAGCAGTACTGTGGGCAAAACGCTTGTTAATAGAAGAAATCAGAGGAGTAATGGCAGACTAGTTCAAGCTGACAGAGTCAACGATAACTCAAATAACTATGTGTTATAACAGTGGAGTGCAGAAGATCCCTGAACACACAATACGTTAAACCTTGAAGTAGATGGGCTATAGCAGCAGAAGACAAAGAACACAAACTCAGTGGCCACTTTATTAGGCACAGGAAGTACTGAATAAAGCGACCACTAAGTCACTTTAGAACAGTTGAGATTATATAATCCGTATTTTCTTCCTGATGTATTGTATACTTTTGCACATGAATAATAGGTAACCTTATGTCTGACATACAGTACATTAGATAGTGCCACTGATAGCCATACAGGTTGGCGTCATTCAATGTCTGTAGTGAGATGCTGAAGATGTTCTATAGGTCAGTTGTGGAGAGCGCCCTCTTCTTTGTGGTGGCGTGTTGGGGAGGAAGCATTAAGAAGAGGGACGCCTCACGTCTTAATAAGCTGGTAAGGAAGGCGGGCTCTGTCGTGGACAAAGTACTGGAGAGTTTAACATCGGTAGCTGAGCGAAGGGCGCTGAGTAAGCTACGGTCAATTATGGATAACTCTGAACATCCTCTACATAGCACCATCCAGAGACAGAGAAGCAGTTTCAGTAACAGGTTACTATCGATGCAATGCTCCTGAGACAGGATGAAGAGGTCAATACTCCCCAATGCCATTAGGCTTTACAATTCTACCGCCAGGACTTAAGAACTTTTTAAAAGCTATTATTAATGCTTTTTGAGATGGTGATTTAGATGCATATCATATTTTTTTACTGAGTTAAGTATTGTATGTAATTAGTTTTGCTACAACAAGTGTATGGGACATTGGAAAAAAAGTTGAATTTCCCCATGGGGATGAATAAAGTATCTATCTATCTATCTATCTAATGCCTGGAGAGTTCAGTAACTATTTATTTGGTGGATATTTATGTATGGTGTTCAACTACTGGAAGGGCCAGAAGCGTCCTGATCATTTGGTATCTAAGACAAAATACAGTACATCTCTACATTTGAATAAAACATCTCGACAGTGAATGATCGGCATCATAAAAAGAGTAAGGAAGGAATTAATCAAGAGATGAAGTCAGCAGAACATGTTAGATTAGAATGTGCAAAATTTGGCACCTTCCGAAAAAGCAGATAAAAGAGTTCAAAGTTTGGTCATATTAAAATGTTCATTTGGATTCTGATTTAAGCTGCCCTTCTCATTTGTTAGTAACCAAATGCCTGCATGTTTAACAAATTTATACTAAATTATTGATGAAGTAATAAATCACTGGACGGCTCATTTGATTCATATAACTGCTGAGCTGAACAGACGACACTAAGTCATTTATCAGTCATATGCCCAACACCACGCACCCAAAAATTAAACTCTATTCCGAGTTCAGTCATAGGAAGCAACTGCCGGGCGGCAGAGGATATATTTCAAGGATGTGCTCATGGCCTCTGAAGAAATCCATATTCCCAATGACTTCCAGGAAGTCCTGGCCCGTTGTCTCACAAAGCACACAATAGTCCCATTTAAGTGCCAGAGCCCAACACCAATTTCCCAGCAGGCACCGTCTGCCCCATCTGCTCTCACATCTCATCATGGAGAACGCCATTTGGGCCATCAGGTCCATGCTGGCTCATCAGTCTCATTGCCAACTATTCTCTCTCAAATGCTCATCAGCTCCCCTCACTCTTCCGGCTTCCCCATCTGGATGGGGGGGGGCAACTCACAGTAGCTAATTAACCTACCATCAATCACATCACTGGGCCGTGGTGGAAACTGGAACATCCAGAGGAAATCCATGCATTTAGAAGAGAACAGTAAAGCTCCACATAGCAGCTGAGGTCAGCATCGAACCCAGGTCACTGAAGGTGTCAAGCAGTAGATCAAGTTGATGCACCACTGTACGTTCTAAGAAGAATCTGCAGCTCCCACAGTGACCTCAATATCTGCCTCAGAACCCTCAACACCAATCTACAGCAACTGACTACTGAAAATGTATGGATAATGATGATGACGGTTTTATTCCATTCCAATTCTCCCTGGGTTATGTACTGATGATTATCCAGGAATGCATTTTAGAGTGAATACTGTAATATAAGAAACAGCATCCACAGAATTACAAGCTGACAACAAAGCATGAAGGCAAGTGAGGGAGGAAGCTTGGCTCTGATGAATTCAATGCTACATGAGACCAAACAAGACCATAAAATAAAGGAGCAGAATTAGGCCTTTCGCCCCATCAATTCTTCTCCACCATTCCATCATGTCTGAGTTATTATCCCTCTTAACCTTATTCTCCTGCCTCCCCCCCCCCCCCCGTACTCTTTGACACCCTTCCTAATCAAGAACTCATCGACCTCCAGTTTCAATATACTTGGCCTCTGCTCCTGTTCGTGGCGATGGATTTCACAGATTCGCCACCCACTGGCTAAAGAACTTCCTCCTCATCTCTGCTCTCAATGGATGGCCCCCTATTCTGAGGCTGAGCCCATTCTGTAGCTCAGATGAGCTGTAAGCGTCGTGTGAGAGAGCAGTCCATATTTTCCATATTCCCATTGGGTACTCCTTGACAACTGGGTTTTAAAAGCACTTTCTAATTCCCATCTCTTTCATCCTTTAAACCCATCGGCTTCTTCAGATATTGATCTCATCCACTGACCCGTGAATTACTTAATCACTCTCACACCCGTGCCATGTTAAACCTATGTCCCCACTGATCTCCACAGCTAAACTCACATCATCTGGGTCCTGAAAGAACATTTGATCATCTTTGAGGCAAACAACAGTTTTATTGTGAGGAACAGGGATAAACCAACACTATTAAATAAAAGCATTATTTACATTCTACATATGTGCAAATAAAATTTATTCATGTAAAACTAAATCTTTGTGACATAACGCTAACGCTATATTTTTCATTTTCACATGACCTGACAGAAGTCTCAGAATTTGTAATTCTTACAAGCACGGTGCTTTGCACTTCTTGTCAGCTCGAAATTCTGTGTCCTGCAGTCCCGCGTTAAACAGTGTGGGTTCATCAGCTGTTGTTTAGTCCATTTTAAAGTTGTGTAAGAATTTCTAGGCTGCAGAACCTTAAGATCAAAATTTAAAGTTAAATCCATATAGGTTAAAGACTTGAAACTCCCTGCACGTAAAATGTCAAAACTATACAGGTGATTCAATACAAGTTCACAGGAATGATGGTCTCATGATGAAAAAGTGAAACGTACAAAAAAAGATTTGCGAAAATAGGCTATTGTCAGAACAGATTATGAGGGTGGCTAAATCAAAGTTTATAAAATTATAAATAGAGTACTGATATTTTTGTGGCCAAATCTGAACATACGTATTTAGAACTGAGAGAAGAAGAAACATTTTCCCCCTAAAAACCTATGCTAGCTGGAGGCACACATCACTAAGTTAGTGGCTGAAGCAGAAATATTTAAGTATCAGTTGGAAAAGTGACTGAAAGAAAGGCGGTGGGGTGGGGGGGGGGGGGGAGATGGGATAAAGGGATAATGAAACAGGTCAAGCAGAAAAGATTAGGATGATTCATGTGAGGATAATGCCAACACTGACCATAGGATGTCTAGACTGTTACCACATCTGTGTAATTCTATGTAAAAACAAATATTACGTAAATGCTGCTTTTTTCAGATATTGCTAGAATAGCAATGAGAAAAATTATAATTCCTTATTAAAAAAGAATCCCATATATTAAATTTCAGAAACAATGCAAAAATCTTTGTTAAAGTTTCCGTGTATGAACTTGCCAGACTGTTTCAGATGGTTGGTTTCTTAACATTTTAAAGAAGGGTGCTGTGCACTACAACACTGTAATTTTATTTATTTAAAAAAGTCTGCCTCAGATAACCGGTTTGGCATGGTGAGTTATTATCATAAAAATGTTGTACTACATTGCAATTTGTAGTTTTAAGTCACAGACAAACTGTGATAGTTGCAATGTCTGCTAAAGCAAATAAAATCAGGTTCGAGGAATTGCCTTTCAGAACCAATCTATTGCTAATCAACTTTGAAGTATGTTCATTCGCACTGCCAATCAAGCAAAACATTTTTAGTAAGCTCTGGTAATGGAGCTGCTGTCCAAATCTATCTTAAACATGGTAGATGTTATTGAAATAAATTCAGAAATAAAACCGAATTGGACCAAATGGTCTCTCTAAAATTGGACGGGTGGTAGCAACTACTTCAGTATATGTTGTTTTAAAATCCACTCAACAATGAGGGAGATAAAGAAACTGGTCTCTAAAATTAACAGCAGCTGTTTAAGGCTGTTCATCCTTGACTGACAACATTTTAAATTACACACTGAAGTGTTTTATAAGCTTGCTCATTACTGTCTGCAGGTGATACTCCATAATCGTGGGAAAGGAAAGAAATATTCCCAGGTAGTCAAGTTCCTTTTATGAGAACCAGTTTGTGGATCAATCTGTTTTGTGAACTAATGCAGAAAGACTGGAATTACTGGTATTCAGAACAAGAAGTCCATGTTTAACAATATCTCTTTGTGTCTAATACCCGGAGATAAGAATGCTAAAAATAATAGGGCATGTTGTACAAATATACCCTTTCGAGTTTACTTCTCCAAGGAGATTGTCTGGGGGGGGGGGGGGTCAATGGATAAATTACTATAATTTGATAACAACTGACCTTGCATTTGTTTGCATTGCCAAAAATGCAGGTCATTCATTGAGCCATTTGCCAGCAGCAGCCCACAGAACAGCTCCCATTGCGAACCATACGTAAATAAGAACTGGCTCAACAGGCTTGGGATAAAAGCACCAACAAACAGCTTGTACGTTGGAGGAGCTTCAGATTAGTAAATACATTTTTCAATTGTGAAGGTCCCCATGAAAAGATTTTTCTCAGTCATAACATATTAAAATTTCAGTTAATGCTGTTCAGTTTCACAAACAGGGCAGCAAAGCTGAGTGTTAGAACAGAGAATGTTTGTCCTGATGACATTCTCTGCACATTCCAAACAGATGATTCACTTTATGTAGATAACATAGATAGTGTAACTTTGACCTTTACATTGTCCCAGTGTGACTGAGGATTTTTATTTTCCTCTTCTAGACCTTTTTCATTGCTTCCATCATTTTGTGTTTGACCATATCAAGCTTCCAGCCTATGACAAGTGGGATGGAAGAAGGGCTGCAGACTCCTCCACAACCATGGTTAATTTTACTTATGCCTTTCTTTCTAAAAGTGCTGTCAGCAGGATGGATTCAAGACAGATGGCTGCTCTGAAGGAGCTGTTCTGTCTACCATTCATTCCAGCCAGCTGAAACACCTCCACTCACAGTTGTGGCACCCCACTCAAGATTTCTACTAAACTAAAAATTATCACACTTGAATAACCTAGAGAAAAAAAAATCTTAATTTATAAGCCAGATAACACAGAACCTCTTTGCATTTAACAACTATTTCCATTTCTATTTGCGAAAATATTTTTTTAAAAACTACATCTGCTGGAAATCTGAACCAAAAGCGGAAAATACTGGAAAATCTCAACAAAACAGGCGGCATCTGTAAAAGAGAGCTCTTCGATGCTTCAGGTTGGTGATTTTTCATCAGAATCAATTCATTAGTAATAACAGTTTATAATGTGTATTCCCAGTAAACGAGGTTTTAAGCAGGCAGCATAGATATGAAAAGGATCCATTTTTTAAACCACTCAATGCTTTGAGAAGAGGTTTTAGTATGTTGAAGCTTTACAAATTGAACTTCAACATCTGGAAATAAAAAAGCTCAAGAATGCAGTAGCTCGCAGTTGATCAACTCTTATAAAGAGACTTTGACCTGAAACCTTTTCACAACTGCTGCCTGAGCCTCTGAGTGTTTCCAGCATTCTGCTTTCACTCCGCTGTATTTTGACTATCATTTCATATGGGTGAAATGAAGAGGTTTTTCTACATAAAATGTAGCAAACTTCTGATCTGAAATAAGGGAGTAGAAGCAGATTCAATGGTAAATTTCAAAGGTAACTGGATGCTTTAAGACTTAAGACATGAATTGAGAGTTAAGGGGCAAAAGTTTAGGGGTAACATGAGGGGGAACTTCTTTACTCAGAGAGTGGTAGCTGTGTGGAACAAGCTTCCAGTAGAAGTGGTAGAGGCAGGTTCAATTTTGTCATTAAAAAAAAATTGGATAGGTATATGGACAGGAAATGAATGGAGAGTTATGGGCTGAGTGCAGGTAGGCGGGACTAGGTGAGAGTAAGCGTTTGGCACGGACTAGAAGGGCCGAGATGGCCTGTTTCCGTGCTGTAATTGTTACATGGCTTTAAGTTTCTGTGGTAAAATGTGGCAAATGGAACAAATTAGCAAATTTCTTTTAAAAAGACATTTTGAATCTGTGTCCACCCACCCACCCCGTTGTTTTAGGAAAATTAGGAATAGGACCATTCACAAAAAAAACTTGATACTGTGGCATACAATTGTGAAGTTTCTAACTGCCTCTTAAGGTCACTTGGACTTTTTGAAAACATTCTTTTCTGCTGCCTATTGTTATAAAAAATCCCTGGACAAACAGGAATTGTGTCAGAAAGCCTTGAGGCATTATGAGTGCTGATCAACTATGTTTATAATCCTGAAGAACTTCTTTAAACTAGCCCCAGGCTTCTCCCATTAGCTCATAAACTTCCTCTTCCTGGGTCTGACAGATTGCACATACTATGCCTAGCCATCCCACTGTTTGAAAGTGAATCAGAATCAGGTTTATTATCGTTGACATTGTGTACTTCGTGAAAGTTGTTGGTTTGCAGCAGCTTTACAGTACAGGGCCCCAAAAAAAGTGTAAGTTAAAAAAATAACTGGGTCAAAAGAGCTGGCTGGCAAGAGCTGGACCTTGCACATCCATACTCGAATCATTCTACAGATACACAGTAGAATGCATCTTAACAAGTTGCATCACTTTTTGATGGAAACTTCACTGCAGCAGATAAAAAGGTTCTACAACGAGTAGTCAAAACTGCCTAACACATCACCTGCACCAGCCTACCCGCCATCAAGGATAATATGCATACAGAAAGGTGTCGGAAAAGGCCAGTAACATCTACAAAGGATCCTACACATGCTATTCATGGACTGTTTGTCCCGGTCCTATCAGGGAGGAAGCTACACTGCACCAACGCCAGCACCACCAGACTGGAAAACAGTTACTGGGTAGAGGTGTTGATCAGCCCTACTACCTGGGATAAGCAGGAAGGATGATCAACTCTTTTACCCACTAACTCCACGACTATTTTATTATTCCCATCAGTCACCTTATTAGCATTCGATTAATCTGTGCACATGTTGGTTGTCCGCCATTTTCAATGATGCATTTGTCTGTGCATCAGCAGCGCAAAGGAAAACCTGTGCGGGAGGAGTTTTACACCGAAAAGGAAAACCGGTGCGGGAGGAGGAGTTTTACACCGAAAAGGAAAACCTGTGCGGGAGGAGGAGTTTTACACCGAAAAGGAGAACCTGTGCGGGAGGAGTTTTACACCGAAAAGGAGAACCTGTGCGGGAGGAGGAGTTTTACACCGAAAAGGAAAACCTGTGCGGGAGGAGGAGTTTTACACCGAAAAGGAGAACCTGTGCGGGAGGAGTTTTACACCGAAAAGGAGAACCTGTGCGGGAGGAGGAGTTTTACACCGAAAAGGAAAACCTGTGCGGGAGGAGTTTTACACCGAAAAGGAGAACCTGTGCGGGAGGAGTTTTACACCGAAAAGGAGAACCTGTGCGGGAGGAGGAGTTTTACACCGAAAAGGAGAACCTGTGCGGGAGGAGGAGTTTTACACTGAAAAGGAAAACCTGTGCGGGAGGAGGAGTTTTACACCGAAAAGGAGAACCTGTGCGGGAGGAGGAGTTTTACACTGAAAAGGAAAACCTGTGCGGGAGGAGTTTTACACTGAAAAGGCAATTGCATTGGGACAGTTCCACTCTCCCAGCCTCAAAAATCTTAGTTCAATGGCACGAAAAGTCATCACAACTGGTGACTTCCTTGGCTGCAGAGGATAGTCACAATGCCTTCTGTGCCTTGACGTGCTCCTCGCTCTCCACGAAGCATCGCAGCATAGCCTTCGTGCCTGTTGAATCTTGTAGTTCATCTCATCTGCCCAGTCCACCAGAGACAGCTTCGCATGCCAGGGGAGACATGTATATAAGCTACTTATGCATAGTATGTATATTTATGATGTGCCCTTTTTAAAAAATCATTATTATTGTGTTCTTTATCTTTTTGTGTTTTTCTTGTGTTGCGTCAGATCGAAGTAACGATCACAGTATTTCATTCTCCTTACACTTGTGTACAGGAAGTGACATTAAGCAAGCTTAAATCTGGACTCTTGAGGGATGAGGTAGTGTTCATGGACCATTCATAATTCTGATGGTGGTGGGGAAGAAGCTGTTTTAAAAATGTTGAGTATGGGTGTTCAGGATCCTTTGGTTCCATTTCTGAGAACTGTTTGTAACCTGAACAGCTGGAAGTGAGAAACATAGTTTCCCAGCAATATATAAAAGCATAGGCCAATCAAGGGCAACCTGTAATCCGAGGTGCATCACTCAACCATCTCTTCAAGATGCAAGGATTTTGCTTTGCACAACAGGAAGAGTCTACAGTCTCACAGCAGCTAACAAATCTCACCCGCCAGTCTCCCGGACACTCGTTCCTATGTGCAGACTATAAAAACGTCAGGCATTCTCAACCTGGGGGAGGACCTGGGTGTGTTTCTCTTACAAATATGAAATCTAATCAGCACAAGTTTATGTTGGATAAAGTAACAGGCAGATTGATACTTGGCCCCAGGTTCTATTACATGCAAAGACCGGTAATTCATATGTGGCGGAGTGGATCTTATTTGAGAAAATGTGAACACACATTTTTTTCTCTCTCTGATCTACCACCACTGTAGGGAAAGAGAGATGGTGGAGAAGCTATTATGGGTATGGGATTGGGTGGGTTATAATGAACGCAGAGGCCTCCGTATATGCAGGGAGGAACCGGAATGAAAATCCAGAAGCTTGTAAGGGACACACAAGGTATCTCATCCACTGGCATTCAAAAATTTAAAACAACAATCTATCATATACT
Organism: Hemitrygon akajei; assembly: GCF_048418815.1. Lineage (NCBI taxonomy): Eukaryota > Metazoa > Chordata > Chondrichthyes > Myliobatiformes > Dasyatidae > Hemitrygon > Hemitrygon akajei. The sequence goes on from NC_133145.1 coordinate 33,710,762, forward strand.
CACAAACACAAGAAAATCTGCAGATGCTGGAAACCCAAAGCAACTCACACAAAATGCTGGAGGAACTCCGCAGGCCAGGCAGCATCTATGGAAAAGAGTAATCAGTCGACGATTTGGGCTGAGACCAGGTTTCGGCCCGAAACGTTGACTGCTTCCTCTTTTCCGTAGATGCTACCCGGCCTGCTAAGTTCTGCCAGCATTTTGAGTGTGTTGCTCTATCAGTTACTGCAGTTTTTAAAAACATTACATAATTCAATAACATTTCCAAGCTTCAGTATATATTCTGTCTGTAACCCCTGCACCCACGGAGTCAGAGGGGAATTTGGCAGAGGGTCAACTGTGCTTTTACTGAAGCCTCTTGGCTGAGTTTGAGGATACCAACGTCAACTTGCTTTTATTATGGTGAAATGCCCCAAGGTTCTTCACAGGAGTGTTTTCTGATGAAAGGTTACAGTCAACATACATGGAAAGTTGTGAACAGGTGACCAGTAGCATGTCATAGAACTGCTCTTAATGAGCAGCAACTGATGAGGAAGCAAAGATTAGGGGAGGAAATTCCCAGTATTTTTTACTGTTACTTCTCCCCAAATTATTAACAATTTTGGTCATTGGAAAAGGGTCATTCTGCACTCATCAGACACTGTTGCAATTTAATTTAACATTTGAACTTGTCAACAAAAATAACTGGATGATTGAAGCAGGAACGCAAGACACAGAAGTGCCTTGGTCACAAGACTTGCAGCCCAACCCTCACTCAAAAATATCTCAATGGCGTTCACTTTCATTCTAAAAATTACTTTATGTTCTTATCCACACAGTAATTACCACACTTCATAATACAAAGGAACCATCTTAGCCTAGAAACCAGACCCATCTGTGCACATTTTTAACGTCCCGATCGTGCCTAATAGCAATTTTTACACAGTTCAAAATTGTGCTAGTAATCACTTCTGCATGAAATTGTCCCCAGTGGGAAATCGTCTAGGCATGGCTATGCAAAATTCACCTGACCATGTCTTACATTTTCCTACCATCAGTCAAGCACCCACTGCCTCACAAGTCCAGTATCGCATATTTCATCCATTGCCAGCACAAAACTGGAACTTGTGCATACAAACGACAGCCTTTATTCAACAATCACAAAACTACCAGAGGCACATTTCACTGAAACTTCCAATGAGATTTAAATTAAAGCACCTGCAGTCAATTTCTCACACACTGAATTACACACCTTTTTCAATGCTCAGAATATTTTAAACCTCATCACTTGTTCCATCATTGAATGGGGTCTTTTTCTACAATTCACATCAGAACCACACACTCCAACCTCTGCTCCCTTCAGTACATGGTACCACAAAGGTTTGGAGCATCTCTCAGCCTGGTACTCAACTGAGGCCGACCATCATGTTAGGAAGTGACTCCACCCAACCTTCTCATATTCCACCCCCCCCCCCCTCCCACCCCTGGCAATGGCAACCTCTATTTGCCAACATTATAATCTTGCATCTCAGCTGTTCTCCTCATCAATTTTCCCACGCAGAGTTGAAAGAATACTCCAAATAAAATTTTACTGCATACAGCCAAATATGACTTGAGACATGAAGTTCCTGTCTGCCAGAACTGATCAGAATTCCAATCTTCCAAACTCCTCTAGGATTGGATATACAACCCCAAGCTTCCTTGCTGAAAAGGTCATCTCCAGCACCAAAAAGAGTGAGGGGCCCGTGAACGTCTTTGCACTTCCCATTGTTCACCTGACCAAATTTGCCCCAAAGTTCTCCTTCTCTGAGGCCCACATTGCTTCTTCTCTAAACATGGGACGGATCACCTGCTGCTGCTCGGCCCAAAAGCACAAGAATTTGCAGAGAGCTAGGTCGCCATGGTAGCACAGTGCTTAGTGCAGTGCTCCTGGAGTTGGAGTTCAATTCCAATGCCCTCTGTAAGGAGTTTGTACGTTCTCCCCGTGATATGCATGGGTTTCCTCCGGATGCTCCAGTTTCCTCCCACATTCCAAAGACATACTGACAAGTAGGTTAATTGACCATTGTAAATTGTCCTGCGATTGGGCTAGAGCTGTGGCTCAATGGGCCAGCTGGGACTGTTCAGTACTGTATTTCTAAATAAATAAAATAAATAAGAATTAAGTCCAGTCTATCATGAAAACCAGACTCACCTTCATTAATCCTATCACTTCTACAAAAAAAACCAAACATTTTCACTTCTCCCCCTTCCACTGGGCAGAAGATACAAAAACATAAAAACTTGTACCACCAGGCTTACGGTCAGCTTCTATTTCACTCTTAAACCGAAATCTTGAGCAATAAAGATCAACTCTCTTGTTATGGCCGTTACACCTATCTACATTACCTGGAATTGTAAATATATATTCTGCATTTTGGTACTATTTTTCCATTTGTACTAACTCCAGGTACCTAATTTTAAATGATCTGACTGCATAGCATGCAAAGCAAAGCTTTTTATTGTGAATCAGTACATGTGACAAGAATAAACCAATTACCACATTTTCAATAAATTGCTATTCCAAATTCCTGCCCTGACTTCCAAATGAGCGGAAGTAGCTGAGTATTCTATCCAGGTAATCTTTTCCTTTTGAAATCAAACCCGACCGTCTCTCTCCTCGTCAATATCACTCAATTTCTATTCTCTACCTTAAGTCCCTAGTGAGTTGCATCCTACTCATACAACAGCCATCTTTTCCAGAACTCTCTGCAAAAATCTATCCAATAAGGTTCAGGAGAATTTAACATCACAAATCACTTTCACTGTGACAATGACTGATGCAAACTCTCCCTCCTCATCCTCTCAACTTATCTGCACCTTTTGAAATGATTGACCAAAATATCACCTTGTAAGCACTTCACAGCATTGTCCTACTGTGTGGTATTCCAATGAACTGAAGCCTTTTTCATCTATCTAAAGTCAGAGATCTACATGCAATGCTTTCCCATCCCATTCCTTTAATCAAGATCTATCCTTGTGGCCCTTCTATTTCTCAGGCAGCATTCTTTGAAAATGCCAGATCAATCTCTCCACAAGTGGTAACAACATCAGTCTTCATACCTCCTTGCAACTCCTCCATTAGCTATATATCATCTTTACTTACTACAACTCCAGATAAAAAAAATCATTTCTCAACAAAATAAATGGAATGCTGAAGCGAAGCTTATTCAAACCTTCCACCAACTCTATTGTGTCATTCATTCTATCCCTTCCTGAGATTTAGATCTGGCTGTTTGCAAATTTGATTTTAAAGAGCTTTGGAGCACATAACACTAAAGATGGCAATTCACCCCCACCTCAGCCTATTTCTGCTGCAGCCACTAACTGCTCAGTTCTTGATGCTTCAGCTGCCTGCAGACTTGACTATTCCACACACACCTGGAAGCCTACGTTCTTCACTCCAAAAACTTGAGACCATCCAAAGCTCACATCTAATTCCACTCCAGCATCATCCTTGGGCTCATTAAAATGTAAAGGCTCCTAATTTTGCAGCAGCTCAATTTTAAAATTCTAATCTAGTCTCAAACCCCTGCACCCTTATCTCAGTAATCTTCTCCAACCTCTAATCCTCCAAAATTTTTGCACTCCTCACATTCTGGCATGCGGAGCATCCTCGGTTTTATTCCTTAACACCATTGATGCCCATGCCTTCAGCTGCCTCCCTTAACCTCTCTGCCACTGCTCTCCCTTTCCTTCCTTGATCACGTTCCTTAAAGCCCAACTCTCCAATCACCTGCCCTATCATTTCATTACATGATTTCCATCAAGTACCTTAGGACTTTTTAACAACAGTGAAAACACTTTACATATTGTCATGCAAATTCATATCTCAGAATCTCAAATAACCATCCACTAACCTCAAGACCTCATTTATGTATACCATAATTAAATCCTTTCTCATTATGCATCCCATTTTCTTGGAGGAAGAATTAATTTTCTTTTTGTTCTTTTCCTTAATTGTATTTTACTGAAAATTCACATTTCCCATTTTCTCAGGCTACCATTATAATTTTCTAATATTCCAATTTGAAACGTAGAGCAAAGTCCAGAGAATATTTGTCACAAAGGTCAGGATTCTTCACTTCTTTCTCTTTTTCCAATGTTTGCATTCATTTCATTCTCATGGTTAATTACTTCACATTTAGAACTAATTATTGTCAGCTCAACACCAAAATGAATATTGCTCTTTTCCACTTTCACTGTGGAAAGACTAATACCTCCTCCCTAAAGCTAACTTGCATCTAGACCTATGGATACCGTCTCTGTTGACTCACTTTTTCTGGTCCCTATGAAACTATTTCTGAATTAGCTCATTTTTTTGGGTGGGTGGGGGGAATGAATCCAAATGAAATCAGAAACATCATTTGCAGCACAGGAATAACAACCTATCCTTACTATATTCCTTTATATTTAAATCTTGTAAGTTATACTGTACATGCATTAAATATTGGTGATTCCTATTGTTATAGGCATTTAAATATGAATTCTTCGAGCACAACTGCAGTGGCAAAGAGATAGTGTCACCAGCCACAATGCACAAAATCCAGATTCAATCCTGACCCCAGGTACTACCTGTTCTCTTGACCATGTGGGTTTCCACTGACTTCTTCCCATGTCCCAGAGACATGACAGAGGCTCAATTAGTTGGCCATTCTAAATTGCCCAAGTGTATTGGTGAATGGTAGAGTCCCAGGGGTGGGAGTTGATCAGAATTTGCTGAACGATAGTCAGCATGGACTAAATCAGCTGATGGGTCTGTTTCTACACTGTCTCTCTCTACGGCTCTAATGTACCCAGCTTATTCCCAAATGGCTGACAAATGTCTCAACCTGATTTAAAACTAACTGCTCAGCTACAAGCATTACTACTTCCAGAAGAATTCCTAGATATTATCACCCTTTGCAGATAAAAGTGTTTACTACTTAAAGACTTCATTTTTTTTTTAAAACAAGGATTTCAGACTGAGATATGCCAACTATCAGAAATAGTTTTTTGCTGCCTAAGATACTGGCTTCCCTCAATATATTTGACAAAATTCCTGGAACAAACTCCTGGTTTATATAATCACTCCTTTTAAATTGGCTGCTGAAGTCTGTATTTCGTTCAGATAAATCTATCCCTCAAAAGTCATCATTATAGCTTTGGAAGGAATTGTTGAGACCTGCTTAGAGTGCACAGGTGTGGTCAAACCAGACTTTCTACAGCTGTGGCAGAACATCTCGTACTCCACTACTCTGTGCATAAAATATTCTACTAGGCTTGCTGAATTTACCCATGAAAATTTAATGAAATATCTACATAGACTAACACCCCCCCCCTCAAAAATAAAATAATAAGAAGGCAAGCCAATATTTGAACAATAAATATCATTTATTTTTAAATTATTCCTCTGAGACACTCCCTACATCCTTTTCAATATCTTCTGGGGTAACAACACAAAATAGTCTACCATGCCAAATGAGCTACTGTAAAACATCTTCAGATAGATGTAGATAGAAAAGAGGTCTGCCTATATGCACATGAACAGTGGTGTCTTGAAACCAATCTTGTGTCTCTTACAACGTAAATATTGAATTAATCCAGGTAGGTGAATTAATCTTTTCATCAGAGAATATAATCTCTAAAAATGCAATTCTGTTGCAGCTCCTTTAGGAGCATAGTAATACCTGGGATCTTAAATCAAAGGAGTTGAGCATTCCTACAGCTGAAGCTGATTACATTAAGGTTGAAATCTAAGGCAAGTCAACAAGGAAAGCTGATTGAAAGGATCTTTACTAGAGCACTGATATGTTGTTGTCTTCATCTGCCAGCTGTTTTTAATGCTTCAAACACCTAGCATATCACTGCCAGGATTCAAAGTGCTAATTGTAGTTTTACACAGCACAATTATATGTTGCTGTCTCTGTACAGCAATAAGCTCATGCCTTATCGTGGAGTTGGGGTCAATCATGGAAGCGGACTCAAGTATGATAACATGATGGAAGTGGGTAGAAGATGGAAGGTGTGTTTAGGATGCACAGTATGCTAACATAGCAAACCACCTTAACATTTTTTTAAACTGAAATTGTTCTTAATTTCACTTTTTAAAAAAAAAATATATATAAGTGGTCCCTGAACTGTGTGCTAGGACGAAACGCAGCAGCTACTTAATGCAGCAAATGAGGGTGAATCCTAATTTGAAAGTACTTGTTTCATGTGTCTCTAAGGAACCCCATGGGCTGGTGCACTTGATTCAAATTAGTCTAATCATGAAAACACAAAACCGGAAAGGTATCCTCCAAAATAAGCCATAAAGTAGCTCTGTGCAGTCCAATCCAGTTTAAACAATCCAATTCTACTGTAAACAATAGGTCTAAATTTCAAATGTCAGGGGAATTCCAATAATTTGCCATTCGATGGAAATCTTGATGGTTCAGTACTGAGCTCACTTATTAGACCAAACTGTGAGCTGGAGATCTGGTACACTGTATAGACAGGGTCCAGAATGTATGTGATATGATCTTGCTTGGGGTGCAGAGCACCAGTATCAGGAACATGGGTCAGTTTGTTACAGGGTCTGGAGAGCTTGTCCAATTCCTACTTTCTTTAAACTGAACAAGTCTAAATGTATTATATTACTACATAATATGTGGGGAAAAAAGGTGCTTGCTCTTGCAGGTTGATGGGGGCAGGCAGGTTAAATGGTTTGCTATGGACTAGATGGGCCGAAGAGCTTGTTTCTTTGCTATATTTTTTTACATGACTCTATGACTCTAATAGGCATAACTTCCAATAGCCCACTTGTGGAATAAACCAAGTAATCAGAATGACAAATTATCAGGAGTTTCACATGATGTTTGAACTGGAGAAGAACAATTCTGAACACATTTCCGAAGGTCAGAGTACCCAGCACCAAATGCAATTCTGAAACTTCAGTGTGAATTTCTGCTGCTGTAATACTGTTTATTTCTCGGTGTAAATTTCCCATACTGAACAATGTCAAAGAGTCTGTAGTGATGTTTTCAAATTTCACAGGTATGAAATATGATAGTTAGTAATTACTCAAAGATTACTCTTTGTCCTCCCTGAGGTTTGAAATGCTGCCTGAGTTGTTTAACCGTTTGCCAGTGAAGATTATGGTAATCTTCCCATTCTCAGGGTCATTCCAAGATGCTGACGAAGCCACACCACACAGTTTGTTGTTCACTGCTGCATGAAGGGAATCCCACAAACTCCAGCATCAAGGATGGAAGGCCTCACCTACTTCACCTTCAGCTCACAGAAGGAAGCCAAGTTACTTGTATTGAACATTTCCCCAAAACGTAAGCATTCAGAGACCGCAACTGAACACATGCACGGAGCACTGCCGCAAGAAAGCAGCATCCATTATCCAGGCCATGCTCTCTTCGCACTACTACAATTGGGCAGGAGGTACAGGAGCCCAGATGCCACCACATCAAGTTCAGGAACAGTTATTACTCTATGACCATCAGGCTCCTGAAGCAGCGTGGATAACTTCACTTGTTACAACTCTGAACTGATTCCACAACCTACAGACTCACCTTCAAAGACTCTACAACACATGTTCTCGATATTATCAATATTCTTATACTTGCAAAATTTCTCTTCTTTTGCACATCAACAGTGTCAGTCTTTGTTTATGTATGTTTTTTGTAAATTCAATTGTCGTTCTTTATTTTCCTGTAAATCTCTGCAAGAACATGAGCCTCAAGGTATATATGATAACCTATACAATACATACTTTGATAATAAATTTACTTTGACTTTACCAACAACTTCCTTTCAGAAGAACCTGCCTGCAGGTTCTTCTTCTGCAGATGAAGACATCTGTGGCCCTCTTGCACAAGGGACATGCAATCCTCTTCACCAACCTGTCCACTTCTGTCTGACCCCTGGGTCACTCTCGCACCCTCTTTCCCTCACTGCAGTCACATTGCTCCCTAACAGCACGAAGAATGCTGATTGCATTTGGGCATGACCCTTTAAAGCTCAGCTTCAGAACTTGCATATGCTGGGCTAAATTCTGATAACTGCAAAAACTTGTAATGTGTCAAAACGGAATGCCATTCTGAAAGAAAAGGTGTCAGTTTCAGTGTGACAGCATAACAGGAAACCTGACAAAGCAGTTCTGTGAATCTTAGAAGCAAAGTTCTCAGTCTTTCAAAAAACAATACTAGCATGACCAACAATGATGTTTTAATCCCACTAAAAAGCAATAATGCCATTTCTAGCCCAGTGAGTTTAGTGCTTCTAACTGGAGATGAATTTCGTGGCAAGAAAGTCTTACTTTCCTTAATTACTCCTATATTGCCTGGCAGTTCTGTGCTTCTTAACCCTGCACTAATGGCTCAAAATACATGGCACTGAATTGACTGAACCTATATTTTATTTAAGCATCACATTCAAGAAATAGGTACTGTAAAATGAATGTAACAGCATTACTGACCTTGAAACTAACTGTAATAACTGCAATGCAGTAGTAGAGATGGAAAAATCAAATACACTATAAATGCTGGCATTTGCTTTAGGACAGTACTGTGCAAAAGTCTTAGGCACATATATGTACTGTAGCTATGAATACTTTTGCACAGTATTGTATTTGTCAACTTGGAGCGGAGAGCAAGTTTGTAAATCTGGCAGGAGCAAAGGATGCTGGGAATGCTGAGGGTGGATTGCTGCAGGAGAGGCAGAGGAGGAGTGCGAGGGGCGGGTTGAGGCGTGGGTGTGGACACACACAACCCTGAGAAACCAGGCAAGGTCATTTCATTCCAAACAATTAGTCTATTGACCATTACAAAATGCCTGTCTGGTACTTCCTGTTCCATCCCCTCTCCCTGCCCCTTTTCCCACTCTTAGTCCAAATTAGAGTTCCATATGAGAATCAGGTTTATCATTACTCACATATGTCATGAAATTTGTTTATTATTTTGTGGCAGCAGAACAGTGCAATACATAGAATTACTACAGTACTATGCAAAGGTCTTAGGCACACTCACTATATATATGTGCCTGAGACTTTTGCACAGTACTGTATATCGTTATATTCTGAACGTTTGCTAATTAGCTCTGAGTTTCCATTTAAAGGCGAGTGTGTTCTTATTCAATGCACACAAAAAGCTGAAGGAATTCAGTCAGCTTCCATGGAGGGGAACAAACAGTCAACTTGCCAGGCTGAGGTGCTGAGCTACCAGCGTGTTCTTATGGTAGCTTGACTCAGTTGTTTGAATTTTTTAAGCCCTTCGTTATTCACAGTTTCATATTATCTCAAAGGGCCTTTCCATCCATCGTCATATCTTCTGAGGGTGGTTGGTGTTACAGAAAAAGGTGGCAGCCAATTTGCGCACAGCAATCTCTCTCTGATGTCAATGTGATAATGTGCAAATGATCTCTTTATTTGCGGTATTGATTGAGGGTTAAATATACACCGTTACACCAGGGACAGGGGACACTGCCCCTGCTGCTCTAAAGAGAATCATATGATTTATTTCACATGGAGACACGAAAAGATTGCAGATACTGGAATCTGGAACAAAAACAAAACTGCTGGTGGAATTCAGGGGATTGAGCTGCATCATTCAGGCAAAGGGAATAGATGACTAGATGGAGTTGGTGGGGGCAGTATGTTAGAAAGAAGTGGATGTGCATGAGGACCTGGGTGGATGAGGATGTGAGAGAATGCAATATGAAGGTGCAAGTCCTCTACATTGGTCAGACTGGGGAACTGCTCTGCTGAGCACCGAGCTCTGTCTGCAGGGACCATCCTCAGCTCCCAGTTGTATGTCAGTTCAACTCCTCGTCTCATTGCCACACCAACCTTTCTGTCCTCTGCCTCCTCCACTACCAGAGTAAGGCCCAAAACCTTCTATTCTAATGAGTTCCTCCAGTATTTTGTGTGTACAGTCGGCCCTCCTTATCCACGGGGAATTGGTTCTGGGACCCCCCCCCCCCCCCGCAGATACCAAAAACACAGATGCTCCAAGTCCATTATTTAACCTGTCTCAGTGTGGTGGACTTTAGGACCCGGCGGAGCTCGGGACCCACCGCCTGCTGTGTTTCTGTTCTGGAAAACGATCGTGATTGAAAATAAAGTGGGAATAACAAAGCAATCCGAAAGAGGTGAAACACTATCAGTCATTGGAAAAGCGTTAGGCTACAGTCGGTCAACGATCAGAACAATTTTAAAGGATAAAGTGAGAATAATGGAGCACGTGAAGGCCCTGCCCCAATGAAAGCTACAATTATTACTAAGCAATGCAGTGGTTTAATTATTGAAATACATATATTTCTTAAGTGTTTATATGCATAGAAAGATAAAATATATACTATATACTAAGACAAACGTTTGACTAACTGACGCTAAATAATACCGGATGTACCTGTTCCGACCTAGTGAACTTCCATTTTTTTCGATTCCCGATCCGCGGTAACCTAGTCACATCTTCCCGTATACTTTAAATCATCTCTAGATTACTTATAATACCTAATACAATGTAAATGCTATGTAAAATAGTTGTTATACTGTATTGTTTAGAGAACAATGACAAGAAAAAAAAGTCTGTACATGCTTAAACAATAAGTGCTGGAGAGGGAACTTCCGGGTTTTCCTGATCCACGGTTGGTTGAATCCGCGCATGCGGAACCCGCAGATAAGGAGGGCCGACTGTATTACCTTATATTCTAATTGGGTAGACATCAACCTAATTGTATGTATGGTATATATTTTCCGTTTTCAGATAACACACATCCCATCTGTTCCTTTCTCTCTTCTGATTCACTCTAGTCCTCTCAGACACCTCCTCCTTTCGAAACACCATCCTTCTCAGCCCATTTATTCTGCCTATCACCTCCCACACCAAGCATGCTTCCTTTATCTGGTTACATCCACCACCTCCCATTCTTATCAAATTCCATAATCTGCAGCTCTTTGCTGTCTCACCACTCCCCCCGCCCCCCCAGTCTTCTGTTGCTGTCTCCACCATCCCCCTCCCCCAACTGGCTTCACCTGCCCAGCAATCCCATTCTAAAGCTCCATAGAAGTTTGTCAAAAATTTTTGGTTACATGCTAAACCGACGCAAAATTCTAAGAAAGTAGAGGCACTTTGTGATGATCCCAGCACAGGTCTTCTGATTTGAATCTACTGGCCCTCTCCCACCTCCATTCCCCTAATGAGGACTGGCTCATCGACCTCCAACTCCCTCATCCTGTCATCAATCATCAGCTCTTCAGATTTGCTAACTTTAATAGAGGGGTGATTGTTGTGTCACCACTCAACCAGATTTTCAATCTCCCTCCTAAATGCCGACTTGTCACCACCTTTGATTCAACCAACAATAGTAGCGTGTGAGCAGAGCAGGGGGCTACGTACACAGCCCTGTGCTGCACCCACGCCGACCGTGAATAGGAGGAGATGTTGCCTATCTGTACTAACTGGAGTCTGCTAGTGAGTCTGCAATTGACATTAATGAATGAGTACTTGCCCTTGTGAAAATTTTCATTGCAATTATAAAGAAAATCAGGAATTTATTCAGTGTACTGACCAAACAATTAAAGCAAATTAACTAGAGTTTTATCTCAAAAGCACCATTGTGCACTGATGCATACCCATCTTTGCCAGTACATGTGTGAGTTAACTGATGTCAACCACTCTGGACATTCCAGGAATCTAAAAGACACTAAAGAAATTAAAAGCTCCTTATATTCTGGATATTAGGAAGATCTAGTGGCTCGATGAAAAACAATAGATTTCAAACTGCATATAAACATGTCGATACTGCTTCCTTATTATCCACCGATTTCCTATCAGCAAATCTGCACCTTGTGAGGTTGGTGATGTCAAAGAAACATACCGAGACACATGCACAGACTGAAGGACCATAATTGTCTATATATACCCAGTGGCCACTTACCAGGTACAAATGGTAGCTAATAAAGTGGCCACTCAAAGTATTCTGAATGTTCACGGTCTTCTGCTGTGTATGCCACCCACGTCAAGGTTCAACGTGTTGTGCATTCAAAAATGCATTGCACTGTTGTAACACATGGTTATTCGAGTTGTTGTTGCCTTTCTGTCAGCTTGAACCAGTCTGACTGTTCTCCTCTGACCTCTCTCATTAACAAGGCATTTTCGCACAGAACTGCTGCTCAATGGATGTTTTTTCTTTTGTTTTTGCACCATGCTCTGTAAGCTCTGGAGACCGTTGCGTGTGAAAATCCCAGGAGATCAGCAGTTTTTCAGATACTCAAATCACCTTGTCTGACACTGACAATCATTCCACTGTCAAAGTCACTTAGATCACATTTCTTCCCCATTCTGATACTTGGTCTGAACAACAAATGAACCTCTTGAAAATGACTGCATGTTTTTATGCATTGAGTTGCTGCCATATGGTTGGCTGATTGGCTATTTGCATTATGAGCAGGTGCATAGGTGTGCCTAATAAAACAGCCACTAACTGGAAATTGCGGTCAGTTTTCAGACTGTCAAAGGTTTTTTTGCTTGTTAGGAGCAGCCTTTCCTTAATCTGATTCACCCTGTGATTTGAAAACCTCAATGGTTTGCATCAACACATTCAATGGAAGTAACTTGATAACTAACATTCTTTCCTTTTATATATTTAAACATTTTCGTGTTTAATAATGCATTTTAATTCTCAGTGAACATTGTAACGTTTATTTGGTGGTTATATTGGGTATAAAGGTAGTATCTGCTTTATGTATATCAAAATTTAATGCATACAAAATTAGTAAGGTACAGCATCTAGCTGATGCACACTAAGAAATAACCCTTTGCTAGACAAGCAGGGGACAATGCCAGCTAATTCAGTAATAATGAATTCAAAATTTCTCTTCTATATAAGCAAGCACAGAATCAGTTTCCCTACAAGCAGACAATAAGTACGTGAGGTCATTACCAAATATAAAAACTAAAACAGAACTATATAGATTTTGTCCTTCTCCTCTAAAACAGACTAAAAATAGTCACAGTAAAACGTAAATGCATTGTAAATAGTGTCAGTAAATGTACCTGGTCTGGCGTAGTGGGATGGGCAAGGAGATGCACAAAAAGGGGTCAAAGGTGTTGCTCTGTTTAAGGCAGTGAGGGCAGGTTAAAGATGACCTAATGGAGAGAAAAAATGAACAAGTTAATAGAAAAGTTAAATGCTCACAATATACATAACATTAAATGCGACAGCTCATAACCATCTTACAGAATCATTGTTGCACTATATTGATTGTACATACTCAGCAACAACATCAATTAACAAAGACAGATTTTACCTTGGTAATCTGTTGAAGAACAAAAATCTATAAAGCTTCAGCATTACATCTTTGCTTTTATATTCTAGTCCTGTATTCAGGAGGAGTAGAATGTAAAAACAAAGAATTTATGCTGAGACTTTATTCAGACCACATTTAGAGATCTGTGAGGTAGTTTTGGGCTCAATGTCTGAGGAAGAATATGCTAGCTTGGAGAGAATCTGGAGGAAATTTACAATAATGAGGTTGGGGATGAAAGGGTTAATGCCTGATGAGCATTTGATGGCTCTGGGCCTGTACTTGCCTGAGTTTAAAAGAGTGAGAGGGATCTCACTGTACTCTACTGAACTTAAAAAGGCCGAGATGGAGTGGAAAAGGAAAAGATGTTTCTAATAAAGGGAGAGTCTAGGAACAGAAGGCATATGCTCAAAATAGATGAATATCTCTTTAGAACAGAGATGAGGAGGAATTTCTTTAGTTAGAGAGTGAATCTGTGGAATTACTTGCCACAGAGAACTGTGGAGACCAAGATATTGGTTATATTTAGCAAGTTCTTGATTAGTAAAGGAGTCAAAGGTTACAGGGAAAAGAAAGGAAAATAGGGTTGAGAGAAAAAAATAAATCACCCATATTCGAATGGCAAAGTATGGCCTAATTCTGCTCCAATTTCTTATGGTCTTATAAGGTGATTGTACTGTATCTAAAAATAGTTGATGCAAAACAGGGGTAAACACCATAGATGAAGGGAGCTAGTTATCTTTGGAGACACTTAGAAAGGTTCCCTAATAGTTAGCTATTGGCCCTTCCCTCAACATGATTATTTTAGAAATATCTCATTTAGTCAACTGCTGTCATATCTGTACCCTTGATGCCAGTGATCTCTCTAGATTTGAGGATATCGGGACATAATCATTTTGACAATCTAAAACCAGACCTGACTGAAACACATCAAGCTCTATCTGGCCCTAAGTATCTTGAATAACTGTCTACTGTCTCAGATCAGAGGCAGTGCAGAGGACATTTACCAGGTTGATTCCAGAGGTGAGGGGGGTTAGACTATGAGCAGAGATCGAGTCACCTGGGACTGTACTCAATGGAATTCAGAAGAATGAGAGGAGATCTGAAATAAATATATAAAATTATGAAAGGGATAGATAAGATAAAGGTAGGAAAGTTGTTTCCACTGGAAGGTGAGACTAGAAGTAGGGAACATTATCTCAAGATTCAGAAGAGTAGATTTAGGATGGAGATGAGCAGGAACAGCTTTTCCCAGAGAGTGGTGAATCTGTGGAATTCTCTGCTCAATGGAGCAGTGGAGGCTACCTCAGTAAGTATATTTAAGACAAGGTTGGATAGATTTATGCATTGTAGAGGAAATAAGGGTTATTGGGAAAAGGCAGGTAGGTGGAGATGGCAGAGTAGGCTTGACAGGCCAGATGGCCTACTCCTGCTCCTATTTCTTATGTTTTTATCTTGAAACATAGAAAACCTACAGCACAATACAGGCTCTTTGGCCCACAAGCTGTGCCAAACAGGTCCTTACCCTAGAAATTACCTAGGGTTACCCATAGCCCTCTATTTTTCTGAGCTCCATGTACCTCTCCAGGAGTCTCTTAAAAGACCCTATCATATCTGCCTCCACCATCATCGCCAGCAGCCCATTCCATGCACTCACCACTCTCTGCGTAAAAAACTTACCCTTGATATCTCCTCTGTACCCATTTCCAAGCACCTTAAAACTGTGCCCTCCCGTGCTAGCCATTTCAGCCATGGGAAAAAGCCTCTGACTATCCACATGATCAATGCCTCTCATCATCTTATACACATCTATCAGGTCACCTCTCATCCTCTGTTGCTTCAAGGAAAAAAGGCCGAGTTCGCTCAACCTATTCTCATAAGGCATGTTCCCCAATCCAGGCAACATCCTTGTAAACCTCCTCTGCACCCTTTTTATGGCTTCCACATCCTTCCTGTAGTGAGGCGACCAGAACTGAGCACAGTACTTCAAGAGGGGTCTGACCAGGGTCCTATAACATCTAGTTTCTTTTGTCATGATCAAGAATTCTTAAGCACCTCTTCTTTACAACTGCATCAGTTAATTTATTTAAAATATAGCCACAAAATGGAATTGTAAGGAACATAAACAATTAGAACTTCTTCTGCAGATAGTAAAAGCTAATTACATTACGTTCAATTACAAACAAGAGAAAATCTGCAGATGCTGGAAATCCAACACAAACAAAATGGTGGAGGAGCTCAACAGGTCAGGCAGCATCTATGGAAAAGGGTACAGACAACATTTCAGGCCAAGACCCTTCATCATTATGTTCAGTATATTTCTCTTTATAACTAAAAACTGTGAAGTAAATGAGTTACCAGATCGTCATGGTTTATTGCTATGCAAATAGGGAGATACAGTATATTCTTGAAAAGAAGAAAGATGACTGAAGGAATAAAAAGTAAACAAGAGAGAGAGAAATTTTGATAGCTGCATCAAAGATCCATGGCAGATGAATGGACCATATGGTCTCTGTAGTACCATTCTATTTCAAGCGGGGTCCTAATATCACTGGCTGATGGTGATCTCCTAAATAGTACATACTTTGCCAACATACACTCATATGCAGGCTATTTATTCCCTTAGAAACGGAGTTTATAACATGCACGCTCCCACTTAGCAATCATAGTTTGATTCTATTTTTAATTAGTTCTTGTAGGAATACTTAAGATGTAAATCTTCTACGTCTATTTTGTGTGCTTGTCTGGAAAATCAAGAAGTGCTTCTCCAACAGCCCTCCAACATCCATATTTTGACTTGCTGTCTAACATATTGATTCCCCTCTTTGAAATGCCTTTGGATATATTAAAGACTGTATATTGATGAATGCAAGTATTGGTCAATTTGCTAAAGTGGTTCCATTTGCCACAAACAAACCCAGTAAGCAGTAGGTTGATAGAAGTCTCATCAGACACCCCCTCTATACGTTTAAGCCTGCAGCTTATTCAGGGTATAAACAGCAGAACAACAAATCTCTATATTCGCTCCATTTTCTTCACAATGATCACTTTTAGCATACAAACAGTAAATGTGTGATTCAATTTAATGGATTATTTTGAATGCCCTAAACCCAAAGCTTCAAAGAACTTAAAGGAGCACTTAATTCCTGGGAAGTTTAGATACATGTAATGCATTCACCATCTCCAAAAGCTTTGCAGAGTGGAAGATCTTGCTACAGTGCTGAAAAATTCAAATCTTATTACAAATCTGTCAGCTTCCTTACAGTGTTGAGGCCGACAGTTAGATTACAATGGTACATTAAGGCATGTCACAACTAATGACACATGCCTCTTTATAGCCAATTCTCAAGTGGGTAGTTCAGGAAATCTGGTTGAGTCATGTTTTTGCACAAAGTGGTTCAAATAATCTTTACTGTCATAACATCACTTCACTGAGGAGTTCTGAAAAGAAGCAGCATAATACAAGAAATAATTTATACTAAATTTCTCCAAAATAGAATATCAAATTTGGTATACAGACAATCAAAAAAGCAGAGTCACACAGCATTCAATGACTGATGTACATAGTGACTTGCCTGTGCTGAAACTAAGAGCGGCAGATTTGCTACTGTTGTTGTTTTTTTTTGTCAGAGCTGTACAAACCGTTTCCAAAAACCAAAAGCGGCACAGTTTGGCATACACAAAATTAAGTTTCTTGTGTTGGCTTTGCACCTATAATGCAAAGATCCAAATCTCGTCAAAGAGAAAAAAATAAGAATGTGGTGGATCTGAAAAACAGACATTGCAGGTGAAGGAAGTCAATTTACCAATGGAACATGGAACAACTGTTTTTTCCTCTGCAACACAAGTTAAGCCATGTTGATACGCAGAACGGTTCAATCTGCTTATGTCAAAATATCCCCTCTTCAGTCACTGTAAACACCCTAAACCACTTTTTCTAATGCAGCTTACATTATAAATGTATGCTGGTACTTGTGTACATTTTATTCCATATCCATACTTCTAACATAATTTTATATATCTTAATTCTTTATAATAGTTGAATAATGTTGTTTTTCTTGCAAATCGTGCCAACACACCACAGCAAATTCCAAATACATGTCAATGCATGCGGTAAATAAAGTTGATCTGAATTGACCTTCAGCAGACCCAGCTGCTCATGGCAAGTTTGTATGCATCTTTGCTTTGGGAGCTGCAAGTCAATTGTAAGAAATAGCTCTCCAAATGAATAAAATATAGTCTAGACTCAATACAGTAACATACAACAATAGGTCAACAGCAAACTAGAAGAACACATTTTTTTTCTGTCATCAAGGAAGAGTTTTTAATGTCAAATACAAAATTGCATAGCAGGTGTTATGCGTAAAACAATTTGGTCTGCATTTGGAAATACGGGAATGACATTAGTTTGAGTCTGAAATATACGCTTTTATCTGAAATCCAAATTACTCAAATTGCACGGCTAGAAATTGGCCCTATTATAACAAATTATACCTGAGGAAAAGGTTTTGAACAGAAATTCATTAGGAGGCTGATAATGACGGAAAGCAACATTGCAGAAAGCAATGTTTTACTCCAGTTAGCTTAAATTTGTGTTTTTGTAATTACCACTATAAAACATAATTTTAAATGTTCAACTTAAGGTTACTCAGCGCAAATTCAATCGACAAATCAAAACAGCTGCTGTTTAGTAAAATCATAATCATTAATTAATTCAGAATGAAATAATTAAGGTAAATTTGAAATCTAAATTGTTAACTCCAAAATTGTCAAGTAATTTATAAAATTGCAATATTCATTAAAGTTTAATGCCTTCGTTATATGGCAGCAAATGTTCCAATCATTATAACTGATGCTGTACTGGTTCACAAATCAGATCATTTCAATTTTTGGCCACTAATTTTGTATTTAAGTTTTTACCCTCAGACTAGTGGTATTAGAAGTACTGCACTCAACATAATTTACAAACAAATGTTGGAGACAGATTCATGGCCACAAGTTTAGATATTTAGAACAGCAACTCTGACTAAATACTTCATTACTGATAACTTGGATAATGAGTTTTATTTTACACTAATTATCACCATGAGACAGCCAAATTAAATAAATTTCCAGTTTCAAATTGCTGTAAAAAAAAAGCAATGAAGTTCATTGCCAAACAAGAGTGTACAGACTCAGTCTTACCTGTCTCATATTAAGGTGCCTTTAATAACATGAAAATAACAGTTAAGTTGTAGAAATCTCCTTAAGTTAACTGCACCCTAATTCTAAAATCATAATTAAGTATTTTAGGATCTGCATTTCTGAAAGCCAGCTCCCAGCATTTCTGCTGTCAAATTAGTTTCATTAAAATGCTGGAGGGCAAGTAGTTTCAAAATCCAACAAATGGAATTGGAGTTAACGGCCTAATGCCTGAAACCAGCCTGAAAACTAACACAATGCAACTAAAAGAAAAACAATAAGGAGAGAAAAGATAAACCAAGAAGGTACAAATATGAGAAAATCTGCAGATGCTGGAAATCCAAGTGACACACACAAAATGAAGGGGAACTCAGTGGGTCAGGCAGCATCTATTGAAGAGAGTGAACAGTCGATGCTTCGGACCAAGACTGTTAAGTATGAAGGTAGGGCTAGCTAATAATATAAAAGTGAATACTAAAAGATCTTTCAGATATATAAAGAGTAAAAGAGAGAACATATCAAACTGTTGGAAAATGACAAGGGAAAGGTAGTAACAGGCGACAAAGAAATTGTGGACAAACTTAATAAGTATTTTGCAACAGTCTCCACTGTGGAAGACACCAGTAGTATGCCTACAGATTAGAGATTGGTAAGGGGCAAAAGTGGGTGTAGTTGCTCTTACTAAGGAGAAGGTACTTGGGAAGCTGAAAGGTCCGAATGTAGATAAGTCACCCGGACTGGATGAAGTACATCCTTACATTCTAAAAGAGATTGCAGAGGCATTAGTAGTGCTCTTTCAAGTATCACTCGATTCTGGAATTCTTCTAGAGGAATGGAAAATTGCAAATGTCAATCCACTCTTTTAAGAAGGGAGGGAGGCAAATGAGAGGAAATTTTTGGCCAATTAGTCCGACTGCAGTGGTTGGAACAATGTTAGGGTCCATTATTAAGGATGAGGTTTCAGGATATTTGAGACACATTATAAAATAGCCCAAAGTCAGCATGTTTTCCTTAAAGTGAAATCTTGTCTGAAAATCAGTTGGAATTACTGTATTTGAAAAAAATAACAGGCAAGATAGACAAAGGAGAGTCAGTGGGTGCTATTTAATTTGGTTTGCAGAAGGCCTTTCACAGGGTGCTGCACATGAGGTTGCTTAGCAGCCCATGGTATGACAGGACAGATACCAGTATGGATAGAAGACTGGCTGACTGGCAAGGAGGCAAAGATTGGGAATAAAGGGGCCTTTTCTGGTTGGTTGCTGGTGATCGGGGTCGGTATTGTGACTCCTTCTTTTCACATTTGGATGATGGAATTGATGACTTTGTGGCTGTTTGTGGACAAAACAAAGGTAGCTGGACAGGCAGGTAGTGTTGAGGAAGTAGGGAGTCTGCAGAAGGACTCAGACAGATTAGGAGACTGGGCAAAGCAGTGGCAGATGGAATATAGAGCTACATGCTGAAGCATCTGGAGGAACTCAGCAGGTCAGGCATTGTCTATGGAGATGAATAGAAAGTCAACATTTTGGGCCGAGACACTTCAGCAGGAGTAGAAAGGAAGGGGAAATAACCCAGAATAAGAAGGTGGGGAAAGGGGAAGGGAGGAGGACAAGACAGGGATTCCCAACCATTTTTATGCCATGGACTAACATCACAAAGCAAGAGATCTGTGGATCCCAGGCTGGGAAGCCCTGAGCTAGAAAGTGATGGGTGAAGCGTGGTGGGTGGGGGAGGGGTGATACAAGAAGATGGAGGTGACAATTGGAAAAGGGAAAAGGCTGGAGAAGGAGGAATCTGGTAGGAGAGGAGAGGAGAGTGGATCATGGGAGAAAGGGAAGGAGGAGGGGCGAGAAGCGGTGAGAAGTAAGAGGCCAGAGAGGAGAAATGAAGAGGGAAGTGTGGGGGGGGGGGGGGGGGGAATAACAGGAGTTTGGAGAAATTGATGTTTATGCCATGAGGTTGGAGGCTACTTGGATGAAATATGAGCTTTAATTCCTCCAACCTGAGCGTGGCCCCACTGCAGCAGAGGAGAAGGCCACGGACCAACGTGCTGTAACATGAATGGGGACAGGAATTGAAATGGTTGGCCACCAGGACATTCCAGTTTTTGTGGATGGAGCTGAGGTGCCTGACAAAACGGCCCGCCAATCTTCGTCAGGTCTGAGCAACAGAGAGGAGCAACGAATACAGTAGACAATCCCAACAGATTTGCATGTGAAGTACTGTTTCACCTAGGAGGACTGTTTAGGCCCCGAGGGAGGAGGTGAATGGGCAGGTGTAGCAATTCATTCAGCATACGCAGAATCATGTGTTTCGCTATACTACAAAACAAGTTGTGAGGATTGGTCAAATGCCTGCAATATGAAATATTTTGATCTGTAAAATATTGAGATAAGTGTAACCTTTCCTTATCAATGTTAAATCCATAGTTTTACTCTGTCTTGTTAAGCTTCTCCAGTTACACCTGCATGCACCTGTAACAAAAATATCCTACGTGCACAGTTTTATCGATGTTGTAAATCTGGCTGACACTGCATTCTTCCTCTACACCCAAGCTGCTTAAGCAACAATACACAGGGTGCTAAGGATCTTAGCAGGTCAGGCAGATCTACAGAGGGAAATAGATAGTCAAAGTTTCTGGTCTAGATCCTTCAAATGAACCGCCACAGGGGGAACAAATGCTTTAAAAAAAACTATTATCAACTTATCTCATTCCTCTGGAAAGAGTAGTTTTTTTTTCAATAATAATTCTTAATGCCAGCAGCCCAGGCACATACTTAAGTGAGTTATGGAATTCCCAACCAGAACTTACAACACAGTAATAGGACTTACGGCCTAACCATTCTGCATTGTTTATTATCTGACTTACATGGTGCAATCCGGGTTTCATGCGTCTGTCGGTCTCTCAGATCATCTTATTCCTTCATCAGTTAACCAGTTAAAATCATATCAGTTAAGAATACGTTCTGTTTATGGTGGAGGAACAAGTCACAGGCTATAGAATTCAAACTTCAAAATGGTATTTACTGTCTTTCAGTCCTGTGTGAAAAGTTTCTTCTATCTGTTTATCCTGAACAAGAATCTTTGAGTGTAGTTTTACTTAGTTCTCCTTCAGCCCCTCCAGAATAACTACAGTCTTCCAGTTCTAGCCTCTTGATCAAGTCCAAATTTATTTCTTCCATAATTGACAACAGTGGCTGCAGTAGCTAATTTCTTCAATTCCCTCTGCAAATCGGTCAATTTTTGATTGAATATTCTTCAAAATCTCTGTCCTTGAGCAAGCCAGAAGTCCATGAGCCAGATCTGACTGGGGGATCAGAGGTAGACAGAGTCAGCAACTTTGAATTCCTCAGTGTTACCATTTCGGAGGATCTGTCCTGAGTCCAGCATGTAAGTGCCATTGCAAACAAAGCGTGGCAACTCCTCCGATTTCTCAGAATTTTGCCAAGATTCAGCATGTCATCTAAAACTTTGACAAACTTCTATAGTTATGTGTTGGGGAGTATATTGACTGGTTGCATCATGGCTCAGTATGGAAACACCAATTCCCTTGAAGAGAAAAGCCTGTAAGAAGTAGTGGATACACCCAGTCCACCAGGGGTAAAATCCTCCCCACCATTCAGCACATTCACATGAAGTGCCATCACAGGGAAGGAGCATCCATCATCATGGACCCCCACTATCCAGGCCGTCTCACTGCTGCCATCAGGTTAGAAGGTACAGGAGCCATCAGGACCCACACCACCAAGTTCAGAAACAGTTATTACCCTTCAACCTTCAGGCTCTTCAACCAGAGGGGACAACTTCACTCGCCCCATCATGGATTTGTACCCACATCCTATGGACTCATTTTCATGGACTCTTCATCTCATGTTCTTGATATTTATTGCTTATTATTATTATTATCATTTATCTTTTCTCAGTTCAAGCTGGTAAAATCTGAGGAACAGACATAGCTAGCGATGCTATTACTGTATTATTATTATTTCTATTTATTTTCTTTTGTATTTGAAGTTTGTTGTCTTATGCATGTTGATAATTTGTCCTGTTGGGTGGTCTTACATTGCTTCTATTGTGCTTCTTTTATCTAATGTGATTGCCTGCAATAAAATGAATCTCAGGGTTGTATATGGTGACGTACATGTATTTGATAATAAATTTGCTTTGAACTTTGAAGTCTTTGGTCACCTGCATTTTCTTCCAAGCTGGTTCAATGTCAATAGATTTAATTTCAAGTGACTTCAGATGCTCTGCCACATAAAAGGTGCTGTATAAATTCAAAGGTGATTGTTATTTCCTAAAATGGCTTAAGTTAACAGAACTATGGTGCTTTCTGTGCAGCTTCACCTGAACATGTTTACAACAATAGACACAGATTTGGAATTTTTGGCCAGTAGTTTGCAGCTCTGCCCAATTAGAAGAGTTCAGCGCAGACACTCCGAGGTCTGTGTAAACTATTTTCCACCTTCCTCAGGTATTCAATAGCTACCTTGCTGCTTTCTTAACAGGCAAGATGCAATACAAAGCAGCACTGCAGCTACTGGATGAATGTTCCAACACATTAGTTTATTGAAATTTAACATCGCAGATCAATAGCTGAGTAACAGGCACTTCATAGAATAACAAACATTGTGTGAACTCCCAACATAACTCAAGTACATCAATGGTAGCCTTTATTTCGTTGAGATTGATTGATAGCACACTGCTCGACAGGCACTGCGGAGAACAAACAGATTTACTAAGTCATTAAAATAGAGTGTTTAATCTTAATGCAGTTTAATTAATCAACTGGAGTGTTCATTCATTCATCAAATTTCATTCACTGAAACTTAAAGCATGTTGCTGGTAGACTGTCAAATAATTTCAATCCCCCCGAGATGTTACAATTAACTACTAAATCTCTTGCATTACCAGTGGCCAGCAGCCAGTGTCCACACATTCTCAGGGTGATTAATTATTGTGTGAAGCTCAGCCTACCTCTTCAGTTATGTCCCATTCATTAAAATATCCTTCACTAAAACTGATTATAAGAGGTGTAAATTACTCCTGAAGCATTTAATTACTCAACTGCAAATAAAGCAAAGGCAATCATTTCAAAACTGAAACAGTGGAATTTACATTCTACTGAGGAGTCACATCAGGGTTTGATTGTACTGGTGACAAACCAATGATCGCTTGATTGGGATATGAATGAGTAACTCCACCGCCAATCAAGCTTGGTGACTGAGAATTATTTTGTGCGCACAGTTTATATGCAACTGTCCTTTGCGCTGCATTTTTCCCTGAGAAATTGCCATGCTTCTACTGGAACACACAAAACCAGGACCAATGAAGGGTCTTGGTCCGAAATGTCAACTGCTTACTCTTTTCAATAGATGCTGCCTGGCCTGCTGAGTTCCTCCAGCATGTTGTTTGTGTTGCTTGAACTTCCCACATCTGCAGATTTTGTCTTGTTTATGCTTCTACTGGACAAAGTTCTGGTAGTTTGATTTCTCAACAGACATGTTTTCTTGCTCTCATTATTATTGGGAAAGAGGTACAGAAGCCTGAAGGCACACACTCAACAATTCAGGAACAGCTTCTTCCCCTCTGCCATCCAATTTCTAGACGGACATTGAACCCATGAACAATACTTCACTATTTCTTTATTTTTATTTTTGCACTGCTTACTTAATTTACTATTAAATATTAAAATACTTATTGTAATTCACATTTTTCTATGATAATGTATTGCATTGTACTGCTGCTGCAAAGGCCACAAATTTCAAGACATATGCTGGTCACACTAAACCTGATTCTGATATCAACTGAGAAAATTACTTGGCTCACTGCAGGAGTTTGGGGTGAGTGAATGTCGGTGACAATGCTGCATTTACTGTTCTGAACTGAGAAAACAATTTAGAGTCAACCACAACGGAGGACCTCGAGGAAGATGAAGAAGACCTTCCTTCCTAAAGGTCATCAGAAAACCTGAAGGGATTTTGTACTGATCAAACAGTTCTGTGGTTACCATTATTGACACTGTCCAGATGTTTAAACGTAGATGCATTTATTTGTATCTAACTGCACAGTTGCAATGATGGGATTCAAACCGTTTTACTTGGACCAATGGCCAAGAACAGCAGCTACAATATAATCCCCAGCCAAGGCATAATGGGCACAGACTGACTCGCTTATAGGACAAGGCAGCACAAAAACTTTATTTGTAAAGGGCCAAATGGAAGAGGAAAGCTGCCTTCATGAAATGTACTTCACCATCCAAAATGGTTTGTCTGACATTTTAGCAGAAATTAATAAGTACCCCATGACCTTCATCTCCTTCTACACTGAATAAACGTGCTATAGTCATCAGTGCAATGCCTATCTCTTGAACCTATGGATGAGACCCGGGGAACTTGAGAAAACCCCTTAGA
The DNA here is from genome assembly GCF_048418815.1 of Hemitrygon akajei. Taxonomy (NCBI): domain Eukaryota; kingdom Metazoa; phylum Chordata; class Chondrichthyes; order Myliobatiformes; family Dasyatidae; genus Hemitrygon; species Hemitrygon akajei. The sequence goes on from NC_133145.1 coordinate 33,735,650, forward strand.
GAGACATATGGCAAATACTGCCGGTCCTGGCAGGATCAGAATCAGAATCTACTTTATTATCCCTCCTTAAATGATGAAAGCAGCAGTACAGTGTACAGGCATAAAACACTACAAATTACAAAATAAATAGTGCAGAAAAACAAAGGAATGAGTTCAAGGAGCATTTAGAAATCTGACGGTGGAAGGGAAGAAGCTGTTTCTGAATTGTGACTGTTGGTCATCTGGCACCTGTACTGAGTCCCTGATGCTTGTAACTAGAAGAGGACATGTCCAAAATGAGGAGGGTCCTCAGTGATGGATAAAACATTCCTGAGGCACCACCTTTTGAAAATATCCTCGATGACGGGGAACATTGTGTGATGGAGCTGGCTGACTCCATAACCCTTCTCAGCCTCTAGTGATCCTGTGCACTGGTGGTTCCCTACCAGCTGGTGATGCAACTAGTCAGAATGGTCTCCACATATGTTAGTTGTTTCACCAGCCAGACAGAAAATTACCAAGAAATCTGCAATATGACAGATATGAAAGACTGGATCAATCCACACCTGCAAGAAAAAATATCTTTGGCCAACCTGCCCACTGTGCAATGCTAGCTTCAACTGAAAACATGCCAAAATGCCCGAAAATCTGAACTATGTCCTTTATCTGAGAAAGGAAGTCAGTGAAGAATATCACTGATGAAACTTCCCATCATCCAGGAATGCACCAATCCTGGTTAACTGAGCTAAACGAGTGCTTGAAGACCAAGGGTTCAATCCCGACACAAATCTCATGGTTGACTCAGCCAGAGTGTTTCCTGTTCCCCCCCCACCCCCCAATTGGTTCTGAGACCTGAAGCAGGAAGATGCCACAAATGCTGTCTCTACCAGATACTCTAAATGCACAGGAACTTTAAGGAAACAGTGCCGCCCAGGCTATCATTTCCAGAACTAAACCAATTACATTCAGATAGTTGTATTTGCAATCCTGTCATTCACATACCCAGATTTACGAAAAAAGAGGCTCATTTCCAAGTCAGGAAGAGGTCATCAGGAAAGCAGTGGGGAAAAAAATTCAATATTCTTAAGCCTCCTTTGAAAAAGACTGCATCAACTCCTCAGACCCCTTGGAATGTTGCAAATGGTGAAAATGGTATCAAGAAGCTTGAGTCTATGCAACAGGAGGCCAGTAAATGAAAAAACCTGCACACCATCTCACAAAGTATCCGTCTGCTTATTTCTTCGGGTACCACCAGGCCCATCTGTGGAATTTTCAGTTCCCACATAGGCCTCATCAGTCACCTCAGAACCCACAAGATTAGAATGAAAGCGAGTCATTCTTGATCCCAAATCACTGCCAATGAAGAATCAGCTGGTTGAGTAACTGAAGTAAGCTAAATCAAAGCAAACCACTGAAAGAAAGGACTGTGACTCACACAATCTGCTTCCAACTCACTGAATGACATAGCAATAAGAATAAATAAATCTTATGTAGTAGAAAAATATTTGGACCTGAACTAATATGATTTCAACATGTTGCATCAAAATAGAACTGCAGGCATTTTAACTGCATCCCACTTTTAAATAATACAATGGACTCCAGTTAATTGGGACATTGGTTAAACAGAGCAGCTGGTTATTTGGGACAACTCTTAAAGAACAAAAACTAATTGAGAAAATAGCTGAGAGTCATTTTGTTTATTTGAGACACCACAGCGTTTAACTGGGCCTGGAGACTGCTTCCAAACAGTTTCTAACTGATGTCAGTCACGTGCATCTTCATGGCCGTCAGACACAAAAGTGAAAAGTTTTTAAATAGTGTCAGTTGTGTGTGTTTGATTTTTTAAAAAGTGACTTTTTTTCCCACTGATAGATGGCAAGAAATAAGGAATAAGACAATTCAGAACTGTTTTGCTACTTTTGTTTTAAGCATTTAGGCTTGGAGATGTCAGAAACAGCCACAAATGAATATGAAATAATTTCATTACTTCAACAAGTTAGACACGACAAAGAACTTGAAGGTACTGACAGTCATCTTGAATGTTACATTTGATCTGGAGGAGCAATCGTCAACAGTAATGTCTGAAGGCAGTCCATTTTCTGCACTAGGTGTCTTGCACTCATTTTGTTCATTTACATATAGAATGCAACACATTAATTCCTCCATCAATTAGTATTAGGAACTACTACACAGTTTTATAGTACTGCAGTAGTATTGGTAGTGAATGGGGAATGGCATTGTCCTTTAGTTGTATGACTGAGATTACAAATTAACTGCACCAAGCTGAGAACACTGTGATGAATATGAGAAAATTCCATGGACAGACCACACTGTAACCTAGCATGGTTGCACATCACCACAATACGCTGCTGAGTGAGAGTTCCTGCATTGCTATTCTTTGCAGATAATTCAACAGAAGTGCAGAATATTAATTCACACGTGGATTATCTCCTCTAAGTTCTGCTCAATTCTCTTTATTGGAAATATTTTCCAAAAAAATTAAACGATTATTGATGATGCATAATTCAAATTATTAGCTAATTTACACATGTTCAATACAATATAAAAGGAAACTTTTTGAAGCATATGGAGTGGACTGCATCCTGATACACTGTAAGTGAGCTACCCTCTTCACTGTTTCTATGTGGTCAGAGCCTATTGGTGTGGTGGATTCAAATGTCTTTAGGCCAGATCTAGTGCCAATGCAATGCATGTTCCTCAGGACTGCATTTAAAGTTCTCTTTGACAAAGTTTCTGACAATTTTCTTCAGCATTTTTGCCATGACACCTACAGCGTGCCTTTTTTGATAACATTTTTACCGTTATTAGAAAGCACATACAGTGGATTCCAGTTAATTGGGCAATTGGTTAATAGGGGCAGTCGCTTATTTGGGACAACTTGTAAGGAACAAAATCTAATCAAAAAAATAGTCAAGATTCCCTTCGTTGACTTGATATACTATACAATTTAATTTGGACAGGAGACCGTTGCCGAACAGTTTCTAACTACCATCAATCATGTGCACTTGTGTGGCTGTTAAAAACCGCTTTCTGCTCAGTGTGAACAGTTTTTTAAATAGTGTCAGTTCCATGCGTTTGTGTTCAAAAAGCAGTGATTTTTCACACCGATATTTGGCGAGAAATAAGCAGTAATTCAATTCAGAACAGTTTTGCTCTCTGCGGTTTCAAGCATTCAGACTTGGAGATGCCAGAATTTGAAGGCATTGAAAGTTACAATGAAAATGAAAATTGGTAGGATGCAATCATCAAAAGTATTGTATGCAGGTAGTCCATTATCTGCACTAGGTATCTGCACTGATTTTGTCCATTTACAGTCAAATAAAAGAACACAGCAGTGTTCACGGTACACTGGAAGAACTTCTCCATTGATAACCATGAGGAACTGCAGTGTTAAAGTACTGTAATAATATTCTTAGTGTTCTAATTTGTTTTGTGTGTACACATATATACTGTATGTGTGTATGCGGGACATCGACAGGATGCAGAACTGGGCTGGGAAGTGGCAGATCGACTTCAACCCAGAAAATTGTGAAGTGGTTCATTTTGGTAGGTCAAATTTGAATACAGTATATAATATTAATGGCAAAGCTCCTGGCAGTGTGGAGGTTCTGAGAGAATTTGGGGTCTGTGTCCATAGGACACTCAAAGCTGCTGCATAGGTTGGCAGTGTTGTTAAGAAGGCGTATGGTATGTTGACATTCATCAACCATGGGATTGAGTTTAAGAGCTGTGAGGTAATATTACAGCTATATAAGACATTGGCCAGACCCCACTTGGAGTACTGTGTTCAGTTCTGGTCACCTCACTAAAGGAAGGATGTGGATACTATTGAGAGAGTGCAGAGGAGACTTACAAGATATTGCCTGGATTGGAGGGAGTACCTTTTGAGGATAGGTTGAGTGAACTTGGCCTTTTCTCCTTGGAGTGACGGAGGATAAGAGGTGACCTGACAGAGATGTATAAGATGATGAGGGGTAGAGGCTCTTTCCCAGAGCTGAAAGGGCTAACACAAGGGGATATAGTTTTAAGGAGCTTGGAAACAGGTACAGAGGGGATGTCAGGGAGAGGTTTTTCACATAGCTAGTGGTGGGTGCGTGGAATGCACTGCCAGCAGCAGTGGTGGACATGGGTACAATAGGGCCTTTTAAGAGCTTCTCAGATAGGCACATGCTTAGTAAAATAGAGGGGTATGCAGTAGGGAAATTCTAGGCAGTTTCTAGAGTAGGTTAAATGGTCAGCATAACATTGTGGGCCGAAGGGCCTGTAATGTACTGTAGATTTCTATGTTCTATGTTCTAACTTGAAAATTAGTATAGTTATGCATAGCAAAGAAGGTTGTCAAAGATACAATAGGATATAAGTCAGTTCGAAACTGGGGCAGAGAAGTGGCAGAAGGAGTTTAATGCAGGCAAGTGCAAGGTGTTGCCTATTAGAAAGTCAATTGTATGAAGAAAGTACACAGTCAGTAGCAGGATTTTTAATAGCACTAATGAGATCATGGGATGTAATACCAGAGCTCCTTGCAAGCACCAATACAAGTTGATAGGGTGATAAAGTAGATAAATAGCAAATTGCTTGGGGCACTGGGAGTGCATTGAGTAGAAAATTCAGGAAGTTATTTTGCTGCTCTAGAACATTTTACTTTGGCCTCATTTGGAGCACTGTGCAAATTCTAGTTGCCAAACTAAAGGAAGGATGTGGAGATTTTGGTCAAGGTATAGAAGAGAACTATCAGGACTGGATGAAAGATCTCGGCCCTGAAATGTTGTCTATTCATTTCGCTCTACGGATATTGCTTGACCTGCTGAGCTTCTCCAGCATTTTGTGTATGTAGCTCCAATTTATGCCAGGGAGTCTGAAACGGAGAGGCACTGTTATTTAAGTTTATAAGATGAAAGGCACAGATAGTCAAAGACTTTGTCACCAGCGCAATAAAGCTCATATACTGGAGAGCACAGGTTTAAGATGAGAAGGGAAAGTTTAAAGGAGATGTGCAATGGAACAAGGAGTAGGTTCCTGAAATGCACTGCCAAAGGAGGTGATAGTGATGTTTAATAAGAGGCACTGAACCCCTTTTAACAGAGCATCTCTGGAAATGCGGCTCATTACCCTCTCGCTAACAGCCACTGTCTCCATGGTGAGAAACCCACCTTTCTCAGGCTTCGTACATCCCGCCAAACCCGTGAGGTTGGGATGTCTCACCCATTGAAACCCCGGTTTGTGTGAATGCTGTGTGATTTACTACCCCCCACCCCCACAAACGTCCGTCAGCAAGAACTAACAGATCGTACACTGCATACAACTATAAAGAGAGTATTATGAATGTTAACTTAGCCAAAGAGCTACTAAAGAAAATTAAGAAAAAAAAAACAAAAAGGGTGCATTATAATTGAAGAGTCAAATGTGCACTTAATTCAGAGCTCATCTTGAACTTGTCTGTAACTTCACGCTCTGGACACTCGGTCTGTGTGAAAGCACACACTACTTTCCGGATGTCACTCGAAATCCATCTCGAGCAAACGGCTCTCACGGAGAGTACTGGTCCTTCCTCTTTGAAGCCATTCATCTACACAAAGCACTTTTGTGCAACAGGGTCAGCATCCTCAGCCATCTTCACTCCTGCCTTCCAGCTCCCACCCACAAAGACCTCGACCCACACCGGTGTCCCTCACAGAAACACTCCGCGCACATTCCTAAATTGAACAACAAAGCCCTTTATCTCAGCTCAAACCCAACCAGGCTGAAGGCAGAACAGACTGCTCTTACAGAACTGCTGAAATGAAATAACTGCAGTGTAGCAGTAAAAATCTTAACCAGGGTGTTACAGCGTTTATGTAGATCAGGCAACAGAGGGGCCCTGACTGTATGTAAGCAGATGGGATTAGTTTAGATTGGCACAATGGTCAGTATTGATATTGTGGGCTGCAGGGCCTCATCCTATACTGTACTGTTTTGTTCTAATCAATTACTTCAAACAAGATTAATCCATATTATTAATATTAGTCCATATTGGGCCAAATGGCCTAATTCTGCTCCTATGCCTTATGGAGTTATCAGCTTGTAATTTAACATGTTAAACCTCAAACGTATTGTATGAATGTGTAAAATATCCTTTTATAAATCCAGGAACATCAGTGTAGATAAGACAGATATTCATTTATTGTTGTGGTTAGAATCAAATGATTCATCATATGTCCATGCAGGTTAGTAACAGGATTAGACGTTAATGTCATGCTGCAGGTCGATTTAATGACAATGACAGAGGGTAATGGATCAAATTTTATCGTTGTGACAAAGTGATGTACATTTTTCCATTTAAGCATCAAGATATTCAGAAGCCAAACTTGTTCATCAAGTTCCACTGTCAATTTCCCAGCCATTACAAACCTGTACCAGCCCTGATCTTCTGCAGGAACAGTAAACCCTTCAGAAGGTGACAAATGGCTGAGAGATAGAACACTGAAGATTATTTAAGATAAATTTTCTTGAAATATTTGAATTTGCTTTAATGTTTTAATCATTTAAAATTGTTGTGTGTGTTTTTCCTCTACATTGTAGTTGCTTAATCATTTTCTCATAGTTTTTAAAGGTTTCTGAATGGCTGCAGCATTCACAGACATTTAGGCTGCTTGATATATTGACAGCTAGCAAAGCAACGAGTACTGGCTTTGCCACCTGACACAGACTGATTTCATTCCTCTGCCGCCTTCTTCTCTTCACTTAATGAAATCACTTCCCACAAGGCCCCGACACTCTGAAGAAACTTAATATTTTGGATCAGGAAGTTTACATTAGGAATCTGTGGAAAACGCTCAGGTATAGTAAGTATCTTGGTGGCAAATAAGGGCTTCTAGTATCGGGCAGCAGCAAGTATGGCCCAATCACTAAGCACCAACGTAAATAGAGTCAGCATGGAAAAGGACCGTTTAGCCAACTGATCTACACCAACCAAGATTCCCACCAAAACTCTCCCACTTGCCCATGTCTGGCCTATATCCCTCTCCTATCCATGAACCTGTCAAAGTACCTTTGAAATGTTGTTTGTTATACAGCATAATAGTACTTAAGTTATGTTGGGAGAGTTAATATAGATTGACTAGGATTTCCTATTAATGACAAGTTGTCCACTTCTACCTGTTAGTTCCACACTTACCAATTACAGGTCACCTAATGGAAACTCTAACATTAAACTTGCTCTAAACTAATCAACAACTTCCTCCTTAGAACAGAACCTTCTAGAACACAAATCTCACAGAAAAGCTTTAACAAACGGCACAGCCACACACCTGACTGAACTGGCTGTCAAACAACTTCATCATTTAGAAACATATCCCATACTCCATGCAGGTCTGGCAAAAAAACATACGAAAATGGGAGGTGTTGGTCCTCCACAATCACGACTAGATTGCACCTCGTCTTTCATGCCAGTTCCAAACAGCACATAGTTCCTTAGTCTTTCAAAAGCACTAAAGACAAGCAAATCAAAGACATAATTAACAATCTAAAGCCAACAAAAGACTGCTGATATTGGAAATGTAAAATAAAGACAGAAATTATTGAAAATGTTCAGTAGGTCAGGCAGCATCTGTGGAGAAAGAAACTAAATTAGTACTTCAGGTGAATGACCCTTCATCATGATACTCTTCAAACATCATTTGATGTTTGCAGTTAGGACTTGGCATGCACTACAATATATTTCATTTATAGTTTTCAAAGAGGCAGATCAAAGATTTAGGGCAAACTTGGCAAATGAGATGAATTGGATTGCTTTTGGCTTCAAATACTAAAATGCCTCCTTCAGTGACAGACTACTAATATAAACAGAAGAAATGACAATTCTATTTGCCTTCTTGGACCTGATTTGACAACAGACAATAGACAATAGGTGCAGGAATAGGCCCTTCGGCCCTTCAAGCCAGCACCACCATTCACTGTGATCATGGCTGATCATCCACAATCAGTACCCCGTTCCTGCCTTCTCCCCATATCCCTTGACTCTGCTATCTTTGAGCTCTATCTAACTCTTTCTTGAAAGTATCCAGAGAATTGGCCTCCACTGCCTTCTGAGGCACAGCATTCCACAGATCCACAACTCTGTGGGTGAAAAAGTTTTTCCTCAACTCCGTTCTAAATGGCCTACCCCTTATTCTTAAACTGTGGCCTCTGGTTCTGGACTCCCCCAACATCGGGAACATGTTTCCTGCCTCTAGCATGTCCAATCCCTTAATAGTCTTATATATTTCAATCAGATCCCCTCTCATCCTTCTATATTCCGGTGTATACAAGCCCAGTTGCTCCAATCTTTCAACATATGACAGTCCCGCCATCCCAGGAATTAACCTCGTGAACCTATGTTGCACTCCCTCAATAGCAAGAATGTCCTTCCTTAAATTTGGAGACCAAAGCTGAACACAATACTCCAGGTGTGGTCTCACCAGGGCCCTGTACAACTGTAGAAGGACCTCTTTGCTCCTATACCCAACTCCCCTTGTTGTGAAGGCTAACATGCCATTAGCTTTCTTCACTGCCTGCTGTACCTGCATGCTTACTTTCAGTAACTGATGAATAAGGACACCTAGATTTCACTGTACTTCCCCTTTTCCTAACTCTATAAATTTAAGGAAGCTTTTCTACTCACTGAAAATTTTTCCAAATTAAACTCAAACCCCTTAATTCCTTTCATAAATATATTTATAGTGAAGCCCCGTCACTGGGCTTGTATAGAAACTTGGCTTGTTGGCTGGCTCTGCTAACAGCCACTGAAGTGGTGAGAAAGTCACTTTTCTCAAACAATGTATGTCTAGGGTTGTTATGATTTGAGTCCCACCAAACCAGAAAATTGGGATGTTTCAACTAACGGAATGCTGTGTAAATACTGCCCATATGCAACCATCCAAGAAATAACAGATCGTCCACCGTATACAATTATAAAGAAAGTGTATTTACTAATTTCAGCTTAATCAAACAGTTATTAAGTGTAAAAGGAAAAGAGGAAAAAAAATAAAAGGGTCCATTATAGTTAAACCAGACTAAATGTGCACAGTATTGGAGCTCATATCTTCCTAAAGCTGGGTATCCCTTACTCATGGCACTGACTCCTATTCATCAATCATCAGTAGAACGTCCCATCTTGGACTCCATTGAATCGTGCTTTCCCATCGGATCAAAACCTATGGCGTCTCTCCCAATCTTCTCCTCTCTCCATCTCCTATCAAAAGATCACGAAACCCACCACTGTCCATCACCAATCGCTCTCCACCCAGCTTTCTCGAGAACCTTTTCCCATTCTGGCTGACATAGCATTCCTAAGTTGACCATCACAGCCACTTATCTTTAACTGAAACCCAAACACTATCGGCAGGAGACACTGCTCCTACAGAAAGCTACAAAATGAAATACCCCACAGTATTAGCAGTAACAATCTTAACCAGGGCATTACAACAGTATTGGTAAACCTATCAATGTATCCTGTAGTATATTCAGCAACTGAGTTTTCAGCACTCTCTCAGCTGAATTCCAAAGAGTTATTGTTTCCTGGCTGAATAAATTTCTTCTCATCTGTTTCCAAATGTAAGATTGTGATCCTTGTTTTAAGTTCCTTATCTGGTGAACCTTGTAACAGTTCCAGTGAGATGACCTCTCATTCTTCTAATATTGACCTGAATCACTCCTCATACAACAACTCCCTTTTCTATACCACCTGCCATCACTTCCCACCCAACCCCACACCACAGGAATCAATATGGTGAAACCATGCTGCACTCCTGTATTTCAAGTATATACTTCCTTGGGTAGGCAGATCGGATTTGTATGTACGATTATAAATGTGACCTCTCTGGGGACCAACGTAATTGGAGAATGACATCCTCTAGAATTATCCCTTAATTACCTGATGGATTCTACAATATCTTGGTGATCAAATAGTCAAATCCACACATGTTGGCACAAAAATAATGGCTGGGAGCGCCTGGCACCTCTTCATCCAAAGCCATATCTTTGGATATGGGAAGTAAATTTAGAGAGAATGGTTCTCACAAACACCAAGATTTCTATGCTTGACAAATAAAACCGCTCCCTGAACAAATATATGTAACAGTATTGGCAAATAAACCACACAAATGTGACCTCTAGAAGACTAACCAATCTTTTATTAAGGCCAAAAAGGGAAATATCAGACAAAAATCACAAATTGTCTAAAAATACACGTGGTTGATTTTATGTAAATACTAATTTTTGCTAGTGAAGATGCCTAGAGCAATTGTAACTATGCTAGCACACTGATGTTTTGTGAAGAAAAGTTCTGCCTTGGCATTTTTGAACATATTAACTCCATTTAAAATTTCTTCTCTGCAGTATTCAAAATTCATGTAAAGGACCAGGAGTTCACTAATTCTGCCCGATGCAGCATTGAGTGTTTAGTAATCAGGCAAAAATAAATGCATTTGGTATAAAAGGCTGGTATCTGTAATGATGATGATCTAGTTCACTAAATTCCCTCAGGGAAGGAACTTCACCATCTTATGGCATACAGTAAATGAGACTCCAGTCTCACCAATGTGGTATTCTTTAAGTGAGGTTCCCTGAAATAGCCTAATTGACCATTCAGTTCAAGGGACACTGAGAACAATAATAAATGCTGATCTTGCCATGAAATAATACATAACAAATAAAATCCTGCCTGCCTGTTCAAGTTGACATTAATGATACCCTCGCCGCTTAACAGAACAGCTAACATTATTCCCTCAACAACCACCATAAAACAATTAATGAACGTTTACCTCATTACTGTTTGCTGAGAAAGTAAGCCTTTTTAAAATCTTTCAATAATGTGTGAGAGCACACTCAATAAATGCAACTACTTTTCTCTGTCCATACTTGTTAAGGTTCTGATTAGAATACAATAACAGATGAGTATGTTACTTTAAAACAAACTGCATAGTTTATTTCATTTGAGTAATTTGCACTGCATCAAACCACAAAAGAGCGATGTGTAACTCTTCACATTTTGGAAGCCATTCTAATCAAACTGAAGAATTAAGTTACATATACAACATTAGAAGTTAAAAGACAAATATCGAAGATGGGGGGGGGGGTCCTTTGCATCTCTGTATTGGGGAGAAGACAAGAGAAAGGTTTGAGAGGGATAATAAATCAGACATGATGGTATGTCAAAGCAGATTTGATGGACTAAATGTCTTAATTCTGCTAAGTAATATGGTCTTATCTCCATAGAAGTTGAAGCTATCCCTTCAACCATCATCCCTAATGTACATCCCTAATTCATTTTCGACTGCTCAAGCACCATGTACATTTCATCAGCTCCCTTCACCACCGAACTGTTGACAAATTATCTCCATTTGTTGTAATAAGTTTGAATTCTTGCAGTAAAACAAAAAGGCAATTCTACATTACATTTACTCATTAGTCAATGAACTGATTCAGAATCTAACAGTCTTTATCCATTAACAGCATCTATAGCAGAGTCATAAAATCTTACATTATCCTGGGTTAGCATCTTACGCATTATTTCAAAGCACTTGATATTGTTAAATTCTTTTAAGCCATAATGACATTTGTTTTGTACAGAAAACTTCATCCGTTGTTCAGTCACAATTAATGACTACTTTATCTATATGTCTGACATTAATTGAGAAAGAAACATTGGCCAGGTCACAAAAGGTTGTCCCATTTTCTTTCTGGACCCACTGCAATTAGGAAGCCTTCATCACCTTTACTCAGCAAACATTATCACCACTTTGCCATTTCATATCTGCAGGTCTACACCCTATCACAGGTGTTCCCTTTGTTCTTTCACCACTGCCTCATTCTCCACAACATAACCAACTTTCATTCCTAACTGTTCCTGGTTCAGATAAAAGATCATTTGCCTGAAACGTTGACCATTCCAACCAGCACCGGCAATTCCCGGCCTGGTGATCAGTTCAACTGTTTTCTGCTTATATTTCATAAAATATCACCGATGTTCATCAGAAAAGACAGGACAGGAGTTCAGTCTAATAAATCACTTAAGTGGCAACACATTCAGCACTTCCTCTGCAAAGCAGAGGACTGTCAAAGCAGATTATTTGATCAAACACGTAACTTAACCGAAAAAGAACTGATGGGTGGTCTCTACTGGATGCAAATCAGCTGAATCACATAAATGAAGCCTCCCAGATTTCCTTTCGCTGTGACAAAATTCTTGTCACTCTGCCACCATTGGGATGGGGATTAGATGTTAGTTACTCTTCAGTCCTTTGATAGACAAGTTGTAAATTTATAGGTTGTGCCTGCTGGTTGCTGGAGGCAAGAATTAAAACCAGATGTTAAACACCACACAAAATTCAAGAACCATAACTCCACCTTTGCTAGTTAATACCCCACCTTTTAGCCGGCCGGTGGCATAGTGGCATCAGCCCGACTTTGGGGCGAGAGGTCCCGAGTTTGAATCCGACCAGCTCCCTTGCACGCTCTCCATCGGTGCCTGGGTTGAGTGTCGAGCTAGCAACTTGACCTCATTAAGAAAAAAACCGGGAGAGGGATGGGCTCTGCCAGGTTTCAGATGCCCAAGACATGCCGTATGATGAGCAATCACCATTAGAAGATCAGTGCAAAAAGCTTGTCATGACGGCACCCCGACGACTCCACCAGGAGTTAAGGGCACACATACACACACACACACACACACACACAAACATCTTTACTTTTGCACAACTTACTATCAAATCGATTGAAACAAACTTTACCGAAAAGAGCTTAAGTGGAATTTTGAAGCATAGTTTCTGATCTCCATGTTCCAGCATAGAAAATATTTAGAAGACAACTAACTCTTCATGTTAAACTGTCAGGATTACTTGGGACACGTGTGCCCCTGAAGTCTCAGATATTCTACCACACAAAATTCAGCATGGATACAATTTTATATTGTTCCTTAAAATTTTACATGAGAGCTCAAAAATACTTTTGGAACAAATATAAATAGGTAATGCATCTCAAAAGGTAAGGTACCTCAAAAGATTTGCTTGTCCAATGAAGCATCAGGCTATATGTATGCACATTACCAGCCTGGACATGAAATGGTAGTCCATGACTCTTCTGTATTTGTTCCTATTTCAAACTGCCCAGTTTGTCCAGATCAATTTTGAACGTTAGCCTTGTTCTTAATTCAAGCTAACTTGAGGAACTGTCAGGCTACTTTAAACAACCATTTGAAACTTCATGGTGTTACGAATGAGGAGCAACTCTGATGGGCAGAAGGGTGCAAAGTCACCCCCCCCCCTTTTTGAGAATCGCAAAATCGCTATTATTTCGGGTCTGATACCAAGGAAATGAGAGAGATAAACAGCTCATGTCAGTTAATGAGAGAGAGACAACGCAGGGATACACAAAAGTGGAATGTCTCCTCCTAACAAAAGCAGAACGGAACCACTGATTACTGCTATTGTCTCTTGGAGAAGGAACTGTGTATTGAGTACTGTTCTATTCATTGAAACCCCTCAGGGGGCAACCAGAGTGGTCTGGTTGATGGGTTACATCATCCCAACCTGATTGACACCTGAGACCCCGTGAGTGGGGATAAAAGTAGGGTCTGGGGAAACATCCCTCAGACGCACCAGGAGAGACGCTACGAGACTGGTGGGGGCTTGTGTGTGTGTCCACCCTTGCCTGGGTGACGAGTCCTCCACGGAACGGTCTAGCTAAAGGACAGAGGGGTCATACGTGAATGGCCACAACAACAACGCATCGACGGATCAAGATCGTAAAGGAAAGTCGGCAAGTCAATAGCTGTTACTCTCTCTCTCTCCCCAACAATTGCAACACAGCGACCAACAACTACCGCAGCCTACATGAACTGAACTGAACTTTATATTTCCATCGGACAATTCATTATCCCCTAGACAACGATAGAGCTTATTTCTTATTGATTATTATTATACCCGCACTGTTAGGTTTAGTATTGATGACGTATATTATCTGTATATTTGCATTGATATTATTTTTGTGTATTTTTACTAATAAATACTGTTAAAAATAGTATCACCAGACTCCAACGGATACTCCTATCTTTGCTGGTAAGACACCCAGTTACGGGGTTCGTAACAACGGGTCCACGTAATATTTCTTTTATTGACATATTCGAAATTTTCAAGTTCAAGTTCAATTGTCATTCAACCATACATGAATTTTGTTTATACATGAATAAACAGAAAAGCATTCCTCTTGTGCCAAGGTGCAAAACACATTACCCAAAGCACACTGCACAGAGCAGCGAGGACAGAACTCACACCACCAGATTCAGCAATAGTTAATACCCTTCAACCATCAGCCTACTGAACCAAAAGGGATAACTTCACTCACCACTGAAATATTCCCACAACCTATGGGCTCACTTTCAAGGACTCTTCATCTCATGTTCTCAATATTTATTGCTTATTTGTTTATTATTATTATTCCTTTATTTTGTATTTGCACAGTTTGAGTCTTTTTTTATAACCACAAGTCACTGCTGGATACGAAGAACGACAAGTACTGCAGGACTACCCCATGAGTAAGTTGTTGAATGCCCAAGCTGGTGTGTTCCTTCAGTGATTCTGTTATGGTTATTGTTCTATTATGGACTTATTGAGTATGCCCACAAGTAAATGAATGTTTATGGTGACATATATGTACTTTGATAATAAATTTACTTTGAACTTTTTAAACTTTGAAATAGCATATGTTATGATTTCAGAAAAACATACAGTCACAAGGAAAAAACATAATATAACCCAAGTCCCTGAGTGGCATAACTGTAGAAATGATAATAAATTGTACTGTCCAAGTGTTTTTTCTATAGAGTGAACATCAGAGAGCAGCACTGAGTGGGCAATGGAGAGCAGTACTGAGCACGTACTGGAGGCAGCACCGAGCGAGCACTGGAGAGCAGCACTGAGGAAACACTGGGGAGCAGACCAATGGGAGGGGCCAGCCTCCAACCCAAGTACGGAGGGCAGCAGCCCCACAGAGGCTCTCCCACACCACCTTGGATCCTAGTCTCCTGGTTGGCTACAATAGGTTCCCCCTGCAGTGTGAGCCTTGTTATCTGCACAACGTAGCTGCCCCATCGTTGGTCTCATCAATGAGCCAGTGAACTGTACTTGCAATATTCTGCATTACCAATGATCAACAGGATCTTGCAATCACAATAAAAACTCCCAAGCCACTCACTCACACTACACACCACTCAGCGGTTCACAGCAAGTTCAGATGACAACACAACAATGGTATGCAATAAGTCCAGCTCCATTACGATCGAGCAACTTGCTCATGGGGTAGTCCTGCAGTACTTGTTGTCCTTCGTACCCAGCAGTGACTTGTGGTTGTGCAAAAAGATATACAAGATGAATGAATATACCTTTGATTACACCCAGACTGGCTGCTGCATCCCAACGTGCCATCTTACTGGTCTCAATTGGCTCTTATGTTTTGCTGATGTTATTGTGAATTTTAATTAAAAAGTATCCTGCACTGACTGTAGATATTCTCAACCCTGCTGCTGTTCCAGTTTCCTGTCACTTCCTCTCCTATGAAAAGTTTTCCTTCCAAAACCAGTGCCTGCTCAATTTAATTACATACTTACTTTTCAAAAAAGCATCCTGTAGTTCAACCTAAAGTCATTCATGAAAGAAATATTCTATAATGTCTGAAGGAAAATTGGCATTCGATCCACTGCACAGATGGCCTGCATCTTTCTTAATCAAATTAATGCACTTGATATTAATTATCATCTGCAGCCCACCTTTTGTGAAGTAGTTCACAGGTACTTTTTTTACCTCAACTGACTGTTAAATATGTTAAATATGCTGCCTGTTCGACCAACCCCACTAATCTGAACATCCATAATATTGCATACTTGCTCTGCAGTAAAATTATAAACGAGCAAAATTTGTCAGCTGCTATCTGCCAATTAGGGAGGACACCTGTCGGGAACAATGAATTGTCATAGTAAAATATGTAAAATTAAAATCAGGAAAAGCTGAAAATATAATAACAAGGAAAGGTAAAGTTGTACTGTTTCACACCATTACCTCAACTACATATAAAGGTCAGACACCTGGGATTATTACAAATCGGAGAGTTATAAGTGGCCTTGTTCAGCGTGACAAGAAATAAGCTCATGTCACAAATGGAAATTTCAGTTGCTTTCAATTTTACATTAACCTATTGATTTATTCCCGAACAAAGTGGCAGCTAATAATTTTGCCCTGAAATTACACTACAGGGTAACAATATACTAACACTTAATATATTTGTCTGGAGCTCCATTGTTAGTTATTTCAGCAATCATGTAACTACATTTATGTTAAACGTGCTAGCCCTTACTGTAAGATACGATGGAAGAAATTATCCCACTATGTAATTTCAAGGGTTTGCTTTTTCAAAGGTACAACAACTACTATTAAATTACAGAACATGTAAATTACTCTGTTGTTCTTCGGAGAGCAGGACATTTTTATGGTAAGATGTAACAGAGAAGCAAGCGGGGAGATTTTATGGGGAGAGCAAAGAAATAAAAAAAGATTGAAGGCTGCACTGGGAATTGTGTACAGCCCCCTTGGCTGCTCAGAGCATTAATGGAGAGATCAGACAAGCATGTAGTAAAGGTAAAATGGTTTTAGCAGCAAATCTTAACTTGAGGAAAGCAGATGAGAATGGCAGAATGAAGGAAATTTCCTGAGAGTATTCAAAAGGACCTTCTGCAGCAATATTTCCAAGAGCCATTATGGGTTCAGACAATAAGAGAGGGATGAGCCAAGTTACACTAATAGCAAATCGCTTCAAGAGCATTAATCTAATTGTAATTTTAACATGGTCACTGCTGTCATTGGAAAGAGGAAAGGTGTATCGGGTACTAAAATTCAAGACTGGCCAGTTTTGAGATCGAATACCCATAGTGAACACAGGTCACGAATGTTAATAGCTGAAATCACAGCAGAGCAGTGGGAAGTGCTCCAAAGTATTCAACATGATGGAGAACTGGTATAAACTCACCAGAGGAAATATTCAGATTACTAAATAAAATATGGAAATGGCTTTGAATCGGAACTCAGAGCAGATGAAAAGTATATTGTATTGGACATCACAAATACACCAATATGGAAACAGGGAGGAGTCATGGTCATAGACTGAAATAGCATGGACACTAGCCCTTCAGTCTAAATACTCACTGGTGACCATGGTGCCCATCAAACATAATCAAACAAATTTGCCAACACTTGGCCTATATCAGATTTAGAATTAGATTTTTTAAATCACATGTACATCAAAACATACACTGAAATGTGTCATTTGTATTAACAAGCAACACATCCATGCATGTGCCAGGAAAAGCCCACAAGTTTCACCACACATTCCAACACAAATACTGCACACCCACAAAGCTTGACAGGGCAACACAGTGCCCAATTAAGCAGAACATGACAAGCAAGAAAGAAACAAGCCCCATTCCTCCATCTCTCTCATCCAACCATGCACAGTCCTCTAACCCCAGAACAGGCCATCTTCTTCAGCCTCCATGGGAATCATGGATTCGTAAACGCTGGGCCCCAACATCCTCAGCAGTCTCACAGAGATTTGCAGATGCAAACTCGGCCATCAGGGTGCAACTTATGGATTCCCAATCAACCTTCAGGCTTCGATCTAGACCTCTTTCGATCTGGACTTCCGATCAGTTTCTCTAAACCCTACCTATGCATGTATTTGCCAATTAAATTTAAAACATTGTTGAAGGACAACAAAAATAAAATCCCATAAGAAAACTGACAATAATGAAGAAAAACTGGCAAATCAGCAAAAAAATCCCTAGAAAAGATAGTTCATCTTTCAGCATTTTAAAGGAAGTAGGTGAAAACATTGAAAATCTCTGCACTTCCATCAACAATTCCCTTCCAGAATCAGAAATTTGGAAAATGTGAAAGGTCACTCTCCTATATCAGAAGCATGAGACCGAAATTCCAAAATATTGTAGACCAATTAATAAATTGTTGGAGTCTGAGTTAACGATTTCCTAACCAAACATCAGCTGAAAATTTCAGGGTAAAGAGCCTGTGCCCTAATATATTAGTGAGAAGTAGCTAGAGATTCTGAGTCAAGGGGCTTCATGTATGTAGAACTGGCAGCTGCTATGCCAACTAGCTAGAAATCCCTACTGCAAGCTACGCATCTTCCCCTTTCCCTTCCCATTCCAACCTGTTTGTCCTTAGTAGCCTCTATTGCCGGGGTTCAAACTCTAAGAGCAGCAACTCACATTCTGCCTAGAAATGCAATGAATCAGATGGATATGTGGACTTCAAGAGTTAAAGTACATGGAGGGATAGCACAACTAAGAGTTGCATTGGCAGAAACTTGAAAATTACAGTTTTATTAAGTGAAACTCCTAAGGTAATGAAACGATAACTTTTAGTGATTGGTGTATCCAGAACCAAAAGCCTGAAAGTTCTTCAGGAATAAAATTGAAAAAGAGGTGGTGAAAAATTGGATCTCTTACACAAAGAGCAGAGGTAACAATCACATTTCAATATATAAATTAAGACACTTGTTTTAATCATGTGTATTAATAGATTTGGAGAAAAGCCAGGTATATTGAGCTAAGTAAATGATGAGTTTTTTTAATAAGGCATAATACATTGCCAAGACTAATGGTCAATCGCTGTTCACTCTGCACAATCACTATCTGCAAGCTAAGATGCAAGTTTATGTCCTGCAACAAGGAGAGTCCACACTAAAAGTAGAAACCACTGTATGACGGTTTTTGCCCTGAATTTCCCATTGTATATGTAAAACCTCTGTTTGAGAGACTTGATCACTTCGTGCCCATTCACTGGTAGCAAAGTGAAGGGAAATGAGGGCCAGTTTTTTGTCTGCTTGACCATCTTAAGGATAAAGGTGAAATTTCAATCCAAAACTGGGTCTCTCTGCACTGAACTGAAAGGCTCTCGGTTTATGCTACACTCCAAAGACATTTCAGTATCCAATCTGACATTTCAGTGAAGAGCTCAGGGAGTACTGCACTTATCAGAGCAGTCTTCCTTCAGACAAGGTGCTAAGCTCTTTGCCCTTTCAAACCCTGCACAGGGACACTGCGCTGATCAGGTCTGAGCTCTCCCACTGCCCTGAGCAAGTCTCATCCTACAACCAGCACCTAAACTAACTGCTCATTTGTTTCATTGCCAATTGTCGGACACTGCTATTTCCCATACTAACATAGGATTAGAAATCAGAGACACTAAGCGACTTGGGAGTCCTAGACACAAGAGATTCTGCAGATGCTGGAAATCCTGCGCAACACACACAAAATGCTGGAGGAACTCGGCAGGTCAGACAGCGTCTATGGAAATGAGTAAACTGTTGACAGTTTGGGCAGAGAGTGGGAAGGGAAGGGGAAGACGTCAGAACATAAAGGTTGGGGGGAGGGAGAAGGAGAACTGGCTAGAAGGTGATAGGTCCAGCCAGGTGGGTGGGGAAGGTAAAGATCTGGTGAAGAAGGAATCTAATAGGAGAGGAGTGGACCATGGGAGTAAAGGGAGGGGCAATGGCAGAAAATGATATGCAGGATGGAGGAGGAGTAAGAGGCTACAGTGGGAAATAGAAGAAGAAAGAGGGAGGGGAAAAATTGCTGGAATTTGGTGAAATCAAGGTTGATGCCATCAGGGTGGAGGCTACCAAGACAGAATAGGAGGTGTTGCTTCTTCTAGCTGAGAGCGGACTCATCATTGCAAAAGAGGAGACCATGGACCAGCATATCAGAATGAGAATACAGATAGGAATTACCATGGATGGAACGGTCCTCCAATTTACATCAGGTCTCAGCGTCATCGAGGTGATAGCATCGGAGCACTGGATTCAATTAACAACCCCAACAGATTCACGGGTGAAGTGTTGCCTCACCTGGACGGACTGTTTGAAGCCCTGAATTGAGGTAAGGGAGGAGATCAATGGGCAGCTGTAGCATTTCTATCACTTGTAGGAGTTTGTGCCAGGAGGGAGATTATAGGGGAGAGACAAATGGACAAAGGGATCACAGAGGGAGCGATCCCTGCGGAAAGCCGGGGGAGGGGGAGATGATGTAAAGATATGATTGGTGGTAAGATCCCATTGAAGATGTAGCAAGTTGCAGAGGACAATGTGTTAAACGTGCAAGTGTGTGGGGTGTTCGGTGAAGATGTGGAACTCTATCCCTGATAATACGGCAGGAAGATATCCAGAAAAAGGAAGAGATGAGGGTAAGGGTAGTATCAATGGTAGAGGAAGGAAAACCCCATTTTTTGACAAAGGAAGATTCTCTTATGTCCTGGAAAGGGAAGCCTCATCTTGGGAACAGATGCAGTGGAGACGAAGGAACTGAGAATAAGGAATAGCATTTTTACAGGAGGCAGGGTGGCAAGAGGTATGTCAAGATGGCCATGGGAATCGATAGATTTATGTCAGTAGACAGATTGTCTCCAGAGATGGAGACAGAAAGATCGAGAAAATGGAGAAATGTTTCAAGAATGGGCCAAGTAAATTTAAGGGCAGGGTGGAAGTTGGAGGCAAAGTTGGGAAGTTGGGAGTTCATGTGCAGGATTCCCTAAAGATTAACTCACTAGTTGAGTCAGTAGTAATGCAAGCAAGTGCAATGTTAGCATTCATTTCAAAAGGACTAGAATACAAAAGCAACATTGCTGATATTTTATCAGGAATTAGTCAGACCACATTTAGAGTATTGGAAGCAGTTTTGCACCCCACATCTAAGAAAGGATGTGCTGCATTAGTGCAAACACTAGGAAATCTGCAGATGCTGGGAATTCAAGCAACACACACAGAATGCTGGTGGAATGCAGCAGGCCAGGCAGCATCTATAGGGAGAAGCACTGTTGACGCTTCAGGCCGAGACCCTTCGTCAGGACTAACTGAAAGAAAAGATAGTAAGAGATTTGAAAGTGGGAAGGGGGGGGGGGGAGATTCGGAATGATAGGAGAAGACAGGAGGAGGAGGGATGAAGCCCAGAGCTTGAAAGATGATTGGCAAAAGGGATGCACAGCTAGAGAAGGGAAAGGATCATGGGAGGCCTAGCAATAAAGAAAGGGGGAGGGGAGCACCAGAGGGAGATGGAGAGCAGAGATTGTGAGAGGGGCAGAGAGAACATCCCATTCCGATTCTGATATGTCTATCATCTCCCAGTGACCACACATTTTAATTCCATTTCCCATTCCCATTCTGATATGTCTATCCATGGCCTCCTCTACTGTCAAGATGAAGCCACACTCAGGTTTGAGGAACAACACCTTATATTCCGTCTGGGTAGCCTCCAACCTGATGGCATGAACATTGATTTCTCTAACTTTTGTTAATGCCCCTCCTCCCCTTCTTACCCCATCCCTTATTTATTTATTGATTGATTGTTCCCTCCCCCCTTCCTCTCTCTTTTTTCTCTGTCTGCCCCTCTCACAATCACTCCTTGCCTGTTCTCCATCTCCATCTGGTGCTCCCCTCCCCCTTTCTTTCGCCCGAGGCTTCCTGTCCCATGATCCTTTCCCTTCTCCAGTTGTGTATCCCTTTTGCCAATCAACTTTCAAGTTCTTGGCTTCATCCATCCCCCTGTCATCTTCTCGTATCATTTCAGATCTTTCAAATCCCACTTTCAAATCTCTTACTATCTCTTCTTTCATTTAGTCCTGACGAAAGGTCTCAGCCCGAAACGTTGACTGTGTGCCTGGCCTGCTGCATTCCACCAGCATTTAGTGTGATGTGCTGCATTAGAGAGGGTCCAGAGGAGATTTACAAGAATGATCCTGGGAACAGAAAAGTTAGCATATGATGAGTGCTTGATGGCTCTAGACCTTGTACTTGCTGAGTTTTAGAAGAATGTAGGGGATTTCACTGAAACCTACCAGATATTGAAAAGTCTAGATAGAGTGGATGTGGAGAGGTTGTTTTCAGCACTGCAGAGTCTAGCAGCAGAGAGCACAGCCACACATTAGAACAGAGATGAGAAGGAGTTTTTTCTTAGCCAGACGATGGTGAATCTGTGGAATCTGTCGAGACAGACAGCTGCAGAGGCCAAGTCACTGGATATATTTAAAGTGGAGGCTGATGGTTCTTGATTAGTAATGATATCAAAGATTACGAGGAGAAGGGAGGAAAGTGTGGTACAGAAGGAAAATAAATCAGCCATGATTCAATAGTGGAACGAACTCAATGGGGCGAAATGGCCTAATTCTTTGTCTGTGTCTTATACTCATATGGATCCATTTCAGGTTGTGAAGCAATTCAGAAAAATGTTTTGTATAAATTTCATATTGCATTCTTTATTTTTCTTTCTACCTGTTTAAATTCAATATTATTGTTTTAAAGGATAAAGAATGTTAAATATTTAGATTGATCTGTTTCTGGGACACTGCAGAACTACAGTATATATGCTGTCTATCCTTAAAAGGAAGTGTTCTTGAACTGCGCTGGAGAAAGGTTAACGCAATTTGATTTGCAGTTGGCAAGGAGGGTTCTTCAAGGCCACAAAGTAGGAAGGGTTAAGTGCTATGAACAAAATTTCATTCTCACTTCTGGTCTTTTTAGAAAGGAATTAACTTAAAACATTAACTATTTCTCTCTCCACAGATGCTGTCTGTCCTGCCAAGTCTTTTCAAAATTTTCTCTTTTTACCATTTTGCTTTCAAACCACATAAAACAGTTTAATGCAGTAATATATCACCATTGTCACTTAGACTAATCTAACCTCATCTTAAATGCAAATTCAATTAAATATTTGGTACCACAAGTCATTAATTATGAAACAGATAAAGTGCAAAATCCAATGTAAGCATGCAAGCAAGATTCATCAAAGTGTGAAAATACAAAATCTTGCATATGCTGGAAATCCAAAGCAAGAACAGAAAGTACTTTAGTACTCAGGTCAGGCAACATCGGCTGAAAGTGAAACAGATAACCTTCCATTTGAAATGATACTGATGGAACTGGATTTAGGGAAAATGGGGATAGACAGGAGGGGAGGTAAGAACAGCAAAGATCATGAAGAAGGCAGGAGTTACTGAGTGACAAAAGATCAAAACTGGTAAGAGGGATGAAGAGAATCTAGAGCAGTACTAAATGATGGATAGAATATAGAATTGTAGACTTCAATCCGCAATTTGGGGAAAACTTCTGATAGAAGGGATGATGGTCTGACTTTTGTGTATCTGGTTCATTGATTTGACTGACCATAATGTTCAAATGGGGAGAATCACAAAAACAACATTTAATTCTTCCATGAATAAAAATTAGCAAGTACAGATGCTGGAAATATGAAATAAAAACAGAAAATGCTAGAGAAACATGAAAAGATTGAAGTCCTTTCTTCATAACTGAGATAACAAGAAAATAAGTTGTTTTTTAGTTCCAGAGAAGGTGAGAAGTGGGAAAAAAAACAGAGGTAATATTTCGTTATAAAGCGAGGCCAGTATTGCCAATGGATATGCTGTGAACATGGACTTCCAGTTGAGATGATAAAAAAGGGCGACTAAAAACACAAACAAAGGAATATAAAAGTTGTAGAGGGCCTTTGACCTTAAACAGGAACTGTCACACTTTCCACAGACACTGCTTGACCTGTTGAGTTACACTTAGTTTCGAGAAGCAACACCCCACATTCTGTCTGGATGACCTCCAATCTGATAGCATGGACAGAGATTTCTCTAACTTCTAGTAATCTCTCCCTCTATCCCTTTGCTCTTTTTCTAATCCCCATTCTGGTTCCCTTTCACCCCTTCTCTTTTCCTCCCCTTTCCCTTTCTTCCACAGTCCTCTCCTATCAGATTCTTCCATAGTCCACCCTTCTCCCCTATCAGATTCTTTCTTCTTACATTACCTGCCAGCTATTCACCTGCCCCCACCTTCTCATTTTGGCCTCTGCCCCATCCTTTCCAGTCCTGATGAAGGGTCTTAACTGTTTATTCCCTTCCATTGATACTGCTTGACTTGCTAAGTTCCTCCAGCATTTTGTGTGAGCTGTAGAGTATTTCCAGCATTTTCTTTGTATACTTTTCTTATTTTGGCTAAGCCTATTTTCTTTATAGACTTTGCTCACCACAAATAATGAAGCTTTCAGTCTGAATAAATTAGTATATGAATACTAGATCCTATCATCAGAAAATTCCACCACCATTAGTTTCCTAATTTATGTTATTAGTTTCCTAATTCCCTCTTCATTTTTCTTTGCTGGTGATGCCTTCAATTGCTATGCTTAGAACTTTGGAGGATCCACTTTAAATCTCTCCACTCTGTTAACACTTTTTAAAACCTACCTCTTTAACCACGTATACCGAAGAGATTCTGTAGATGCTGAAACTCTTGAGCAGCAAGCACAAAAAGCTGGAGAAACTCAGCAGATCAGGCATCATCTATGGAGGAGAATCAAAAGGTCTCAACCCGAAATGTCAAGTGCTTCTTTGTCTTCATAGATGCTGCTTGGCTTACTGAGTTCCTCCAGGATTATTTGCGCATTGCCTTTTAACCACATTTTTGGTCATTTGTCCTGAAAGCTGGAGGCTCAGTAATGAGCCGTGAAAAGTCTCACTATACCAAAGTACTATGCTGCTGTTGTTTTTATTGTTGTTGAAAACTTCACTGAAGCCATTGTAAATGAGAAAAAAACCTGTATTTAAAATAGCCACAACAAATTAATTCTAAGTTTGTATAAATAACGATATAGTCTATTTTAATACAGATGTCTCCTGTGGCACTGCTTGCAGGAAAAGGTAAACAATCAAAGGCGGATGCTTAAGTTACATTTAAAATTTAGCATTAATTAAACCATAACATTCTGCAAATTAATATATTTGCCTGCACTCTAAAGGTAATTATTTGAAGCTATTAAAATGCCACTTAATAATATACTACCTACCTCTGTCCTACATAAGTCAAAGCTGTATCACAGAAATTCCATTCATTATAATAGTTACTAATTTTGAAGTTTCTGGCTCATACAACTGCCTTCATCTTTCTTCGTTCTAATACAAACACATACTTAAGAGTAGACCAAAGCAACAGTACTATTATAATTGTGTGCATCTGTTCTGGAAGCAACACCTGCAACGCGTGGAAAGATTCTGAGTAGGACCGGTAACGGTGATTAACCCAATATCACTGAAGATGAAGGACATGAAAGGAAAAGATACGCAAATGAAAGAAAATGGTAAAGGTTCTTTCACATATCTGTCTATTCCCAAGCTCTTTCTCTTCCCTAACTGCTCAAGTATTTTCAGCATAATGAATCTCGTCAAGCTAGGGCCATTGACCTGGATACGCTCAGTTGCTTCAATTCTGAGATTTTTCCCCTTTATTGTACTGGCTCGAGCCTTTGATGTCTGCAGACAAAAATGTCTTCTGTAAGGGACTATTCATTCCATCCAAACTGCCTCGCCTACTCTGCACCTGGTGTTCTATTACCCCACCAGCCACCACTCCACCCACTTCTATACATAAAAGCAAATTATTCTTCATTCCCCTTTTCATTCAAAGCTTCAATTTCCTTACACTTCCTCCATCCACCATCGGCTAATTTTTGAGAATCAATTAGAAATTCTATATGAGGTTGCACAGGCCTTCATTCAACGAACTGCAGACCGATGGACGGCCTTGCCCAATAACCTGCATTATTTTCAGACTTCATCTCCAGACGTAGTACTGACTGTCATTTGGTTTTTTCTCTTTCATATTTGCTCTTTCTTTAATGTGCTAAAGTCTCATCTGGCCTTACCATGTCAAAGAATCATTCATTTTGCTTGCATGTAACCTTTTATTTTATCATTTAACTATATCCATCACTTGGTAGGGCACACAACACAGCAGTGTGGTTCCTTAGTTTTCTCAGCTGCTACAGAATAACAGAATCAGCTTTCTTTTAAACCCAAATATTCTCTTAATAGGTGGTAATTTTTATGGTGGGTTCAGTCAAAAAGCTGAATTTATTGTCATATGAGCAAGTACGTGTTCGCCCAGGTACAATGAAAAACTTCCAGCAGCATCACACTTACAAAAATAAAATTTTTGTAAGTTTTATTTACAAAATAAAATTTTGTAATTTTATTACAATTACAAATTCTTTAATTGTAATGTTATTTCAGTACACAATTTTTACAAAGAAAAAGCACAATCAGAACAGAAAAAGAACAAAGTCCCTTGTAATGTATATAGCAGGTGCAAATAGATGGCATGGCGCAGATGGTGAGGAACTTTGATGATGGACGCTGCCCTCGAGACAGTGCCTCCTGTAGATGCTACCGATGCTGGGGAGGATGTGCCTGTGTGCATTCGGCTAAGTCCACTGCTCTCTGCAGCTTCTGATGTTCACCGGCATTTGAATTCTGTACCAAACCATACTGCAAGCTGCCAAAATAGTTTCAACAGTACATCTGTTGAAGTTCGTGTTTAGTGACACTGTGCTGAACTTCACGTCAGAGGAAGTGTCTATTCCAACTTAAGTTGTTCTCAGATTGTGATTTGTCCCTTTCCTCTGATGTTCCATTTGGCATGAAAATGGTTTATACTTCAAAATGTCAAATATTCGTTAAGCAGAACTGTCAGAACCCAGGCTATTATCATATCCAGGTACTTTCCTACTCTAGAGTGAGAGCAAGAGTGAGAAGGCAGACAATCTTGACATATTATGCATCAAATTTGATGTCAGTGTAAACCCAAATCAGCTGTTCATCACACTAGGCTTACAGCATAAAAATGTCATTAATTCATGTAGCCCTTCACAGTTAATCTAGATTTGTTTAATTACCCTTATGAGATTTTAAGATTTGACAGCTATGGAAGGCTTTATTGTTTTAGTAGCATTCTGTTTTACTGTTATATATGTTCCCCGGAACAGTTCAGTTTTTGATAAATAAGGGTCAAAAATGCAGACTTCCAGTAAGTCTCTCTAACTTGATATATAGTTGAACACATCACAGTCTACTTTCTCAGAGACACACAGTCTCTTCTGCAAGCATGCATCAATTCTCAACCATCTCAAAGCTTTATGGGTTGCTGGTAACTCCAGAAGTAATTACAGATTGTAAAAAGCTGTTGACACCGCACATATCCATTGGGGAGAGGAAGTGGCAAAGATCCTATCCAACTGTACCAAGTGTACTTCTATAAGATGTCCACTCAGAAATCTAAAAGAGGGTAGGAAGAGCAACAACACACAAAAAAAAAATCAAAGTAATAATTAGAGAATATCTGAAGGCACTTCAAGGAAATATTAGTAAACAAAACAAAATGAAATCAAGCCACTCAAAGAGAAGCCATTCACTAATTCATGACCGGACAGTCGTTTCTTTAATCAGGTAGCATTACTCTAAATGTAAATTAACAAATCTAAAAATGACATGGTCAATTTTGTATTTAGTTGTATAAATGAAACCACTGCACTAAAATGGTAAACTAAATTGGTTTATTTTGTCACATGTATTTAGTCACAGTAAAATACATAAATTTTGCATACTGATAATTTAAGTACAACAGTGCATCAAGGACGTACAAGAGAAAATAATAATAGAATCCAGAATAAAGAGTCACAATTAAAGACAGATAATAAAATACTGGACGTCAAAAATAAAATGCAGATATTGGGAATCAAATAAAAGCAGAAAATGCTAAAAACACTCAGAAGTTGTGACAAATGGGTCTTCGACCATGGACATTAACTAGGTTTCTCTTTGTACAGCTTCCAGCCAATCTGCTGAGATTTTCCATCATTTTCTGTTTTATTTCACAATCCGTGAATGAGATTGATGTAAATCCCTGTTTAGAAGACCCAGCAAGGATGTGTAGAGTGCAAGCTTTGTCCAATAAACAAAGCTAATTCTTTTGAGGGTATAAAAGATGCAGCAAATAAGATATTGTCTGTAACATTTTAATGGCCTCCCAGAAGGCATTCAACAAAAAACTGCACAAGAGTCTGTCGGTAATTAAAGGAAACCAATTATACCTTGGTTAGGATATCAGTTAGAAAGCTAAGTGTAAGAGAGTAACAATAACGAGCATGGACTCAAACTGACAGAAGGTGCTGAATGGTGTTCTCCGGAAACCTGCACTGGTGGCTCAGCTTTTTATTGCATCAACAAATGACTTGAGTGAAGGAAAATAAAGTTGTGAAATGAAGTTTGCTGACAACATCAAGTTAGCTGCCTAATAAATAGCTCAGATAGAAACAGAAAATTACAGAGACTGACAGATTCACACTGGATCCAAGGGAACCTGGGGACTGTGGATGGGCAATGCGATTTAGGAATCCAAGTTCAGAAACTATTAGTTCTAGTGGACAGGTAGAGAAAAAAATAATTTAGAAGTCTAATAGCAAGTTGACATTTAGTTAAATTCCAAAGGGGTTGAATTATGATGCAGAGTTGTGGCTGGATTGCAAGTGGAATTCAATTAGACATTCCATTGTCTAAATGCTTTAGGTATGAACTTATTATTATTATTATTTAAATTCATGGTGTATTTAAAATACTGTTATTAATTCAACAGCACCAAAAATGGAGTTCTTTTCCTCATTTCTTGTACAGAGACTATAGCTGTTTGACGATAACTGTTCACTGAACATACTGCTTTTATAACACACACAAAATGCTGGAGGAACTCAGCAGGTCAGGCAGTATCCATGGAAATGAATAAACAGTCGACATTTCAGGCCACGATCCTTCTTCAAGACCGAGAAGGAAGGGGAAAGACACCACAATAAAAAGATGGGGAGGAAGGGAAGAAGGCTAGCTAGGAGGAAATCGATAGGTAAGGCCATGAGGGTGGGAAAGGTCAAGAGCTGGAGAAGAAGGAATCTGAAGGGAGAGGAGCTTTGTACTCCATTTGTCAGTAACATGGCATTCACTCCTCCTCCAACTTGGATTCTGGGAGCTCTGCTCTTTGATTTTTATGTGGCTTTGATGAGGAAGTAGAAGGGTGGATTTGTAATTTTGAAGATGACATGAAGGTTGGTAGAGTTGTGGGTCATGTAGGAAGTTGTCATAAGTTTCAATGAAACAATGACAGGATGTGGAACTGTTCAAGACATGGCAGCTGGAATTCAACCCAGAAAAGTGTGAAGTGATTCACTTTGGAAGGTTGAATTTGAAGGTAGCATACGTCATTAATGGCAGGATCCTTACTGTTGTGGAGAAACAGAGGGATCTTGGGGTCCACATCCACAGATCCCTCAAAGTTACCGCACAAGTTGATTTGACAGGGTTGTTAATAAGGCCTGTGGTGTTTTGGCCTTCATTAGTCAGGGGACTGAGTTCATGAGCTGCAAGAGGAAGTGCAGATCTACAAAATCCAGGATAGACCACACTTGGAATATTGTGTTCAATTCTGCTCACCTAATTGTGGGAAGAATATGGAAGTTTTAGAGATGGTGCAGAGGAGGTTCACCAGGGTGTTACCTGGATTACACAGCATGTCTTCTGAGGATAGAGTGAGTGAGCTAGGACTTTTCTCTTTGGAGTGAAGAAGATGAGAGGTGACTAGAAAGAGGTGTATAAGAGAAGAGCCAAAGACTTTTTCCCAGGGCAGAATTCACTAATACCAGAGGGTATAATTTTATGGTGATTGGAGGAATGTATACTTTTACCTGTAGACAAAGGTTTGAAGGGGAAATAACTCAGAATTAGAGACATCCTTTTCCTCCCTTGCTCTTCCTCCCAATTGAAGAATCCATTTTTCTTCCCACACCTGGTCCCTAGTGCTGGGAATGGTGGAGCTAAAAGGACAGGCATTGCATCTCATGCAGTTGCAAGAAAAAGTGATTGGTGGAGCCAGAAGAACAGTCTTTGCAGTCACAAAGAGGTTAATCATTTCAAAATGCTGAAAGGGAACTAAGAGAAGTACACAATGTGTCTTACAATACAGTATCATTGAAACACTCCTTTTGTTATTCCCTCATGTATCTTTAGATCTCCACACCTGTTTCCCCCAGACAACCAAACCACCAGCCCTCTAACCTTTTCTTTTCTAGAAATGCCACACCCTCCCAAGTGAAGCAGTGTTTCACTTGCACGTCTTCTAATCAAATATACTTGATTTGGTGCTCACATTGTGGGCTCCTCTACGCTGGAGGAAGCAAATGCAGATTAGGTGACTGCCCTGCAGAGCTCCCCACTTCAGTCCACAGGGGTGATCATCAGCTTCCTAAGATGATTCTTCAGCCTACTCCCCTTCTTCTGCATTTGTCTGTGCCCTGTAGCTCTATTGTAATGAGGCCCAACACAAATTTGTGGAGTAAAACTACTTCTTCTGTCGAGGCAATTTGCAGCTTTCCAGATTCAATATCAATCAATATTGGCTCAGTTTTTCTCTCCCCGTGATACACGCCAGGCATGTCCTACAGCTCTGCATTCCACAACCTTTGCATTGTATTCTCACTTTCTCACAGTCTTGAATTCACATTTTAAAGTTCCTTTGCTCAGTTTTTCCCAGTCTGCCATCAATCAGTTAATTTCATCAACAGGCAACACTGACCTCTACTTAACAGAGACATTTCCTGCGTCCTATCCCTCACACCTGCACTTTCTCCGCATTAACTTGTTTACTCTTTTCTGTTCTTCAGAAGAAACTTCAAATGTTTACTCTGCTTCTCTATTCATAGATGCCAACCAACCAGCTGAGCATCTTCAATATTTTCTGCTTTTATTTAAGTTCATTTGAAGGATTTATTGTTGTTATGCTGAACATTTACATGCAATGAGTTTCCACAAACAACAGTACAATATAATTAAGTTCTTTTAAATTAGGCGGTGGCAATTAAGGGATCATCATGGCAGGTATCAACATTATCTTTTCCTTCCCTTGCATTAGGAAGGAATAGTCTGTTGTTTCAGAGTATGGTCAATGTGATGAGATGGAAGGTGTAAGGCATTCACGTTAAGCAACATCAATAGCAGCTATTTTATACATCACATAATTTGAAGCACTGACTAACAGTTGTCTAACTCCCACACTCCCACCCTCCAACGGAAGTTGGGCCAATTGTTAAAGCCATCTATCATCAGCCCAGCCACTGGCAAAGAGGATCCCCCACTACCTCTCCAGGAACTTAAGGGCCCACTAAGACCACTGGGAGGCAAGCTTCCCTTTCCACTGAGATTTCCCAGCTCATCTGGGATGCTGAGTGGCCAGTGGTCTTCTGAATACAACCCTGGGAAGGAATAGGGTTTCTGACGGATTTGGGATCCAAAGGAGGCTTGACGGATGTGAGGACGGATGACACTGTGAAAGTCTGATACTCCAGCTTTACATCGCATAATTCCCATTTCAATGATGTTTAGCTGAAGCAATTTGTACCAATTTCTTGCAGAGGATTGCTTTTTTAAAAAAAAACGAGCTTTTAGCCTAATATATGTCTGTGTGGGTCAGGTGGATAATGCACACAACACGTGCGGTGTATCTGTATGAATGGAAAGCTGATCTTTGCCCATGGGAATACAGATGTCTATTTTGCTTTCATTCAATTCCTTGACGGATTTTTGGACAATTCATGCATGTCACTTCATGAAAAGATGTGGACTCAGACTGGTATACCGAACCTCTGCTGGTAAGCTGCTGGCGGGAGGTATTCCGAATCTCATTGTTCTCTATATGATACAGTATTCCTCAAGTATCCCGGGCTGGGAGTGGTGCAACAGTGCTGAAATCAGTGTCCTTGCGAGGGCAGCATTAGAAGTGACATTAAAGCAAAAGCTGTTCTTACATTTGAAGACTAAGCCATACACGATGAAATGAACTATGAAGAATACAACTGCTTAGAAACAATAGCAGATTGTTCATGATATAGAATGTAATGTAGGATGGAATCATGGTGTTTGCTACTCCATGGGGGGGAGGGGAGGGGGGGGGGGGAGTTTTCCAAACAGACAATTTCTTTGTAGATGAGAGGTTAATAAGATAGAAATTATTGTAACTTATTATCACTTGCTTCAGATCATTTCACTAGCACTAGAGTGTGAAGCTTGGAACATCCTTGCTGTTCATCAGAGACAAGGATAGAACTGAGGCTGCTCCCAGTTACAATTAGTCTTCTCTGTTCAGCACATAGAATATAGAACACATGACAGGACACCACAGGAACAGGCCCATCTGCCATGCCTGTGTCCATCATGACGCCAAACTAAACTATTGCCATCTGCTATATCCCTCTCTTCCCTGCTTGATAATGAATCTGTCTAACTGCCTATTAAAATCTGCTTCCACCATCTCCATTGGCCGCACATTCCAGGCACCTAGTTTTCTTTGTGTATGTAGCGTCTGTGCCCCCAATTGACCCCCGTTCGCCTAGGGTGAACCGCCGTCACCCCCGCCAATAGTGCCTTACAGTTAACAGCACAGTCAATAGTACTGAGAACCCTACATGTGAAAAAAACTTAACCTCACAACTCCCTTTTAAACTTCTCACCTCAAAACTCTGCCTTCCAGTATATGACAACGACCTTTTCAATCCCATGAAAAATACCTTACCTAGGCCTCTCCGGTCTATCAGTTAGTCTCTGATGCTGCAGTAAAATAATCCAAGTTTTGACAACCTTTCATTATAGCATATACACTCCAATACAGGTGATATCTTGGTGAATCTTCTCTGCACCTTGTCCAAAATCTGGACATCTTTCCTATAGTGTGAGGGAAGAACTACAGTATATGCAATACTACAAAAGCGATCTACCAAAGTTTCTTACATCCTTGCTTTTATGTCTAATTCCTCGACTGATGAAAGCAAGTGTGCTGAACAGCTTCTTTATCACCCTACCCACTTGTGTTGCTGCTTTCAGAGAGCTGTCGATGTGTCCCAAGACACCTCTGCATATCTTCACTCTTCAGTATTCTACCCTTTCCTTATAATTGCCTCTTGCATTTAACCTCCTAATCGCAACATCTTACAGCGGTCCAGATCATATACCATCTGCCAATTCCGCACCCAAATTTCCAACTGAGTTATATCCTGCTATATCTTTGACAACCTTCTTTACAACTACACCAAGTTTTTGTATCATTTCTAATGTTACTAATTAGACCACCTACATTTATAAATACCACAAATGATGCTGTTTGCATGTTTAACACCTGACTCTGGAAAAACTCAAAGCCTTGTCAAGGGAAGAGATAGATTGAGAGCGAAAAGCTTTCAAGTGTTTGTTCAAAGCTGCAGCATCCTCACCAACTTCTCTGGAAATCAGAAGCCCATGCTCTCTCAAAGTGGAAAAGGAGCGTTCAAGGTGATCCTGAGAACCTTGAGTCTGTGTCTCAGAAACTGCCCAGCACAGATGGCAGAAGAAACACATCACCTCATAAATTATCCACTTGCTTGTTCACCCAGGCATTTGCTGGCCTGTTTCTGGCAGCATCCATGGAACCCACATTGGGCCCATGTGTTACCTCAGAATATCTAATACCAGAAGGAAGCAATCCTACTCAATCCTTTCAGAAAGTATTTCACAAGGGATTAAAAAAAGGTGCTAAATGGTTCAATTTAGAAATACAATATATTATTAAATCATTATTTAGACTTTCAGGAGAAGCCCACAGCCATCACCATTAAATCAATACAAAAAGTGTTTCTGTTTAACCAAGAGAAACAAGGCCAAGAGCCAAATTCATTTGCAACCATAATACACCACCGTGGCCAAGAAACTGAAGCCAGGTTTCAAGGATCTTTGAACACAACTTTTCTGCCAGCTAACTAAGACATTAATCAGAAGCTCAATGACCAGACTGCCTTCAATTTTCTGACTTTACAAGAAAACAGCTGGTCTCCACTTAACACTGCCCCCCAATGAAGTTAACTGAAAACTCAATCAGGATCAGAAGAGGAGGTTAAATCAACTCTTTGCTCTCAGTACTGCTCAGATAACTGTTTTAAGTATTCCTCCACCCAAGGAAACAGCTTTTCTCGCTTTGGTGAGAAATACAAAATGACTTCCAAAGATAAAATGATCTAATCTATTTGGCACTTCTCGCCTATGTGGGAGTTCAAATCCAATTTGGTTTCTTTATTAAAAAGTCTACAATCACAGTCTGAACCCTATTAAGTATCAAATGTATAGACTTAAACAGAGAGAAAATAGTGTGATTTAATATTGTTCAAATAGACAGTTGGAACACATGAAGATATATGGCTTCCTGTTCTGAAAACTTCTATGATATTATCTCCTGCCAGATACACACTTATGTTCTCTTGTGAGTTGGCTTGCAATTTCTCCTGCTATTCCAGTAGAGAAGGCATTCATTACTACAACTATTTTCTATGTACAGTGGGAGGTTTGCTTCATACACAGATTCTAGGAGAGGTCCAATTACTGAGCAAGAGAGGGTAAACGAGTCATCTATTTTTCATCCAATAGTGAATAATTCCACATCTTCTCCTCCAAAAGGTAAGAGATAAATATTACTAAGAAGCTTCGAAAGATGTTCCATTGATTAGGAGTTATCTGGTAACTTACAGTCACTAATTTGGTGACATTAGTCACGGGTTGTAAAGGTGGGATCACCTTCTGCCAAGGAAATTGAAGGAACTCATTCATGACCCCAGATGCAAGTTCCCTGGTTTGCACTTGCCTCAAGTGATATGTGTGGTTTTAAACAGAATCCAAACAGGACATGGATGCTCAAGTGGCACTTCAAATCCTCCTCTGCAGTGCTGGGGTCAAACAATGGGTAGTAATATTATCACATCCTGACAGCAATAAAAATTCAAACTTTGAAGTACTTGACATAGAGATCAATCACAGAATTTATTTGTCATATGTGCAACCAGATCCATGTGGGATTCTGACAGTCCACTTGTATAAGATTAAACGCTCAAAAATATAGACATCTTTAATCTTCTCAAAAGGATCTTTTGTGTTGCATGAGAGAGAGAAAGAAAGTAAGTTAAAAAAGTTACACAACTATACTTAAGTTTTGAAATTCGCCCTTGGCAGAAACCAATATCTTTGGCCTATTATTGGCTCACATTTAAACAACTTGCTTCTTTGACACACAGCCTGAGAATTATAAGACAAATACCAATTATATTCACCCCACAGATAAGTCATTTTATAACTTCCTACTATAAAATCCCTCAGTTCATGAACAAATCAAAAATTCAATATTATCAAAACCAGCTAAACCAAACGCCACCTTGTTAAATCACTTGCTCAAATGAATGGAGTGCTTTATAAAGATAAATTTCTGGCTGGCATCACCAAATGAATAAACGAATTTGAAGTGAACTGAATTTTGTTCAACAGTTGAATGATAACTGGTATACATTATTTCTCCATCCCCTTATTTTTCAGTTGACATTAAAAACTTCAACAAAAAAAAGCTTACTTATCTGAAACAAACAGAAGTTTTTGAAGGAAATGATTCGAAACATCAGCTTAAAGTTTTTGAAATGCATATGAAGTAGTAAGATTTCATTCTTAAAAAACTGCAGTAACTACTTTTTCTTCCCCGAATGGATGGAAAAGCAGCAACAGTCCCCTTTTGTGCAGTTGTAACAGAAGAAGACACTATTCACTCTAAGATGCATTTATAAAATTCTACTTATTTTTTGACAATTTGATGACTCCCTTGAAGCAAAACCATTTTGGACTCCAAAAGCACTACATTTTACTCCACTGAATTGTCATGCAATTGTTTATAGAATACAGTCTTCATTTCAGTCTGCAGTCTGTCCAGTCCTCCGACAGAATTAATAAAGTTTTATTGAACCAGACTTTTCAATCTTCCAAGCTTAAATCTCACATTTACATTGATTCACTTTGTTCCTCCATTTCATTTCACGTAGGCTAGAATTCCAGTTTGGATGTTGATGTTAAAAGATTTAGAAGAAAGGATGCACAGGAAAAAAAGAAGTTTACTTTGTTTCTTCCACAATCAGTGCCACCTCAGTTCCACCTGGATACCCTCGCATCCCCAATCCTGCCTGGATACTCTCATATCCCCAGTCCCCCCGGATACTCTCGCATCCCCAGTCCCACATGGATACCCTCGCATCCCCAGTCCCGCCTGGATACTTTTGCATCCCCAGTCTCGCCTGGATACCCTCGCATCCCCAATCCCGCCTGGATACCCTCGCATCCCCAATCCCGCCTGGTTACCCTCGCATCCCCAGTCCCGCCTGGATACCCTCGCATCCCCAGTCCCGCCTGGATACCCTCGCATCCCCAGTCCCGCCTGGATACCCTCGCATCCCCAGTCCCACCTGGATACTCTCACATCCCCAGTCCCACCTGGATACCCTCGTATCCCCAGTCCCACCAGGATACTCTTGTAACCTCAATCCCACCAGGTACTTTCATTTTCTCTACAGTTGAAATCATTTCACACCTTCCACTTCATTATCTGTCTCAGCAAACATTTTCTCCATTCTAGCATGAACTTACTCTGAAAGTATTTCTTACCCCCATGCAGCCCAATGATTAGAAATTATAACAGCAGTAACTTGGCTTGGGCCATTTAGCCAGTTGTTAAGTGATGTTGGTTTCTTCTGGGCTCAGTGAAAGCAGCTTACAAATATCCAGTCATATCCACCTTCTGCCAACTCCAAGAGATCCATGGCATCCCGCAACTGTGATGCCATCCACTCAGAGCCAATTACAGAATATGCATGGGTAACATCAGCATCAAACCACCTGTTCTGTAAATGCTCTACAGACCATGAAGGCGGTTACACAGATACAAGAAAAGGTGGCAGCCACCAAAAATAAATGCATTTGAGCAGATTGTAATCTACATGAATTAGTTTAATATGTTGGAACCAGAGGTTTTCCTGAATTGTAATCCGGATTTTGTACAACAGAACCTACATATTCCTCAGGCAAAAAAAGTGTAAAACTTAGTGGGTATCTGACAGGGAAGAATATATTGCAAATTTCTCCTCACATCTTGACAGATCACCTATCTCCCTTGAATACACTGCAGGAAGCTGGGAAACCATGCACTCTGTCAAGAAGCACAGTTTCACAGCAGGAAATCACTGAGAATAACTTCAGAATTTCTGCACGTTCACTCTGTGCTCCATCCGTTTGATGCCATTTCATGGCTACAGTGACAGTTCTGTCATCATTACAACTGCAAAACCCATCATATCTGTCTATACAATACACACAATGTGCTGGAGGAACTCAGCAGGTCAGGAAGCATCTATGGGTGGGAGTAAACAGTTGACATTTCGGGCCGAGACCCTTCATCGGGACGAGAAGGGAAGGGGAAAGAAGTTGGAATAAGAGGTTATGGGGAGGGGAGGAGGAAGTACAAGGTGGTAGGTGACCGGTGAAACCAGGAGAGGGGGAGGGGTGAAGTAAAGAGCTGGAAAGTTGATTGGCGAAAGAGATAAAGGGCTGGTAAAGGAGGAATCTAATAGGAGAGGACAAAAGACCATGGAAGAAGGGGAAGGGGGAGGAGCACCTGAGGGAAGTAATGTGCAGGTAAGAAGGTGTGAGTGGGAAACTAGAATGGGGAATGGCAAAGGAGATGAGCAGGGGGCAATTACCAGATGTTCGAGAAATCAACTCTCATGCCGTCAGTTTGGAGATACCTGAATGGAATATAAGGTATTGCTCCTCCAACCTGAGTGTGGCCTCATCGTGCCAGTAGAGGAGGCCATGGCCTGACATGTCGGAATGGGAAGTGGAATTGAAATGGGTGGCCACCGGGAATTCCCTCCCTTTGTGTTGGATGAAGGAAAGAGGCTGGACAAAGCAGCCTCCCAATGTATGTCAGGTCTCACTGACATACAGGAGGCCACACCCCGATCACCGGATACAGTGGATGACCCAACAGACTTGCAGTTAAAGTGCCGCCTCACTTGGAACAGCACAATCCAAACCTACACTGGTATCACTTCCCCATCTCTTCCTGTGCTACACTGATGACTGCATTTGTCCTGCCCCCAAGCAAAGCTCGTCAATTTCAACAACTTCGCCTCCAACTTCCACCCTGCCCATTTCTGACACCTCTCTCCTCCTTCTCGATCTGTCTCCATCTCGGGAGTCAGTATATCTACTTAAATCTTTTATTGCTATCTTGACTATACCTCTTCCCACACTGTCACTTGTAAAAATGCCATTCCCTTTTCTCAATTCCTCTGACTCAGCCGCATCTGTTCTCAGGATGAGATGCCCACCTGCTTCAAAGAAAGAGGCTTCCCTTCCTCCAACATCAGCACGGCCCTCACCTGCACCTCTTCCTTTTCGCACTCATCTGCCCTCACTCCATCCTCCCGCTGCCACACCAGGGATAGGAACCCTCTTGTCATCACCTACCACCCCACCAGCCTCCGCATCCAGCTCGCAATTCTCTGCAACTTCCTCCAATTCCAATCCCACCACCAAAATCATCTCCCCCACACCCCCTCCTGCTTTCCACTGGGATCACTCCTTTTGTGATTACCTTGCCCACTCATTTCTCCCTACTGAACTCCCTCCTAGCACTTATCCTTGCAAGTGAAACAAATGCTACACCTGCCCCTACACCTCCTTCATTCAGCCCCCAAACAGTCCTTCCAGATGAGGCCACACTTTATCTGCGAGTCTACTGTGGTCATCTATTGCATCCAGTGCTCCTGGTGTGGCCTCCTGTACATCAGAAAGACCTGATGTAGACAGGGAGACCGTTTGATCGAGCACCTTCACTCTGTCCACCACAAAAAGAGAAAATTCCAGTGGCCGCCCATTTCCATTCCCGTTCCCGTTCCAACATGTCAGTCCATGGTCTCCCCTACTGCCAACAATGCGGCCACATTCAGGCTGGAGGAGCAGCAGTTTATATGTCGTCTACATAGCCTCCAACCTGCTGGCATGAATTTCTCAAACTTCCAGTAATTGCCCCCACTCATCACCTTCACCATTCCCCATTCTTGTTTCCCTCCAACACCTTCTCTTCCTATCTGCCCATCACTTCCCTCTGTTGATCTTCCCCCTTCCCTTTCCTCCATGGTTTTCTACCCTCTCCTATCAGATTCCCCCTTCTGCAGCCCTTTATCTCTTTCACCAATCAACTTCCCATCTCTTTATTTCACTCCCTACCCCTCTCCTGGTTACACCTATCACCGGCCACCTTGTAATTCTTCCTCCTTTCTCCTCATTTTCTTATTCCGACTTCTTCCCCCTTCCTTTCCAGTCCCGATGAAGGGTCTCAGCCTGAAACATCAACTGTTTATTTCCATCCATAGATGCTGCCAGAGCTGCTGAGCTCCTCCAGCACACTGTGTGAATTGCTCTAGATTTCCAGCATCTGCAGTCCCTCTTGTGTGTATGTATTTATACTACCTGCAGGATGTCCTGTAAACATTGACCTCTGGAAGACTGTCAGCAAAAACAGCCAGGCACTGAAGAAAGCGTTGATCTGATAACAGATCAGGTGACCTGGGCAAACCCAGGATTGCCTTTCCGGAATCCTGCAAGTCCTTTGCCTGACGCTATGCAGATTAACAGTAGATTTCAATCAGCAATACTCCAAGAGTCATCTGTGGTGCTGTTTTGTCCTTGTTTGCTGATTTATTGCTTCTGTTTGCGATTTTTCCACATGTGCATACCTTGCACGTTTGCCCTTGGCTCCGATCTTGCAGGGCACACAAGTGATGCATCTGGTCCCTGGACAGCAATAGGCAGTTGCTCTCAATCTCTGAAAACAATTCTCTTTGTACTTCACTTAACTCATTGCAACAGAAAATAGTAATTTGGGACTGTGTGCCTCTGTGTGGAAGAGTGTCATATTTCCTTTCCAAGGCAGCGTTCTAATGCTACCGTAATAAAGTACCAGCTTATTGGCTTAAGATAACCCACTTCAGAGGTCTAATTCTTACTATCATGTTACCTGGTCTACGCTAAAGGTTGTTTTCTCCATTTACTGCACCCACAAGCATGACTTGGCTGAACACTCTCAATGGCATCCATCCACTAATTGTTAAGAATCAAGGTATCTTCCCAGTCGTCACTTTCAATGAATATGACAAAGCTCCTACTTGTACAGAAGAAAAGTTTTAAAAAATGAGTGCAATTTTCATTTCATCATCTGACAAAACCCACACCCCTGCCTACCTCACTCATTTCTTTGTCGTGACTGTTAAAAGGAACTACAGCACCGAGGAAGACCTTTACAATTGAAGATTTCCTTCCGATGCAACAAAAGCCAAAGTCCCAGCTGTCCGGGTAGAAATAAAACACCTTCATGGAACTATTTCAGAGAGCAGTAGAATTATCCAATGTGGACTTACCAATAAAGCCCTCAGAATTGTTATTTGCTCATTATCATATTTCTGTATGTGGGAAGTCTATATTTAATGTTGGTAGTAGATGACCAAGTAATCTCCCTGTCAAAAAGGTTTGTGTCTTCACTTATTTTATGCACATAATTTATCAGAATCAGAATCAGTTCATTATTAATGACATATGCCATGAAATTGAACAACCATCCTCCAACCCATAGCATTTTGTTCTGAAAAAAATTACCCTGCTCTTATTAGAAGTTTTAGTAGTTCCTTTGTTCTCTATGCTTGGAAATAGAGCTTTCTAGCACCCTGTAGTTCGTCTAAAGTACCGTAGATTCCGGACTACAGAGCGCACCTGATTAAAAGCCGCTGGCTCTAATTTTAGAAATAAAATCAATTTTTTACTTGTAAAGGCCGCACCGGATTTTAGGCCGCACCGGATTTTAGGCCGCACCGGATTTTCGGCCGCAGGTGTCCCACGTTGTAATATGAGATATTTACACAGAAAGATATTACACGTGAGGATTTTTTAACTTTTAATTAAATCCATATGGTAACAAAAACAAATACATATTGCAAATGCTTTTTTTCGAACCGTGCCCGTAACGCGGCTACTTTTAAATATATGTTGCGTATACTTCTTTACTGAACAACATTCCAATATCTCCTAACGACTGGTAAAAAATATATATACTGCAGCCTACCAGGAAAAGTTATTGATCGCCTTTAACTTAAAAGCAGCGTTTTGGCTCCGCCGCTCGACCCCCTCCTTTCCGTTTATCGCAAACGGCATTTTTCCCACAAGACACCGCGAAACCGGGTGTGACATCATAGCATCCCGCGATGTAGTACAGAAAACAAATATAGTTAAAACTCTTCTAACTTTAACTAACAAATGAATTACTAAGCGAAAATATTATAAACTAAATAACTGCCATAAAGGCAGCACAATGCTTTTCTTCGAGTGTTTTCCATGTTGATGAGGGTGAGTACAAATGACTGATTTACAATAATTTAATTGTGAAAGTGCGCTTGATTTATCGTACAATTTCATTGGATCTCTGTGAACTACTCATCAATTTTATTGGTCTACTGTTACGAGGCAAAATGTTTACGAGGCGGCATGAAAAAAAATAATGCATTAGCCGCTCCGTATTAAAGGCCGCAAAGTTCAAAGCAGTTCAAAATGTGGGAAAAAAGTAGCGGCTTAAAATCCGGAATCTACGGTAGATCATTTGCAGCACTAACACCAACTCGATTACTATGATTGCTCCTAAGTTGCCTCAGTGGTTACACATAGCAAATATTTCATTGGCTTTAAAGATCTTTGGTTCATCCTTTCCTAGTAAAATCCAAGATCAGAGCAGCAATGATCGTACTGAATAGCGGAATTGGTACTCCTCTTCCCGTTTTTCATCATCTTATCTCTTCTGAAAGTGGAAACAACCTCTTCAAGTGTATCTTACCAAACCCTTCTGAAAAGCTGCTGATCACTATCAAGTCAGCCTGAGTTCCCTGATTTTTGCAGAGAAGAATTTAGTTTATCACCTCCTAACCTGTACACAGAGAATAGTCTAAAATTTTGGAAACTGGTTTCTTTGGCTATACACATTTTTACAAAAATCCATAATGAACAAAACTACACAACAAATTTGACAAGCCACATCCAATCTTAAGTTATTTTCGTGCATGTGCCTCAAATTTCATGTCAGATGCACATCAAATGGAATTATTCTCCTCGTAAGCACTACCTCGAGAACTTGTGCAATTTGTTCCAAAACGAACCCATCCTGAAACAACCAGGTGTTCAACAATGAAATACCTGAGATTAGTCCCATTAATTCACCTCCTCTCCTTTGTGAACCTATTCCTACTACAT
This sequence comes from Hemitrygon akajei, assembly GCF_048418815.1. NCBI lineage: Eukaryota > Metazoa > Chordata > Chondrichthyes > Myliobatiformes > Dasyatidae > Hemitrygon > Hemitrygon akajei. Next base: position 33,777,769 of record NC_133145.1, read on the forward strand.
CAACTTTTTCATTCCAACTCCATCACAAGTCTGCCTCACTGATCTCCACCTTCTAAACCTCATGCTTGCCCAAGCCCTGAAAATTTCCTCCAAGAACAATAATATCTGCCCAGTTGTCACTACCCTTCTGCCATTCACTCCAGAATTCACTCCAGAAGCTCAACAACCTGCCACCTGGCCATGAAAATCATCCCTCCAAGCCCATGTCTATCCAGCCCTCATTACTCCTCCCTCATCTTTGCTTGACACATTTTCATTTGTGTGCTGTGTGGAACTGTGTTCTAAGTCATCAGAGAGACACTGAAGCTGGAGAAATGGAAGACTTTACTCTTCATAACAAGCAGGCATTTTTCTGAAAACACTCTCAATAGAGGCTCACAAACCCAAAAGTATAACACGTTTCTACATCCTTAAAGTCAAAGGCAACAGCAGGTGATTCAATACAATTTCAATAGTTACAATGACATTGTTTAGTTCAATGCTTTGGGGTGGCAATGCCTCCTTCAAATTACCTTCCTACAGTGGGAGAAACCTCTGAATGTTCAAACACACCTGGTGGGACAAACTAATTGAATGTCTAAAAGCTTCCAAAGTCAGAAATCCCAGACACCCAAAATTAAAGTTGTCAGGGCTGACTCTGAGTACACCAATATAGTAAGTATCAAAAAACTATTGCTTCCCTGTATCTGTGACCATGTTTGATATGCTAAGTGACAATATCTATCTGGCCTGCCAGCTTGAACTCAAGCCACACTAGTACAAATAACTTAACTTATGCTGCCTCCTTTCATGCAGGCCAATTAACACAGCCACATTGTCTTTATATCTGGCAGATGTATATATGCAAACGTCTCACAGTCACTATTTTGTAAGGCATTTCTCTTTGTCTGTGGGCAGCCTGTGTTCCACAGGCAGTGCAAAGGCATGTTTTTAACTTCAATTTACTGCTTGCAATTCACAATCCACATTAAAAGCTGAAGACCGGTTCTTGTTTCAATCAGTATCTTCTATATTCACATAGCTCCAAAATACTCCTAACACGCTGTGCAGGGCATCAGGTGTCTAATGGCAAGTCTGTCTCTCTCAGTGCTTGGCAATCAAACAGTCAAAGCAGTTGTTGATGTCCTCTAAATTATATTTTACAGAACTTACAACAGTTTCTACATCTGTGAGTCTTGCATTGAAATAGGGTACTCCAAATTCCAAACTAAAACTTATACAGTCAGTGAGGTATTTTTGAAGGACAGCCACTACAATAATGTCAGTCCTCATAAACATGGACAGAATCAGACTCAGCAATGTTTGTTTTGTTACAATCATCAATTACTTTGCTGCCAGATATTGTCCAGCTTGTCAATATGAATCACGTTTATGTGAGGCAAGAAGTGAAGGTATGCAACTGATCTGAAGAATCATATTTTTACCTCAATCTTTTGGGTAGGCAAGGAAAATTAAAACTGTTTTCTAGAATGCCAGTACTTCCAAAAATGCTTCATTGAACATGGGGACTTATCAGTTTGCAAGATGAATGCATTCTTGATCTTCCAGCATTTTTCAAAGTCAAAGTAAGTTTATTATCAAAATACGTATATGTCACCATATACTACCTTAAGATTCATTTTCATTCAAGCATTTATAAGAAAATAAAGAAATACGATAGAATATATTAAAAACTATCATAAAGGCTAACTAAAACCAATGTGCAAAAAGACAAATTGTGCAAATAAGAAAGAAATAGTAATACCGAGAACGAGTTGCAGAGCCCATTTATTTTCCTTTAAACTCATAATTCTGACGACTTTGTTGAAAAGTAAGAGGAAAATCACTAAACTTTAAAATGTTCATCGAAATATCAGAACCAATGAATTAACAAAATGCTCCAGTAAGTTTCTACGTGATTTCAATCTGCTAGTAACATCTTTGAAAAAGGTAGTAATACAGTGTTGCGAAATGGATATAATTAAAAATTGAATTTACATGAGAGGAACCAAATATAATACCAAAAATATTAAACAAGGGTTCCTATAAAAACTGCCAAAAATTCCATCCTGAGGTTTAAAAGAGCACAAACTAGCCATAATGACCCATTTGATACCAGCGGAACAAGCAACATTATGACTAGTAAATCAAACACTATTCTCCAAACTGCCACCCAGCTTCTCCCTTCTTCATTTTCTAGTTAGCTTGCATGACTAAGTCTAAATTGCTATTGCAAAATAAATGGGTTTCTTCATTTTCCTTGGGAGTGTGTACTCTGCTTATAGGAAATGGTTGTTGAAGGTGAAACATTGACAAGAGTTTTACAGGGGGGTAAAAATGTATTTTTAATTTCCAGGTGTATTTTAAATTTGGGTTTCCCACAGCAGAATATGTAGTTTTTTTTAAAAAAAAGAAAATGCTTGCAATTTGTGTCCCAGAGTATTGGCAGAAATAAACAGCTTAGGTACAAGTTTGAGAGTCTATAACTAGTCTAAAACCTGAATATGAGAACTTCAGAAAGCATTTATTTCTTGACTCACTTAAGAAGTGGGGAGCCAAATGTTATGGGAGGAAGGATAAGAGGCAGATGTGCTGATGATAACTGATTATCCATTTTGTGATTTCTGCATTTAAAGATGCAAACAAATCCAGCCGAGAACTTCAGAGGAAACTGTTGTGGCAGGCTCCATCTCACCAAGCAGCCAATGACAGCCGTGACTTCTCCCATAAAGCTGACATACGTGTAATACACTGTAAGGTTTCACTGCTAATATCATGGCTTCTTTGTAATGTTCCACTACTGAGATAATGGTTTGTCTGTAGCAGCAATGTTTGGGTTATGACTAGAGGTACCGGGACATGCTAGCCAATGAGCAGGATGTTGTTCTTTCTTGTGTGCCTGGGAGCCAGGAATTCGCAGGTTTATTTGGCCGGAGAGATGAGGAGAGAAGACGTGGATGGAGAGATTGGTAGACCGCTGGACGGAGTGGACCTGGAGCGAGGGTCCGAAGGTCAGTGACAATCGGAGATTGATGGTGGATGAACCACCTCATCAGTGAGCTCCACCCTTGCGCAATAGACTTGTTTCATGAGAATGGGCCCTTAGTCTTTTTTGTTTTCTTTACTAACCATATAGTCAAATTCAGAATTATAAAGCTCAATCTTTTAATCGCATATTGCGTACTGTTTGTTATTTCGTGGTACTGATTCATAATGGGACACATCACGAGGGCATCCACCCAAACAACATTTGGCCGGGCCAGGGGCTATATACTAAGCTGCTAGCTGAAGCGAGAATTACAACTGAGAACACCATCCTGCTCATTGGCTAGCATGCCCCATTATCTCTAGTCATAACCCAAACATTGCTGCTCAGATAATCTCCAGAATTGCTGATGGCCACCAATATCATCAAAGCCCCTGAATATCTTCAATCCAAGTTACTGAGAGGGGCTTCAGTACTGTTAGCTGAATTCTTAATGATGAGGCAAATAGCTTGAATCATTCTTCCCTAGAAATCCAAGAACAAAATAAAAGCTTCCCAGGAACCTCATTGATGGTATCCATATGATAGACCAGCATTCAATTTCTATAACCTTCATGAACACAAGATTTCTCCACTATTCATGTACAAAAACACAAGGACAGAACCTGTAACTAGATGGCTATAGTGCAATTTGATTGAAGTTGTCAAAGAATTAAGGAGAAAGCGTTAGTGTAGATAAACTCTTAAAACCATGGTTTCCTTTCATTCAAGAGTCTAATATTAGTGGAAACAGTCCAAAATTGACAGGTTTTTCTGAAGTGCTATTAAGAAATTCTTTCAAATGCATAGTCAGCTGAATATTTGGAAAGGCATCTTCTTTGGTGAATAGGAACTGATATTAAACTAAGAATCAACTTTAAATATGAAATCCATAAGTTATTTTGAAATAGAGAAGATGGGAGAAGAATGTAAATATGTTGAGTTGGATGACATATCAGCCAAAGATATCAGAGAACAGCAGACCAGACTTAGAAAATGAAGAGTTTTTGTGCTTGGGCAAATGTTATGTCGCAATGTCTAAGTCTCAAGCAGGCCAACTACTGTTGAAGACAGATCAAAGCAATCAGCCAAAATATAGCCCAAACAAAAGTTTAAAATGAAACAAATTCACCAAAGCTGAGATGATCAGCCGAGTGACAAAATTATTTGTTGCACAAAGTGGAAGAATATGGAACCACCCAGCAACGAAGGCACAACACTTTCTTTCTTTATTTCTGATTACTTCGTCATATTTTAATTTAATATTCTTACATCAATAAGCTCCCAGGATTTTATATGTCTTGTTGTTCAAGGGGAACTCTGGGTGAAGTTTTATCGGATTCGTAATGTTCAATGCTTTGAGATCGTAATGAACCTTAAGATCAGAACTAAATCAACGGAACCAACATGCCAATAATGTAAATACAGAGAGTGAACAGAAATCAATACAATGTATGGCAATGCAGTGCTTTATACTAGAAATGGCAATAGGTCGTCAGGTTTTCTCCCTTCACAGATGTTGCTCTACAATTCTATTTTAGTTCAAATTTCCACGAACTACAGTGTTTTATATCCCATAGTTCCAGCATGTTTTATTTTTCCTCTTCTCTGTCTTCTTTCATTTCCATCTATTTTACAGTTCCTCCATACTGATCAGCTGCAATATGCAAGTGGCCAAAAAGTTAGAATGTCAGAGACCAAAACATAACATGAAGATGTGAATCTTCCAAACACTTATAGGAGAATTTGTTAATCTTGGCTCTGAAGAGAAGGCTGCATCAGTACATGTCAGAAGTGTTAAGTAAATGGCAAGACATTTACAGCCATTGTTATATCTGTATTGGAATGAATTTTGGATATATTGACGAGCAATCATGTATACTTGTCCAACAAAAGCACTCCATAGTTCAAAAAAAACATACACAGAAAAGCAGAGTTCCATGGGCATCTGTCCAAAATGCTACATACCAATGACATTCAAGATCATTCAACACAGGGAGAATGGTGGCAAAGTGACTACTTCAGCGCTATGGCCAAAACGTATTGATATCTAGACAGCTCCGTCAAAAGCTGCTTTATTAACTAACCAGAGACAAAAAGGTCACAGGATATTGGTGTGAAGCAATCACATCTGTTTGGCATAACAGTATGCTTGAATGACATTAAATCTCACCTCTGTCTCAACAACCTCCATTCAGAATCAGAATTAATATTACTGACGATATGTTGTGAAATTAGTTATTTTGCGACAGCAATTCAGTGCAATGCATAAAATATTTTTATAAACTACAGCAAGAAATATATTTTTTAAAATATTAAATTGAATAGGTAGCTCAAAAAGAGAGCAATAATGATGAAGTAGAGTTCATGGGGTTGGTTCAATGTATGTTCAGAAATCTGATGGTGGAGTGGAAGAAGCTGCTCCTAAAATGCTGAGTGTGTATCTTCAAGCTCTTGTACCTCCTATCTGATGGTATTAATAAGAAGAGAGCATGTCCTATTCATGTTCCTAGAAGTTCTTTTTATGTTTTGCTTTAAAGACATGGCTGGGCATTATCTGAGAAGTGCACAGCAATTAGGTGCCAGATATCAGGGTATAAATGCTAACCGAAATCATTTGGCATAATTGGAGTTGGGGGCTGACGTATGAGTACTTGATGAGAGCTCCAAAACACAGGTTGCTGTCATTATTTACTCTACTGGGACTGGTTGCTTACACTCAATTCCTAGATGAAATCAGCAAAAGTTTATATTTACAAATTCAAAGCTTCACGATGGAAAGTTTCCCAAATACTTCAGAGAAGCAGTATGAGAATCTGACAATGCTTCAGAGCAAAGGACATTAGCTGGGCTCCCACTCATTCAGGCACAGATGCAGATACGAAGCAAACAAACAGTAAGGGAGAAAAGGGCAGACAGCTCAAGGAAGGGAAATAATGGAGTCTGAGATGTAGTTTGCAGGACAAAGCAATTTCATTCTATAGGCATTCATAAATGCCAGATTCATTGATAACGCAATCCCTGCAGTGGGCAGATAGGCAGCACTAATGCAGGGCAGTTCCCTTTTTCAGCTCATCAATGATGAACTTATTGAGGCTTTTAGAGTTATTCGTAATGTAAAAATACTTTGGTATCACAGTAGGAACTGCTGGGTATCACACAGCATTGGGATTTGTGCATCATTGGTGCACTTACTGTACTGGAACAAACAGTTCTCAGATAGGCTTCTGGATCTGATGGCAGATAATTATTAAATCAATACAGAATAAACTAACCATTACACTCTACATTGGCTTGCACTACGACCTGTCCAAAGTCAGTGTTACTTACATGCACTTCTGCACTGAAGCATCACTGTTATTAATTGATTTTACTCAAAACATCAGCTGTACAAATGAAAAAAAATTAAACACAAGCCACATTTTTTGATGAAATTATTAGGAGGATTTTGTTCCTTGTGGACAAAATGATGGTACAATCTCCCTTGTTGGTAGCACTCATGCTGTGGCAGAAAATAACCTTAGTAACTTCCACATATAATTACAGCAGAAAGATTAGCATAGTATTAAAAGGAACAACTCTGTTGAAAGATTGTATTTTCTGGAAGAGTCTTAAACCAATGTTTCTTCTAACATCTCGTTTTTTACACCAGAAGAGACCATACAAGTTCTCCTTAATATATGGGCAAAGCACTCCCCTTAACCAATTCCACAGAAACAGATGCATTGTTGTTTGTGGGATCTGGCAGTTGGAAAGTACCCATTTCCTTAAGCTACAAGTGTGAATGACGCTTAAAAATTAATTATTAATTGTGGGAAGCAATTCTAGAGTTTGCAGTCATAATTACACCACATAAAGATAAATTTGCTGGCAGTGACACGGTGTATTGAACAAATTTGTGTAAGTGCTGTAATCATGACAACCAATACTCTTCCAAGAAAAGTGTTGCATTAGCTCAAAGAACTAGAGATATATTTTTCTTTATGGTTTGATTTATGCAAGATACTGGCAGATATTAGAAGAGCGATATTTGCATATCAAATAATTAGCACTGCTTTATTTGCAGCTCAAAACGAGGGTAGTACATTAGTAGGCAAGTTTGATTTCAACAAAATCTTCAGAGTATACCTTGCTTGGGTCAAATAATAATTGAATGGTTTAACTGATTGAATAAAAGCATACAACATTTCTCCAAGATCCAACAAATTTTAATCATCTCATATTAATGCATACTCAGAGAAATTAACTTAATGCAAATGAAAACTCCATCTACAATCTAAATACATTTCATTCACTTATACATTTCCCAAGTGGCTGGCAATGATTATGCAGTACAAGAAAAGATTATGCCTAAATTAAATTATAGTGGATTCCAGTTAATTGGGTCGTCGGTTAAACGGAGCAGCCGCTTATTAGGGACAACTCTCAAAGACAAAAACTAATCAAAAAATATACAGGATTCCCTTTGTTTATTTGGGAGTTCATCAGCCTGGGAAGGCAGTCCATCTAAGAGAGGGAAAACTCTGACTTCAAACCTCCGCTGCCTTGCGGCCATACCCACTCATGGGAAAGGCTTCGGGAGTAATCCCTGAGGACAAATCCGGAGCTGGAGTCCCTAAGGCAGTCCGACGTTGTCTTCAACCTCATTCTGGAACTCCTGCGATGACACTGGTGCCAAGCTGCATCGGCCTTTGCCCTACCCTTGGACAACATCGGGGGCATGGAGAGGGGAAGACTTGCAGCATGGGCAACTGCCGGTCTTCCATACAACCTTGCCCAGGCCTGCGCCTTGGAGAGGACACTCCAAGACTTTCCAGGCACAGATCCATGGTCTCGCAAGACTAAGGGATGCCACCATTTGGGATTCTTTGATGCTTAATTGGTTCAGGAGACTGTAGACAAACAATTTCTACTTAACGTCAGACACGTACAGTTTTGTGGCTGCTAGACTCTACACCGTGCTTAGAGTGAACAGTTTTTAAATGGCATCAGTTGCATGTGTTTGTGTTCAAGCAGCAATAATTTGCAAGGAATAAGCAGCAAGTCATTACAGAATTGTTTTGCTCACTGCGATTTCGAGCATTCAGGTTTAGAGATGCGAGAGACAGCCAGGAATGGAAATAAAACAATTTCACTACTACTGCAAGTTAGAAACTATGAAAAATTTCAAGGTATCAACAATCATCTTGAATGTTACAATGAAAATGAATATTTGGAGGATGCAGTCGTCGATACCATTGTATGAAGGCAGTCCATTATCTACACTAGATGTTTGCACTGGTTTTGTTCATTTTCAATCAAAAAAACACTCTGCCAAAAAAAATCTGGAGCTAATACACAGTATTATAGCACTGCAGTATTATTGGTAGTGTTCCAATTTTTTTCTGTATTTCATTTAAATATGTAACTTTTTACTCAGTTAAAAGGTAGCTTGTCTTCTTTATGCCTTTAAAAATATTTCCATGAAACTTTGGCTAATTGGGACAGCCACTTAATTGGGCCAAAATGTACTGGTTCCAATGTGTCCAAATTAACTAGAATCCACTGTATTCCAATAATCTGCTGTCAGCCTTTCATTATTCAACATGGTCATCCAAAACTTTGCTATTGTGCCGTGATGCACAAGCAACTTTTACCATCCACCCTGTGCTTTCTGTCCTACACTGATATCTCGTTAAAATGTCAGCATGAGTCTGAGTGTCCACCCTGTTACTGATGAGGTAGCATATTGGCACAGCAAGCCATTACTGCAGCAGGCTACCCAGGCTCAGCGGAACGATTCAAAATGAAATGTAAAGATTCATGAAGAACTGGGATTTTATACTGACCAACAACAAAACAACAGAGATTAAAATAACTGCAAGCCATAACAATTCATGGGTTATCTGTTAATTTACACAGAAGTGCATTTTCAGGAATAGTTATATTAGCACCCTCAGCTAATAAAAATCAAAGCAAAATTGCAGCAGCTGGAAATCTTGAATAGGTGAAGGGTCTTCACTCTAACCAAAGGTTTTCAACTTAAAGTGCAAGCTTACTTTCACTTTCCACAGATGCTGCCTGACCTATTAATATTGTCTGCATTTTTTCTGCTTTAAATCCAAGCATGAAATGAATATGAATGGTAAACAGGAAATCATGGATGTAAAGCCAAAATTGCAATGTTTTCTATAATTATGCAGCATTGACAACGTGCATTTCCTTAGCACTACTAAAACAAATCCACAGAAGAAGAATAAAAAAGCTTGGTTAGCCACGTGGGTTTAAGGAGAATTTTAAAAGAGAAAAGGGAATTAGAGTGGCAAAAGACTTCAAGTCATCCATCACTGGTGGGGTAAATGCACAAACGAAAATCAAAATAAAAGAATTCATGAAACGTACATGAGAAAAATAGGAATATCGAGGACAAGACCAATGGTGCACATCGTTTTTGCACTAGGGTTGATTTACAATCTGAACAACTTACAAAGGGCATTCATAATAAACTCATTTTGTTTTAATCATACATAATCCAAAAATTATATTTTCAGCCAAGTTTAAAAACATAAATGCCATATTTCTGACTGTTTCACTCACTGCTCCTGCTGTTCCCTTACTGGTTCATTCCTCTTATCTTCAATGCTTTGTTCTATCTTCCTCAGGACCTCAAGTACTCCCATGAAGCAATAAACACTGGAAATACTCAGACAGTCAGGCCACAACAGTGGGAAGAGAAAGAGACTCAAGAAACCGATGCAAGATCATGAGCCCAAAGTGCATGCTAATCATCGAAGATAGGTCTGGAAGTGTTGTAAGTGCAGGGAGATGAGTGAGGGGTATCAACACTAGACCCATGAGATGCAGAAAATGGATGTCACTGCACATATCTTCTAATCACACCTTTGTATAAAATTACAGATGCATCACCTATTCTTTTATCTTTTCCTTTCCAACCACCCAGAGCTCCAAACACTCCTTCCTGATGAAGCAGCAATTCTCTAACACTTCTTTCAATTTCGTGTACAGTATTTTGTTTTATTCACAATGTGGGCTCAGCTTCAATGGAAAACAACATGGAGACTGGGTGACCACTTTGCAGAAAACCTCCACTCATCCTATAAAGGTGACTCTAAGCTTCATGTTCTCCCTCTGACCTCTATGTGTCTTTGACTTCACACTTCCAAAAAACCCCAATGAATCCTTGAGTAACAGATTCCCACTTTACCATCATGAGGACTTTACACTGGATCTCACAACTGCAGATAACCAGTCTTTCTTACACAAGTCAGAGTGAAATAGTTATCTGAAATCATGAAGGGTCATCACTCTGTGTCACTAACTTGGAAATTTTGTCCCACCCTACCCCACAGATGCTAATTGACCAGCTGTCTCATTTGCTTCAGAACTTCAGATTTCCAGCAACAGCTATGTCCCATACCTCATAGTTCCAACAGCGCTGCTCTCTTCTCCATTCTTATTCATCTCCCTCTATTTCTCCTCCAGATAGATCAGTTACAATCAATGAGCCTTCACCACGTTCTCAGCACACACCACTGCTGTTTAGATCATTCCTTCTTTCCTGGTCTCCACCCATCATTCCCATGGTTTCCTCACCTTCTCTACAACTTAAAACGTGCATTTTCCAACCTTCCTGATGAAAGATTGCCAACCTGAAATGTTAGATTTGTTTCTTTTTCAATGGATGCAGCCTAACTTGCTGAGTATTTTGTCCAATTTCTACTTTTATGAAAAAATAAGCAAGCGATTCAAATATTTTTAAAATATATTTAAATCCCGTCTTTCATAGTTGGTCTGGACATATTACAGCCACATAATCACTGTTGGAAATGGAGATGAAAATGTCCTACCATTTCTGCCATCATTACTTTTTTCAAGTGTTATTTATCAAGTAGGTATACAGATTCATCAAGCAAAGGAAAGGAGTATTTGAAGGGGCAATGGAAGGAAAATACTCAACATTCAAGCTGTACCTTCTGAATGTCATTCAAGTGTTGGGAAACAAGATTAGTATAGGCTCTTGATGGTTGGAATAGACATGGTTGGCCAAGGAACTTGTATCTATGTTGTATAATCATTTCTCAAGGAGGGTATCTAGCATGTGTCATGTGTTATCCAGTTCCATGAAACTTCATGGGTGTGGAGACATGCTGGAGATTACTATAGTCCTCCTTTTCTAAATGTACATCATCTTTGAGCATACTGTTTTGTAAATGGGACAGGACATACCCAAAAATGGCACTGAAACAGCCTCAGATGCTGTCTGAAAGATCCTCAAATGATTCCGGGAGTATGATCATGCTAGATTTGTTTGATAAGTCTGTGGAAAAACTTTCCCAATTCTGACACGGACCCTCGAGGTTTGGAAAGAGTACTTTGAAAAGTCAACTAAGTTGGGTACATTGCCATCCTGGGCTATTCTTGCACTGGGACGACACTGATGGTGGCCCATTATTATTATAATTTGTAATGGCACCTTGGTAGAACACATTGGCCAGCTTGACCTTTTTGGTGATCAATTAAGTGCCAACCATAGCACTCGGAGCCACAGAAGCACTGAAATAATGAAACTTCCATGAAAATTATGAACTACTGAATTTATCAGTATTCAATTTAGAATGATGTAGACACAAAAAAAAACAAGGCAACACACAAACGAGGTGGACTTTCTCTAGAATCACTGACATTCTTAAAAAGTTACGTTGCCCACTATGCTCAATTCCACTGAATCACTTTGTACAGGTTGAGCACCCCTCATTGGAAATTCCAAAATCCATAAAGCAAAGAAATCCAAATTTATTTCAGTACTGACATGATGTCACAATGGAAAATTCCACAAGGTACTAAGAAGGTTCCCGGGCGAAGCACAGGTCTCTGCATACCACAGACAGTTCTGAGAAGTGGCTTCACATATGTAGTTTACAGAAGTTAATAAAAAAATAGAAAAACACTGCGAAAAGCAAAGTATAAAGATCTCAGTTGTGTGTTGAAAGTGTGGATTTGTCAGTGTCAGAGTGAGCATATGCCACTTAATGGTATGCTGATCATGAAACAAGCAAAGATCTATCACAACAAACTGAAAATTGAAGGCAATTGTGAATATTCAGCAGGCTGGTTGCAGAAATTTAAGGCACAGTATTAATTTTTTAACAATCTGTGGTGATAAAGTGTCTGCTGACCATGAAGCAGCAGAGAAATTCACTGACGAGTTTGTCAAGATCATTGCTAATGAAAATCTAACACACTGAACTGCTGCATCAGTACAATTACTGAACAAATGTAAGACTAAGACTGCTTACCAGCAGCAGATAAATTCAGAGTCAGGAATGACGCCGATGTTAAACAGCCATCGACTGCCCATAACTTATCTTTCTGATGGTTCATTGCACACATTAGAGTTTCATGCACAAAATTATCAAAAATAGTATATAAAACTACCTTCAGAATATATGTAGCACAAAAATGAGAAAATCTGCAGATGCTGGAAATCCAAAGTAACTCACACAAAATGCTAGAGTAACTCTGCAGGCCAGGTAGCATCTGTGGAAAAGAGTAAACAGCGTTTCGAGCCAAGACCCTTCACCAGAACTGTTTACTCTTTTCTGTAGATGCTGCCTGGAGTTCCTCCAGCATTTTGTGTGAGTTGCTCAGAATATATGGATAAGCTGTAGTGTATATGTAATGTAAATGGATTTCAGGTTTAGACTTGTGTCACATCCCCAAGGTATCTCATTATATAGACGCAAATATTCCAAAAATATCCAAAATCTGAAACACTTCCGGCCCCAAGCATTTTAGAAAAGAGGTGCTCAAACTGTAGTACTAAATGTAACTTGAAACATGAGGGAGGAGATATATACAGATGATTCTATATCAACTAATTTAAACGAAATAAAACTGATCAGCCTTCCCACCTGACTTCCAACAATTAACGGTACCCAAATAATTAAATACTCCCAAACACTAAGGCCATAACATTGCTCTGTCGCAGAATACTGAATAATGTGAGAACTGTTACTGATTAACTTCAGTGTGACTCATTATATATACATGGCTCTTTCTACATTATGACACAAGCAGCATTTGCAGAGGTAATTACTCCCTTACCTTTAAATTTAAACACTCTCAGCTTGATTAATGTACACTCAAGCATTCTGTAAAATCTCAAAATCAAAAATAAAATTCCTTAAAATGCACAATGTTTCTATTTTATACAACAAAAATAAACCTGAAGAGAAACAGAAGACAAGCAAGACATCTTGTGTAAAGACCTTCTAAAAAGAACTGACAGCAAACAATTCAATGTCTGATTCAGCACAGGTATCAATATGGCAATCATGCAGGCAATGCTGATATGGGAAAAGTCACATTTTAAAGAGAAACGGGAATTTATAATAAAGCAAAATCAAAATGCTTTCTATAAAGTAAATGCATTATCTCCTCTTACTGCAAACTACCTTGGCTCTGGCAGATTTAATTGCCAAAGCTTTTACTAGTGACATGCTTGGAATGTGTGTCAGGCAATGAAAAGAATCCAATGCATTTTTACAATCTGTTAGCACATTCCTGCCTCCCCTTCCTCAAAACCTAATCCCCAGAAGAATGATGATTTTCAAGTTTCCCCCTTTGGCCCCAACCTGACTACAAGGTTAACTGAGATTGCTGTTGTCAGGTAAGTTTATGCCCTGGTAACAATAAGAGCCTATATATCACTAAGGCAGATTTCCAAATGACAGTAATATACTATGAGTAGCAAGCAGATTGTGACACTCCGGGCAATGTGGATTGAGTTTCCACAACTGGGTATTTCAGATCTGGTAAACTAGAAACCTTCTCCATGTATTTAATAAACAATTTAATTTGTTAAATTTGACTTACTGATTGATTTTCTTATCTACATTAATAATTAAAAATTAAATCAATACACTTGGGCACAAAGTTTCCGGTACATTGTCTTTCAATAGAGAAAACTGAGCTGATTATGTTTTGTCTCAGCAGATGTTTGATAAGCTGAAGCACTAATAAAAGGGGGGATGTTCTAAGTGCTTGTCCATTGTACTGAACAAAATCACATACATAACTAGGTATGTCTGGAAACATCCTCAACTAGCCATACCAACAACATGCTGAATGAAAAATGCCGCTCCACAAGAAACAGCACGTACTTGGATTTCAGAGCTGCTCCTGAGATATAAAATTCTATCAAGCCTCCTTATTAAACCAGAGCTGCTCTACTCTGCAAGGATTCCAAGGTCCCATGGTTCCGCACAAATTTCAGGCACGTCTAAAACTGTAGTATTTATTTACTGTGAAACATTATTTATGGTGAAGCAGTTTCAGGGTGCCATCCACCATCCATGACATCAATGGAGTGGTGGATTAGCAGGTCAAAATGCAGTGCCACCTCCAAATCCCTGCTGATAAGCTACCCGTTGTGTTTCAGGGATGCATAAAATAAAATCCTTCAACCTATTCTTTTTTAATCTTCATGTGTGGAAGAAGATTGATTAAGTTACCTGTACTGTGCTTGGAAAAGTTCTTGAACAAAACTCTGAATTCTGGGCTGCTGGGAGCTTCCTGTAGAATTTTCACCAATGGAAGACTGAAACAAAAAATTATTAAAAATCAAGTGTTAAAAATTATATTTCAAGTTTATTCACAGACTCTTAAAAAATTATTCATTATTGATCTTTGTCATATAATGCCTTCTTTTAAACAGCAGTGGATGGATTTTCAGAAACTACAATCTTGCATAGTTCCGACGTGTATAATGATGTGATCATATTATGTTCACGCTCCATCTTTCTGAAAATTCAGAATACTGAACAACATTCCCTCTGATTTTTTTTATAGCTGTGTGGACCAACAACTGGTCTAACACGAGCCCTGAAAATTACACAGCACTTTAAATGTTTTTTTGTAATGCTTAGAATGAAAAGTGAAAAATCACATACTTTTGCTTTTGTTTATTAATTGAAGAATATAATGAAATACAGTAAGAACATAGAAAACCTTGCACATTTCATAAACTTTTTCTCATCTATCTTTATTCCTACTGCACAGCAACGAAGTCTGTGGCGTGGGAGCATTTCAGTTTCTGCGCATATGTGAACCCACGCAGTTTAGAAGGAGCAGTGTGGTGAATGCAGTATAGTACTTTTCTTCAGGTTAAAACTATGTAAATAAAATGGTTACTCTTGTCAAAGCACACAACACTGAAGCAAGAATCTCAAAACTACAAGGAGGTGGCCTGACTAATCTCATATGTGCCTTCATGCGCTTGTGCACACATCCCTGAAAGCCTAAACTACGATTCAGATCCTTGCTGCAGCCATAAATAGCAGGAAATTTAAATAACTAAAGCGCAACAACATATTAAGTAGTGGGAGCCCCAGGTGTGGGGTTGTAAAATATTAGGATTGAGGTAATAAAGTGGAATGCATGCATGCTATGTACACATTCCCTTGTAAAAAGAGTTCTGAGATAGTGGATTAATTAGTTTCATAGAGGCATGCAGGATCATTAATCCTTAATACAGTATACTGTACACAAATAAATATTTTAACCATGGAAAGATTTGATCAGAGGGAAATGAGCTGAATTAGTTTAAAAGGTCCACAAATGTGACATTGCTGGACTGCTAACCAACTTTGGAGTGGTAATGTGCCGCCAAGTAAGCTTGGTTAATCTTGTACATGTCATGATCTCCTGTTTTATTATCACAAACAAACAGAAAGTCTGCAGATGCTGGATATCTGAGCAACTCAAACAAAATGCTAGAGGAATTCAGGAAGCCAGGCAGCATCTATGGAGAAAACTGCAGTCGACATCTCGGGTCAGCAGGATTGGAAAAAAAAAGCTGAGGAGTAGATTTGAAAGGTGGGGGGAGGAGGGGGAGAAACGCCAGGCGATAGGTGAAACTTGGAGGGGGAGGGATGAAGCAAAGAGCTGGGAAGTTGATTGGTGAAAGAGACAGAAGGCCATGGAAGATAGAAGAAAGTGGGGGAGCACCAGAAGGAGGCGATGGGCAGGTAAGGAGATAACATAAGAGAGAGACAAGGGGTTGGGAAATGATGAAGGGGGGTGTGGAGGCACTACTGGAAGTTTGATGTGATCTTTGACCAAGTGATGGCATGAACATCGATTTCTCAAACTTTCAGTAATGCTTCCACCTGCCCCCCCCCTTCACCACTTCCCACCCCTTCTCTCTCCCTTCCTCCCACCTTTCAAATCTATTCCTCAGCTTTTCTTCTCTAGTCCTGCCAAAAGGTTTTGGCCCAAAATGTCAACTGTACTTTTCTCCATAGATGCTACCTGGCCTGCTGAGTTCCTCCAGCATTTTGCGTGTGTTACTCCTGTTTTATTATACTCAGCTAAAACCAGATTGTGAGTCCCATCAAAAATTCACATTGCTAGGAGGAGACGAAATCTTATGTATGAAACATGATGTCTCTCAATAAACAAGTTTTCCTTTTCGATAGATAGATACTTTATCGATCCCAAAGTACCGTAAGTAGCATTACAAGTGCACAGATATACAAATATTAGAAGAGAAGTACGAAAGAATAAAAAATAAGTTACCTCAAACAGTCTACCAGGAGAGAGTCATCTCTTCCCCAGCTATAAGTTGACTCATTATACAGCCTAATGGCTGACAGTAAGAATGACCTCATATAGCGCTCTTTGGAGCAGTGCAATTGTCTTAGTCTATTACTAAAGTGCTCCTCTGTTCAGCCAAGTTGGCATGCAGAGGGTGAGAAACATGGTCCAGAATGGCCAGGATTTTCCATAGGGACCTTTGTTCTAACACAGCCTCCAGTGTATCCAGTTTGATTCCTCTAAAAAAGACAGCCTTTCTCATCAGGCAACACGAGTGAATCTGCAGATGCTGGAAATAAATAAAAACACAAAATGCTAGCAGAACTGTTTTGTGTTTTTATTTAGCCTTTCTCATCAGTTTATTGAGCCTGTTGGCATCACCCGTGTTGACACCACTGACCCAGCACACCACCACACAGAAGGTTGTACTGGCAACAACAGACTGGTAGAATATGTGAAGAAGGGGAGACCTACATAACCCAAAGGACTTCAGTCTCCTCAAGAAGTAGAAGCAACTCTGGCCCTCCTTATACATAGCCTCTGTGTTGGTGCACCATTCAAGTCTGTCATCCAGGTGCACCCCCAGGTTCTTGTATGTCCTCACCACATGCATGTCCTCACCATCAATAGTAACAGAGAGTACTGCAGGCTTAGTCTTCCTAAAGTCCATCATCATCTCCTTTGTCTTACAGATGTTCAGCTGCAGATGCTCATCTTGCAGCATTTGACAAAGTCCTCCATTAGGGCCCTGTATTCATCTTCCCATACTCCCTTTATACACCCAACTATTGCTGAGTCATCGGAGAATTTTTGCATTATTATCCTGCAAAACAGATACTCATGGATCCTGTGGTCCCTGGTGATTATGGACTAAACTATATCATGTCACCATCCAGTGCCCAAACCATGAGCTTGATTAGGGTTCCTCAGAATTAGGAAGAAAGAGAGGCGAGGTGGGCCCTAATGAAATCTCATAAAGGGAAAACAGTGACCCAGAGGTGAAAAATAGATGATGGAACAAGAGAAAGGAATTTCTCAGAGAAAGTAGAAAAGTAGGTTTGTCAAGTCAAGGCCATGCACATTATCTCACTGGTCTCTGACGGACATATCTCCTATGAATATCAAGGCTCCTAAGAATCAATAACAAAAAAAATCCAGCGTTAAAGAAGGTGGCTACATATAAAAACATAAATAGCTTGTTTTGTTTATAGTTATTTGCGGTCTCCATAACTACTCCTGCTGTCAAGTTTCAGATGATTGATCTTGTTAACGTAAGTCTTTAAGGAAGTCCTTTTTTTAATGTAGGCTCCACTGATGGATAGATTTACAAGAATGGTAGCAGGAATGGAAACTCCAGTACCATGTGTTTTTCCCCATGCAAGGAACCTTACCTTGTCATTTGATAAAAATATCATGATTGGGCTAGAGAGAATATGTGGATAGAAAAGAGGTCTCGTGTCCAGAGTCAGTCAGCAGCATTTGCAAATTTAATAGAATTGTTTCCTCTTATTGCTTTGTTTGCTGATATTTGTTAAATACACTTCCTGTAAAGGAAATGAAACAGGTTCAACAGCAAATATTAAAATGTCATTTCAAAATTAAGGAACTAAGTTGAAAGAGTACTGACCAAAGGATGCTGCTGGAACTTGGGGATCTGAGTTATTAAACATGTTAGGATTTTAATCCCTAGAGTGTAGGAGAATGAAGGGAGATTTTATAAAGTATATATAATTATGTGGGGTAGAGATATGTGGATTAGATGGGCCAAAAGGCCTATTTTGTGTGCTCTAGGACCCTAAGACTCTATAAATGCAAATAAATCAGCATCTGCAGACAAAGAACCACAGTTACTATTTCCAATTGAAGACCTCTTTCTCTTTCCAGAGACATTACCAGTCATTCTGAATTTATCCAGCATTATGCAATAGGGTCTTTTAAAAGACTCCTGGTTAGGTCGATAGGGCTTAGAAAAATAGAGGGCTACGGGTAACCTTAGTAATTTCTAAGTAAGTACATGTTCAGCACAGCATTATGGGCTGAAGGGTCTGTATTGAGCTGTAGATCTTCTAGGTTTCTGCCTTATTTCAGATTTCCAGCATCTGCAATTTTTTTTTGATTTTCACTGTCAAAAGACCGGTAAAAAAAATGCTTATGAGGGAATACATTCACAGGATAATGGGCAGAAGTGACATACTCAGATGACCTCTTCCCAACAGAAGTCTGATTCCACTGCTCTGCTCACCGCAACATTCCATGACCTTTCTAGTACCTTTATTAAAACAGAATACCTATTTGCATAACTCAAGAAAAGGCAAAACAAAACAAATGAAAATCAGGTTTTAAAAAAACAGGCTAACTGCTAATCTACTTCACTCTTTAAATTATCCATAACAATGTTATCAATTAGCTTAATGAGAATCATCAGTGCCTTTCTAACAGTGAACTCTGCATTCAGAACATGACACTTGCTCCATGCTAACCTTTCTGAATGACAATTGAATGTGAATATGAAAAATGGCATCTGGTAACCACACACAAAAAAAGTTAACACATGTACCTTTCCCTGGAAGCTGAACACAAGACACAATAACTAAGTGCATGCTATACGCCAGTCATGAATCTCATTTCCATGGTAGTCAAATGAACTGAATTTCAGAGAGATGGAGTAAAAAATACTGCTGTTAAAGCACAAGTAAAAACCGCTAAGTAGATAGATAGATAGATAGATAGATAGATAGATACTTTATTCATCCCCATGGGGAAATTCAACATTTTTTCCAATGTCCCATACACTTGTTGTAGCAAAAACTCATTACATACAATACTTAACTCAGTAATAATATGATATGCATCTAAATCACTAACTCAAGCCTGCCATATCTATACAGTATAGGCGAAGCCAAGATGCATGTCTTTCAATAACACAGATGCTAAAATAAGAATGTGCATTAAAATAGATTAATGAGCTGATATATTACTTGTTTCCTTAAGTTTTTTTTCCGACCAGTCAGGGTTGTCAATCCCCGAACCCAGACGGAGGACCAGCAGAGCACTCTTAGCCTGGCCTCCACCCTTTGACCTATTGCATGGGTGACCCT
This sequence comes from Hemitrygon akajei, assembly GCF_048418815.1. Taxonomy (NCBI): domain Eukaryota; kingdom Metazoa; phylum Chordata; class Chondrichthyes; order Myliobatiformes; family Dasyatidae; genus Hemitrygon; species Hemitrygon akajei. The sequence continues at coordinate 33,797,467 of NC_133145.1, forward strand.
GTTCAGAGCCCAAGCTCGAGGCCCTGCCTCCACCCAACATAGCTCTCTGGTCATTGAGGCACACAAGCCTCCAAATCCTGCGACAAGGTTGTGGTTCTCTTGGAGGAGCTAATATATATTTTTGGAATAATTCCAGCCAAAACCTAAACTGTCCTATTCCCAATTTGGAACACTTCCGCATCAGCAGAACAAACTCCAAAAACGTGCATCGGTATTGTGGAGTCCATTCTGTTTATATTTTGGCAATGTTACTCTTAGTACGCCTGACCCATTTTGTCCAAAGACATAAAATTAGACAAACAGAGCATACATAACTTGCGCATCTCTTTCTCTCTTACTAGTTTCATTTTTTACTTCAACGAAGTTTTGTTTTCTCACAACTAATGAACAATGTGTTCTACTTTACTCAAGGTTTTATTTTCCTATTTGTATACAGAATCAAGGATCAGTGGCCATTTTATTAGGTACACCTACTTGCTAATGCAAATATCTAATCAGACAATCATGCAGCAGTAACATAAGTTTACATAAAAGTATGCAAACATTGTCAAGAAGGTCAGTTGTTGTTTAGACCAAACAGCAGAATGGAGAGGAAATGTAATCTAAATGGCTTTGACTGTGGAATGATTATTGGTGCCAGATGGGGTGATTTGAGTATCTCAGAAACTGCTGATCTCCTGGGATTTTCACACACAAGAGTCTGTAGAGTTGCAGAGAATGGTGCAAAAGGGAAAAAAAATCATCCAGTGAGCCGTAGTTGTGGGAGGAAGTGCCCTATTAATGAGAGAGGTCAAATGAGAATGGTCAGACTGGTTCAAGCAGACAGGAAGGCAACAGTAATTCAAGTACCACATTATAACAGGGGTGAGCAGAAGAGCTTCTCTGAAAACAGAGTATGTCATACCTTGAAGTGGATGGGCTACAGCAAATGACCACTAACTTACACTCAGTGGTCACTTTATTAGGTACAGGAGGTGCCTAATAACATGGCCTCTAAGTGTACATTTGCACGCTGTGATCTGTTGGCGCTGCATGCAACAAAATGGACAGCATTTAACAACTGTAGAGAACAAAGAAATATATAAAATTAAGTTAGAGATACAGATATAGAATAAAATGTGCATTAATGCATAAATACCAGTATGTATTTTCATTGAAAACAACATTATAAAGCGTGATTTATTGTACAACGCAATGATTGAGGTAATGGGGGGGATGGGAGGAGGGGCCTAACGAGAAAGCTTGATAAGATTAACTGCCCATGGGAGGAAACTTTAGAGATGCCGTGAAGTTTTTGTTTTAACAAACTTCTAGCACCTTCCCCAATGTTGAGTAGTGGCCGCAATTATTTTTCCTGACCGCTCCTTTGTCTGGGACACATACAAGTCCTTCAGTGTTGGTAGACTGCAGCCAATGACCTTGAGAGAGGATGTTGCACCAAATCAAGCACTAACGGTTGATGTGAGGATGTTCTCTATGATGGCAGTGCAGAATTATACCAGTATGTTTTGGGAAGATGCCGCAAGAAGTATATCCTCTGCTAAGCCTTTTTGTAAATGAAGGAGACATGGAACTCCCATATGAAATCCTGTAAAATGATGACGTCCAAGAACCTGAACATTGAAACAGTGTTGAAAGCTCAACAAACCAAGCTATGATTTCACATGCATCTGCAGCTGCCCTTGGAGATAATGGCGACCCAATTTCTTGAACAGCAATTCTCCAGCTGAAGTTCCTACCATGGTATGTAGGATATGAAACTTAAAGTTCTGTCCATAACAATGCAAGAACAATTATACAGTATATTTCCAAACAAGGACGGCATGTGATGATGATGGCAATGTTTTAAGTGATGACTATCTTTCATATCTACTTTTCTGTTAAAGAAGTGTCACATTACATCAAAAGGCTCAAATGCCAATTATCTAGTTAGAACTACAAAACTACGTTTATTAGGCAGAACAGAGAGCATTAAAATACCTATCTAGCTGTGCATGGCCTCTCTCACTGCAGCACACCTCTCACTCCACCCGATCCACAGTGCTGTTCACAACCAGCTCGTCAGTGAGGCCTCAAATACCTTTCAGCCCACAAGCATTCTACCTTTAATCCCACTCCACTGATACAAAATACTGCAGTGAGTGGACCAATACATTAGCACGGGCTCAAACCAGTGAAACAGAACTAATCATAACTTGTCATTACTCTTCACGAGTCCCACCCCTACGTTCACCACAGCTGTATTCCCATTGTCTTGCATTCTCACGGTTGTATTGTCATCAAAGCTCCTGCGGCCAATTCATGTACGCACAAGGCCACAGTGGTGAACACATTCGACAAGCACAAACCCTTTACAACACATTCCACTGTCAAAGGTTGAAATCCTGTTACATCTAGCCCACAGGTTTTAATACAACTCCAGCAGATGCCCTGCCATATTACAAGCAAATTGCAACACTACTAAGCATAAAAGCAAAAAGGTTTTAGTGACACCCCAGTGCAGTACAGTAGCTCACCAGCCAGGTGCTCCAAAGGGCCACCAACTCCCTCCCGGGATATAATAATTATGAAACTGATCTCTTACATTGCACATCTTATCTACAAATGGTTGGATATGGTCAGCCAAATGTCCTATATTCTCTGACTCATCAGGGATGTACGTACAACACTCCTGGCCTAATGGCGCAGGTGCTTCCTTCCTTGGCCGCGATATAACCCAATACCATCCTACTCCCGGGTCACTGTCCTCACAGCTACTAACTCCGTTAAAACCTGTGTCAGCACCCGTTTTGCTTGCTTCAAAGCCAGTGCAGTCTCACTGGCTAACAACTTGAGGCTGTCAGGATGACCTTCTTTGATAACCGGCCAATACCATAAGGGAGAAAAGTTATCATCCAGAACCGATCAGCCTCCGTGATACCCCTTTTCTGGGTTGGGTGGTCAGCCAGATTATCAATGTGATACCCAGGTAGCAGCAGTCAGATCAGCGCGTGGGAAGCCAAGGCTAGGCCCAGGATCTGCACACCCAGTATGTGCCATTCAACATGTGAAACAAACCTGCCCCGAAGCAGTATATTCCCACTGCACTAGTGACGCACTGCTCTGTACATAAGCCTTACCCCATCAGAACCTGCCCATCGTAATGACAATGGTAGTTACCCCTAGATCGCAGTATTGCATTCAGCACCGGTACTTTGGTCTTATTCTGATCATAAGTTGCTACATACCATTCTTTAATCGGGCCCCTTTCACAGTCCTATCACCAGTCATTGCCGAGAGGTCCATGATGGATTCATTCTATTCCAGTGTTACTCAGAGGTGATGAGAATCAAAATCAGGCTGAATATCACCAGCATATGTTGTGAAATGTGTTGTTTTGCGGCAGCAACGCAGTGCAATACATAATAATAAAAAAACTAAGTTACCATAAGAAATACTTCTGTATATATATTAAGTCGTCTTCTTCTTCGGCTGTCCATCGATTTCGATGTTGACTGTGCTGAAAGTTTAGTCTCTGCAGGTAACGTACACCATCCAGAAATTCTACTCCAACACGCCTTGCACAGTAATAAGACAGACGGTGTCTTGCCCCCACCATACAGTCTCTCTGGGCTTCCAAATCTGATGCTAAATGGTACACAGGAGTGTAAAAGACTTAACGGATAAGGAAGCTGCCCCGCAGTGACAACTAACGAGTCTGGTGATGCCGTCCGTTGACCAGCACTCTGGTTCCTCCGCATGCCGCCAAGGTGGCTGTACCACTGACCCTTTTGGATTCATCTGCCACAGTAGAAGAATTAAGAAAATAGTGCAAAAAGAGAGGAAAAAATAGTAAGGTAGTTTTTATGGGTTCATTGTCCATTCAGAAAACTGATGGCGATGGGGAAGAAGCTGTTCCTGAAACGTTCAGTGTGTTTCTTCAGGCTCTTCTACCTCTACCTCAATGAGAAGAGGTGATGGGAGCCCGTAATGATGAATGCCTCCTTCTTGAGGCATTGCCTTTTGAAGGATTCCTCGATGCGAAGGAGACTAGTGCCCATGATGGATCTGGCTGAGTTTACACCTTTCTCCATCTGAACTCCCATACTTGAGTGTTGGAATCTGGGAGCATACCCAACATGTTCAGATGATATGCATATTTGTAAGATATTCTGAGAAAGGTATTGGGTTATGATGTCTTACAGATTATCATCACAGTTCTGGCGAGGGAGCAGCAGCAATGTCATGGCCATTTCTGCAATGGAGGGAAGCGCACTATCACTTCCTTTTAGTTAATCAAGTCTGGCACACCATTCCCTGTTTTCCCAGAAGCACTACCTGCCATGTATTGCCTGGCTGTTGCACCACAATCGCCCCACTCTCCAGCAGCTCCCAGACCTTCCCCAACTCCTCTTCCAATTCCACTTCCTCCTTTACCTTTGGGGGTTCAGATACTGCCAAATGTCAGGACAGCAGGGACCCTCCCTGACCTGCTGGTCTGGAGTTCAAGTTCTCCACTAGCCAAGTCTGTTCTGCCCCATCATTCTCTGGATTTGTTCCTGGGGGCCCACCGGCCATTCCTTGGGCTTCACCTGCTGGCATGCTGGACAATTCACTGACACTGTTTTGGCTTCCTGATATGTCAGCGCCACCCCTCTGGTCTCTCCACATTTCCTTACTCCCACACATTTTTGCAAACATTATCGGCTTCTATCGCACTCACCAGATCCTTTGCCAACTACACCAAAATGTTACATTACACCAAAAGGTTCTCGGATATGGCTTGATAAGGCAGAAAAACACAGAGAGACCAATTACCTATTTAGAATTACAAAACTTTATTTATTAGGATATAATAATAACCATTAAGATACTTATCTAGCTTTGCACATGCCCCTTTCTCTGCAGTGCACCTCCCACTCACCCGACCTGCAGTACTATTTACAACCAGCTCATCAATGAGGCCTCAAAGAACCATCCTCAAGTCCCCAACCAATCTACTTTTAAACCCTTTCCATCGATACGAGATGCTGCAGAGAGTGGACCAATATACAGCACCATCTCAAACTACCAAACCAGAACCAATCACCACTTCAAAGTGCATTATCGCTTGTCACCACTCTTCACATGCGCTCACCTAAACTTTCATGTTCCCACAGCTGTATTCCCATAGTCTTGTATTCTTACAGTTATATTATATCCCATAGCTGTAATCAAAGCTCCTGCAGACAGTTCCCTTATGTCCAAGGCCTCGGTGGTAGTGAAGACATTTGACAAGCATAAAGATTAACCCTTTACAATACAAGGAGCAACCTCAGAACTGTCAAATAACAATAGTTTGTTACATCAACAGCAACTCTCACTTCTATAGAACCTTTCACAGGCAAAACCTTCCAAGGACTTTGAGGAAAATTGAGCATTTGACAAAAGTATATTTGATTCCAGCTACAAGAGGAGATACAGTAATGTAGAGGTTTTGCAAAATTCTGAGGCTGGTGGAAGGTTACAGTGAGAGAGGGATGCAGAATGGGGGATAGTGGAGGAGGAGGAATTAGTTGGAATGGACAAATTTAAAGAATGGGTAAGTTTTCTTTCAAACTTTAAATTATCATGCAGTAAGAGTTTCTAGGATTTGCCCTCTATAGAGCCTGGTTTTCTAGTTTATATTTACAATACCACAAGAGTTTGTGAAAGCTGTTATTCACTGGCAAGCAAATTATTCATGCTATTCTGGAAACAATTCTAATGTCATCAGCACCCCAGTGGTCAATTGTGGCTAGGAGTGAATGGAATGAACTGCATGATAAATGTCACTAGCTAACTACTTAGATTCTCTGTTATTGTTATGGAAAACATTGCATTTTCCAGCTCTTCGCATTTTAAAAGGTTATCTTTTCTACAACTTTCTCCAACAGCTTCCAATAATGAAACCGATGGCACACAACACAATATTTAGACCATCAGGTTCTCACTAGGGGGAAAAATACCCTCTGTTTCTCATCCATTGTAAATTTGAAGTTTCACTTAACCTTAAAGAGAGCTCCAAAACCAGAGTCTCATTTCAAATGTATACCTTCATACCAGAAATTTGTTTGGTTATTTATGATAAAGATTCAAACCTGGAAATGCAGATAAGGAAATCTCCACAAAGACCATCATCTGGAAAACAGAGATGTATATGTACGGTCTTTCACAAATATTCATGAGGAACCCTTACTGTTGCATTAATATCAGAAATGACAACATACAAACTGATTATCACCAAGCAGTTCTTTTGTTTCCCCAATCCCTTGCAATTTCACTCCAGAATCCTGCCAACTGTCACCCTGCTCTCACCAGTTAAATGGCAACTGGAAGTTTTTCTAAGAGTATGTACATTTTTCAAGATAATGAGCTCACATCAAAAATATTAAGGATTCCGCAAGATCGATTTTATGACAATAGAACACTGGCAAAGGGACAATAGTGGGCCAGAGCAGGCAGGGTGTGAAATATCCTATTTCCACGAATTCAAAAATACACAAAGCCAAGAAGAGACCTTCCACAGAGAATCGCCTAGTCTTCATGATTCTTGTCATTATGGAGACCAAGGAGACAGAGTTTCATGACTCAAAAAGGGACCAACTCGAAAGAGGCTCCCTGTCCTGCTCTCAATTTGCAGGGACTTTGCAGGTAGGTTTTCTTCAAGGTGCTGAGAGGGTGTGCTTTGAAAGAAATGCCCCATGTTACCTGCAGGTCACACATGCATGGTTCACAGTTGCCAAACTGGCATTCGAGTAAGTGATATAACTGCACGTCCTAACTTCTCAATGAAAGAAAGGCACCAACTTCCAACAAACAACAAATTCCCAAGGCTCATGGAATCATATAGAGGATTTACCACACTCATTTAGCCCATCCAGTCCATGCCAACCCAATCTTCTGCCTTGTCCTACCTACATGCACCCAGACCATAGCCTTCCATACCCCTCCCATCTAATTACTGATGCAAACTTCTCTTAATTGTTACAACTGAACCCGCACTATTATTTTTATTATTTAGCGATACAGCATGGAACAGGCAATTCTTGCTCAAGGAGCCCCATTGCTCAGCAACCCACCTATTTAACACTGGCCTAATCACAGGGCAATTTACAATGACCAATTAACCTATCAACAGGTATGTCTTCAGTCTGTGGGAAGAAACCAGAGCACCCAGAGGAAACCTGGATAGTTCACAGGGAGAACAAACAAATTTCTTACAAGCGGCACCGGAATTGAACTCCATACTCAAATGCCCCCAGTTGTAATTGTGTCACACTACCCGCACTACTACGGACCCGAACGTGCATCTACCACTTCCGCTGGCGGCTGGTTCCATATTCGCAGCACCTATTGACTGAAGAAGTTTTTCCTCAGATTCTCCTTGAATATTTCACCTTTCACCCTAAACCTATGATCTTCAGTTCCAGACTCACCCAACATGAGGGAAAAAGCCTGCATGCTTTCACCCTATTCATACTCCTCATGACTTTTATATTAAGGTGCTTGGAAGGAGGTACAGAAGAGATGTCAGGGTAAACTTTTTACTCAAAGAGTGGTGAGTGCGTGGAATGGGCTGCCAGCGATGGTGGTGGAGGCAGATATGATAGGGTCTTTTAAGGGACTCCTGGATAGGTACATGGATTAGAAAAATAGAGGGCTATGGATAACCCTAGGTAATTTCTAAAGTAAGTACATGTTCAGCACAGCATTGTGGGCCGAAGGGTCTGTATTGTGCTGTAGTTTTTCGATGTTTCAATAACACCTCTCCTTGTTGTCCTGCGCTCCAGGGAACAGAGTCCTAACCTATTCAATTTTTCCGTATAGCTCACGTCCTCAAGACCTCACAATATCCATGTAAGTTTCCTCTGCACTCTTTCAAGCTTATTGCTATCTTTCCTGTAGTTAGGTGACCAGAACTGCACATGATATACTAAATTCAGCTCACCAACATCTTGAACAACTTCACCATCTACATCTCTGTAAGTTGTGGCATGCTATGAGGGGTGGCACAGGAGCACAGTGGTCAGCACAGTGTCAGTGACCCGGGCTCACTTCCCGCTGCTGCCTGTACGCTCTCCCCATGACCGCACGGGTTTCCTCCTGGTGCTCCCACATTCCAGAGATGTTACCGGTTGGTAGGTTAACAGATCATTGTAAATTGTCCTCGGCTAGGCTGCGGCATTGCTGGTCAGCGCAGCCCAAAGGGCCAGAATGGCCTATTCTGCACCGTAACCAAATAACTAAATAAACTAATTAAGGGTTGACTTTTCTCTCGGAAACTAAATGGCAAAGGTGCAAAAATGCCTATATGACTTGATTTCTAGGCATCAGCGCGGTTATCGTGCAATTCTGTATAATAGACACGAGACTCTGGAATAACTGTCCATTAGAATTGACATGTTGTCATAACCCAGACTTACTGCATATTGCAATAGGCTCATCATGAGGTAAAATCGACCACTGCTCTGATGGATGCAATGCAAGTGACAACATGATGCCATTGTTTCTGAAAATGTAGAGATTAAAGATCATGAGGAATGACAAAAGTAAGAGGTTTAGATTGTGTTTAATACATCCATGCTTCATATTTAATGCTTCAGATATGATTGATAGGTAGCATAAAGGAAAAATGCTCAACTGAGCAGCTTACTTTCAGTGCATTTCCATTAATAAGTTCTCCAATGCCGTATTCTACTTAGTTAAAAGCAAATCCTCTGTGGTCCAAAGGTCACCTGCAAATTCTAGGTTCACTGGGAGCCAGGTACTCAACTCAGCAGTGAGCTCCACACCAAGGCAGTGCCTCTTCTAATGCAAGTGATCAACTGTGGGCCCTTCAAAGAGCTCTGAAGTCCCAACTCCAGCTCATCTACGCTGCTATTTAAACTTAATGTCTGCAAACATCATTTCCGTTTTCAACCAATGAGCTCTCAGAAGTTACTTTTTAAAAAGTCTGCAAAATATTTTTAAAAAGCACTTAAAAGTTTAAAGTGTAAACACACGTGACCTGGGGAGAATAAAATGAGCTGGGGAGGGTCAGTGTTAAAAATGCACGCTTAATGCTGAATTTGGTAGGTTGGAGGACTGGTCTCGGTGCTGTATCTCTCATTGAAACACCTAAAACAGGAAATGCTCTACTTGCTTCTCATTCAGCAGCTGGTTTCTCCCATTATTTAAATGAACTACTGGACTTGATCCAGGTTCTACAATTGGATTTGCAAACTTGAGAGCTGGGATAGCTATGGACATTAAGGACATCACTGAGGACCCTCAGCATCTGGACCTGCTTTCTTACAGCATTACCTTCAGGCAGAAGGCACCGGAGACTGAAGACACACACTCAGCAAATCGGGAAAGCTTCCTCCCCTCCGCCATCAACTTTCCAAATGGTCCATGAACCCATGAACACGACTTTGTTATTCCTTTATTTTCCACTGTTTTTTTATTTTGTAATTTATAACAATCAAATACGTCTTTGCATAGACCTCCATATCCCTACAGTCCATGTACCTACCCAAACTTCTCTTAAATGTTGAAATCGAGCTCACATGCACCACTTGTACTAGCAGCTCATTCCACACTCTCACTAGCCTCTGAGTGAAGATGCTTCCTCTCATGTCGCCCTTTAACTTCTCACCTTTCACTCTTAACCCATAGCCTCTGGTTGTAGTCCCACAACCTCAGTGGAAGAGGCCTGCTTGCATTTACCCAATCTATACTCCTCATAATTTTGTAAGCCTCTATCAAATCTCCTCTCAATCTTCTACATTCAAAAGAATACAGTCCTAACCTACTCAATCTTTCCCTACAATTCAGGAGGCCCTCCAGAGCCGGCAACGAGCTTGTAAATTTTCACTCTACTCTTTCAACCTTGTATACATCTCTCCTACAGGTAGGTAACCAAAGTTACACACAGTACTCCAAATTAGGCCTCACTAACATCTTATCCAACTTCAACATAACATCCCACTTCCTGTACTCATACAATTATTTATGGTCCAGTGTGCTAAAAGCTTTCTTTAAAACCCTATCTACATGTGATGGCACTTTCAAATGAACTATGGACCTGTATTCCCTGATCCCTTTGTCCTATCATACTCCACAGCACCCCACCATTTACTGTGTAAGACTTATTTTGGTTGGTTCTACTGAAGTGCAAAACCTTACACCTGTCTGCGTGAAATTCCATCTGCCATTTTTCAGTCCATTTTTCCAGCTGCAAACCATATGCAAGCCTTGATCATCTTCTTTACTGTCTGCTGCACCACCATTTTGGTGTCATCCGCAAATTTACTGATCTAGTTAACCACATTATCATCCAGATCATTGCTATAGATGACAAACAACAAAGGACCTGGCACCGATCCCTGTGGGCACTCCATTGGTCACAGGCTTCCAGTCAGAGGCAACACTCTACTACCACTCTCTGGCTTCTCTCACAAAGCCAATGTCTAATCCAGTTTACTGCCTCATCCTGAATGCTGAGCGACTGAACCTTCTTGACCAGCCTCCCATGCGGAACCTTGTCAAATGTCCATGTAAACAACATCCACTGCCTTGCCTTCAATCACTTTCCTGGTAACTTCTATAAGATTGGTTAGGAATGACCTACCATGCACCAAGACATGCTGACTATCCTTAATCAGTCCATGTCTATCCAAATAACTATATATCCAATCCCTTAGAATATTTCCCAATAATTTCCCACAACTGATATCAGACTCATTGGCCTATAATTTTCTGGTGTTTGTTTAAAAAAAAGGAACAACATTGGCCATCTCCAGTCCCCTGCTACCTCCTCTGCAGCAGTCAGGGTTGCTGTGGGAGACGGTGGAATTATAGCAATAATCAGAGGGCAGTTTGTATTCTGAGATGGAGACGGAGTGATCTCCATCACTCCATCAAGGGAGAGAGAAGTGAATTTGCAAGTGGCCTGAGAGTTACTAGTGAAGATGATACAATCAAAGAGTTCAGCACAGAGCCAGCACCAATTCAGTCACTGTAATAGAGAAAGAGTTGGGGTCAGGTGCCACAGACAATTTGGATCAAGGGCTCTTCCACATAGTCACTAAAATAGAGGCAAAGCTGGGACCATGTAAATTCCCAATCTACACCATTGGCTTGTAGTAAGAAGTGAGAGAAATCAGAAGTTGTTAAAGAGAAGAATACATTCAACTAGGCTGAACTGTTTGTTCCAGACTCCAGCATATGCATCTGTTGTGCCTCGATAAAAACTAAAATGCTGGAAAAACTCAGCTGGAGTTTCACATTTCCAACATTTGCTATTTTTTTTTATTTTCAATGATAAAGCATGTTGGAAGGAAAGACTCCATTAGATAAGACACTCAGAATTAGCTTTGGGAATAGATTGCTGAGTCCTATATCTCAGAGGAATAAACAAGGCTTCAAAAGGAACTTTGAAACATTGGTAGAACAGAAGCGTGTTATCTCAACAAAGAAAGTATACAGTATATAAGACAAAATAAAAGGCTGAAGTTAGCACCAGGAATGATGTCGCTATGCTATAAAGCATTTAGAAAACAAAAAGTGATCAGAAAAATAGCAAGAAGTATGAAAGACAAGATTACCACAATCATAATGATCAGAAAGCAGTGAGGTTTAAACTAAAGAACACAAAGAATGCAAGGGAGCTATCTGCTGAATTTTGACATCAGTGATAAAATGGGAAGCTCACGGTAAATGAAGTTTTAACAACAGATTTTATTGGGAGAATCAGAACAGCTCAGGGAGCAAAGGCAATGCACTTCTAGAACCTATTATTTCAGCTTTTCAGAACAACGTATTTCAGGACCAAAAAGGAGTAGCCACATTGAAATAAGCGATGAGTAATCTGCAAGGAGAGGTTGATAGTCTGATAGTAAGGAAGTACCTTCTAATGATACGATAAATGAATTTGATGTTAGCTTGAAAATGAAACTGTACCACAAAGAAGAGATTAAGTTTCAGCATGATGAAGTTTCGAAGAATGAGGAACAACGTGGTGTATAAGACATGGCCTCCAATAAGGATCTGCATAAAAAATAGTTCATTTTATTTTTATTTAGAGATACAGTGCAGAACAGGCCCACCAAGATGTGCCACCCAGCTGCCTACAGATTTAATGCTAGCCTAAACAGGGGACAATTTACAATAACCAATTAACCTACTAACAAATATATCTTTGGACTGTGGGAGGAAACCAGAGCATCTGGAGGAAACCCTCACTTACACGGGAAGAACATACAAACTTTCTTACAGAAGATGCCGGAGTTGAAAGTCAAACTCCAATGCCCTGAGCTATAATAGCATCACATTAACTGCTACACTAACCATGGCACCCACATGGTATTTATTGGCAAAAGTAACAGCCAATAAATAAAAAAATATTTATTGGCAAAAATTATAGTCTCTTAAATCCATCTTGCAGTAAGTCTGGTTGGGAGTTCTTTGACATATAGCAAAGATAAAGGGATCATCCTTCCAGGGTTTGCCAATCTAAGTTACCAGCAAATTGAAATCAGAGAATTGCACTTTTTCTGGTATATCAGCAATAAATTTGGTCAGCTTGACACTGGCAGCAGGCTCTGAAGATATGTACCAAGTGAAAGCCATTTATTAGAACTCTCATCTCCCCAAAACATTGGCCCTAAAGCCATGCGCGCGTTGACTGTAGCCAGTGATTTCAAAAGGGAATCAGCAGCATACAGCCACTCACACCAACGTTCGGGACTGGTCCATCTATGCACTGGCCATGCAGTACTACATCTGTCTCTTGGTTCCATGCTGAGCCTAATGTTACTGGGATCACCCAGGGGACAGTTACAATATTGCCACCATTCCACACCAAGATGTGGTGGAGGATCAGAAACCTCATTCATTTCAATAGAATTTCTTGGCTTGAGGAATGGAACAGGCAACTGAGTTTTTATTTAAAACATAAATCAACAGAAAGTAAAGTCAGTAACGTGTTTGGATTTAATTAAACTGTTATATTAATATATTGATGCATATTATATATTAATAAAGTTTACAACTTCTCTGAAAAGATTAACAGATTAGAAAGTGATCGAAGTTTATCAGGGCATTTAAGGATGGGTGGGGACTCTTGCATTGCCTGAAGCCAGTTTCCTGATGATGCCTTGTTAAGTGCTCGCAGGATCCAGAGGCCCATCAAGACTAAATTTAGATGCACCCTCGTGAGAGATTACAGGTTGCAGTCCAGTCCAGCAAGATCCAGTTCACTAATCCACTTTCTCTCTCCACAGATGCTGCCTGCCTTGCAGAGCATTTTCTGTTTTTCTTCATATTTCCAGTATCTGGAGGCTTTCGTTTTTGAAATCAAAACTTATGACATTGAACAATTCAAACGCAAACTGAGTGAAAAACAGAGAAAATGTTGTTTCTCGAGCAAAACCTTGGCATGGCTACAGCTAGAAAATTGCATTCAATGTTGGAGACTACACCTCCTGATGGTAATTCTGGGGCTTTGTTAGCATTATACCAGAGAAAAAAGGTTAAATTTTTACATTAGATTTGCCTTGAATTCTCTAAATGTGTGAGGGACAGTGGTGGTGGGGGGGGGGGGGGGGGGAGGATGGTGTTGTAATATCCAACTGAAATATATAAAATGGTTCAGGATTCTGACAGAGTGGTTATTCAGAAAGTATTTTGTCTGAAAGGGAAATCCAGAAAAAAATACATAATTAGAATGTCAGATTTTAACTGCTTAAGTGGAAAGCAGGAAGCACCCATTCTCTCAGAGGACAAACAATGTGAAATTCACTCTAAGGTAAGCCCTTGAATGATGTATCAACTGGAAATTTCAAGGCTACGCTTCATTTAGATAAGGACAACAAGGGAGATGGAACTCGTGCAAATAAATTGAGTTCAACTACAGATGAACCTTTCCATCTTGGAGCCATACAGGTGGCAGTAAAATGGATTTCTGCATAAAGAAGTTAATCTGCAGAGTACAATCTGAGATCACACAGGGACTTTCTTTGTGCTATGGCCAGTTCTCAGTTCCACTGCATGGAGATCTGGCCACCCCCACGTTCATGGTAAGGACACAAAGTTCTGCTTCCACGAATATATGCTAATTGCTCTAAAACTGGCAGCCGTGCTCTCGCTTGCCTCAGGCTCTGTGTACTGGAGCGATTAAAACAAACTGCTGAGGATCTCAGTGGGGAGGCAACATTCGTGGAGTCAACATCTCGGAACCCGCTGCGTTCCTCCAGCAGTTTGTTTTTTGCTCCAGATTCAAACATCTGCAGCTTTGAGTCTCACACTGTACACCAAAATTCCTTCCCTTAAACCCTCTACCACAATATTTTTTCCTCTTTTTTTAAGATACCCTTCAAAAGCTTCCACTTTGAACAAGATATTTTTCATCTGCCCCAATACCTCCTCCTGTAGCTCAGTGATAAATTGTGATAATGATAATGGGGTGAAACAGCAGCATAGTCCCACCCACTTTACCTGCCTTCACTGTGTCAGTAGTGCCATCTCTCAAATATCTGGGGAACATTCTCTCTGAGGATAGCGGCTTTGACAACGACATCCAGAGCCGCATTAAACAGGTATCAGCTGCCTTTAGGAGCCTTCATCCCTCCACAAAGGTCGCTGTATACCAGGTGGTCTGTGTCACCACCCTCCTTTGTAGCTGTGAAGCTTGGGTAACCTATAGCCGTCACATCAAGTCCTTGGAGCGCTTCTACATAAGCTGTCTTCAGCGCATCCTGGGAATTACCTGGCGTGAGCGGGTGCCTCACACTGAAACACTTGTAAAGACCAACTGCAGAAGTATTGCGCCATGACCACCCAGCGTCAGTTGCAGTGGCTGGGGCACCTGACAAGGATGCCCCCATGTTGACTACCCCGCAGAGTGTTATATGGCCAGCTGCATCATGGTTGACGTTCAGCAGGAGGGCTGAAGAAGTGCTATAAGGATCAGATGAAGAATGCTTTAAGGAAGTGTAAGATCAGACCCGAGGACCTGGAGGATGTTGCTGCTGACTGTAACACTTGGCGACAGCTGTGTAGGGATGGGGCTCATATTCTGGAGATGCAAAGAACAACCAGAAGACAGCAGAAGAGAGCCAGGAGAAATGCAGCCACGGTTGCCATCACTACCACTACCACATACACATGCCCCACCTGCAATAGAGCTTGTGGGTCAGGATAGGACTGTATAGTCAAAGATCTCACCGTTAAAGGAGAAGACATCATCATCGGATTTCAATGGACAACCGAAGAAGTGGCTAGCACAACGTTTTACAGGACAGGTGACCCAGATTCAATTCCCACAGCTGTCTGTAAGGAGTTTGTACATTCTCCCTGTGACCATGCGGGTTTCTTCCCATAATCCAAAGACGTACCAGTTGGTAGCTTCATTGGTCATTGTAAACTGTGCCATTAGGTGTGGATTAAAATCAGGGAATTGCTGACGTCATGGATCAAAGAGCTGAAAGGGCCTATTCTGTGCTATATCTCAAGAAAGAAAGACTTGGCTTGTCTGTTAAATGCTGTGAGATACTCTACTACATGGAAGGAGTCAAATAAATGCGTACTATGGCTGAGTACAGAAGCATAATGATTAGCAAAATACTATTACAGTGCCAGCAATCAGAGAACAGGGTTCAATTCCCACTGCTGTCTGTAAGGAGTTTATATGCTCGCCTCAAGGTTGTATGGTTTCCTCTGGATGCCCCCGCCTCCTCCCACATTTCAACAATGTACAGGGTTACCAAGTTGTGAGCAGTGGAAGCACGGTGACACCCCAGACTGTGTTGGTCTTTGTTGAAGTTCCTAAGTGGTACAATGGATAGCTGAGAATTCAGAATTTGAAGCATTCTCTAACCTTAACGTAGTTGTTAAAAATGAGCAGTGACTTTGGTGTACCTTGATGGAAGGATGGGAATATTAAAATGGTAGGGGGTAGTCAGGGAGTGGTAAAAGATATGAAGGTTCACACTGTGACATCAAAAAGCTACTATTTCCTTTTTTACCCCATCATTCTTTGGGGCACTCTTCTGTTTTCATGGATGTCTGTGAAGAACAAGAATTTCAGGGTGTATATTGTATCACTTCTCTGATATTAAACAAAACTATTGAACTTTTGGCATTTTCATGCTGATACTAAAAAAAAACAAAAGGTGAAGATGGTGTAAACCTGAAATTTAAAAAGAATAAAGAACTGCTTGGAGGGTCAGGCAGCAACTGTAGAGAGGAACAGAGGAAAAGTAATAAAACAAATCTATTTTAAACTTCAAAGGACAAGGGATAGGGACAACAAAAGGAATGTCTGTGATAGGGTGGGGTCCAAGAGAATCTGAATAACAAAACTGGGATGGTGTCAGGCATGAAGTTGAGAGAGGGGGCAAAAGCCTCTTAATTGGAGTGATCTAAATGGAGGAGGTACAAATGAGATCTAAAGGAGAAATTAAAACAAAGCTGAAATCACACTACAGTTCTGGAAACCTGAAATAAAACTGAACTTACTAAGTGGGTCAGGAAGCATTGATGGAGAGAGAAAGACAACATTAACATTACAAAGTGATGGCCTTTCACCAAAACTACGTAGTTAGTTCTGATAGAAACTGGAAAGACTGGTTATCTGACATTGTTAATTCATTATTTCATAACAAGAAGCCAGAGATGGTATGAATGAAATGAGGAATTAAAGTGACAACTGAAAAATCTGAGTCGCCCTTACTAACTGAAGAGTTACCTTTCTCCTTCCCTGCCCGCATCTCAGAGGGGAAGGCTGGTGTCAATTCTATTACAAGAACACAGGCTTCCACAGCTATGTAATCTGCCCTCTTCAAAGCTTCTTGTGTGGATCTCTTCCCATCCCCTAGTTTCTCCAGCTTCACTGTATCATTTCACATGATGATAACTTCTCTGTCACTGCCACTGAGAGATCTTCCTTTTTCCTTTATGCACAGTTTCCCTAATTGATAATTATTACCACTTCCATTGTGAATATACTCTTCTCAAGCTCCCAGCCAGATACAGGTATGGATGTTTTGATGGCAGACTCTGCCATCTTCATCAAGGATGATGCCTGGGCATGTCTAATCCAGTAGTATTTATAACCCCATTGTCCGTCCCTTCTGATTGGCTAACCCCCATCCAATCAGGTTTCCACTGCCACAACTTGTTTACAGTCAAACTCCAGTTCTTCCTTAGAGTGACACCTTTGTCTTTGTTAACATTCTTTTCCTATTTTCGAGAACATCGCATTTGCAATGGCCATAGGGTTGACTCCAACAGCACAAAACTACTGTGCCATGCTGAAGTGTTTTGGGACTGCCTGGGGAAGGAAGCCATTGAAATAAAAAGTTTTAACAAAGACAAAGGCCTCACTCTAAGTAACTAAACGATCAGGAGGGACGGATAATGGCGGTATAAATACCGCCGGACTAGACATGCCCAGGCATCATCCCTGATAAAGATGACAGAGTTTGTCATTGAACCGTCAGTTAAAATTGACACTTGTACCTGGCTGGAAGCCTAAGAGTTTAGTTGTCATATACACCAGGAAAGCACTAGATCCTTTTTCACATCTATTGTATTTCCCATACATCTGCTTTGCCCCCTTTCCCATTGCCTACAGTCAGTTCCTTGGCCTCACTGACGTTGACTGCAGAGTTGCTGTTGTAATACCACTGCTGTTATCAGCAGTCACTCCTCTTGCACTGAGACCTTCTCATGTAGCCACACTTGCATCACATCAGGATCAGTTCCCTTTGTATTTCTCTGTATCCCTACAAATTATTCCCTATACCACATTCCCATCGACATACACAAAGGACTAATTTACAGTATCCAATTAATGTATGCGCACACCTTTGCAATGCAGAAGTAGACTACTGTATTGGAAGTAACCCATGCAGAATTTACTTCTATGACAGATTTCAAGCAACTGCATCAGGTTCTAGCATTCATCTATTTGTAGGTCTTCAAGCATATCAGCTACAATCCAATTACATTCATCATGAGTCTCCCCAAGTCTGCCCCCCATTGTGTTCTTTTAACCTCTGCCCCTTAAAAACATCTTTGATTTCTTTCCTAGTTCTGATGAAAGATCATCAGCCTGAGACATTCTCTCCAGAGAAGCTGCTCGATTGCTGAGTATTTTTTGCATTTCAACACGCTCATAGATGCTTTCTGTCATCTCCGATGCTGCAGCCAAAACCATAATTGCACTGATTTGTAATAAAGTGAAATTATTACTGGCATTAGCTAAAGGCATGTTTTCAATTCTGTTGGTCAGACTGTGGAACTTTCAGGAGTGCTGACATTGATTTAATGTTGTTCAATTTGAAACACCTCAACATAGCAGTTAAAAGGCCCTGCAATTAGGAGATATGGGTATTTATTACAGCGACGTATATGATCCCTTATTTCTCAAATCCAATTACGGAGCTACTAAACTGTTTATAATAGAAACAGAATCAGATGTATGCAAGGGCCAGCAGAAAAGAGAAGCTACAGAAGGTATCACAATATTTTGACAGCAAATAGATTAATTTAGTTGATGAAAATGTCAAATTAAAACATCAACTCTCCTACACAGCCTAATCTGCTGAACACTTCAAACATCCTCTGGTATGTTTTTCCTCTCATGCGGATATATTCAGTGGGAAAGAATAATCTGGTTCCAAATATGTCAGTAAGTAATAGTCTTTTTTTTTCATTTTTAACTAGAGTATTTATAAAATCCACAGCACTCATAATTAACAATGGCAGCTGATATATTAAGGATGCCATTGAAAGCTTAATTGTCAAAATCTAATGAAATATAACTAGTGCAAAGAACTATGTTAGTGCCATTACTATTTTGAAGTTGCAGCGGTAAGCTTAGGATTTTACTTTAGATAAGTACTACACCAAGAACTGATATTTAATCAGACGTAAATATTTCTGATCAGATAAACATGCATTTATAAGACCCTACAGCTGAGCAAAACTCATTTCTCCCCACCACTACAAATACCTCACCCATCACACCCCAGCCTCACTCTGCTACTTGCTCTCTGGCTCTAAATGTTGCAGTAGAATTGGGAGACCGTGAATCCCACAATGCAGCAAGATGGAATAGTGTGATTTCCCTGAGCAAACAATGAAGGCAATGTACAAAAAAAATGTGCGCACATGTGTGTGCTTGTGTGTGTATAAAGACGTGAAAGAATGCAAGAGAAAAGCAGCATTGGTGGGGTGGATGGAACATTAAATTCATAGACTTGTCCAGTGTGGATAGCACTAAAACTGAGTAACAGTCTTTCTGATTTATTGGTAAGAAAAAGTAAAACAGGCTGAAGACTCAGGTGTCATTACCCAACTTCATCCTAAAACTAAGTAACAGAGAACCTTGTGGTGTTTGATTAGATTTGGTAATAGAAATATCATGTGGTCAGAAACGTCTCAGTAAAAATTGTGAGAAAACTCCCAAAATGGTGCCGCAAATTTCCAGTGGTTCTGTGTAACACACATTTATCATCCACAAAGTTGATACCTGCCATCTGCTACTTCACTGAATGGTCTATCAGGAAGCATGCAAGACTGGCTGACAGGGAAAATCAGATTTTAAAAAACTTACAATTTGTAAGTCTTGATTTTTACTTAAACAGATAGGAAAACAAAATGTGTACATCAGCAAAGCAGAACACATTGATTAAAATCCGCAAGAACATGAGATTTGCAATGCAAATTTTTCTTCATTAAGCAAAGCACAATGTCATTTGGCTGTTAGTTAGATATTTACTTCACAATTTTGAATTCGTATTTATTCAAAGCAAGGAATAGTGACATCCTCAAATCTTTCAAATTCTCAGGTCTGAATTTCTACAAGGCTATGTAAAAAGCCCTTCTACTCTGCCATCTTTTTCTGTTATCTTCATGCAGAAGCAGCACATCCGTATGGCATAGCAAAATGAAATAAATACCTTTTCTGTTATTGGATCAGTTGTCACAATGAAGAGAATTAAACAGCAAAGGCAAGTCTATTCTCTTAATGAATGAATCTCTGTTACAGGGAGAAGGCCAGGAACTGGGGTTGAGGAGGAGAAGAAAAAAGGATCAGCCATGATTGAATGGCAGAGCAGACACGATGGGCTAGATGGCCTAATTCAGCTCCTATGTCTAATGGAGATCTGAGAAAAATTAATCTGATTATAAAATGCCAATTTAAAAATTCTAACAGTCAGGAGTTTAAGCCATTAGTAAAATACAGCAGATGTTGGAAATGAGCATTTCTGGCACTTGTTTAAATGTCACAACAGGTCAAGCAGCACCCATGGAAAGAAAAGCCATGTTAGTGATTCAGGTCAATGACTGGATAGCGAAGGAGGCATTTGGTATGCTTGTCTTCATCGGCTGGGGCTAAGTGTACAAGAATTAGGATGTTGTGCTACAGGCGTACCAAATACTGGTTTGGCTGACCTTGGATTGCTGCGGACTTCGCTGTCACCATAATTACAAAAAGAATGTGGTAGCATTACAAAGATTGCTGAAGTGGTTCACCAGGATTTTGTCTGGATTTGGGGTCTTTTGTTACAAGGTGAAATATACTAGCTGGGTTTGTCCTCAGTACAGTGTCAGACTGAGGATTGATCTTATAGAACAGGGATTCCCAACCTATTTTCACGCCATGGACCCCTACTATTAACTGAGGGGCCCATGGACCCCAGGTTGGAACACCTGTTATAGAGTGTCGAGTCCATTTCCCTGTGTAAGGAAGTCCAACACTCAAGGGCATGGGTTTAGGTGAGACGGGACAAATTTAAGATCTGAGGAGCAGGTCTTTCCCCACACACAGAGTAAAATAGTAATTTGGAATAAGCTGCCAGAGGAGATGGGAGAGCTAGATACAATTACAATGTTTAAAAGGCATTTAGAGAGGTACCTGGATAGGAAGGAAAAAGGTGTATGTGGGCCTAATGTAGACAAACACAATGAGCAAAAATTGGCATCACAGTTGGCATTGGTGAGTTGGACCAAGGGGCCTTTTTCCTGTGCTGTATAGTTGCAAGATTCCATACTTGTTGGTGGTCGTCAGATGAAAAGTCAGCAACATGAACATTAACTGCTTCTCTCTCCACAGCTGTAGTCTGATCTGATGAGTATTTATAACATTTTCTTTTAAATGTTAGAAGTTTTATCTGTTTGAAGGGTAAGCGTCCCTTTGGAATATCTCTTGTGAACATATTGCTCATGCATTGTGTGTGCATGACCTGTAAATGATTATTTCAACTTGAGAAACTGTAAAAATCCAATGCCTAAATATGAATGTCTTGCTATTAGTTTCCAGTATAATCGTCATGAAAATATCTGCAGCATTGCTCTTCTCTTCAACCTAGACAATAGCTTACAAACATACATTCTTTCCTGTCATTCTCTTCAAAACCAGCTGTTGTAACCACTAACAAAAGAAAATCTGCCTGTTCAAAGAAGTTAACAAATTCTACAGAAACAACAGGTAGGTATAAAGAAATCATATTTTCATTGATCATCAAGAACCATTTAATCAACTGTGTGTCTATAAAGTACAAAATAAGAAGAAATTGAGAAAAAAAATTGTGCTAAATAGTTTCTCTCCATTTATGTAAACACTATAATTAGCTACCATTTTCCTCTTTGCTGTACAATTAAAGATTTCTGAAACTCATTAATTGCTTCTTGTTGAAAATCGTAATTAAAACAATGTAAATCTGTAATTACAGATGAAACATTGTTAACTGATCACTGTTTCAATTATAGTACTTGTAATTTGCAGAATAAAGAAAGATTCCAATTAAAATGTGCAGAATTTCTATCACTCTGATTGCAACTCCTTAGAAAATGCTTCACTAAGCACTCCAGCAAATTTCTCAATAAGCCAAGCACAAAGAACTCAGTGTCTTTGATATTCTGCTTGTATCTCAGTCTCTTGCAAAGAGAATGCTCTACTCCTGCACTAGGCTCTGGGTCAGTACCCTTTGACTTAGCAGACTTAGAAATCATTGTGAACAGAAGGGAACAAACTCTTCAAATTAATTTTTTACAATAGGATCACTTCCAAAAGTTTCCCAAGCAGAAAAATGATCCAAATTTCACCTTGCCACCATTCAATCCAAATTGCTCTTTATTTCAACCCTTCTTTCGATCATGCAGGTGTACAAAATGAATAATGGAAACTTTCTGATTTTAAGCCACTAAAATGATGTAAAACACAAAAATCTGAAATAACTGTCATTCATAAATGATACTTTAACACATTAGTTATTCGCTATTTTTAGTTTATAACATATATTGTAGGAGCGAGGACCAAGAGGCTCATCGGTGACAGTAAAAGTAAGGGTTTTGTTCAGTATTGCTAAAAGCAATTTATTCTATAACAGTTGCATCCAAAATAGAAAGGTATAAGTTTATGATGGCAGAATGCAGCACACTTTTACTATAATAAAAAAATCTGAGTTTAAGAAATACTGTAAAATATGACAATGTATCTCAGCCACTATCTTTCCATCTGCTATTCTGTTTTCCAATTAATATAAACTATCTCCTGAATTGCATCCATTATCCAGAGTTTAGACCTTTATACTCTGTCCCTGCATTCATTTCCCTTGACATGGTTATTTAACCTATAGTTCACAATTTCAATAAGAACAGAAATTGTGGAAAATTAATGTTCTTTTATTTCAGCTTTCCAGATGCTGCAATCTCACAATTCCACTGTTACTGTTCTGGCCACTACATGCGCAGTTCACTCTGTATGAACTCCACTTCCTGTACGCCAGCTTTTTTTTTACGTCATTGCCTGCATGGGTAATTTGGATTTCAATTTGAAGCACACAGTAGAAAGGCTTTCGTCTTCATCCCCACTTAAGTCTTGAATTCAACATGACACTGATCAAATATCTTCATTATTCTTGGATCTCCAAAGATGTGAATTTGGAATACAGTGGATTCCAGTTAATTAGGACATACCGAGATCAGTACATTTTGGCCCAATTAAGCAGCTGCCCCAATTAGCCAATGTTTCATGGAAATAGTTTAAAAGTACGGTAATAAAAAAGACAAACAACCATATAACTGAGCAACAAATAATGTATTTAAATGAAATATGGAACAAATCAGAACACTAACAAAACTACTACAGTACCATAAAACTGTTGTTCCTCATAGTTATCAATTGAGGAATTCATTGAGTATAGTGTGAACACTGTGGTGTTCTTTTGTTTGACTGTAAATGAACAAGTTCAGTGCAGACACCTAGTGCAGATAATGGACTACCTTCATACAATACTTTTGATGATTGCATCCTACCTATCTTCATTTTCATTGCAATTTTCAATACCTTGAAATTCTGGCATCTCCAAGTCCGAATGCTTGAAACCGCAGAGAGCAAACCTGTTCTGAATTGAATTACTGCTTATTTCTCGCCTGCTATCAGTGAGAAAAAATCAATGCTTTCTGAACAAACACATGGAACTGTTGCTATTTAAAAACGTTCACTCTAAGTAAATGGCCACTCAAGTGCATGTGACTGATGCTAGTTAGAAGCTTTCAACAATAGTCTCCAGTCCCAATTAAGTGGCATAGTATCCCAAATAAATAAAGGGAATCCTGCCTATTTTCTTGATTAGATTTTGTTCTTTACAATTTGTCCCAAATCAGCAGCTGCCCAGATGAACCAATGGCCTAATCCACTGTACCTACTTTCTAAAAGTGGTAATAATGTTATCAAAAAAGGCCATGGCAAAAATGTGACTGAAAATTATCAGAATCTTTTGTCAACGTGGACTTGAAAAGCACTTCCGAAGAACATGCATTGCATTGGCAGTAGATCTGGACTAAAGACATTTGAATCCACCACTGTTACACTAATAGGCTCTGACCACATAGAAACAGTGCAGAGGGTAACGTATTTACAGTGTATTAGGATGCAGTCCACTCCACATGCTCCAAAAAGCTTCCTTTTATATTGTATTGAACATTTGTAAACTAGCTAATAATTTGAATTTTGCATCATAAATACTCAGTTTAATTTTTTTTGGAAATATTTCTGATAAAGAGAACTGAGCAGAACTTAGAGGAGATAATCCATGTGTGAATATTCTGCAATTCTGTTGAATTAACTGTGAAGAGTAGCAATGCAGGAACTCTCACTCAGCAGCGTATTGTGGTGATGTGCAACCATGCTAGGATACAGTGCGGACTGTCCATGGAATTTTCTCATATTCATCACTGTGTTCTCAGCTTGGTGCAGTTAGTTTGTAATCTCAGTCATACAACTAAAGGACAATGCCATTCCCCATTCATCTCCTGGTTTCACCCTGTTCAGCTATGTCTCACAGAGGAAAAGGGAAATCCCATTCAAAACTGCAGCTGTTCTGATGGCATCACTTAACAAAGAAAGTTAAATACTTGTGATTTTCAACTTGTTATTTTAAGTATGCTTAATTCTCCAAATATCTTCATTTCATTTGATGTGTATGCATTCAATTTGGATCTAGCCCCACATTAAATAAAATATTCTAATACTTCTCTGAAGTATTTCAATGCATCTTTGAAATATTCCAACAGTTTTTTTGTCTTCCTGCCACCAATCATACAAGATCCCTAGTGGGTATTTGAATGCTTGAATGCTTTTTTCATCTTTCAGTGTTATTGCTTTAAGTAAATTAATCTTTTATTCCATGGTATCACAGTTACACAAAGATTAGTAGACACAGGAGACACATTCAAGCTGTCAGCACCCACAACCTGATCGTCTCATATTGATTCTACAAACAGGCAGGCTATGAGGTTTTAAAGTATTTCAAACATTTTTAATGCCAAAAACAATCTTTCTCTCAAGCGACAAAATGGAATAGCATTACAATATCCCTTTAGGTTTCCCTTTGTGCCCAAATCAGGTGCGATTTTTAGCCTTCCTTTCAAGGTTTGGTTCTCACCAAACTGTTTCTTATTCATATCTAATGGTGAGAAAATCACCACCATTCAGAAAATCCATTTAATGCTACGTTCACGTTGTAAATTCATAAGAGCAACTGAAGATAAAATATCTGTTCTAAGCATCGAGTTAAATTTAAACAAATTTACCTCAAAACTATCAGATGTTAAATCGAACAGAACTTAATAGTTAAACAATATCAAATCACAAGCCAAGAAGCATAATTAGCTGTCTGTTATAATTCTTGACAGAGATACCATTAAGATATATCAAGTATCCTCAGGAAGATTTGAACCAAACAGGGATAACAAGGGGTTAATGGCAAGTCTGAAGAAACCAAATCATTACTTCATACCTCCTCGTAAAACTGGATTCTCAATTTCCTCACTTGCAGACTCCAGTCAGTTCGGATTGGCAACAACATCTCCTCCACAATCATCATCAGCACAGGTGTAACACAAGGCTGGTGTGCTTAGCCCCTGCTCTACTCACTTTCTATTTAGGACTGTGAGACTAAGTACAGCTCCAGTGCCATATTTAAGTTTGCTGATTACACCACTCTCGCTGGCTAAATCAAAGAAGGTGATGGATCAGCATACAAGAGGGAGATCTATCTGGCTGAGTGGTGTCACAACAACAACTTCTCACTCAATGTCAGCAGGACCAAGAAGCTGATTATTGACTACAGGAGAAGGAAACCTGAGGTCCGTTGAGGGATCAGAGGTGAAGGGGGTCAGCAATTTTAAATTCCTCAGTGGTAAATGTTCAGAAGATTGTGAAGATTCAGCATGTCATCTAAAACTCTGACAAGCTTCTATGTGAGTGCAGTGGTGAATATATTGACTGATTGCATCATGGCCTAGCATGGAAACACCAATGCCCTTGAATGGAAAAGTAGTTGCTACAGTCCAGTCCATCAGGGTAAAGCATTCCCAGCCATTAAGTACAACTACAAGGAGCATTGTCACAGGAAAGCACCAACCATCATCAAGAACCCCCACTGTTTATGCCATGCTCTCTGCTCATTACTGCTATCAGGAAAGAGGTACAGGAACTTCAGGACCCACACCACCAGGTTCAAGAGGTTATTGCCCCTCAGTGATCAGGCTCTTGAACTAGAGGGGATAACCTTACTCAACTTCACTCACTCCTACACTGAACTGTTCCCACAACCTGTGGCCTTGCTTTCAAGGATTCTTCATCTCATGTTTTCAATATTTATTGTTTTTTTACCTTTTTATATTTGCATAGCATGTTGTATTTTACACTTTAGTTGATTGTCCGTCTTGCTATGTGCGGCTTTTCATTGATTCTATCGTTTCTATTTAATGTGAATGCCTGCAAGAAAATGACATATCTCAAACTACATGGTGACATATATGTACTTTGATAATAAATTTACGCTGAACTTTGAAGTTCATTGAAATGATCAAGTGAAAATTAAAAAGAAATTTAAATAGGGCATTAAAGCATCAAGCCTTTCCAATGGAGTTGACTAGAACCCGTAAACCCTAGTGCAATGGGAAGAGGTCTAAAAGGTCCAAGTCTGGTAGCTTTTCGTGTATAATCCAGGAATGAGTGGACAAATACAATCATCTCAGCTTGTAAATTTCTCTCCATGAGGATTCAGGCCCACAATCTAGACGCTGACACCTGACACAGAAACATGATTATGAAGTTACATTGATTGGCGGTGTTACGTACCCCATAACTGGGTCACTTACCAGCAAAGATAGAGAGGTCCGTTGAAGTCTGATGGTACTATTTTTAACAGTATTTATTGGTAAAAATACACAAAAATGATATCAATGCAAACATACAGATACTATACGTCGTCAATACTAAATCTAAACGTGCGGGTATAATAATAATCAATAAGAAATAGCTCTATCGTTGTCTAGGGGATAATGTATTGTCTGATAGAAATATAAAAGTCACTCAGTTCATTCAGTTCATACAGGCTTCAGCCTTTGGGGACCGCTGGGTTTTCAATTGTTGGAGAGAGAGAGATTTTAGAGAAAAACTTGCCGATTCCTTTTTATGATGTCAATCCTTCGAGAGTCGTTGGGAGTTGAGTTCCCCGTTGTTAGCTAAAAACCGTTTTTCTGTGGCAAAGGCCACCGATTCCGGGGCAAATGGAAGCGGACGCACGTGGCCTTCCACCGGCTTTCGCTATTATGGGATCGCTAGCGTTTCTTCTGGTGCGTCTGAGGGGCTGTTCCCACAGACCCTCTTTTTTATCCTGACTCACAGGGTCTCAGTTGTCAATCAGGTTGGGATGATGCAATCCCTCCACCAACCTCCCCCTCGGTTCATTGCCTGGGGCTTCGATGCATAGTACATGATGCTATACACAAGTCCGTCTCCAAGAGACAATAGCCGGTATCAATGGGTCCACCTTTCGGAGGCCAAGACACATTCCAATGCCTTGTGGATTCTGCATGTCTTTCTCTCATTTCCTGGGTCTCCTGAACTGACTCAATAATTATCTTGCGATTCTCACAAAGGAGGGGGCTACCCCGCACCCTTCGGCCCCTCAGAGCTGTGGTACATTCATAACAGCGGTTACAACACCATGGGTCTATTATGTCAAGGTGATCGGATCTGTTGCAAAAATTAAAGGATTCTCACCAATGCGCATCCTGAGCATTGTCTGTCATGTAGGTCAAACAAGAGATTTTGGAACAAGTGGCAAATGGAAAAAGATGGCTGCAGGAACAGATGAACAGCTATTTTATAGTAGCTCTCATTATCCTTTTAATTTCTAGTCCTCAACCTAAAAATGCTTAGTAATGAGTCTTGAACACAGCTGCTAAACACAAGATCATCCCTAACCCCAAATAATCCTCATTTTCAGAACTAAACCTAAAAAAAAAGGCAATAATCCCACATTCTTCACCCCATTTCCCATGTATATTATACTCAAAGGAGGCAAACCAATCCATGTAAACCTGTGATTGGATTTGGAGAAACAATGGATCTGAATTTTGCAGGCAAGGTTTTGAATATTGATCTCTTTCTTTTTCAATCTTTTTATCGAATTTTTCTAGACAAACACATAGTGGTCATAATAGTACAAAGGGAGTGGGATTACATTGTTGGCAATTAACACATGTGAGTAGAAACTATAGGTAACACCAATGTAACTGACCTCCCAAACTCTTAATATAGACAAGATACAAGGAAATAAAAAGATGGGGAAAAAAAGCCCAAATTGAAAAATCAAAAACAAAGTAAACTAAACTAAACAGAACTAAAACTAAACAAAGCTGGGCTATTCTATTATATCAGATAAAATCATTAATCTTGTCAACTCATCTCCTCTACTCAAATTAATAAGTAACATAAAGGAAAAGGTCAAATTACATTCTATGAAAGTATTGGATAAATGGCCTCCAAGTTTCTTCAAATTCAACCGAGAGATCAAAGGTACCATTTCTAATTTTGTCTAAGTTTAAACAGGATATGGTTTGGGGAAACCACTGAGATGTAGTTGCAGGATTCATCTCTTTCCAATTCAATAAAATAGATCTTCTAGCCATTAAATTAGCAAATGCAATCATCTGCCAAGCTGAAGAAGGCAGATCAATCATCTCAATCAAAGAAATTAACTAAACTCATTCAATTTTGTTCACAACTAGACAAAATAACCCATCTAGAAATGGTGAAATTGAATTCCAGTTAGAAAAAAGAGGTGGGGTTGTTTTATTTGTTATCACCTAACAGTCCTGGTTACAGCATACTTGGGGAGAAGGAGTTCTCAACTAATTCCTAAGCTTAATGGTATACAACTTTTTAACGAAAATTATGAATGAACTGTACTAACCATTGGATTTGTAATGAACAGCAACAAATATGTCAATAGTCACTTCCAATAGGTAATATTTGCATATCAGCTATTTATTTGAAATGAATATCCATCTGTTGTTTTAAAAAAAATCCAGACCATCCAGAAGAAACTACTTCAGAGGAAAGGGAGAGATTTTCTTCAGGTGTAACAATGGATTCATTTAACAAGTGATTCAATGCATCATGTTCCCGATGGAATTAGAGCTGAAGGTCAACCAACATGCAGGTTCTCACCGAAACCAACAGCACAGAGGTTACATTTCTTTCACCATACACTAAGGCCATTGAACCTGTGGTTTGGCAATGTTGTCTCGATGTTGCTGCTATTGGATGTTTTAGTGCATTCCCATCTCTGAGGAGCATCAAGAGCCATAGTGTTGCCTGAAGCTCTTTCACAATAATGGTCATAACCAGTTGCTCAGTAGACGAGCAGTCAATCCACCCTTGTGTGACCTTGCTGGACTTGGCCGAACATTGTCAATGGTCACTTCCTGTTTTTGGCACCTGAGCAATGTTAATGGCCCAATGACATCCTTCTCTCAATCAGGCCATTGTACAAAGTGATCACTTCTCCACAATTGTAGTGAAGCTTTCAAAGAGTCATTTTGCTTTTTGCTTAGACATATCTCAAAGAATTGTTTTTCCAAAGCACAAAGCTTGATACATGTTAGATGAAACAACCACATCTAACACAGAATAAAGTGGGAATATATATATATTTAAAGATAAACAACAATGGCACAATTCCAGGAACTTGGGTTCAATTCTAGCCTCTGGTGCTGACAGTGTGAGAGCTGCGAATTCTCTATGGGTATGGCCCAGGTGCTCCAGTCTCTTCTCCTGCTCCAGTGACTATGTTAGTTCGTAGGTTAATTGCTGAACACCCCAAATGTAGGTGAGTGGAAGCAGAATCACAGGGGTCCGATAGGCATATGAGTGATTAGAGCGAATGAAGTGGATGAACTTTTAAGGGTCAGCACAAACATGACGGGCCAAATACTCTTCTTCTGTGGTGTTATGAAATGTGATTGATGGATATTTTGCTTAAAAATCACAAGCGATTTCCAGAGAAGTGTTGCAAATTTCATACAGCACAAATCATGCAATAGAAAAGGAAGCCTTATTAAAAATTGGAAAAGTGTCAGTCACTTTAGAAGGCCTCTTCTACTTGTAGCAGGATTTAATAGCAATGTCACTTGCAATTATACTCCAGTTAATGTTATTGCAGATAGCTGCTGTTGACACAGTTACATTGAAAACAGCAGACTTCACTTTTACAACCAAATATGATAATGCCACCAATATAAGACTTCGTTTTGCACATTTTATGACATAAGGCACTTTGACAGGAATTCTCATTTTTTCTCTGCACACTATGAAAGAAGGGGAAATGGTAAAATAAAAGGATCCAATGTTGGTTCATCCACTTTGTAAAATGCTACAAACAGGAATTAATAGGTCAGTTCAACAACAGTACCTACATTGTTGTCAAGTGAATCTGATGTAAAACTGGACTTCTGCAAATCCCAGTAGGTGCTTGATCTTTTAATGGGGTGTAGTTGTGTAGCAGTTATATCATGAACTTATCTATTAATTACATTAAATCTAAGACCTGAACTAATGTTCTAGAAGCAGAAGTTCAAATCCCACTGCAGAAACAAGTGCAATTACCGTAGATTCCGGACTACAGAGCGCACCTGATTAAAAGACGCTGGCTCTAATTTTAGAAATAAAATCATTTTTTTAATTGTAAAGGCCGCATCGGATTTTAGGCCGCACCGGATTTTCGGCCGCAGGTGTCCCACGTTGTAATATGAGATATTTACACAGAAAGATATTACACGTGAGGATTTTTTTAACTTTTAATTAAATCCATATGGTAACAAAAACAAATACATATTGCAAATGCTTTTTTTCGAACCGTGCCCGTACGCGGCTACTTTTAAATATACGTTGCGTATACTTCTTTACTGAACAACATTCCAATATCTCCTAACGACTGGTAAAAAAATATATATATTGCAGCCTACCAGGAAAAGTTATTGATCACCTTTAACTTAAAAGCAGCGTTCTCTCAGATCCAAAGCCGCTCGCGTAATGCGCTCCCCCCCTCCGTCCCGTTTCATCGCAAACCGGCATTTTCCCACAAGACACCGCGAAACCGGGTGTGACGTCATAGCATCCCGCGATGTAGTACAGAAAACAAATATAGTTTAAACTAAGTAGGCAGCACAATGCTTCGAGTGTTTTCCATGTTGATGAGGGTGAGTACAAATGACTGATTTACAATAATTTAATTGTGAAAGTGCGCTTGATTTATCGTACAATTTCATTGGACCTCTGTGAACTACTCATCAATTTTATTGGTCTACTGTTACGAGGCAAAATGTTTTCGGCGGCATGAAAAAAAATAATACATTAGCCGCTTCGGATTATTGGCCGCAAAGTTCAAAGCTGTTCAAAATGTGGGGAAAAAGTAGCGGCTTAAAATCCGGAATCTACGGTAAATGTAATTAACTATACAAACCAAAAGTGCAATGTGTGTATCTCTAATAGAAGACATTAAATCAGGGGTGTCAAACTCATTTTAGGTCACGGGCCGGATTGAGCAAAATGCAGCTTCATGCGGGCCAGATCAGTCGGACGCGTGCGAACGCAGCTTTCGTTGCCTCCGTTTTTTCAGCCTGCTCTCATGTGTCTCAGTCTCTGCTATAACTACAAAGTGTTTCACTTTACAAATTCCGTTTCTTATGAAGAAGACTGCTGAGCAAGACTGCCGAATAAACACTAGAAACCCTGAAAACCTGGTACCTGAATAAACTCAGCATTAGCCATATCATACGCCATAGGCGCTTCGATTACTGGGGCCAGCTTTAATAGTAATTAGATATTATCTCGCGGGCCAAAGATAATTCCACCGCGGGCCTTGAGTTTGACATATATGCATTAAATAATCAGGCAGTTATAAAAAAATCAGCTTCCACTCTAATTCCCTTAAGGGAAGGAAATCTACTGTCTGTATCCAGTTTAGCCTACCTGCAACCCTAAACCAACATTAATGTGGTTGATACTTAGCTGCCCTCCAATATGACCAAACGAGTTCAAGTGAGCCATTTAGAGATGGGCAATAAACACAGGCCCAGCCATCAATGGGCACAATGCATGAAGGAATAATAAAAGGAAATAAAACCCTGCAAGTCTTAAATAAACGATGTCAACAAAAATGAGCATACTGAAAATCAATGTTAACAAGCATTGGTTTGGTAATGGTTTGGTAACTGTGGTGAAAGGACCAGAGAGAGATTTGAGTTTTCAGAGCACATCTTAGCAATATAGTACCTGACATAAATTTGGCTGTTTTTGGAAGATACTTTGAAAGGTTATTCTCAGTTGATGGCAGAGAGATATTATCAGGAACAATGTGGGAACAAAGTACAG
The DNA here is from genome assembly GCF_048418815.1 of Hemitrygon akajei. Lineage (NCBI taxonomy): Eukaryota > Metazoa > Chordata > Chondrichthyes > Myliobatiformes > Dasyatidae > Hemitrygon > Hemitrygon akajei. The sequence goes on from NC_133145.1 coordinate 33,829,694, forward strand.
AGGATTCCGGTTAATCAGGACACATCCAAACTAGTACATTTCAGACCAAATAGGCGGCTGCCCTAATTCGCCAAAATTTCATGGAAATAGTTAAAAAGGTATAGAAAAGACAAACTACCATTTAACAAAGTAAAAAAATTATGGATTTAAGTGAAACACAGAATAAATTAGAACTCCATCAATACTACTACTAAACACTACAAAACTGTGTATTACTTCCTAATAGTTATCGACAGCGGAATTCATCCATCGAACGCTGCTGCATTCTTTTGATTGAGTGTAAATGAACAAATTCTAATCATTAAAGGGGTAACTGGGTTTTCAAATATCAGTTTTTAAATGCACCAGTTCCGTGAAGATTATCATTGAGAGAGCTCAAATGATTTAGCTTATCTCACCAGTGCCAAATTCATTTGGGTTGCCTACTCAGTAAAAAAGTGGGCCACATGTAACATGTTCTACACTGTAATGCTCTTCTTGTGTTCTTCGGATGATCAAATTCTACACAATCAGTACCGTTGGAGACCATAAATGCTATAACCAGTCAATTAAGCATGGTCGATGACCATCTCCTTCACATGCTATTGTAGATTACAGGAGAATCAGAATCCATTCTGATCAAGTTCAATGGTGCATTATACTTTCAACATTACATTCCTTAATTGCCTTCAATGTGATTAGATTTTAAAGTCTATACACAACATATAAAAAGCCAAGTTTCTTATTTTCTCATGCATTTTGAACTACTGCTTGCAAGAGGCATGAATATGCATGGTAACTTTCATATCCCAAATCAGTTGGCAACCAAAGAAATATTGGTGAGGTATAGTCACTAACTCTGATATAAGGACGACTGCAGTCAATTTGCATTCAAAATAGTTTCACAAGCACTAATGTAGTTATGAATGGATAAAGAAGAGGCAAGTATTGGCAGGGGATTGGAAGCATCTCCCTTGTCACTCTGGATATTAATATGGACTCCTGGATGTCCACATTGTCTCATCTGAAAGACTGTACCTTGCTTTATACATATAGTATGATATATATGTATCTCAAACATACATATGTACCTTGAATAATAATATATCGTATGCCGAGATGCCATTGGTGGATCGCGGCAATGGTCTGTGGGTCTTGAACTTTGGATGTACTCTCACCACTGCTGTGAGTTGTCAACCTAGATATTCGTGTTTAAATCTCGAGTGGGACTTCAGCTCAGAATCACAAAGCTGTGCAAGTTGGTTGCTTAATTGACCATTGTAAATTTCCCCTGGTGCGCAAAATCTGGGCAGGAGGGGGGAGAGTGAGAATTGAGAGAGAATAGATAGAAAGGTACACTAGTGGGGAAATAGGATTACGCTGCTAGTTTGCATAAATTTAATAGGTTGTAATAGCTTCTTTCCATAGCATAAGGAAGCATGAATATGAAAGCTTCACTAAGTAACAGGTAACAACATAATAAATAAATAATCTGATCTTGATTGCTGAATTAAACCATTTAACCTAAGTTTGAGAGCGCAGAGGAAGGAATTTATCACAGTCTGACCAGCAATGAGGAGCATCTACTTTACGAAGCTGTGAGAATGCTCCCTGGGGTAGAGGTGGCTGAGGGCAGGGATTAAATAGAGGTGTTATAAATTAAGAAGTGTTTTATGAAAGTAATTTAAGTGTAAGTATCACTGGTGATGAAGGAGGGGGGGAGGAAGAGAACAAGAGTGGTTCAATAAAAATCTTGACGAAACAATGAGAGAAGAAACAAAAGCACACTCTTTACAGATCCGTATGATCTGGAACAAACTGTACCGAAAGTGCCAAGGAAACTCCCATAATTGAGTCAAAATGAATGTAAGTGAAAAAAAAAACAACTGGAAAACTATGGGGAGAGAGCACGGGTGTGGAACTAATTGGACAGCTCCGGCAGAGTCACAAGCATATGAATCTAATGACCTCTTCCTGCTCTGTATAATTCCTTGACTGGCAACGTCTAAGAAGCAGTTCAACTCCAGCTCATTTTCCAATTCAGGGAAAGCATGCAAAGCAAGAGGAAAACACAAACAAAGCAAGGTGCAGTGCTAATGAAGCAATTAAGGTACCAAATTAGTAATCTATAGATTTAATTAAAACAGTGATTACAGTTTAAAGTCTGCCGTAACAGTTGAGGAATTTAAATAAGTGCAGTATCAAATAAGGGCTACTGTTCCAGAAGGGGTGCAGAAGCAGAGGGACCCGTGCGCATGTGTCGAAGAAACGGTCGTTGCTAATACTAAAATAACTAAAATAACTGGGCCCATAACACATCACCCTATGACTCAGACAGTCCTTTTATTTTACTTGTGCACAAGGAGAAGAGCATGGCTCCTGTCACTGACACTGTTCCGAAGTCTGAATAGACAGCCTCTATTTTTATACAGAATTGGCTTATCATTTATGGGTATTGACATTTGTAGATCATATACGTTTAAATTCCTTACTGGCAGCATCAATCGCCATTCACAATAGAGGTGTTAAAAATCAGTCTAAACTTCGAGCGGAAGTTAATAAAGACAACAAGAGCCATAGTTGCTGGTTACATTTTACATCCAGCTGTTATCTCGTTTGTCTCCAACCCCCCCCCCCCCCCCCCCCGTTGTGTAAATGAAAGCATGTTTTAGGAAGACCTTTCTGTTAGAGCCCCACTCGTTTGGTTTGAGTACACACTCTTGTCTATAGTGAGCAGAGGTGGCTCCAGTGGTTTCACTTCAAAGCTCTTGCTTGACTAAAACTGCCCCAGATCATCTTTGCCTTACCGTAACTTCCACACGTGCACAAATCACTGACAGTTACAGGGCAAGTTGGTAAGCAGTTGATAAGGTGTATAGAGTTCCAGACCCTGCACACTTTGTCAACAGAGGCTTGGAGCACGAAGAGAGGAAAGTCACATTGAACCTTTGTAAAACTTTAGTCTTTCCTCAGATGGAATATCGCACTGCAATATTCGGATTTGAGGACTTAATTTTGGTTCGGAATGTTGTTGTTTGCTCCGATTGTTTGCAAGATTTTTATCTCTTGTTCTTTTATTTTCATTATTTTTTTAAATTGGATTCTTTTGGGCTTCTTGCTTTGAGGCTACCTGTGAGCAAACAAATCTCCAGGAAGTAGTAAAAATATTCAAAGATGAGAAACTGAAGATTAGGAGCGAGTGTAACAGCTGAAGAATTAATAAGATGCCAAAAGTCTGCAATTCTAAAGATCATCTACTCCAGAGAAAATCATTTTTATCCACGTTGATCTAGTGATAGCAGAGAGATCTATCAAAACATTGAAGCAGAAGTTTATTGTATAGATTATCGTATAAGTGGATACACAACAAACTACTAATGTGGAGACGCAAATCAGAATGTCACATATTCTTTAGATCAGGGGTTCCCAACTTTTTTATGCCATAGACCAACACCATTAGGCAAGGGGTCCATGGACAACAGGTTGGGAGACCCTGCTTCAGATCAAAAAATATATAGGTCAGAAACCCAAAAACAGTTAAAGGCGTTTAACATAGTTAACAGACTGAATTTCAAATAACCTTGCAAAAGTGATGCAGTACATTTGTTTATGAAAAATCTACATATGCACGTGATTTAGCGCTGTCACAAAACATGAGGCAAGTGCCATTTGGTTATGGTTTGTCTTCAATAAAGGGTGCACTGATTCTGAAGCACTTGAATGCTATATAACATAAAGGCTACATTATTTAGCATTTGTCTGCACTCCAACAGGATTGACTCAGCAAACATCTTCAAAAACTCTGCAGCAAAATACCAAGTAAGCAAACATGGCATGGGATGAAGAAAACCAGAAATGAAGTCAGCAGGAACATCAACTGCAGCTGCTGATTATTAACAAAGTAGTCTTGACTGAGATTCAAGGTCATTTTGAGTGATAAAGGTTGAAATATCTGGAACAAGTGAGGCTGAAGAACCAATACAGATCAAAATGGGACCCAACTATACACTCAAATAACACTAGCATTCCACAATAAATTATCAGAAGTGCTATGAAGACTCGTAACAGTGCAATGGAATTGCAAACAGTGGAACAGTTATGATATAACCCATATGATTGTGACTGTAATGATCAAATGCCACACAGCAGTTCATACAAGGAGCTCACTACCTTTGAAGGCAACTGGAGATAGGCGATAAAGGTCAATCTTGCCAGTGCTGTCTACATATTAAGTACGAATCAAAACTTGACAAATAAACATTTGTTTTCCCTAAAATGAGCCCTTCCCCATCACCAGTTTATTTATTTAATCACTACATGTGCAAACAAAGGCAACTTCAAGAAACAATAAAAAAGATTAGGCAATTAATTATTCAGAAAACTTAAAATGCATTTCCCTTACTATAAAATTTTGATTTTAGAAAATTAGTAACAATAATGTGCCTTCACCCCTGGGAAATGAACGAAAAACTATTCTCAAATCACAGACACACAAAAAGGACACACCAAAATGGCCAATGCAAAAGGTGCCGCCAGTTACATAATGCTGAATAAAATTAGTGGGACATCAATTAAAAGTTGAAAGGTTTAACAACTGCTCGTTTTTCCGGCATTTTAAAAATAAAGCCTAAGTCTACACAGTCCCCTCTCCACCTGGAAGAAACGCCGTCACCTTGACAGGGGAAACGTTTTTGAAACGGTGTACTTTATTTCCATTGGACAACTTAAACAGATGTAGAGCCATATAGCAGCTTCAAAATAAAATCTAAGAATAGATATTCATATTCAAAAGGCAACTTCCAAGACAAAATTTGTTGGACATAATTAAGTGTATGGGCAAGTTGTATTTTTTCTTCTTTAAGTTTCCTTGCTCTTCTATATCATGCTCCAATTCTCAACTATGAGGAACACGAGCTGGATCAATACTTGTTTCACGTCTCTGCCTTCATGCACTGCAGTAAGGCCATGAGGGTCAGAGACTGAGGGAGGCTTTCACAGATATATATATAAAAAAAAATCAGAATTCGCTGACAGGAATAGAATAACAAGTACATTCATTGCACAAACCTTTTTGACTCCGCTGCGAATGATGCAGAGGTGGAAATCTACCAACTTGATAATGAAAGGGCTGCTTTCAATAATGACCTGTCCCTGCTTCATTGCACCAAACCAAGGGAAAAGTAATCAAAGCCAAAAACATGGAGCATGTTACCTAGGCAACGCAGAGGCGAATGCCCTATACGACCAGGAATGGCCTGAAATCTACCCTTAGGACTGATTCTGTTTCAGATGCAGCAGGAACTCCACAGAGAGCTCTGAAAAGCTTCTAGAAAATTAACCCAAATACTTTCACCATCCTTCAACAAATCTGTACTCAGTCCTCTTCCTTCTAGTATTACAAAGATAAGCACGTACCCTGTCTACTAATGGAAAACACCCACCTCCAAAGAAAAAAAATGCTGTTTTGTATTACTTGACATCAGTAGCAATCCACACAAATACCAGGAGGAGAAAGCCCTGCAGCCCAACTTCATGAGGCTTAAAGATAGATTTCCAAGTCAAGATACAGTAACGTTTCAATAATAATGCACCTTTGAGACTTTGGTGAAACTGAACTTTCCAATGCACCAGACTATAGACATTTCTCCTACTAATACCCCAGCAAACCACTAATTTATCTTTATTTAATAAAATGTATCCCAGCAGTGATACAGGAGAGTTTAAAAGGATAGTGGGAAGCAATGTCCTAGTGAGTCTAAAGGGAGCATTAGAACTAGAATGCCAGCGAGTCTAAAGCGAGCACAGCAACCAGTGCTCCAGTGACTCTGAATGGAGCCTGGGAACTACTGCCGCAGTGAGTCCAAAGGGAGCATGGGATCCGGGGCCCCAGTGAGTCCAAAGGGAGCACGGGATCCGAGGCCCCAGTGAGTCCAAAGGGAGCACGGGATCCGAGGCCCCAGTGAGTCCAAAGGGAGCACGGGATCCGAGGCCCCAGTGATCCAAAGGGAGCACGGGATCCGAGGCCCCAGTGATCCAAAGGGAGCACGGGATCCGAGGCCCCGGTGAGTCCAAAGGGAGCACGGGATCCGAGGCCCCGGTGAGTCCAAAGGGAGCACGGGATCCGAGGCCCCGGTGAGTCCAAAGGGAGCACGGGATCCGAGGCCCCGGTGAGTCCAAAGGGAGCACGGGATCCGGGGCCCCGGTGAGTCCAAAGGGAGCACGGGATCCGAGGCCCCAGTGAATCCAAAGGGAGCACGGGATCCGAGGCCCCAGTGAGTCCAAAGGGAGCACGGGATCCGAGGCCCCGGTGAGTCCAAAGGGAGCACGGGATCCGAGGCCCCGGTGAGTCCAAAGGGAGCACGGGATCCAGGGCCCCAGTGAGTCCAAAGGGAGCACGGGATCCAGGGCCCCAGTGAGTCTGAAGGTCGCACGGGATCCAGGGCCCCAGTGAGTCTGAAGGTCGCACGGGATCCAGGGCCCCAGTGAGTCTGAAGGTCGCACGGGATCCAGGGCCCCAGTGAGTCTGAAGGTCACATGGGATCCAGGGCTCCAGTGAGTCTGAAGGCCACACAGGATCCAGGACCCCAGTGAGTCTGAAGGGAGAATCAGAACCTGGGCCCCAGTGAGTCTGAAGGACGCATGGGATCCAGGGCCCCAGTGAGTCTGAAGGACGCATGGGATCCAGGGCCCCAGTGAGTCTGAAGGGAGAATCAGAACCTGGGCCCCAGCGAAGTGGATGCACAAGTGCCTAATTATCAGGATGGCAGATTATTTCATTGCAGAGTGGATTCTTGAAAGGAATTACAAGTGGTCTCCCATAAACATTCTACACATGGATTGCTAGGTGTGAAAGATGATTGCTTCGGATGCGTTGTCGAAGAGCAGCCTTGGCAAATCATTGTGATACATTTAGGAAACCATACAACTGCAGGAACAGTGTGATAGTGATGTGACAGAATGCAAACAAACATGGATCAGGTGCTTTGTTCAATGGGGCATCAAATGTATGAGCGTAAGGACAGTGCTCATCCAGGCAGTACAAAGTATTCCATCAAACTACTAACTACGAATGGCAGAAATTCTGTGAGGAGTCAGCAAAGGAATCACTTAAAACAGATACTCAACATTTGATCTGCTTTACTAGCCTCTAATGACTGGACCTCTATGGTAATGCTATTGACTGTCAAGGGGAGGAGTTTAAAGTTGGAGATGGTCATCCTATTTCACCTGTAACTTATCGCCTCAACCCAAATCTCTTGCTTCCCATGACAGAGACCACTTCATTCTCAGAAGGAGCAGTAAGTGAACTTGAGTAGTGCTGTCACTAAATGACCATCCCCACCTCTGCCCTTGTGGGAGAAAAGGAAAGTTACTGATGAAACTAGCCATAGTAGCCTGGGCCAAAGACATCAGTCCAAGGAACAGACACAGTGATACCATGCAAGCAAGTTGATTGGCCACCAGCAATCCCAACCAATTTGCTTTGTATTTGGAACAACTCCAGAAGAACGGCATTTCCCCAGTTCTCATTAACTTTATTTTTACCAGGTGAATTGATCAAGCTTATGTTATCAAACATTGGCTTGATGCCAAAGTATCTAACCTCCATGCACACTTCAATGATCGATAAAAATTTCAATCCATTAGCAATACAGTGATGGGGTTTCAGTTACGACCCATCTTGCACTTCTTTCCCATTCTCAATGTACATCTTTACCACTGAGATACAGAATTAACACTTGACCCACCCATGGCAGTGGATGTGAAAATATGTATCACAATTATCAGAATCTTCCTTTTTCACAATAAATTGAATCATACTTCTTAGATAAGCCTACAATTACTTGAACCGTGTGCAGAGGAATCTTGGGGTCGACACCCATAGATCCCTAAAAGTTACCGCATAAATCAATAGGGCTGCTAAGAAGGCATATGGTCTGCTGGCCTTCATTAGTTGGGCATTTGAGTTCAAAAGCCGTGAGGTCAAGTTGCAGTTCTATAGAAGCTTGGGTAGAGCAGTCTTGGAATATTGTTCAGTTCTGGTCACGTCGCTCAAAGGATGTGGAGCTTTGGAGAGGGTGTAGAAGAGATTTACCAGGATTTTGCTTGTATGAGACAGCATGTATTATGATAGATTCAGCGAGGTAGGGAATTTTCTCTTTGGAGCAAAGAGGGTTAAAGGTGACCTGAATAGAGTGGATAGCCAGAGACCTTTTACCAGGGTAGAAATGAATAATACAAGGGGGTCATCATTTTAAGGTGATTTGAGTACAGAGGGATATCAGAGGTAAATCCTCTACACAGAATGGTGAGCAAGGGGAATGCCCTGCCAGGGGTGGTGGCGGAGGGAGGTAGATTAGTGGCATTTAAGAGACTCTTACATAGCACATGGAAGATAGAAAAAAAATGAATGGTTATGTAAGAGGGATGGGTTAGATTGATCCTAGTAAGTTAAAAAGTTGGCAAAACATCAAGGGCTAAAGGGTCGTTACTGTGGTGTTATGTTCTATGTCTTATAAAACTTTGTATTGCATGGTGCTACAGAATGAACACAGAGAAATCAGCCATTACTCCAGAGTCAAGTTGCTTTACAACTAAGCCAGTAAAATTCAAATAGTTGAATTTCCACTTTGACAAGTTCAGTGGAGGAATGAAATGGAAAGTAGTAAAAGTGTTGACTAGAAATAAACAAAACCAATGTGTTTACTGGTTTAGACTTTTATAACATTGTGTTTTGTCCAATACAAAACAAATGAAAAGTGTCAATTTAATATAAATAATTTCATCTTGAGTTTTACTACAACATTGCTGTTCAGAAATATACATTTACTCTTTAACAGTTTTGCATAATCCAATAATCTCTTAATCTAGTATCCACTGCAATAGAAGAAATGCTCCTGTCGATGGTACTGGAACGCACAAGGTTTTATGCTTCAAAGCCATTCAGGGCTGCTTCCATTTTAAATGAAGCCTGAATAACCGTTTCTTGAATAGGTAGCTTATGCATTAAAATGACTTTGATGTTCAGCTGGAGTACTGTCACATCTTAAAATTCTGTGAAGGAACTGAACAAACAAAAAAAAAGCAAGAAAGTCAAAGAATTTCTGTATCTCTTCAATTTTAATGTTTTTCAAAGAGTCAGTAAAGTGAGACAGATTAGGGACAAAGCTTTTATTTTTTTCCCCCTGGGGCATAGAGGCAGTGTAGAGATCACTGTGCATCTGTCTCACTCCAGTAACTGGATGAATAATGAACCCAGCTGCAGCCTAAAATCACACACTCTCAACTCTTCAGTAGGCTTGTACACAATAATCAGAAGTTATTTTATTACATCCTTAATAACACTTAATTTTTTTCCTCTTACTGTGAAGATAAATTAATTTTAACATTAAAAAGGCATCTGGAAAAAATAGGATAGCTGTCTTCTTTGATATATAATATGCATTTGGTCACAATGCCAAGAAACTATCAAATTATTTGTAGATTGAATTAGAGCTTCGTGATCTTGGGCAAGTCCATATCTGACATGTGAAGCAAGTTTAAAACTGCATAAGTATGTTCCAGAAAGAAGGCAGGACAAGGATGGAAAATTAAAGGAACCTTGGATGGCAGGAGAGGGGGTGAGTTTAGTCAAGAAAAATAATGAAAGGCGAGGTTTAGGAAGCCAAGATCAAAAAGAGGCCTTGAGAATTATAAAGAAGCCAGAGAAGATCTCAAGGGGGGGAATGAAAGTTATCGGCGAGTAGGATTAAAGAGAACCTGAAGGCATTTTGTATCTACATTAAGAGCAAGAGGATAATTAGGGAGTGGGTAGGACAACACCAGAATAAAGGAGGGAATGTGTGTTTCGGGGCATAGGATGTGGGAGAGTTTCTAATACAGTACATTGCATCGGTATTTAACAAGGAGGACATGGATGATAGGGAGATCTGTGTGGAGTACACTAACTCGTTTGGGCATTAAGATTAATGAGGAAGTAGTGTTGAGTCTCTTAACATCAAGAAGGGCAAGTCCAAGGACTGATGGGATATACTCCAGTTTATTGAGATAAGATGGTGCCTAACCAATTTTATGTCCTCCCTGGCCACAGGTGAGGTACCGGAGGATTGAAAAGTAGCTAATATTATTCCATAATTTAAAGAGGGAAATAGGGATAATCCTGGCAACTATATACTAGTGAATAGGGATGTTACTGGATAGGAATCTCAACTATAGGGTTTATGAGCAATTGGAAAACCAGGGCCTAATTATGGAGAACCAGCATGGCTCCGTGCAGGGCAAGTTGTGCCTTACTAACTTGATTGAGTTTTTTGAGGAAGTGACAAAGGAAAATTATGTGGATGCTGTCTCCATGGGTTTTAGTAAAGTGCTTGAACAGGTTCCCCCATGACAAACTAATTCAGAAGATTAAAATGTAAGGGATCTACAGTGAATTATCCATTTGGATTCAGAATTTGCTTGCCCATAAAAATAAACAGGGTAATTGTTCATGGACTTTTCCTGGGTGTTCTGTACTGGAACTTCTGCTGTTTATGATGTGTATTAATGGCCTAGATGAAATTGTAGGTGGGTGAGTTAGTAAGTTTGCCAACTATATGAAGACTGGTAGTGTTGTAGATAGCATAGGAGACTGCCGAGGGATATAGGTGGCTACAAATCCATTACAGAAGTATTGGATATTATGGGTGGAGAAAGGGCAGACAGTGTTTAACCCAGACAACCGTGAAGTACTGCACTTTGGAAAATGAAAAGAGACAGTACACAGTTAATGGCAAGACCTGTAATGCTGCAGATGTGCATTGAGATCATGTAGCCCAAGTCCATAACTCCCTGAAAGTGGCTACAAAGGTTGATAGGCTTGCATATGGCAAGTTTGTCTTTATTAGTTGAGGAACTGAGTTGCAAAGTGTATATATGAAACCATATACAACCCTGAGATGAGTTTTATTGCAGGCATACTCAGTAAGTCCAAAGATATTAACGGAATCAAAGAAAGACCACACCCAATAGGGCGGACAAACAACCATGTGCAAAAGACAAAACCGTGCAAATCCGAATGAAAAAGTAATAAATATTGAGAACAGGAGATGAAGAATGCTTGAAGGTGAATCTAAAGGCTGTGGGAAGATTTCAGTGATGGTACAAATGAAGTTGAGAGAGGTTATCACTACTTGATCAGGAGCCTGATGGTTAAGGGGTAATAACGGCTCCTGAACTTGGTGGTGAGAGTTCTGAGGCTCCTGTACCTTCTTCCTGATGACAGCACTGAGAAGAGAGCATAACCTGGGTGGTGGGTTTCGTTGACGATGGATGCCTCTTTCCTGTAACAGTGGTCCGTATGGATGTATATGCACTGTGGTAGAGAGGGCTTTACCTGTGATAGACTGGGGCATAACCACTACTTTGTGCAGGGTTTTCCATCCAAGGGCATTGGTATTTCCATACCAGGATGTGATGCAACCAGTCAATATACCCTCCACTACAAATCTATAAAAGTTTGTCAGTTTTAGATATCATGCATATCTTTGCAAGCTCCTTAAGGAAGCAGAGATGCTTCTGTGCTTTCTTTGCAAGTGTACTGATGTGCTAGACCCAGAACAAGTCCTCTGAAATGATACACCTAGGAATTTAAAGTTGCTGAACCTCTCCACATCTGATCCCCCAACGATGACTAACTCACGGACCTCAGTTTTCTATTCCTGAAGTCAATAACCAGCTCCTTCATCTTGCTGACATTGAGTGATACGTTATTGTTGTAGTAGCACCAATCAGCTAGCTTTTCAATCTCCCTCTTACATGCTGATTCATCACCACCTTTGATCTGGCCAATGACAGTGGCGTCATCAGCAAAACTTAAATATTCCATTGGAGCTGTGCTTAGCCACACAGTCATAGGTGTAAAGTGAGTGGAGCAGGGGGCTAAGCACACAGCCCTGTGGTGCCCGTGCTGACGAAGATTGAGGAGACGACACTGTTCCTGATCCAAACTGATTAGGGTCTATAAGTGAGGAACTCGAAGATCCAGTTGCACAAGGAGGCATTGAGGCTTGATGTCAAGGTCTTGAAGTTTATTGATTAGTTTTGAGGGGATTATAGTATTGAATACTGAGCTGTGGTCTGACAAAGAGCATCCTTATGTATGTATCTTTGCTGCCAAGATGTTCTTGGATTGAGCGAAGAGCCAATGAAATGGCATCTGCTGTGGAACTGTTGTGCCAATGGACAAAATGGAGCAGATCCAAGTTGCTTCTCAGGCAGAAGTTGATATTTCAACACCAACCTCTCAAAACACTTCCATCACTGTGGATATAAGCGATTGTGGATGATAGTCATTGTAGCATGTTACCACATTCTTCTTAGGCACTGGGATAATTGAAGCCTTCTTCAAACAGGTGGATACCTCAGACTGCCGAAGTACAAGGTTAAAGATATTGGTGAACACTGCAGCCAGATGATCAGGGCAGGTCAGTACTTGGCCAGTTACCCCATCTAGTCCAGGTTTGTCGCTTTGTCCAGGTTTACCCTCCTGAAAGATGCTCTCCTGTCAGCCTCTTTCTTTCTTTTTAAATCTTTTAATTAATTTTTAAGCAAACATAAATGAAACATGAATACAGAGAGTTTGAGAGTACATAGTTAATAGTTTAAGTAGGCATTCAAATATATGATAATCAATATATAATAACCTCCCAAACTCATAGTATTTATGAACTAAAGAAATAAAAAAAACCCCAAAGGAAAAAAAAACCACTAACCAACATGGGCCATTGCATTATGTCAAATATATACAGTAGTGCCAATAACTCCGAACCTCCATCCAAATAATTAAGGATAATAAAAGTGAGGTTTAGGAAAAGACAATTTAACTCATATGAAAATGTTGAATAAATGGTCTCCAAGTTTCTTCAAATTTAACTGAAGGATCAAAGACAAACCTGTCAGCCTCAGAGACTGACATCACAGGATCATCTGGGGCGGTGGAAGTTCATTAAGGTACCCTCACCTTTTGACGGTCAAAGCGAGAGAAAGCTTTGAGCTTACCTGGGAGCAAACAGTGTTGTCACCATGTCATCTGATTTCACTTTGTAAGAGGAGATAGTAGTCAAGCTGTACCACAGCTGACAAGCATCAGTCATTAATTCAAGTTTTGTCAGAAATTGCCACTCCGCACGGGAGATGGCTTTCCAGAGATCGCACTTGGACCTCTTGTATCTTACTTGGTCACCAGACATGAATGCCTCTGACCTGGCCCTCAGCAGACTGCGGATCTCATGATTCATCCAGAGCTTCTGGTTGGGGAAGCCTCTGAATGATTTCGTGGGGACACACTCATCTACGACTGCTTAAGATTTATGAAGTGATGCTGCAGCCTTAGAACACAAGTTGGACCACATGTCCAATCTCTCCTTATAGCAGGTGCTGCTTGGATTCTAGGCATGTGCTACAAGGAGAAATTGGACAAGCTTGGGTTGTCTTCACTGGAGCAGCAGAGGCTGTACAAGATTACCAGACGCACCAATAAACAGCCAATATCGGAGTTGAAATGTCTAATGTCAGACAGCATGCATTTACAGTGGTGGTAGTGGGTATGGGGAGGTGAGGGAGGAGTTGAAGGGAGTTGTATGGGGCATTTTTTTAAAAACAGAGTGTGGTTCAGTGCCTGGAATGTGTTGCCTAGGGTGGCACTAGAGGAGGCAAATACAACAGAAGCGTACAAGAGGAAATTTAAGAATGGAAGGACATGGACATTGCGTAGACAGAGGGATTAATTTAGTTGGGCATTTGATAGATAAATTCAGCACAACAATGTGGTCCAAAGAGCCAATTCCTGCGCTGTACTATTCCATGAATGTCCATCATACTGACCATCAGGGATATGCCCTCTTCTCATTACTACCATCAGGAAAGACACACTAGCCTGAAGATCCATACTCAATTATTCAGACACAGCTTCTTCACATCTGCCAGCAGATTTCTGCACAGTCCATGATCACTACTGCATTATACCATTTTGTGATTTAACACGTTTAAGTCAGTGCACTGCACACATTTGACATCAGATAAGAATAATAAACCTTATTCCATTATTACTAGGGAACTATCAAAATACTAAGAAAACACTTTTACATGTATTTTACATAATATTCAGTCAAAAATGGTTGATTTTGTATCTGTCAGCCAGCAAAGTAAACAATTGCTTCTAAGATAATCTGTTACAATGTTAAACTGAACTTTGGACTTACTAGATTCCTACAGACTTAAGTAACAAGTACAAGGTTAAAGTCCACTTATTTTTGAAAACAGAAATTACTAATGAGTGTAGATTTTAGAATTTATTCATCATTGGAGCTGGAGAAAGCAATTGTGTTCCCAGAGCCTGCTCTCCTATGATGGATCATGATACTTACTTAAGGTTCATTCGTGGCACACGAGAGCAGCTGACAAGGCCACAATTTACTGACCATCTCCAACTCCCGTTAATTGAGCAGCTTGCTAAATCATTTCAGCACCTGGTAAAGCATCAAATACATCGATGCACATCTAAGCCACACACATACCAGACAAGATAAGCATGACATATTACCTTCCCTCAAGGATGTTAGTTAAATACATGGATATTTACAGCAAGTCTCTAGTTTCATTGTCACCATTACTAATTCCAATCTTCTTTATCACAGATTGATGATTTTAAATTACCCAACGAGCTGGTGGGACACAACCTCGTGTCTGGGAAATTAGACCAAGCCTTATTATTACTAGTGATCACTATCATGTCATTGTCAATATGTGATCTATGATATCTCCACATAAGCTGTTCCCCATCATCCATTAACACTTTACTTAATAAGTATTCATTTAAAATTTCACCCCTCTCTGTGTAAAGAACACTTCATTCTGTGCCTCACCTCCTTCCCTTTTTCCCCATGGTCTAATCTCCTCTCCTATAAGGTTCTGGGTTCACCTACCACCTTCCAGATTGTACTCCTTCCCTCCCAACACCTTATTCTAGCTTCTTTACTCATTCCTTTCCAGTTCTAATGAAGGGTCACAGCCTGAAACGTCAACTCTTCATTCCTTTTCATAGATGCTGGCTGCCTTGCTGAGTTCCTCCAGCATTTTGTGAGTATTTCCCAATTTCACTCCCCAGAGTCCTGGCTCTATGTTTCTGTTTATATGTCTCAATCCTGGACTCCAGCTCTGCAAAATCAGTTTCTCTCCATAAAAACATTCCACTATATAGTATCTTTAAATTTTAAACTTTCAATCTCAATTTAAATGGAACACAGCCCTAATTTCTACACTGTTGCTTTATGTTTTGATTCCTGCACGCATAGCACTATTCTTGTAAATGCAATCTGTATTCAGTGTTAAGCTGAGATCTCCGGGTTATGAACGAGATTCGCTCCCAAGTCTGTCTTTAAGTCAAAGTTGTAGGTAAGTCAGAACAGGTACATACGGTTTTTATTTAGGGTCAGTCAAATGTTTATCTCAGTATATATTTTACCTTTCTATGCAGTGCTTTCCTGTTTCTCATCATAAATGGCCTTGTAGCAGCTCAGGCCCTCGGTAACTGTACAGTAAACTTTGGTGAACGTCTCTGTATTCAGATCTTGCTCCTTTAACTTTGCCATCCCTGCTTCAATGAGACGAAAGGCTTCAGCTAACTTTTTCGTCAAAAACTTTCAGTTCTGGGGTTTTTAGGTCCCATTCTTCTTCCTCAAATGCTATCATCACTTTATCCTTTAAAATTGTTCCGATCGTTGACCAACTGTAGCCTAACGCTTTTCCAATGACTGATGGTGTTTCACCTCTTTCTGATCGCTTTATTATTTCCACTTTATTTTCAATTGTGATCGTTACCCTTTTCTTTGATGCATCTCCAGCACTGGAGAAAAATTTAAGCCAAATACAGTTTCCCACTCAACACAGCTCAACACTCAACTCGACGGCAATGTGATCCGACATAAAATGGTGGATGGCGTTCTCCTTCCTTGAGCCGACGAACCACTGAAACCACGTAATGTTTTCATGAGCATCACAAAGTTGCGTGTGGATTTGTTATTACGAACCATTGTATTTAACTCAAATTTTTAATATAATGGGCTTTATGGCAGTCTGTTCATAAGTACAAGCTGTCCGTAAGTCGGACGTTTGTAACCCGGGACTGGCTGTACTTTCTGTGAAGCAGGGCTTAATTCTGCTAAGAATACAGAGATGTTTGACCAGGATTTGTTTAACTGTATAATAATTTATTCTTGTGCATTTCTAGTCTTCAAGGTAGTTTATGAATGTCAACAATTCCTTAGACTCGTTTTGATTATCTTCACCAACTGCCTGTGCAATTGTAATCATTTATAAATTGATTCCTCCATCCTACGCAAATATTTGGATTTTCTTGTTCTACTTTCTACTATTTAGAGAGCGCACTAATTTTGTAATTGAGCTTGGTGTACTGAACTTTAGTGGACTAAGGCTACAAGTACCAGTGGACAACTGGTGACAGAGGTTGTTAATGGAAGATGACTGGTCTTCAGAAACAGAACCAGAATCAGGTTTAATATCACTGCCATATACCATGAACTTTGTTGTTTTCCAGCTATAGTACATTGCAATGCATAATAATAAAAACTATACATTAAAATAAGTACACAAAGAGAAAATTAAACTAAATAAGTAGAGCAAAAAGAGGGGTGGTGTTCATGAGTTCACTGTCCAATCAGAAATCTGATGGTTAAGGGGAAGAAGCCATTCCTGAAACATTGAAGGTGTGTGTTCAGGCTCCTGTACCTACGCCATGAAGGTAGCAATGAGAAGAGGGCACATCCTGGGTGATGGAGGTCCTCAATGATGGATACGGTCTTTTTGAAATATCACCTTTTGAAGGTGTCCTGGATGCTGGGGAGACCAGTGCCCATGATGGGGCTGGAAGAGTTCACAACTTTCTACAGTTTTTCCAATCCTGTGCAGTGGCCCCTCCATACCAGAAGCTGATGCAACCAGTTAACATACTCTCCATGGCACATCTGTAGACATTTGCGAATATCGTTGGTAACATACCAATTCACCTCCAACCCCTAATGGAATATAGAACTGTCATGCCTTCATTGTAATTGCATCAGTATTTTGAGTCCTGGATAGATCCTCAGAGATGTCGACACCCAGGAACTTGCAACTACTCACCCTTTCTGCTTCTGTATTATTGGACATCAGCTTCTCTCCACAACTTCTTGCATTCAGGCTCTTCTGAACTGCCATATCAAACCATGATGTAACTAGTCAGGATACTTTCAACAGTACGTCTGTTTGTTAAGAGTGTTCGTTGTCAATCCAAGCATCCTTCACCTCCTAAGAAAGTGAAGACACTGGTGGTGCTTTTCTTTCATTGCATCTACGTGTTGAGTCCAGGACAGAGTATCAGAAATGTCAACTTTCAGGAATTCAAAGCTGCTGGTTCTCTCCACTGCTGACACCCCAATGTACAGTAGACTGGGGCATGTTCAGCCCCCTTTCCCCTTCCTGAAGTCAACAATCAGTTCTTTTGTTTTGCTGACTCAGCACACCTCCTTGTCACCATCTGAAATTCTACCAAAAGGGGTGTCATAGGCTAATTTATTAATGGCATTTCTGCTGTGCTTAGCCACACAGCCACGAGGGTGGAGAGAGTACAGCAGTGAGCTAAACAGGCATACTTGAGGTGCAATTGAGTTGATCGTCAGTGGAAGAGAAGATTTTATTACTGATGCATACTAATTGTGGTCTCCCGATCCAGCTGCAGTGGAAAGGACAGAGGCCCAGGTTTTGAAACTTGGTGATTAATAGAGGGAAAGAAGGCATCGATTTCTAAGCTGTAATCAATGAAAAGCTCATACTTCATAACTTCGGCCATTTATAGCGGGAACCCACCATCTTGCCCTCCCTTCTTGTCATTTTTTTCCCTCTGACTCCTTTGTCAGCACATCTCTCCTTACCCATCCCTTCCCTTCCAAGGCATTGACTGGTACAACTGCAAAAAAAAAGTCTAACACCTGCCCCCACACCTCCTCCCCACAACTATACAGGGGCCTAAACTCTTCTGGCAGGTGAGGCAGTCTTTCAGACGCAATCACACAGTGTTACTTACTCTTTTCACTGTTCTTTTCCCGGTGTCCTCTATATCGGTGACAGAACCAGAATGGGTGATCACCTTACCGAGTACCTTCGCTCCATTTGCTGTGCCAGCCAGGATTTCCCAGATGCCAGCCATCTGAATCCCACTTCCCATTCCGACACTGACATGACTCCCACCTACCTCCTCTGCTGCCGAGTAGAGGTGATATGCTAATCAGGATGGACAGCACTTTATATTCTGCCCAGGCCATCTCTAACCTGATAGCATGAAAAGCAAATTCTCAAACTTCCAAGAACCCCTTCCCCCTCTTTTCCTCCCCTCTCCACCTGGCCTGCCATTACCCCTTCTCTTACCATCTGCCTGTCACCCCCACTCTTCTCCCATTGGTTCCCCCACCTCTCTTTATCTGTACTCTCCAATCAGATTCCATCATCTTTAGCCCATTGTTACTTTCACCTATCACCATCCAACTTCTGATTTCATTCCCACTCTCCCCACCTCCTGATCTTGCCTATCAACCTCCTCACATGAATTCGCTTACCACCTGCCAGCCACTCCCTCCACACACATTATTTTTTTAATATATCCATCGGAATACAATGACGAAGTCCACTCCTTTAACCGTGACATCTTTGATGACTATACAGTCCTATCCTGGACCCAAAAGCTTTATTGCAGGTGGGACATGTATACGTGGTAGTGGTAGCAACCATGGCTGCATTTCTCCTGGGGAGGGGGGGAGGAGTGTGTGTGTGTGTGTGCGTGTGTGCGTGTGTGAAATATATAATATATACATACACACACACATACATAATATTTATACACATATACACACAAAAAAATCAGAATCAGGTTTTAATATCACTGACACACATAAAATTTGTATGCAATACATAAAATACACATTATAAAAATAAACCACATATCAGAACACCAAGAATTAAAAATTAAATTAAATAACTAGTGCAAAAACAGAGTTAAAATAGTGAGGTAGTGTTCATGAGTTAGTTCATTGTCTGTTCAGAAATGTGATAGGGATGGGGAAGAGCTGTTCCTCAGAAGTATAGTATATTGGGTATTACCCCCCCCCCTTCCAGTTCAGATGAAGGGCTTAAAACCAAAATGTCAATTGTCCTTTTCCCCCATAAATGATGCCTGATCCAACTCCTTCACAGCTATGCTTTGCACCAGATGAAGCCTAGTTGTCCTGGGACACATTGCCAGAACTATGTCACTATAAATGGTCCACTAATAGAAACATGTTCCATCATAAATCAGCACTTGGCTAGCTGCCTGTTGTAGTTTACAAGTGAGGTGGGATGAGGAGAGTGATGGCCCATGAGATGGATGCAATTGAGGGAAACCTGCATCATATAGGGAGTGACAAATTATATTAGGATCACAACTCATGCGAACACCCAACAAGCCAGTTTCTTGCCTATCAGCCTGTACCTGAGAAAGCCACAATCAGCTTTTTCCATGAATTACATTGCTCGTTAGGACAGAAACCACTGAGTGTCTATAGGCATACGATCTGCTCGTCTCAAATTTGAGAGAGATGCCAAATGGTACAAATGAGAATTGGAGCAATGAGGTCAAAAGCATTCAGAATAAAGTGGCTTTCTAATAACTAAATGACCCAGGAGTTCAGCCAGGCATTCAATTCAGCATGGAAAGGTCATAGGTTTCTTCCCAGTGCTGGTTGTCAGCACAACATGCCAACCAGAGGTGTAATGAATTCTGTCAGTGCTTGGCCAGGCTTCACATTAAAGCACCTCCACACATCTCATCATGCCATCTCAGAAGGGAACATACTGACATTCCCACAACTCACTTCACTGTGAACAGCATCACAAAAAAATAAATTTTAAACTGTTCTGGCCTATCTAGAGGTGCAGTTCATTTCATATTCTCTTCATTTTGTATAAACATCAGTTCAAAGAAAATTTACTACCGAAGTACAATAATGTCACAATATACAACCCTGAGATTGACGGTAAATACGAGAAACACAACAGAATCAATGAAACAAAAGAAAATCTGCAGATGCTGGAAATTCAAGCAACACACACACACACAAAAAAAATGCTGGAGGAACTCAGCAGGCCAGGCAGCTTCTATGCAAAAGAATACTGGCATATTTCGGGCAAAGACGAGGAGTCAGGATTAGAAGGTATGGGGAGGGGAGGAAGAAACACAAGGTGATGGGTGAAACTGGAAGGGGGAGGGGTGAAGTAAAGAGCTGGGAAGCTGATTGGTGAAAGATACACAGGGCTAGAGAAGGGGAAATCTAATAGGAGAGGGCAGAAAGCCTTGGAAGAAAGAGAAAAAAAAGGGTGGGGGGGGAGAGACCAGACAGAGGAGATGGACAGGCAAGGAGATAAGGTGAGAGAGGGAAAAGGGGACCGGGAAAAGAGGGAATAGAGAAGTGTGGGGGGGGGGGGGGGTTTGAGATATTGATGTTCATGCCATCAGCTTGGAGGCTGCCCGACAGAATACAAGATGTTGCTCCTCCAAAGTCAGTCTGGCCTCAGCATGACAGTAGAGGAAGCCATAGACAGACATGTTGGAATGGGAATGGGAAGTGGAATTAAAATGGGTCGCCACTGAGAGATCCCGCTTTTTCTGGTCGGCCATGCTGGGAGAACCGGACGCTGTATATGACCCCAACAGACTTACAGGTGAAGTGTTACCTCACCTGGAAGGGCTGTTTGGGGTCCTGAATGGTAGTGAAGGAGATGGTGTAGGGGCAAGTGTAACACTTGTTACACTTGCAAGGATAAGGGCCAGGAAGGAGATCAGTGGGGAGGGATAAATGGACAAAGGAGTTGTGTGGGGAGCGATCCCGGTGGAAAGCAGGAACTGCCGGGGGGGGGGGGGGGGCGGAGATGTGCTTAGTGGTGGGATACATACCTTTGGAGGTGGCGGAAGTTACGGAGAATTATGTGCTGGACATGGAGGCTGGTGGCGTGGTAGGTGTGGACAAGAGGAACCTTATCCCTGGTGGAGTGGCAGGAGGATGAGTTGAGGGCAGGTGTGCACAAAATGGAAGAGTTACAGTTGAGGGCAGAGTTGATGGTAGAGGAAGGGAAGCCCCTTTCTTTGAAGGAGGAGGACATTTACTTCGTTCTGGAATGAACACTTTATCCTGAGAGCACGTGCAGTGGAGATGGAGGAATTGAGAGAAGGGGGATGGCATTTTTACAAGTAACAGGGTAGGAAGAGTTATAGTCCAGGTATCAATGACAGACTGCACCCAACAGGTCCAGCACAGAACCAATGTGAAAAAGGCAACAACCTGCAGATCCAAAAAGAAAGAGAAATAAATAGTAATAATAAGTAAATGACAAATATCGAGAACATGAGAGGAAGAGTCCTTGAAAGTGAGTCCACAGATTATGGGAACAGTTCAGTGGTGAGTGTTAATGAAGTTAACCCCTCCACTTCAAGAGCCTCATGGTTGAGGACTAATAACTGTTCGTGAACCTGGTTTTGCGAGTCCTGTGATTCCTGTACCTCCTTCCTGATGACAGCAGTGAAAGTAGATCATGGCCTGGACGCTGGGGGCCCTTGACGATGAATGCTCTTACCTAAGACAACAGTCCACGTGGATGTGTTCAGTGATGGGGAGGCCTAACCTGTGACGGACTGGACCATAGCCACTACTTTATCTAGGCTTTTCCCTTCAAAGGCAGTGGTGTTTCCATACCAGACCATGATGCATCCAATCATTATACTCTCCACCACACATCTATAGTAGTTTATCAAAGTTTTAGATGTCATGACGAATCTTCGCTAATTTTTAAGAAAGAAGAGGATCTCCCATGCTTTCTTTGTGATTGCACTGATGTGCTGGGCCCAGAACAGGTTCTCTGAAATGATAACACCAAGTAATTTAAAGTTGCTGAATCTCTCCACCCCTGATCTCCCCAATGATGACTGGCTCATGAATCTCAGGTTTTCTCCACCTATAATCCAACAATGAGCTCCTCGGTCTTGCTGACACTGAATGATGGACTGTTGCTGTGGCTCCACTCAGCAAGATTTTCAATCTCCCTCCTGTATGCTGATTCACCATCACCTTTGATCTGGACAATGACAATGGTGTCGTCAGCAAACTGAAACATGGCATTGAAGCAGTACTTAGCCACACAGACATGAAATATAAAGCAGAGGGCTAAGCACACAACCTTGTGGTGCACCAGAGCTGATGGAGATTGGGGAGGAGATGCTGTTACCAATCCGAACTGTCTGGGGTCTGCAGCTGAGGAAATTGGGGATCCAATTGCACAATGAGGTATTAAGGCCTGGGTCCTGAAGCTTATTGATTAGATTTGAGGGATGACAGTGTTGACTGCTGCTCTATAATCAATGAAGAGCATCCTGATGTATGCATCTTTGCAAGCTGTAAGTTGTTTTTTTTTATATATAATTTCCCGTGTGGGTTAAATTTGGATTTCAACTTGAAGCACATGGTGGAAAGACATCCACCTCCAACCTCTATTTGCCCTTGAAACAGCAATATCTTTTCCTAAAGTAAGATCTCATTAAAAACCTTGGAGGCTCCGATAAGGTGTTTAACTCACTGCACAGATTTGTACACGTGCATTGCGAGGGCAGTAGATAAATGCTTCAGTATTTAATAAATAAGATTGGTGAACTGCCTCTACAACTGAAGATGAATGGGCCGGCTCTTCTCAGATATCCTCAGAATACATTTAAAATTCTGCAATAGTCTTGTAAATTCACAATAAAAACAGCATTTATTCTCATCACTGACCATAAAGCAGGAGGGCTGATTACAAGAGGATAGATTTGCAGGGCCCCAACTCAAAACACCAAGACATAATTCCAGAATCCTATAAACTGAAAACATAATTTTATTTCTTTATAAAAATGGTACCACAGATAATAGTGCTGAACATTAAAGACCACCTCTGGATTCACAAAGATAAAACAGACAATCTTGAAATTAGCTGTCGTCTTTTGAGATACTTAACCCAAAACATAAAAGGTGACACTACTGATTTGATTGAAAAAAAATTAAGTTGCAGCAAAGTAGTGGCAGTGTTCACTCAAGAATGTTCAGTGCACCTTTCCAATGCCATAACCGCAAATGTCCTTCTTGGCCATAGGGCAAAGACAGCAGCATCTGCAAAAGTCACCGGCATTAATCCTCAAAGTTTATTGAAAGTCATCTTCATCATCATTTCAACTTTACAACAGCAACAAAAAAAAAGAAATTATTACACTCATGTCCTATGACATCAATGACTGTGCCCAGCGAATCGAAAGTGGCAGCACTCATTTTGGTGTTGAGCAAAGCCACAGCAGGAATGAGGTCTCCATTTAGCACAGGCCTCATAGACGGAAGCAGCCCTGACACAAAGGTTATTTACAGAAAGTGTAAATTTACCCATCATGCTGCAGGGAGAGAGAGATGCTCATCTTGTTGTAGGTAGGATCTTTAAGTCCTTCATCCTGTCCCCATTCCTCACTGAAAATGCCCTTTGAAACCTCCAATGCTGTCTGCATTAACCCCTCCCCCCAAAAGACCATCTTCCTCAACTCCACTCTTGTCATTACCTGGTTCCTGTTATCCTCTCTCCCAGCATCCCAGCTTGGACCTTATATGCCATCAGTTACTATAGGCTGCAGACCTCACACAAATGTGGCCAATTTCACCTCATGCCTGGCCCCCTGATTTAACAGTCACAATACAGCTTCTTGTACACAGTCCCTTACATCATGGGAAAATAATTTCCTGGGCTGAGTAAATTCTTGTGCTCACATTTTACAAAATTCTCCAGGCAACAAGCTGGCAAAATAACTTGCAGTGCAAAACAATATACAATAACTTGATTTTGTAGTTGTAACTGAAGAAAGCTTTAATAATACATGGCTATCAATTGAAATTCAGTTCTGTTTCTCCCCCTACAATGACAGGTAACACCATTCACAACAAACGTGCACTTTTTAAATTTAACCATCAACAGAAAATGAGATAAGCTGTACACAATTTAAGACTGAGGTTCAGCAACCAACCTATTAAATGCAACAAAACTGGAAGCCCAAACCCCAAAGCTCTGTATTCTGTGCACAATTATTTAATGATGATATTAGCACTAGATGTCAAATCAGGAGTGTACTGCCACTCAAACATTTGATGAAACTTTACTTTGTTCAGCTGACATTTAATGTCTAAAGTCATTCCGTCAGCATCGCGCAAACCAGACAAACCAGGTGGATCACAAAGCCAGGTGGACTCTCACAAAAATTGCCACATAAACTACCCTAGAGCAAGCTTATAGGCCAGCACGTCTACAGCAGTGAATGAGACTGATTCAACTACTATGTTATTCTGCTCGTTCAAAACATCTGAATGGGAACATGCTGTCTAGTGATGTATCCCCAGTTACATTTACCCTGCATCTCACCAAGTGGAAAGAAAATGAAAGCTGCAGTGGTTCTGCCTAATGTTGGAATCTAGAATTGAAATGCCACAGAGTAACCTTTTTGCTACTGAATTGAGTTGCTTTGAAGTAACTCCCTTGACATTGACATAACTTTCACACAAGATCTTGGAATATTAAAGAAATCAGATTCAATCCAATAAAGCATCAGTGATTTCTGGAAGGAGTTTTAAGAATATTCACTCAAAGCAAACCCTACCCCGAAAATACCTTTGCACCCAAATGTGAAATTATTACCAATGGGAGTTTTTATTCACGTCCATGTTTCCCAAGAAACAAAAACTTCAGGGATTCGATTGAGAAGCAGCAAAGACAACTCCTTTATTTTGTAAAATAAATAAAAATCAGGAAACTCTTGGTCAGTTAGTTCTTAGAAAGAAATTGTTTGAAGCACAACTAGAATCAGAATCAGGTTTAACATCACCAGCACATGCCGTGAAATTTGTTAACTTTGCAGCAGCGATACAATGCAATACATAATTATAGAGAAAAAAACTGAATTACAATATGAATATATGTATATTATGTAGTTAAATTAAAATAATTAAATAGTTAAATTAAAAGAGAAATAAGTAAAAAGTAGTGAGATAGTGTTCATGGGTTCAATGTCCATTTAGGAATTGGATGGCAGAGGGGAAGAAGCTGTTCCTGAATCACTGAGTATGTGCCTTCAGGCTTCTGTACCCCCTTCCTGACGGCAACAATGAGAAGAGGGCACCTTTGGGTGGTGGGGGTCCTTAATGATGGACACCACATTCCTTAGGCACCAGTCTGTTTAGATGTCTTAGATACTATGGAAGCTGGTAGCCATGATGGAGACTTTTTCAAGTTTCTGCTTTGATCCGGTACAGTAAACAACTCACCCACTCCCCCCCCCCCCCCCCCCCATACCAGACGGTGATGCAGCCAGTCAGAATCCTTTCCATAGTACATGTTAGAATCATAAATGCCAGAGTGTTATAATGTTATTTTGTAGATGTTATAGCAGACAGAAGATTTCAAAGTAATTAGGAAAAGCCAGTATCTGTTTTTGAAAGAGAAATCATTATTTGACCGATTCTTTAGAACTTTTTGAAGAAACCGTGTGTATCGTGGATAAAGGGGAAATCAGTGAATGTACTAAATTTGATTTCCAGAAGGCCTTTGATAAGATGTCACGTCATCGGTTACTGAGGAAATGAAAGCTCATGGCATAAAAGGTATTATGAGGAGATTAACTGGCCAAAAAGAAAGCAGCAAATAGTAGCAGAAAATGTAACGAGTGATGTGCCACAGGGATTGGCATCAGCACACGACTTGTACAATTTAAATAAATGACTTCAATGAGCACACTGAAAGTATGGTTGCTAACGTTTCAAATGACACAAAAATAGGTAGGAAAGCCAGTTTTATACAAGACAGTGTTTAAAAGGCATTCAAGAAATACAGTGGGAATAGATCTGCAGGAAATTGTGAAATCGTCCATTTTGGCAATAAAAATTTAAAAAAAAATCAGAGAGATATTGCAATGTTCTACTATGCATGTGGATTTAGGTGTTCCTGTTCACAATTCACTAAAAGAATATTATACTGCTGCAACAATTGGGAAAACTAACAGAATGTTAATACTTATTGTGAGGCAAAAGTATTCAATTAGTCAGTAGTCAGATGGCATCTAAGCTATGCTTGAGGCCTTGTTGAGGTTCCAACTGGAATGCCATGTACAGTATTGGTTCCTAATTAAATGAAGAGCAAAAAACATTGGAAGTACTTCAGATGTTAACTACAATCGATGGATTGTCTTAATGAGGAAAGCTTGGAAAGGCTAGGGTTCTGTATGCTGGATTTTAGAAGAGTGAGACAGAACTTAATTGAGACACTAGATCCTGAAGATTCCCAACAGGCCACATATAGAAGGTTGTATTCTTGAGTGAGAGAATCTAAAGTATTGGGATTTTAGGACAGGGTGAGGTAATTGTTTGTCCCTCTCACAAAAATGCTGTAGGGCTTTGGAATTCTGGAAGTCGAGATAGACAGGCTCCTGAGAAGTAAAGACATGAAAACGTTAGAGTAGATGGACAGGAATGGAGAGTTGAAGTTACAACCAGATCAGCCATCACCAAATGGCAGTGCAGATTCAAGGGGCTGAGTGGTTTAATCTTGTTCCTAATTTCATATTCACTTGTTCGGGGTTCAAGAACACCAAAACATCTAGTTTCAAATTTTAGAATGAGAACATAGAATAGTACAGCAAGGATGTTATTAAACTAATGATGCAAATTTATACTAATCCATTCTGCCTACATAATGTCCATATCCATCCATTCTCTGCAGATTCACATGCCTGTCTAAATGCCTCTCTCATATCTGCCCCACCTCTGCCCTGGCAGCCGATTCCAGGCATTTACCAGTCTACATAAAATAAAACTTGCCCCCACATCCCCTTTGAACTTAACGCCTCTCCTCTTAAATGCATGCGCTCTAGTATTAGACATTTCAACCCTGGGAAGATGATTCTATCTGTCTACTCTAAGAAAGCCCTCATAACTTTGTAAACTTCTAACAGATTTCCCCTCAGCTTCCACCACTCCAGGAAAGCCAATCAAAGTTTGTGCAACCTCTTCTGTTAACACATGCCCTCTAATCCAGGGAGCAGTCTGGCAAACCTCTTCTGCATTCTCTAAAGCCTCCTTCCTATAATGAGGAACACCAGAATTACATGCAATTGTCCAAACGCAGCCCAACTAGAATTTTGTAAAGCTGCAACATGATTTCTTGAATTTTTCTGGGGAAAAAAATATTTAAAAAGGGACAATATTCCAAATTATCAGCAAACTGTTTTATGTTTAACATTCAATCACTCCAAAAATTAGATTACTTATAGGAGTGCAGGTGTGGTGACAGATATGTAGTATTTGGTAGCCTTAAGCAATTTCCAACTCAATATAAAAATGTTTTTATTGTCTTTGATAAACGATGCTTTAAAATATTATTAATCACACTGATCAGTGAAAATTTGCAGCAACAAAAATGGAGGCAGACAAAACACCTTCCATTTGGGATCAGTATCACCAACAGCACCAGGGTACAAGTTCTAATACAAAATTCTTATCAAAACAGTAAAATAATCTTAATCATCATTGTGTGGTTTTTCCCATTATATGATTCTACAGCCTTTAAGTGATAGTCACAGATATTGTAATAAATAATTCTATCTGCACAATTCGGGCTTCCTTTTAATATACAAAGTTCGATAAGCTAACCCATTAATCTAAAATTGAACCAGCCAGAAAAGGTCCAGTTTCAAATGTATCAGATGAATGAACTCTTTTACCGATAAGCCATTGGCAAATTATGTATTGTCAGTCCTTTGTAAGAAGTAAAATTATACAGAAGAATAAATAATTTATTTTCAAACAAACCTTAATCAACTTCTCAAATAAAACAAAATAAATTATTTAGAGATTAGTTTTCTTTCATCAGGCTTCTTTAGCTAAAGATATACGCTCTGCTTGAGCTCTAAACACCATGGAGCTCCAGTTTATGCCCATGACATGGAACTAAATAGTTGAAACACACCGCCTGCCAAACTGAGCAGAGGCTGCATTATTTATCTCTGTTAGGAAGCCCTGGATACCACACTTGTCAATCAAAACAGATTTCAGAAAGCTCAATGGGCACCAGACTGAGCTCTCATTTTAAAAAACACACAGCTTCGATGGCATCAGTCACAAGTGGGACAGCAATTGCAAACAATTAACTCACATCTGCCAGCGATTGCATGGGGATTTCTATAACAAATCGCCCACCATTTACAAAGGAGTGATTACTTGATTGGAAGAACTCAAGGTGGCTATTGGGTTGTTCAAACATCAGAATCAGTAATTCTGTTGCAGAAAGCCCTATACACAGGTTTATAACAAAAACATAGCAGATTAATCCAATTAAAGTTTCATCAAAGAGCATACCCACATAAACAGAACACGAGAAAACTCAATGGGCCCTTGTATCTGTCACATGGGTTTTGGAAGTCAGATAGAGCAAGAAAATGAAATCAAATGGAATAATACCTTGCTGAAACCAAATGAAAGCAGATGAGTGCAGAGACACCATATTTAAGACTTATTTGCATGTTGCTATAACATCTCAGCACTGAAAGCTGAAATAAATCAAGCCCCGTTCATGCAGTTTTTGAGCTCTATCTTGTACATCACAATCACCTCTATTCATTTTATAAGTCAAATTCAAGAAATAGATATTTGTGAACCATTTTTGGCATTCACATTTCTAAACCCGACTTCCACATCTCTGTAGGGTTTGAAGAACCACAAGACTTTGGGATTATATTCCTCTATTGGGAGAAATGCAAAATTTAGCAAATGTAAATACAAGGAAGCAACTCACCAGTGATGACGTACAAGTGTCTGATACAGTGCCTATAAAAAGTATTCACCAACACGTTTTATTGTTTTACAACATTGAATCACAGTGGATTTAAATGGGCTTTTTTGACACTGAACAACAGTAAAACAACAAAACATGAAAACATGAAAACAAGAGGTGGGGGTTGAACACTTTTTATAGGCACTGTATAAACAGAAAAAAAAAACTCAGATTTTGTTCCAATAAGGAACGTTATGAGCCCAAAAGAAAAGGACTAAGGACATAGTACCTTCAGTTATCAGGAAACTGACCACAGCAGAAAGTCACTGATTACTACCCACCCTTCATGGTCTTTGAGGTAGAAATGATGAACCACACCCCTACACCCCACTGCAGTCCTTTTGGTAAGGGCATTTTCTCCAAACTACTGGGTACTCAGCTCTGATATTTAGACACAGCAATGACAGAGAATGATTACACAAGCCCATATCATGATGGCTGTGACATTGAGGGGACTTTAAACACAGGGCAACTTCCATGCCCCTGCTGCCTCAAGTCAGGTTTGTGGAGGTCAATGTCACAGGGTGGGGAGTTGCTTTTAAAGAACTACGGTTAGATCTGAATTCATTTTGCATTGAGTACACACTATAATCACTGTGGTGGATGGTTTGAACAAATGAGATGGTGGATGGAGTGGTAGACATGGGCTCATTTGCGAATGGTGCTTAGAGTTGATTTATGTTTCTAGAGCTGCACTTTCCTGGGGAAATGGAGAGTATACCTATATTCCTGACTTGTGGATGGGGTTGTAGGGCTTCAGGAATTCCATCTACCCACTTTGCAGACAACAACCCCCCCCCCCCCAAATCTGGTTCCAACCATTATTCACCTCTTTCCTCTCCTCCAATGGTTCATACCATTGGCATAAACATCAATTTCTCCAACATCTGACAATTTCTCCCCTCCGCCTTTCTTCTTCAATTCCCCACTCTTCTCCAGTCACCTCCCCCAATGCCCCTCCTCTTTCCTTTTCTCCTATGGTCCACTCTCCTTTCCTATCAGAGCCATCCTCTGCAGCTCTGCCTTTTCCTCCCATCTCCTCCCAGCTTCTTACTTCATTCCCCCCCCCCCCACCTTCCCCACCTACCTGGCTTCACCTATCAACTTCTAGCTTGTCGTCCTTCCCCTCCACCCACCTTTCTCTGGCATCTTCCCTCTTCCTTTCCAGTCCTGGTGAATGGTCTCTGCCCAAAATGCCAACTGGTTATTCATTTTCATAGATGCCGCTTGACCTGCTGGGTTCCTCCAGCAATATTTATGTGTTGCTCTGGTTACCATTTTTACTTCCTTTACTTATCTATATCCAGCTTGGGTAGTGTTTTGAGTTCCTGCTTATGTTCTATCTTCACACTCCCCTCCCTGGGGGTGGGGGGGGGGGTACTTTGTTCATCCGTTTGTTTTAGTTTTTCCTCTCTTATATATCATTCACCAGCCATTTTCTTCTAACTCCACCCCAACTCACCACCTGCGTGTCATCTTACACCCGTCCTCAGTCCATCTGTCACCTCGGAATTGTTCCTTGCCATTCCCTTTCTCATCCCTGCACAGGACATCTCACTCATCCCATCTCAGCCCTGATGCAGGGTTTCGACTCAAAATTTCAATGAGTTCTTCCTTCCCACCAATGTTCTTTGACCAACTGAGTTCCTCCAGCAGAGAGTATGTTGGTCCATTTTCAGTCTCTTGTGTCTTCACAGAATGCATTTACCTGCCTTTTCAAAGATACGTGGCTTGGGGCAATGGAATACAGCATTTTGCCCCTAGATATTCACTCACGTAACATCATCTTTTTCAGCATTTACAGAATTTGCAGGTGAAACACAATGATGGCCATTCCTATATTCCACTGCAGCACTCCAGAAATAGTAAGTTACCAGGAACGTTGGATACAAGTTGCCCTTGGCCTCTGACACAATTCCAAAGTCATGACACAACAGGAGAACTTCCACCACATCCAGCACAGAACAATCACCCCAGGACAACGTACAGCATATGAAATGAAAATCAAAAACTCCAGATTAAGGATGAAATACAAATAGAAAATGCTGGAAACACTTGGCAAGTCAAATAGCTTCTGTAGAAGGAGAAAGAATTAATGTGTCAGGTCTGGGACTCTTCAAAGACCACATTGTCCGTGCAGTCCCAAAGCAACTACCCTCACTAACATCGTACTCAAGCTATCCCCTTACAGCGTTTGGAGGTTCCTCCCAAACTGCTCCAATCTTCCCATGACTTCCCAACTTTAATCTGCCCCATAAACTACCCATACTTGTGCCTAAAATACTAACCGCCAAGCTCATTCTATGACCCCCCCCGCAAGCCCCAATCTCCCTTCTGAAAACCCCCACCCTAGTTTCTAGAAAATACACTATAGTCACCCAATCCCCACCTTGTGGCCCCCTACTCTGCCCCTTTGTCTGACAGAGCATTGAATTTCTAAGACTTCCCCAACCACCTCCCTGATCACACAACACCATCCCTGAATACAGCACAAACCCAATAGGGTCCATGACCAGCAATTATTCCAACCCCAAGTAAACCTTCAGATTGAATAACAGGTCAATTGTTCCATAAATGTCTGGAGGAGAGTTTATTGCCTGGTTGCATCATGGCCTGGTATGGAAACATCAATGCCCTGAAATGGAAAATCCTATAAAAAGTAGTGGATACAGCCCAGTCCATCACGGGTAAAGCCCTCCCCACCCATGTGCACATCTGCACGGAGCGCTGTCAGAGGAAAGCAGCATCTATCATCAAGGATCCCCAGCAGCCAGTCCATGATCTCTTCCCGCTGTTGCTATCAGCAAGGTGGTACAGGAGCCTCAGGACTCACACCACCAGGTTTAGGAACAATTATTACCTCTCAACCTTTAGAGCCAGAGCAGATAGCTTCACTTGTCCATTCACTGAACTGTTCCCACAAGTTACGGACTCACTTCTTCACCTCTCGTTCTTGATATCTATTGCTTACTTATTTTTTTCCCTCTCATTCATATTTATAGTCTATTGCCCTTTGCACATTGGTTGTTTGTCCGTCCAGTTGGGTGCAGTCTCTCATTGACTCTATTGTGTTCCTTGGAGTATGCCCTCAAGAAAACAAATCTCAGGGTTGTATGTGCATTGTACTTAGATAATAAATTTACTTTCAACTTTTAATCCTGAAGTGTGCAATGCCTGTTTAATTGTAGCCAAGCCCTAGGGCCGCTGTCATTTGAAGTCTTCAGCACCGGGTGGGTCTGCAGAAGCAACAAATAAAACACCCATCTAATTTCTTGTTCTTTGTTTCCTCATTGAATAATAAGTAGCTGCAATTTGTACATTAAAAACACTTGAATGGGCTGGCAGGAACATACAGGAGAACTGGAGCAATTCTACTGTAACTCAACTACCACATTTTCTGCAAACAGGTGACAAATTTATCCGTCTACTAAAGTGGCAGACTCTCAACTCACAGGAGGGCCACAGTTCAGCTAAGCTGACACTGTAGCTATAAATCCTATCTTTCAACTTCTGTATTACAGGGAAACCCTGCAAGTCATTTTCCAGATTAAGTTAACTGCTAGTTTTGTTACATTGTGTGGCTTAAAAGTGTAATATATGATTCAGAATTATCTTTTAAGGTAACAGACATGCCAGTGATTGTATTAACGCTGAAGACGCAGTAATCATCAGCTGTAGGCTGACTCTTCATTCTGACAAGCTTGCATTGCAGAATATCATAAAACACAAGCTGTTTGAGTCTTTTCAAATATTAAGCAAAATTAAAAGCTTCCAAGAATACCAAGGCTTCCACACAGTGAGGCATTTGTGGTAGGAACATGCACTTGATACAGTAAGCTGAAGATGCTAACAAAGGAGACACTTAAAAAGCAAACACTAATGGTGGCAATATTATCATTCTGTTTCACTAAGTACAAATGATGCTCCACATCTACTGTATTGTGTTACTGCTTAGTTCTGAACGGGAATGGAACACTGAGACAATTTCGCCTGAGTGCATTGCACAAAGCATTTCAAAAGCCTTTCTTGGGGTCTCAGCAATCAGACTTCTGTTGATGTCAATATTACATCTTGCCCACTTTCTCGAAGCAAAGGTACATCTACCGCCTAGACACCTGGCTTCACCTATCACCTTCTAGCTTATACTCCTTCCCCTGCCCCCCACCTTCTTACTCCAGCTTCTTCCCTTTTCCTTTCCTGTCCTGGTAAAGCATCTTGGCATGAGACATCAAATGCTTATTCCTTTTCCACAGACAATGCCTGACCTGCTGAGTTCCTCCAGAATTCCATACGTATTACACTCTCACTATCTGGATTGTGGTCCAGCAGAGCACAAAGTCTGCCCATTGGATTCGTGTGTGTTTTTTTTTTACAAGCAGTTTACAACGGCTGGTAAACAGAGTTTAAGCTTTCCAAGAACTCTGTTGGGTGGTCAAAACGACAAGCAGAATCCATCCCTTCTACAGTCCCTTACAGACAGACTTAGAATTCCACAGTAACAGAATGGTTCCTTCAGCCAACACCCTCTCAGCGGATGAAAACAGAACATGAGGGAAAACCAGGCAGGTCACTGAGCATTTATGAAGATGGACACTAGACAGTAGACACTAGAATACTACAGCACAGTACAGGCTCTTCGGCTCTCAGTGTTGTTCTGACCCATATATTCCTTAAAGAGAAGTACTAAACCCACACTACCCCATAACCCTCTGTTTTTCTTTCATCCATGTGCCTGTCGAAGAGGCTCTTAAATACCCCTAATGTTTTAGCCTCCACCACCATCCCTGGCAAGTCATTCCAGGCACCCACAACCCTCTGTGTAAAAAACTTACCCCTGATGTCTCCCCTAAACTTCCCTCCCTTCACTTTGTACATATGCCCTCTGGTGTTTGCTATTTGTGCCCTGGGAAACAGGTACTGGCTATCCACCTTATCTATGCCTCTCATAATCTTGTAGATCTCTATCAAGTCCCCTCTCATCCTTATACGCTCCAAAGAGAAAAGTCCCAGCTCTGTTAACCTTGCCTCATAAAACTTGTTCTCCAATCCAGGCAACATCCTGGTAAATCTCCTCTGCACCCTCTCCATAGCTTCTACATCCTTCCAATAATGAGGTGACCAGAACCGAACACAAAGCTTCACCTTTCACACCAACTCATGATTTCACCCAAAACCTCATCCTGGGATTTTCATTATAAACGCTGGTGGATTGACTGCATAGTTTCACAAACTTTGTTTTTGTTTTCGGATTTCAAACGGTAGTAGTGAAATAGCCTCTAGGACAGGGTCAGTATTGAAAACATTCGTCAACCCTGAAATATCTTAAACCACCATTGAAAAAAAGGATATGTTTCTCTCCATCCACTGGCTAAAACATCACATTAGATGTCAGTGTTAATAAACTCGATTCTAATTTTTGGTGCAGAGTTTCCAGTGATCTCACTTTTATGCAGGTTTGATCAAGTGGCATTTGCTGGGACAGCCAAACCTAGAGGTGCAGACAAGGATAAGTGTAACAACTGTAGTTAAGTTGGGGATAAAATAAGCTGATAAATGTACAAAAACAGCATGCAACCTTTTGCAAATGCACACAGATGATGTCACCTCAACTGGTGGCAAAATGTTTGCAACCTAACCTCCAGGCTCAACAAACAACCCTACAAACTTTTACAAAACTATGCATATGTGCCTTGGAAAAATCAGCTATGACTCAGTTACCCAGAGACCACACACCTGAGTGCAGTGCTGAGCCATGTATTTAACTTCTACATCTTACAAAAGATTCCAGCCTCAAATATTCTCCCAAGCACCCAATCTTTATTTTCCAGCTAAGTAACCTTACCTTCTATGATACACCTTAAATGAATTGGTGATGTTTAACATTAAAGTGAGGTCTACATTGCGTTTTCAGTTGTTTCGTGAAATTCTAATCGATTCCAAGATTCGCCAAGTAGTATGCTGAGTTGCAATGTCACTTTCTCCATCTTAAAATGTAACTCAAACTTAATAAGTTATTTGTGTGCACACATGCTGAGTGTCATAGATTTACAGGTTTTGGGGAAATGACTTAGTTATGCCTGTAATAATTTGCAACTATAGTTTTTCTTGATGCAAACCCTAACATAGTTTTTAGTTAGGATAAAACTGTTATTAGCAATGTGTGACTTCAAGGTAAACAAAATCACTGAGAACTCTGAACACAGCTTACCACCATCAAACCAATACTCACTGCCAACTGCACCCACTCAAGATTCAAGATCGTCTCCTGTCATTTCCAGTACACAAGTCAAATAATTATTACTCTGGATCTGATGCAGCTCAAAAAAAATAACACCATGGGATAAAGAACACAATAAATATAAATACGCAAGATAGCTTCTAAACATAGACTGATTGTATGTATATCCATAAAGTGATGCTAGTTAGGCACAGGAGTGTCTGTACATATGTTGTTCAGGATTTCCAGCACTACAGAATCTCTCATTTCTTCTTACAGTCCTTACATAAGATTACAAGTATTGAAGGTGGCCATGCAATTTAGTGTCTTCAGTCCAATTGTGACAGTAACGGTTTAAAAGTTGAGACACTGGAGCTTTAAATACCTTGAATACAAGAGCCAGAAGGTGATGCTCCAACTTTATAAAACATTGTTTATAACTTAGCTGGAGTACTCCATGCATTTCTGTTTATAACACACAGGAAAGATATAACAGCACTAGAGAGAAGGCAGCAGAGATTCATTGAGATACTGCCTCAGATGAAGTGCTTTAGTTATACAGAGAGATCAAGGAGGCTATGTCTGCTTTTTCTGGAGTGGAAGAGGTTAAGAAGCAACATAGGAGTAGAATTAGGCCATGTGGCCCATCGAGTCTGCTCTGCCATTTAATCATGGCTGATTCTGACAAAGGCATACAAAATATACAGTGGCAGAGAGGTAGGCTCTGGGAGAGTAAAACACAAAGCCATAGATTCAGAGTAAGGGATTAATAATGAAGAGGAGACTTGAGGGGGAGGGATCTTTCTCATCCAGAGTAGGATTATCAAGACTGAGTGAGTGAGAGTAGCAGGGTTGTTGGTAGCAGTTAGCTGGAGTCTAAATGAGTGAGTACTTGTATTGACTCGGCAGTGAAGGCTACAGACCACAGGCTGAAAGGTGGGATTGATACAGATGGGTGCCTAGAGTTCACATTAACTGAAGGCATTAAATGAAGAACATCAGGAAAGGCTGTTCAGGTCCCCGGATAGTGGTGAAGGAAATGTTGCAACACCCATGTTCACAAGAGAATGTGCCATGGGACTGGGAGAGGAGGGCAAGAAGGGATGAGCAGACCAGAGGGTCACAGCAAATGCTCCCTGTGGAAGGCAGCAAGTGGGGAAGGAGATGTGATGGTTGGTGGGATCACTTGGAGCTGTTGGAAGTAATAAAGGATATATTGGATGTGGAGGTTAGTGGGGAACTATTGAACCAGACTGTACTCAAGATTTCAGGCCGCTGAACAAATAACACTTCACACAGGATACTGCAGACCGAATGGATGTGGATTCCTCTATCAATATCTTCATGTTTGAGAATAATTGAGAACAATAACATGCATTTGTGTATCATCAAAAATGACACAATGAGCACCCCCAGTTCCTTCACAGAAGTATAATAATATTGCATATTAGTGGCCTAAAACACAACTGAAAATATGGATTTAAGGCTTTACATAGACTTATGCTGGCAAACTAGTATATTTTGTCATAAAACTGAAAAACGGCAAAAAAACAATGTACAAGGGTAAATGAATAGTTACTAACCATTTGTCTAGAATTGTGTAAAAATCAGGTGATAAAGGAAGCTCTCAGTGTAAGTGCTGCAGATTAGTTTGGCTTTGCAAGGATATCAATGTGGAACTAAAGTTTGTAAAGGGTTAACACACACCAAATGCTGAAGGAACTCCAAGTCAGGCAACACCTATGGTGAGAAATAACTAATCAAAGTTTTGGGCCGAGACCCTTCCATCCCCCAGCATCTTGTGTGTGTTTCCCTGGATTTCTAGCATCTGCAGAATCTCTTGTTTGTGAAAGGTTAAAATGTTCTCAGAGAAAATATTAAAATAAGTCTATGCTTAAAAGTTCACTTGGGTAACAAAAATACAACAATGAAACTCAAGGCAGAATAGAGTGTACAGCTGTAGCAAGAAAATGATCAGCAATAATAAAGAGTAATTCAATGTCCCAGCTGAGCTGACTCACTTGGTTCTATTCATGATCACTTCCACTAATTCACGTTATTGAGTGTGGGCTTAGATGGGAGAAATACAGAAGAAATCAGCAGCATTCTTCTTCACTCAGTTCACAAATACCGATTGATTACTTCATCTTGAATACAATTCATAAAACCTGTGATAAATTATATTGAACTATCATTCCCAAATCATGGGAATTTTAACATAATAATTATGACATGCAAGTTGTGATAGAGCGTTGTAATGGGACGGGAAGAGTTGGTGGAAATGGTCTGGATAAAGCAGAGAGCAAGGAGAGTCATGTTGTGGTTCCAAGAAGTGGAAGGTGAGGAGTGGAGAGTAGACGTAAATAGAATAGCAAGAATTTGAATATTTCCTTGAATTGGCAGGTGGGGAAATCTTGTTTAAGAATTTAAATGAACAATACATTGGAAGTATTGAAATGAGAAGTCACTGGAACTAAAAACAGATACAATGGATAAGAGGGACTGAAAAGCTGTTTGGGAACAAGAATGGCAAATGTCAGTAATCTTGTTCTTGTACTCTTAACAAAGATGCAAGAATGGTACCAAATACAGTGGATTCTGGCCAACTGGGACACAGTGGGGCCAGTAGGTTCTTGATTGGACACGGCATCAAAAGTTACGGCAAGAAGGCCAGAGTGGGGCTGAAGGGGGGTGAAAAAAAGGATCAGTCATGATTGAATGGTGGAGCAGAATCAATGGGCCAAATGGCCTAAATCTGCTCCTATGTTTTATGGTCTTACTAGAACCCACTGAGGGCAATCCCTTATCTTGTTCAAGTTCCGCCTTCAGAAAAACAATGCTTTAAAAGAATGAAAGATATAATCAATATTTCAGTATGTCTGAATTAGACAATAAAAATAATAGCTTTCATAAGAAAATAGGAAACATGAGCAGTAATAAGCAATCCGACCTCTCGTTTGCTCTGCCGAACAAATTCATGGCTGATTTAATCTGAGCATAAAAATCACTTTCCATACGGATCCATATCTGTCCATAAGGATTATTCAGTATCTGCATACCAGACAATACAAAATATATTATCATATTTCTTTATATGATACATACACAATATATCATAATAGTTTCATGATATATTGTGTACAAAACACATGGAATATATTGGCTAATTATAATTGTTCCAACATGAAAAATGAAAACTGCAAATCTTGATTAAATCTCAAACCAACACAGATGATCACTTTAAGGCAGGGGTTCCCAACCCTTTTTTATACCATGGACCAATACCATTAAGCAAGGGGTCCATGGACCAGAGGTTGGGAACCTCTGTCTTAACGATTATTGGGTCTAATTCTATTAGTGTTTCAGGGATCAAAAGTTAATTGTTTTCTTTCATTTTCCTTGTATTGGGCATTTATTTCAGCAGTAATTTCAGCATGATCACTTTGAATCACAAGAAATATGGCAGGCCATCACCTACAATGCTCAGTGACTTATCTGATTCAGATATTGAACATTATAGCACAGAAACAGGCCCTTCGGCCTTTCTTGGCTGTGCCGAACCATTTTTCTGCCTAGTCCCACTGACCTGCACCTGGACCACATCCCTCCAAACCCCTCTCATCCATGTACCTGTCCAAGTTTTTCTTAAATGTTAAAAGCGAGCCCGCATTTACCACTTCATCTGGAAGGCTGAGCTCTGTGCTACTTAGCATCCTGGCTGCAATTGCCTAGTCATACCTGTGCTTCATGACGCAAGTCACATTGGTAGGCCAGAATTAGCCCCACCTGTGTAGAGGTGGGGGTGGGGTGTGGAAATACAGACAAGAGACTCCAGATGCTGAAATACAGAGCAAAAAGCAAACTGCGGAAGGAACTTAGAAAGTCAAGCAGCATCTGTGGAGGCAAAGGTTGACATTTCAGGTAGAACCCTGCACCAGCATTGAGAAAATTATTGACAGAGAGTAAAGCAATTGGCCAGCTAAGCTGTCTGCCACAGGAGTCAAGCTCTTGCTTTACTAAATTAAAAACCTCATTGAAATGAAGTTTTTAATTTAGTAAGAAAGACAAACTATTTTCTAAAATGTAATTTATCTTATTCTTAGGTCTCTCCCAAGCAGCTCTAAACAACAAACAAACTTGCAGATTCTGTGCCAATTTAACTGTGCAAAGTCCAGCAACAGAATGTGCAGGCAGATTTGTCAGCTGGAATGCGCCAGCACGTTTGTGACTGCTACCTTTAGAGACATGTGCACAAAGATTGAACTTGCAGGATCTGCCGAGGTAAACTCTAAACCTGTAAAGCAGGTGCAGATATCGTCCCATAAGATTCATGCAATTAAAGGTGGAATATTCGGTGGAAAATCACAATTGTCCCACAATATAAAAGAAAATGGGGAAATCCAGTAGGCAGGAAGCAGGAGAGCAAAGAGTTGCAAAAAAGAACCAGTTTCTCAGCTTCCCCCGGCCCACAACCACCCACACACAGTGGGTGGGTGAAGCTGATAGAAATAGGTCTAGTAAAGCTGTCCTGGGTGGGAAGTGGTAGTGGAATTAAATTACCCCTTCAGACATGAAGTAGTCTAGTTTTCTCCCAAATTAGTGTCTTTTTGTTTAAAGAAAAATGCGAGGTTTTCAAGCCTACTGATGATGAATTTAGCCACTGCTTCTTTGTCAGTCAAAACAAAATAGAACTGCGGAAACCAGAAAGTGAAAAGATGCATTCTTAACGCAAAGCTCAAGTGCAGCTTTACAAAATAAGCAGTGGCAATCCTGGTTAACAGTTAAATAGAGAGGCATATTCCCTTATAGAAATAGAGGCTGCCTAATTCAGTGAAAGCAAAGTCCATCATAGCAGCTCCTTTAGGAATGTGCTTCAGGAATTGTCAAGTGAGATCTGTGCTTATTGTCCATTCAAAACAAGTGATGCATTCCTGCTAACAGCATTTCTACTTCACACGTATTTACAGAACACGGCAAGCTATTCAGCCCAAGGAGTCCATACTCCACATGAGCCTAGTTTTAATAAAGCTTCTGCGATACAGTTCAATGAATTGAAAATAGACAATTATTTCATGGCTTTGTTCAAAAAAAAGGTCTAGTTTCTAAATAACATTTGTTACACTAAACATTTGCAATACTTAATTGGCAGTTCTTTTGACAAGAAAATTACAAAAATTTCCCCTCTCTCGTTTTAATCCATCAACTCTTCAGCAAATATTACACATTTTTTTTAAACTTAGTGTCCACAGTCCAGGGCTTCTTGTGTGAAAATTAAACATTTTGTGTATTGAAAAAAATTGAAAGAATGACAATAATTAAGAGCTATTTTTGATTTCTGCACTTTTCAGGAAGTACTTATATTGCAGCAAAGAGTGCTTTGATTTTATCTGGTGATTAAATAATTCGCAATGATGCAGAAAATATATGCATAGAATATAATTACAAAGTACCACATATAAATCAGTATTGAAATGCAATCTGCAGTTCTGGTGCCTAAACACACTGCTGGAATTTGAACTTTACTTTTAAGAGCTATAGCAAATGGAAGTGATGCAAAATATTAAATAGTCTGTTTTCTATAATATTTGCATGCTGCTCTCAATCCTCCTATGGTATGTTAGTCCTGCTTTAAGACAAAGTGAGCCCACGAGCAGATGTTGAGTATAGAATTTTGCTTCAATTATACCAAATCCCCTGCCACTGCCTTCTGGTCTCTTTCTGTGAACATCATGAATTTCCACTGTGGTAATCTCATTCACAGGGGCAGAGAGGGTGGTGGCCAGCTCTCTGTACATGACGCTGCGAGAATTGAGCTGCATGACATGACTGAAGCAGCACTCAATTTGACACAAATTGTCTGTTCATGGGCTGTCACACAAGCCATTTTAAAAGCAAAGCTCATAATAAAAGAGCCCTATCACCACCACTCCAGGCAATATTCTAATCCAATTTAAAGTTACAAATGGGGGACAAAACTAAATCAGGGCCATTTATGGAAATAAATACTAGAGCAAGGGTTCCCATCCTCGGACCCATAGACTCCTTGCTTAATGGCATTGGTCTGTGGCATAAAAAAGATTGGGAACACTGAACTAGATGAAATGAAACAGGGCACAGCCAGTTACTGATCTTTCCATATCATTGTGAAGATCTGACCTGGCACGTTGAAGTAAATTATGCCAGAACATCTGACAAAATTCTCCAACAATATTACATCAAATGACACCAGTTTTGTATTACACTCCTTTTGGAGCATTAGAGGAGAAATTATGCTTCTCCATCAGCAACGAATCGTTGTTTGCTTACTAGACAGTCGTGTTTACACAGCACAAGACAGTTTGGAAAGCCTTGAAAGTAAATTCATAGTTCACCTTCCATTCAAGGCTCACTCTGCTTTGATTATCCCCATTCACAGCAATCCCTCCTTGAATCAAATCAAAGGTACAGCAAAAGTTTAAGAAAACTTTTCTGAAACTTGTCTGCAACCTATAATGTAAGTGAGCCTGAAAACGATATTCACTGCACTCAAATACCCCCTCCAAAAAAAACATCAGCTCTGAGTTAAACAGTGAAATATCAAAGAGAAGAAAGCCTAGGCCAAGGGCAGTGTTGATAAAAACGGTAACAACAGGCTTCCAGAACTCGTCATATTTCCTCTAGATTGCAATCCAAGAAACAAGTCTGTTTCCTGTAATATTTCCAAGAAATATCCAAACGCTTCTGCACCATTTTAAAAATCTCTTCTAAGTATTCAATCTGAATTTTAAAATGAAGTTCATAATTTTACAGATACTTTACCTTTATTTCTGATTTTAATTTAATTGCAGAACTTAATCTGGTATTGTCCATTATTCTACTCTCCAAGTCGCTTTTGGAGAAAAAATGTTAGTAGAACTGAATTTAACAGCAAAGATTCTGACACACATCAACTGGAAACACCTCTACATCATCTTCTTACAAGTCTGCCAGTCCATGAAAACCACTACTTAAACAAAAGGCTAATTTTAGTTGCAATGTAATTAGAACATTAGCATTCTGTTTAATCCTGAGGAACACCGCCAGTGGGATTAACCCTGTACGCTCATCATTCTAATTACTGCTTTAAATAGCAATGGACCAGCTGGCCAATGCTCAGAGGAAGAGCAAAAGTCAATGTATACCCACTAATAATTTGTGAAGCATATGGCTGGATACTAATAGCCTTTTGAAAAGGAATGGTGGTACCGATTCCCTTCAATTTAATAGGCGATAAAAAGTATTCCCATTAAGTAAATGATTAAGTATGGGAGTAAAGAGGTCCTTCTGCAGCTGTACAGGGCCCTGGTGAGACCACACCTGGAGTATTGTGTGCAGTTTTGGTCTCCAAATTTGAGGAAGGACATTCTTGCTATTGAGGGAGTGCAGCGTAGGTTCACAAGGTTAATTCCTGGAATGGTGGGACTGTCATATGTTGAAAGATTGGAGCGACTGGGCTTGTATACACTGGAATTTAGAAGGATGAGAGGGGATCGGATTGAAACATATGAGATTATTAAGGGATTGGACACACTGGAGGCAGGAAGCATGTTCCCGCTGATGGGTGAGTCCAGAACTAGAGACCACAGTTTAAGAATAAGGGGTAGGCCATTTAGAACAGAGATGCAGAAAAACTTTTTCACCCAGAGAGTGGTGGATATGTGGAATGCTCTGCCCCAGAAGGCAGTGGAGGCCAAGTCTCTGGATACATTCAAGAGACAGATAGATAGAGCTCTTATAGATAGCGGGGTCAAGGGATATGGGGAGAGGGCAGGAACAGGGTACTGATTGTGTATGATCAGCCATGATCACAGTGAATGGCAGTGCTGGCTAGAAGGGCCGAATGGCCTACTCTTGCACCTACTGTCTATTGTCTATTGACTTTAAAAAAATAGTTTGCAGATTTTCTAATTAATAGCAGTTACACTTTTATTTAGATCCACACCAAAAAGTAGGAGTGGAAAAAAAGTAACAGCTACCTGGTGCCCAGAAAGGTTTTAGAAGCAGAAGGATGGTAAAGAATCAAATGTGATTTGGATTTCTAGCCAAGGATGCGCACAATGTCAGCATGATGAGATACGCTATATTCTCCTCAATGTTTACCAAGCCTGATGAGTATCAATGATGTTTAATTTCAGTTTTTCCCCTACTGCCTCTCCCTCTAATACTTAATCAGAATTAGATTTCCTATCACTGACATATGCCATGAAATATGTCTGTGGCAGCAGCACTTGGCAATACATAATAAAAAACTATAAATTACAGTAAGAGATTACATTAAAAAGTGAGGTAGGGCACATGGGTTCATTGCCCATTCAGAAATCTGATGGTGCAGGGGAAGAAGCTGTGCCTGTAACTGTGTGTGTGTGTGTGATACATATAGCAATGAGAAGAGGGCCTGTCTTGGTTGATGGGGGGAGGGTCCTTAATGGCTGATTTAAGGAGATGTCTTCCAACAAATGTGCAATTAATGACTGTGCATATTAAATCAGTGAGTCAGAAAACGCCATCATGGAAGGACTTAAGAATTAGTTGGTCTGCCAAAGAGCAAGATAGCCCCCCTCTACTTGCACCGTAGCACCAGGTTAATTCTACAGACTTGAAAAGTATTAGTCCCTTATTGCAAATACTTCCAAGTTCATTCAAAATTAAAATCATACTACTGTACAGCCCTCTCTTCAGAAGATTAATCAAATTAACCCCACAGCCTGTTTTTTCCCAACTCATCTCCAAATATATTTATTTCTCTTCCAAAGAGTAATAGTGAAACACATCCCAGGCAGTGCATTTCAGCTCATGACAGGTTGCTGATTTTTTTTTAAACTTTCGCTTTTTCTTATTACCTTTGCTTTGAGTCTTCCTGAAAATTTATCAAAGCCGCTTATTACT
Source organism: Hemitrygon akajei (assembly GCF_048418815.1). NCBI lineage: Eukaryota > Metazoa > Chordata > Chondrichthyes > Myliobatiformes > Dasyatidae > Hemitrygon > Hemitrygon akajei. Next base: position 33,873,795 of record NC_133145.1, read on the forward strand.
TTTGCCACCGTTTAAATCTACCTTAATTTCCTGCCTTAAGATACACAAACGCGCCCCAATATCTGTACATAAACCAGCTTGAGACTGAATTGAACAACATGCAAGTAGAGCAGATTGCAAACAAAAAAAGATAACAAAAATTTGATGCAACCATCAGTCAAATAAATGAGCGGGGTGGGGGGGGGGGGGGGGAGAGATGGTTTGGGAGAAGTGGAATGAAAGATAATAAAGCTGCCCAGAATCCAGAATACACCAGTGGACACAAACTACATTGCTGCTTTAGAGCAATAATCAGCAATCCATTTACAAGAATGTCCAGAAAAAAGGTGCTGTGAGATCACGAGTATCAACTGATGGTCATAACTTTAACCAAAGCGAAAGGTTTGCTCAAGTAAAAGTCAATAATGTCATGAGAGTATTTAGAGAAAAAAAGGTTTCACACTGAACATTTATCTCTCAGAGCACCTCTAAAGCAGATTACATAGCCGTTCATCTTCCTGCTGTGAGTGGGACACCAGAGCAGAACATCAGCTTCTTGGACACATTCTCTTCACAAGATAAAATATCTCTTTACAGTGGAGGTGAAAGCCAAACCAAACACCTGTCTTTCAGTGGTCAAAAGTGTGCACTTGAATTGCATTGATATTAGGGTGTCATTTAAAAACTTGGGGCACAAATTCTTTCCCAGAATAAGTAAGCAGTGACTGAAAAATTGGTCAATGCCAGCACAGCAAAAAGAGACTGCTTTATTTGTAGGATTTGGCATTAAGCAGCTGGAGTTACTTCAAAGTAATAAAAAGAACTACTGGCTGCTACATCATAATGTTTTTGAAACTCACAATTTGGTAGACCGCTCCATAATTTTGAATATTTACATGGGGCTTTCCCTCACCACTTGGAATCAAGCACTCGATTCAACCTCAAGTCTGATTGGATTGTTGAGATACATAGAAGAATGACATCGGCTGCCCTGTTTTTTTTTAAAAACTCTTCCTCACCACTTAAATAACAGATTTAAAAAAAATACAAGGACTAGTTAATTAAACCATGGATTTTAAAATGAGAAGACTTTTAAATTTTGTGATTGCATACCCAAAATGTGTTGGGGTAACACATCTACTTGGGAATATCATGGAGTGAGGTTATGGGCTGGAGAATGGGGTTGAAAGAAAATATATCAGCTATGACTGAATGGTGCAGCAGACTCAATGGGCCAAATGGCCTAATTCTGCTCCTGTGAATAATTGTTCTTATGCCGGGTTAGCCCCGTAAACAACATCACTGCCTTGTAAAGATGGCTAACTAAGTTGCTGTATGGAAAATGCTATTTTTACATTAGAGCCAATCTACAGAGGCAAATTTATTCAAAACTACAATAGGTACCTATTACAGCTCTGAGTTCATAAAAACAAAGTTCATGGCTTCCAGATAGCTGAAAGAATATTTCCCTAAACACAAATGCAATTATATTGTTCAAGTTTCTCACCACACAGCTTATTATTTTGAGTTACCAATGAGGATTGTTTTGCCACACTCATCAGAGAACTGTTCTTGGCCCTTTCACTTCAGTTCTCAGTATGTGTTCGTGATAATTAGACCAGCCGATACGATACACTTACAGACATTACTGCAAGACATAAACTGACATGATTTGACTGAAACAGGTTATGACTGCACTGATGACTCAATGTCTCATCTACAGACAAGAGGTTTTTCAAACTGTATACTGTGATTTGATTGTCCATAATCTAATCTTGTCTTTGCTTCTATCAATAAACTTTCTGCATTTTTGTTTACTGCTCAGACGTACAAAGATTTTGTAGTCAAAATAACAGCTGAATCTTGAGCTATCACTGTTACTCGGGTAACTCGCCAGCAACAACATCCCACAAGTGCACATGAACAGCTAAAAATGGACGTCAGGAGTTGCCACGTGCCATTTTGGCTACAAAATCATTGCTATTAGAGCAACCAGAACTGCTGTGAAGTGGCACTAAGCTGATATTCTTACATGACTCACATCCAGTCAAACACGTAAGAAATACTTGGGGTTTGATCATTCAAATCAAATTTTAAAGAAGGGGCATCATGCCTGAACCACCAACAAACAACACTCTGAAAGTTGGCTTTATTAAATGCAGAGCCTCAAAATTCTTTTTATTGTTGCAAGTTTTTAAATTTTTCTTCCTTTAGTCTCGCACCATTCATTTTGTATCACAGAATTAGCTGGCATTCTATTAAATATTCATTCTCACACTCACACTATTTCAATCTCTACATGGCTTACTATAAGATCTTTTTTTAATTCATTGCCAATATTTGCATCTCAGAAAAGCTGGTATTTATTGTCCCAAACCAAAGAGGCAGCAAAAGTCAACCATGGTGGCAAGATTGGGGTCACACACAAGTCAGACTGCGCAAGGACAGGTGATTTCCATTACTGAAGGCCATCAGTAAAACTGAAGCATTTTTACCACAACTCATGATCATCATTACTGGGACTAGCAGTTTAATAGCAGATTTATTTCATTATTTTAGTTTATATCCCCTGGCTCCCATAGTAGAAAGTTAAGCTCACGTCTCTGAACCAAAGGGCCAGAATGATTTCTACTCATTCAGCAGACCAATGCGCTTGACCTGTTCACACGACCCTGACACTGACTTCCAACTGCAGCTAATTCTGGGCATAAGCCTATTAAACAATCCAGACCAACTATAAAACACAAGACAACCTAGCACTGGGCAAATCTGCATGCTCATACAAGTAGTTAAAAGTTAAAGTTAAAGTCTGTCTTGAGCCTTATACGCTCATCAGGCCGGTGATAATGCCGGTTTCTGTGGCGTGAAGCAACTGAGAGTATGAGACTCCCCCCCCCCCCCCACCACCCCACCCCACCCCAGACAGATGCCAGTCTACCGTGAGGTTAACTCCCAGCATTTTGCTGGTACACATTTTCAGCTGTATGGATTGGAAAATAAGTGCCTTGCTCAAGGACACAACACGCTACTAGGCTGGGGCTCAAACTCACAACCTTCAGATCACTAGTCCAACGCCTTAACCACTCGGCCACGCGCCAAGTAGAATGTTGGGTAACTCTTACTCTTAGTCAGTCACTCAGGCTTGCAGCTCACCTGCTTCCACTCTGGTTCTGGGCATTATGAGGTGAGGGATGAAGCCTGTGGGAGAAACACAGACTCTTCTACATTTGGGATGGATGGATGAATCCTTCTGGGTGTTTACACTGGGCCAGTGTGCTCCTGCACATGGGCCCTAGTTCCTGCTTCCATCCTAAATGCTGCTCCTCTACTTCGGGCTAAAACAGACCAGGGATGCACACCAGACAACGAGAAAGTAGAACTTTCTCAGTGAGGTTTTAAAAGCATTCTTAACTATTTTCAATAGTCTATCTAGTAATCCCTTCCCATAACAGATGTATGTGCAATTCCCTGTTTCCTAGGTCTGGTGTTGAGAATGTGAACATCATGGCCCAGATCTGGGGACTGTTGGTTCATATATCCTTGGAGTAAATCTGCAGAATCTTGTGGAGACATATGTGGTATGACTCAACTGACATGAGGTAGCTACACGAGGTGATTGCCTAGTCTCAGAAGCACACTGAGGACAAAGATCACTGTCGAATCTATTTTTTTTCCGAAAACTGAAGTCCTTGGTTAGAGCACTGAAGCGAAGGGGAATTCCTGCACTGTCTCCTCCGAGTATAGATTTTTTACATTTTTAAATTCAATGAGAGTGCAGTGTTCAAGGCTGCATGGCGAGTTCTACTGCAGAAATGAAATACATGGAAAATTAAACAGGACAACGTAGGGATAGAAACTGCACAGAACCTCAATGAATGTAATTATTAATTATAATGAAATTCTTCAGCTACTCTACCAGCTAACTGAACATAATACAATTCCCTTCTCCAGAGTCCAATTCCATTTATATGGAATGAAGACAGAATTTGAATTTATCTTTAAGTTTTAATTAAGAAATGTAGTCAAACTAATTTATAACACAAGTGCCAAAAATTGAATCATTACCGATATGCTTCCCTTACCAACCCCAGCCCCCCACCCCCCACCCGGCACAAGGTCACTAATGCATAGCCCTCGTGGAAAAATATGCTGAATTACAGAAAACTATCCCCATATTCGCTGCTGAACTCTCGAACATCGGGTACAAAGAAGAATGATACAAGATCCACGAGGAAGCTAAGACAAGGCATTTGACAACTATTAGTACAGAACTAAGGTCATGCCAGTCACTGGCTGCAGATAAAAGAGATAATCTGAAAAATTATTTTTTTTAAAAAGGCAAAAATTAGTTTTTTTTAAACTGCTTAATAATGCATCAAAACAACAGCTGTGGCAAAGTGCAGTTTTTCGACTCAAAATTAATCCTATCAAAGCATTTTGAACTAACTTAATCAATTTGGTCACCCATTAGTTGATAGACAGCTCAATTCAAACAAGGTGAGGGAAGAAAAATCTTTCAACAAGTTACATTTCAGAAAATAAATTTACCTTCGATGGAGCAATTTTTCCAGCACTTAAAAGAATTTTTATTCTGACAAAAAAAGTTACCTTCCAGTAAAATATGTTAAATATTTTAATGAGTATATCATGTCTATTTAGGTGTTTGGACATTTATTTGGAACAGACCTAATTGTTATTACTCCTAAGCAGAGTTTGCAAATGAGTTTTAGAAAACAGCCTGGAATTGATTAGTAACTGAGGTAATTCAATGTAATAAAAGCTCCATTACTCAAACATTCAGGTCATGACCCTGTGTTGCAGTACTTATTTATAGAAAATTCAACCATTAACTCTGATCTACTTTCCATTTGGCAGAATTGCCAGTGAAAGAACAAAACAAGCCAAATACAGAACAACAGATTCTGAACGCAAAGCCAAACACCAGTGACAGAACAGGAATTGAAGGGGAAATTTAAATATTACTTGAAATGGCGTTTCCAGATATAACTGAACTATACAGAAATGGCTGAAAGATAAACTCACTGATAACCCAGCAACAACCAAAACGGATGTGTCGTCTAATGACCAGTACCACCTTTACTACTTTTTCCTTTTGCTCGTTCTTTCACTTTGGTAATGTGTTTTAATGTTCTCAAATGTCCACCTCTGTATTTCTTTTTATATAATTAGTTCAATATTGCTTTAATGAAAATGAAAGTAACTACTGAAAATATCAATTCTCCAGTAGGCCAGACCAATGTCAAATCTGTATATTCATTACATTATCTACATTTCCTGCTCCAAAACAGCTTTCACCAAATGTCAGGCTCACAGCCTCACACGACATATCTCCAGAATGTGTGGCTCCGCTTCCTTTTAAATCACATTTAGATTAATTTAAAATGCTGTGCCAATGTGCATACAAATGCAGATCCACCACAGCATTAAATCACAGTAACTGAGAAGATGCATTGTTGTAAGCAGTTTTGCCACATTTAATGAGCTAGTATTCTGCAATGTATTCCTTAAACCACAAATTACAAATGGAAATAGCCTATGGTCTAAGGTCAATTGCCAGTGCTAAAAAAGTTGCAGTAGTTTGGCTGTTCCTTACAAATTCCTGACTGAAGGTCAAAAGGAAATTAATCATTTTCTTTCTAATCTTTAAAATGGCATTTATTAAACGTTAACCTCATTCGCTCTTCAACTCTCATTTTTTTTTCCATGAGTATCACTTACACCAATCTTCCAAATGTGACCCTCTGGACAATGACAGACGTGTAAAAAAAAAATCCAAGAACGACACGAGGTCACAAGACATTCCGAAGCAGCAACCGAGAATCGCCTGTGAGCAAACATAAACAGTGAATATGCTAAATGTCACTGCATGATTTGCAGCACACAGGAGTAAGGCAAGAAAGAACCCAAACTATTCTTTAAAAAAACAAATCAATACCTGCTTCAAAATGCATCTCTTTATTTTAATGCTTAAGTTATAAATTTTAAAGAAATAGTTATAGCCACCTGATTGTTTAACAGAGAGGTTAACTAAGGCTTCACATTGTCCATTCAGCTCTGGAGCCAGATGAGAAAATACAAAGAGAAAAAAAATCAATGAATGTAAGTAACCTTTCATTGCCAGCCATATGATCTGGCTTTATACAAGGATGGCCAATGTGAACCCAGATTCCAAGGTGTGGCTCTGCATTCATTACAAAACTAATAGGCACTCTCACAAGCCTTGCTTGTAAATTGGAACGATTCCAATTTCTACTGTGCTCCGGTTTACAATTGACTGTATAAATAATTCAAACCACAGATTCTCCCAACCCTGCATTGGCCAGTGGACTGCAGGATTCCTTAAGTCTAATCACAGACAGAAACAAAAATCAGACTAATCTGAAACCCATTCCAAGAAGTAATACAATCACCAAGCATCAAACTTATGGGAAATTAAAGGGAGCAACAAATATCAGAGTAATAGGAGAACTGCACCTTTTTAACGTTTCAAACACAATTCTAACTATAAGACAATACATGATAGAAGACAAAGAATGCTTTCGTGAATACTTCAGCAAATATCAGATAACAATTTCTGATAGCAAATGCCTTCCTCACAAGCAAGAAGAAAATTTCAAGGTAGGGTATTAGTCGGACTAAAGAAAACATATTACAATTGCAGTGGAAGGTGACTTCACCATCTACCAGAAATATAAAAAATTCTATTTGTACAGCTTAAGTATTACCATATAAATCAGTAATTACTACTGTTTGAAGCAAGTATAGGAGCCAGTAGCTAAACCTGTCACATAGCTCAAATGCACAACTATGTTGTGGGAGCACCTATTTTCCATAGAGCACAAACGTGTGGTCTCCAGATACAACAGGATTGTTATTGCAAAAGATTCAGGTTGGGAAGTTATTTTGCTGCATTTCTGAATGCATATCAAAGAGAAAGCTGTTTATGTATTTCATTATGGGTTTATAGTCAAGTTACAGAAACCAATTCCAAGAATCTCAATAACATTTCAAATGACAACATCCACAAGTTCAGTTTCAGGCACAAACCCACGGGATGCTTTATGCAAGTACTGTATCAGATTTCACGTATTCTTGTAGCACTTGTATCCTTGTAATACATGTAGTATTTCTTAGACAGAAAATCATAGGCTCAAGTCCTGATGAACATTATTTCATTACAATGCTAACGAATTCTGCACCAGAGATAAGAATCAGGTTTGATATCACCGGCATATGTCATGAAATTTGTTAACTTTGCGGCAGCAGTACAATGCAATACATGATAATTATAGAAAAAACTGAATTAGAAGTATATGCAGTATATATTAAATAGTTAAATTGAAATAAGGCATGCAAAAAGAAATTTTAAAAAAGTAGTGAGATAATGTTCATTGGTTCAACGTCCATTTAGAAATTGGATGGCAGAGGGGAAGAAGCTGTTATTGAATCCCTCAGCGTGGCTTCTGTACCTCCTTGCTATGAGAAGAGGGCATGTCCTGGGTGATGGGGGGTCCTCAGTGATGGACGGCACCTTTCTGAGGCACCGCTCCTTGAAGATGTCTTGGATACTACAGAAGCCACTCAATCCTGTGCAATAGCACCCCCCCCCCCCATACCAGAGAGTGATGCAGCCTGAAAGATTGCTCTCCACAATACATCAGTAGAAGTTTGAGTGTTTTCAGTGATAATCCAAATTTCCGCAAACTACTCATGAAACAGAGCCACTATCTTCCCTTTTTTATAGCTGCATTGATATGTTGGGACTAGGGTCGATCCTCAGAGATATTGACACCCAGGAACTAGAAACTACTCTCTCTCTCTCCAGTTCTGATCTTTCAGGGAAGATGATAAACTACATTCCTAACTGCCCTGGAAAGCAGAAGAACTAGTACAAAAGGAAGATATAGCTAAAACAAAAGTGGTTCTATATACAAGAAAGAGACGATTGAGAGAGGGTGAGTGAGAAAAACCAGGAAGTTAACTCAATTAGCCCAATGTCTACCATTAGGAGAATGCTAGACTTTTTATATAAAAAAACAGGACTGGGACATTTAGAAAATCATAACACAATCAAGCTGAATCAGTATGGTGTTATGAAAGTGAAACAATATGCTAAATTTATTGGAGGTCTTCAAACAAGCAAGATGGATAAAAGCAAACCACTACGTAAGTGATGTGTTTCAATTTGTGAAAGACATTTGGAAAAGATGCCACTTAAAAAGTTACTGCAGAAGGCAAGAGCTCATCCAGAGGGCAGATGACTGGCCATCTTAAGAAAAATACTCACGAAAAATAGGTCATTTTCAAATTGGCAAGATGTAATGAATAGAATATCCCTGGAATCTGCATTGGAGATTCAACCATTTTCTCTTTGTATTATTGACTTGAGTGAAAGATTTGCAGATGCAAAGAGCACGAATGCTTATTGCGAGGATTACACAGAATTGTGATGCAATATAGATTAAGCGAGGTGGCAGATATTTTACTGGAAGTGTAATGTGGGTATAGTGCTGCACTCTTAATGAAAAGAAGAGGTTGTTTCAGTGGGAAGGGACTTAGCTATTCTATATTGTGCAATTTGAATGTTCTTAATACATGAAACAATTTTATTTGCACGCAAGTACAGCAAGTTATTATGAAGGAAATTGAAATGTTGACCTGTTTGTAGAGGCAATGGAATATTTAAGTAAGGATCATTAGTATTAACTTACAGAGCATTGCTGAGACAACACCCAAAATGCTGTGCAGTATATGCTGTTTGTTTCCAGGTAGGAATACGCTACCAGTTCAGAGTCAGTTCAAGGAAGGTTCACTGAAGGCTTGACAGGGTATATTTGTCCACAAGGATAATAAGAAGCACACTAAAATAAAGGAAGATTATCTGTCTCATGAAATTATCTTCCCAAAATACTTGTGGAGGCTGTCACTGAACATATTCAATACTTTTAGTGACATCTTTGTACAGGGAATGGGAAAAAAAAGACAGAAAACATGTCGAGGTCAAATTAGCCATGACTTTTTGAATGCAGACCATACACAAAAGTAAAAGATAGCTTGCTTCAGATCACATTGGAATGGAAAGTTAAATGCAACCCAAAAAAATGTGGAATGGTACTATTTTTACAGAAGAAAACAGGGAGAGACTGCAAAAGCCACATTTAACACAAGGGTTAATATCACATGTACAATGCTTCTGTATCTTATAAAGTTAGAATGTTAAGTTAAATCATTGAATACGCGAGTTAAACACCACAAGATAAGCCTACAAGAGGAGAGGCTGTACTTTATCTGTATTGGGAAAGGAACCTGGTCAGGAACCTCTCAGTGGGAGAGCATTTTGGAGATAGTGATCACAATACTATCTCCTTTACCATAGCATTGGAGAGGGACAGGAACAGACAAGTGAGGAAAGCGTTTAATTGGAGTAAGGGGAAGTATGACGCTATCAGTCAGGAACTTGGAAGCATAAATTGGAAACAGATGTTCTCAGGGAAACGTATGGAAGAAATGTGGCAAACGTTCAGGGGATATTTGCATGGAGTTCTGCACAGGTATGTTCCACTGAGACAGGCAAAGGATGGTAGGGTACAGGAACTGTGGTGTACAAAGGCTGTTGTAAATCTAGTCAAGAAGAAAAGAGCTTACGAGAGGCTGAAAAAAAAACTACCGGTAGGTAATGACAGAGAGCTAGAAGATTATAAGGCTAGCAGGAAGGAGCTCAAGAAAGAAATTAGGAGAGCCAGAGGGGGCCATGAGAAGGCCTTGGCAGACAGGATTAAGGAAAAGACTAAGGCATTCTACAAGCATATCAAGAGCAAGAAGATAAAATGTGAGAGAATAGGACAAATCAAGTGTGACAGTGGTAAAGTGTATATGGGACCGGAGGAGACAGCAGAGGTACTTAATGAGTACTTTACTTCAGTACTCACTACAGAAAAGGATCTTAGTGATTGTAGGAATGACTTGCAGCAGACTAAAAATCTTGAGCAAGTAGATATTAAGAAAGAGGATGTGCAGGAACTTTTGGAAAGCATCAAGTTGGATAAGTCACCGGGACCCGATGAGATGTACTCGAGGCTACTGTGGGAGGTGAGAGAGGAGATGGCTGTGCCTCTGGCAATGATCTTTGAATCATCAATGGGGACGGGAGAGGTTCTGGAGGATTGGAGGGTTGCGGAGTTGTTCCATTATTCAAGAAAGGGAGTAGAGATAGCACAGGAAATTATAGACCAGACAGTCTTACTTCAGTGGTTGGTAAGTTGATGAAGAAGATCCTGAGAAGCAGGATTTATGAACATTTGGAGAGACATAATATTATTAGGACCAGTCAGCATGGCTTTGTGAAAGGCAGGTTGTGCCTTACGAGCCTGATTGAATTTTTTGAGGATGTGACTAAACACATTGATGAAGGTAGAGCAGTAGATGTAGTGTATATGGATTTCAGCAAGGCATTTGACAAAGGTACCTCATGCAAGGCTTATTGAGAAAGTAAAGAGGCATGGGATCCAAGGGGACATTGTTTTGTGGATCCAGAATTGGCTTGTCCACAGAGACAAGGAGTGGTTGTAGATGGGCCATATTCTGCAAGGAAGTCAGTGACCTGTTCTGGGACCCTTACTCTTTGTGATTTTTATAAATGACCTGGATGAAGAAGTGGAGGGATGGGTTAGTAAATTTGCTGATGATACAAATGTTGGAGGTGTTGTGGAGGGCTGTCAGAGGTTACAGCGGGACATTGATAGGATGAAAAAAAAAATGGGCTGAGAAGTGGCAGATGGAGTTCAACCCAGATATGCGTGAGGTGGTTCATTTTGGTAGGTCAAATACGATGACAAAATATAGTATTAATGGTAAGACTCATGGCAGTGTGGAGGATCAGAGGGTTTTTGGGGTCCGAGTCCATAGGACACTCAAGGCTGTTGCACAGGTCGACTCTGTGGTTAAGACAGCATACAGTGCACTGGCCTTCGTCAATAGTGGGATTGAGTTTGAGAGCCGAGAGGTAATGATGCAGCTATATAGGACCCTGGTCAGACCCCACTTGGAGTACTGTGCTCAGTTCAAGTCGCCTCACTACAGGAAGTATGTGGAAACCATAGAAAGGGTCCAGAGGAGATTTACAAGGATGTTGCCCGGATTGGAGAGCATGCCTTATGAGAATAGGTCGAGTGAACTCGGCCTTTCTTCCTTGGAGCGACAAAGGATGAGAGGTGACCAGACAAAGGTGTACAGTATAAGATGATGAAAGGCATTGATCATGTGGATAGTCAGAGGCTTTTTCCCAGCGCTGAAATGGCTAGCACGAGAGGGCAGTTTTAAGGTGCTTGGAATTAGGTACACAGGAGATGTCAGGGGTAAGTTTTTTAAAAAAAAAGAGTGGTGAGTGCGTGGATTGGGCTGTCGGCGACGGTGGTGGAGGCAGATTCGATAGGGTCTTTTAAGAGACTCCTGGATAGGTACATGGAGCTCAGAAAAATAGAGGGCTGTGGGTAACCCTAGTAACTTCTCAGGTAAGGACATGTTCGGCACAGCTTTGTGGGCCAAAGGAACTGTATTGTGCTGTAGGTTTTCTATGTTCTCTGTTCTACATGGAATATCTTCACAAACAAGAAAATCTGCAGAAGCTGGAAATCCAAGCAACACACATAAAATGTCCTGCCAAAGAGTTTCAGTCCGAAATGTCGACTGTACCTTTATTCCACCCCCCACTAGATGCTGCCTGACCTGCTGAGTTCCTCCAGCATTGTGTGTGTGTTACATGGAATATCCTATCTAATCCTAGGCACTACTCATTGGGAAGGATATGAAAGTTTGGAGACGATATAGAAGAGATTTACTATAACAATCCCATGGATGAAGTTATTGATGTACTTTCAATCACTGAAGAATAACGTTGTTTTCCTTGGAGCAGAGAAAGGCAAATGGAAATGCATTTGATGGACAATTAAGAGTAGCCTCTTTTCATTGAAATGTTCATAATCTGAAACCATGGCTTTAAAGTTATTTACAAAGAAATCACAGATGACAAAAGAAAAAAAAAAGTTTAGTTTACACATATTAGAATGTACCACTTGAAAGGGCAGTGTATCCCAACCACGTATACTAACATACACGGTTTCAAATGTATCTTTTGGATAAATACTTAAAGGAGAAAAAGACATAATTGATGCATGGAAAAAGGGTTTGAAATTAGACCAACAAATTCCTCAGTGAATCAGCTACCCCAGATACTAACTTCGTGGAATGAAGGGCCTCTAGGTCAGGATTCTAACAGAAGGATGCACAGTCCCGTGTAATTACAGGAAAGAGAGAGAGAGAGAGAGAGAGAGCACCCACAGCATCTTTAGCAGTATTTATCCCACACACTCACACTAGTCAAATCAATTACTATTAATGCTGCTGATTGTCTGCCATATTTTCCTACACTGAGGCAAAATTTAAATAGTTGTGAATCAGTGATGAAGCGTTTTGCCACTTCCCCTTCCTTATTTAAGTGTTATTTAAATACAAATTCTCCTGTCATTATTTCTTTACACATGTGATTCAAAAGATAACTTTTTGTCTGGAACTAGAGCTCAGTTCCCTTTTTCACCCACCTTAAAACAATCTTCTTTTTGAATATGCTCTCAATTTATGAAGCACATTCAAACATTTTAACTTAAAATTCCCTTTACCTCTTCGTCTAGATCAAAATTTGTAAGAAAAAAAGCTCCTTCAACTTTTCTGTAAAAGTACTGATTATTTAGACACAAACAAGAAAAACCATCAATGCTGCCTTCAACTGCATGTCTTCCATTTCACGCACATCTGTTTTCACCCCATCCTCCTGCCACCCTACCAGGGATAGGGTTCCTCTTGTCCTCATCTACCACCCCACCAGCCCCCGCATCTAGCACATAATTCTTCGGAACTTCCGCCAGCTCCAACTGGATCCCGCTACCAAGCGCATCTCTCCACCGCCCCCCCCCCCCCCCCAACTTTCAGCTTTCCGAAGGGATCACTCCCTTGTCCATTCGTCCCTCTCCCTCCTGGCACTTATCCTTACAAGCAGAACAAGTGTTACACCTGGCCCAACATCTCCTCCCTCACTGCCATTCAGGGCCCCAAACAGTCCTTCCAGGTGAGGCAACACGTCACCTGAGTCTGTTGGGGTCATACACTGTGTCCAGTGTTCCCCATGTAACCTCCGTATACCGTGGAGATCCGACGTGGATTGGGAGGCCTTTTTGCCCAGCACCTACACTCCGACCGCCAGAAGAAGCAGGATCTCCCGGTGGCCACCAATTTTAATTCCACTTCCCATTCCGATATGTCAATCCATGGCCTCCTTTACTGTCATGATGACAACATGCTCAGGTTGGAGGAAAAACACCTTACCTTCCGTCTGGGTAGCCTCCAACCTGATTGCATGACCATCAATCTCTCAAACTTCAAATAATGTCCCACCCCCAGTTCACCCTCATCCCCTTTTCTCTCCCTCACTTCATCACCTTACCTGCCCATTGATTCCCTCTGGTGTTCCCTCCTCCTTTTCTTTCTTCCATGGCCTTCTGTCCTCTCCTATTAGATTCCTCCTTCTCCAGCCCCATATCTCTTTCACCAATCAGCTTCCCAGCTCTTTAACCTTATCCCTGTATGTCCTGGTTTCACCTATCACCTTGTGTTTCTCTCTCATCTCTCCCCCAACTTTTAAATCTACTTATCTTTCTTTTTCTCTCCAGTACTGCTGAAGGGTCTCGGCCCCGAAACTCAACAGTACTCTTTTTCATAGATGCTGCCTGGCCTGCAGAGTTCCTCCAGCATTTTGTGCGTGTTGTTTGTTACCTAGAATTGGACTTTTTCATCAAATAAAACTTGCACTTTTCCTCAAATAAAAACAACTTCTGACTGCTTCAATTAAAAGAAGTATTTTGCCATACAGTTAAAATAAATGGTGCTTTATTGCCGTTGTAGCATAAAATAGTGCCATCACAGATATCTCTTGACATGGGTGGAATTTTAGACATTCAGGTTTTCATTTGGCCCCAGAAAGAACCTGGGGGGTAGGCCCAGTAAGTTGCCATTTTATCCATCCATATTGCTCCACTGGCATTGCCCCGGTAGGTTTATACATACTCAACAGGACAATGGCCCACATCTCTAACATCAACGCTACAGAGGCATCCAGAGCAAAATAAAAGAACAAGATCGTGTGTAATTGTCCCAGAGAGTCTCTACGAGGAAATAAGATGACGTTCCTACAGAATGCTTGTAGCCAATCGGACCATAGAATTGACTTTAACAGCACAAAGCTACTGGCGTTTGTGACTGCCTGGTGAAGGAAGCGTCTGAAATAAACATAGAGGAAAAGAATTTTAATGAAGATAACAGGAATTTGATTGTAAAGTAGTTGGGACAGCTGACACCTGATTGGATGAGGACTAACCAATCTGGGATGATGGGAGTATTAATACTCCCTGGGAAGATGGCAGAATTTGTTATCGAAACGTCGGTTGTAATCCATACCCATACCCGACTAGAAGCCCGAAAAGAGTTTATTCATCATGTACACCGGGAAAACACTCGATCCTTCTTCAAGATACAAGCCCATCCTCGACTCTTCGGTACCATTCCCCTCAAAACCACTTTACCTTTGGATCGCATTCTATGCAGAAAACAATACACCTCTCATTCCTCAGAATAAATACAGCACAACTAAAGCAATACTAACTCTCCACAATTAGGCAAGTGCTCTTTTGATACACATTTACAAGAAATGCAGAGTTTACTGTGACAGAATGAATTGAATTGACTTTATTCCTTACATCCTTCACATGAGTAAAAATCGTTACATAAAGTCTCTGTCTAAATGTGCAATGTGAAAATTATAATCATTTGTAATAAATAGTATGTGCAACAGGACAGTCAATATAGCATAGAAATGCAATTGTATCAGTACGAATTAATCAGTCTGATGGGCTGGTAGAAGAAACTGTCCTGGAGCTTGTTGGTCCTGGCTTTTATGCTGCGGTACTGTTTTGTGGATGGTAGCAGCTGGAACAGACTGATGGCCTGGTGGAAGAAGCTGTCCTGGAGCTTGTTGGTCCTGGCTTGTATGCTGCAGTACCATTTCGTGGATGGTAGCAGCTGGAACAATCTTTCTGATGCAGAGGCCTGGGGAAGATTTTGCAGCTGAGCATTTAGTTTCCAGTATTTATGTGGCGAGTTTTGTGTTTAGTATTGAAAGGGCAGCACTTTAAAAGGTAAATTAGCTGTGCTGCCATCTTTAAATTAGATTTTTAAAAATGTATGTTACCTTAATGGGAATGAACTTGTGACGATGTTAATCATCAAAGTTCTATTAAAACTAAGATACTTACCGGTATTTTCAAAACTGCACCATAGGTTTAACACTGTGATTTTACTTGCACTTATTTTTTATAGTATTTTCTTGCTGAAGGGTCTTTGATTGTTTCCGAGGGCAGAAGAGGAACCAATTTAAAAATCAAGATTGTTCTTTCTATGTGCAAACGCAAAGCTGGTAGCCTTGGTAACTTGTACATTTTAGATTTATAAAGGTGAATTCCATCAAATACCTTCTCAGGAGCCCAAAGCTTCCTAAATAAATGATGACATTTATGCATTTATACGTCAGTTCAATGAATAAAACTGATTCATTCAATAAAAACCTTGATGTAGTTTAGAACACACAAATGACAATAAAGATTAGACTATTGTCCCTCAAGCCTGCCCTGTGATTTAATACCATAGTTGATTGTTTATCAATCTCAACTCTGCATCTGTATACTCACAGTAACCTTTCATCCCCTTGTAATCTATCTACCTCTACCTTAGAAGTATTTAAAGAATGTTTCTCCATGCCTTACGAAAGGGTGTTCCAAAGGGACTGATTCCTCAAAAAAATATTATTCACCTCAAATTTAAATGGGTGATCTCTTATTATTAGATAGTAATCCCCAGTTCTAGATTCTCCCACAAGGGAGACACCTCCACATCAATGAGGAAGCACAGAGTACAATTTGAGGAGTGTGGTGTATAAGCAATATATTTTATGTATTGGACAACTAGAGAGACAATGATTTAAAGGTCGAAACACGAACAAGATGAAGGGTTATGTCGACTGTTTACTCTTTTCCACAGATGCTGCCTGGCCTGCTGAGCTCCTCCAGCATTTTCTGGGTGTTGTTTGTATTATGGGCATATTTCCATTAACACTTTTACTAAAATTTATTTTCATGCAATATGTTAGAATACTTTTTCTTTTTTGAGCTTTATATTCTCGAACATCTCTGATACTACATTTTTATGCTTATGAAAACCTTTTGGGTTTGTTTATATTGGGCTAATTCTCCTCTTATTCTTTCCTTTTCTGCTCCCCCACCCGAGCACTCCCAAATTCTCAGTGCCTGCAGGGACCTAATAATCAACAAAGTACTTTGGTATCAAATGCAAGATGCTAGGTGCATCAATGTATTTTCTAGCAATCTGATGCAGTAATGTGTTAATATTCAGTAATTGTTTAACTCTTTGAAGTTGCAAGGATGACAAAGAAAATCCCTTTCTATCTGAAATAAACTATGTCCAGTGATTTGTTTTTATCAGACTGGTATTACCGTTTTATCAAAATTTATTTGCTTGGCTGCAATACCAAACATTGTATGGAAAAATCAGGTACAGAAAGTGAGGTTTTTATGTTTTGTGAAAACGGGAATAAAATTAATAAAAAATAAAATTGTGGGGAAAGCACCAAACAATTGCTTCCTGCCATGGAATATTTAAGTGCTAACACAATGCAATTCCTCACAGAAAATGCTCCTCAGTTTGTGAACAAAATTAGTAATAATATCTGAGCAATGACATTTGCTCAGTACTTTATGGTTGAGAATTGGAAGATGTCCAAGAGTTGTAAGCGGCCTATTCAATACCAACCCTCATAATTACAAGAAAACCAAATTCCCTTGCAGCAGCACACACGTATCAAAAGGCTACAAGCAGACGTTACTGATGTGATGGAAGCTAAAGAAACACATCCTATTCATTAACAAGCAATAAAGATTGCACTTGATGCTGCAAGAATGGTTAAGATGCCTTAATTTTGGTACTGATTAAAAAAATGGCTTCTGCATTAATCAAAGAGGAGCTTGGAGACAAAAAGTTGTACGTCGTAAATGCCAACCAAAAATAGAAAGGAAACTTTTTCACATGACTCGCCTAACGTTGCTCCGTAAGTACGAGGGATTCGATAAATAAAGGAAATGTAATTTTAGAGAAAACATGTCACTCTCCATACCTCAGGAGGTAAGACTTCACCTCTAGGTAAAGACTGTGAATGGAACATCATGAGTCTGGAATTTCCTTCAGCCCAATATGCTACAACATAATTCATATCTAGTGGGAAAATAAACCACTAAGTTGATACTTCTGTCTGTATTGTACACACAACAGCCACAATATTAACTAGATATTCTTCACTATTTTTTCTGGAAGAATATAATCTACCTAGTATTCTCGCAATAGCTTTTGTTTAAACTTTATACATACACAAAGGCTTACAGAATGAACACTGCTACCATCTCCCACCCCTGCCACCCACCGTTTTCCTTTTATTATGTCATTTTCATTCAATCGCTCATATCCAAAATGTATGTCTGCTAATGTTAAGGACACTGAAGGTGAAGTCAACTGGCTATTTTAACGTAGCCACAAAGCCTGCCAACACTGACTGAAAAATGGCCTCACAGATGAGGTGGTGGATTAATTTCCTAATAAATAGCTTCAACCAGTCAAAAATGAAAAAGGGTAGATTGGCTCCTATTAGTAAATTAAATTCCTTTTGTCATTTTAATCCTTCTCTCCTCAAGCAATAAGACTCCACTGACATAAGCATATAGTTAAGGATTGAGTGTATTAGTAGAACATTCAACAGGAAACATCCAGACAGATTTGTTTCTAACCTGAAACTTAAATGCTCCACTACTGTCATATACAGTGGATTCCAGTTAATTGGACCATCGAGGCAGGCATTTATTTTGGACAACTCTTAAAGAGCAAAAATTAAATTGAGAAAATAGCCAGGATTCCCTTCATTTATTTGGGATAATATGCCACTGAATTGGGACAGGAGACTGATGCCCAACAGTTTCTAACTAGCGTCAGTCACGTGCACTTGCAGGGTTGTTAAACACTGCACTGTGCTTAGAGCAATCGGTTTTTAAAAGGATTCAGTTTTGTGTGCTTGTGTTGAAAAAGCAGTGATCTTTGCCACTGATGGTTGATGAGAAATAAGCAGGAAGACAACTCAGAACTGTTTTGCTCTCTGCAGTTTCAAGCATTCGCACTTTGAGATGCCAGAAATTGTTTGGAGTGAAAATGAAACAATTTCACCACTTCAAAAAGTTACGAAGGTATAGACAATCATCTTAAATGTTCCAATGAAAAATGAAGATTTGGAGGATGCAATCATCTAAAGTATTGTATGAAGGCAGTCCATTATCTACACCAGATGTCCATGCTGGGTGTCTATTTACAGTCAGTTAAAAAGAGCACAGCAAATTAATTCCTCCATTGATAACTATTAGGAACTAATACACAGTTTTATCATATTGTCCTGGTATTTGGTCTTGAATGGAGGGGAATAATTGAACAGTCAAGAATAGTAGGATTAAAGGACAGAAGAGTCCTGTATGTGACTATGAAGGATGAGGTCACAACACTCAGCACCAGCTTCAGCCTGGTGATGGATAACCCTGTCAACTTCCTTTTGAGGCCTCACCATCACAGTTGCAAGACTGCAGCCAGCTTCATTCATTCCTATGCACAAGTACTGGACAATAATCATCACTGACAGGAGACATTATAATTCCCCTTACATATCCACCACCTGGAAGCTAATACATCAAGCAAAACCTTTAACTGAACCAGCCAAATAAGAGCAAGTCAGAAGCTGGTTATCTGATGGCAAGTAAGGCACATCCTGACCGCGTAATCAATATCACACGTGTCAGGAGCATGTTCAACTATCCTTCACCTGCCTGGAAGTAGAAGCTCAACTTTATCCACAGCAAACCCTTTTTGATCAAGCTCTCAAACAAAAATCAAATTATTCTCTCCTTCCACTTTCAATGTGCAGGAGAAACAGAGTGCAACATCTGTAAAAGCTGTGCATTAACTTGACTAGGCTGTTCCAAACCTACAACCTCTAACCAAGGGTAACAACACCTTCAGAAATATAACACCTGCAAGGGTGATGACACGAGGGGAATGAAATGAGTTATGACAGTGCAAATCCCTCACGGAAACAGGGATTAACTAAATGATCAGGTCACAACTTGGCAGATGGAAACTAAGGTGGGAAAATGAATGGTTATCAACTTCGGTAGAAGGAAGGTCAATTGTTATTAAAATGCTGAGCGATTGGGAAATGTTCAAAAGGATTTGGGTGTCTTTGTACAAAAGCCACTGAAAGATATCACGCAGGTGCAACAAAAATAGGAAGATACTTGCTGGTCGGTTGCAAATGCAAGAGGATTTGAGTACAAAAGTCTTAACACAATTATGGTAACATAGTGTACATTGTAATAGTGTGGCCTTGGAGTGACCAGACCTGGAACATTATGTATAATTCAGGTCTACCCAACCAAAAAAAGGATATGCACATAACACGGGACGAACTCAGCAAGGCAGGCAGCATCTAAGGAGAAGAGTCCACCTATGGAAAAAAAAACCATTCGTTCCAAGAAGAGTGCAGCAAAGATTCACTTAGGGTGGCATATTTGTAACAGGCACAGGGAGTGACAACGCAATGCCTCCATTCTTTAGCGTTCAACTATATATTCCACCGGCCTCATTGAAACCTGTACAGTTCTTACAAGGTTCAATAAACTGGATATGGGGTGGTTGATTCTCCCTGACTAAGTAGTTTAAAACTAAGTCTCAAAATAAATCAAAGGCCATTTACAACAGAAACGAGAAGAAATATTTCAAAGGGCAGTGAACATTTGGAACTCTGTACCATGAAGGACTATGAAGATTCTGTCACTGATTGCATTCAAAATGCATGAATAGATTTTAGGATATTAGAGAAATTGTAGGGTGTAGAAAATGGTGTGATAGGATTTTTAAAACAGCTGGAGGGTTCAAAGCACCTATATCTGCTCCTGTTTCTCATTCTTATTCCTCTCCAAAAGTCACACACCATTCTATAACTGAAATACATTCAGTCCTTAGAAGAGAAAATCTGTGGATGCTGGAAATCCAAGCAACACACAAACAAAATGCTGGAGGAACTCAGCAGGCCAGGCAGCCTCTATGGAAAAGACTACAGTCGATGTCTCGGCCCAAAACGTGACTGTATTCTTTACCATAGATGCTGTCTGGCCTGCTGAGTTCCTCCAGCATTTTGTGTCTATTTCAGTCCTTATCAACTAGTGATCTGTATTCAACAGGTTACCTCCAGACTCTAGCTCACATTTGTCCTCAGTTAAAGCATTTATATTCATACACACATTGAGGAACCATTGCCTGTATGCACGATGATGGGTTTGCAGACTACAGTGTTACTTGGCTCTCTACTGAGCAATGTTCTGATGGAGAGGAGACTTTGCCTTCATAGCCACATTTTCCAGTTTCAAAACTCATCTGTACTGTTCAGTCAATGGATGTAGCTTGTTAGCTAAACTACGCAGGTAATGTGTTTATAACCTTTAAGGTCATAGTAACGTTTCGTTGGAGGTGATGGGAGATACTGAGTGAAAAGAAGGACATGGGGGTGGGGGGGGGGAAAATGGGCATATAATCACTGTCCTCCATCGTTGCTAGGACCAAATCCTTGAACTCACTAACCCAACAATGCTGTGGGAGTGTTCTTATCAAAAGGTTTGCAGAAAGCAAACAGGTGGCTCATTTTCATCTTCCCAAATTAGGAATAGGCAGTAATCACTGGATTAGCCCACGATGCCCACATCCCTTCATTGATTACATTGTGGTGAGTCTACAAACTTATCAATTCCTTCTTCCAATTACACTTCTCACCCCACACTGCCCTGAAAACTGTCATGCATTCCAATACCAGCTTGTATTTATTTTGTGTCTTTAGTGTAGAGTAGCCTGCCAAAGCACTTAACAGGAGTGTATGTGAAACTGCATTTCACAGTAATCTACAACTCCAGTATTTGTTGTACTGACAATATCATCCAAGTAGAGGTTAGCACCAGAAATAAACCTCAAACTCTCTGGTCTATGTGCATAATTAAATGTTGACCCCAAATTATCCCAAATGAAACAAACCCCTTTCAGAAGCAAAGATCACATCCATCAATTAAACACAACAATATCAGAATCCCATGTCCCAATAGCTTTAAAACCATCTTCAGAAACGCTAAATTTCAAAACAGCCGAACATCCTGAACTTTCTAGTGTCTCCTGTTATAAAGTACTGCCTTCAGTTCTTGAAGCAAAAAGTTCTTTTAATCTGCAGTTTCAATTGAATGTAGTATGATTTGTTAGTTCACCAAGCCTTAAAAGACAACCTCTGACAGAACACTTTGGCATAGTTTCATTTGCTTAGAGTGTAAAAAAGTGAAGGAATACAGGCCATCCTGACGTTATGAATACTCAACTTACGGACAACCTTTACATGCAAACATGCTCCCATAATATCATTAAATTCAAATGTCCAATGTATGTACATCAAGTTCAGTCCTCCAATGAAAGTAATTTACAGTTTCCTCTCTACTTTCCTCTCACTCTCCATCTTAGGGAACTACGCTTTCTCATCAGTCTTGTGTGCTTTTGATGTCATTCATTCCAACACTATGGAGTCTTTTTTTGTACTTTTCAACTCAAGGACAAAAAAATAGACTTACGGGTATCTGTAAAAAGAGAACCATTCACTATCCAGAGGCAACCTACAATGCTGCTAGAAAGTTTGTGAACCCTTGTAAAATCTCTGCATCTGAACTAAAAATGTGATCAGATCTTCACGCAAGTCCTAAAACTAGAAAGAGAATCCAATTAAATAAACACAATAAGCGTTATACTTGTTCATTTATTTACTGAGAAAAATGATCCAATATTGCATATATTCATTGCAAAAAGTATGTGAACATTTGCTATCAGCAGCTGGTGTGACTCCCCCTTGTACAGCAATAACTTCAACCAGACATTTCTGGTAACTGTTGGTCAGTCCTGCACATCAGCTTGGAGGAAGTTTAGGCCATTCCTCCTTACAAAACTGTGTCTACACTGGTGGCTTCCTTACATGAACTGCTTGCTCCATGTCAGTTCACAAGATTTCTATAAGATTAAGGTCATGACTTTGAATCAGACATTCCAAAACACTAATTTTCTTCTTTTTAAATTGTTGATTTACTCTTGTCTTTCAGAGGATTGTCATGTTGCATTATCTAACTTCTCATAAACCTCAGGTGATGGACGGCTACCCTGACATTCTCCTGTAAAATGTCTTGATACTATTTTGAATTCATTGTTCCCTCAACGATCACAAGCTGACCAGGCCCTGCGGCAGCAAAGCAGCCCCAAACCATGATGCTCCTCCTACCATGATGAGATTTTGGTGAATTGTGTGCAGTGCCCTTTTCCCTCCAAACATAGCAATATGTATTTCTGCCAAGAAGTCCCAACTTTTGTCACAACTGTCTACAGAACATTGTCCCAAAAGCTTTGTAGAACATCCAGGTGGTCTTTGCAAACTTCAGATGTGCAGCAATGTTTTTTTTTGGAGAGCGGTGGTTTCCTCTGTGGTGTCTTTCTATGAACGCCATTGCTGTTCAGTATTTTTCTTATAGTGGACACACGACTGAGTTCTAGAGTTTTCTGCAGGTCTTTTTCTGTTACCCATAGGTTCTTTTTCACCTCCTTCAGCATTACACATTGTGCTCTTGGTGTGATCTTTGCAGGATGGTGACTCATAGGGACAGTAGGAACAACATTGAGTTTCTTTCATTTGTAGACAATTTCTTACTGTGGACTGGTGAACACTCAGGTCTTTAGAAATACCTTTGTAGCCTTTTTCAGTTTCATACATCTCTACAATTCTTCTAAGGTCCTCTGAAAGTTGTTTATATATTTAGCAGGACACCTCTACAACCCACACCTCCAGTCTCATCTCATTGACTGGAACACCTAACTCCAAATAGCTTTCGTAGAAGGCATTACCCTAGAGGTTCACATACTTTTTCCAATAAATACATGAAATATTGGATTATTTTTCTCAATAAATAATACAAAAAACATCTTACTTGATTTATTTATTTAATTGAGTTCTCTATCTAGTTTTCGTACTTACATAAAGATCTGATCACATTTTAGGTCATATTTATGCAGAAATAGAGAAAATTCTACAGGCTTCACAAACTTTCTAGCACCACTGTATACACAAAGCCAGTCAATTTGCAAATCCACCTTCTACTGGCAAGTCACAGTGCAACACGACATTAATAGTGTCATTGAATAATTGCAGATGAAAGATACAATTTGGTTCATGCGTCTAAAGCAACCCTGCACCCTTTTCAACGTCCTTATATAAATAAATGCTATGTTTTCTTGCCCATGTGCTAACTGAAAATCTGTGTTTTCAGTCAGTGAGCAGGTTTTGATCTTGCATATCAATATACGGTGTCAGCAGCACTCGTCAAGAAGTTTTATCTTCATCTCCTGATTTTTATTCTCTTGCAATTAAATCAAAAGTAACAAACACACTTCATAATGATGCACATTATATTCAACACAAAGTCAAAACTTGATGCTTATGTCACAAAAGCAACTTGCTGATGTTAGTCATGAATTTGTGAGTTTGATACTTTGGTTCCTTGCACTAACAACAGAATCTGCCTTGAAGTCACTTTCCACTTCTAACTTTCCCATTCCCATCACAAGCTTATGTCTCCCTAACATTAACTCTCACTTGCCTGCTTCCAAGCATGAAACCCCTCCCCAACACAAAAGAATTTCCTTGATAATAGTGATGAGCTTGCTAGGTTTGTTTGGATGAGCTCCCAAGCCTCATTGGCCCAAAATGCACAGCACTGCAGGAGAGATTTAAGCAGATTAATAACATCATGACAACAATATTTTCTCATCACTGTATCTTTCCCCATAAATCTATAGGTTACGGACCTTGCTGTTTTAAAAATGATTTGATACTTTGAGCATCAAACCTATTAATTGGTTAGATTTTATTCAACATTATTAAAGCAACACCAATCATGGAGTATCCCATTTTCCCATTGCACCTCCTTTGTGCATGAACTGCATAGATCTACATTTAATCTCTTCCATATCTCTACCTTTCCATCTCATAAGTGGTGAACATATGGTGTAATATTGAAGGCAAAAAAAGAGGCTAAAATTGCCTAGGAAACATTTCCGTAAAAAAACCCCACCATTTTTGTAACAGAAAGACAACATTTCCACGAAATCATGCATATGGGCTTCTGACATAACATGGAAGTCTGGAGTCAAATAATGTGATTTGTTGAACATTGTCACAATAGATTAAGCCAATTTGCTTATATGATAATAGTACTTTTACAAAGCCAAAACAATTTAAAAGCTGTCATACTGTAATAATGAAGAGAATTACTACAAAAGCTGCAGCAAAGAGATGGTCAAATGATGCAATGTTCATCTCCACACTGTGCAAACCCATGTCTTCCTAACAGAAAATTGGGAATTATTTCTTAAGCACAAAGTACATATTAATGAATGTGTAACAAAGATGAACTAAAGTATAAACCTATGTAGATAAAGGTAGAACTCAAATTATTTCAGATAACAAATCCTACATGCAAAGCACATAAGTGGATACCACATCCTTGGTGTTCTTGACTTGAGGTGATGTTGCACTTTGTGAATTAGTTCACAATTTGGAAACCACTCTTCCACCAACCTGTACCTTGCCAGGAGACATCAATCATACCAAATTTCTCACTGGGCTATAAAGCCATAACACCTGAATAAATACAAGTTCTACCAAATATGAGATACATGACATCTCAAGTATGAAATGAAAAACAATAACAATTGCCTAGCATAATAAGACCATTTTGAAGTTTATTACATGGATGAAGTGATGACTGTGTTCTTACAGAAAGCATTCTTATACAAAAGGGT
This sequence comes from Hemitrygon akajei, assembly GCF_048418815.1. Classification (NCBI taxonomy): domain Eukaryota; kingdom Metazoa; phylum Chordata; class Chondrichthyes; order Myliobatiformes; family Dasyatidae; genus Hemitrygon; species Hemitrygon akajei. The sequence continues at coordinate 33,898,926 of NC_133145.1, forward strand.
AAATAAAACACTAAAAATAAACAATTCTCAGGTCCGCCGAAAAGATGGAAACATCAATAATTTCTGAATATCCTCAGAATTCGAATGCACGTTTGAAATAATGCAAGGTACTCTCAACTTGCAAGAATAATGAGCCAATAATCAATTATTTGCACTGGTATTTATAGTGTGTTAGCACATGTAAATTGGCCTTTACAAACAAGCACCTTTAGAAGTGTTGGATCCTGCCGCATCATTTACCCCAGTTTCAAGAACCATGACTCTTTGCAGCAGGATTACTACTGTCTGAAATATTTTACTTTCATCTCCTCTACCTAAAGGGTCTGAATCTGTGATAATATTACTACAATAAATGGCTAATTCACACCTTCCTCAAAACAAAATGAAAATTAGAGATTACTCATGAATTCGCTATCTGCTGAGGTGGCTGTGTAAGCTGTATTAAGCAACAGTGCTGATCCACAAGCACACCATGACATCACATGTTGGTACTTACACACAGTGCCACCATACAGACCTTCATCAATTCTGCAGTGTTGTTTAGTATATGCTGGCAATGACCAGTGATCAAGGCAGATATGACAAATTAGAATTTTGAATGGCTCTGAATGCTTATTTTATGACCCCAATAAACATCTTTCTTAAATAAATATATATATATATATATATATAACAATTTTTTTAACAAAATCTGTGAACATGTTTAGTAAAAATTCATTGATAATTTGCTTTGCATTAATCATGGCCACAATTAATAATGGTTAGTCATTGACAAATATTTATAACATATTTTAGTTAAAAAAAACTTTGCTGTTCTAAATAAATTTAGTACCGAAATCCATAATTTAATTTAAATAATAATGCTTCACCTTTTTATTCAGAAGAACTACATTCATTGCTTATATTTTACCTATAATAATCATGACACTCCAAGACCATCATGTGAATAATGATTACTCAAACAAAATTTCAATTACTAAAGCAAAATACTGTCCGTGCTGGAAAATCTAAAGATAGAAACAGAAAATGTTGGAAACAGTAAGTCAGGCAGAACCCATGGAAAATGTGTTATTATTCCAGGCTGATGGCCTTATATCAAAAAGAAGAAAGAAATCTGCTCTATAATGTTAACTCTGCCTCTCTCCAAAGGTGCCCATTTATTTTGTAAATATATCCAACATTGCCTGTTTTTATTCAAGTTTTTATAGAGCGGCTGCATTTGCAAACAGTAAAGCACTTAAAGCTGAGACAGTGTAAAATTTCTCCACTAAGTTAATAGATAGAGTGACAAGGGGGAGAAAATTATGACCAGAACATTTCATTCATATGTACCAAACTGGCTTATAGGGGATAGTTAGAGATAGTTTATCAGAGTATTTTATTATTCTTACATTAACAACAGGACAAGCACCCTTTAAACAAGACAAAAATGTGGATTGTAGGCGGTGATTTCCGCAATAAAATAGATTGTGCAGTTTGCACTAAGGTACCTTTACAGAAGGCTTCGCCTTTTTGTTGGGTGAACAATTGAGGTCTTCATGAACTCTGTTCAGTAACCACAGAAGAAACTCAAGTGCATCATGCTGGGAATTTCCACGAAATTGGGATCCATATTTTGCAACTATATTCTGAAATAAAACAATCATTCCTCATTAAAACAAGATTTATCACAACGCTTAAATAAAGAGTATGCACAGTTGTTAAAACCTAGAGATAATTATTGAGCAATTCAGTTGATCCACCCTGGATCTATGTGAAGATGATTGAAATAACTGGAAAGAAAGCCCTAGAAGTAGAGAATTTTTTTTTCCCCCACAGTGAATCCAATGTTGAAACAAATGTGTAATGTTAGCTACCTCCTCTGTGGATGCTGACAAACCAGCTGAGTGTTTCCATTGACTGACTTGACATATAGGCAGCATCCTGGTAAATCTCTTCTGTACCCTTCTCAAGACCTCCACATTCTCCTATAATGGAGTTGAATGCAACCCTTCAGGTGCAGCCTAACCACAGTTTTATAAAGCTGCAAAATAACTTCCTGTCTTGGGAGGACCAACCAAGATAGGACCAGCATGGTGAGCGGCAGGGCACTGACGACTGCAGTAGAACCGAGGGATCTAGGAATACAGATCCCTAATTCCTTGAAAGTGGCATTACAGGTGGATAGGGTCGCAAAGAAAGCTTTTAGTACTTTGGCTTTCATAAATCAATGTACTGAGTACAGGAGTTGAGATGTTATGTTGAAGTTGTAGAAGATGTTGGTGAGGCCTAATTTGAAACATTGTGTGCAGTTGAGGTCACCCACCTATATAAAAGATGTCAATAAGATTTAAAGTGTGCAGAGGAAAATTTACAAGGATGTTGCTAGGATTTAAGGACCTACCGGTAAGTTATAAGGAAAGAGTGAACGGGTTACGATTTTATTCCCTAGAATATAGAAGATTGAGGGGAGATTTGACAGAGGTAAGCAAAATTATGCAGGGGTATAGATAGGTTAAGTGCAAGCAGGCTTTTTCCACTGAGGTTGGGGAGACTACAACTAGAGGTCATGGTTTAAGAGTGAAAGGTTAAGTATTTAAGGAAAACACCAGTGGAACTTCTTCACTCAGAGGGTCATGAGAGTGCGAAATGAGCTGGCAGCACAAGTGATGTATACAAGCTTGATTTCAGTGTTTAACAGAAGTTTGGATAGGTACATGGATGACAGGGGTATGTGTCGGACCATAGAAGGTCCTTTGACCCATCCAGTCTGTACTGAACCATTGATCTGCCTTGGTCAATGGGACAAAGCAGATCAGTGGTTCAGAAAAGACTAAGCAGGTCAAAGGACCTGGTTCTGTGCTCTATGACCCTATAGCCTTTGAACTCAATGCCTTAAAGGTAAGCACACCACGTGTTCCTTTATTATGATATCAACATGTGCGGCCACTTTCAGCAAATCAGTCATTTAACAGCTATGAAAGTCGGGTGTCTGTTACCCAGGGATGGCACATACTAGATTTCTTCACAAAATAAAACTCCAAATAATGTCAATAAAAATTTTCAACGTTGAGAGCAAATCTCACAATTTAGACTCTCAGATTTATCCAGCATAGAGCTAGGTCCTTCAGTCCATCAAGTGCACATCAGCATCCAATTACATTAATCTCATTAACTACCCCAGATCTTAAACACACACCTTCAGTGAAAGGATAATTACAGTGGCCAGACACCAACTTGCACAGCTTTGTGATGTGGAAAGGAGCCCAAATACCTAAACATAACATGTGCAGTCATGCAAACCCTAAACCAGGGGTTCCACAGAGCACTTGCTTAATGGTATTGTCCAATGGCACAAAAAAATGGTCGGGAACCCCTGCAAAAGACCAACTGTACCAGCTGAAGTTGGAACTGAACCCCAGTTACTGAGGACGTGTTGGAGCAAATCTGTTAGCTGCACTGTCAATTCTTTGATATATGTTACTAATTTGTTATTTGGAACAAAAAGCAAACTGCTGAAGGAGCTCAGCGGATCAAGCAATGTCTGCAGAGGGAAATGGACAATTGATATTTTGGGTCAGGATCCTTCACCTGGACTGTGAAGTGGATACTTGCTAAAACACACATATCCTCGTCCTTCAAGATTTACGATTACATAGTAAATATTTCAACCATTCATCTAGATAAGAATAATGTAATAAAGCCACAAACGATTTCATAATTAGGGTAATCAGGTCCTGCCCTCGAGTGCTCTTGAAACTCTGGAGAGGGAACAGCTATATTGCTGGAACATGCCAATAGATTAATACCAATGGACTGTTATCCAAATGAACTTGAAGGCTGATCAGAAAAGAAAATGAAAGTTCTACAAATAGGGAATGGGAGGGGCACAGAAGAGCAAAACAAAAAGTACCATGACATACATTTAAAAATACAGTGGATTCCAGGTAATTTGGACACATCAAGACCAGTACATCTTGATCCCAATAAGTGGATGCCCCAATTAGCCAAAGTTTCACGGAAATAGTTAAAAAGTATAAAAAGGCAAATTATATACTTAAATGAAATACAGAGCAAATTAGAACACTACCAATAGTGCTATAAAACTGTGCATTGGTTGGTAATAATTATTGATGGAGGAATTCATCCAGTGTATGCAATGAATAAAATCTTTCCAGACAACTAGCGTTCGAAGCTCCTCTTCTTCTTATCACCCCTACTGGGACACAGACCGCTGACAGATCCTCGCCAGAGCCCTCCGTCCAGGGCCATTCCTTCATGTTGCTAGCCGGTGTAGCCCACCTTCTTTATGTATGCTTCCTTTCAGGGATGAGGCCTTCTGAGCTTCGGCTGGTGATTCTGTAGCTCTGGGTTTTTGCAAGATGGGGTTGCTAGCCTCATGCCCGACCTTCCTCCTTTCACGTCCGGGCTTGGCACCATCCATGGCGGAGTTATGCAAAGCTCAAAGAATGCAAATCGTTCAGATTTCTCTCCTTACAAGCAGCCATAAAACAAAGAAACTGAATAAATCCATTTTAAAAAACTGTCAAAAACCAAATGTGCAGAAAAAGAACAAATTTTGCAAACAATCAAATAAAGCAAACAACATTCAGAACTGAAGCTCACAAAAGCGAGTCCACGAAGCCAGTCATCACTGCAGACAATTCAGGAGCCCATTAGTTGCAGGCCACAGCCTCAGTTAAGTGCAGAGACAAGTCAACCTCACCGAACAGCAAGCTGAATGCCAGACCATCCCTCTCCTCCAGCCCCAAGACCCTGACCTTTTCAAAGTGACTCAGCACTTAATTGGCCAAACATCAGCTCATTTCTAGATTTCAGACCTGGGCCCTGTTGCTTCAATATGCTCTTAGGTCTGGGCCCCTTCACCTCAATTCGGCCCATACCCAACCTTTCCAGTCTGACCCGTTGCTTAAATCGGCCAGACATGTTGTTCCTTGTTCTCAGGCCCAGCCACCTCTACAGGTTATACAAGTTTTTCTAAAGCTCAACTCTGAAAGGGAAGTTGCAGTGATTGGTTCTGAGAAAAAGTATGATTAGTAAAGTAGTTAATAGTTTTGTTTGCTGCCAGCAAGTCACTGTACTTCAACGTCATCTTAAACCTGAAGCAGATAATGTAGATACAATGCAATCGACGAATACATCCGCTAAATCTTCATTTTCATTGTAATTTTCAAGATGATTGTTAATACCTTCAAACACTTCATAGTAGCTAAATGGTTGAAGTAGTGAAATCGTTTTATTTTCACTCCTGGAGGTTTCTGGTATCTCCAAGCTTGAATGACTGAAACTGCAGTGAGCAAAACAATTCAGCATTGTCTTACTGCTTATTTCTCATCAACTATCAGTAACAAAAATCTTTGCTTTTTGAATGCAAACACTACTGACACTATTTAAAAACTGTTCACTCTAACCACAGTGTAGTGTCTAACAGCCATGCAAGCACGCATTACTGACATTAATTAGAACATATATGTCAAACTCAAGGCCCGCGGGCCAAATCCGGCCCGCGGTGGAATTATCTTTGGCCCGCGAGATAATATCTAATTACTATTAAAGCTGGCCCCAGATATCGAAGCGCCTATGGCGTATGATATGGCTAATGCTGAGTTTATTCAGGTACCAGGTTTTCAGGGTTTTTAGTGTTTATTAGGCAGTCTTCTTCATAAGAAACGGAATTTGTAAAGTGAAACACTTTGTAGTTATAGCAGAGACTGAGACACATGAGAGCAGGCTGAAAAAACGGAGGCAACGAAAGCTGCGTTCGCACACATCCGACTGATCCGGCCCGCATGAAGCTGCATTTTGCTCAATCCGGCCCGTGACCTAAAATGAGTTTGACACCCCTGAATTGGAACATGTTTGGCATGTTAGTCTCCTGCCCAATTATATGGCAGTGTCCCAAATAAACGGCTCCCCTGATTAATTGATCACTCAATTAATCCAAATCCACTATATTTGTTTTCAGTAACCTCACTGAAAATTGCCAATAAATAACAATCACCACACAGCAAGTGACAAATGTACAGTCTGTTATTTAGTTTGCATATTTATAAGGCTGAACTTTAAAGTAACTGGGGCTAAAGATTGTTAAGATTCTTTCAGTGATCGCAGAAAAAGCCTTTCAGTCAATCACCCATGTCAAATAGAAGTATATTACCCACTGTGAAATGGGCAGGAGTAAGGGCATGTTGGATAAGGATCAATGATAGACCATGTCCACAGTCTCAATACTACCGTCTTTGCTCAGGGCTGTTTTGGGGCAGTGGTAGGATAAAAATCCGACTGAGGAAATGATTATGAACTTGAAACAAAATAGTGTTATAGAGTCAGGACACAGTCACACAGCATTATTCACCATGTTTGATGGAAGTGAACACTGAACAGTACAGCACAAAACAGGCTTTTTGGCCCATAAAGTTGTGCTGAGCCAAATAAGTTAATCCCTTCTGCCTACACAACGCCCATATCCTTTCACTTTCCTCAAATTTGTGTATCTACCGGAACATCTCTAATGTATCTACCTCTACCACCATACCAGACAATGCATTCCAGGCACTGACCAGTCTCTGTTTAAAAAAAAACTTGCCCCTTGCATTTTCTTTAAAATTACTCCCTCCCACCTTAAATGCATGCCCTCTGGTATTAGACATTTCAAGCAAAGGAAAATAATAATGTCTGTACTCTATGCTTCTCAATCTTCAGGCAGGTGCTCCACAAAGTGATTTTGTTGGCAAAAAAAAATCTGATGTCTTTGCATGTTCAATATAATTATTACTGAAAAGGAAATGCTGATGAATTTAAAAGTAATGGATATTTCATTTTTCAGTCAATGGAATTTATTTTCCTACAATATGCATTGGTGGTAGAATCAAAAAGAATACTATTTAGGACACCTGATTAAGAAATTAAAGTATCAGTTTGCACGTTTCTATGACTCATTCAATAACACATTCCAAAGAATAATAGTGGCCTAGTTGACACACATTCCTCCGTGAACTGATGTAAACAAATAACAAAAAATGATCCTACAGATGTTAGAATGGCACAAAAAATGGAGAATAATGTAAACACACAGCCAATCAGACAGCATCTGTGGAAATCGAGACCACTGGCATCACAAATATTAGAGAAGTAAGTGACAGACAAGGGTGAGCAAGAGAAAATCTGCAGATGCTGGAACTCCAAGCAATACACACAAAATGCTTGAGGAACTCAGCGGGCCAGGCAGCATTCTGTCGAAAAAAGCACAGTCAATGTTTCTGGCCAAGACCCTTCCATGGGACTGGGGAAAAGAAAGATGAGAAGTAGAATTAAAAGGTGGGAGAGGGGAGAGAGAAACACAAGGTGATAGGTGAAACCAGGAGGGGGAGGGATGGAGTGAAGTGTTGGGAAGTTGATTGATGAAAGAGATACAGGGATGGAGAAGGGGGAGTCCATTAGGAGAGGACAGAAGGCCACGGAAGAAAGAAAAGGGTGGAGGAGTACCAGAGGGAGGTGATGGGCAGGCAAGGAGATAAGGTGAGAGAGGGAAAAGGGGATGGGGAATGGTGAAGGACAGGTGGGTTGGAATCCATTACCAGAAGTTCGAGAAATTGATGTTTATACCATCAACTTGGAGGCTACCCAGATGGAATACATGGCCAAACCCAAGTATGGCCTCATCACAACAGTGGAGGTGGCCATGGATTGACATATCGGACTGGGAAGTGGAAGTAAAATGGGTGGTCGCTGCAAATTCTGGCAGATGGAGCGTAGGTGCTCAGCAAAAAGGTTTCCTAATCTACAACGGGTCTCACCAATATACAGGAGGCCACACTGGGAGCACCAGATACAAGTATATGACCCTAACACATTCACAGGTGAAGTATCACCTCACCTGGAAGGACTGTTTGGGGCCCTGAATGGGAGTGAGGGAGGAAGTGGAGCATTTGTTCCACTTACAAGGATAAGTGCCAGGAGGGATATCAGTGGGGAGGGACACAAGTGTTGCTATAAGAGAAGGCAACGATAGATAAATAAACAAAAGTTCAACACATGCCCAGAACTTCCTTCAATTTCCACACAACTACCAACCACCTTCCAGCCTCCTGCAAGTGCTGATGACTGAAAACTGAGTCACTCCACTTCAATCTGTATAATGAAATAATTGTGAACTGATTCAAGATGTTTCAAACGTGAAATGTTTTGCATAAACTAAGTTTTGGTTTATTTTTTTTTGCTGAGGTTTAAAAGTAATAAATCAAAAACCTTTACTGTGAACTAATGCTGCCTGAAGTCTAAAAATTATTGATGCAATGACTTTAGGTAATGTTAAAAGCAATAATTATCTGACATATGAACAAGTTGGGAATGGTTAAGGTTACATAAATAAAAGACTGACTCCAGGAAGTATTCAACATTTCCAATTGTATGTAAAAATTGGAATTGAAGAAGGATCTACCGAAGACATAAAATGAAATTTACAGAAAATATCCCTAAGCATAACTGCTTGTTAAATCAATGGGAGCTAAATCTTTTCCTGATGCAGTTTCAAAGTGGGAGACCAAACAAATGCCTCATTTCATGTTCTCTAAACATCACCCATCTGAGTTTCTATGGTGCCTCAACAATGTTAGATCGCTTCCATCTGCAATTCACACCCACTAACAGTTAAAGAAACTAACTGGAAAGCAGTATCCATCATCGGAGATCCCCACCACCCAGGTCATGCTCTCTTCTTGCTGCTGCCATCTGGTAGAAAGTACAAGAACCTCAGGACTTGTGCCACGTGGTTCAAGAACAGGTGCTACCCTTCAACAATCAGGCTCTTGAACTTGCCCCATCACTGGGCTAAATCTCATGTTCTCCTTATTTATTGCTATTTATTTATATTTTCATTTGCACAGTTCGTGGTCTTCTGCACCCTGGTTGATCTTTCATTGAGCCTGTTACAGTTACTATTCTATAGATTTGCTGAGTATGCCCACAAGAAAACGAATCTCAGGGTTGTACAAGCTGACATATGTACCTTGATAATAAAATTTACTTTGAATTCATTTCGTGTGAAGTAACACTATATTAATATTAACGTTTTACTAGAGGCCGGTAAGATCTCTATGAATGGGAAAATGCACGTGTTGCTGGGGAGAGCAAGAGCTGCATTTAAACTAGGACCCGCCACATCACAGCTCCACAGTGGGCCGAATCAAATATGCAACTATTTCAATGGCAAATATTTGACACAATTAACTCCTGGGTGCAATTAGAAGCCCATTTTAAGTAAATCTGACATCACTCATTTTAAGTAAATTTCGCATCACTTTTCATTCTCACTATCAGTGACTGTACATGTACATCATCACCTTTACAATTTCCTCCTGCACGCTGCTGTTGCTTAAACTTAAATAAAAGAGCTGCAGATTCAATTCCTACTTTACCGGGGGAGAGGATAATTAACTTTTCAAACTTGCAGCTTTGCTTTCAAACGAAGCAACCTCCAAAAATAGCTAGCAGAATAATTTTCAGTCACTGACGCAAATTCGAAATAATGGATAGGCTAGATACGACCGGGGGGGGAGACCAGGGCGCGGGGCTGCGCACGGAATTCTGCCGCACAATAAAACGAAGACTGTAGTATTGTGTTTAATGTCACACATTAGCATTAGTCCTTCAGCAAAACTGGGAGATTAACGCAACGATCTGAAAGTTGGCCGAGTCGGTTACTGGTAGGGAAACAGATTTTAAAATTCTGCTAAACCTTAAAATCTAGCGAGCACCCATCCACCTCAATAGGTGCTGAGGGAAAAACTAATATTGTACATCACATCGGTAGAAACACACCCTCATTTCCACGTCCTAGAAGTATTAGGTTTGTTGCGTTTGAGTGGTACTTGCGTGAATTACCTTGTTCAAACGTGTTTAGGTCACTTCTACATTTAATTTCACATCCACCACAATACAACTGCGGCGGTGTAAAAAAAATTGCGCTACTTTTTCCCTCAGCAGTTACTTTGGTAGTTGTAAAAGACTTGAACTTTCCCATAACAATTTGACCTGGCTGGCTGTTCAACATCGCTATAATAATCCTACTCCCCACTTATGTTTCCCCGAATGGGAGGAACTCCTACCTTGAACTGTACTGAAAGCTGCGGCGTGTAGTCGAGCGTCCAGAGCGCCCGCACCAGCACTGCGAGCTGCTCGGTCACTTCGGCACTATCCGGGCACGGCGGCTCCATGCTGCCCACGGTGCCATTCGCTTGCAGTTGCTTCAGCTCGGAGCGGTACTGCTCCAAGCCCAGGTACTCGGCTAACAGCTCGGTGTTGCTCAGGCACTGCACCACGGCGTTCATGAAGCAGGTATTGCCATGGTTCTTCAAGCCCAACACACCGGGGAGTTTATTCCCGTGGCCCCAGGACGCACGCTCCTTCCCGGACTGGGACTGAGTCCTGGCGGCGCCGGGCTCCTGCTGCCCCTCGGTGCCCGCTTCGCTGCAGGTGGCGAGGGTGACGGCGCCGTTCCCGAACCCCCCGTCGTCCTCCTCCTCTGCTTTTCCCCCTGCTCCCTCAGCGGGCGCCGCCTCTCCGAAAGGTGCCAAAGTGAACAAAGTTTTGAAGACCCCCCTCACAAAGCTGCCGACCGACCTCAGCGACCTCCTCCTGAACAGCCTGCCCGACAGGCTCTTCCTCCGCTTGGACCTGGACACCTTCGCCTTCAGGGCGGCTTTGGCCGCCTTCGGCTGCTCCTCGGCCGGTTCCATCGCTTGGCTTCACCCTCTCAGCGGCTTCATCACCTGGGCATAGCGCGCTGTATCGGCCGGCAGGAGCTCACTGCCGCACCCCCGCACCATCCCACCTCCTTGCCTTGCTCGCTCCGAATCCAGACAGGCTGCCGTGCTTCCTCGGAGATACGACGACCAGAAAAGGGGGGAGTTGGAGTCTCTCGCCAGTTAACGCCACCTTATTTTTTCACAAAATTCCCGGTGCAGGCTAGGTGTGTTGTTACCTGACTCCATGTTGTCGCTGAACCATCATTTGAAATGGGTGCAGCTGTTTGGCGGAGGTGCCGCGTTGCTCCGCCCCGCGGTCCAGCCCCCTTCACCCTTCAAGTCCATCACGGGAGGCGCCGGCCGCGGGGAGGCTCGGCTGTCCCTCAGCACGGACAACCCGGCACTTGCAAAACTTGACAGCACCTCACTCCCAACAGCCACAATCACTCTGCGATGTCTCCTTATTTGTTTTCCTAAACAAGATAGACTCTACTGTGGGTACTTCACGCTCATGTATTTGGTATAATGACGTGAGTGTGTGTGCGCGCACATATGAAGTAACTATTACAGCGAATTCCATGATATACACTTCTGGGTGAGACTGGATTCTCAAAGTGTTCGTTTCCACTTGTTGATATGAGGGCTACTGGCGCTCTCTCGGAGATGTCAGCAACTCAAAATCCATCTTTTCCGCACAAGATCCAGAAATCCACCTTTGGAATCAGACTCTCTTCAAAGTTAATGTAACCTAACGGTAGGAGTCGCACTGGCGCCTTTTCGAAAGTACGGAGTTGCCTGCGGTAGGTTTATACAACTCATATCATCGAAGGGCACCCCGTTGCCTTTTAAGGGCTCTCCGTATCATAGTATCCTAGGGGCTACGCAAACCTTTCTCGGTACTTGCACTGTCATTGGGACTGTCTAAAGTGGCCACGAGATTGTATCTGTGTCCAAGCAGAGGTGCAGACAAAATCTCTATCAGAGACATCCGCCAGGAATTTTAATAAATTTGTTCGCCAGGGTCTAGCTGTTTACATTCAGCCGAGCAACTGTCATCATGGCAAAATGCACAGCACATAGGAAAGGGAAAACATTATGTTCTCCTTCAAAGGTTCACAACACTATGTATATGTGATATCATTTTTCACTTACGTTCAACAGAGTCAACAATCGTGAACCACCGTTCGTGTTAAACTGAGTCGGATGTTTATCGTTGTTGCACAGGGCAAGAGGCCAGAGACAGTTTACAACGGGGCACGTGATCAGGTGCATGGCCGGATTTACGGTAAAGTGTGAGGAATTTCCCACAAATCCATCCTTAAACCAAGTCTGCCATACCTGGTCCGTTGATGAAGCGATGCTTCAGATTCAACAGAAAATATTCAGTGGGCAAAAACACTGCCGCGATGAACTTTGTCTCTTAGGTGGCAGACAAGATCATCGTTAAAACCTAGGAAAAGCAGAACAGAAAGAGATTGCTAAAAACAAAAAAAAATAATATTTTCCATTTTATTGATAAAAGGTGAAATATAATTTCGTTTATTTTTGAGAAATAGGAATGGTTATTTTCTGTTAGAATATCAGTAGATCAGTGTTCCCCAACCTTTTTCTAGCTCAACATCCCAAAGCATCTTCATACTTGCCAACACCCTGATAAAGCACCTTCATACTTTCCAATGCCCCATAAAGCACCTTCATACTTGCCAATGCCCCATAAAGCACCTTAATACTTGCCAACGCCCCATAAAGCACCTTCATACTTGCCAATGCCTCCATAAAGGATCTTCATACTTGCCAATGCCCCATAAAGCACCTTAATACTTGCCAACGCCCCATAAAGCACCTTCATACTTGCCAATGCCTCCATAAAGGATCTTCATACTTGCCAACGCCCATAACGCTCCTTCATACTTGCCAATGCCCCATAAAGCACCTTCATACTTGCCAATGCCTCCATAAAGCACCTTAATACTTGCCAATGCCTCCATAAAGGATCTTCATACTTGCCAACGCCCCATAACGCTCCTTAATACTGGCCAACGCCCTGATAAAGCACCTTCATACTTGCCAACACCCCATAACGCATCCTAATACTTGTCAGTGCCCCATAAAGCACCTTCATACTTGCCAATGCCCCATAACACATCCTAATACTTGTCAATGCCCCATAAAGCACCTGCATACTTGCCAATGCCCCATAACGCACCTTCATACTTGCCAACGCCCTGATAAAGCACCTTCATACTTGCCAACACCCCATAACGCATCCTAATACTTGTCAGTGCCCCATAAAGCACCTTCATACTTGCCAATGCCCCATAACACATCCTAATACTTGTCAATGCCCCATAAAGCACCTTCATACTTGCCAATGCCCCATAACGCACCTTCATACTTGCCAACATCCCCATAATGTAAAAACATCAAGTTGTGAGGGCAAAAGCCTTAAGTCCCCCCATGTAATAATGTCCAAGTAGTTTCTGTTTTTTGTGAATATGTGATCCACTGCATTGAAACCTCTTTCAACAAGGTAGGAGGCTGGAAGTCCAATGAAGAGCAATTTGGTTCTTCCCTAAAGACCAGGAAACTTCATATGACAGTGTAGCCACATACCACAAAAATCAACATTTTTGAAAAGCATTTTTGTTTCTTCATCATTCTGAACTTTGATTATTTCTTCTTGCAAACTCTCTTCTTGTACTTCCACCTTGCAAAGAAATGGGTTAATTACCTAGTCCGAAATTTCAGGTCATTCAAATCCTTGAATCGATTCTGAAAATTCTTCTTCAGTGACTCCAGGTGTAAGCGGTACTCTTGCAAATCACCATCTGTGAAAGAGAGTGCCTCACTTTCCATGCAGAGAAACTGTGAGAACATTCTACTCCCAATGTTTTACTTATATCTTTCCAATTTTCTGATAAAAGTGGACACTGCACTTTTTTGCTTGGATTAAATTGAAATTCTCATCCTGTAGTTTCATGTGCAGAATGTTCATTGTGTCATTCAGATCTGCTAGTCATGCCACATCTCCATGTAGAAGTTCAATCTCGTTTCTCAAGCTCTTATCAACTTTGAGCAAAAACTCAACCACAGTGTCAAAAAGATTAAATAAACTTCTTAAGCAGGTGCCTTTTGACAGCCAATGCACTACAGTGTGAAGAAGCAAGCGTTCAAGCTCTTCATCGTTATCTTGGCATAACTGGCAAAATGTTCTACTATTTAATGGATGAGCTTTCATTTTGTTGATATTACTAGAGTCATGCTTGACAAAAGTCACTGACTGATGTTTTTGGCTGCAAGATGGTGATGATGAATTACACTATGGGTTGCAAATAGACTTTGAATTTCTTTTTTCATAAACGCCACAAAACCAGCACGGTGGCCTGCCATATACGGTGCTCCGTCTGCTTTTCTTGGCAAATGGCTCGAGTATGCAACACTTTTCAAATGTTTCTCTCAACTTCTGAAACTGAGTAATACCATAAGTAGCCTTTTTCAAGGTGTCTTTTATAGATGTGTTCCTGCAATCTTGATAGTTTCATGGCTTCATTAGACAGTACAGTATCACAAGGTTGTGGTAGCAGTACACATACTGAAGACTAGAACAGGAGAAGCAAGCCTTACAAACTAGGGCACAAGTCTAACCAAAATGGAAGTAATAGAAGAAACAACAGTCTAAAAGTTAGAGTACTATTGTATACATGAGTGCTCAGGATTGACAGGATTATATGCAATTTGTTTAAAATGATTAAACATTATGGTATGTCAGTTTGTGCTTACTGTCAGCAATGTTTCAATGTTACCAATCAGTGCTGCCTCTAATCCTTGGATTAAATGGAATCTAATGTGCAAATTTCCTCAATGCGACTGAATAGCGAGCGATGGGCACAAATATGAGATGTAGATGTGAGGCTTGTAGCAACGTAAGCTGAGGTGAAACACATGAAACCTAGGGATAAGCTTTCGCAGCTAGAGATCATTAAGAAGTGGATGGCAGGAACATGCTACAAAGTCCAAGTGTACAGGTGAAGCCGGAAGGAAATGGGTTTCACTAATCTTGACAATGTGTCTATGAGGTCATTGTTTTTTTCAACACTTCTCTGTAAACCAATCAACCACCTTTGTCCACTGGGCTGAGGGCCTCCTAATATTCTGTGGATGTAAAATATCTCTTTGCCTTTCCATGTCCTCCAATGCAGAGGGTGATAATCAAAGAGTGGACTCCCTCCCATGTTTCCCATAATCTAGTTTGTAAATCCTAATCATAAACAACAACCACTGAGGCTACAATGCTCTGCTCCTTTAAGTGATGCTATTTATGATATTTGTTTCCCTAGCTTCTCAACAGCTGACATAGTATCACACTGCAACTATACATGTTGGCAGGCATCACAAGTTTTTGCCTGCTGGGTCGTTTGCAATTGATGGGCATTTGGGTTAATTGTTCGTCTGGATCCCTGCATCTATTTTCAAGTGCTATCCAATTTATTCCCTGTTATATCAAAATACAGTCTCAAACATGAGAAGAAAGAAGTTTTCTTTGACTAGAGAGCTATTGCTTTAAATCAAAGATTGGGAGATTTAACCAAACATGGCTCAGAAATGGTATCCAGTGATTTAATGCAAGAGCAGGTAAAATTGACAAGCTTTAGAAGAAAGAAATCACATCTTCTTTGGTTAAAAATCAAGAGTCTATTTCTTTGAGAGATGCCAGGAGTTTATAAAAAATTAATTAATGTGGGTAGAGAAGTTAGCTACTTCCCTTCAACTATTTCCATTCTTGAAACAACTTGCACAGACATAATCCCTACCTCAGTATAACAATTTTATGGCCACTTTGTACTACTATTAATTTTTGTTCTAATTGTGTTCTTTTTTATATACTTTAAACATTTATATTGTACTTTTATGCGTTTCCTATGAATATTGTGCATCTGATACACTGTACCTGTAATGCTGCTGTTGATTTCAGGTTCTTAGATTTTCTCCAAATTTCAAAGAAAAACATGATTTAAAAGCAGCCATATTTACAAATTTAAAGTAATTAATATGGAATTAATATCTTCCTCCCTGTGTCCACATGCATATTTACCTTAGCTGTTGCTCAGAAGCCATGTTTTTTAATGTTATTTCCTTCCCCCTTCTCTCCCTCTTCCTTCTGGCTCCTTTACTTTTTCTTACATCCATCCATGTCACCAACTTGGATTATCCCACAGCTTTCCTCCAAGCTTCCTGGCATTTTGCAAAAGTATCTGGTGACCTGTTAGCAAACACCACCCCTATGTGCCTTGGCTTATTGTTTCCCACCCTGTGAGTGTGCCCTAATCTAAGTTTGTCAGCCTTCACATTTCTCTTCTGAGACTTCCAAGCTCTTCAAATTGGCTAGCAGCCCATCTCTGCGTTTGTCTCTATATTGTGCATTGTGGGCAAGAGACTTGCCAACCACAAGCATTGGTGGATTGGCGGTTAATATCTTGGTCTCAATGGAGACAAGCTGAGAAAAGCTAATATCATTCCATTGAATTAAGTTTCCCCACCTGACTAAATATCTATCACATTGTTCAAACCACCACACAGCATTTATCTCTAAGTTATTCCTTGTTTTTACTTCCTTCAGTCCTCTCGTCTCTTGAGGATAACCCAATTTCATTCATCACACCTCTGATTTAAAATGCTTTTTCTCATTCACCAGCCATCTTGGCAAGTTTCCTAATGAATCGCTTTCTGCATTTTCATTGACCAACCTCTCAAGGATTTTAATTTGCTTCCGCTTCTCTTTTTTTTTACTAACCTTTCTTGATTAAATCTCTCCCCATACATCTACTGCCCTACCCAAAATCATGGTTAACCCTTCTTCTTGCTATTTTATATGGCTTTTCTGATCCATCTGTAATCAACACAAATACAAGAAAACAGATTCAGATATTTGGGGGCCCTGAGTAGACAGTAAATCAGAGGTCCATCAATTCCACCAACTCCGTTAAAATATGAGGTTTCAAAAAGTATTAATGCTTAAAGGCATTAAATATTTTAAATTGTGCATTATTACATAAAGCTGAATACATCATCTTGAAATTAATTATTCAATTTTGTCACACAGAACTACGAAAACAGCTGCCTTCAGAAAATTGCAGAAATGCATAGCATTTTAATACTCATTTTACATTATATCTAACCATAATAAAGTGCAACAGGAAAAATACAAGGCATTCCAATGAACTCAAGCATAACTCTTAGAGTACTAAATCATAAACACAAGAAAGTCTGCAGGTGCCAAAAATCCAAAGCAACACACACAAAATGCTGGAGGCACTCAGCAGGTTAGAGAGCATCTATAGAGATGAATAAGCAGTCAACATTTTGGGCCGAGACCCTTCTTCAGAACTGAGAAGGAAGGGAGAAGACACCAGAATAAAAAGGAGGGGAAGGAGGCTATCTAGAAGGTGATTGGTGATGATGAGTGGTGGGAAAGATAAAGGGCTGGAGAATAAAGAATCTGATATGAGAGGGGAGTGGATATTATGAGAAAGGGAGGGAGGAGGAGACCCAGGGGCGGGGGGAGTGATAGACCGGTGAGAAGAGGTAAAAGGCCAGAGAAGGGAATAGAAGAAGATGTGAGGAGGAGGAAGCTTTTTTACCAGAAGGAGAAAATGATATTCATACCATCAGGTTGGAGGCTACCCAGACAGAATCTAAGATGATCCTCCTCCACCCTAAGGGTGGCCCCATCTTGGCAGAAGATGAGGCCATGGACCAAAATCTCAGAATGGGAATGGGAATCGGCCACCAAGAAGGGATGGAGTGAGGTGTTCAACAAAGTTATCCCCAATTTATGACAGGTAGTACTGTTGGAATATAGCGGTAGACCCTCACAAAATTTACAAATATATACAGAAAAGCAGGAATCAGTCAATCAGCCTTCAAGTCTGATCGTTAAGATCAAAGGTGATCTGTTTGTCACATCCCTGTAGCCACAATAACCTTTCATGTCTTTCCTCGAAAATCTCAAAGGCTCAGCTATCAAAATCCTTTCAGCGAATTCCAAAGACTCACAATATCCTAAGAGAAATAAAAATGCACTTAAAAGTGCGGACTTTATTTTTAAGCATTTATCACCAGTTCGATTCTTCTGCATGAGGAAACATCCTTTCCATATCCACCCTGTCAAGGTACCTTAAGATTTTTTTTGTGCACCAAACAATTCCTCTTTCATCCTTCCAAACTTTACTGGATGGATGTCTGGCCTAGTCAATTTTCCCTCATTGGGCAATGTGCCCTTGCTTTGTATTAGTTGTGTAAACCTTCTCTGAATTGCTTCCAATGCATTAACATTCTTTCTCAAATGACACCAATACAGTACGTTATTGCTCCAGATGTGGCCACACTGATGTTCTACCTATCTGAAGCATAATCTCTTCATTTCTCTGTTTAATTTCCTAAGCAATAAACAATATCATTACTGTACCAGCATATTAACTTTCTGTGAAATATGCAGCTGGACACCCAGGTCCAGAGCTCTGAAATCCTCCATTATTTATATCATATGATGCTATTTTTATTTTTCCTGCCAAAATATATAATTTCACATCTTCACACATTGTCTCCACTTTCCAGATCTTTGCTCACTTAGTCAAATGATTTCTTTCATCTCAATGCCTCTTCTTAAATAATATCTAATACACCAAACAAGAACTAAACTTCATATACTAAATCACTTTCTTATAATTTTGTAACTGAAATGAGAAAGAAAACAAACATAAAATCTCATTCAACTGTCTTCTGTGCCAGCAGAATGATCAAGAACCTTGAGGGAAGAAAAATCCTGTATAATGGCATTAAAATCAATGTTGTGTTCCAATTCTTATCCGACCATCTTCAGAAAAAAGGAATTTAAGTCTCAGATTCATTTTTATCCCTGCCCTCGTCAATAAAGTATGTTCTTCACAATTGGCGGCTGGCAGGGTCAGGAAAAGTATAACAACAATATGGTGAGTTAGAGAATGCTAGCTGAAAGCCATTTTGTGATAGAACATGCAGTAATTTTGCAGTAGATTTATCTGACTTCTGCACAAAGGAATTGAATTGTAAGAGTTTGTCAGGAAAATTCAATACCAACTCGAGAGGGTAAACCACAACAAGTTCAGCAAGCTTGCTAATGAAGCAAAGCCATGAGAAGATGCAGAATTTTTCATAGGGACTGGGGTGGGTTAAACGGATGGACAATGACATGGACAATGGAATAGAATATGATAAATGTGAAGTCATCCATTTTCATGGAAAAAGTAAAAACACGGAGCATTTTCTAAAAGGTATTGATGTTCAGAGGGGCCTAGGTGTCCTTGCAGATAACCACTGGAAGTTAACATGCAAAGGTAGGAGACAAATATGAAGGCAAATTGTATGGTAGTCTCTATTGCAAATGCATTTTAAGTTCAACAGTCATGATTTCTTGATTCAGAGGCTCCTGTAATATTGAGTACAGGTCACATCTCCCTAACTAAGGAAGGATACATTTGCAATAGAAAGCATGTAACAAAGATCTGCTGGGTTGAATGTTAGGATGGTTGGCCAAACGTATTAGAAGAGATTAAGCAGTATGAGCCTGGGCTTTCTCAAATTTGGGTGAATGAGAAGTAATCTCTGCATCCCAAATGATCCACGGCAAGTCCATACACAGCTCCACGTGCTTCAGGGTCCAGCAGGAGCTTCAGCTGGGCACACTTCCTGGTGTCCCCAATTACCTACATCCTATCCTGGCCTCCATAACTTTATAATTCTCAACTAACAGAAAGAAAAAAAGAGTTGTTTGTTTATTTATTTAGAAATACTTCACAGATGAGGCCCTTCCAGCCCAATGAGCCTTGCCACCTAGCAACTCTCCTATTGAAAAATTACAAATGCCAATTTAACCTCCTAACTGTATGATTTTGAACTGTTATAGGAAACTGAAGCCCATGTGGTCACAAGGGTTTCAATGCAAGTGTTTAGTTTTCTCTCAAATCTCTTATGTTGAACTACAAACTTTCTAATTTTGCATATGAATTAGATCATTTTGATACTTCTGTGAAACAGCCTTGAATGTGTTTTTAGACCCATTTATAAAATGCTGAAATTGACCACAAAGGGAAGCCTTAATTGATTGAGACAGGTGCAGTAATCGAATTGAGGCTCAGTGTCACTTTGCTCCCACTAATTGCTGGTCCTTTAAAACCATTGGCGAATGTAAAGTAAAAACAGAAAATGCTGGAAATACCCAGCCGTTCAGGCCACAGCTATTGGAAGAGAAGTCAAGTTAACCTCGCAGATTGAAGATTCTTTGTCAAAATAGAGAAGGATTGAAAAGGAAGCTCATTAAGCTGCAGGTGAGGATAGACATGTTCTCCACTTACAAAGAAAGAAGAGCAAAAGAGGGATTAAAGGATATGAACAGTGTCAATAATCACAGATTGTCGGTGGATTCAAACTGAGGCTGTGAAATTCAAAATTGAGCCCAGAAGGAAGCAACAATAAACTCCACTTTAATTTTGACATGCCCAGTTGGAAGACAAAGCTCTTTTCGTCAAGCTTGCATTGCTCCTCAGTGTTACTCGGGGAGGCCTCAGACTGATAGGTCAAGGAGTGGGATGGGAAATTGACGCGGCAGCCAGCATGAAACTCAGCGTTATTGCTCTGAGCTGAGTGCAGCTGCTCTACAAAGTGTTCACCAAATCAGTGTCTGGTTTCTGCAACATCGGGGAGAACACATTGTGAGTGCAGTACACTAGATCAGAAGATGTACAAGGAAATCTGAATCTTTGGATAGTGGGAATGGAAGGACAAACGCTATGTAGCCTGCAATTGCCTGGCAAAGCACCATTGGTGGAGGGTGGTTGGTGAGAACATAGGAGTGGACAAGGGATTCATGGAACAGTCTTTGAAATGCCAAGAGAGAAGGAGAGGAAGGTGAATCTTGTGGTGGAATCTCTGTGAAGATCCAGGAATTTGCAGAGTTGAATGTGGATGCTGGTGGGGTGGAAGGTGAGGGCCAGGGTACCTCTATCCTTGTGCTGTCAAAGAGTAGAGAGGTGAGAGCAGAGACACAGAAACTGCATAATATGCAATCAAGGGCTTTGTTAACAATGGTAAGAAGGGAAACTATAATTCAGGAAGAAGGGAGGCATTTCAAAGACACTTGTATCAAAAGTCTTATCATCAGCGTAAATGTAACCAACATTCATTTGTGGCAGATGTTAGTATTTTCTTTTCAGAAGGAGGCAGCCTACCCTGCTGAGTTTTTTCCAGCAGTTTCCAATTATATTTTAGATCTCCAGCATCTGCAGGTTTACTTGATTTTCACTGAAATCTGCAATCCATAAATGATGCCAGAGAGGGTTTTTCAATAGTTTCATTTTGCTGTGTCTCCAATTGGGTGTCAAGTGTCTACTTTGTCCATTTTGATAGATCCTCTGAAATTTGTTTAATTGTAGTTTTGACACGTTCTTGGAAATTGCTCAACACCGCCCTCTCGTGGCTAACCATCATGAGTGCTGGGAATCATTGGCCTCACACTTCAGTGAACATGTTTCCATGAAGTGTGGATATTGAACAGAAAACATACAAGCTAGATAAGAACATGGCATTCAAAGAGTTATTATTAAAACTACTAACATTCACTAAATTTAGAGAATGGGCAATACAAGGACTGTGTAAACGCAAGAGATTCTGCAGCTGCTGGAAATCCAGAGCAACACACACAAAATGTCGGAGGAACTCGGTAGGTCTGGCAGCATCTATGGAAATGAATAAACAGACATTTTGGCCCTAGACCCTTCATCAGGACTGGAAGGGAATGGAGAAGTTGCCAGAATAAGATAGTACGGGGAGGGGATGGAAGACAAGCTAGAAGGTGATAAGTGAAGCCAGGAGGGTAGGGGAGCGGGGTGGCGGAATGAAGTGAGTAATGGTGACAGGTGGAAAGGGAAAAGGGCTGGACAAAAAGAAAATCTGATAGCAGAGTTGAGTCAAACATGGTAGTTAAGGAAGGAGGAGGGGCATTAGCTGGAGGTTATAGGCAGGTGAGAAGAAGAGGTAAGAGGCCTGAGTGGGGAATAGAAGAAGAGTGAAGGGTAAGGGCAATAAAATTACCAGAAGGAGCAATCAATGTTCATGTCATCAGGTTGGAAGCTGCCGAGAAAGAATATGAGGTGTAATTCCACCATACGAAGAGTTGTCTCATCATGACAGGAGAGAAGGCCTTGGGCTGACATGCTGGAATGGAAATGGGGAGAGGAATTTAAATGGATAACCACTGGGAAATTTGGCTTTTAGTAGATGGAGCGGAGGTCCGCCAGTTTACATCAGGTAGCGCTAACGTAGAGGAGGCCACATTGGGAGTACCAGATACAGTAGATGAGTCCAACAAATTTGCAGGTGAAGTGTTGCCTCACCTGGCAGGACTATTTGGGGTCCTGAAATGAGGTGAATGGGCAAGTGTAGACTTTCTGTCACTGTGCCATGGGGAAGATTATTGGGGAAGGACAAATGGACAAGAGAATCATGAAGGTTGCAATCCCTGTGGAAAATGGAGATTCGGGGGGGGGGGGGGGAGTGAAGATGTGTTTGCTGGTAGGTTCCCCTTGAAGATGGCAGAAGTTGTAGAGAATGATACTGTGGATGCGGAGGCTCATGAGGTGGTAGGTGAGGACAAGAGGAACTCCATCCCTGTTAAGATGGCAGGAGGATGGAGTGAATGCAGATGTGCAGGAAGTGGAGAATGCAGGTCAGAGCTTACCTTCAGCCCCTTTGCCTTTTCCACCTGTCACAACTTCTTACTTCATTCCCCACCTCCACCTGGCTTCACCTATCACCTTCTAGCTTGTACCTTTCCTTCTCCCCCCACCTTCTTATTCTAGCTTCCTTTCCAGTACTGATGAAGAGTCTTGGCCTGAAACATTGACTGTTTATTTATTTCCATAGATGCTGGCTGACCTGCTGAGTTTCTGTAGCATATTAATAAATGTAATTACTTTAGGTATACCCGTAAACTGTTGCCTTGACATCCCACTAGCATCATTATATGTCCATGGCAACTAGGAATTTCCAAAATTGTTCACCATTGCAAGCACACAACCAGCAAGAATCGCATCTGGAACCATTAGTTTGTAATCATGCCTCAGATTCCTGCTTTGAATTAACAAATTAACAATTCTGACTGCAAAGGTAACCTGATCGACATATAATAAATTTGATGATAAATTCATGATCAATAAAATATATTTGACTTGTTACCGTTCTGCTACATATGTGATTTTAATTTTCCACCTCATCAAATTAATGAATTCTTCACAAGTACTTGATGACAGATAGGAACACTTCGCTTTGCCTTTGGGTCTAATCTTTGCCAAATAATCATCCAAAAATATATCAATTTAATAATCAATTCCAAAATCCCCCAAATTTTTCCATTATGTGATGATACAAGCTGCTCATCGTGCCTGCAAAATGCACGATCACACTCACTTAAGTATTTGATATTTGCTTCAAGCACTTAAGGATTTAAAGGCACACTTCCAAAGATGTCCTTTGAGGTTAAAATTGTAAGACTAGATCTGCAGCTACTGGGCAGGCTGCTTTTGCACACTGTATCCCTGCCAGCGTATAGTTTCAAAGTTCACTCATGTTCCAACAATTTCCTCAAAAGGCTAAGGGAATTTGGCATGTCCCCGTCCACTCTTACCAACTCTTACTGGTGAACCAACGAAAGCATTCTGCTTGGTATGGCAACTGCAGTGAGTTGTGGACACAGCTCAACACATCACAGGAACTAGCTTGCTTTCTATGGCCTCTATCTATACTTCTTGCTGGCTCACTAAAGGAGCCAACATAATCAAAGACCCTACCCCAGACCTACCCTCTTCTCCCCCCTCCCATTGGGCAGAAAAAACAAAAGCCTGAAACAAATCCTTCCAGTCTGAAGGCCAGCTTCTATCTCACTATTATGAGACTCTTGAACGGACCTCTTGTACCATAAGATGGATTCCTGGACTCTCAATCAACCTCGTTGTGATCTTCCACTTTATTGTTTACCTGCAGTGCACGTTTTTGATAGCTATCACACTTTCTCCCACGTTGTTATTGTTTTATCTTACTCTAGCTCACTGTAGTGTGTCATGATTTGATCTGTATAAGCAATTTGCAAGACAAGCTTTTCATTGTTTCTTGGGAAATGTGACAATAACTAAAAAGTACACATACCAGGTTGTTTCCAATCATTAACTCAATATGTTCGTGCACTTTGCTCAAAAGAGATTTGGGGGAAAGCAAAAAACGGTGCATAAATAAGCTATATCTGCAAAACATAATCACCATTGTACAACTGGTGAGAATACAAATCTCAATATATCATCTTCCCTCCAATTACCTGAACAGGTGCAAAGATTTTCTTACAGTTTTTGTTCCAGCAGGCAGTTTCAATGCAAAAACTCCTGCAACTGACGTCAATGTCATTCCGCAATCTACAATCACTCAATCAATTGAAACTCCTTCACCTGCATGACTTGGTCTCAGTTCATCTGTTTTCCATCTTTTGTGACTTGCTGCTTTGTATTTGTGTTGAAGGCCTACAGTGTCCAAAGCACTGTCTGCCAAACTATTACTGTGATCTCTGTGCTCTGCAGTGTCTTGTTTCTTCTCTCTCTCAATGAAGTTAGTTCTTTCTAACTTTTAAAGCAAAGAAGCACTTATACTGTTTATCTGCTCAAGCTTTACTTCTTTACACAACTATGTCATGGAGTCATAGAGTAGTTCATCTCATTCTCAAAACCTCTGTCAAAAATCCACCATTGGCTCTTGGTCCTTACAGTTTTCAGACTAATCTCCTAGCCTCCTTTCCTATCCAATCCCTGAATGCTTTGCCGCCTCTCAGATCTGAGGCCATCTTTCCTACACACCTATATTTTGACCCCTTCAGTCTTGCACTATACTAAAATTATCCTTTCAAGGCTACAAATGACATTCTGACTGAGCAGGCAACACAGCTGACTACTAAAGCCTCCACTACACCTCCACACTTCAGTTGGGTTGACCACTATTACTTGGTTCCATTTTTTTATTTATCAGACTCTTGCCTGATAATCACCCATGACATCTCTTCCCACGCCAAGATTCTATCTTTGCCACCTTCCAACTTCTCAATTACATGGCAAAATCTGGTAAGTTGGTAAGCTGATGGAGAAGCTCCCGAGAAGCAGGATTTATGAACATTCGGAGAGGAATAATATGATTAGGAATAGTCAGCATGGCTTTGTGAAAGGTCGTGCCTTATGAGCCTGATTGAATTTTTTGAGGATGTGACTAAACACATTGATGATAGTAGAACAGTACATGTAGTGTATATGGATTTCAGCAAGACATTTGACAAGTTACCCCATGCAAGGCTTATTGAGAAAGTAAGAAGGCATGGGATATAAGGAGACATTGCTTTGTGGATCCAGGGCTGGCTTGCCCACAGAAGGCAAAGTGCGGTTGTAGATGGGTCATATTCTGCATGGAGGTTGGTGACCTGTGGTGTGCCTCAGGAATCTGTTCTGGGACCCCCTACTCTTTATGATTTTTATAAAAGACCTGGATGAGGAAGTGGAGGGATGGGTTAGTAAATTTGCTGATGACATAAAAGTTGGAGGTGTTGTGGATAGTGTGGATGGCTGTCAGAGGTTACAACAGGACATTGATAGGATGCAAAACTGGGCTGAGAAGTGGCAGATGGAGTTCAACCCAAATAAGTGTGAAGTGGTTCATTTTGGTAGATCAAATATGATGGCAGAATATAGTATTAATGGTAAGACTCTTGGCAATGTCGAGGATCAGAGGGATCTTGGGGTCCAAGTCAATAGGACACTCAAAGCTGCTGTACAGGTTGATTCTGTGGTTAAGAAAGCATATAGTTCATTGGCCTTTATTAATAATGGGATTGAGTTTAGGAGATGAGAGGTAATTTTGCAGCTATATAGGACTCATGGTCAGACCCCACTTGGAGTACTGTGCTCAGTTCTGGTTGCCTCACTATAGGAAGGATGTGGAACCCATAGAAAGGGTGCAGAGGAGATTTACAAGGATGTTGTCTGGATTGGAGAGCATGCTTTATGAGATTAGGTTGAGTTTTTTCCTTGGAGTGACAAAGGATGAGAGATGACCTGATAGAGGTGTATAAGATGATGAGAGGCATTGATTGTGTGGATAGTCAGAGGCTTTTTCCCAGGGCTGAAATGCCAAACACGAGAGGGCGCAGTTTTAAGGTGCTTGGAAGTAGGGATAGAGGAGATGTCAGGATTAAGTTTCTTACGTAGAGAGTGATGAGTGTGTGGAATGGGCTGCTGGTGACGGTGGTGGAGGTGGATACAATAGGGTCTTTTAAGGGACTCCCGGACAGGTACATGGAGCTCAGAAAAATAGAGGGCTATGGGTAACCTTAGGTAGTTTCTAAGGTAAGGACATGTTCGGCACAGCTTTGTGGGCCAAAGGGCCTGTATTGTGCTGTAGGTTTTCTATGTTTCTAAAATCTCTTGGAGACACAGAACAAATACCACATGTTTGCCGGTAATGGTCAGCTCAACCTCACCATTTGACATCCCACTATTTTAATGCTCAGTAACTTCCTACATCTAGGTACGTGGAGGTTGGTTTGTCTTTGGATCATTTGACAGACTTAGTCTCCAAGTGAACTTCTGAAGCTAAGCCAGACCATTTGTAAGTCTGATGGTTTACTTAAAGCGTGTGTTTTTGATTGAATTTCCATTTCCTCGTGAAGTTGCTGAAATCCCCCACTGATGCCTTTTTGCTCTGATGGTTCTCCTATTTTCCCCCTCTATAAATTTCAGCCCATTCATAATCCTGATGGCTGCGTTCTAATTCAGACCCTATCTTGTTCAACAGACAGTGCAAGCTTCCTGGCCTACACTGGTTCCAGTTCTAAAAGCACCTTGATTTTCAGATCCTTGTCCTTGTTTGCAAGTCCCTCTGTGCCTCAACTTTATTCCCAACCACCCCTATTCTTTCTTCCTTAACTTCTTCCAGTCCATCTGTATCTTACACTTACCCAACTCTGGCATTTGGTATGTCTATGATTCTAATCACTTCGCCACTGGGGGCTCGGCTTTTCAGCTGACTAAAGCTGATAGTGAAGAGCTTTATCTGCTGATCTCCTCATGAGACCAGTTTAAACAAAGAACTGCTACAATCAATTGCTACTTTTACCTTTCCTACCATAGGATTGATCCCTAACCAGTTCCCAACACAAACCTTATAGTCCTATAGGGCTCTGTTTCATAAATTAGCCTATCATCTTTACTTCTGGTCAAGATGGCGCCAGAGTACAATGCTCCCTCAGATGACATCTTCAAGATAGCCCACAGAAAAGTCCTTTTTACTTCTTTTACATCTATTTTCCACCCTTAATGTGTTTCTGGGACTGTTAGAGCCTGTGATTTAAAGTTTGGAGAACAACTGACTGATCCAGTGGTTTGCTGGCTCATAGTAGATTCTAGGAAGCAAGTGCATACTCAGGTGGCCTTTATACGAAGAAACTTCAAGATAGGGTATGAGTTGATGTTCAACTCCATCTTGCCAATTAAAGAGTCCATTAATCACCAATTAAAATGTTGAGAAAGATTGAGACAGGGAGGCGAATGTGGAAGCTGAGCAAGAGTTCAGCACTGACTGACTTCCTTTTGGTCACTGCCGAGGAGTCAGTGAGCAGCTATTGCTGTGTGGCTCGCTGTGGCAGGCGGGTAGGACTCTCTGCCTCGTGTGGCGTCCCTCTCTTTCAACGAATGTCGGTGATATCATGGTTCTGTGTTTACGGATTGGACAATTGTGTTTATGGACTCGTTCAGACTATGGCTTTTGTATTCTGTGGTTTTATATCACACATTACTTTTCTGTTTGTTGTGTGAGGGGAGGGTGTTTGAGGGGTTGATATTCTGTTTTATTCTGTTAGTTTTTTTTGTGTGAGGGAGGGGTTGTATTATGGGGGTAGATGTTCCTGTTTTGTTTTGTGCAGGGGGGCTGTTGGGGGTTTACTGTTTCTCTCAGAATGACTTTCATATTCTCTCTTTGTTTCACGGCTATCGGGACAAGACAAATTTCAGAGTTGTATGGACACATGCTTTGATAATAAATGTACCTTTGAACTATGTGTCATTCTGTTACAGCATTTAGAAAAAGAGGCTTTTTCATCCTCCAATCTAATTAATAGCCCATGAAAATTCAGCCATATTACTAGAACTGGACTGGACATCAATTATCCTTTCCTGTTCAGGATAACTCAATTATCCTGTCTAGGAACTAGTCAACAGCCTGTCAAGTTTATCAACCTGGAATGTACTCGAGTAGAAAATGCTATACAACTCACAACTGTATTGTTATAACTCAAATACCTAATGTCTGATATTCTTTTTGAATATTGGTACAACACTTATAATTCCAAATCTTTAAAAGTGCCCTTTTTCTAGAAAGCAAGCTGTTAACTTGTAGCGTATTTAATATTCCTGTAATGTTAGAGTAATATTATAAATATATTGTTTAATTAAGCAATTCTGTCATTTACATAATTCATTATGGGTTATAAGCAAGATGTATGTGATTGGCATATGCCATTACATCATCAGGTCAAATGTGAGCACCTCAGTAAAAGAAAACTAAGTAGATAAAACATATCCCTGGCTCTCGTGTTTTTCTTTCTGAAGATACAGAACATAACAATGTTAACGTGCTAGTTTTAAAATGAACCCGAGATAGCTACCTACCTGTTGAAACAGAGCTCAGAAAAGAAGAGAGAAGTTTGAGTTTAAAAAAAATCACAAAAGCACAGCAAGTTTCTTTGGAAGGGGAGAGAGATGTTAGCATTAAATAAAAGGCAGTAAATGGACGAAATAAATAAGCAACAAGTACAGTCACAAATTCATAAACAATGAGTACCAGTTGATAATAATAACAAATAAGAAAGCAGAAAAAGCTGGCTACATTGGAAAGATAGATGTGTTTGATTGCACAATAGATAACTGGATGACATATACTGAACAAATTGAGTAGTATTTTAAGGAAAGTGGAAGAGCTGATAAGAAATGAGTGCCAGTGTTGCTGAATGCAATAGGTGCCAAAACATATAGTTTGTTTAGAAGTTTAATTGCTCCAACCATACCCGCTGAAATTACCTTTGCTGCTATTATGAATATAATGCAGGAACATTCAGAATCAAAACCATTAATGATTGTAGAATGCTTTAGGTGTCATTTGCAGAATCAAAGGAAGGGAAGTCCATTTCAACTTATGTGATTAAATTGAAGAAATTGTATGAGCACTGTCAGTTCAGTGATGGGCTTAATATGCACTTAGAGATCATTTAGTTTGTGGAATCTTATAAGAAAGCATTCAAAAGCAGCTCCTAATTGAAGCACAACTCACATTTAAAAGAGCAATTGAAATCACTGTATCAATGGAAGCAGCCACCAGAGATACAATTGAGTTGCAATCAGGAATGAAAGTGAACAAAATTGTAGCATCTGAACAGACCTGCCTGGCTGAACAAATTGTGTTACTGTTGTGGGAGGGGCTCACATACACCAGACCGAGCCAGGTTTAAATGCAAACCTTGAAGAAAATGCAACAAAGTAGAAAACATACAAAAAGCATGTTGGGCAGATAAAAAAGCATGTTGGATAGACTGCTCAGGGAGGAGAAAAAGATAAAAAGTCAAGTTACAGTTTCAAAAGGAGCACTAATCTGAATACTGTTATTGAAAAATCTGATAATGAGAGTAACACAGGATAGGGTAGCTTTGAGATTTACAATGTGAAAACTAACAGGAGACAAACATTGTGGATTAAACCAGAAGTTTGTTCTTTACATGCCATGTCATGGTCTTTCCATGACCATGATTGTTCTTGGAAAAATTTTCTACAGAAGTGGCTTGCCATGGCCTTCTTCTGGGCAGTGTCTTTAGAAGACAGGTGACCCAAGCCCTTGTCAATACTATTTGGAGATTGTCTGCCTGCTGTCAGTGGTCACATAACCAGGACCTGTGATATGCATCAGTTAATCATATGACCATCCATCACCTGCTCCCATGGCTTCATGTGACCCTGATCAGGGAATTAAGCAGGTGCTACATCTTGCCCAAATGTGACCTGCAGTCTAGCAAGGGAAGGAGCACCTTCACCTCCTTTGGTCGAGACATATCTCCACCCTGTCACCTAACACCAGAAGTGAATGGCAAATTCATTAACATGGATTTGGACACTTGCTTGGCTGTTTCCATCATTCCACAAAATGAGTTTGAACTGCATTTCTAAGATATTGAATTGAAGTCTGCAGATATTCAACTAAGAACTTATGCTAGAGAAGAGATAACTCCTTTGGGAATGGCAGTTGTAACAACCAGCAAGCCACATTGGGCTGATATGTGGTAAAAACAGGAGGGCCAGCAGTGTGGATACATGAGTGGCTGAGACAACTACAATTTGTTTGGAGATCCATCCGCTAGTTGCATAGTTGCATGCCACATTCACTGCATTAGGATTAACAGAAAGCGAGTTAATAAAGGTACTTGATGATGCCACAGCGGTGTTCAAGGAAAAGACTGGAAATCTCCAACATATCAAGGGTAAAATGGTGTTACATGAAATGTCACACCCAGGTTTTACAAAGCCCGTGCAATTCCTTATATCATCCATGATAAAGTAGCCAGTAAGCTGGATCACATGGAGTCTGAAGGAGTTCTTTCTAAGGTTCAATGGAGCCAATGTGAAATGCAAGTGGTTCCAATACCTAAGGAGGTATTGTCAGACTCTGTTGAGATTTAAGGTTACCATTTACCCAATTCTGAGAGTAAATCAATATTCTCTGGCCCAGGATAGAGAATATCTTTGCAAACCTTTCTGCGGGGTAACACTTCAGCAAAGTGGACTTAGCTGAGGCCTACCTACAGATGGAGATGGAAGAAGAATCCAAAGTGTTTCTCACCATAAACACTCACAAATGACTTGATTGCCAAAATTGTCTTTTTGTTTGAGTAACATCTGCACCTACACTGACAGAACACTATGGGCCAGGTACTGCAAGGCTGTCTAGGCACTCTGTGTTATCTTGATGACATCACAGTTACTGGTGTGGATGATAAGGAACATCTCCAAAATCTCAAAATGGTGTTAAAAAGATTAGAAGATTATGGGCTCAGAGCGCAACACAACAAGTATAAATTCTTTAAACCAACCATCACTTATTATGGTCACACCATTGACACATAGGTATTACACGAGTGTGCTTAGATAATTTACGTAAGGGTGGATGCCCCAAGGCCAAAGGATGTGTCATAGTTGTGGCCCTTTTTAGGAATTGTCAATTACCATAACAAGTTCCAGCCAAACCTGTCTACTGTTCCAACCCCTTGAACTCATTACGATAGAATAAATAGCAATGGACAAAGCAGTGTGAGGTGGATTTCCAATAAGTAAAGGAGTCACTTCACTCACACATTATGATCCACATCATCCAGTGGTGCCTCACCTTGTGGTCTGGGTACAGTCATGTCACATGTTATGCGTGATGGAAGTGGACCTTCTGTATCACATTCCCTTACTGCTGCAGAGGAAAAATTACACACAGATTGACAGAGAGTTCTGGAGTCTGGGTTGCCGTATAAAATGTTTCAACCAGTACCTGTATGGGAGAGAATTTACCCTCATTACTGACCATCAACCGCTGATGTCCATTTCAATCCACATAAGGGCGTTCCACTAACAGCAGCAACACCAATGCAAAAATTGGCATTGTTTCTTGAAAGACACAATTGCAAGACCAAATTCAAGAGGACAACTAATCATGGAAATACTCATCGATTGTCCCATTTAGCCATGGAAGAGGAAACATTTGAAAAATTCACAAAAGAGGACACTTCTTCATACATTCTCCCTAATGCATATCGAAAGTCTCCCTGCTAGGGCAGAGATGATCCAAAGGTAAGTCAGGAAAAAACCACACACTGTCTTAGGTCTACATGGTCACCCAGACTAGCTGGAATGCGGCAAAATTTTCAGTTCCCCCATTTTTTCCAGCGTTGGGATGAACTTGCCCTTGACAGGTGTTGCCTTCTGTGGAGATTGTGTTGTACCATCCAAGCTAAGATCTAAAGTGTTGGAGGAGCTACATGCCAGTCATCTAGGCATGGTCAAAATGAAAGCATTGTTTTGAACCTTTGTTTGGTGGTCTGGGATGGATCAGCAGATCGAGCAGCTTGTCATTCACTGTTCAGGATGCCAACACGTCCCAAAGTTGCCAAGAGCAGCACATCTCCTGGGAGCAGCCTGCAGAGGATTCATGTGAATTTTGCAAATGATTCATGGACAAAAATTTCTTGGTAGTAGTGGATGCAGCTACATAGTGGCCAGAAGTGGTCCCAGTAGCCTCCACTACAGCCTCAGACACTGATGATGTGCTGAAAAGTCTCTTCTCAAGGTCTGGTGTTCCAGAAAACTTAGTCAGTGACAATGGACCACTGTTTGTTGTGGAACAGTTTCTGTCACTACTAAAGATGAATGGAATAAGACGTATTACATCTGCACCGTACCGCCCAGCTACAAATGGCTTGGTGGAAAGCTTTGTCCAGAGTCTAAAGAATGCACTGCGAGTAATGTCAGCAGAACACACTACACTGACACTGAATCACAAGCTCATCAATTTCCTCCTTGCATATCTTAATGTAGCACACTCCACAACCAACACCTCACCAGCTATGCAGTTCCTGGGTTGACCTTCTCACGGACGATTGAATCTCCTCCAACCCAATCTCAGAAAGAGTACGCATGACAAACATCTGAAACAAATTGAAGGCCCCTCAAACAAGGAGATTCAATGTTTCAGTCCTGGACAAGCAGGCCAGAGATGATCGAAAGTGGGTACTTGGAAGGATTAAGGGCAGGACTGGACCATTCTCCTCCACAGTGGAGATTGTGTCCTGGTATCATCCGGAAACAACACATCGATCAATTCAGGACAGCAGAGACAACTGTTAGAGAAGAAAGGTGGCCAGCGCTGTTGAAACTACTTCCTGCAGTCCCAAAGTCAACTCCAGCTACCACAGAGGAGAATCCAGAATCTGAGATTGTTTCACAGCCATACGGTTCACCTTCCAAGAAGAGTGTTCCCCCCTTGTCAGGAAAGATGTTATCCCACAAGAATAAGAAATCCTCCACAATCATAAAATCTTTAAGCCTGAATGGGACAATATAAAATTTATTATGCTGTGGATGTCTATATAATAGTTGTATTATAACCATATAACATCTCGGCCCTTCTAGTCCGTGCCGAACACTTTCTCTCACCTAGTCCCACAGACCTGCACTCAGCCCATAACCCTCCATTCCTTTCCTGTCCATATACCTATCCAATTTTTTTTTAAATGACGATATCAAACCTGCCTCTACTACTTCTACTGGAAGCTCGTTCCACACAAATACCACTTTCTGAGTAAAGAAGTTCCCCCTCGTGTTACCCCTAAACTTTTACCCCTTAACTCTCAACTCGTCCTCTTGTTTGAATCTCCCCTACTCTCAATGGAAAAAGCCTATCCACGTCGATTCTATCTATCCCCCTCATAATTTTAAATACCTCTATCAAGTCCCCCCTCAAACTTCTACTCTCCAAAGAATAAAGACCTAACTTGTTCAACCTTTCTCTGTAACTTAGATGCGAAAACCCAGGTAACATTCTAGTAAATCTCCTCTGTACTCTCTCTATTTTTTTGAGATCTTTCCTATAATTTGGTGACCAGATTATATACAGACTATATACTATTATATAGTATACTCTATATATAAAATGAATAGAGAGCAATACTTTACATATTTGAGTTTATAGCTACACAGGGAGAAGTGTAGTGTACTTAATATTTCCATAGTATTTGAGTAACATTGTAAATATATTGTTGATTAAGCATTTTATTTTGTTTACATAATTAATTTGGGGTTATATGTAAGAAGTACGTGAATGGTATATGCCAATATGCTGCCACGTTATTTGTGAGCACCTCCCCAGAAGATAAACTAAGTAGATGAAACATATCCCCAGCTCCTGTGTTTATCTTTTGGTTATTTTCTGAAGTTACAAAACATAACAGCAATCATGGCCACTTTATTAGGTACACCTGTACATCTGTCAATAATGTAAATGTCTAATCAGCCAATCATGTGGCAGACATGGTCAAGAGGTTCAATTCTTGTTCAAACTAAACATCAGAACAGGGAAGAAATGTGATCTAAGAGACTTTGACCATGGAATGATTGTTTTTGCCGTACAGGCTGGTTTGTGTATCTCAGATACTGCAGGTCTTCTGGGATTTTAATGCACAACAGTCTCTGAAGCTTACAGAGAATGGCGTGAGAACCAAGAAAAAAACTCCAGTGAGAAGCAGGGCAGTTCTTGTTAATGAGGGCGGTCAGAAGAGAATGGCCAAAAGGTTCAAGCTCACAGGAAGGTGACTGTAGCTCAAGTAGCCACGTTACAACAATGGTGTACAGAATGGCATCTCTGAACACACAACACGTTGAACCTTGAAGCTGATGGGCTACAGCAGCAGAAGACAACAAACGTATACTGAATGGCCACTTTACTCAGCACAGGTCATCCTAATAAAGTGGCCACTGAGTGGAGAAGCAAAGGAGTTGTTTTACTTCATTCCAAATCCTTTGATCATCCTTATAAAAATTCTATTGAGGATCAGCAGATGAACCTTATTCTTTCCAGAAATTATGCTGCATTGACTTTGGCAGCAGTAACATCAGTGCTATTAAGACACTAATTACAGCAACTATTTTTCCAAGCTGATGCAAAGTACTCAGTGAAGCCCTGTGGAAGCATGATCATAATGAACAATGCATAACAGTGCCTTCAACTCCGGAAGTACACCTTTGAACGAAATCAAGCTTCCTCATTTACAACAAACCTCATCTGATACACATCAGCAGGGCAGGCATAAAAAGGACAGACAGAACTTGTTTACGTCCTGCATAGCTGCCAACAATAGGCACCCTGGATCAAACTCCTGAGCAGTGCTGAGATCATAGGTATTTGCATGGAGGATAGCAAACCAATAAATACACAAGAATATTTTTTTCAGCTCAAGAGCAATGTACATCTTTGACAACAGGATTAATATTATGATTTATGGTGTAGTTTCTATTATGAATAATCAAGATAATTGATTTGAAGTAAACATGTTTGCAGCAGCTGCTTCAACATACAGTGTAATTTAGTGACATTCTTTCAAAATATTTGTGCCTTGAATTATTTAATTCAACAATTACACATTTGCCTAATAAGATTTTGTGCTATGAAGTACTACTGTGTTATAACACAGAATATCATTTGGCAAATGTGTAATATCTTCACTTAAAATTCCTCCCTTATTTTACCTGAGGAAATTAACCACAAAGCAGGTTCCTATCTGCATGAAAGCAGCAGACGAAAATTTGTCTGTTGGTACCACTCGGTTAACTTCAAGGCCACTCATTTGTACCAAGTCTTTATAAGCTACTGGGAATTGTCTTTGTTCACTTTTGACCATTTTAATTGAGATTTATTGTGTCAGTGTAACAACCAACATTATGTAAATATTCATTTATGTTCAAGTGCACTCAAATATGTATGTATTCTAATTGAGCTAGACTAAAATAGGGTATAAATACTTATTTTTCTAGAAAGCTTAGTGAAGTGCAAATACTTAAAGCAAGGGGATCTATGATGCATTCTTAATTTGACGTTATGTCTGTGGCCTTAACTACAAACATCAGCCTAGAAACAGAACTAAACCAACTTAGTCTCAGTGGCCACTTTATTAGTTACCCCGTAACCTGCTCTTTAATGCCAATCAGCCAATCACGTAACAGCAACTCTTCCTTTATCAGTCTTTTTATTAGTCAAATAAAAATAGTACATATATAAATAAACAAGAGGAGAATTATCACAAATAACTATATCAATAACAGTTTGAATAAAAGGAAAAATAAACATTATCAGGATCAAACAAAGTATTAATCTAATAGTATATAATAAAGGGAAAGGTAATTGATTCTCCTCTTATCCATAAAAAGAAAAAAAAGATAAAGAAACTTTTATAATTGACATAAACAGAAAAAAAACCCAAAACATAAAAAAAAACAAAGGAAAAAGAACTGGGCAGCTCAAACTGAGAGTGAAAGCCAAAAACACAAGGAAAAACTTTCTGATCAAATCCAAAGCTTTGACATGAAACAGCAACTCAATGCGTAAAAGCATGCAGACATTGTCAGGAGGTTCAGTTGTTTTTCAGAATGGGGAAGAAATGTGACCTAAGTAACTTTGACCATGGAATGATTGTTAGCGCCAGACAGGGTGGTTTGAGTACCTCATAAACTGCTGATCTCTTTGCATTTTCATGCACAACAGTCTCTAGAGTTTACAGAGAATGACTGAAAAATACACCCAGTGCTTGGCCATACTGTGGGGGAAATGCCTTGTTAATGTGAGAGATCAGAGGAGAACGGCCAGACTGGTTCAAGTTGACGGGAAGGTGACGGTAACTCAAATAGCCACACCTTACAGCAGTGGTGTGTAGAGGAGCATTTCTGAATGAAATGTGGCGAAATGAAACATGGCGAACTTTGAAGTGAAAGGGCCACAGAAGTAAAAGATCACAAACGTATACTCAGTGGTGACTTTATTAGGTAGAGGAAATACCTACTAAGGAGGCCACAAAAGTGTAGGTGCATTATATGTTGTTGCATGCATTGGTAATGCCAATACAAATCCCTCCTAAAAAAAAAGTACTAACCTGGAAGAAAAGTCCTTTGAAAACTCACTATAGCACTCCCTAACTTAAGTCTGACCTCAGGGTTCAGACCAATTTACAAAGGTCGTGACCGCACACGGAGAAGGTCACCAATGTGATTCATTCCAAATAAGAACAATTTTATATCATAGAGCACTGCAAAAAAACAAGTGATGTGTGAACCAATTTCTCTGCAATCTTATTTACCTCCTGGACAGTTATCGCCACATCCCTCAGTGACAAATTAGATTTTCACAAACCAGACAATTTTAATTGACATATAATATATCAAAGCTGCAGTCAGCACGACTATTAATATCCATTTGAATAATTCCACTGCAGCATCTTAGAGCATACACACACACAATTTGCTTTAAGCTCTTTAGATCATATCATGAAAATCTTCTAAATCTGCTGTGAATTGGCTGGCCCAAAGTTTTATTTAAAGCAGGAAGCAAAACTGAAAAGTCCAAGCATTCAAACTATTGCCATGGGAGATTTCAGAATAGTTATGTTGTTACAGTGTTATAGTTAAATTGAAATTATTCTGGGCCAAAGTAAAGACCATCCCCACTTTTATAGCTGACTAGGTTGCACTTAACTAAATTTACAAATTTCTATATAAAAAGAATTTGAGATATGGAATAAAATTTGCTGTTACTGAATTTATGCGGAAGTAAATAAACACATATTTTTGACTCGTGTTTCCTGATACATGCAGATGATGTGACTTTATGTTATAGAAAATCGCAAAATGGACTGTTCTCTGGAAACGCAATGTACTGTAGACATGTGGTGTATCTGATGAAATTTTAAGTGTGTGTTCATATATTGTATGGAAACAGGCCCTTTGGCCCAATTCAGCCATATCGACCAAATGAGAGAGCTAAGTGAACTAGTCCCATTTACCTGCATTTGGCCCATATTCTCTGAAACCTATCCTACCCATATACCTGCCCAAATGTCCTTCTAAATGTTGTAAGCGTGACTATCTCTACTACTTCCACTTGCAGCTAGTTCAACGTACCCGCAACCCTCTGTAGATAACAATACGCCTGAGCAGAATGAATATACTTGGGAATGGAAAATCATGTTTGAAGCCTGGAGGTTTTTGATGATATATCGGAGCAGTGAAGGAACATCAGTGGCTGTAATTGGATTTTCTGAAGACTTTTAATAAAGCCCCACACAAAAGGTTGGTGAAGGAGATTAGAGCACTTGGAATTGTGGGTAATATACTGGAATGGACAGAGAGTTTGTTGATAGACAGACTGTAGGATTAAACAGGTCAGGAGGCTGTGTTCAGAGGTCAGTGTTTGGACCTCACTTATTCACATTCTATATCAAAGATACTGCTGAAGAGAACAAGGATAATGTTTCAACGTTTGCTGATGACTCAAAGCTAGGTGGGTATGCGTGTGGTGATGAGGATACAAAAAGTCCTCAAGAAGATGTTGAGAAGCTACGTAAGTGAGCAATAACATGACAGATAGGATACAGTAGAGAAAAATGTGAGATTATCTATATTGATAGGAAGAAATAAAAAGATAAGGACACAAAAAATAGGAGCAGGAGTAGGTCATATGGCCTGTTGATCCTGCTCTGCCATTTAATAAGATCATGGCTGATCTGGCCATGGACTCATCTCCACCGACCTGCCATTTCCCCATAACTCTTAATTCCCCTATTATGCAAATATCTATCTAGCCTTGTCTTAAATATACTTACTGAGGTAGCTGCCACTGCTTCATTGGGCAGAGAATTCCACAGATTCACCACTCTCTGTGAAGAGTAGTTCCTCCTCATCTCCATCCTAAATCTACTCCCCCGGATCTTGAGGCTACGTCCCCTACTTCTAGTATCACCTACCAGTGGAAACAACTTTCTTGCCTCTATCTTATCTATCCCTTACATAATTTGATATGTTTCTATAAGATCTCCTCTCATTCTTCTGAATTCCAGCAAGTACAGTCCCAGGCGACTTAATCTCTCCTCAGAGCAAATAGAAATGCCATGTATTGTGTAAATGATGACAGATTGAGAAATCTTGATATTTGAAAGGACTTGGGTGTCCTTCTACACAGGACACTGAATTACATACAGACCCAACATATGGTGTATTGACCTATACTTAGGTGAAGATTTGATCACAAGAGTGAAAACATCTCACTTCTTTTATGTAGCATTTTTACTAAACTGCAGCTGGATGTTTGTGTACAAGTTTGGTTTCCCACCTTTTCTTGCTACAGAGGGAAAGAGCAATGATTCACCAGATAAGATCCTGCAATGGAAGGCATGTCAAATAAGGAGAGATTGAGCAGGCTAGACCTCTAGTCTCTCAGTTTAAAAGAATAAGAGATGTCCCTAGTGAAACATTAAAAAAATTCTAAGAGGACTGGAGAGGTTAGTTTCTATCAATGTGAAAAAGAAGCTAAGACAAATCAATATCTCCATAATTCCTTGTAGATTTTCCATGACACGTAAACAACAAAAAAAAAACACTGGGATACAAATATGGTGACATAGAGTATATGTACTTTGA
This sequence comes from Hemitrygon akajei, assembly GCF_048418815.1. Taxonomy (NCBI): domain Eukaryota; kingdom Metazoa; phylum Chordata; class Chondrichthyes; order Myliobatiformes; family Dasyatidae; genus Hemitrygon; species Hemitrygon akajei. The sequence goes on from NC_133145.1 coordinate 33,938,047, forward strand.
TAATAAATTTACTTTGAAATTTACTTTGAACTTTGAAATAATTTCTGTTTCAAGTCACTTAACTTTCAGAATCTGTTATGAGTCAAAATGCTTTTTATTAAAAGCTGGGCATGTGATTTTTGTTCCTTATCTTCTTATAGACTACGACAGGACTGGCAACACAGTGAAATTCTAGGAGTAAGATACATGATCAAAAACGTTCAGGCAGATCTAAGATACAGCTGGGTTGTTTTTCAGCAAGAAATAGATCAAAAAGTTTTATTTTAAACTGTTTCATTCCAAATGAAACATTTGGTAGGTCTGCAATTGTTAACAAATGCTGTTTCTAAGAATCAACTGAAAATGTATTAGCGGACATTTCATTATGACTGCAACAATGATGTCAATCATTCCCACAGTTTATACCAGTTTCACAACTTTAAACAAAATCATGTTGCTGTGAAACAATTACCAATGGTACTGGGATTTTTTAAAGTTATGGTTGTGGTGTGCATTCATGTACAGTAATTCCCTGTTTGAACAAACTGTTCTGAAAGATATTTGTGGAAGGCCTGTGTACTCAAACTCTGATTATTAGACATCACCAAAACAAAGAATACTTTTTCTTGAAGATATCTAATCAAAAACTCGGTAACAAAATGTGAAAGAAGTGTTTCTGTTTCAAGGAGTATGCAAGAAAAATTACAAATGATCAAAAGTAAAATATTTCCTGTTGGGCGCAAATAGAATGAGAGAACGGGGAAACACGTTACATTAGAAATAATGTGAACATGGCCGTCATTAATACAAGAGTGCTGTGAAATTAGTGAGAAATGAGGTTTTTTTAGAATTGTTTCTTGCAGTCTAGACATTATTGATGATGATTTCAATTACATTAAGCTTTCTCATAAGACTGTTCTCTGAGCTAGTTCTCTGGTGCCTGACAGCAGGAATCTTTCAAAGGGAAGGCTGAAATTTCTAGGATTTCAAATAAAAACAGAAACTTCCTTCGGTCCACAACCCATTTCAACACATTACAAACTGCACTTGGAAACTGAGATTACTAAAGCAAGGATTAGAATATTTAATTTATAGAAACATAGAAACATAGAAAACCTACAGCACAATACAGGCCCTTCAGCCCACAAAGCTGTGCTGAACATGTCCCAATCTTAAAAATTACCAAGAGTTATGCATAGCCCTCTATATTTCTGAGCTGCATGTACAAACGTACCTGTCCAAGAATCTCTTAAAAGACCCTATCGTATCTGCCTCCACCACAGTCGCCAGCAGCCCATTCCACACACTCACCACTCTCTGTGTAAAAAACTTCTTTTCTTCTTGACTAGATTTACAACAGCCTTTGTATACCACAGTTCCTGTACCCTACCATCCTTTCCCTGTCTTATTGGAATGAACCTACGCAGAACTCCATGCAAATATCCCCTGAACATTTGCCACATTTCTTCTGTACATTTCCCTGAGACCATCTGTTCCCAATTTATGCTTCAAAGTTCCTGCCTGATAGCCTCATATTTCCCCTTATTCCAATTAAACGCTTTTCTAATTTGTTTATTCTTACCCCTTTCCAATGCTATGGTAAAGGAGATAGAATTGTGATCACTATCCAAAATTCTCTCCCACTGAGAGATCTGACACCTGACCAGGTTCATTTCCCAATACCAGATCAAGCCTCTCCTCTTGTAGGCTTATCTACATATTGTGTCAAGAAGCTTCCTGAACACACTTAACAAACTCCACCCCATCTAAACCCCTTGCTCTTGGGACATGCCAATCAAGATTTGGTAAATTAAAATCTCCCACCACTACAAACCTGTTATTATTACACCTTTCCGGAATCTGTCTCCCTATCTGCTCCTCAATGTCCCTGTTACTATTGGGTGGCCTATAAAAAACACCCAGTAGAGTTATTGACCCCCTTCCTGTTCCTAACTTCCACCTACAGAGACTCCGTAGACAATCTCTCCACGTCTTCCTCCTTTTCTGCAGCCATGACACTATCTCTGATCAACAGTGCCATGCCCCCACCTCTTTTGCCACCCTTCCTGTGCTTTCTGAAACATCTAAAGTCTGGCACTCGAAGTAACCATTCCTGCCCCTGAGCCAAACAAGTCTCTGTAATGGCCACAACATCATAGCTCCAAGTACTGATCCATGCTCTAAGCTCATCCGCTTTGTTCATAATACTCCTTGCATTAAAATAGACACATCTCAAACCATCAGTCTGAGTGCGTCCCTTCTCTATCACCTGCTTATTCTCCCTCTCACACTGTCTCCAAACTTCCTCTGTGAGTCAACTGTCTCTTCAGTTTGGTTCACACCCCCCAGCAATCCTAGTTTAAACGCTCCCCAATAGCCTTAGCAAACCTCCCCACCAGGATATTGGTCCCACTGGGATTCAAGTGCAACCCATCCTTTTTGTACAGGTCACTCCTGCCCCAAAAGAAGTCCCAATGATCCAGAAATCTGAATCCCTGCCCCCTGCTCCAATTCCTCAGCCATTCATCCTTCACCTCACTCTCTTCCTATACTCACTGTCACGTGGCATAGGCAGTAATCCCGAGATTGCTACCTTTGTCGTCCTGCTTCTCAAATTCCTTCCTAACTCCCTGTAGTCTGCTTTCAGGACCACTTCCTTTTTCCTGCCTATGTCATTGGTACCAATATGTACCACAACCTCTGGTTGTTCTCCTTCCCACTTCATGATATCGTGGACACCATCAGAAACATCCCAGACCCTGGCACATGGGAGGCAAACTACCATCCGTGCTTCTTTCCTGTGTCCACAGAATCACCTGTCTGACCCCCTAACTATAGAGTTCCCCTATCACTGCTGCCATCCTCTTCCTTTCCCTACCCTTCTGAGCCACAGGACCATACTCTGTGGCAGAGGGTCACTTATACCACAGTAGTTTCAAGGCAATCATACACAGAAGAAAGATTCCAATATTTTAATCAGCTGGGCAATTTTACCATTCTTATAATTGCTTTGTGTATACCGTTGGCGTGGCCCACAGTTCAGTCGACCAGATTAAGTAAATGCCATGTCAGCCTCGTTAATAACACTGAAATCATAAGGAAGCACATGACAAACAAGCAGGTTGCACCTAGTGGGAAATGCATCAGAGCAGCCATCTGAAGTCTCATATTTCACACAAAATTCCCAGAAGTTATAGTGTATGCAAATGATCTCCGTTTACTGCTGGGATTGTTTGAAGGATGAGGCTTCTCAGTTTGTTAATTATTCACGCCTTTCCCACTGGGGTGTTCCAATTACAGTTGCTGCCAAATATATCTACGCCTTTCACATAAATGAAAACTCGTAGAATATCTACCGCATGACAACAAACAAGCCATGATTCTGACCAAAGAAGCCAATGGATCCGACACAGCAAGACTGCATCACCACTCCAACTCTCTTCTTAATCACTTGTTGCCAAATACCACCTCTGCCTCCTACTGGAATGAAGCAAGTCTGCAAGATAAATGGGAAATTGTTGAATATCCATCACCTCCTCTCCAAAATTAAGGTCAGTCCTATTTGTCATTGAGCTGCAAGTACAGAGAGCACTTGATTACGTGCACACTTACGGGCCAAGCTCAAGCCATTATTGAGGCATTCATTGAAGAATGAGGATTTCAGTAAATATCAGCAGAATCATGCTCCTCTACTAATCAGTTTCTGCTGCGCACCATCTCCAGCAGACTATAAAGGTCTACTTGGAGACCCTAGAAAATGCAGCTCACTTGCTACTATATCTCAGAAGATACCTTCCAGCCAAGGCAGACAAGGATGATGAAGTTAACCACCACCATTCTTTGGCTCACTGACATGAAGCGTGTGCAAAGACCAAGGGTGAAAACCTAGCACTAACCCGATGATCTGCAGAAGACCAAAGATGCTTTGTTTCCTGTATGTTTTAGAGACATGGAGTATTTGCACCCAAAACACTGGAGAGCTACCACCAATCTTTCAAATTGCCTTGATGGTATCAGCAAACCAATGTTAGCATCCTAACTCAGACCAACATTAGCTCTCAATTTATACCTCAGGGGTATCGGTGACAGACAGGCCACATCATCCATATGCACTACACTTCAAGTTCCATCACGGGAGTAGATTACCAAGAGAAAACAGGAAACAATTCAGTGTTGTTCTCAATACCTCCATGAAAAAAATGTCACATCTTCACTAACTTGTGGATATCCCTGACCCTCGAGGAAAGAAATGGGCAAAGGAGCAACTGAGAAAGCTTCGAGTCTCTTCGCTAGGTGCTCACACGAGCCAAGCATAAGCTGTGAACAAAATGCAGAACCTCATCAAAATACCTTCTGCACGTGCTGGGACAATGCGTCCAGATCTCACTTCAGCTAAACTGGAAATCCGCAGACCTGCAGTGGAAGTTGGTTGGTGTGCACCCTCTCAGCTACCTTACAAGAAGAGCCATAATAAACAGGAGAAACATTATTTAATGATACTTAATGTTGCTGACAGCATTTGAGAGTAATTATAGTCAAATGCCTTAAAGTTGGGGAAATATTAGCTTGGGAGCCTACAAATCTTACTCAAATTCTACTTTATTGATCCTGTAGTCAGTTAATTCCTCAGCACTTATTTCCCACCCAGTATCATACCTGCTGTTGTGAATCATGTATAGTATAATCATACTATTACATTAAGTGTGTGAAGTTAATGCAAATTGTAATTGTTGTTGACAACATTTACCAAGTTCTTAATGGTTATTGCCTAATTTAAATTAATAAGGTTAAAATTTGAAATGAAGGAATTCCATGCTAATCACTCACATGCTAATATTCAAAGAACATAATCTGAATGTTAATAATAATTGCTTATCAGTACATGCAGTTACTGCAATGAGACAGATTATACTGGAGATGGGTAGCAGGCATTTTCTTGCACTCTTCAACTTGAATATAATTTGTGCTGTAGCTTTGTTTGAAGTACAAGACTACAAAAAGTAAACAAAGTACTTGGATTCTAGGAAATGCAGCGACTCAGAGATGTTGTCTGACCTGCTGAGTCTTTTAACATTACAGCTTTTTATTAATTTCAGATTTACAGCATCTGCAGATATTGAATTTGTTTCTACTTTAATATCCCTTTGATATTTTGGTGTCACATTTGTTTCATAACTTTCCAATTGAATTTTTATATTAATTTTACTATATTAGCTGCTATACAAAACAATTATTGATTGTTAATTATCCCTAGTGAATTTAAGGGACGATTCACTGAGATTTCCTTACACTATATGATTTTATTAAAATACGATAGGGTCTTTAAAGAGACTCCTGGACAGATATATGGAGCTCTGAAAAATAGAGGGTTATGGGTAACCCTAGGTAATTTCTTAGGTAAGGACATGTTTGGCACAGCTTTGTGGACCAAAGGGACTGTATTGTGCTGTAGTATTTCTATGTTTCTATCTTTCTATTATTTTTAGACTTCTAAAGGATGCAGAATGAGAATCGATTGCCGTTTTGCCACATGGTGGTGAATGTGCAGAATTGTTCACACAATGATTTGGATTTATTTCAGTCTTTAACTTGAGTCACACATTCTCAGTGTGATGTAGCCTTCTAGAAGCTACCACTAATAGGCAATACCAGATTTTTCAGCTTCTCCTGAATCTGTTCAAAGTATTTTGTTCTGGAATTTTGTACGGTATATGTCCCCTAGAGATTCACTTTTTACAGGTATTCACTGCAGAACAAAGAAATACGATAGAATCAAGCAAAACTACATTCAGACAAAGACTGAAAATCAACCAATGTGCAAAAGAAGACAAAACGTGCAAATACAAAAACAATTATAATAAATAAATATGCAAATAAGTAATATTGGCAGCACGAGTTGTGAGTGTCCTTGAAAGTGAGTCCATAGGCTGTGAAATCAGTTCAGTGTTGAGGTGAGTGAAGTTATCCACGCTGGTTCGGGAGTCTGATGGTTGAAGGATAATAATTGTTCCCGAACCCAGTGGTGTGGGATCTAAGACTCCTGTACTTCCTTCCCGATGACAGCAACAAGAAAAGAGCATGGCATGGATGGTGGAGATTGTTGAAGGTGGATGCTACTTTCTTGTGGAATCTATAGGGTTGCATTGAGACTTTCACCTATGGCAGGAGCTTTAAGTTGGGAAGGGGTTAAGTTTTCTACACACCAGTAATTTTTCTATCTATGGCTTACAATGTCTGTGTGTTCAACAAGAGAGACATTTTGTTCTAATGTGTTTCATGCATGTCTTCTCAGAACTAGATCTAAGTAGCCAAAAGAAAGGAAATTATTAGCCATGCAGGAATTAGTGTTAGTCTATTTGTAAATTCCCCTTCTTTCTACTTAATGGTTTCAAGGATTTAAATAATGGAGTATGTGTAGCTGTGTAGTTTCTACCATTTGAAACACAGCAATCCCTTCCTGTAGATAAACATTTAATCTTCACGAACAGAATAAAATAAACAATTTTGCAGTGAATAGTCTAGGAACTTAATAGTGTTTGCATTTCAACATCTAGAATGATTCCATTCATAAACAATGTTGGCAATTTACAATCACCAATGAATGACATCCTTAAAGCTTTGAATTATTCTTGCTAATTATGTATTGTACAGAGAATTCTTTATTTCAACCTTTAACTTGAGATTTCAACATATGTTCTTAAATTATTAAAACAAACAGAAGGTCAGATATAATGTGTGAAGGGAAACAAAACAAGTTAACGTTTCATGTTAATGGCAGTTGTCAGAATTTTTAATTATTTAAAGAATTCTTCCCTTTCATTTCTTATCTTTTCTGGGATCTATGCATCAAAATTTCATCAACAAAGACAATTATTTCTAAGTTACAATTCCTCCTCCAATGTACATTGGCATCTGTTGGTTGAATTGTACGGGTAAGCTGTAAGTTAGCTCTTTGGGTGCTTAGGAAATTGTTCGGATGGCAAGAAGGTATTTTTGATTGATTGAATATTGAATTTTTGTTATTGGCAATATATTACTGCTTAAACACTGCCAACATAAACATAACTTCTAGCACAACAACTTAAGGAACCAACATTAACTTATTTTTTTCACAATCTTCAATCTTACTGGAATGCAGTTCCTTGTGGCACATTCTTGATACATGCTTTTACCAAAGGTCATATTGTTACGAATGAGGAGCAACTCTGATGGGCAGAAGGGTGCAAAGTCGCCCCCCGCCCCTTTTTGAGAATCGCAAAATCGCTATTATTTCGGGTCTGATACCCAGGAAATGAGAGAGATTGACAACGCTCATGAAAAATTGATGAAAGAGAAGCCACAGGTTGGAATGTCTCCTATTGACAAAAAGAGAAATTACTGCTATTGTCTCTTGAAGGAGGAATTGTGTATTGAGTACTGTTCTATTCATTGAAACCCCTCAGGGGGCAACCAGAGTGGTCTGGTTGAGGGATTGCATCATCCCAACCTGATTGACATCTGAGACCCCGTGAGTGGGGATAAGAGTAGGGTCTGGAGAACACCCCTCAGACGCACCAGGAGAGATGTTACGAGACCGGTGGGGGCTTGTGTGTGTGTCCACCCTTGCCTGGGTGACAAGTCCTCCACGGAACAGTCTAGCTAAAGGACGGAGATGGATCAAGATCGTAAAAGGAAAGTTGGCAAGTTAATAGCTGTTATTCTCTCTCTCTCTCTCTCTCCAACAATTGCAACACCGCGAACAACAACTACTGCAGCCTGTATGAACAGAACTGAATTTTATATTTCCATCGGACAATTCATTATCTCCTAGACAACGATAGAGCTTATTTCTTATTGATTATTATTATACCTGCACTTTTAGGTTTAGTATTGATGACGTATATTATCTGTATATTTGCATTGATATTATTTTTGTGTATTTTTACTAATAAATACTGTTAAAAATAGTATCATCAGACTTCAATGGATACTCCTATCTTTGCTGGTAAGACTCCCAGTTACAGGGTTCGTAACAATATTTTAACTATTTTGGCCTCATTGCACCCAATCAACAGTTATCACAGATCATCCTGAAAAGATATAGTGAACAGAATATGAACTGGTGCTTCCCTACAGATCAGTTGGTCTCAGAAAGCAAACGGAACTTTAACTTTGTTAGAGCCATAAAGCTACAAAATGAACTATTTTATGATTCGCCACTCTTCCTATGACAATAATTTTATTTCTATTGTTATTTGGAGTTATAGCACAGTAATATGCCCCTCTGGTTCAGAGAGCTATCTCCTTTACCATGGCATTGGAGAGGGATAGGAACAGACAAGTTAGGAAAACATTTAATTGGAACAAGGGGAAATATGAGGCTATCAGCAGGAACTAGGAAGCATAAATTGGGAACAAAAAACACAAAATGCTGGCAGAACTCAGCAGGCCAGACAGCATCTATGGGAGGAGGTAATAACAACGTTTCGGGCTGAAACCTTTCATCAGGAGTGAAGTAACCTGGGATGGTCGAGGGGGGATAAGAAGTGGGGGGAGGGATAAAGTAGGGAGCTGGGAAGTGATAGGCTGGAGGGAAATGGACTGGGGAAGGTGGAGAATTATGGGAAATAAAAGAGAAAGAAAGATAGGGCTGGGGGGAGAGATTATAGTGAGGGGGGAAAAAGAGAGAGAAAGAGAACCAGACTAAAATAATAGATAGGGATGGGGGTAAGGGTGGGGGGCAGGGGTATCAATGGAGGTCAGTGAGTTGGATGTTCATGCCGGCAGGAAGGGGGCTACCTAGGCGGGAGATAAGGTATTGCTCCATCAACCTGCGTGTGGCCTCATCTTGACGGTAGAGGAGGCCATGGACAGACATGTCGGCGTGGGAGTGGTCTGTGGAATTGAAGTGTGTGGCCACAGGGAGATCCCGCCACTGCTGGAGGACCGAGCGCCGGTGTTCGGCGAAATGGTCTCCCAGTCTGCAGCGGGTCTCCCCAATGTTTAAATGGCCACATCGGGAGCACCGGATACAGTATACCACCCCAGTTGACTCGCAGGTGAAGTGGTGCCTCACCTGAAAGGACTAATCTCTCCCCCCAGCCCTACCTTTCTTTCTCTTTTATTTCCCAGAATTCTCCACCTTCCCCCTAGCCCATTTCCCAGCTCTCTACTTTATTCCTCCCCCCACTTCTTATCCCCCCTTGACCATCCCATGTTACTTCACTCCTGATGAAGGGTTTCGGCCCGAAACGTTGTTATTACCTCTTCCCATAGATGCTGTCTAGCCTGCTGAATTCTGCCAGCATTTTGTGTTTTTTATTTATTTCCAGCATCTGCAGATTCACTCGTGTTGCCTATAAATTGGGAACAGATGTTCTCAGGGAAATGTATGGAAGTAATGTGGCAAATGTTCAGGGGATATTTGCGTGGAGTTCTGCATAGGTATGTTCCAATGAGACAGAGAATGGATGGTAGGGTAGAGGAACTGTAATGTACAAAGGCTGTTGTAAATCTAGTCAAGAAGAAAAGAAGAGCTTATGAAAAGTTCAAAAAACAAGGTAATGATATAAATCTAGAAGATTATAAGGCTAGCAGGAAGGAGCTTAAGAAAGAAATTAAGAGAGCCAGAAGGGGCCATGAGAAGGCCTTGGTGGACAGGATTAAGGAAAACCCAAAGGCATTCTACAAGTATATGAAGAGCAAGAGGATAAGATATGAGAGAATAGGACCAATCAAGAGTGACAGTGGAAAAGTGTGTATGGAACCGGAGGAGACAGCAGAGGTACTTACTGAGTACTTTGCTTCAGTATTCACTACGGAAAAGAATCTTGGCGATTGTATGGATGGCCTAGAGCAGACAGAAAAACTTGAGCATGTAGATGTTAAGAAAGAGGATGTGCTGGAGATTTTGGAAAGCATCAAGTTGGATAAGTCACCAGCACTGAACGAGATGTACCCCAGGCTACTGTGGGAGGTGAGGGTGGAGATTGCTGAGCCTCTGGTGATGATCTTTGCATCATCAATGGGGACAGGAGAGGTTCTGGAGGTTTGGAGGGTAGTAGATTCTGTTCCATTATTCAAGAAAGGGAGTAGAGATAGCCAAGATATTATAGACCAGTGAGCCATACTTCAGTGGTTGGTAGGTTGATGGAGAAGATCCTGAGAGGCAAGATTTATGAACATTTGGAGAGGTATAATATGATTAGGAATAGTCAGCATGGCATTGTCAAAGGCAGGTCGTGCCTTATGAGCCTGATTGAATTTTTTGAGGATGTGACTAATCACATTGATGAAGGTAGAGCAGTAGATGTAGTGTATATGGATTTCAGCAAGGCATTTGATAAGGTACACCATGCAAGGCTTATTGAGAAAGTAAAGAGGCATGGGATCCAAGGGGACATTGTTTTGTGGATCCAGAACTGGCTTGCTCACAGAAGGCAAAGAGTGGTTGTAGATGGGTCATATTCTGCATGGAGGTTGGTGACCAGTGGTGTGCCTCAGGGATCTGTTCTGGGAGCTCTACTCTTCGTGATTTTTATAAATGATCTGAATGAGGAAGTGGAGGGATGGTTTTGTAAATTTGCTGATGACACAAAGGTTGGGGGTGTTGTGGATAGTGTGGAGGGCTGTCAGTGGGACATTGATAGGATGCAGAACTGGGCTGAGAAGTGGCAGATGCAGTTCAACCCAGATAAGTGTGAGGTGGTTCATTTCAGTAGATAAAATATGATGGCAGAATATAGTATTAATGTTAAGATTCTTGGCAGTGTGGAGGCTCAGAGGGATCTTGGGGTCCGAGTCCATAGGACACTCAAAGCTGCTGCACAGGTTGACTCTGTGGTTAAAAAGGCATACAGTGCTTTGGCCTTCATCAATTGTGGGATTGAGTTTAGGGGCCCAGAGGTAATGCTGTAGCTATAAAGGACCCTGGTCAGACGCCATTTGGAGTACTGTGCTCAGTTCCGGTCGCCTCATTACAGGAAGGATATGGAAGCCGTAGAAAGGGTGCAGAGGAGATTTACAAGGATGTTGCCTGGATTTGGGAGCATGCTTTATGGGAATAGGTTGAGTGAATTTGGACTTTTCTCCTTGAAGCAATGGAGGATGAGAGGTGACCTGATAGAGGTGTACAAGATGATGAGAGGCATTGATCATGTGGATAGTCAGATGTTTTTTCGAAGGGCTGAAATGGCTAGCATGAGGGGGCATAGTTTTAAGGTGCTTGGAAGTAGGTACAAGGAGGGGTAAATTCTTTATGCAGAGAGTGGTGAGATTGTGGAATGGGCTGCCATTGACGGTGGTGGAGGCGGTTACGATTGGGTCTTTTAAGAGACTCTTGGATAGGTACGTGGAGCTCAGAAAAATTGAGAGCCAAGGGTAACCCAAGGTAATTTCTAAGGTGAGGTCATGCTCGGCACAGCTTGGTGGGCCAAAGGGCCTATATTGTGCTGTAGGTTTTCTATGTTTCTTAGCCCTTTCTTCCCATTTACACCCATGTGACCAATTAATCGATTAAACTGGATGTCTTTGGAATGTGGGAGGAAACCAGAGCACCAGGAGGAAACATATATGGTCACAGGGAGAACATACAAACTCCTTACAGACAGCAGTGGAAATTAAACCCGGGTCGTTGGTGCTGCTATAGCATTACACTAATTGCTGCGTTACCGTGACGATAAAGGTAACTGTAAACAAGCATCTGTCCAAAGGGTTAACAGATGAATCAATGTAAGGACAAGAAATAACAAACTAAATTAAAACTCAAGGAAAAAGGAAAGTCGTCCATTAGTATGAATTAAGAAGTAAACACATTAAACTAGTGGGATCTAGAAGAAGCAAAGTATAAAATAATATCACTGTTGGACAAGGACTGTAAACCATCTAAGATGCAAATAGAGCTGAATCAGAGTTTAATGCTCTGAATGATTACTTAGTTCAAATATTCATCAAGGACCATATGAATAACATTCCTTCCCTGAGCAGAATTAACCTAAGTAGAATTAATTACCCAAAATAAATGAGATGGAGGTCTTTCTAGGCCAGAAATCTTGAGATTCTATGATTTTTTTCTTACAATAAGATGAGGTATGTTGCTGCTTTCCAAATCTGCTTTGGCATGATAACCAATAGTAAGTACAGTACAGTGTGCCTTCACAAGTGAACGTAAACTCACAATGCATCTTTCTGGACATGTCAAAAATTACTGTAATGATTTTCAAAGAAGATAAAGATTACTGTACCTTTATTTGTCATGTGTATATTGAAACATCAAAACTCACAGTGAAATATATTGCTTTGCGTTAAACCAACACAATTCCAGGATTGTACAGGTTGCAGCCCGCGTGCATCACCACACTTCTAACACCAACAAAACAGGCCCACAACCCTAACCGAATGTCGGAGGAATGCAGAGCACTGGAGGAAGCCAATGTGGTCACAGGGAGAACATACTAACTCCTCAGAGAGAGCAACAGGAATCAAACGCCCATTGGTGATTGCTGGTACTATAAAGTACTGTAGCTAACTATTATGCTACTATGTGAAAGCTTACATGAGTTACAGAGAGAGACCTATGTTTGGCAGAGGGAGACTTATTTTGTAACTAAAATTACAACATATTATTTTTCAGTTGCATCTTTTAGTTCCTATTTTCAGAAATACATTTATTTAAATGCTGATGAATATCTTAAACTGGATCAGGGAGTGCAAGGAAGCTGAATTAGCATACACAATTTGGATGACAAGATCATTCAAGCACCTTAGGGTAATGACTGTATCTGCTGATAATTCAATTTTCTGCTCATTAGCTAATCATGTTAAGGATTTGAGTACTGATGAAAAGATAGAACTGTGCTATTCACTGGTAAGAAATAGTTAGGAAGGCATGAGCATAGAGACATTACAACAGATTATTCGATTTAACTCATGTAGATAATATCAAAAAAATGACACTGTTCTGAATTAGGGACACAAAAACACTACTCATTAAAATTGCTTCCGATACTTAGGGATGTACTTGACAGCATACATTACAAATAAGAATGTAAAACTGAAATAAATTCCCAGAGAATAAAAAGATAATTTCCTGTTAGTGCCCCCTTATATTGAGATCTCACATAATTCAGCAGAAGAGTTGAACTAATATTTTTGATATTTTAATTATGATCCTTCAAATTAAGGTTAAACATTGTGTAGAAAGATAAAGATACACTTGGAATAACCACATTATCTCTCCTCAAAGCAGGTATGTGTGTTTGTAACTATGAAGCTAGTATATCCTGAATTGCATGTACCAGTATTTTTATGAAAGTGGTAACATTTCTATTTATAGTTTATGTAATTTTCTCGTTCCTCTCCAATAATACAGGGATCTTATGGCCAAGGCTTGGTTTCAAAAGTGAAAGTCATTTCTTGAACTTTTCCACCAGTTTCTTATTATTCATGAGTGAGCCTTGACAGTGAACATCTGCAGGATGTTCATTCCACCGAGGTACAACACTGAGCATCATAGGAAGTCATTCCTGCCTGTGGCCATCAAACTTTACAACTCCTCCCTCGGAGTGTCAGACACCCTGAGCCAATAGGCTGGTCCTGGACTTATTTTCACTTGGAATAATTTACTTAATATTATTTAATTATTTATGGCTTTATATTGCTATATTTCTACACTATTCTTGGTTGGTGCGACTGTAACAAAACCCAATTTCCCTCGGGATCAATAAAGTATGTCTGTCTGTCTGTCCGTTATTGCCAACAGACATGATCACGTCTTTGCCCAACATCTCGGTGTGTCCACCTCCAACAGAGGTCACTGGGTAGCCGTCAGTAATGGAAAATAATGAAAAGGAGAAAATGCTGAGAGTATACAAAGTGTCAGTCACAATCAGACTACACTATGCAATGGCATTTCAGGTATAAAACTTCTGTCAGTCTCACATCAGTATGCAAGCCTCACATGTTATTAGCAGTTGAGTGAAGAACAGTGTTCGGAGAATGCAGACCATCTCCAAAGAAGATGATCTATGTAGGAATGATAATGCTATGCTGGGAAGAAGACACCAGCTTCAAGATTCCCATACACTTGATGTTAATGATTCAGCCCAGTTACATGGCTCACACAGCTTACAGCTTTTTCTAGTAATCTGTTCAACTGATGTGAACTTTTGACATTTACCAATTAGTCTCATTGTGAAAAAACCATGAAGACTTAGTACTTTTAACATGGTAATTACCTCTTGCAGAACTACTTGATCATAAGAATATAGTTTTTGATATTTAGATTCTAATTCCTAAGTCCTTGGTAATTGCCAAGAAATGGATTGTGTAGCACCGTGAACTATATGACTCAATTTAATTAACAAAAATATTTACTAAAGAAAACTTCGCTGAGTGAGGATGCCACCATTGCTGTGTCTGGCACACAATAATACAGAGGAGCCCAGCAGTGACTCCTCAATGGTCTGTAGCATGGCGGCTTTGGGGACTGAGAGTCATGATCATATGGGCCACAGATTCTTAGGGCTCCACACACAGAAACAATTCTTCACAGTGCTTTGGAGGCCTGCCACAATGTTATGTCACTAGTTGTGCCGATTCTAGGCCTTGCAACTCAGTACTGTGCATCTGCCCCAGAAAGATCTTCTCAATAGGTTGCAATGGCTCTCACACATATTCTAAACTTCCTCTTCCATATCCACTTGTGAGCCCCAGCTCTCTCTGAAGTTTGCATAAATACTCCATTGATCATTAATCCACAACTGTAGTCTCCCCCACCACAAACTATACTGATATATGAACTTCTCCCTCTCTTCCAGTTTATCCACCCAATCTGCCAATCTACTACACAACTCCACTATAAAAGCAGCAAGATATCCTGCCCAAACCCTCAAACACCCAGTCCACTCCTCATCCCAACCCATCAATCAATCAATTGTGCCTCCCTTCCCACTTTGTATGACAGATATTTGAGTAACAATTGCACATACTTGAAGTAGATCGCTTGAGTTTTAAACTTGCACTCCCCTTGACTTCTTATCAAAGTTGAAACTATGAAAAGCACTGGTTGGGAGGTTTAGCGGTTGCACCGACAGTGAAAAGCAGAATATTAGATGCTCTCGGGTCAAGGACAAGATAGTTGCAGTGCAGAGCAACAATCACTGATCCGCAATGGCCTTTTCTATGAAGGACTCTATGAATGACATTTTATACCAGATTGCAAGATAAAAACTAGCTGATTTTATATTTTTACAGCCAATATATGGAGGAAATTTGAATTGCAATGATTAGGACAGAATTTGAAGCCTACATCTCAGATTTTAAAAATAAACATAGTTACTATGTACACAGTCACACTTAAGGCATAATTTCTTAGTAAAGATATGTACATTAATCACAATGTTTTCTGTATTTTTATTTGCTATTTCATTCATCTTTCCATTTTTCCATTCTGAATTTCATCGTTGGGATTATTCTGCTCCACAAGTGTACCTATTCAAAGTCAAGACAATTGGGCCACTTTGTTCACAAGATGAACATTTTATGTGTCAGCTATATAATGTGTCTTTCATAAAACCAAAATTTCTCTCTCAAAATCACCATGGTTTAGGTAGGCTGTGGAACCTGAAGATAACCAATGAGAATAATTCCAAGCTCAGAATTCAACAACAATTTGACTCCCTCACTGAGACAATAAGTTTATTTTAAGTTTGTTGGGACTGTGAATGAAATCACTGGTGAGACACTGAAGCTGGTGGATACAGAAGCTTTTAGTCAGCAAAACAAGCACTCATCATACTGGAGGCAATCTTAGAAGAAGAAGCTCTCTGACACAATATTACATGATGTTTTTATATGCTGAAGATCAAAGGTAACTGCAGCACAATTCTTTAGTTAGAATGTATCCACAATGCTTCCTTTGAATTACAAATAATTTTCAAACACATAGATCTTCACATCAATACACCAGACACCCAAAATGAATGTTAATTTCCTTTATCTCTGAGCTGCATTCGTGCAAATGCAGTCAGCTTCGCTCAATGCGCTATTTCCTGGTTTGCAGTCAACCCCAATCTGCAGCTCCAAGAACATCATTGTCCTGAGCTGCATTTTAAACTCAATCTACAATTCACATTCAGATCTAAAGACTGGTTGCTATTGAAACTAATATTTGCTGTATTCCACAATTCTAGAATACACCCTAACAAGGCAAAACCATTCTGATGGAACTTTCATGCAATTTCAATTATAATTCGGAAACTATTCCTGCTTTTGTGTATAGTTGAACGATTTTAAATAAACAAGTTCGGAGATTCAACATTTCACCTTTAAGTAGAAACACTGTTTGCTAGATATAAAGATTGTGCAATGTATCAGTTGTTTCCTATGAGAAGATTAAATCATTATCTAATCTCATTCAATATAAGCACATAACTTATCGTTCCTGAATAAATTCTATGTCTTTTCAGATAGATGCAAATTGTCAAAAAAAGTTCAGTTTTATTCTTTATGCTGTTGAAACATATTTGGGAAAGTGCAAGTTAGTTCAGAGTTGATATTTCTTGCTGCAATAGATCCTGCAATACTTTGATTCTTTTATAAACTATGCAGCAATCTTTTTGTGAGTGAATTTACTTTTCAAACTTTTGATGTAGTCTTTAGAGGTTACTGCTGTGAAACTGCCCCAACAGGCATAATGGTATTGAGGTGGAAGATCATCCATTATTTATTGAATAGTAGAATAGTGTCATGTTTACCAGTCCCTTGCCATTGTGCTCATTTGTATGTAAAGGGATCATAGAATAGGCACGTGGTGCTCTAGACTGGCACGAGAACCTCCAGAGCATTGCAGCTTAGCTCCTTAAGAGGAGGAATTCATCAACAATGGGAAGCATGAGCCTCAGACAACTTGGTCAAGATTGTGTGGCGTTGCTGGGTAGAATTTCATACACTGTTCCCTCTAAGCTTCAAGGGTGTATGGTCCACGTAGTAACTGAAATGCTCCAGTACACATAGCTTTTGTTGCAATGCAGATGTAATAAAGACAGATGAGAAAAAGTTTACAAAACATGAAAGATTTTCTTTGTTATACTGTATTTCATTATACCCTTCAACTAATAAATAAATTCAGATGTACCAGATTTTTAAAAAGTTTCCTTCTAAATAGTCATATTATATTACAAAAAAAAACTTTTAAAGTTCCATGCAGTTTTCAAGCCATGTAAAGATTTCTTGGTCTTGTGATGCATTTGTGGGCAATATTTCTACTGGACCAATCTGTATTTCTTTGATCTTTGGAATTTCTGAGGAACAGAGGGACCTTGAGGTACAAGACCATAGATCCTTGAAGGTGGCAACATGGTTAGGAAAGAAAGTGTGATACTCACTTTCATTAGTTGGGACACTGAGTACAGAAGCAGGTTGTACCTCAATTTTATAAAACCTTGGTTAGTTCTTAACTGGAGTACTGTGCACAACTCAGGTCACCATGAAGAGGGTATGACAACAACTGGGAGGGTGCAAAGGCAATTCATCAGGATACTGCCTGGGATGGAGCAGTTCAATGATGAGAAGAGGCTAAAGAATGTAAGTCTATTCTTCTTGGATTAGAGGAGGTTTTAAGTGTGGTATTGATTGAGGTGTATAAATTATGAGAGGTATAAATAGGACAGGCTTTAGGCAGCTTTTATCAATATCAGAGATAGATAAAACTAGAGGATGCAGATTTAAGATAAGAGGGAAAATGCTTACAGTGAGTATGAGGGGGGACTGTTGTGCTCAAAGAGAAGTAAATTGTTAGACTGCACTGCTTGAGAGAGGATATAAACCTGGGTCAGTGACAATGTCTACGAAGTGTTGAGATGTACACTTGAATCACTTAGGTATATAAAATGTGGACCAAGTGCAATAATTAATATGGAAGGGTGCCCATTGGTCAGTGCTTCCACATAGTGCGACCCTCTGACTATGACAGTCACTCAAAGGAAAAGACAGTGAGCTCACTGGATGAGGACTGCCTGGGTGCCAAGTCATAGAGAGTTCTCCAGGTCAATTTTAAGGGATCAGTGTCACCATGATGGCCTATTATTGTTAAATTGACATGATAACACTGCATGATAATTATATTTTAGAAATAATAGTGGCTTACAATATAGGTAGGTTTTCTTGAGAAATTCTAGACCAGAACAGAGTGATACTATGATAAGTACAATCCCATTAGGGAAGCCAGTAGCCATTGAGTTAAATGCCTTTGGGAATGTGAGGATGGTATCAAAACAACAATCATCGACATGCCAAACATTCTGCTTGAAAACTGCCATTAAAGTTACAGAAGTTTGAAGAATCATGGAAAGGTGGAGATGGATTGAAGTAATAAGACTTCATGGAATGTCCTGCATCGACTGTAAGTATATTATGAAGGTAGGTCTTTAAATGTATAGGCTGATAAGTTGCATTGTTGGAAGTTTAGCTGCATCTTTGAAGGAGAGCAAGAGGTTACTGAGTGTACATCTTGAACAAGTGTAACGATGAACATTTAGAGCTGCTACCTAAGTATTCCAATGCATCAAAATGAGGTTGCAGATTGCCATCTCCTTTGGCTGAGTAGCTCTGGTGTTTTGTATTGTTCTGCAAAATATTTGTAAGTGTACTTGACTGTATTTTCTTAAGTGGGCCATTTTATATACGAGATTTGCAAATGTAAGGAGATGCTTGTTATGAAGGTACTCAACCTCAGATTTCATCAAGATGCAGATGACTTACACTTGAAAGCTGAAGGCATGTACACAATAAGCAAAGCTGTTCAACGGTGTCAAAGAGACATTTGAGAGCTCCTAGTGTGACACTTTGCCGAGAATCAGATTTGAAGTGGTCGCTTCTGCTGACTATTTATGTCAATCCATCTCCTTCACTTTAAGACAAGTAACTTCCTTGAAATCATGCACGGTATATCGGAACAACCCACACAAAATGGTGGAGAAACTCAGCAGACCAGGCAGCATTTAGGAAAAGAGTACAGTCGACGTTTTGGGCCAAAACCCTTTGGCAGGAACCTTACCCCCCAAAATGTTGACTATACTCTTTTTCTAGATGCTGCCTGGCCTGCTGAGTTCCTCCAGCATTTTGTGTGTGTTGCTCAGATTTCCAGCATCTGCAGATTTTCTCTTGTAGATGATATATCTGAAGCATGGTTAAATATAGGCAACAGGAATTTATTGTATTCATAGAACTCTGTTGGATTGAAAGGCTCTGAATATGTGTGTGATGTGAGAATAAATGTGTTGGAAAAGGATAATGTTAAAAGGGTTATGAGAATCTTTCTTCAATCGAACATAGTCTCACAGCATGCTGAGAAAGTATGACTTAGGGCTCTTGTTGTTGAACATGTGATGTGATTGGATCTTCACATTTCTTTTTCCACTTCCTTGGTTTCTCACGGTCGTCTCTGCTGCTGGCTAACACTCTAGGGTTTCTGATGGCTGGATTCCCCATGAAGGCCAGGAGGGTAAGACGCTGAGCCTTTCTGTGCTATGTTGAAAGTGGTCCTGTAGATGCCATAAGACCTTAAGGGATAGGAGCATAACAAGGCCATTTTGCCCATCAAGACTCTCTGCCATTTCATCAAGGCTAATCTATTTTCCCTCTCAACCCCATTCTCCTGTTTTCTCCCCGTAACCTTTCATGCCCTGAGTAATCAAGAACCTATAAACCTCTGCTTTAAATACACCCAATGATCTGGCCTCCACAACTGCCGGTGGCAACAAACTCCACAGATTAACCACCCTCTGGCTAAAGAAATTCCTCTTCATCTCCATTTTGAATGGATGTCCCTCTATTCTGAGGCTGTGCCCTCTGCTGCTAGAATCCCCTACCATAGGAAACATGCTCTTCACATCCATTATATCCAGGACTTTGAAAATTTGATAGGTTTCCATGAGATCTCCCCTCATTTTTCTAAATTTCAGTGAGTATAGTCCCAGAGCCATCAAGCGCTCCTCATATATTAACCATTTCATTCTTGAAATCATTCTCATGAACCTTCTGAACGCTCTCCAATGTCAGCACATCATTTTTTAGATAAAGGGCCCAAAACTGCTCACAATACTCCAAGGGATATTCCAGCTTTACATCCTTAGTCTTATATTCTAGTCCTCTAGAAATGAATACTAACATTGCATTTGCCTTCCTCACCACTGACTCAACCTGCAAATTAATCTTTAGGGAATCATGCAAGAGGACTCCCAAGCCACTTTGAACCTTGGATTTTTGAATCTTCTGCCCATTTAGAAAATAGTCTATGCTTCTGTTCCTTCTACTAAAGTGCATGACCATACACTTCCCAACACCATATTCAATCTGCCACTCTGTGCCCATCCTCCTAATCGGTCTAATACCTCCTGCAGCCTCCCTGCTTCCTCAATACTAGCCGACCCTCCACCTATTTTTGTATTGTCTGCAAATTTGGCCACAAAGCCATCAATTCCATCATCCAAGTCATTGACATATAGTGTAAACAAAGCAGTCCCAACACTTATGGCTGTGGAGCACCACTAGTCACCAGCAGCCAATCAGAAAAGGCTCCCTTTATTTTCACTCTTTGCCTCCTGCCAATCAGCTATTCTTCTATCCACACTCGTATCTTTCCTGTAATACCATGGGCTCTTATCCTGTTAAGCAGCCTCATGTGTGGCACCTTGGCAAAGGCCTTCTGAAAGTCTAAGTACACAGCAGCCACCGATTCTCCTTTGTCTGTTCTGCTTGTTATTTCCTCAAATAATTCCAGCAGATTTGTCAAGTAAGATTTCCCCTTTAGAAAACCATGTTCACTTTGGCTGATTTTATCATGTGCCTCTAAGTACCTTGAAACCTCATCCCTAGTAATAGACTCCAACATCTTTCAGATCACTTAAATTGGTTAACTGGCCAATAATTGCCTTTCTTCTGCCTTCCTCTCTTCTTAAAGAGTGGAGTGACATTTGCAATTTTCCATTTCTGTGGAACCATGCCAGAAGCTAGTGATTCTGGAAAGATCATTACTAATGCCTCCAGAATCACCCCAGTAAACTCTTTCCAAACTCTAGGGTGCAGTCCATCTGGTCCAGGTGATCTTTCAGCATCCCAAGCATCTTCTCCCTATTAATAGCAATAAGACCATAAGATATAGGAGCTGAATTAGGCCCATCAAGTCTGCTCCACCATTTTATCAAGGCTGATCCATTTTCCTCTCAGCCTCAATCTCCTGCCTTCTCCCCGTATCCCTTCATACCCTGACTAATCTAGAATCTATTGATCTCTGCCTGAAATATACCCAATGACTTGGTGTCCACAGCCACTTGTGGCAATGAATTCCATGGATTCACCACTCTCTAGCAAAAAAATTCCTCCTCATCTCAGTTCTAA
This sequence comes from Hemitrygon akajei, assembly GCF_048418815.1. Lineage (NCBI taxonomy): Eukaryota > Metazoa > Chordata > Chondrichthyes > Myliobatiformes > Dasyatidae > Hemitrygon > Hemitrygon akajei. Next base: position 33,959,401 of record NC_133145.1, read on the forward strand.
ATGGACATCCCTCTATTCTGAGGGGGTGTCCTCTGGTCTTAAACTCCACCATCATAGGAAGCATCCTCTTTACATCCGTTCTATAGAGAGCTTTCAACCTTCAATAAGTTTCAATGAGATCCTCCCCTTCTTCTGAATTCCAGTGAGTACAGGCCCAGAGCTATCAAATGCTCCTCATATGATAGGCCTTTCAATTTCAAGAACCTCCTTTGAAACCTCTCCAATGTCAGCAGATCTTTTCTTAGATAACTGGCCAAAAACAGCTCAAAATACACAAGTGAGGCCTCATTAGTGCTTTATAAAGCCTCAATATTACATTCTTGCTTTTATATTTTAGTCCTGTCGAAGTGAATACTAACATTGCATTTGCCTTCCTCACGACTGACTCAAACTGCAAATTAACCTTTAGGGAATCCTGCACAAGGACACCCAAGTCCCTTTGCACCTCAAAATTTGAATTTTCTGTCCATTTAAGAAATAGTCCACATTCTTATTTCTTCTACAAAGGTGCATGACCATACACTGTATTACATCTGCCACTTCTTAACACATTCTCCCAATCTGTCTAAGTCTTTTGGTATCCTCTCTGCCTCCTCAACACTACCTATCCTTCCACCTATCTTCATATCATCGGCAAACTTAGCCACAATGCCAATAATTCTGACATCCAAATCATTGACATATAATGCAAAAAGCAGTCCCAACACAGGCCAATGGGAAACACCATTAATCACCAGCAGCCAACCAGAAAAGGCTCCATTTATTCCCACTCTTTGCCTCCTGCCTATCAAAGATTCAAAGGTTCATTTTATTGTCAGAGTATGCATGTACAATACAACTCTGATAATTGTCTACTCCAGATAGTCATAAAATATAGAAAGACCATGGGTGCTGTTGAAAAAAATAATCAACTCCCCCCATGCATGAAAAAGAAGAAACAAAACTCACAGATCCCAAAATACCCCCTCCTTGCAGCAAAAAACAGCCAAAATAACAATCACCAACCAGCTACACATACAATCCTTGATCCCCGACATCTTCACTTGCAGAAAAGAACAGCGGCAGTAGCACCCACCACCAATCCCTCCTCTTATACACAAAAGTTAACAGATCACCCACCCAGCAACTGGACACAAGAAACAAAGCACTGAAAAACTGAAGGAAACCAAAATAGAGTACAGTGGGAAACGTCTTTTTGTCTGCATACGATGAAAACAGCCACATGAACTCAGTCCTTCCATAAAGAGTGACCATCGACCTGAGTCCGAGTGCTGCTGATCCAGGACTGAACATGCTGACACGGGTCCAAATGCGCCAATCCAGGCTGAACATGCTGATTCGGGGCCAAACACACATCCAGGTCCAACTAATCAGCCAATGCTCTATCGATGTTAGTATCTTTCCTGTAATACAATGGCCTTTTAACTTCTTAAGGAGCTTCATGGGTGGCACCTTGTCAAAGGCTTTCTGAAAATCCAAGAATAACATCCACCAATTCTCCTTTGATTGTACTGCTTGTTATTTCTTCAAAGAATTTCAACAGATTTGAGGCAAGATTTCCCCTTAAGGAAACCATTCTGACTTTAGTATATTTTATCATGTGCCTCCAAGTACCCTGAAACCACATCCTTAGCAATTGACTTCAACATCTTCCCAACTACTGAGGTCAGACTAATGGGTCTATAATTTCCTTTCTTCTGCCTCTCTTCCTTCTTGAGTAACATTTGTAGTTTTCCATTCCTCTGGAACCATGCCTGAATCCATTGATTCTTGAAAGGTCATTACTAATGCCTTCACAATCTCTTCAGCTATCTCTTTCAGAACCCTACAGTATAGACCATCTGCTCCAGATGACTTATCCACCTTCAGACCTTTGTTTCCCAACCACCTTCTCCTTGGTAATGGCAACTTCACTCAATTCTGATCCTTGACACTCTTAAACTTCCAGCATACTGATAGTGTCCTCCACAGTGAAGACTGATGCAAAATACTTATCCACTTTGTCCTCCATTTCCTTGTCTCCCATTTCCACCTCTTCAGCATCATTTTCCAGCAATCTAATATACATTCTCATCTCTCTTTTACACTTTATATATCTGAAGAAACTGTTGCTATCCTCTTTAATATTATTAGCTTGCTTACCTTTGTATTCCATCTTCTCCTTCTTTATTATTTTTTAATTGCCCTCTGTTAGGTTTTAAAAGCTTCCCAATCCTCTAACCTCATACTAATCTTTGCTCTATTATATTCCCTCTTTTTTGCTTTTATATTTTTGAACTCCTTTATCAGCCATGGTTGTATCGTCCTTCCTTTAGAATATTTCTTCTTCTTTTGGATGTATCTATCCTGCATCTTCCAAATTTTTCCCAGAAACTGCAGCCATTGCTGTTCTACTGTTATCCCTGCTAGTGTCCCCTTCAACTTTGGCCAGCTTCTTTCTCAGGGCTCTATAATTCTCTTAACTCCAGTGTAATACTGATACATCTGACTTTAACTTCTCCTTCTCAAATTGCAGGGTGAAGTCTGACATACTATGATCACTACTTCCTAAGGGTTCCTTTACCTTAAGCTCCCTAGTGGAGCTATGATGTTACCTCCTTTGAGCTCATCTGCAGAAACAGCTTAATTTCTACCTTTACTGTGTCTCTTTTCCCTTTTCAAGGTGGATGGGGTCCTGGCTACACCCAAACATCAGTTCTTTATGGCTGATTGACTGGCTGCTTTTCGACATCTCAAGGACATGGCCAAGAAGATGAGCATGTCTTCAGGATTCTGATGCTTTGCGGCCCTGGGTAGAAGCCAATTCTGTTGTGGGAGAAAAGAGAGAGAGAGAGAGGGGGGGGGGGGGGGGAGAGAGAGAGAGAGAGAGAGAGAGAGAGAGAGAGAGAGAGAGAGAGAGAGAGAGAGAGAGAGAGAGACCAATGAGTACCAAAACATTTGGCTGCTCCCTCTCTTCCCCTTTACAATGCTGTGGACCTGATCCAAGACATCCCTAACCCTGGCACCTGGGAGGCAACATACCCTCTGGGTGTCTCTTTCACATGCACAGAATATCATATCTATTCCTTTAACAATAGAATCCCTTATCATTGCTGTAGTCCTCTTCTCCTCCTTTCGTGTCTGAGCCACAGCACCAGACTCAGTGCCAGAGACCTGGTTGCTGCAGCTCCCCCAGTATGCTGTCTCCCCTCAACAGTATCCAAAGCGGCAGACATTTTTATTGAAGGGAATGGCCATGAGGGTACTCTGTCTGTGGTGCTTGGGAGATGTGTGTTGCATTCCCATTACATATGCATCACTGTACCTAGCGGAGTTGTCACTGAATGTTTATTCATGGTCTTCGGCTGCTGTAGCTCATCCACGTCAAGGTTCAATGTGTTTTATGTTCAGAGATGCTCTTCTGCACCCCACTGTTATAACATGTGATTATTTGTTATCTTCCTGTTGGCTTGAACCACTCTGGCTGTTCTTCTCTGACCTCTCTCATTAACAAGGTGCCTTTGCCCACAGACTGTGGCTCATTGGATGTTTCTTTTTTCCACACTATTCTCTGTATACTCAGAGAATGTTGAGCATGAAAATCACAAGAGATCAGCAGTTTCTGAGATACTCAAACCACCCCGTCTGACTCAAACAACCATTCTGTAGTCAAAGTCACTTAGATCACATTTCTTCCCCATTCTGATGTTTGGTCTGACTAACAAATGAACACCTTGATCATGTCTGCATACTTTTATGCATTGAGTTTCTGCTACATAATTGACTGATTATGTATTTGCGTTAGCACGTAGTGTACAGGTGTTCCTAATAAAGTGGCCACTGAGTGTAAGCAAGAAGTGCTTTAGTTTGAGACAAGTGGACGTTCTAAGTTCTTTTTATTACAGCAAATTTTTTAAAGATGGAAGCATTGAGTATCAGCAGCTTGCAGAGTAAACTGTCACTGTGCAGAATAATTTCCAGTCTTATAATGAATGCTAATTTAGTGCGTTAGCCCTTTAAATAGGTTCTTTCTCAGCCTGCAGAATAGTTGGAAACCAATTCTTCTGTGAGTACCTGTCATGTAGCTGAGTTTCAATAATGACTAATTCTGGGCACTGTACCACTTCTAATGCCTTTTGGATGAGCTGGGATGCCAGAAAAGTAGCACTAGAGAGCAAGAGAATCTCAGACCAAAGTGAACGTACACTATAAATGACTGGTGTTCTTGCATCCAGAAAATGAGTATAAAATTGACTTAATGTGCCATATTTTCAATGCAACTTTTGATCTTGTATAGATAAATTTCTAGGTATAATTTTGTAAAAGGTCTGTAAATTAAAAATAGACCCCGAAAAGATAAGGAGTGCCACAAATCAGCATGCTAGTTTACGTGTTCAATATGCACTCTTCTTCTTCTTGAGCCCATCACCCCTCCTGGGGCACAGGCTGCCAATATCATAACTTCCGGTTAAGATGGCACTACTGAACACATGCAACAGCTCTCTAATAGTTAAAAGCTAAGAAATTCGACTAAAACCATCAATAAAAATACCTTTTCTTTTGTAAGTTCTGTTAAATTATCGCCGCAAACAGTAAAGGGGCAAGTGATGGTGAAGCGAGTTCAGGGGGTGAGCCAAGATGGTGTGCTGAAGAATCGTTGGAGTTCCGATGCCCATACAACTGGCTTGGGGGCGAGGCTAGATCGCTCTGCGTACTGAAAGGAGAAGTCAAGGCCTGAGCAGAGGAGATTCGGTGACCATACAACTGGCCCGAGTGCAAGGTTGTATCACTCTGGGTGCTGAGCTGATTTGAAGAGCTTGAGAGTGGCTTTGGGCTGGGTGACTTAATTTTGGCCTGGAGTGAGTCACTGGGCAGCGTGGTCTAGGTCCAGAGCCTTTCACTGCAGCTGGGCCTTAGTGCAAGGTACGATTCACTATTTAGATGATTTAAATGCCAGCCCAGATTGGAGGCGAGAGCCAATTTTGCTCACTCTCTGCAATGTTCACCCCCTTCTTCAGGCTGCCAGGGACTTTCACTGTTCTATTGTTTGGTCGATTTAAACACTGGTCCAGATAAATTGAAAAGACAGTGTGTTGGGATTTGAGGCGAGAGCCAGTTTTGCTCGTTCCCTGCAATGGCCACTCCTCTTTCCATGGTGCTGATGCTATGAAGACTGCCCCTGCTGCTGTGCTCTGTGCCAACTAACATGATGAACTGCTAAGCGAGGCTTTGGGCCTACTCCAGGCTGCTCTGGAGTTTGGATCTGAGAACTCAATTTGGTTCAGAATGTTGTTGCTCGCTTCAAATGTTGGCATGATTTGTGTTTTTCCCCCTTCCTTTGTGCATCTTTTATTTTTATTCTTTTTTTTGTTAATTGGGTTCTTTCAGGTTTCCTGCTTTGTGGCTAACCGTGAGCAAGCAAATCTCAAAGTTGTGTAATTTATTCATTCTTTGATAATAAAAATACTTGAATCTTGAACAACAGCTTGCCAAAGCCCCCTGTCCTGTGCCAGTCTTTCAAGTTATCCGCAGATGTAGCCCTTCTTCTGGTGACCTTCATCTCCTAGGGATGAGGTCTTTGGAGCTTCTGTTGACATTTCTGTAGCTCTGAGTTTTTACGGGATGGGTTTGCCTAATCCTCCTCCTTTCACAGTCAGGCTTGAGACTAACCATGGCGGAGTTAATACACATTCTTACTTGGTGAAATTCCATGCCACAACCCTCATCTCCTAAAATTTACTCTACAATTTGTTGCACATATCCACTGACAGTGGTGATCAAAACAAATAATAATAATAATAATAATACTTAATTAACATTACATGAAGGAATTCTGTTTGAATCTACAATATTAGATGTTATTCCGAGCTTGACCTCCACATCATAAAATCATTATACAACCAGAATTTTACTAAGATTAATATTTCTGAGGGGAACAATCATTGCCTGCTCGGTGCTAAATCAAACTGCAAGAATTAATTTGTTATGATAATGAGCTCACAACACCTGTGAATATTGCCATTCCAATAATAGAATAGTTTACAGTCAAATTTCTGTTCTGTAACAAAAAATATATTTTAATAGTGAATCAGAAAAATGATGGCAAAAATCCATCTTGAAGTGTCCCAACAGCAAGAGCATAATATGTATATTTTTTGCGATTTCTATTGAATCAAATGCCAGAGATCTCTATAAAATATTTATCTGAGTATAAACCAAACAAAGTAATACACTTTTATAGTATTTCCTAACTACTTAAGGCAGGGTACAAGCTGCTTGAGGGAAAAAATTTAAACATTCCCATTGGAAATGTACCACAGCAGTAATTGACTTTATAACTGGAAACAAGCTTTCTTATTGGAAATAAAATTTAGATGTTCACTAGGTTGAGTTAATTTAGCCACCCATCAGATTGCACATCTGTTTACTAAGCAGGTTATTAAAATATTCCTAGATATTTTTACATTGATACTGAATTCAGGCAAACCACATTTCTTGTTATTTTTGAGAAATGAAATATCCGGTCATTGAATTTTAAGCTACAGTGATACACTGTTAAAATGTTGTGGAAGTATTGGCACTATGATTAAAATAAATCACATCTCATGGTAATGCATGCAGCGGAACAACCTTACTTTTGACAGGGATATGCCTCTAGCAAAGAAATAGCCTAGCTAAGTCTTAGCACTTGATAAGCAAAATGAATATATCATAATATTTTAATATATTTTTTCATACTTTTCATTGCTTAGTGTGCTTGTTTTCACTTTGTAGCATTACAATTGAAAGATAGTGTCTAGAAAATGAATTTTAGGTATTCTTAATGCATAAAATGGATGTATATTCAAAGTTAATACTTAACTACAAAGGTAAAACATCACAATCTACCATTCCAAAGTTGTTAAATAAATGAAATGAGCTGTTCACTTTAAAAGCATTATCTTCTGTTCAAGATGGTGCTGAGCTGCAATGTCCATCGAGGTTGTGGCTCAGTCGCAGATTTTTTTTTAGCTCCATAGGGCCGTTAGAGGTCAGGAGCAATAAATGAAGAGTCAGGGACAGAATCAGCCATGATTGAATGGTGGAGCAGACTCAATTGGCCAAATGACCTAATCTGATCCAGTCTTATAGTTTTATAGTGGTTGGAATCCAAGTTAGAGCACTCACAGTCAAAGACCAGCAATCCCTGGGGGGTCAGGTTTCCAGTCGCTGAAGAGGAAGACCCTGTGAGTGAGGGCTGGTGATTACCCCAGGTCGGCGAGTCCTGGGATCGGAGGTTCATACAAGCAGGAAACATGAGGGTTAATGGCCCACCCCAGTCAGCAAATCCTGGGGTTGGAGGTCCTTGCGAGTCTGGAGGACAAGGCCTGGAGTTCAAAATTCTATGACTGGTGTGCACTAGAGTCAAAACCAGAGGCTGAAGCCCAAAAGTAGAAAACCAAAGTCACCGTGTCTGAAAATCAGAGGCCCAATATCTACAAGGTATGGAGGTTGGAGGCCCAATGTCTATGAGTCTAAGAGTCTGGGGCCAAGGACTGGTGGTCAGAGACCTGGAAGTGGCCTCTGTGTGTGTGTGAGGGTGGGAAAGGGGCTTGTTGTTGTTGTTGCTGCTGCTGATCTGTGTTGTTTTGATGAACATTGTGGGCAAGCTATTTGACTGACAGAATGTGTAGCCACACTTGTTGGCTGCCCCCACACATCCTCAAGTTGAGTTGGTTATTAACATAAACAACAGATTTCACTCTATGTTTCAATGTATAGTACTTTGTGATAAATAAATTAATTTGAATCTGAGGTGTGGGACATTCAATGGACAAACGAAACCTGCATCAGGGTAAATGATACTGTGCTCTGTCCAACTTCATAATAGAAATAGTGCTAACAGGTATTTTTTGTTGTTTTTATAGGTGATTTATGGAAACAGTTCTGATTTCTTGGCAGAGGAATCTATCGCGTGTTTGTGCAATAGCACTCATATTTCAAAGATCTGTAATAATTCACAGATATCTCAAAATTAGAAATGGACATTATGCCTCAAATACCAAATCTCAAAAAAAGAATCTCCTAAAGTGTACTAAGGACATTATGGCCATGCAAACAATACTTTCTGGGTCTGCACATAAAAGCTAAATTTGACAGGTCAAATTCACGTATTGAAATAGTCAATAATATATTAAAAGAGCATTTTAATTATTCCTATATTAGTAAGTATAAAAACATACATGGATCAAGGAAACACTAAGGTATTAAAAACATTGACATACCTTGCAAATGAAAATAATAAAAAGTGAAGAAGGTTAAAACATCCTGAGTTTGTAATTTGCAATTCGATCTACAGTCTTGGATAGAGTATCTTTATGAGTTCTAGGTATATTAAGTCATATGCTTAAGCAGCTGCAGATTAATGAAATAGACATAAGTAATCTTGGCCAGTCCCTCATGTGTGTATGTTGAGAAAATAACATTCATATCTCACAGAGACAGAGTGAATGAAGACATAAGAACATCAGAAATAAAAGCAGATCTAGGCTATTCAGTCCCTTGTTTCTGCTCCATCACTAATTAAGAATCAGGGATGATCATTTCCTTCAGTGCCTCTTTCCTGTACTAACCTGAAATACTTTGATTCCCTTAACATCCAAAAAAAATTACTAGCTGCTCTGAATATAAAAAGTGACCGAGCCTCCTCAACCAACTTGGGTAGAGAATTGCAGATTTATTAACCTCTGGGAGAAGAAATTTTTTCCCTTCTCAGCACTGATAAGCTGACCCATGGAGGATGTTTGAGGATGTTTAGTAATTGGTGACATTTCCTGGTTTAAAAGCCTTTGAGTTTTTTAATATGTACACTTACTAAACATACACCAACATTAACTATAGCTGTTATTGCTAATGTGACAGTTATGCTAAAGCTGAGGTCATATGTAAGTTGCATTTCCTGCTGCTGATGGTTTGTAGGCTTGGTCAATTTTTTTCCCATTTTCTTATTTTGGCATTTTTGAGTGTTTGGCAACTCATCCATCTGAAGTTAACTTGAATAGGTGGATCAATTATTGTAATTTAATGAACCAAATCACTTTAGCCAGTGGTAATTGAGATTTCCAGGTCACAGATCAATACAAGCCATTAAAAAAAGTTATTTGCTATTTGTTCCAGTGTTTGCTCTATTTCACCCTGAGACTATGAGAAAGCAATAATTGCATAAAGATAAATTTTCTTGCTGTTGGAACATCATAAATTCATTTTATAACAAGTTTAATTACATACAAAACACAGGAAACATTTTCCACACTTTCCAATTATTTATATATAAAATCATACCTTTAAAAGTTAATGTTTAAAGATAGCAAATAAAGATGTCAAATTTTATTTTATTTCTTCCATAAATTGCATTGTAATAAAAATTATAGATCATTCAAAATCATAGCTACATCAAGATACCAGCTGTTGAATATCCTACTGAAAAGCTAATACACAGCAACAAGGAATCTAGTTTATAACATATAATCACAAGTTATTAAAGAAAACATTAATTATTTTCCAAGTTGTATCTAAATATACATTTTGACAACTTAACTTTCATGTCATTTACTTAGTAACTTTTAGGTAGGAGATTTCTCCAACATTACAACTTCAGCATTAAATGACAAAGGTATAGAATTTTAATTAATTTCTAAAGGAAGATGATGTTCTGGGAGAACAGTTATTTGAAGTTATTTCCCTGAAATACAAAGTAGAATTTTCATGAAAATTTATTACTGCCTGTTTGAAATTTGAAAATGAGCTAACATTTTGAAGTAATATTGTTACTTGTCATGAAGTGTGTTGTGCACTAGTCTGTATAAGGATATCTCCATCGCAGAATGGCTCCATCTGAACTAACACTTATTATGTGTTTCATATTGGGAGAGATCTTAATACGTTGAATGTTACCACTGTGACCTATTCCAATATGTGTAACTTCACCTTCATTGTATCCCCACAATTTAATCAATTTATCTTCACCTCCTGATTTAAACAGATAGAGATTCAACAATATAATTAGTACAAAAAGTAAATATTGTTATGAAATTGCATAAAACAATATATTTATCTATATATTGTAACAATTTTAAAGAATACTGAATATTAGTAAATTCAGGTTTTAAAAAAAACACATTTTTAATAATAGAACAGTTTTAATAATAGAACTGTTAATTTATTCCAAGACAATAATATTTTCATATTATAAGCCTTTGTAGTCATTTTAAGGGGATATTTATTCAGTGGATGCCTATTAACTCATTAGATAAATGAGAAACTAAATAAAGGAAAAGTAGCAATATAGCTCAAAATTTTTATGTCATGCAGTAACAAGCAGTGAGCAGAGTGTGGAATTCCCAGACATTCTTGAGTTTTAATCAGGCAGTTAGAGAGTTACATAGAAAAGGTTACCAGCCTTCAAATAAGGACATAGCTGGAAATGCAAAGTGAGATAACTATGCTGACCACCAAAGCAAATAGGAGTAGGCTTGCCTATGTTATCTAATAGTTTATATTTCTCTTTAGGGACTGAGGATCTACACTGCGAGGTTGAAAGAATATTGAGTAAAAGGATTCTTGAAAAAGACATCTACGTAAGCACACAAACATGAGGAGATCCAAAGATGCTGGAAATTCAAGCAACACACACAAAATGCTGGTGGAACGCAGCAGGCCAGGCAGCATCTATAAGGAGAAGCACAGTCGACGTTTCGGGCCGAGACCCTTCGTCAGGACTAACTGAAAGAAAAGTTAGTAAGAGATTTGAAAGTAGGAGGGGGAGGGGGGAAATCCAAAATGATAGAAGACAGGAAAGGGTGGGGTGAAGCTAAGAGCTGGAAAGGTGATTGGCAAAAGGGATACAGAGCTGGAGACGGGAAAGGATCATGGGATGGGAGGCCTAGGGAGAAAGAAGGGGGGAGGGGAGCACCAGAGGGAGATGGAGAACAGGCAAAAAGTGATGTGCAGAGAGAGAGAAAAAAGGGAGGGGGTAAATAAATAAATCAGGGATGGGGAAAGAAGGGGAGGAGGGGCATTAATGGAAGTGAGAGTAATCAATGTTCATGTCATCAGGTTGGAGGCTACCCAGACAGAATATAAGGTGTTGTTCCTCCAACCTGAGTGTGGCTTCATCTTGACAGTAGAGAAGGCCATAGGTAGACTTATCAGAATGGGACTGGGATGTGGAATTAAAATGTTTGGCCACTGGGAGATCCTGCTTTCTCTGGCGGACAGAGCGTAGGTGTTCAGCAAAACGGTCTCCCAGTCTGCATTGGATCTTACCAACATATAAAAGGCCACACCGGGAGCACCGGACGCAGTATACCACACCAGCCGACACACAGGTGAAGTGTCGCCTCACCTGGAAGGACTGTCTGGGGCCCTGAATGGTGGTGAGGGAGGAAGTGTAAGGGCAGGTGTAGCACTTGTCCCGCTTACAAGGATAAGTGCCAGGAGGGAGATCGGTGGGAAGGGATGGGGTGGACAAATGGACAAGGGAGTCGCGTAGGGAGCGATCCCTGCAGAAAGCAGAAAGGGGGGGAGGGAAAGATGTGCTTGGTAGTGGGATCCCGTTGGAGGTAGAGGAAGTTGTGGAAAATTATACGTTGGACCCGGAGGTAGGTGAGGACAAGGGGAACCCTATCCCGAGTGGGGTGGCGGGCGGATGGGGTGAGAGCAGATGTGTATGAAATAGGAGAGATGCATTTGAGAGCAGAGTTGATGGTGGAGGAAGGGAAGCCCCTTTGTTTAAAAAGGGAAGACATCTCCTTCGTCCTGGAATGAAAAGCCTCATCCTGAGAGCAGATGTGGCGGAGACGGAGGAATTGCGAGAAGAATTGAATGCGCAGAAGAGCATCTCCGAATGCATAGAATGTTAAACCTTAAGTGAATGGGCTATACCAGCAGCAGCAGAATATGAACATACACTCAGTGGCCACTTTATTAGGAACAGGAGATACCCAATAAAGTGGCCACTGATTGTATATCATAGAGATTTGGAATTTTCTCCACATATTATGGTTGTAGTTTTATATATTGTTTTAAGATACTGTATGTATTGATTGCACTGATGTATAAATGCATGCACATTCCAGACTGAAATTTAATATATTAAAATAAATTTATTGAGAAATAATCTTGGTGCAAATCAGTGAAATTTAATTCATAACCTCTTCAGTTGAACAGTTTCAGTCTGAATGACATCATACGTTATCTAAGTGTTGAAAAATAAAGTATTTGCAATCATATGCAGGCAGAAGTGTCAAGTGGACTAACAATCTGGGCGTTGTCTTGAGGTCACCATCATTACAGAAGCCAGGCTTGAGCAAATTTGATTGACCCCATATGATACCAAGAAACAGATAAAAATATTGGAGGTAGCAAAGGCTATGGGGACTGACAACTTCCACCAGTAAGAACTGGTTGAAGAATTGTATTTCAAAACTAGCTGCAGAGACTGGTACGGACAGTCCAGCTCATCTGTGGATGTGAACATCCCTCCATTGAGGACATTTACAGCAACAGGTGCAAAAAGAGGGCCTAGAAGATCATCAGCAACACCGGTCACCCCCCAACCATAAACTGTTTCAGCTGCTTCCATCTGGCATACAGTACCGAAGTATTAAGCCAGGACCAACAGGCTATGGGACAGCTTCTTTCTCCAAGCCAATATACTTATAAATTCACATGTCTGTACACTGCGATGGCATCATAATGCAAAGAGTTTTACTCCCTCACGTTGTGGGATGGATGTAAAATTTAAATAAATACAATTCAATCCATGTTCAGCTATTTTTAAGACAGAATTCTATAGAGATCAAAAAGATAGAAAATGATAAGCAAGTGAGTAAAGGCTACCTTAAGTAGATAGGAATGCAGAGTTGAGTTTGCAAATGGATCAACTATGAGCTAAGTGGGGGAATAGGAGTGGCTCGCACATGCTCCTAACTTGTAGGTTCATATGCTTTTAATGAAAAAATGCAGTGCAGTTACTTGGTTATTTTATTCCAAAAGCATTTCCCAAACTGATGACTTCACCTCAAAGAACAAAAAGAACCACAGGCACATGAGAACATCACTCACCTGTAAGTCATCCTTAGAAACAGCTACCCATACAATATTTACAAGATGAATACTTGAAGCACTAAGGTGTAAAAGATTATGGACAAAGTGTTGGTTTGAGTACTTGACATGTCGGGACAAAACACCTGTATTTGTGTTACATGGCTCCATGAATCTAAATTCTGAAAATCCTTTTGATGTACTTTCTCCAGAAGAACTGCAGCAGTTCAAGGAGACACATAGTCACCATAGTTCTCAAGGATTATTAGGGATGGAAAATAGATGCTAGTCTTGCCAAGATCCTGAAAAAATGACTATTACCACAGATTGAACATAACCACCACCCTCTGATCAGTGCTGCCAATAAAAGCCAAAATCATACATGAAATATTACTAAAAATTTTAAAAGAAACAGAAAATATCATGAGAAGTTGAAAATTATTAACCTGGAAATTTAGGAAGCACTCTAAACCGCATTGTTACATTATCCCATGATAAAAATTGCCAGATAATTATTTCATGGGTATTTAGGATTTTTCTTACCAGTTACAAAGAAGTCACCATTTGCTGTGATGTCCATTCCATTAATGGAACCAGATAAGGAGCCATCCAGCTCTCTGATAACTGATCCATCAAATACTTCCCAATATCCAATCTTAAATTAAAAATAAATTGTAACATTACATTGTTGAAATAATACATCTTATTAATTTTATTTTGTTTTTGTTATAGTCAAATGACAATAAACTTGACTTGATTTTTGGCTGTAAGTAATCCTTACATATAGGGAGTATTACCTTTCCACAAAACAGCATGTAATTTTCCATTGAAATAACTAGCTGTCAGTTCTTATATAATAGTCTATTACACAAATTAGGATTATATTTCTCCCTATCACATGCAAGGATGTAATTTTATAATGTTTTCTAACTGCAATGGTAGTATGAAAGTCTCATTCTGATAGAACAAAATTTGATAAAATGGAAAATCATGTTACTAAATTGATAAATTAGCTTATAATTTTCACCAAGGTACAGTGAAAAACTTCTCTTGCATACTGTCCATACAGACCAAATCATTACAATAGCATATTGAGGTAGTACAAGGTAACGTGATTTGAGAGTACAGAATAAAATGTTACAGATACAAGGAAGGTGCAGTGTTGGTAGATAATAAGGTGCAAGGTCATAATAAGGTAGATTGAGAGGTCAAGACTCCATCTTATTGTATAAGGAAATCATTCAATAGTCTTATAATAGTGGAATAAATGTTGTCCTTGAGCTTGGTGTTAACTGCTTTCAGGCATTTGTATCTTTTGTCTGATGGGAGAGAGGGAAGAACTAAAATCATCTGAAAACCCATGGAAAAGAGTAGAGTAGAAGATAAGGGTAAAAGGATCTGGCTTTGCTCCGTGAACTTTGTCTCTTTGACCTACTGTCATGGTTTAATTTTAAGTACTGCTTTGATACTTGTTTACAATTTGCTTCTTTCTTTGCCAACCTTTTTATCAAGCACTGTTCTCTCAGCAACTTCCAAGACTTAGATCTGAATGACCAGAATCTTGCACCAAAATTCAGATGAATGATTCAAGACTTCATTAAACAAATAAACTGGGGACAGGATGTGTTGTAGTACTAGGGGTATGTTCTCCCTAAAAGGACAAAAAGATATGGATAGGTTGACTGAGTGGGCAAGAAGTTGGCAGATGGAGTATAATGTGGGAATTGTGACATTATCCACTTTAAAAGGAAGAATGTAAAAATAAAATATTGGTTAATAAAGTGATACCATAAAATCTTCTGGTACAAAGGCATCTAGGGCTTCTAATAAAACAAACACAACAAGCATGCAAACACATAAGGTAATTGCAAAGGTCATAAAATGCTTGCCTTTATTGCAAGGATTGTGAATATAAACATAGAGAAGTTTTGATACCTTTTTTAAGATTGAGGGGATTGGAAGGGTGCATGTGTAGAAAATATTTGAGAGAGGGCATCTGGAGCTTCAGAATATTGGATCACCCTTTTAGACAGGATGAGGAAGGATTTATTCTCTCAGAACCTTGTGTCTTTTTGGAAGTCTCCAGCAGACAGCTGTACTGTGGAGATGAAGTCATGAATTTTATTTAAAGCAAAGACAGGAAGACTATAAGGTAGTTAAGAGATGGGAAGAGAGTGAGAAAGTAGTGTTGAAGCCAAGATTGGATTAGTCATGACTGTTTTGGCAGAACAGATTGTGGGGTCGACTGTTATCACCAGCTCCTGGTTTTATGTTTATTCTGAGGTAAAACTGGCATAAATCAGTTACAATTGATTTTCTGTATGTAAAGCTGGTAGAATCCTGTACTCATTCCATTGCTTTACAGAAATACTCCAGGAAATTTAGAACCTACAAATTTAGTTTTGTGATTAGAATAAAATTTACTTTTGCAAGGCATATAACATTGCTGTGTCCATATTATTTCTCCCAAATTGGTTGTTGAGTGACACACCAACTAATTATAATCACATTTCATATCTTAAATTTATAGGCTGGGAGTGTCGTAGTTCAAGCACATCAGAAACAAATGTTCTGTGAAGCAGATAATTTGAATAAGCCAGGCATAACAAAAGAATCATCATGAGCACTCCCTTGCAAATGCATAAGTTATGAATTGAATGTATGGAGGATTTAGGAGATTAATGGTGACGATTTTAAGTAATTAACAGTTGAAAATGCAAACTGCAGTATTTCAAATTAAATTGTAAATTCAACGATGTCACATGAACAACTAATGACATTTTAAAGATACATAGAAACGGGACTATAACATTGTACTGATGATACTTCGAGCACTTTCCCTTCACAACAGCATAAAAAGTAGAAGCAGGAATAGCTCTGTCATTATTATCTCCATGCCATTTTCAGCCCTATCCCCACACTCCTTGATTCCTACAATATCCAAGATTTTATTGATGTCTGCCTTGAATAGATGCAGTGAATTTAGCCACTGCAGTCTTTTAGGGGAGAGAATTCACGAAGATTCACTGATCTGTGGTTGTGGAAATATCCTTTTATCTCAATCTGAAATGGCTTCTCTTAACTTGAGGCAGTAGACCCTAGTTAAAGACACACTACTTGGGGAAAGGCAGCTCTGCAACTACTTTGTCAAATCATTTATGTATTTTGTACTTTTCATTGAGATGATCTCACATTCTACGATAGTTGAGATATTATAGGCCCAGATGGTTCAATATCTCTTCACAGGTAAACCTCTACATCCTAGGGATAACCTGCACTGCACTGCTTCTATCACAAATATATCCTTCCTTGGGTTGGGAGATCATAACTGTGCATAATATAGCAGATGAAGTCTCATAATGGGACTAATGCAGTATACATTATATATGGTTATTATAATCACATGGATGTGTGGGAGTAATTAACAAAGTGTGCACAAGGAGCTTAACTGCAAATGGAGTGCAGCTCCACAGAGTTTTGGAATTTATTCTCACTTTCATACGCCCTTGAATTAGCTAGTGTGTATTGAAGGGCACCTCTAATTTTGATTTGGTGTCTGAAAGAGTCAACTGCCGCACATGAGGTAATTGGGTGAAGTGAGGAAGAGTACAGGAATGTAGATTTGAGGGAACAGTGGCTGAGTAGCCTGCATCTTTTCTTTTATCTTATGAAAACACCTTGGAAGAATTACTATGTGTATTGAATTTATTCATACAGATACCTCAATTCAGGGGAAAGCTTAGCTTTATTGCATAGGTGAGGCACAGGTGATTTTGGGATTGTCAGGAGATTGTAGGGTAGAATTCAGCTTAAATGCTCCAGAAATAATGCCATTTCATAAATCTAATATCAACTTGTGGAAATGAATCCCATTGCTAACTCAACACTTAACAAGCCCATCAAGCTGTAGTTTGGAAGTCACCATTACACCTGCTTTGTATGAGCAATATTTGCAGGAATTAGTATACTGTGTTCAGTGATCAAAATGTGGTCTTCTCTACACTGGAGGATCGAAATACAGATCGGGTGACCGATTTCCGGAACACCTGCATATAATCTGAAGGAGTGGCCCTGATTTGTCTCTGGTCTTGCACAATGTTATAATGAGGCCCAACATGTGGCTGATGAATAGCACTTCACCTTATGTCTAAGCAAGGTACAGCCTTCTAGATCCAATATTGAAGAAGAAGAAAAAGAAGAAAGCCCTTAATTCTGAGTGGAGTCATCGGGACGCCGTCGTGACGGCGTTTTTTTTAGCAGGCTTCCTTATTTTTACGAGGCCGAGTTGCTAGCTCGACGCTCAACCCAGCACGGACGGAAAGCGTGCAAGGGGGCCGGCTGGATTCGAACTCAGGAGCCTTTGCTCTGAAGTCCGGCACTGATGCCACTACGCCACTAGCCAGCTATTCAATACTAAATTCAAGAAGTCAAGTTAATTCACCTTCTCTGTTTGTATCAGAATAGGCCAACTCTGCTGAGGGTCATCAATCTGTAATATAGTTTCAGTGTTTCTCTCTTCATCAGCGTGGCTTGGCCTGTTTAACATTCCCTACAGTTTTGCATTTTATGGGTTTTGTTTGTAGTTTTTTTTTTCTTTGACCATCCTCATCTCAGCCTCACCTTATTTAAGATGCACCCTCTAATCTATCTGTCACTATTTTTGTAACTTAAAACTTGTTTTCTCAATTTCACTATTTGAATAAAGGATTTCAGACCTAAAACATTAACTTTTTTATTCCTCAGAAGCTGCCAGACTTACTCCAGATTTCCTGCATTTTGGTTTTTATTTCATACATCCAGCATCTGCAGTTAATTAATTTTCATTTTAACTGGATTATAATAACAGTTTGCAAATGTTTCCTAGGACTGCAACTCATAAGCCAAAGAGCACAGCAGCATTGGATAGAAAAACTGACATGCAAGTAAACACAACAATTTTACAAATCTTTTCATAAGTGATCATGCCACTCTTACCAAAGAGGCATTGAGCGATTGTTTTCAAATCTTAATTTCAAAATTCTGTCAGATTTATGAATGTAAACATAAACTAGGTTGCAAATCCTGCTGCTGACTTTCAAAAATCTGGAGATAACATCAACACAGGAATGTCTTAGAAAAGAAGACTGTAGAATTTGGAAGATGAACCGACACTATAAAAGGTGGAAAAGCAGAACCCTACTTTTCTCGATACCTGGCACTGCAGAAGAGAGGAAGGTTCTGCAGAGAGAAGCAGGTTTCTGCTGTTCCAGCTGTTTATGGAGTTCTTCTTCATCTGTGTTCTAGAGTCTTCTTTTATGAAAAGTTCTTGTGTTGATGTTATCTCCAGAGGGAACTTTTCTATGTCTGTACAGCTGTCACAAGCGGTGTATATACCTAGTATCAGTTGCCTCAATGTATTTTAACATCAATGTTTCATGAGGATCAGAGAAGCAGAGCAGGTAGTGGCAGTTAGTTACAGCCTTCTGGAACAAGATATGCTGGCTATTGGACTTGATGGCCCCAGTCTGCTGGTGGCTGTCAAACTGACACCTGTCGTCAAGCTAAGGATCTTGCAGTTGACTGCACACAAATGGATTGGAAACGTGACTGAGTTAAGGATTGTTTCCCACAGTTGGCAGAAACTTAGTTTGTTCTGAGAACTGTCAGACTGATAGAGTGCTTGGGTTTGTGATTCTGGCTGGCTTCCCATCAGTGTCATCAACTGCATATTAAGAAACTCCCACAGTGCCCATGAGTGTTCATCAGCTTTGAGTGCTTCCAATGCATCATCTTGCACCTGGTCTGCAATCTTAAGACGACATTTCTAAAATTCATGTAAATTTTCACAAGATTCCCAAGGAGTTGTCATTAACATGCGGCAGTCTATTCTTTCAGATACCAAATCAAAAATGGAGGTACCTGTACTGTATTTGATATTTTCGGAATATTTGAGTAACATTGTAAATATATTGTTTGATTAAGAATTCTCTGTGTTTACATAATGAAATGGAGACACCACTTTTTCCCTTGTTAGGGAGAGAAAGCGAGCCTGTGGTATGTCGAATTACCGGGTGAACAAGCAGCCTTTGGGGTACTGCAAGTCTGTGTCTTTATTCTTGCTTTACTGCACACTTGAGTGCTCAGTGGAGGGCGCTGGTGGGGGAGAGGGGGATGTTGCTTTGCTGCTGCTTACACGTGGGAGGGGGGAGTTGGGGGGGCTTTGGGGTCCTAACATTCAACTGTTATTCATTCTTTGGGGCACTCTGTTTTTGTGGATGGTTGCGAAGAAACGAAGAAAAAGAATTTCAGGATGTATATTGTATACATTTCTCTGACATTACATGTACCTTTGAAACCTTATTATGGGTTATAAGTAAGTACATGATTGGCATATGTCATTAGAGCACCACATCATATTTGAGTACCTCATTAAAAGTAAAACTAAGTAGATACATTATCCTAACCCCTATGTTTTTCTTTCAATTAGTTTCAGGAGTTACCAAACATAACAGCATCCTTCAGTACATACCAGCTAATTCAATGGCATACGAGAGCAAGAATAAATTTCAGCATTGTAGGAAAATGAGAATGGAAATGCTCTGTTGGATGCATGAGAGCTTCCTTCTGTGTTGTAATATACAAGTTGAGTGGTAGTGGTGGTATGCTGCTGATACACAATAATACACAGCAGCAAGTGAAGGACCTGCAGCAGACATCAATCCCATGAGCACTTTTCTCGCTGATGAGGACCAGGAGAATTAAAAGGAGGAAGATAATCAGGTATTGCAAGAGTAGTGGCAACACAAGTTGCCCCCACTATTGCAAGATTTGTTCAACACATCAATGCCTAATTCCCTTATTCTCCACCTTAAAAATTGGTGTCAACAAATAATTTTAAAATTTAACACATAATCTTGCATAAAACATTTTATTTGCACTATTGTGTGCTGTGTGAATAGAATTTTCTCTTCCTACTACATTTACATCGTGCAACCTCTGTGGTTTCACAAGAAGCAGAGGGATGCTGTATAGACTTCTACCCTGACTTCAGAGATCCTCTTGATTGAGATACACTGTGTTTTGGAGTTCTGGGTGATGTTGCTCAGAAACTGCTTCACCTACACTATGATAAGATGTCATTCAACTCAGGGGTAATGTAATGGGTTATTATTGTTCATAATAGAAACTGTTCTACATAATTCACAAACACCATCATTGAGTTGAGTTCACTTTAAGAGAGAGTGTCTAACATAATGATGTCAGTGTAAGGTGATTGTTTTTTGGTTTGTTCATACCCCAAGTAAAGGTCTGCGGCTTTTGTTAAGTATATAAAGTTAATCTCACATGGAACAAAATCCTACATTGGTGACCCGATGCTCTCAGCCAATTCCACAGTTACTCAATGACATATTGACCAATGCAGTCGCTTTGAATCTGTTAAGAATATTGGGAGCAGCATGCTAACATGTGGTTTGACAAGTGGAAGCCCAGTTCACGCTGCACATGATGAATATGCCACTCTGAAAACTCACCTATTACAATCTTTAGGACTGTCTGATTCTGAGCACTCCAAACAATTGCTCTCTGGGCCTGGTCTGGGTGATGCTGGGCCTTCAGAACTAATGGACCACATGCAATCACCATCATTTTTTAAAAAAAAATGATTTAGATGATAGAATAGATGGCTTTGTTGCCAAGTTTACAGATAATAAGAAGATTGGTGGAGGGGCAGGTAGTGCTGAGGAAACAGGTAGGATGCAAAAGGACTTAGACAGATTAGGGGAATAGGCAAGAGAGGAGCAAATGAAATACAATGTTGGCCATGCACTTTGGTAGTAGAAATAAATGTGCAGACTATTTTCTAAATGGAGAAAACAATCCCAAAATCTGAGATGCAAAGTGACTTAGGAGTCCTTGTGCAGAACACCCTGAAGGTTAACTTGGAGGTTGACACTCACAATATGCTGGAGGAACTCAGCAGGCCAGGCAGCATCTATGGAAAAAAATACAGTTGATGTTTCAGACCTAGACCCTTTGGCAGGACTGGAGAGAAAAAGCTGAGGAATAGATTTAAAAGGTGGGGGGAGGGGATAAAGAAACACCAGGTGATAGATGAAACCTGAAGAGTGAGGGATGAAGTAAAGAGCTGGGAGGTTGATTGGTGAAAGAGATAGAGGGCAGAAGAAGGGGGAGTATGATAGAAGAGGACAGAAGGCCATGGAAAGGGGGGGAGGAGCACCAGAGGGAGACAATAGGTGGACAAGGAGATAAGATGAGAGGGGAAAAAGGGGATGAGGAATTGTGAAAGGAGGTGGGGGGAAGGCATTACCAGAAGTTCGAGAAATTAATGTTCATGTCATCAGGTTGGAGGCTATCCAGTCAGAATATAAGGTATTGTTCCTCGAACCTAAGTGTGGCCTCATTACGACAGAGGAGGAGGCCATAGATAGACATAACTGAATGGGAATGGGAAGTGGAATTAAAATCGGTGGCCACTGGGAAATCCCACTTTTTCTGGCAGACAGAGCGTAGATGTTCGGCCTAACTGTCTCCCAATCTACGTTGGGTCTCATCGATATACAAGAGGCCACACCAGGAGCACCGGACATAGTAAATGAGCCCAACAGACTCACAAGTGAAGTGTCGACTCACCTGGACCGTGTTTGGGATGAGATGTCGGGGTAGGTGTAGCACATGTTCCGCTTGCAAGGATAAGTGCCAGGATGGAGATCAGTGGGGAGGGATGAATAGACAAGGGAGTCACGTAGGGAGTGATCCCTGTTGAAAGCTGAAAGTTGTGGGGGGGGGGGGGAGGGAAGGATGTGCTTGGTGGTGGGATTCCATTGGAGACGGCACTTGCACACTCGACCATTTGCTGGTTAAGTCGGTGGTGAGGAAGGCAAATGCAATGTTAGCACTCATTTCAAGACATCTAGAATACAAGAGTTGGGATGTGATGCTGAGGCTTTATAAGGCACTGGTTAGGCCTCACCTTGAGTATCGTGAACAATTTTGGGCTCCTCATCTAAGAAAAAATGTGCTGGAATTGGAACAGGTCCAGAGGAGGCTCACAAGGATGATTCTAGGAATGAAAGGGTTATCATACGATGTATGTTTGATGGATCTGGGTCTGTACTCACTGGAATTTAGGAGGATGAGGGAGGATCTCATTGAAACTTTTTGAATGTTGAAAGGCCTAGGCAGAGTAAATGTGGAAAGGATGTTTCCCATGGTGGGGGAGTCTAGGACAACAGAGCACAGCCTCAGGATAAAGGGGTGTCCATTTAAAACAGAGATACAGAGAAATTTAGCCAGAGGGTGATGAATTTGTGGAATTTGTTTCCGTAGGCAGCTATGGAGGGTAGATCGTTGGGTGGATTTAAGGCAGAGCTTAATAGTTTCTTAATTGGACATGGCATCAAAGGGTATGGGGAGGCCAGGAAGTGGAGCTGAGGAGGGGAAAAAGGATCAGCCATAATTGAATGACAGAGCAGACTCAATGGGCCAAATGGTCTATTTCTACTCCTATGTCTTATGGTCTTAAGGTCTTGTGGTTTCCACTACATACCACCTACATCACAACATAACTAAGTGCATGTCAGCAGACCTCTGGATGAGCCAGAGGCACCTGCTCTTACTCCAACCAAGGCACATAAGACCCAAACCACGTGGCTTCTACAAGCTCCAGACAGACTCACAATGCCGGTTTTGGTGAATTCTTGGGGGTGGGGCAGGGGTGGTGCTTGTGTAGGGTGATGTAATGATTTATAGATGAACACATATTGTTGATAATAGAAACTATTCTACATAATTCACAAACACCATAATTGAGCTGTCTTCACTTTAAGAGACAGTCATATAAAGACATCAGTGCAAAGCAACTGCTTTTGGTTTGTTCGTAATGGAAGTAAAGAGCTATGGCTTTTGTTGAGCACTTTGAACGACATTCACATGTTTTGCTTACAAAATCCTACACAACCTTCAGGACTCAAGCAGCTTTTAAAAAAAATATATTCAGGCTCATGGGCATCATTATCAAGACCAAATATTACTACACAACTCTAAAGCCCTTAAGAAGTTGGTTCTGAGCATTCTTGAACTGCTGTACTGCTCTGGTGAAGCTGCTCTCATAATGCTATTGGATCTGAAAAATACTAGGTACTGACTAACTGGGAGGAATTGAGGTGGAAAAGTGGGGAAAAAGGCTGTGTGCAAGAAGTGGAAGTGTGGTGATCATAGCCTCCACATCAATAAACTATTTCAGCATCATCATCTTAAGAGCACCTGAATTTTCCTATCATGAAGAGGTATTTCCAATTTTGCTCTAAATAAGTGAGCTGCTGAATGGCCAAGGCTATGGTTTCAAATATCCATTCGAGGTGCCAATCATAGTGTGCAATCCCCCAGGTCATGCAGACACTTGTGTGATTGCTGCATTTGATTCTCAATGCAGTCACTCTTCAAAGACCAGTGACATCAAAATCACTCATGTTAACATCAGACCTCTCCAATTTCTCTGAAAGCATTTTCAGTATGGTGACAACATCTTCCAGTGCCTCTCAGCTCTTCTGCTGTTACTCTTTCGGACAGCCTTCGAAGTACATCAGCCAAGCAGAGTATGAGTTGGATTTCACAGTTTCAGCTTCTGCTCTTATTTATTTGCAATTTATAAATCACTGTCTGTCTTGAAAACTAAACTATCTTTCTTACTGAAGTATTTCAATTTGTGGAGAGCAGCAAGAATCTTGTGAGGGTAAATCTATAGAAAGACATAAATGCAGTCCCATTCATGTCGACTGAGCTCAATCAATAACTCCACCAAATTAATGCTCTATGGAGAAACCCCACCTTCTCTGTTTTAAAGCAAAAAGATCAGGATAGCAAAGAAAATGGTAGGGTGTGGAATATTTAATAGATTCTGCCAACAGATTTATTCATTAATAAGTAGGAAAAGGCATTGAATGCTAGTTTTGATAGAGTAATCTGATTTCAGCAGAGCATACGTTAGAGCTTTTTAGTTATAGAATTACACATCATGAAAATAAGCCTTTCAGCCCAACTTGCTCATGCTGACCAAGGTTCTCATATATGCTGAATCCATTTGCCCACATTTGGCCCATCCCTCTGAACCATTCCTATCCATATACATGTTCAATGGTCTTTTAAAGACTGTTATTCTAGCTGTCTTCGTACTTGCTTTCGCACCTCTTTTGAAATAAGTTTAACTATTTCAAAGTTAATCTGTGGTCAGGACAAGAGCATGTGACAGGACAACAGCAAGTGACTGTGAATAAAGAATGTGGTGAGATATAGAGGAGCTTCAGCCCTTCAGCATGTCCAACAGGCTTGAGATCCTTGCTTCTTGTCTAGATGGGAATAGGGGCTATTGAAAAGGATGAATAATCAAACTGTGGCCATCCTAGAGAGGGGAAAGAAATGTAATTACAATTGGGATAGCATAGGGGAAGAGAAACAATTTGCTTTCACACAGATCAAGAGTCCTAAAAGCTCTATTGCCTGACTGGTGTCCATGTTTGAAGCACCTCTTTTGACCTCCAGAGGAATATGGAGAGGTAGGAGAAAGATACAATTGCTGTGGTCCACATGGGTAAGAACAAGAAAGAGGTTTTGCAAAACATGTTCACTCTGCCCATAACAGGTAGAAATTCCCATTTGTCAACCATTTTAATTCCACACCCCTTCTCACTTTGACATGTTGGTTCATGGCTTCCTCTGCTGCCATAGTGAGGCCACTCTCAGGTTGGAAGAGTAACACCTGGGTAGCCTTCAACCTGATGCCATGAACATCGATTTCCCCAACTTCTGGTAATTTCCCCCCCTTCCCCTTTCTCTCTTTTCCATTTATCATTCTCTCTTACTCTTTCTCTTCTCCTCACTTGCCTAACACCTCCCTCTGGTGCCCCTCCTCCTTCACTTTCTCCTATAGTTCATTCTCCCCTCCATCTCTCTCAAAGCAGATTCCTTCTTCTTCAGCCCTTTACCTTTTCCATCCATCAGCTTCTCACTTCATCTCCCCCTCCCCCACTCACCTACTTTCCTCTCCATCTGGTTTCACTGTCAGCTTCCCCTACACCCAACTTCTTATTTTGGCTTCTTCTACCTTTCCAGTTCTAATGAAGGGTCTCGGCCTGAAAATGTTAATTACTCTCCTTGGATGCTGCCTGACTTGATGAGTTTTCCAGCTTTTTGTGTGTATTACTCAGGATTTCCAGCATCTGCAGAATCTTTTGTATTTAAGTTTTGCTAAGGGAATTTGAGCAGCATGAGACTAAATTAAAACGCAGAACCAATAAAGGTGATGATCTTTGGATTGTTACCTGAGTCACACACAAATTGGCACAGGGTTAATAAGATCAGAGAGTTAAATGTTTGGTTCAATGACTGGTATAGAAGAAGTGGGTTTGAATTCATGGGCATTGACACAATATTGAGGAAAGAGGGAGCTGTACGGTCGGTCCAGGCTCCACCTGAACCCAAGTGTTCTGGTGAATTGCATAACTAGGCTTGTGGATAGGATTTTAAACTAAATAGTGGGATTGGAAGGGGGAGTTCAATACCTTGGAAAAGTTTGAATAAAGTAAAAGGTAAGTAGAGTGCAGGAGAAGTTATTGAAATCTCCAGAATAAAGAATAAGACAGAAAGTTTTGAAAGGGATAGAATTTAAATTCAGGAGACAAATTTGAAAAGAAGGGTGGTAAATACAGGAATAAAGATATTATACTTGAATGCACACAGTATACAGAAAAAAGGTAGATGAACTTAAAGTGCAGCTAGAAATTGGCAGGTATGACACTGGGGACATCACAGAGTCATAGCTGAAAGAAGATCACAGCTGGGAGCTAAACATTGAAGCATAAACACCCTATCAAAAAGACAGCCAGTTAGGCAGCAAGATTGGGGTGGCTCCATGGGTAAAAAATGAAAGCACATCCCTAGAAAGAAGTGATGTAGAATCAGAAAATTTAGACTCCTTGTGGATAGAGTTAGGAAACTCCAAGGTTGAATTTGTAGAATGTCTATGAGACTGCTTTTTAGAACAAAGTGGTTGTTCCCACTAGAGAAAAGGCAAATCTGGACTTGAGGCTGTGCTGTGAACCTGATTTGATTTGGAAGCATAAGGTAAATGAATTCTTAAGGAGTTAGTGATCATAACATATAAGCATTCACCCTCCAGTTTGAGAGGGAGAAGCTAAAATTGGATGTATTGGTAACACAGTTGAGTAAATGGAACTACAGAGGCATGAGAGAGGAGCTGGCCAACGTTGATTAGAAAGGGATATTAGCAGGGATGATAGTAGAGTAACAATGGCTGGAAATTCTGGGAGTAAATCAGAAGATGCAGGATTGGTTCATCCCAAAGAAGAAGAAGCAGAAGAAGAAGAAGAAGACAGGATGAGCAACTGTGGTTGAGAAAGGAAGTCAAAGAAAATATAAAAACAAAAGAGAGGGCTTACAGCATAGCAAAAAATAGTGGGAAGCTAGAGGATTGGGAAGCTTTTAAAATCCAACAGAGGCAACTAAAAAAGCCATAAGGAGAGAAAAGATATATGAAAGTAAGTTAGCTAATAATATAAAAAAGAACACGAGAAGATTTTTCAGAAATATAGGGAGGCAAGAATGGGCACCAGGCTATTGGAAAACAACATTGGAGAGGTGGTGATGGGAACAAAGAAATGCCAGACAAACTGATTAGGTATTTTGTGTTAATCTTCATTGTGGAGACACCAGCAACATGGCAAAAATTGAGAGAATCAAGAAGCACGAGTGCGTGTACTCACTATTACAAAGGAGAATGTGCTCAGGGAACGGAAAGGTCCGAAGGTATTTTCCTCCTGGGGCAGATGAACTACACACCAGGGTTCTGACAGGAGGAATTATTGGTGACATTTTAAGAATCACTAGATTCTGGAATTGCAAAAAGTGTCACTCCACTTTTTAAGAAGGGAGTGAGGCAGAATAAAGGAAATTATAGGCTAGTCAGCAAGATGTTAGAGTCCTGAACTTGGGGGCATATAGGCAGAACTTTGTTTCCTGAAGGGGAAATCTTTCCTGACAAATTTGTTGGAATTCTTTGAGAAAATAACAGGCAGGATAGACAAAGGAGAGTCAGTGGATGTTGTTTCCTTGGATTTTCAGAGGGTGTTTGATAAGGTGCAGCAAAAGAGGCTGCTTAACAAGATAACAGCCCATAGTATTACAGGAAAGATACTAGCACGGAAAGTAGATTGGTTGACTGGCAGGAGGCAAAGTGTGGAAATAAGGGAGCATTTTCTGGTTGGTTGCCGATGGCTTGTAGTGTTCCTGTTAATGATCTAGATGACAAAATTGATGGCTTTGTGGCCAAGCCTATAAATGGTACAAAGATAAGTGGAGGGGCAGGTAACGTTGGAAGAATGATGGTACCAATAGAATACAGTGCAGAGAAGTGTATGATCACGTACTTTAGTACTAGGAATAAAGTCATAGACTATTTTTAAACGGAGAGAAAATTCGGAAATTGGAATAGCAAAGGGCCTAGGAAGTCTGAATGCAGGATTCCCTCCAGGTTAACTTGCAGGTTGAGCTGGTAGTAGGGACAGCAAGTGCAATGTTAGGATTCATTTCAAGAGGACTGGAACATAAAAGCAAGGATGGAATGTTGAGACTTAATAAGATGTTGGTCAGACCACGTTTAGAGTACCGGGAGTAGGTTTGGACTCAAATCTGAGGAAGGATGTACTAGCATTGGAGCTGATCCAGAGGAGGTTTACAAGAATCAGAATCAGAATCAGACTTTATTTGCCAAGTACCTATGCACATACAAGGAATTTACTTCCGGCAGATGTTGTCTCTCTGCTCATAACAATAATAATGATAAATATAAATGAAAATATAGATTATACATACAGGTAGTGCTATCCAAGTAATAGTTAGCTGACAGTTAACCGGCAGTTAACTGTTCAGCAAAGTGACCGCAGTAGGGAAAAAACTTCTCCAGTGCCTATTAGTCTTAGTCTGGAGGGATCTGAAGTGCCTACCAGACGGAAGCAGATCAAACAGTCAGTGCGCAGGATGGGAGGAGTCCTTTATGATGTTCCCTGCCCTCTTCTTCAACCTGGAAGAGTACAGGTCCACAATAGAGGGCAGGGAGGCTCCAATGATGCGCTCGGCAGTCCTCACTGTGCGCTGTAGTCTGGTTCTATCCTGCTTGGTGGCGGCTGCAAAACCACACAATGATGGAAGTGCACAGGACTGCAGTGTAGAACTGCAGCAGCAATTCCTGAGGCAGACCGTATTTCCTCAAGAGCCGCAGGAAATACATCCGCTGCTGGGCCTTCTTCAGGATGGAGCTGATGTTCTGCTCCCACTTCAGATCCTGAGAGATGGTGGTTCCCAGGAACCTGAAGTTCTCCACGGTGGACACAGGGCTGCTGAGGACTGTGAGGGGAGACATAGTGGGGGGATGTCTCCTGAAATCCACTATCATCTCTTTTGTCTTGAGCGTGTTCAGCTCCAGATTGTTCCGACTGCACCAGAGCGCCAGTTGGTCCACCTGCTGTCGATATGCAGACTCATCACTATTCTGGATGAGTCCGATGACGGTAGTGTCGTCTGCAAACTTCAAAAGCTTCACATAGGGGTTGGAGGAGGTGCAGTCATTGGTGTAGAGGGAGAACAGCAGTGGAGAGAGGACACACCCCTGGGGGGCGCCGGTGTTGGTGATTCGAATATCCAAGGTGACCTGTCCCATCCTTACCTGCTGACTTCTGTTGGTCAGGAAGCTGTAAATCCAATCACAGAGGTCAGGTGGCACAGTAAGGTGAGACAATTTGGAGCAGAGGGTATGAGGGACGATGGTGTTAAACGCTGAACTGAAATCCACAAACAGCATCCGAGCATAGGTCCCAGGACGATCCAGATGTTGCAGGATATAGTGCAGTCCCAGGTTGACTGCATCGTCTACTGACCTATTTGCCCGGTAGGCAAACTGCAGGGGATCCAGCAGGCTGCTGGTGAGGGTCTTCAGGTGTTTCAACACCAAGCGTTCAAAGGATTTCATGACTACAGATGTCAGTGCGCCAGGTCTGTAGTCGTTCAGTCCTGTGATGGTGGGTTTCTTGGGGACCGGGATGATGGTAGAGCGCTTGAAGCAAGTCGGAACCTCACACAGCTCCAGAGATCTGTTAAAGAGCTGAGTGAAGATGGGAGCCAGCTGATCAGCACAGGCTCGTAGACAGGAGAGGGAGACCCCATCTGGGCCTGGAGATTTTCGGGTCTTAAGTCGCTGGAACAGTCGACATACTTCTCCTTCGCTGACCATGGGAATGAAACAGTTAATGTACTAGGAGTATTTGATTGCTCTGGGTCTGTACTCGATGGTGTTTATAAGAGTAAGAGGTGATCTCATTGAAATATTTCAAATATTGAAAGGCCTAGATAGAGTTGACATGGAGAGGATGTTTCCCATAGTGAGAGTTTAGGACCAGAAGACACAGATTCACAATAGAAGAATGTCCCTTTAGAAATGAGATGAGAAGAAGTTTCTTTAGCCAGAGGGTGGTGAACCTGTGGAGTACATTGCCACAAGACAGGTCTGGAGGCTAAGAAAATGGGTATATTTGAAATGGAGATTTATAGTTTGTTGATTAATAAAGACATAAAGTCACAGGGACAAAACAGGAAAATAGGGCTGAGAAAGAAAATAATTCAGCCATGATTGAATGGCAGAGCAAACTTGAGAGGACAATTGGCTTAACTCTGCTCCTATGTCTTATGGTCAAATAAATGTCGCCCTTTGTGCAATAAAATTGCCCTTCAATTTCCTATTAAATCTTTCTTCTCTCACCTTAAACCTATGCGCTATAGTTCTTGATGCTACAACCTTAGCAAAAGGACTAAGTGCATTCACCTTATGTCTTGTATTATACTGCTTCCTTCCATTGTTTGGATGAAAAGTATGGTATAGCCACATACAGGAGGAATACTGTATAATACTCATTATCAAACTTTATACATAAATGGAGATATTAGAGGGTAAACAGCATGGACCAGACTAATTCTGCATAAAGAAAAACTCACTGTCTTCAAGTAACGGAAGAACGGAAAGAAGGGAAGGTCAAAGATGAACATATAACCGTCCCTGAAACTTGGGACCTTAAGTTCATAAGATTTAGAAGCAGAATTAGGCTATTTGGCCCATCGAGTCTACTCTGCCATTCAATCATGGCTGATCCTATTTTCTCTCCTCAACCCCATTCCCAGCCTTCTTCCCATAAGCCTTTGATGCCTTGTCCAATCAAGAACCTATCTCTGCCTTAGACACCCAATGACCTGAAGCTTTTACTATCTGCTTTGATATTGTTTGCTAGCTTGTTTTCATATTTCATCTTTTCCCTTCTAATGATTCTTTTAGTTGCTCTCTGTAGGTTTTTAAAAGCTTCCCAATCCTCTACCTTCTCATTAAATTTTGCTTTGTTAAAGTTTTCTTTAGTAAAATAAAATTCATAATACAATGAAAAAGCATTTGAAAAATATTGACTGTTTATTTAATGCAACATTTTTAGTTTATATTGGTATTAAAATATATCACAATCTCACATTAAAATAGTCATTTTATTAATGAGAAATCTTTCTTACTCCAGAAGTAACGATCTTACCTTTCTGTCTTTTCCACTGGTTATTATCTGATATTCATCAGGATGATAACAGACACATTTGAAAAGGGTGTTTGCCAAAATCATTTGATTTCTTGCATACCGCCTGGTAAAAATAAATATATTATTTAAAAATACAAAATACATTTTTTACAGTGTTAAAGCTCAGTTAAAAAGAAATTCTTTTTACCTCCCTTCACCCTCTCAATGTTTTGTTCCTTTTCTTAACAAAGCTACATAGTTCAGGAATATGGTTAATACCACAATCCACTTGAGTCTAGGCATTGAGTGTTAGCAAGCTGTTTTCATTAGAGCACATTCTGATCTCAATCCTTTCACTCAGGATTTCTTGGCAAGCTTTCCACTATGGCATATATGTCAAACTCAAGGCCCGCAGGCCAAATCCGGCCTGCGGTGGAATTATCTTTGGCCCGCGAGATAATATCTAATTACTATTAAAGCTGGCCCCAGTAATCGAAGTGCCTATGGCGTATGATATGGCTAATGCTGAGTTTATTCAGGTACCAGGTTTTCAGGGTTTTTAGTGTTTATTTGGCAGTCTTGCTCGGCAGTCTTCTTCATAAGAAACGGAATTTGTAAAGTGAAACACTTTGTAGTTATAGCAGAGACTGAGACACATGAGAGCAGGCTGAAAAAATGGAGGCAACGAAAGCTGCGTTCGCACGCGTCCGACTGATCCGACCCGCATGAAGCTGCATTTTGCTCAATCCGGCCCGTGACCTAAAATGAGTTTGACACCCCTGCACTATGGTGTCCTCGAATTAACAATCACTATTGTTGAGTCAGAATGATGATATTTAATTTTGCTTTTATACCTCCTGGTATAAATAGGCTAATTACAGCATTACTGTATAAAAACAAAATGCTATGGATACTGGAAACCTGACATAAAACAGAAAATGTTGCAAATAATGGTAGTGAATGATCCAACAGCAGCTGTATGGAAGAGTTCACACTGCAGGTCAATGAAATTTCATGTCAGTGTTACTGAAAGGTAAGCATCCTGAAACATTAACACTGCCTCACCTGCTCAGGAATTTCAACATAATCTGTTTTTTTCATTTCTATAAGAATTCTTGCTTCAACTGAAATCAAGAAATGCACCACAGTTTGAATCTGGAATATTATTCAACCTCATATATCAATTTCATGCAAGGATATGAGTTTACCTGCTGAATCATAATATTAAAAAATTATTATTCTGCAAAAAATAATACCTGCAGCTTAGCCTTGGATTGCAACATTGAGAGAGGAATTATTTAGCGGTACATTTCACATTAGATGGTCACTATTGCCATCTGCTGGTATGCAAAGGTGAACACATCCTTTTGTGCATTTCCCACATTATTATAATATGGGGGCAACAACTTGTTTGTAATATTTAAGTAAAAATGCGAAGTGTTTTAAAAATGTAGAAGTTATGCTCAGAGAAAAGTGACTCACTTAGATCTTTTTTCTACTTTAATGGAAAGCTAGCCACGATCAGCAAAGTTCAAGTTCAAAGTAAGTTCAAGAGAAAAAAATACATATTTATCACCATCTACAACCCTAAAATTTATTTTCTTGTATGCATACTTAATAACTCCAATAACCATAATAGAATCAATGAAAGACAACAAACAATGCCAATACAAAAAGAAAGAAGAAATAATAGTAGTAATAAATAAGCAATATAGTGCCTTGAAAAAGTATTCAGTCCCCACAATTATTTCCACATTTTACTGTCTCATTTTCTAAATTTAAAATATATTGAAGTAGGATTTTTTGAGCTAATCTACAAAGCTTTGTGCATCATGTCAAATCAAAAGAAAAATTCCAAAAACCTGTCAACAATTTACTAAAATTTAAAAATCAAAATCATGGAGCTGAGAAAGTATTCATCCCCTTTGTAATTTCTATACTTTGTAATAAGGCAATACTGTATATGACCTTACCAACTCATCTAATTTGCTCATGTAAAAAATTGGAGCATCATTGTGTTGTGCATTTAATATTTCAGTAGTATTTGACTAATCTTGTATATATATTATTTGATTAAGTATTCTTGTTTGTATTGTAGCGATGTACTACATACAGAGCTAGAGACGACACGCAGTTGGTAAGTCGTTTCGAGACTAGTTTATTCAAACATCGCGGCGCTGGCATTTAATCCCCAGCGTCCGCCCTCTCCGGGCGGAAATGACGTCAGAGGTGCATTACCAAAGTCACTCCCCGCGCGCTGGCTATTTGTGAGCCGGTTCGCATGTGCAGAAAGTGGGTTGCCACAGTATAAATAATTATGGATTTTATGTATAAAGATATGAATTGCATACAACAAGTTACCACATGATACACGCATGTCTTGTTTAAAGTAAACACAAAGGTAGACTCAGATTTTGGACTCCCATGTCTTCCACTGAATTAGTTTAATGTTTTGAAGTTACAAAACATAACAGTAGTGCTGAGGTATTTTAAACATGAACCTGAGATGGCTATCGACCTGTTGAAGCACAGTGAGACAGACAGTACATTTCAAGTTTTTAAAAAAGGCAGTAAACGAATGAATTCAGGGTTCATAAGGAATGGGTACTAAGTGATAATAATCATTAAAAAAGCAGAAATGCTTAGCTACATCATTAAGATTGGCATGTCTGATTCCACAAGAGATAACTGGCTCATGTATACTGAAAAATATTTTGAAGCAAATGGAACAGCCAGTGAGAAACAAGTGCCAATTTTGGTGAGTGCATTGGGTTTAAAGGCATACAATTTGCTTCAAAGGCTGATTGCTCCAAAAAAACCAGCAGAAATAAAATGTGATGATATTGTCAAAGTAATGCAGTGACATT
This sequence comes from Hemitrygon akajei, assembly GCF_048418815.1. NCBI lineage: Eukaryota > Metazoa > Chordata > Chondrichthyes > Myliobatiformes > Dasyatidae > Hemitrygon > Hemitrygon akajei. The sequence continues at coordinate 33,992,945 of NC_133145.1, forward strand.
TAGAACTGATGCCGTTATTGATTGCACAACACTTTAGGTTTCAAAATCAGAATCAAAAAGAAGACATGTCCATTTCACCATATGTGGCTCAATTGAAGAGATTGTCTAAGCATTTGTCAGTTCGGTAATGGGCTTGATGATACACCAAGAAATTATTTAATTTGTAGACTCTTACAAGAAAGCATTCAAAAATGGCTCCTAACTGAAGCACCTCACATTTAAAAGAGCATTTGAAATTGCTGTATCAATGGAAACTGTGCACAGATGCAATAGAGTTGCAGTTGGCAATGAAAATTGCAGCATCTAGACAAAGGTCAACCTGGCCGAACAAATTGTTTTACCATTGTGGAAGGGGCTCGCATACACCAGACCAATGCAAATTTAAAGGCAAAATTTGCAGAAAATACAACAAAGTAGGACATGCACAAAGAACATGTTGGGTAGCCAAAATAAATGGACTGTACAGAGAAGAGAAAAAGATAAAAGTCAAGTTGCAGTTTGAAAAGAGCAATAATCCGCATGCTGTTGATGAAAAGATTTGATAAAGATGGGAGTGGTGCAGGACAGCGTAGGCTTGAGATTTACTGTGTGAAAATTAATAACAGACAAGCAATACGGCTTTTGCCAGAAGCGAACGGCAATTAAAATGAAATTAGAGACGAGCTCAGTTGTTACCGTCATTCCAGAAATGAGCTTGAGTGGCATTTCAGAGATACTAAACTGAAGCCTGCAGATATCCAACTAAGAGCATATACTGGAAAAAAAGGTAACTCCTGTGGAAATGACATTCTTAATGGTGAAATACAACAACCACCAAACCACATTGGGCTTGTATGTGGTAAAAAAAACAGGAGGGCCAGCATTGTGGGGAATTAAGAATGGTATTGTATGCTGCCAAAACTGTCTCCAAGCTGTACACCATAAACCGTGGTCCAACAGAGGGCAAACAGGTGTTGATGCCAAATTCTGTGCCTTTGGTTGGAAAGCATACTGGACCAAGGAAGGACCATGCTACTCTGAGAGATTGTGAAAATGACTAAAACAGTACTCTGACTACAACAGTTTTTGCAGACAACAAATCTGAGAAAGCTTCTGATATGTTAATCAGGTAGTTAATTGCAAAATGTGGCTTGCTTTTAGGCTGGAAGAGAGATCAAGGAACTTTAGGAAAGTTGCAAGCTTTCAGGTTTTGTGAGTATAAATAATCAGAATCTATTCTGCATGCATTAGTTTCTTGCATGAACTTCAAATAGGAGAAAAAAGCTGCTTGTAAAAGTAGATGCAAAGACCAAAGCCCAGCTGGATGAATGGAAGACTAAAAAGAAAGGAGTCAGTGCAGATGGAAAAACAGAGGATTCAGCAGAAGGTGTTATGAATGTGGAAACCAAGAGGAGAGATCAGCCTGTAAACGAAGCAATAGAAAGATAAATAAGAGAATTTTCTGGTGAACTAAATGCACCTCCGCAAGATCAAGATGCACAAACTAGAAGACAAAGGAATGAGAAGAAAGGTGTACAGAAGAGTCAGAATCACTTCCTGCAGTCTTAGAATCAACTCCTACAACCACCATGAAGGAGGAAGCAGCACCTAAGATTTTTACTGTTGCAAGTCTCATGTGCCAAGCAGTGTGATACCCTTGTTAGGAAAGACTTAATTGCACAAAAGACTATTTTCTAAATGGAGAGAAATTTCAAAAATCTGAAATGTGAAGATACTTGGGAGTCCCAGTGTAGGATTCCCTAAATGTTAATTTGCAGGTTGAGTTGGTGGTGAGGAAGGCAAATGCGATGTTAGCATTCATGTCAAGAGGACTAGAATGTAGCCTGAGGCTTTTAAGACCATGTTGAGGCCTCACTTGGAGTATTGTGAGCAGTTTTGGGCTCCTTATCTAAGAAAGGATGTGCTGACATCGGAGAGAGTTCAAAGAAGGTTCACAAAAATTATTCTGGGATCCAAAGGCTTATCATATTTGAAGCGTTTTATAGCTCTGGTCCTTTACTCACTGGAATTCAGAAGAATGAGGGGTTCTCATTTGAAAGCTATTTCATGTTGAAAGGCCTCAATAGAATGGATGTGGAAAGAACGTTTCCCATGGTAGGGGAGTGTAAGACCAGAAAACCCAGCCTCAGAATAGAGGGACATCCATTTAGAATGGAGATGAGAAGGAATTTCTTTAGCCAGGGAGTAGAGAATCTGTAGAATTCATTGCCATGGGCAGCTGTCGAGGTAAAGTTATTGGGTATATTTAAGGAAGAGGTTGAAAGATTAGTCAGCGCATGAAGAGTTACAGGGAGAAGGCAGGGGGTTGGGGCTGAGAGGGAAAAGGATCAGCCATAATGAAATGGTAGAACAGATTTGATGAGCCACATGATTTAATTCTGCTCCTAAATTTTATGGTCTTCGGAAAATCTGGCTGAGTGGTGCCACAACAACAACCATCTCCTACTCAATGTGAGCAAGACCAAAGAGGTGATCTTGACTTCAGGAGGATAAAGCCAGAGATCTAACAGCAAGTCCTCATCTGGGGATCAGAGGTGGAGAGGGTCAGCAATTTTAAATTCCTCAGTGTTATAGAAACATTGAAAAACTACAGCACAATAAAGGCCTTTCAGTCCACAATGCTGTGCCAAACATGTACTTACTTTAGAAATTAACTAGGGTTACCCATAGCCCTCTAAGCTCCATGTACCTATCCAAGACCCTATCATATCCGCCTCCATGACCATCATCAGCAGCCCATTCCACGCACTCACCACTCTTTGTGTAAAAAACTTACCCCTGACATCTCCTCTGTACTTGCTTCCTAGAACCTTAAAACTATGCCCTCTCATGATAGCTATTTCAGCCCTGGGAAAAAGCCTCTGACTATCCACATGATCAATGCCTCTCATCATCTTATACACCTCTATCAGGACACTTCTCATCCTCCGTCGCTCCAAGGAGAAAAGGCCAAGTTCACTGAACCTATTCTCATAAGGTATGCTCCCCAATCCAGGCAACATCCTTGTAAATCTTCTCTGCGCCTTTCTACGGTTTCCACATACTTCCTGTAGTGAGGTGTCCAGAACTGAGCACAGTACTCCAAGTGGACTCTGACCAGGGTCCTATACAGCTGTAACATTACCTCTTTGTTCTTAAACTCAATCCCACCATTGATGAAGGCCAATGCACTGTATGCTTTCTTAACCACAGAGTCAACTTGCGCAGTAGCTTTGAGTGTCCTAAGGACTCGGACCCCAAGATAATTCTGATCCTCCACACTGCCAAGAGTCTTACCATTAATACTATATTCTGCCAAATTATATGACCTACCAAAATGAACCACCTCACACTTATTTGGGTTGAACTTCATCTGCCACTTAGCCCAGTTTTGCATCCTATCGATGTCCAGCTGTAACCCCTAACAGCCCTCCACACTATCCACAACACCTCCAACCTTTGTGTCATCAGCAAATTTACTAATCCAACCCTCCACTTCCTCATCCAGATCATTTATAAAAATCTAGAAGAAAAGGGGTCCCACAACAGATCCCTGAGGCACACCATGGTCACCGACCTCCAGGCAGAATATGACCCGTCTACAACCACTCTTTACCTTCTGTGGGCTAGCCAATTCTGGATTCACAAAGCAAAGTCCCCTTGGATTTCATGCCTCCTTACTTTCTCAATAAGCCTTGCATGGGGTACCTTGTCAGAAGCCTTTTTGAAATCCATACACACTACATCTACTGCTCTACCTTCATCAATGTGTTTAGTCACATCCTCAAAAAATTCAATCAGGCTAGTGAGGCACAACCTGCCTTTCACAAAGGCATGCTGACTATTTCTAATCATATTATGCCTCTCCAAATGTTCATAAATCCTGCCTCTCAGGATCTTTTCCATCAACTTACCAACCACTGAAGTAAGAATCACTGGACTATAATTTCCTGGGCTATCTCTACTCTCTTTCTTGAATAACAACATCTGCAATTCTCCAATTCTTCAGAACCTCCCCCATCCCCATTGATAATGCAAAGATCATTTCCAGAGGCTCAGCAATCTCCTCCGTCACCTCCCACAGTAGCCTGGAGTACATCTCGTCCGGTCTCAGAGTCTTATCCAACTTGATGCTTTCCAAAAGCTCCAGCACATCCTCTTTCTTAATGTTTATACGCTCAAGCTTTTCAGTCCATTGTAAGTCATCCCTACAATTGCCAAGATCCTTTTCCTTAGTGAATACTGAAGCAAAGTATTCATTAAGTACCTCAGTTATTTCAACTGGCTCTATACACACTTTTCCACTGTCACACTTGATCGGTCCTATTCTCTTACGTTTTATCCTCTTGTTCTTCACATACTTGTAGAATGCCTTGGGGTTTTCTTTAACCCTGCTCACCGAGGCCTTCTCATGGCCATGCTGGCTCTCCTAATTTCATTCTTAAGCTCCTTCCTGCTAGCCTTATAATCTCTCACTGATAGGCCACAGTTCAAGCTCTGAAAACTGTTGTGAAGCGCTGCTTTTTTAATCTTCAATCACAGACTGTGTTAAGTCACTTCTTTTCACACTCCTGTTCAATGATAGGCCACAGTTCAATCTGTCACCACATCTGATTTGATCTACAACAGTAGGGTCAGCAGCAAACTTAAATATGTGCTTAGCTAGCCACGCAGTTATAAGAGTAAAGTGAGTAGCGCAGAAGGCTAAGCAAACACCCTTGAAGTGTACCTGTGCTGATGGAGATTGCAGAGAACTTGCTGCCAATCTGAACTGACTGCAAGTGAGAAAGTCAAGGATCCAATGCATAAGAAGGAATTGAGGCCAAGGTCCTGAAGCTTATCGAGAAGTTTTGATGGAATAGTAATATTCAATGCTGCGCAGTACTCAATAAAGAGCATCCTAATGTATTAATTTTTGCTGTCTAGATGTTCCAGGGTTGAGTGAAGAGTCAATGAGATGGCATCTGCTGTGGACCTGTTGTGCTGCTAAGCAAATTGGAGTGATCCAAGTAATTTCTCAAGCAGAAGTTGATATATTTCATCACCAACCTCTCAAAACACTTCATCACTGTAGTGTATGCAGCTGCTACCAGACAACAGTCATTGAGGCAGGTTATCATGTTCTTCTTAGGCACTGATATAATTAAAGCCTGCTTGAAGTGGGTAGCTGCCACAGACTGCTGAAGCAAGAGTTTCTCAGTGAACACTCCAGCCAGTTGATTAGCACAGGCCTTTTGTACTCAGCCAAATATCCTATCTGAGAAGGATGCCTTCTGTGAGCGCACCCTTCTGAAGGATGCTCTGTGATTTCAGCATCAGAAAATGAAATAACACAATCATCAGAAGCTGTGGGAGTTCCTGATAGTTCCTCCATGTTTTAATGGCCAAAGCAAGCATAGAAGACATTGAGCTCATCTGGAAGCAAAGCCCTGTTGTTACATGTCACTTGATTTCACATTCAAGCTCTGCCACTGCTGTCGAAGATCCTTCATTGATTCAAGTTTAGTCTGGAATTGTCATTTTGCCCATGAGATGGCTTTCCCGAGGTTGTACATGGACCTCGTGTAACTTACTTGGTCACCAGACTTGAATTCCTCTGATCTGCCCCTCAGTAGATTGCGGATTTCATGGTTCATCCAGGACTTCTAGTTGGGGGAGACTCTGAATGATTTTGTGGGGACACACTCATCTATGACTGTTTTTATGAAGTCTGTGACAACCGTGGTGTATTCATTTAGATCCACAGATGACTCCTTAAACATGGCCCAGTCCACCAACTCAAAGCAATCCCATAGTTGCTCCTCTGTCTCTGATGATCACCTTTTTGTTGTACTAATCATAGTGTCACAACCACAGATTCATCAGCGCAACAGATACGGCAATTACACTCATGAATATGCACGCGTCAGCTAATTAGTATTTCATTGTGATAGTATTTAACTTCATTCATTCCATCGTAGTATTCGTTGAGACTTGGACACAGCACAGTAACACTTTGCTGCCTGTTTTGCATTTGGCCTTGCCTGAGAAATTGGACTGTCGAGTCAAATGACTCTGAAGACTAACAGTATTTGTTTTATCCTTAGTTGTTCTTTTCAGCTGCATTGTAGGCTTCGTTTTCCATTCGAGAGCTAGTTAACGGCCCTGTTTGGCCTACTGTTTATTGTTTTCTTTTCCTTTTAACACTGTTCGCATTAAAGTCTGTGAAATGTCAACCCGCTTCAGTGTCTCTCACACTGCACTTGGGCCATATCCGAACTTGGTGACAGAAAGTCTCGACCACGCAAAGGTGGACTCAGTGAAGAGAGAGCAGCTGACCTTGACCATGAGATTCATTGGTCAGACTGATTTGTCGAGGCAACAATGTTCCATTGGAATTCCTATGTATGAACTCTTGTTTTTGTCTCCAGCGTGACAGAAGGATCTTGCCAAGTAATAGACCCAGCAAAGTTTGAACAGTGACATTTTGACATTGGTGGCTTGAAGAGAGGGGGCTTTCTATTCTCAGTGCACGTCCTGACTCTACATTCCGAGAGTCCCGAATCTACATACCAAGCTTCTCTATTCTACATTGTGTTTCTCCAGTATCCATTCCAAGCTTTTCAAGTCACAAGTACCCAGGTTCCCAGCATTGTGGTCCCGTGACTCAGATCTGCATAACAAATGAGCGCTTCAAGCAAGCTTTTCAATTGATTCAGCAAATCATCATTCAAGTCAATAGTGTAAATTCTGGAAGAGCCCTAGTCCAAAAGCTGATCCCTGGCTGGAGTGTGCAAATACACAAGTAAAGTAACCCTATCAAGAGTATTTTTAACCTCTTGATGAAAGTCATGGTACACACTGGGAAAATTGAACTTTCCTGTAGCAAATGAAACAGATCTACAGAGAACCAGCTAGCTTAGCAATGGAAGAAACTTGTCTATGCTGTCTTGATCTTAAAATTGAGAGTATATCCTAATTGCCTCTGGAAAAATTGTGAAAGATAAAACACTGAGTGAGATTTGAAAAGGTTCCTTCTCTAGGTTTCAAGTTTCATGGTTTCAAGGTTTCCCAAGGACTTTTCTCTATGTTCCCAGGGTTTTCTTTTCCGGTCATTTCCAAGACTTATTCAATGTGTTTACAGTTTTTCAATGTCCTCCCCATCTCAAGGACTCCCAAGCATCCCTCTCGGTCCCACTCTAGATTTCTTGATCTCACTTGAGGTTCCCTGGTCTCTCAGTCTGTTGGGTTTCCCAGGTCTCAGTCTCTCTGGATTGCCAAGTCTCCCTGCCTCTCGAGTTCCCCATGCCTCCCTCTCAAATTCCCCAGGTTTCTCGAGTCATCCCGGGATCGCGAGTTTTCAGGGTCTTCCTGGGCCATCAGGTACCAGCTATGGGGGGGGGGGGGGGTGGGAGAGGTCATGTAGTGACTTCAGGCCTGTGCAGGGCATCAGAGCACTGGGCTCTGAGGTTCTTAGGTCACCTGAATTGGTTAATTGTTGCTTAACAACAGTTATTAATGGTTTAAGAGTTCCTTGTGTTTTTCTTGAGCGACTCGCTTTGTAATACGGTTTCCTGGTGCATGCTGTTTAAGTTTATTTTGACAGGCTCAGGGATTCTGTGTTAGTTTTATTGTTGAAGCAGATGCCCGATTAACTCCAATTGGAGGGTCCTCATTATGAGAATGATTTCTCTCATGGTGTCACTTGGTCAAGCTATCTCTGTAAAAGCTCTTGTGGTTGTCTCTACATGGAAGTCTTTGGCTCCAATATTGGCAGTGCACACCATGGCACTTATCTACTAGCATCTCTGAGGGACATCTTAGACAAGTCCCTCACCCAGGACTTCCAGCAGACATAGGTCTGTGGCACCTCAGGGGCTGTGCCTAGAGAGGAGGGCCCTGTCACAACCACAGATTTGGTAGTGCAGCAGATAGAGGAACTGCGCTCGTAAATATGCACGTGTCAGCTAATTATTATTTCATTGTAATAGTATTTAATTCCATTCATTCCGTCGTAGTATTTGTCAAGACGTGGACACAGCACAGTAATGTTTTGCTGCCTGTTTGCATTCGGCTTTGCCTGAGAAATTGGACTGTTGAGTCAACTGACTCTGAAGACCAACAGTATTAATTTTATTCTTAGTTTTTTTTTCAGCCGCATTGTAGGCTTCATTTTCCATTCAAGGCCCTATTTGGCCTAGTGTTTATTATTTTATTTTCCCTTTAAAACTGCTCACATTAAAGTCTGTGAAATGTCATTCCGCTTCAGTGTCTCTCACTCCGCATTTGGGCCATATCTGACACAAGTGACACAATGGAGCCTTGTTCTTTAGCCACTGCCTGCGTGCAAGTAAGAGGATAGCCAAGTGATCAGATTTCCTGAAGTGTGGTCTGGGTATGGAATAGTAGGCATTTCTCATTGTAGCATCACAGTGGTCTAGAGTGTTGGGATCCCTGGTGCTACAGGTTATGTGCTGATGGTAATTGGGCAGGCATTTCTTCAAGAGAGCTGGATTGAAATCCCCAATATGAAATTATTGGATTGCAGCAGAGTAAACAAGGGATGAAAATGGGAAATCCAGAAAAACCGTAGGAGTCATTTGTAAGTTTTCATGGAACACTGGAAATTGTGTTAGCAAGCTTCAATCAGAAATGCTTAGAAGTTAGGTCCACTCCAGAAATTTCAGCATGTTATCTGAGCTACATTTTAGCAGCCTTCTTCTTGGAAGTCCGTTGGGAATGGGTCATCTCTCCTTGCGGTCAGGGCACTTTTGATCAAGGTCCTTCAGCCGCTGCTCTTCGAATGTGCTGGTGCCTTTGTAGGCTGCCAGGTGCCAGACATTGTGGTCTTTGGCCAAGGCCTTCCAACCAGTCACAAGGATATTGCATGCTATCAAGGAAACTTTCACACAGTCTTTATAGCGCTTTGTGGAGTCTCCCTGCTTTCTGGTGCCATGTGCCAATTTGGAAAAGCTACCATCTTTGCAAGGTCTTCCATCCAGACCACATGTCCAACCTATCAAAGATGAGCCCTCACGATCAGTGTCTCTGAGAAAGGGCTCTCGGACTGTTGTAGCACTTCTGCGGTGGTGTCTCTGTCTTGCCACGAGATGCCTGTGATCTTGCAAAGGCATCGCAGGTGGAACTGGTCAAGCATCTTGATGTGCCTACAGTATGGGGTCCATGTTTCACAGCTATACAGCAGAGAATTCAGGACGACTGCTCTGTAGGCTGCTATCTTGGTCTTCATCCGGATGCCACATTCTTCCCACACACGTGTTCATAGCTTGCCAAAGGATGCCTCAGTTTTTGCAAGTCTGTTTGAGACCACTCAATCTAGACTGCAGAAGGTGAGGCAACTTCTCAGGTAGGTGAAGGCGTTAACATTGTTGAGAAGTGTGCCTTCAATCTCAATTCGTGGTTCTGTAGGGTTGGCATGGGGTGTGGGCTAAAGTAGAAATTCTGTCTTCTGCATGCTGATGTTTATATCAAATTATCTTGCTGCCACAGTAAGGTAGTCAGCGAGTTCCTGCAGGTCCTTTTCACTGTGCATGGCAAGGGCACTGTCAGCTGCAAAGAGGAAAGCTTATACTATTGCTTCCAGCACTTTGGTCTTGGCCTTGAGGCATTGCAGATCCAAGAAGCATCCATTAGACATATAGCAAATTGTTATTCCTGCATCAGTCTGTGAGGGAGCAGAGAACAGCATCGTGGCAAGCAGTAGGCTGCGAGGACACAGATCTATTTGACACCATTAGCTACTAGGAAGGAGTCAGAGGTGCAGCCTTTTTCAATGACCCTGGCCATCATGGTTCCAAATGGTTGTCAGAGCCAGGGTGGTAGTGGGGATAAGCTCCCACTACCTATAAAGTGCTCCCAATGGCGTGTGTCTCAAATTAGCCTCTGATAACCACGTCCAACTCCTGGCCTTCATATGACAGAACTGTTTAGCAGTCTTACTGTTGTGGTGATGAGTAGGGGACCCTTTCAGATGAGGCATTGATCTAGATTTTTAGTAGTTAAAAGACAGCTACATTCAATTCAGTGAATTTGTGTTACACAATTTCTAAGGAAAGCACTGTATGTCTTTCCTTTGTTATGGACACCAAACCAGCCTCAGCTGCAGCCATCTTTACAATTACAGCACATCTCACTCTTGCTTACTAACCTCTGTCTTCTACCCTTGAACTAAAAGACAAACTATTATTTTTCAATCTAATTTGCTTAACTCATAAAGTTCCCTCTAACTACCAATATTTGTTCCTATCACTTAAAAAAGGCCCAGAAGTTATTTTCCATACCTGTTTTATATACCAGGCAGCTGCTCTACGGTGAGCTTGAGCATGGCAGTTGCAATCAGGGCCGCCCCAAAAAGAGATTCAAAGACAATCTGAAATCGTACATCAAATGGGTAGACCTCCAGCCTCGACAACTTGAGGAGTCCGCAGCCGACGGGGCTGCGTGGCGCGCCCTGACCAAAAAAGCTGCATCTGGATTTGAGGATGACCGAAATCAGGGCCTTGCAGCAGAACGAGACCGATGTCACATAGCTGTGTATGCACCTGTTCTAACAACCGCCATTCCATGTCAACCTGCAGCTGCATGTGTGCTTCAGCCTTCAGCCTCTAAAGCCATATGCGTATCCACAGATGACTGCACAATGTTTAGTCTTCCTTGGACCCCGAGAGACAACCACCTTTATGTACCATGCCAATACATTTAGAGTAATTCAAAATGGAATCAACTTTACTGTGTTTTGCACCTCACTCTCTGAGGAATGTGGTCTCATTTAGCTGTATACATGTGCATACTTGAATGATAATGAACTTGAATATGAACACATCCTCCAGCCCACTGAGTCTGCACTCATTTACACTAATCCCACATTCCCAATAACAGGTCTACTCCAACCCACAGACTCTATGATTTGAGTTACACACAAGGGACAATTTACAATGGCCAATTAACTCCACACGTTTTGGAGTTGCGAGAAAATTGGAGCAGTGGATGTAACCACACCATTTCAAAGAGAATCTGCAAACTATACACATAAAATATGATTGGTCTGGGCTTTATGCAGTCTTTGAATGTATAGACCTCATAGGTACGTGCAGCTTATCAAAGGGTGTGTTGCTGACTGTCTCTGTAACAGTCCATAAGTTAATCACATAACATAGTCAAGGATCAAGGGTCAACTTTATTCATCATATACATTTATATTGTTCAGGAACTTGCTGTGTGTATGTCAGGGTGTGACACGTAACATGTATTGTGTGGATAGTCAGAGGCTTTTTCCCAGGACTGAAATGGCTAACACGAGAGGGCACAGTTTTAAGATGCTTGGAAGAAGGTACAGAGGAGATATCAAGAGTAAGTTGTTTACACAGAGTGGTGAGTGTGTGGAAGGGGCTGACAGCAACGGTGGTGGAGCCAGATATGATAGGGTCTTTTAAGAGACTCCTGGATAGGTACATGGTGCTTAGAAAAATAGAGGGCTATGGGTAAACCTAGGTAGTTTCTAAAGTACATGTTCAGCACAGCATTGTGGGCCGAAGGGCCTGTATTGCACTGTAGGCTTTCTATGTCTTTAATGTACATTAAATAGTGAGAAGGGTTTACATTCAAAAGGCTGGCACAGTGGTACAGCTGGGGAAGTTGCTACCTTACATGTTCCAGCACAATACTGATCTCTGTGTATACACTCTGCACTTGCTGTTGGGGTGCCTCATACAAAACTAATGCAGGCAACTTGTGGAGTGACAACTTATGTATTTTTATGGAAGGAGAAACTTTCACTTCATCCTACCAAAATGCATAACTTCATATTTGCCCACTTTATATTCTACCTGTCACCTTTTGGGAATGTACTTATCTGTTCAGGATTACATGACCTGCAGTCTTCTAGCCCTTGAAATGTCTCTTCCTGTGTTTCATCTTACTGAACCTGATACCCCGACACAGGTTATTAAGAATTTTATTATTGGTGCAAACTGTCTCAGCTATTTCCTCCACCATAATTTCTTCATTCTGCATGTCATTAACCAACATTTACTTTTGCAAGCTATGTATGGCTCAGTTGGCAGCACTCCTTATTCTGATAGGGCCTTGAGCTTCAGTTTAGAACCACAAGCAAATAATCCAGGCTGAAACTCCAGTGAGAAAGTGTTACATTGTGAGATATTCTACCAGGATACAAACTAAAAGACTCATGGCACCACTTTGAAGAAAAGTTCTAGTGTTAGTCCTCCTATCACAGCCATCACTTATCCCTGAATCAAATAAAACTAGATCAACTAAACCTGGTTATTATCCCAGAAGTCTTTGTGTGTCCAAATTGGCAACCACTATTTCCCGTATTACAAACATTGCAATCCATTAAAAAAAAGTCAAATAGATTTAAAAAATCAATTGGGCAGTTTTGAGATTGTAGAATAATGTGAATTCAAGACTTCCTTCTTTAAGTGAAAAACAGCATGTTAAGTTATGGCTGATTAACCCAAAGAGACAAAGTTGAAAACGGGAAATAATTTGATTAAACATGTAATATTATAGTAAAGACACAGATTTATATTCCTTACATCATGAAAGTAAATTTTAAACCACTTACGTTATATCCCAGATGATACAAGTGCCATCAAAACTCGCTGATACACATTCTTGATTGTTTTTTTTAACTTTAATGCATGATATCATAGATGAATGCTCCTTTAGAGCTTCAATCAGCCTTTGGCTTTTTGAACCAATCTCCCACACCCGCACCTGAAATCAAAAAGATTGTTCTCAAGTGTTTGACTAGAATGGTTGACCACCTGGTATTTGGGAGAATGTTATGGTGCTGCTGGGATTTAGGAAGACTTTAAAAAGACAGGAACAGTCTCAGTTTTAATGCTTTCTTAGGTTGTGTACAATTTGTAAACATCTATCGATCCACCACTTACACAGGGCCTTTATGTGCCCCTGATGCCCTAACATTCCCAAACCCATTCCAAATGCACATTCGCCCTCTTAAGTAATCAAAGGCCAGACATTCTCAATAGGCAATGAAGATTTCAGAACTTAAATCTCTGTCTTTAAATTCTGCATCTGATCATCTCCTCCTACAATAGAACTCAGAATGGAGTGCTTATTTCAGGAGTCTGATGTCAGGCGTGCAGGAGACATAACCTGCTCAACATTACCAACCAAATGTAACTAGGGCTTCAGTACAAGGAATGTTGTTTTAAGAGAGATATTGACATTAGTATTTTTCAGTAATTTGGAAGATTTTGCACAAACAGAATTGGTAGTACCTTTTCAATATTTTGAGATACTGTTGGTAATCAAGCTTCAGAACTTAGACATGGGCATATATGACTTCTGCTGAATAGACCATGAAATTATTGTAGGTTTATGGTCTTCATCTTCCTTCATTAACTCAAAAAGGTGTGCTGGTGTACTGAAGGTGATGGGGAATTTTATTGTCAGCTTGCCTTTGCCAAGATGTGGCTTGTGGGAAATGGTCTACATTATCCAGGCTCACTGTAAACTGTTATTGGAAGAGGGAGTGCAGTGCAATGTAGTAGAGACCTCTCTCTTGCAGACATTCAGTGTTAAGATTTATTTTGCTACCTATCCATATTTTACCAGACACATCAATCCCCTACATTACTCGAAGCATCAGAAATTGAGTTGGTGGCTACAAGGTCCTCTGCTGCAGGGCAGGTTACATTTTTGGATATCCAAGATGGGATGTAAAATTGAAAGTGAGGACACTGTCATCCCCGAACAATCAACTTCACAGATCACAGACTCAGCACTGGGCACCATTAAGATGGCCATAACAACTCTTCCTTGGAGATCAAAATATGTAGACAGACCAATTCTTTTCAGTTAGTTGCTGTTTGTGCACCACCTTGTCCTGAATAAAAATGGAAATAGGTCAATAACTTTTCTGCAGTGTATTTGAGTAATAACCAACAATATATAGATTTATTGAGTTGATGTGAGTTATGCAGCCATACATATGTATGATTCTATGTATGATGGAAAATATGAAAATAAGGTTAAGTCTGAATTTGGAGACCTGTTGCTTCATAAGTGATAGAGTGTGATTATCTACTTGCTGCCTGAGGCTATGAGTATAATTTGTGAAATCAGGCTTTTCAAAATGCATTCACTGAATTTGCTCACATAGGGTCACAGAGTCTTCACAGCTTTCGACTAATGAGGGTGTGGCACAATGGATGAAGTAAGGAGGGAGCCAAGTAACAGAAAACAAAACTAGTAGTGAATAGGTTCTTCTCAGCGTATACGTAGGAATCAGTATTAGTTCATCTTATTATATGCTAGTACTGAGGAAAAGGGCATAATTTCAGATAGTGCAGGTGATGTAATTCTTGGAAATATAGTAAAGGTAAAATAGTAAATGTGAAGTGACAGATTTAAATTGGAATGAGATGAAGCAACGTGAAGTGAATGGCAGAATTTTAAACGTGGAGTGGAAAGAGAGAGATCTGAATTGGTTCATACGCATAAAACTTTGGAGGTGGCAGAACAATGCTGTTTAATTTATTTATTGATTCAAGAGACCTAGGCATTGCTGGCAAGATCAGTATATATTACCCATCTGAAATTGTCCCTGAAATGAATAGTTTCCAAGCTCATTTCAGAGGATTATTAAGAGTCAACCACATTGTTGTGTCTGGTCACATACAAGACAAACCGGGGAAAGAATGGCAAATTTACTTCTCTGAACCAGATGGGTTTTTACAACAATCTCATGAGTGCCATGACTGATATTAGCTTTCCAATTTCCAGAGTTATTTCAGTACTTAAACTCATATCCTTTAAGACCTGCGCTGTGATTCAAACACGTATCTCGAGATCAATCATTGGATACCACTGGATATCAGCCAAAGAACTTAATCGCCACAGGATACCCATCTTTATTAAAAGACAAGTATAAATGCAAAGATGCCAAGCATTTGCAGAGCACTGGTAAGACTTAGCTGAAGCACTGCTTCCAACTTTGGACAAAATATATCTGACAAAATGTGAAAGTCTTTGTAATATATTTTACTGATTATTGGGAAAGTCTTGGTTTTTCTCCTTTATAGCACAGAAGATTAAAGAGAAAGAAGGATGGAGCAGTTCAAAGTTTTGAAGAACTTTGTATCTAGAAAAAAAAGGATAAACTGTTTCCACTGGCAAGATGCACAGCAACAAGAAAACACAGCTCTTAGACAATTAATAGAAAGGAACAAAAGAGAAAGAAGAGAAACACATTTAAGAATAGTATCAAAATTTGGTTCAATATCACTGGTGTACTGTATGTCATGAAATTTGTTGTTTTGCAGCATCAGTACATTGCAATTGTTGTTGTTGTTTGGTCGTTGAGTCCGACACTTTGTGATCTCGTGGACTCCTGCACACCCGGCCTTCTTGTTGGAAACTGCCTCTCTAAGATACCCCAAGGTCATTCACATTGAGTAAAATTACCTATCCATTGTAGTCTCTATCATCCTCTCCTTCTTTTACCTCTGTTTTACCTAACGTTAGAGTCTTCTCCATGGAATCCTATCTTCTCATGATGTGGCCAAAATATTTGAGCTTTTGTCTCATAATCAAGCCTACTAGGGAGCAGTCTGGCTGTGTTTTTTCAAGTATTGACTTGTTGGATCTTCTTGCTGTCCAACAAACTCTTAACACTTTCCTCCAGCATCCAAGTTCAAAGGCGTTGATTCTTTTGTATTCAGCCTTACTAATAGTCCAGCTCTCACAGCCATACATCACAACTGGAAATACCATAGACTTGACTATACAGATCTACGTAGACAATATTATGCCTCTGCTCTTCAGTATTTTATCTAAATTTGCCACTGCTGCCCTGCCAGAAGTAAGCACCATTTAATTTCATGGCTGCAGTTACCATCTATATTAATCTTTGAACCGAGGAAGACAAAATCCGTCACTACTTCCACTGCCTTTTGCATTTATTACCACAGGGCTATTAGGGCTGGTTGACATAATCATGCTTTTCTTAATATTGAGCAACAAGCCACTTTTGCACTTTCTTCTTTCACTTTGATTAAAAGCTTCCTCAGATTCTCCTCACTTTCAGCCATTAGATGATGTGCCTGGAAATGAAAAGAAGGTCCGATGTTGTAAAGATCAATACACCATTGGAACTTGAAATGTAAGGTAAACTAGATGTGGTCAAAAATGAAATGGCATGACTAAACATTGACATATTGGGAATTAGCGAACTAAAGTGGACTGAAATGGGTAATTTTACATCAGACAATTACCAGATCTTCTACTGTGGGCAGGAAACCTGATGAAAGAATGGAGTGGCTTTAATTGTCAAAAAAAGTGTCAAAATCAGTGATTGGATACAAACCCAAAAATGATAGAATGATCACAATACAACTTCAAGGCAAGCCTCTCAACATCACAGTGATCTAAGTTTATGCTCCAATCACAGATGCCAACGAGGATGAAATTATCCAGCTTTATGAAGAACTGCAGCGCCTCCTGGATATGACACCTAGATATAAAGGATGTTACATTTATCATTGGAGACTGGAATGCCAAAGTTGGGAATCACAGAACACTTGGAGTAATGGGCAACTATGGCCTTGGAGTATGGAATGAAGTGGGACATCGAATTTTGACAAATTAACTCTCCGGTTATAGCAAATATCCTCTTCCAACAGCTTAAGAGGTGGCTCTATACATAGATATCACCAGACGACAACACTGAAACCAGATTGACTATATACTATGCAATCAGAGAAGGAAGAGCTCTATACAGTCAGCTAAAACAAGACCAGGAGCAGACTGTGGCTCAGACCACAAGCAGCTTGTTGCAATATTCTGAATGAAACTGAAGAACATCAGGAAAACCAAAGGACCAGCAAAGTTTGATGTTGGTAACATCCCTCAAGAACATGCTGTGAAGAACAGATTCAATGGATTACACCTGGTAGAGAGAAAGCCGGAAGAACTATGGATAAAAGTAAGGAGCATTATAGAAGAGGTGGCAACAAAAAATATTACAAACAATAAGAAGACCAGGAAAGCAAAATGGCTTTCTGTGGAGGCTCTACAAGTGGCGAAGCAGCGAACAGAAGTAGAGACCAATGGAGATTGGAAAAAATAGCTCCAACTGAATACAAAGCTCAAGAGGTTAGCAAGAAAAGATAAGGAAACTGACTTAAAGGAACGATGCAAAGAAACTGAAGAAGTCAACAGAATTGGAAAAACAAGAGATCTATTCAAGAAGATTAGAGAAATCAAAGGGTCATTTCCATGCAAAAATGAGTATAGTAAAAGACAAAGAAGGGAAGAACCTTACAGAAGCAGAAGGCATCAAAAAGAGATGGCAGGAATATACAGATGAATTGTACAGGGAAGATCCCAACAGCGAAGACATCTGCAATGACTCCCTCGTCGATCTAGAGCCGGACACTCTGGAAAGTGAAGTCAAATGGGCGATAGAAAACATTCCCTATAATAAGGCTGCAGGATGTGACAGGATTCCAACTGAATTGTTTAAAACTTTAAAACATGATGCTGTAAAAGTGTTGCATGCAATTTGCCAGCAGATCTGGAAAACCCAACAATGGTCTTTAGACTGGAAAAATGCAAATACCTTCAAATAAGTATCTAAATAAGTAGGGTAACAGTATGCAGCCTTGTCCTACTCCTTTCCCAATCTTGAACCTGAATGTTGTTTCATGTTCAGTTCTAGCTGTTGCTTCTTGATCTTCATACAAGCTTCTCATAAGGCAGATCAGATGTCCAGGTATCCTCATGTCTTTAAGGATTTCCCATAGTTTATTATGGTCCACACTGTCAAAGGCTTTACAGTAGTCAAAAAAACATAGATAAATACTTTTCTGGAATTCCCTCGATTTCTCCATTATCCAGCGTGGGTTAGCAATTTGGTCTCCGGTGCTTCTGCGTGTTCTAAAACCAGTTTGTACATCTGGCAGTTCTCATTCCATATATTGCCCGAGTCTTGCTTGCATGATATTTAGCATTACCTTCCTAGCATGAGAAAATAGTGAAATTGTTTGGTAATTTGAGCATTCCTTTGCATTTCCCTTCTTGGACCTCTTCAAGGACCGTTACCTTGTCATGGTGAGGGGGCTTGTGTATCTCAGTGATGCTATGAGCTATACCATGTAGAGCTACTCAAGGACAGGTCAAGGCAGAGAGGTCAGACTAAATATGGTCCACTGGAGAAGGAAATGGCAACCCACTCCAGTAATTTGCCAAGAAAACCTTATGGTTAAAAGTAACCAGAGATATAAGAGAATGACACCAGACGATGAGCCCCGCAGGTCTGAAGGTGCCCAACATGGTAATATGGAGAATGGAGGACAAGTACATTCCAAAACACAACAATAAAAAACTATAAAGTACAATAAGAATTATTTTTTAAAAATTAATAAGTATGCAAAAAGAGTGGGGTAGTGCACGTGGATTTATTGTCCATTCAGAAATCTGATGCAGAGGGGAAGAAGCTGTTCCTAAAATGTTGAGTGTGTGCCTTCTAGCTCCTGTACCTCTTCCTTGATGGTAGGAATGAGAAGAGATCATGTCCTGGGTGATGGAGATCCCCAATGATGGATGCTGCCTTTTTGAAGCATCGCCTTTTGAAGCTGGTTGAGTTTTCAACTTTCTGCAGTTTTTTTCCAATCCTGTGCAGTGCCCCCTCACACCAGACACTGATAACTGATGCAACCAGTTAGCATGTTGTCCACTCAAATCTGTAGAAATTTGAGAGTATCTTTGGCAACATATCGATTCTCCTCAAACTCCTAATGAAATATAGCCAATGCCATGCCTTCTTTGCAATTCCATCAACCTGTTCGACCCAGGATAGAACTTCGATGTTTACACCCAGGAACTTGAAACTGCTCACCCTTTCCACTGCTGATCCCTCAATGAGGAGTGGTGAGCGTTCCCTCAACATTTGAACTGTGCCTAGCCACACAGTTACAGGTGTAGAGAGTACAGCAGTGGGCAAAGGACACATCCTTGAAGTGTGCAGTGTTGATTGTGAGCATGCAGGTGACATTATTTCCAATCCACATGAGGAAACTAAGCTTTCATTGTGGAGTTCAACAAAAAACTCAAAAGAAAAAACTTCAGAGGAATGGGGAAAGAAAGAGGGGAAGAGGTTACTTAAATAACTTCCTCAATATACAAAAACAGGCATGATTGACAAGATGTTCTTCTACTTTGCTTCAAAATTCTATGGCTTAGAAATTCTGGTGCACCTAAACCATGGCATAGATTTATTGGCACACTAGTAGACATTGACCTAGAGTATCAAGATTCAATTTCCTATGATGCTGCAAAAAGCTGTGGCATTATTATTAAAGTTAGGTGCTAGAGGTTGAAGCAGTTGCAATGGTGATGGCAGGAGTATGAAGTGAAGGGGGGCAGGTAGTGGAGAGAAGGATTGGGACTTACTAGCACTTTTCTTGTAGTGGGTGGTGGATGTGTGAATTGGAATACCCAACATTGCTGTGCAGTGGTCGACAAAAATTTACCTAAGCAATGCTCCATGGGGGACAAAATCGAGACTGGGCAAACTTCTAGAGATTGCATGCTATGGCAGTGGTGGACAGTAAAGTGAATGCAAGGATTTAGATAGATTTCCACTAGTATTCTGGAACTCCCTGGCTGTTGGAATAAGAACATTCTCTGGGATTTGCCCAACGATATGCATCCCTGGTCCAAGTTCTAAAATAGTCCAAAAAGAGTGACACACAAAAAAATGTCTTGCCATGTAGACATGATACAAGAGCTGTTGGGGTTGGAAGAATGGTTCACGATAGGATGTGGCCCATCAAATATTCCAAGAGATGAAAATTCTTCCGGAAAAAGGCCATTGTTGGGTTTCACTCATTATAAGAAAAAACAATTTTCAATTGCATAAAACTGAAAACTAGCAATACTACCTTAAAAATGCCTGTTCACAAGAAGATTATTCTTTATACAGACCTGTCCCTCACCACCTCCACTGATTATTTTCTTGCCGTCACTAGTGGCAGCAATTGCTGTGACACCTTCATGATGAGCGTTATTGATTGTATACATTAATTTGCCAGTCTCTGGTGTAAAAGCTCGTATCTTCCCATCGTTCCAAGCTAAGGAAATTTCACATTGAAAAATTATATATTAAATAAACAGAATGGATTCAAATTTAGAATAAAGTTTATTTGATTTTTAATAGATTTGTTTCTTACCACTGATAATACTCCTCCCATCATGCATAAATTCAATGGTATTGCAGGTCATGTTTGGCACAACAATTCTCAGTAGTTCTTTATTGGTAGGGGTATGCCATATTCTTATTTCTGCCTTGGAACACGTTCCAAATAGGTCTGATGTTCCACTATTTTGAAACAAAAAAAATGTGAAGTTGGCAGCTTTAAAGACTTGCCTTCAAAATCAATTGCAAAGGATGATAAGTATTTTTAAAAATGTATGCATCTTTCAGATCTTTTGCACATAGATGAGCAATGGTTATTCATTGTCAAATTAATGGTTTGGAAGAAAGACAAATGCAATGAATTAGTATGTGATAATAATGATTAAGAAACCGAAATTTTTTTTGTAGCCCTTTGCATTAAATTTCTTCATCTGTCTCCTAACCTATTCTGTTATTCCGTCATCAGAGTAGGAGGTAAAAAGAATACCAACATCCAGTTTCACTTTTTAAATACCAGAGAACCATTGTTCTGATATTTTGTTTCTTTTCCCATCTCTAATGCCTATTAAAACCAATTTTCTATTTAAATAAGACTATATTTATTAGATCTCAACCAGAATCAATTGTTCTTCTACATTATTGCTTCAGACTTTCTATGTTTTAGTGTGTTTTATTTTTCTAGCATTTGGTTGCCATGAATTTCTGATGCAACAGCTTGAAGTTTTTTTTTGTCCTTGGCAACATAACTGAGATGAATAGACTTTCTAATGAGAGCTGTGAGGGATATTGATTTATCCACCTGAAAATGACTTTGAAGAAGGACTTTCATAGAGTATAGCTAAGAGAAAATGTATTACAGAGTTTTTGGAATACAAGGATATCTGCTGGTATGGATCAACGAAGTTTCGCAGTAAAGTGACAAATCAGATATACTCTGAACAGTGTTAAAGTGCCTATTGTGTCTTTCTGAAGGTTTTCAGAATTCTGTCATTGTAGAATGTACCTTTATTATCACAACCTTAATTTTCACTTTCATGCATCTCTCACAAGCAACATTTTTATTATACTTTCAAAGCTACAATTATATCTGTGAATGTTCTATGAATTATGTGACTCAGTCAATTTGACAGCTATTAGCACATTACATCTAGGTGAAATTCAATTCCATTGTTATTTTTTTAAATTCAAATGGTAGCCCCAGAGGAAAATCACACTCTTACACTATGTGGCAAATGGTAGGGCATTGAGGAATGTAGTTATATGGTTATCTGTTCCCATCATTTCTCAACTAATCAGAAGCCTGATTCTCTAACTTTGCATTTTTCCCTCTGTCACACAAAAAGATCAAAACTGTTGATATAATAATCTGTGGTTTCTACATAACGTGTCTGAATATAAAATACTTTATTAATCCTTTCTGTTAAAATAATATAGATGGATAACAGAGTATGTTTCATGAACGTACCAGGGATATGCTACGTCAAGGACAGAGTCACAGTGACATGTTGTGATCAGCTCCTCTTTGAACTCAGTGAAGTTACATCGATATATCTGGGAGGTAAGGGTACCAACAAAGAACTGGTGTCCTTGACCACGTAGACTGATAGAAGTAATCCCACCATCCACCTGGATTTTTCTGTATTTAATAAAAGGGTTGTGAATCTACAATAGTTGACAGGACAGAATAATATTTGCTGTGTACAGGTCATCTAGCTTTGTTCAGTTTCATTTGCGTGTAAGTCTTTTTTTCATCAGTAATATTAAAATACACCCATTTTTATAAACAGAAATGTATTAGAAATATTTCGTTGAAAGGTTAAATGCAAATTTAATTTGCTACATACTTTAAAGATGTCAAAACTGAACAATATAGTCCAAGATTGTGATTTAATGGAAACCCTTGGAACTACAACAGAAGCTTTTAATAAATCGAATATTTGGATGCTAACAAAGAACATAAAAATGAATTAAATCTTATAATTATCTTCGGATGCCATTGTGGCATAGTGGCTAGCATGATGCTATTACAGCTTGAGCCGTTCCGGAGTTCAGAGTTCAATTCCAGCACTGTTCTATAAGAAGTCTGTATATCCTCCCTGTGGAATGATTAGGTTAGGGTTAATTGGGTATGTCAGGAGTTGCTGGGGTATTGCTCAAAGGGCTGTATCTCTGTATTGCTAAATAAAAGTAAAAATAAAATAAATTAAGGAATGGAATAGCAAAGGCCATGCATACATGATTTCTTAATTCGTATTATGGTAGGTGGCCCAAGTTGCAATTAAGTAAATGACACCCACTCCTATCACATTATCCAACATTACTGCAGGCTAACTCCAATATGCCACATCAATTAAATGTGTAAATGCAAACCAAATGAGTGACGTTACTGTATCTCCTGCCAACAAGGAAATTAAAAGCTTTTGATCATTAACTTTGATGCCAAAAAACATGAGAGCTTGATCAGATGAGCTTGATCTACATCTTGAGAACTATAGGAAATGAAAAAAAAAACAAAGGTGAATCATCTGGACCACTTTTACATAGATCAAATGCTAATTTACAGTTGTACTTCCAAATTCCTAAGAGTGCATTGCTTGCCTGCTACCTGCTAAGGATGAAAGTTAAAATTATGGATTGTGGAAAAGAAAACACACAATTTTTAGACCTGTTTTCACAATGAATTAATTCCAAATGTCTTATACAATTTCAGGGTGAATTGAAAGATAAATATAATTTAAGTCAATAACAAAATTTTGAACTATTTTAAAAGTTTGTGTTTTACATTTCATAATAAAACACTAACATTTAATCACTTTTGAAATTCCCTTTTTAAAACACTATTTATCACTTGTTATCACAGAAAGTTAAATTGTTATTATTTATATATACATAATTAAATGTATTCCAACATACTTGAGTGTTTTGAAGCCTGGTACTTTGCACAGAGCTACAATACCATCTCCAGATCCAACAAGAAGATCCCCTGATTTCAGTTCTACTATTGCAGTAACACCCTTCAGGTAATAAAACAGATTAAATATTATAATTTTAAAATTTCACATCAGCAATAATACAATTATAGCTAATACCAACCTCACTGTGCGAAAAATTATAAGATCAATTCTCCTAGAGAAATAATAATCATTCCAGTTATCTAGATAATGGTTTTACTAAGTAAAGATGTTCACCTTATATTTCAGCATTCCTTAATAAACATACTTCTATCTCCAGCCATTGCCTTTCTCCACCCTGTCTAAACTCAGATACTGCTGACATCTTTATCTATGCTGGTATTAACTCTGGACCTGACATTACCAGACAAACATGATTTCCTTTATTCTGTCTCCATAGTTTGTCATTAAAAACTCTCTTACCTCTTTTTCAACATTTCTTTAAATATTTCCATCATTTGTTCTTATATTTGCATTTGAAACTTGTGCTGCTTTATAGTTGCCAAGAGTTTTGGGATGCTTTGATGCATTAGAGGCCCTACATAAATCAATGTCTTTTGTAATAAAAATATTAATTATTTCAACTTACCAAACTGAATTTATTCTTAATAGGCCCATAATTGTTAAGGAGGCCAGTTTTCATGCTGACCATCAAAATATCACCAGTAGTAGTTCCACCATAGAAGAAATTATCATCCTTTGTCACCTATTAGTGGGGAATTGAATAAATCAGGTCAGTTGACCTTTGCAAATGTCACACTTAATTAAAAGCAGGAAAAAAACATACCTTCAACTAAATAATTACATAAGTTTTATTTTTACAGAAAGAAAAACATTTAGATTTATTTTACCTCCAGTCTAATGTAACATTTGACAGCTCTGTACTTGAAAATTATAACATAGAAATGTGACTGAAGCAAAACATTCTTCAATAATATGGTCCTTCACTTTAGAAAATGAAATAAGCTGCTCAGATCCTTGAGCCTGCTTCGTTGAATAATCATTAGCCAAGTAAGCAGCTTAAGTGAGACTGAACACTTAAGAAATTTTAAAAAACAGAATCAATTAAGATTGATTTATCTTGCTTTCATTTTATCAATGCCTTAGACTGGCTCCTCTGTCCAGTTAGGAATGTGGTTGAATCCAATTTGAACTCCCTTTGTTTTAGTTGAATCACTTAAAATGATTATAATTTCTAATTAAAATGAGCAAAACTAAATAGTATACAAATACAACTATATCATCCAAAATCTTATAGTGCAGTAAAATCTCAATTTTGCTTCCCAGTGCCATAACAATATACATTTAGATATTTCTTAACACCTAATAATAACACTGGATACTTTTCATACAATCCACTGGCAGATTCCACTGGGTCTCCAGTTCAAGGGGTGAATGGGATGGAAGACAGATTTGAAAGATTAACCCCCTCTGGATATGCAGTTAAGGAAGGCTGGTGGCAAAACAGTTGAAGAAGATACTTAATAGGCTTTCAAGATGACAGATACTGAAAGTAAAGTTCATTTCTGATGGAGTCATGCTTGGCCTGCAGTGGGAAAATATACTGTTTAAATTTTTGTTAATAAATCTACACTATTATAGAAAACAACATAATAAAAACATCAATATCAATCAAATATATAAGACAAGAACATTCTAGAAACACTAAAGAACAAACAATGTTTCTCTCTGCCTGCTTCTAGCATTTTCTTTTCTTGTTTCAGGGTTCCAGCATCTTCATATTTTGACTTCATACAAAATATTTGACTTTCTCCAATATTAAAGTAAAAGAAGAAAGTAACATAATGAATAAATAAACCTGAAGGTGAAAAGCGGTATTCCTAGTATTAGACACGCAATTTACTGCAGAGTGAATCAACAATCCCCAATTGCAACAGAAATTAAGGTTATAACATGGTAGCATCCAACATTTAACCACACTCACTGTTCTCAGTTCCAGACACACACATCTTTCCTGATCTTTGCGATAATCAATGGGTTTAAAACAGCCATCAAAGTACCGAGTTTGGATATTATCATATACAAAGTTGGCTAATAGTGCCTGAAGTTCTCTGAGACTGTTAAGAAAATGTAAGCGAGGAGATTAATAACTTAACTTAATGGAAGTTAACTTAAATTAACTTAATGGAAGGAGTGAATCTCAAGGATTAGTTAAGCATAGGATGATGTCGGCAGCGGGACAAAAGTGCAACACAACATTTTCTCAGTTTCATTCAGTAGAAACTATATATTGGATGAAATAAGAAAAACTGTGCCCACTGTAAGGAATCTGTTATGCCAGCCATGTCTCAAAGATGGTAATAATAAATAAATAGAAGTCTAGGCTAAAACAGCAAAGTACCTAAGTGAAGCCATTTGGTCATCAGACCCACGTGGGAAACAAGATCCTTAAACAGTACATAGAAATAAATTCCATGAATTCCCCTGAACTTGACTGGCAGTGGAAAATTTGAGGTGATACTATAGCAACCAATATTTTACCTGTATCAGAACAAAGATGAACAAAATGGGTTACACCTGGAAAAGAACATTTGACGTGGCATCACCTTATAGAAGGAGAACAGGCGGCAGAAGACGGAAATAAGTTTTAGAAACAGGTTTATCTTACAGAATCCTAGAAGAGCACAAGAACCTGGGACCAACACTCAGAAAAGAGGAGCTGCAAGTCTGGATTCAAGCAAGTTGGGTGTCACAATTCTAAGACCTTGTATTTTAATGGGTACTGTACAGTGTAGATTATGAGATCTTTTACCTTGCAGTTAGAGTTTGATAAAGTTAAGTAAACCTTTCATCAGTGTTCAAGGCAGTGTCTCTAATATAAGTGTGACTGACACAATAGTACCTGGTCTGGAACTACACCCAACTATATTCTTGCTGGGGAACTACAAGATTAGCCAGAGTTGTCATTGGTATGCAGTTAAGTATGAAAGTCAGGGGAGCTGTGAATTGACATGGATCATTATGTAGCTGGAGCTAGAAGGTCAGTGAAATTAAGCGTGTTCATGGAACTCGGAATCAAGGAGCCAAGGGTCAAATGCCTGAGGTACTTACCGGTAGTCGTATGTCCAGAGCCATAAACCTAGATTTCTAGCTGCAAAAGCACTTACAGTTTACTTTTTTTTGCCACTCATATTTCATATTCTACCTTACCTTTCTTTATCAGTTTCTTTATCTTCCAAGTTCGATACTGCTCCCAGTGTTTACAAGTCCACTGATATTTTTGGCCTTTTGATTTAGTGCTTCCTTTAATTTTTTTTTCTGTCAGCTACAGATGGGCCCTTCTCCTGTGGATTTTGTACCACAAAGGAACAAGTCTTTTTTTTATATAAATCAGGTGTCAGTGTCTGGAACTGGGAACAGTGAGTGTGGTTAAATGTTGGATGTTACCATGTTATAACCTTAACTTCTGTTGCAATTGGGAATTGTTGACTCACTCTGCAGTAAATTGTGTGTCTAATACTAGGAATACCGCTTTTCACCTTCATTTATTTATTCATTATATTACTCTCTTCTTTTACCTTTATAATATCGGAGAAAGTCAAATATTTTGTATGAAGTCAAAATATGAAGAGGCATTACTTGTGCACCATCATAGCTTTTAATAGACTTTTTTAATAGACTTTTAATAGACCTAATCAAGCACAGCCAATTTGACCCTCAAATATACACAGTTTTCTTTGTCTGGATTTAAGAACCTAGTTTTGCATTGAAATAAATCAATTTCAAACTTAAGGTAAAATTTTGTTGTAATAAGGTCACATGGGAAAATTATCAGATGTGTAAATTTCCCAGCTGGTAGGATAGACACATATGGTTCATCCATTAAAAGGAACTGGATTTTCTGGGATTTGTAATGTTTCTCTGTTTCAAACAATGCATTAATGCAAAATAGTACTCATTCATGATAATATTTGATTTATAGCTGTACTTTTAATAAATTGGACTTTATAAACTACAGCTCACTTCAACACAGTTGATCATTCTTTTCAACACTCCAGTCTGACACTCAGTGGGACGAATCTTTCTGTTGGGTAAGTCCAGCAGCCAGAGACGAAGTGTACCACTACAAAAATAAAGCAAGTTTGGAGAATTTCATTATTTTTGTGATTTTGCAGCTGTACAGCAATAAATTAGAAGAGAAGTTCCTGTAACATTTCAATATAATTACAGTCAAAGAATGGATCTAAATTGTCAACTTAATCTATGGATATGCACATTGATCGTGATTTGTTTCAAAAGACATTATAGATAAACTTCCTCTATTATTTTCTCCCAAACAAGATTTATTGTAACCCTACTCAGCTAATAAACATAATTCAAACAAATGGCAAAAAAATCTAATTTGAGTTTTCTACATTGCTTCCCATTTGAAATGTGTATTAATTTAAACTGAAGGCTATCTGTATCTAGTATCCGCATTATAAGTAATTTCTAAATATCCCTTGTTTAACATTTTTAGCAATGTTACATTACTGGGAATGGTTCTGGATTTTTTAACCCTTGTTATATTT
Source organism: Hemitrygon akajei (assembly GCF_048418815.1). Classification (NCBI taxonomy): domain Eukaryota; kingdom Metazoa; phylum Chordata; class Chondrichthyes; order Myliobatiformes; family Dasyatidae; genus Hemitrygon; species Hemitrygon akajei. The sequence continues at coordinate 34,020,595 of NC_133145.1, forward strand.
TTATAGCACTAAAGAAAACTAAACACAAGATAATTTCCACAGCTGGATTTACTTAAATGGAATGTGCTCAGTGTATTAAGTATTGATGTATACTAGCACATCAATACTTAATTGTCTTAACATTAAAGATTGAGGGCATCTTACGATAGTGTGTGTTTTATGAGTTCTCAGATTGTCTACAACAATTCTGCTTGCTTTAAACCACTGTTTAAGTTACAGCATATATTAAAAAAATTCTCAATGAAGCTCAATATAAGTTGCCAACAGGAAGACTAACAAAGGAATTTTCACTATATTTCCAAATAATTTCAGCAAAAGCATACTTTTCCAACTTACGTTCCTGCTGTAATGAAGACATCATCCATGTTGCTGGCAAATTTTACAGCTAGTGCATTTCCTGCAGTGGGAACAGTAGCAGGATGGCCACAGATAGATGTTTTTGTTTCAATATTCCAAATAACAACACTGTAAAATGACAAAGCAAAACTTAATTTGTTTCTTGGTTTTAGTCATCAAGTCCAGCAGAGACAGGAACTATAGTACCTCAAGCATTTGAACAGTTTAAAAGTAAACAAAACAAAAAAATAGAAATTAGAAGACATAACTCTTGTTTTCTCAAACATTACTTTGAATTCTGTTACAACAACACAGATTTAATTCCATTTGTTATATTACAGGGCAGTAAAATAACACTGAAATTGATATTTTGACAGAAATGCCCATCAAAGCCAGCATGGGAATTGTTAACCCTTTCACTTCACCCAAATACCATTAAGATTTCCTTCATTTTATTAGTTCTTGCCAATCAAAAATTGACCCATTGCCGCCTACTCACTGCTTCCTGTTAGTCAAACATGCTTCTATCCACATCAATATGTTATCTCCTGTACCGTGTTATTGTTTTATTTTTTTCACAATAACTTTTAATATGACAGCCATTAAAATTTTTTGGTAAAACTCCAATAAATTGATCAAAATGATTTCCCTTTTACAAAATCAAGTTGAGATTGCCTGTCTGCCATATTTTTTTCCTAAGCTGTCTGTCAAAATGCCTTTAATAACTCTTTCTAACATTTTCCCTATGATAGGTATTAAACTAACTGGTCTGTAGTTTCCACTTTCTGTTTCCCTCCCTTTTCAAATACAGTAGTAGCATACAATATTTTCTGCGGATGAAACCTTCCCCAAATCTAGGGAATTCTGTGAAACTATAACCAAAGAATCCATTTTGTCACCAACCACTGCTTTAGGGACCCTTGGATGAAGTCCAGTATAATCTACAGCTTTGCCTACCTGCAATTTGTTCTGTACCAGTTCCTCCCTATAATTTTCCCAAATTCATCCCTCCCTTCCAAATCTTGATTTAATGTTGTTTCTCTGGTTACTTTTGTCCTCTATTGTGCAGATTGATGCAAAAATAGAGTTTTCAATTTACCTGTCACAGTTTTGTCTTTCATTACTAATTCCTCATGTGTATTTTCTATATGATTGATGCTTATTTTGGTAATCCTACTTAGACTTTTTGCCAATTTTTTAATTTCCTGTCCAATCTTATCTTCTGCCACTTTTCAATATAATTATGCATTTCCTTTAAACTTAATATTGTACTTAATATTTTTCTCAGCTGGAGGATCTCTTAACCTAATTTGTCAGTTCACTCTTTAGTGCGGCTTTCATGTCCTCATAATTGCCTTTATTTAAGTTTAAATAGTGATTCACCATACCATTTTTATGTCAACTAGCATAGATTGCATTAGTATTTACAGTTCTAATTTACTGATCTGACTGAATGAATTAACCTTTTCTTGCCATTTACCAAAGAGGACAGCGTGGTCATGAACTGCTAACTATTAGTAATTCATTGATAAGTCACAGTTAAAAATACTGAAATACTGTCAAAGGAATTAATGAGTCATTAAATAGAGCTCTGGAGAAAGGTCACTTGACTAGAAGCATTAGCTACATGTCTTCCTCTACAGATGCTGTTTAAACCATTGAGCAGTTCCAGTTTCCTTCAAGTGGGCATAATTAATGACAACCAAAATAAAATGAGCATAAGGATTGTTCCAATATATCAGACATTTAAAAGATTAAATGTGAGTTATACAAAGCCAGATGTAAGCAGAGCAAAGATTAACAGAAGATTGCATGAGTAGCACAGATTTACTTTGCAGGGCCAAAGACATTTGGTGGATGGGGCGTGCGGTGGAAAAGAGGGAGGGCTATGGGTAAGTGGACTTGGCAGTGCATGATAGTGGTTGAAGAGGAGTAAATATAAGGCAAATCAGAGAGTAGCAATGATATGGGAATTCATGGATTGAAAGGACGATAGAAGCTGAACAATCATGGCTTTCACAAAAGAACTGAAGAAGTGTGCAAAGGAAAAGAACTTGCAGGGCCACCCACACGGAACTGATTAGATTGCACTACACGGAACTGATATGGACTCAATTCACTGAATGACCTATTTCTGTTTCACAATAAATGTATGATTCTGTTAAAGTACCATAGATGCTTGAACTAAAACCAGAACACTGCACAAAACAAAATATTCAACAGATTAGCTAGCAATTTGCAGTAACAGATTTTGTTTTACATCAATAACGTTCATCATATCCATCAAAATAGTAGCTCTTTAATGAATATAAATTTGTTCTAAATCATTGTTTAAAATTATTACAATATAGTGTGATTAATCGGTGACTAAACATTTTAACAACTGAATTAAGAAAAGCTTGCATTTGGATGACAATTTTCATTACCTTGGCACATGCCAAATCTTTGTAGCTCTCAAAGTTTTTTGGGAGTGCAGTTGGTGTTGTAATATAGGATGCTGGGCAAAAGTAAGCCCCCAAAAACACCAAAGTGATAATGACAAGATGATAAACATGAGAAAATCTGCAGATGTTGGAAATCCAAAGCAACACACACAAAATGTTGGAGAAACTCAGTAGGCAACATCTATGGAAAAGAGTAAACAGGAGTCCTGATGAAGGGTGTCGGTCTGAAACTTCGACTGTTTACTCTTTTCCATAGATGCTGCCTGGCCTGATGAGTTCCAATGACAAGATAATCTGGTTCCTATTATGTTGGTGGAATAAATATGGGTGAAGACCCTGGGGAATTTGGATCAGTTTTTTATTTCCACTCGTGATTGCCCAACAGATAATTCCGTAAATAAATTAATAATATTAAAATTGTATTATATTGGTAAATTCCCATTTTCATTCCATATACTTTATGTTAGTCTAGAATAAATGAATTATCCCTACCTTTTAAATTTATTCACAAAATTTATATTAAAAATAACTATGTTTTGTTACGTCTGCAGCTTTTCTATAGTACCGTCTATTAAAGGAAATACTGTGTGTATATCGGCAACTTAATGCAATGTCTTATTCTCATTATTACCTGCCATCATCTTGACCTCCAACAGATACCAAATAGAGATCATTTGGGGAAAATGCTAATGCTTCAACTTTGGCTTGGTGAAGAGTCATAGTTGCATGGACTGCTTTTTTAAAATAATCATAGATAAGGATATCAGCCTGCAAAGACAAAGAATGCCTGGCTTTCAGTCTAGAATATGTTAAATAACTGCCATGTTAGAACTTTATATGGTGCATATTCTACATTTCCCCCTTAAAATGTATTTTAAATGGTAAGAAAATCTGTACTTGAAAATATTGCCGATTTGCTGTGTAAAGAGATAAAACAGTCAGGTCAAGGTGCATTCCAGAAAGCCATTCTGTGCTCTATTTAGTGTTACACACATTAAGACAAATAATGACTACAGCTAGAAGACTAACCACTCACACTTGCAATCTGGCTGAAAGTTACTGGTCCTCCAGTGTAATGAGTACATTCCATGATCCGGGATGACTGAACACCGACATTTTGTTCAGCTAATACAAATACATTACAGGAAGGCCACAGCTTAAGGCTCTACTACCATCATACACTGAAGAATTAGGACATGTGTTAAACCTTTTTCACTTTTAAGAAGATAGTTGACCTGAAGGATATTGATATCATTGTGGTGAACTACATATACCTCTCTGGACTGCTCCTGTGGCTCCTCCCACAGACCCCTGCTGACTGCTCCTGTGGCTCCTCCCACAGACCCCTGCTGACTGCTTCTGTGGCTCCTCCCACAGACCCCTGCTGACTGCTCCTGTGGCTCCTCCCACAGACCCCCTCTGACTGCTCCTGTGGCTCCTCCCACAGACCCCCTCTGACTGCTCCTGTGGCTCCTCCCACAGACCCCCTGCTGACTGCTCCTGTGGCTCCTCCCACAGACCCCTGCTGACTGCTCCTGTGGCTCCTCCCACAGACCCCCACTGACTGCTCCTGTGACTCCTCCCACAGACCCCTGCTGACTGCTCCTGTGGCTCCTCCCACAGACCCCTGCTGACTGCTCCTGTGGCTCCTCCCACAGACCCCTGCTGACTGCTCCTGTGGCTCCTCCCACAGACCCCTGCTGACTGCTCCTGTGGCTCCTCCCACAGACCCCTGCTGACAGCTCCTGTGGCTCCTCCCACAGACCCCTGCTGACTGCTCCTGTGGCTCCTCCCACAGACCCCTGTATAAAGGCGATTGAGGCCTGAGCCCAGCCTCATTCTCCAGGATGTAGTGTTGTTCATTCTTCCAGTCAATAAAAGCCGATATCTCACTTCTTACGTCTCAGAGTGAGTTATTGATGGTGCATCAATCATATCAATGTAATGAAAATAGAATGATGAGGCTTACACTAAAAATGACAGCATGGAAGTTCTGCATTATATACATGTGTAGATGTTTTAAACATATACAGCAAGGAAACCAGCCCTTTAGCTCAACTTGCCATCTTAACCATCTGAGTTGGATCCACTTGGCTCACATCCCTCTAAACCTTTCCTATCCGTATATTTGCCCAACTGTTTGCCAAAAGGTTTCGGCTCGAAACGTCGACTGTACTTTTTTCCATAGATGCTGCCTGGCTTGCTGAGTTCCTCCAGCATTTTGTGTGTGTTGCTGTCTTTTAAATGTTGTCTTATATCTGCCTCAACCACTTCCTCTAGCAGCTCATACCATACATGCCTTAATCTCCATGTAAAGAAGTAGCCCTCTGTAACATTTTAAATATAACAACAAATAGAACAACATTAGCTATTCTCCAATCATCTGGCACCTCACCTGTGGCTAAAGATGTTTTAAATATCTCTGCTAGGGCCTCTACAACTTTGCACTAGCCTCTCACAGGATCTGAGGAAACACATTATATGGCCAGGGGGTTTATGCACCCTAAGACAGCAAACATCTCCTTCTCTGTAATCTGTATAGGGTCCGTGACCTCATTGCTGCTTTGCCTCATGTCTACAGACCCTATGTCCATCTCCTGAGTAAATAGAGATGCAAAAAAAATCCACTTAAGATCTCACCCATCTCTTCCAGATGAATGCATAGATTACCACTCTGATCTACCAAAGGACCAATTTTGTCCCTTTCTATCCTTTTGCTCCTAATATATCTGTAGAAGCTCTTGGGATTCTCTTCCACTTTGTATGCAGGAGCAAACTCATGCCTTCTTTTAGTCCTATCTAAGTGTTCTCTTGCATTTCTTATATTCTTCAGATACTGTACTTGATTTGTTCTGAAATGTCTTTACCTGTTATGCAGGTCTTTCTTAACAAAGGCCTCACAATCTCTTGAAAACCAAAGTTCCCGAATCTGTTATTCTTTCCTTTTATTCTAACGGAAACATACAAACTTTGTACTGTCAAAATTTTACTTCTGATTTCCCACTTACCAATTATACATTTGCCAGAAAACAGCACATCACAATCCACACTTGCCAGATCTTTTCTGATGCTATCAAAATTGGCCATTCTCCAACTGAGAATCTCAATCCAAGAACCAGACCTATCCTTTCCATAATTACCTTGAAACTAATAGCATTGTGATCACAAGATGCTAAGCCCTCCCCTACACAAACTTCTGTCACCTACCCTATTTTTATTCCCTAAGAGGAGATCTAGTATTGCACTCTACAAGAGAAAATCTGCAAATGTGTAACTGAGGGCTACTTCTTTACATGGAGATTAAGGCATGTATGGTATGAGCTGCTAGAGGAAGTGGTTGAGGCAGATATAAGACAACATTTAAAAGACAGCAACACACACAAAATGCTGGAGGAACTCAGCAGGCCAGGGGGCATCTATGGAAAAAAAGTACAGTCGACGTTTTGGGCTGAAACCTTTTGGGTCCTAGCATTTTGCGTGTTGCTAGTATTGCACTCTTTCTAGTTGAGACTTCCATGTACAGTTTAAGGAAACTTTCCTGAACACTTTTGACAAATTCTTTTCCAACCACCACTTTTATGGTATGGGAATCCCTGTCAATAGGTGGAAAGCTAAAATCATTTAGTATCACAACCTTAAGGTGTTTGCAACAGTCCGCGATCTCTCTACAAATTTGCTCCTCTAAATCCCGTGCACTATTGAGTAGTCTATAATATAATCCCATTAATGTGGTCATACCTTTCTTATTCCTCAGTTCTACCCATACAGTCTCATTAGATGAGTTCTCAGTTTGTCCTGTCTAAGCACTGTTTTGATATTTTCCGTGACTAGTCATGCCACCTCTCCCACTTAATCACATATAAAACAATGGAACCCTAGAACGTTGAGCTGCCAGTCCTACCCCTCCAGCAACCAAGACTCAGTAATGGCTACAACGTCATCATTCCATGTGCTGATCCAATCTCTAAGCTCATCCACCTGTCCTACAATACTTGCATTTAAATATATGCTGCTCAGAACATAGTCCCACTTTGTATGAACGCTTAGCAACATCTTTCTCCACACCCACTCCACTTTCTGTTCTGACACTATGGTTCCCATCCCCCTGCAACTCTAGTTTAAACCTACCCCCACTCCCCACTTATGCAGCATCAGTAAACCTTCCTGCTGGGGTATTAGTCTCCCTCCAGTTCAGGTGTAAACTGTCGCTTCTCTACAGGTTCCATCTTCTCTGGAAGGGAGCATAATGATCCAAAAATCTGACACCATCTCCTTAGCCACGTGTTAAACTACATGATCTTCCTATTTCTGGCCTCATAGCATATGACATGGGCAGCAATCCTGAGATCACAATCCTGGAGGTCATGTCCTTTAACTTACCGTTGAACTCTCTTTGCAGGAACTCACCACCCCTCCACCCATACTACTGCCAGAGAACTGACAGCTTTGGCTTTTCTCTGTTAGGTCATCCCCTCAACAGTATCCAAAGCAGCATACCAGTTGTTGAGGGGAATGGCCACAGGGGTACTCTGCACTGGCTGCTTATCCCCTTTTCCCCTCCTGTCACCCAGTTACTTGTGTCTTGCACCTTGGGCATAATTACCTCCCTGTATGTCAACCCATCAGCCTCCTGAATGATCTGGAGTTCATCCAGTTCCAGCTCCCACTCCTTAACACAGTCGGTTAGAAGCTGCAGCTGGATACACTTCTTGCTGGTTTCGACATCAAAGACACTGGAGGTCTCCCTGTCTTCCCACATCCCGCAAGAGCATTCCACTATCCTGCCTGGCATCCCCAATGCTCTAAATGTGCGGTAAGAAACAAAGAAATATACCTTCTTTTTATAAATACAGCTCTGTGGTGATATAGTTCTGATTAACTTTTTTATATATCGTAAGGTTGGCTTGGAGTTGAATAGTGGGAGGGTGGGGTGGTAACTAACTTTACCTGACTCTACTATGGGTGCTCTACTATGGTTATGAATTGTAATTCGATATGTTTGTTTTGCACTGTATAAACCTTTTAAATTTTTTTTGTTTTCATTCATAAAAAATAAATAAAATTTAAAATCCAGATTAGTTAAAAAAACAAAGAAAGAATAAATAACAAAAAAAATCTAAGTTCTTATTGGAATTTGCCAACCTAATTATACACATTCTAATGTCTCCTGAGGAACTGTGATACGCAAAATATGCTGACTGCTCCTGCTCACTTCTTTTGAACTCTCTCCTTCTATACAATCCAATGTCTCCTGGGGAACTGTCACACACAAAATGTGCCAACTGCTCCCATTCGCCTCTTTTAAACTCTCTCTCTCTTTCTCCCTCTACACAATTTAATGTCTCCTCAGGAATTGTGGTATGGAAAATGTCAATGAAAAACAGACTAAGATGAATGAAAGAAATAGACTAAGAAATTTTAGAATATAATAAATAGAAGTAAGCCATATGGTTTTTCTGTGCCTGCTTCATTGAGTAAGGGCGGACGTTTACCTCAGTGCATTTATTCAAAAAGGTCATAAAGGATGAACCACATGATAACAGCTGGTGTGTCTATTGTCACTGATCAGCAATATTCTTAAAAATTCTGATGGACAAAATTAACCTGCATGTGTAAATGCAGGGATTAATCAAAATAGCATGGCTTTATTAGGGATGATCCTGCCTGACAAACTTGACTAAAAATTAACGGCCTTAGCTGGTATATCGTGGGCAGTTTTAGACAGCACAGTATTGAAATTATGTGATAGTACTGCAGAGGTCTGGAAGGTGTTGCCTAAGGTGCTTGGAGAGTTGCTGCAGAGCATCCTGTCAATGGTATAAACTGTTGTTATTGCTCATCGGTGGTGAAGTGACTGAATGGTTGGGGAAGGGGTGCCTGTCAATTGGGCTGCTTATTCTGTTTTTTAAAAATTGTTACAATTTTTTAAACACAGCCTTCTATTATTTTCTTCCAAAGTAGATGACCTGAAATTATTCCACGTATTCCATTGACTTGGCTCACTTCTATACCTTTGAAGGTTTATCTTCATCTTGGTATGGTAAATATTATCTTCATGCTAATCACTGATTTACTTTATGAATAACTGGATTCCCAGCAGTGATCCATGTTGACATAATCTTCCGACCAAAAAAAAGGTCATATATTCCTGAACTTTGCTCTCTGTCCCCCACCAATCCACAGCAGAACTTTACCAATGCCATAGATTTACTCAAAAATCCAACAGTATTTTAAATTTTATTCTATTTAGAGATGCAGTATGGAGTAGCACCTTTTGGCGCTTTGAGCAACATCATCCCAGCAACCCCCAATAACCCCAATTTACTCCAACCTAATCAAGGGACAATTTACAATGATCAATTACCCTACCCAGTACATCTTTGTACTGGGTAGGGTAACCAGAGCACCCAGGGAAAACCCACATATTCTACAGGAAGGATGTTCAGAGACTTCTTACAGACAGCGCTGGAAATAAACTCCAAATTCAGTCACACCAAACTGTAATAATGTCGTGGTAACCACTAACCTTACCGTGATGCCCAGATGAGTTAAGAAGCCTCCAGAAATGTGAGTATGAATTCAGTTTTGTCATTACACTACAAATTGTCAAATATAAGTAAAGTATTTTTCATACCTTACTTTGACCTTGGAAGTGATTATCATTTGAATGTCATAGTGGAAGAAGTTTAGAGCTAGACTTTTCTGCTTGAAGCACATGCAAGTATAGTTAGAATGCCATGCTCTTTTGTTAGAGCAAGTTTGAACCCAAGTGTGGTCATCAATAATTATTTAGTTTAATAGGCCAAATATTTAGCAGACTAATAAATGTATTTCTTGATCATGTGACAAGGCCATTTGCAGCTGATAATTAAGTATTCCATTTAATTAAAAGGAAATTATTATCCCCCTTCTGAACTACTTTGTATTACTCCCACCTTATACATCCATTATATTGTTTGCCTTCAAGCCTTCTTAGGCAGCCGTTTTGATGCTCATGTGTGAGCTTTAGAAATGGAAAAAACTAAACAGTTGCACTCAGTCTCCAATGATATTGATTGAAATGTAACAAGAGCTATGCATGAAAAGTGAGAAAAGTGTACAAGTAATGGAGAATAACATACATTATTGTACAATCCTTTAATATTGATTTACTAAATGTTATTTTATAATAATATGAAAGCCTTTTTTGCAAGGACTTACTGAGACAAAATTGAATCAGGATCTTCATACTGCTGCTTAGGGACGAGAAAGTCCATTTTAAATTAAGCAGCTTTCTAAAATCATTAATGGTTCTAGTAAAGCTGTACTGTAATGGTAAAACTGACTGGTTACTAATACACTACTGTGGCTTAAAAGATCCCGCAAATGTGTTAGTGATTTGTGAATGAGTGTGCTGGAAGGGGTGGAAACTCATTAAAAATCATCGATGCCGTAAATCTGAAATAATATCAGAAAATGCTGGAACAGTCATTGGGATGGGCAGCATCTACGGAAAGGGACACAGTTAAAATTTGAGCTCCAAGGTCTTTTATCATAAATTCCTGACCTGCTGAGCTTTTCTCATCATCTTATGTTGAAATGATTAAGTTTTCACTTTGGGAGGAGAGCATGAGTGATAGCTCTAGTACAGCAGTGTATAGCTATAAATGATATATGACATCTGTAGCTGGGACCTTCAATGACGCTAGCCTAGGAAATTGAGATCAGCTATGACTGACTGTGAAAAAAAACTGCGTACATGTGTAAACTTGTATTTGAGATAATGTAAAGCTACAGATATCAGTGAAGATACCCTACAGCCTGCATAGAAAACAGAAAATTCTCAGAAGAAATCACATTAGGACTATAGCTCCGTGATAAATCCCAAGGGCATGAATCTTTGGTGATGAACCCTGTAAATCATCCTGTGAAATGAAACCTGAGAATGCCAGTGATGCCGTGGAGGTGTCTGTAAAATGGCAAATCTACAGACAGTTGGTCAGATTTGCTGGAAAAAGAGTTATCTCCCATACTCCCTTCAAACTTATGGCGGCTTTATTCCCCTTATCCCTACTCCCTTTAAGCTTACTCGGATTACAGAAAAAAATCTAGAAGAAATGAATTAAAAGTGTATTGGAGTATAAACTGGAATAATATCCAACAGTTCAGAAAATCTTTTGGTCTCAGTTAAGGACATGTTCGGCACAGCTTTGTGGGCCGAAGGACCTGTGTTGTGCTGTAGGTTTTCGATGTTTTCAATGTTTCTATCACTAAAATCATGAACGTAGAAGATAATGGAAGTTTTACTCCATCTGTGAAATGAACTATGCACATCAAACAAAAGCAGTAGTGTGTTTCTAAACATATAAATCATATCTGATTAATAGATAACAACTTACCATATGTTAGTCATATATGGATTCCACAATTTATTTTATGTTTTATTCCTATATCCCCATGCCCATTTCCCTGATCACAGCAAACGTTTCCCCAACAATGCCATTCATTGAAATATTGAATTAAAAAACACTTCAAACATAACAAAAGTACATACTTTCTTCAACATATATACAAGATATGGTCAAGGGAGGCAGAGGAGCATTTACAGGGTTGCTTTGAATCAATGGACTGCACTATATTCAGGAATTCGTCTTCAGATCTGAATGAACGTCACAGCCTTCATCAACTTCATCAAGACCTGCGTGGACGAATCTGTGTCTTGGAGAAAAAAAAAGTTTTCCAAAACTAGAAGGCCTGGATGAACCAGGAGAGTCACATTTTGCTGAGGACTGGATCTGTGGCACTCAAGGCCAGTGAGCAGAATCCAACAAGTCATCCGGGTACAACCTACCGAAGGCCATCATGACAGCGAAAAGGCAACTCTGTGTGGAACTAGAGATATAATCAGATACCCAACAGCTGTGGCAAGATTTGCATGCCCTTACTTCCTATAAGGCGAAACCTAACAGTATAAATGGGAGTGATGCTTCATTCCCTGATAAACCGAATGCCTGCTGTGCATGCTTTGAAAGGGACAAAAACACTAGTCGTGCAAATCACCCTGTGATCTCTGTCTTGGAGACCAATTATCAGAACATTCTTCAAGATGGTGAAGCTCCACAAGACATTAGGTCCCAATGGTACTTAAAACCTGTGCCACCAACTGGCTGAAGTGTTCAAGGATATCTTCAACCTCTCACTAAAGTCTGAGGTTCTCACTTGCTTCAAAAGAGCAGCAATCATACTGATGCCCAAGAAGATCAGGGTGAGCTGACTTAACAACTATTGCCCAGTGGCACTCAGTTACTGTGATGAAGTGATATGAAAGATTGGTTATGGCTAGAATTAACTACTGCCTGAAGCATGGACCAGGATCCACTACAATTTGCCTATAGCCAATACCAATCTTACTGGCTCTCCACTCTGCTTTGGGGCAACCAGATAACAGAAAAATATACTGTATGTCAGATTGTTGTATATTGATTACAGCTCACCATTCAGACAGACAGACAGACATACTTTATTGATCCCAAGGGAAATTGGGTTTTGTTACAGTCGCACCAACCAAGAATAGTGTAGAAATATAGCAATATAAAACCATAAGTAATTAAATAATAATAGGTAAATTATGCCAAGTGGAAATAAGTCAAGGACCAGCCTATTACCATCATCCCCTCATTATTAATTAACAAGCATCTAGACCTGGCCCTCCATACTTCCCTCGGCAACTGGATCCTCATTTTCCTTATCAGACCAAATTCATTGCAGATCAGTAAGAGTATCTCTTCCTTACTGACCATCAGCTCAGGCTCAACTCAAAGATGTGTGCTTAGCACATCACTCTGCTCTCTTTACACGTGACCATGTAGCTAAGCACATCTCAAATACCACCTATAAATTTGCAACTCGCAACACTGTTGTTGGCAAAATCTCAGACAGCAGCAATAGGCTTATAGCAGTGAGATAGATTAGTTGGTTGAGTGGTGTTGCAATTACAACCTTGCACTCAACATCAGCAAGACCAAGGAATTAATTGTGGACTTCATGAAGGGGAATTTTGAAGAACACACATCAGTCCTTATTGAGGGGTCAGTGGCAGAAAGACTGAGCAGCTTCAAGTTCCTGGACGTTAACATCTCAGAGGTTCTATCTTGGGTCCAACATACTGATGTAATCATAAAAAAAGGGCATACCAATGGCTCCAAGTTATTAGGAGTTTGAGGAGATTTGGTATGAATCAGAATCAGGATTAATATCACTGACATACGATGTGAAACTTATTGTTTTGCAGTAGTAGTAGTACAGTGCAATACATCAAAAGTACATTAAGTACATTTATATAAAATAAATTAAGTAAATAGTGCAAAAGGAAGCAAAAATAATGAGACAGTATTCATGGGTTGGTTCATTGTCCATTCAGAAATATATATATATATATATATATATATATATATCTCACAACTACTAGAAATATATATATAAATAAAATATACTACATAACACAACTACTATACAGCATCCACAGACATTCAGGCCTAAACATTTAAAACCTTGTGGCCGTGAAACAGGTTCCGGGGCCTCCTCTGTGGTGGTTGTAGGAGTTGACTCTGAGACTCCAGGAAGTGGTTCTAACAGCTCGGGACACATATCTTCTGCACATGTTTGTATCCTGAATAGAATATGGCAAGATTCACTGCATGATGTGGATCATAAAGTGTGAGTACAGTGTCTGACATCACTATTTCCTTTACTGTATGGAAAACCACCTCTCTCTGCTTTCTCTAATGCCATTTCTTCCCGATCTGCAGTAATGAGATCAAGGGGTGCAGTAACCAGTTTTAGCAGGAACCTGTTATAGTAGTTGACAAATCCTAAAAAGGACAGCAACTGTGACACATCCTTTGGCCGTGGGGCATGCAACATTGCTTGAATTTTCACATCACACTTGTGTAATCCTTGGGCATCAATGGTGTGACCATAGTAAATGATGCTTGGTTTAAAGAATTTACACATCATGCTCTGAGCCCATAATCTTCTAATCTTTTTAACGCTGTCTTGAGATTTTGGAGATGTTCCTTGTATTCCTCATCGGTAACAATGATGTCATCAAGGTAACACTGAGTGCCGGGGCAGCCTTGCAGCAACTGGTCTATAGCTTTCTGCCAGAGTGCAGGTACAGATGTTACTCCAAAAATAGGCCTAATATAGCGATAAAGCCCTTTGTGAATGTTTATGATGAGAAACACTTAGGACTCTTTTTCCATTTCCATTTGTAGATAGGACTCAGCTAAGTCCACTTTCCTGAAGTGTTTCCCTCCGGAAAGGTTTGCAAAGGTATCCTCTATCCTGAGTAGAGGGTACTGATCTACTTTCAGTACTGAGTTAATGGCGACCTTAAAACCACCACAGATCCTGACAGACACATTTTTCTTTGCTACTGGGATCACTGGAGTTGCCATTGACTCTACTCAACCTCCTTGCGATCTATCTCACTGGCTACTTTATCACGGATGGTATAAGGAACTGGATTAAGTTTTGTAAAACTTGGATGTGACATTTTCATTTTCATTGAACAGTTTTACCCTTCATATGTTTCAGTGTTCCATTGCCATCCTTGAACACTGCTGTGGCCCCATTCAGTACCTTTTCTAATTCGCTATTGCTGGGGACGTGGCATGCAAGCTGTGGATAGATCTCCAAGCAAGTTGTAGTTGTTTCAGCCAATCACAACCCCACAATGCTGGCCCTCTTGTTCTTAACCTCATACAAACCCAATGTGATTTGTTGGTTGTTGTATTTCACTGTTACGAATGTCATTCCCACAGGAGTTAACTTTTCTCCAGTATAGTAAGTTCTTAGTTGGATGTCTACAGGCTTCTGTTTAGTATCTTTGACATGCTGTTCAAACTCATTTTGTGGAATGACTGAAACAGCTGAGCCAGTATCCAATTCCATTTGAATTAATTTGCTGTTCAATTCTGGTCTAAGCATATTGCTTATCTATTGTTAGTTTTAATATTATAAATCTCAAGGCTACATAGTCCTAGGTCACTCTCAACAATTTTCATCAACAGCATGCTGATTAGTATTCTTTTTGAAACTGCAACTTGACTTTCATCTTTTTTTCCATTTATTTTTGTCTGCCCAACATGCTCTTTGTGTGTGTCCTACCTTGTTACATTTTCTGCAAGTTTCACCTTTCATCTTGCATTGGTCTGGTGTATGTGAGCCGCTGTAGCAACTGTAGCACAATTTGTTTGGCCAGGCCGATTTCTGTTTAGACATTTCAATTTTGTTCATGTTCATTTTCATTGCTGACTACAATTCTATTGCTTCTCTGCTTGCTGCTTCCATTGATACAGATATTTTAAATGTAAGTTGTGCTTCAGTTAGCGGCCATTTTTTAATGCTTTCTTGTAACAAATTGAACAATCTTTCAGTGCATTATTAAGCCCATTGCCAAGCTGACAACGCTTGGACAATCTCTTCAATTCAGCTACGCATGCTGAAATGGACTCCCCTTCCTTTTGATTCCGCTTATGGAAGCTAAAGCATTCTGCGGTCAACAATGGCTTTGGTTATAAATGTTCCTGTGTTACTTTCATAATATCAGTAAAGCTCATTTCAGCTTTTTTCGTTGGAATAGTCAAACCCCTAAGCAAACTATATGCTTTTCCACCCAATGCACTCAGCAAAACTAGTACTTGTTTCTTATTGGCTATTCCATTTGCTTTAAAATATTGCTCAGTTAGCTCAGTATACATATTCCAGTTATATGTTGTGCAATCAAACATGTCAATCTTTCTGATGCAGCTAACCATTGCTGCTCCTTTTTTAATGATTATTATCACCTGGTACTCACTGTAACTGAACTCATGAACTATTCCGCTTTCTGACTTTTTTAAAACTCAATCGCCTTTCCTTTTGTGAAGAAAACGTGCTGTGTTTTTGTTTTAAAGACACGACTGCTCCTTGCTACGCTTGTTAAAAAACTCAAATATCTGGCTGCATTTCAACAGGTAGGTAGTCATCTTGGATTCATTTAAAACTTCTTTATCACCACTGTTATGTCTTATAAAACAAGGAAGCCGAGAGATGTAATTCTTAGTTCATTTTTTACTTTAAGCAAAGCATGCACTTATTACATGTATGACACATACATTTCACATATTTTTACATATAACCTTTAATGAATTAGGGTGTATGGGATGTCAGGGAGGGGTAGCACCTGTAGTGTGAAGACCTGTCATACCTTCCGAGGTAGGTCCTCCACCATTGGTTCTCACCTGGCACACAAATCTCACCTATGGCTCCAAGTAAGCTGTTTGCATGCAACAGAGGTCACACAGAGCAACAGTTTCGACAGGCCAGACAAACCAGGTGAGTAGCTGTTGGGTTTTTCTGAACCCTCGGTGACTTCAAGCTTGTCTACCCAAAGCATGTGCAGTCTGGGTTCAGTGGACTGCATGGAGGAAACCACCAGCTGGTTTCCCAGCACACATTGTAGAGCACGAAGAGCAAGGCAAGACCCATAAATAGCCCTGGTTGTCCACTGCATCCTGACTTATTTCCAGCCATCTTGACTCATCATGCCACTCGATCCAAATAGACTAGGATGAGAGAGTGAGGTTGACAACTTGAGAACTCTCCCTCACTTTAATCAAATTCACATGCAAGTAATGACATTGAAACATAAGCATAAAGAACGAGAACCTTCACAGGCTTACCCCATATGATGGACTCATCAGCCACCTCCAGCCACACAAATAACAAACACACCCACCCAAGGATGTCAGTGGTCCTCACTGCTTGCCATGGACGTGTGCACACAGTGAATTATTTAATCGAACAAGATACATAATCAAACAATATATTTACAATATTACTCAAATACTACTAAAATATTAAATACACATCATGTACACACAACTTAGTTGCTCCTTTTTGAACTTTTTGTAACTTTTATGTTTTTTCACTGCATTACTGCTGCAAAACAAATATTTCATTACATATAAATCAGTGATTATTAACTAAATTCTGAATCATCTTTGAACCCTACTTTTGGCTTCCTATTGCAAAACCAAAACTGTTAAGTTAATATGTTTTAAGAACTAAATACTTTCTATTTGCCTCTGTTTGCAAATAACTTTAATTCTACATGTTTACTCGTATAGTAAACCAAAATGTAACAGATTTTGTAAACAAATCCAATTTATATTTTCTTCCCACTCACTGTCATACACCATGGCATTTTGTTAAATAAGAACAAATTCCTAATGTTCTACATTCCCAATCAATTATTGTATTAAATTTTCTCATCACAAATTCTATGAAACAATATGTTTTTTCTCATTTCACATCTCTAAAATTTGCTATTTATTGCCTTTTTTTTGAAGAGTACATTATTCTTACCTTGAAACCCATGTACGTGACTTGTCCGGTGGCAATATACTTTCCACTCTTACTAACCGTAACAAAGGAGATATTGTTTGTGTGACTTTCCAGGAAAGCTTGTTGGCTACTGTTCAAATTTTGTATTATAGTTGTACATCCCAGGGGGTAAATTATATTTTCACCATCAGGGTGCACAGATAAGCCACAAGGCACCTTGCCTGCAATACAAAAGTAGAGTGGCATACTGTTTGATCTGAACCAAATACAAGAATCCCTGATTACATTCAACACTTAATATTTTGCAAAAGGGACTTTCAGAAGTAACGGAATAGCCAATAGTTAAAAGAAATATAATAGATGTGTAAAGATTAATAAAGTAACATAATGAACACAATTTAACACATATAATAAAGGTAATGATGATGCATGAGAGATACTATATTATATTCCAACTGCCGTGTTCTCACCCACTCATTTAGCTTGCCCATATTGTTTTACATCATCAACAAATTGGATATATAATATTTGATTCCCTCAACAAATTATTGATATAGATTGTAAACAGCTGAGGTCCAAACACTGGCCCCTGCAGAAGCCACATAGCCCGTGAAACTGACAATGGCAAGTTCATTTTAACGCTTTACTTTTAGTCTGTTAACCAAGTCTTAACCTATGCCAATAGATTACTCCTGAAACGTTGTGCTTCTGATGTTTCTGACCAATGTCCTGTGTGGGACCTTGCCAAAAACGTTCATCAAAATTCAAATACACAAGGTTCACAGGTTTCTGTATTTCCTTACTCTAATAATTGTATTTGTAAAAAATTCCAATGAAAATTATTTCCATTTAATAAATTCACAATGACTTTGCTCAATCCTATTATTCTTTGTTTTGTGCTTACATCCCTCAACATAGATTTCACTTTACACACATAGTTCCCAATCTACAGAATTTTGCAATATGATAACCAATGGAAAAATAATTAATGACAATATGAGGAAATAGCAGTTGTGTAATTTTTATTTGGAATCTGGAATGCACTGCCTGTAGATGTGGTAGAAGCAGTTTTCACTGAGCATCCAAAAGGAAGTCTGTTAAACATATTGTGAAGAAATATTTTTCAGACAACAGAGAAAAGGCCAGGCTGAAATTAGTGAATTCCTCTGGAAGCAATCCAACATGGACACAATGGGCTAAATGACTGCTTCAAGTGCTATAGCAATTCAGTGATTTCATGATGCAAAGCATTCACTCTTTATCAACTCCTCTTTCAAAACTCCAGAATTTGGGTCATCACATCTTTCAGTTTCACCACTCCCCAGCGCTTTTGCTTTACTAATTCCTTTCAGTGTTGTACTCTTGCTGGATGCTGGATTCTCTCAGATTTCTGGTGGAGACTTTTTCTGTGACAACCAATATTTGTTTAATATTTCTGCCATTCCTTATTCCATCATTATAATTTCTCCAAATTATATCTGCAAGGAATACACTTTTTACCTTGCAAGTCAATTCCTTTTTAAATACATGGAAGACCTCTCACAATCTAATTTAACTTTCTTGACACTTTGATCATGACACCTTCCCTTTCTTTATCAATCTTTTTCTCGTCCTTTGTTGAATACCAAAATGTTCCTGAAATTCAGACCGACTGCTGTTGGTGGCAACTTTGTAATTGTTTGATTTAATACTATCTTTAATTCCACCACTCAGTGAAGCACAGATCAGTTTTCCTAGACAATAAGACCGTAAGAAATAGGAGCAGAATTAGGCCATTTGGTCCATCTAGTCTGCTCCACCATTCCGTCCTGGCTGATTTATTATCCCTCTCAACCCCATTCTCCTGCCTTCTCTCTGTAATCATTGACACCCTGACTAATCAGGAATCTATTAACCCATATTTTAAATATACTCAATGACTTGGCCTCTACAGCTGTCTGTAGCAATGAATTCAACAGATTCACTGCCCTCTAGCTAAAGAATTTCCTGCTCATCTCTGTTCTAAATTGATGTCCGTCTACTCTGAGGCTGGGCCCTCTGGTCCTAGACTCACCCACTATAGAAAACATCCTCTCCACATCCACTCTTTCAATATTTCATAGGTTTCAATGAGATTCTCCTCATTCTTCTAAACTCCATTGAGCACAAGTCCAGAGTCATCAAACATTCCTCTTATATTAACCCTTTCATTCCTGGAATTATTCTCAAGAACCTCCTCTGGACCTCCTCCAATACCAACATGTCTTTTCTTTGATAGGAGCCCGAAACTGCTTATAATACTTCAAGTACAGTTAGTCCAATGCCTTATAAAGTCTTAGCATGAAATCCCTGCTCTTATATTCCAGTCCTCTCAAAATGTGTACTAACATTGCATTTGCCTTCCTTACAACCAATTCAACCTCCAAGTTAACCTTCAGGGAATCCTGTACAGGGGCTCCCAAGTCCCTTATCACCTCTGATTTTTTAAATTTTCATTCCACTTAAAATATTGTCTATGCCTTTATTCCTTTTACCAAAGTGTATGACCATACACTTCCCTATGCTATATTCCATCAACCGCTTTTTGCCCATTCTCCCAATCTGTCAAAATACTTCTGCAGACTCCTGCTTCCTCAACACTACCTGCTCCTCCACCTATCTTTGTATCATCTGCAAACTTGGCCATAAAGCCATCTGTGGGTGAGAAAGAGATTCCTGGGTGGTATGTTGCCTCCCAGGTACCAGGGTCTCAGAATGCATCCTCAACATTTCAATGTGGGAGGGTGACAGCCAGAGGCAATGGTCCATGTAGGAATAATGACATGTAGGTCGAGTGATGAGGTTCTGCGTAGGGAATTCAGGGATATATGTGCTAAGTTAAAAGGCAAGACCTTCAGATTGCTACCTGTGTCACGTACTAGTGAGGCCAGAAGTAGGAAGATTATGCATTTTAACACATGGCTAAGGAGTTGGTCTCGGATTTTTGGATCATTGCCCCTCTTCCACAGAAAGTGGGGCTTGTACAAAATGGATGGTTTTCACCTGAACTGGAGCGGGATTTCAAATGCTAGCAGGAAAGACTGTTAATGCTGCATGGTGGAGTTGAAACTAGCGTTGCAGGAGGATAGGAACCTGAGTACCAGAACAGTTAGTGGAGAAGTTGTGGAGACAGATGTTAATAAGACCTCAGGCAAAGTCAGAAATCAAAAGGTTGAGTGTGGTGCGACTAGTGTCCTGAGCTGTGTGTATTTGAGTACAGGAAGTATCGTAGAAAAGGTGAAAGAGATCAACACCCAGAATTATGATGCTGCAGTCATTAATGAGACTGGATTGCAGGAGAGGCGACTGGCAGCTCAATATTCTGGTGTTCTGTTGTTTTAGAGGTGACAGAGCAGACGAGATTAAAGAAGGTGGGGTGCAAGATAGTGCATCGGGCGCATATGTCAAAAGATAAATTAGCCCATATTTTTTCCAATATTAATCCTATTTGTGATAGATGTAACATTGAGGTGGCTACTTTCACACATATGTTCTGGTCTTGTATCAAGTTAGATAATTTTTGGAAAGAAGTCTTTAAAACTTTATCCAAAGTCTTGAATTTGGATCTACAACTGAATCTATTAACAGCAATTTTTGGGATTATTCCATCGGAAGCAGGAGATAATCCTGCTTCCGCTCTATGGATGACAACTTTTACAACTTTGTTGGCTTGAAGAGCCATTTTGCTTAAATGGAAGGATTCTAATCCACCTACTGTCTTTTTTTTTTGGCTTTCCTCCATTACGTCCTGTTAAAGTTTAGAGAAAATAAGAAGTCAGACATTGGATACATCCTTTAAATTTGAGGAAACTTGGCGACCCTTTATTCTTTATTTTCATAGGCTCTGACTTATGGCCCTTCCAGTTACCTTTTTGAAGTTTTGGATTTGATCAGAAAGTTTTTGCTTTTTTCCTGCTTTTTACCCTCAAGATGAACTGCCCAGTTTTTTTTTTCTTTTTTTTGTGCTTTTTTGTGTTTTTTTATTATATATTATTAGATTAATTCTATGTATGATCATGATCATGTGTATTTTTCCTTTTATTTGAATTGTTATTGATATAGATTTTTGAGACAATTCTCCTCTTGTTTTTTTATATATATACATACACACTTTTATTTAACTAATAAAAAGATTGATAAAGAGAAGAAAAAAGGTGGGGTGATGTTACTAGTCAGAGAAAATGTCATGGGCGTGCTCCCTCAGGGCAGAGTGAAGAACTAGACTAGTGAGGCAATATGGGTGGAACTGAGAAATATGACCACGTTAATGGGAAAATATTACAGACTACCCAACATTCTAAGGAATTTAGAGGAACAAATTTGTACAGAGGTTGCAAACTGTCGTAAGAAATAAAAAAACAACGCACACAAAATGCTGGTGGAATGTAGCAGGCCAGGCAGCATCTATAGGGAGTACAGTCAACGTTTCAGGCCGAGACCTGACGAAGGGTTTCGGTCCAAAACGTTGACTGTACTTCTTCCTATAGATGCTGCCTGGCCTGCTGTGTTCCACCAGTATTTTGTGTGAGTTGCTTGTACTTACAGCATCGGCAGATTTTCTCGTGTAAGAAAGAAAATGTTGTTATAGTAGGTGATTTTAACTGTCCACATATTGACTGGGAATTCCATGTGTTACGAAAACCCCGTAACCAGGTAACTTACCAGCAAAGATAGATGGATCAGCTGAGTCGGATGCTACTATTTTCAAACGTTTTATTCAACAAGGGCACAAACGTATGGTTAATACAAAACATTCAAATCGTCAAAACTCAATCTAAAACACCGGTGTAACCATAATCAATCAGAAATAAGCTCTACAGTTGTCTAGGGGGGTAATACTGAGTCCAACGGAAGTCTTAAGAGTCACTCAGAAGTTTGCAGGCTTTTTCCTTTATAATTTAGAAAAGATGCACACTTGCCCGTCGTCTTGGCAGAGCAAATCCTTGGAATCAGGGGAGCAGACTTCCCCGTTGTTATGTTAAAAGCAGTCTTTCGTTGGTTTTAGCCACAGATTCAAAGTCGGAATCTAGCGTACGTGGCTTCCTTCAAAATGGCGTCCCGCTCCCACGGGAATCGATCTCGTGTCTGCTGGGTGCGTCTGCTGGGTGCATCTGAGGGTCCTCCCCTCAGACCCGCCTTTATACTTCTTCACGGGATCGCAGGTATCAATCAAGTTGCAGGTAATGCGATCTTTCTCTCAACCAGCCCACTTTGCCCGAGGGCTTTTCACGTGGTTTCCATGAGACGATAATCGAAGTCACCGTTATTCTGCTTCTTGAGAGAACGTGGTCTTCCGCACGTCTCTCTCTTTTGGGTCAGCTGACCCCCCCCTTAACTAGAGTTCTTGCGATTTTCACAAAGGAGGGGGCCAACGGCATAACACATGCTTCAAAGGGACAAGATGGGATAGAGTTTGTCAAATGTGTTTAGGAAAATTTCCTTCATCAGTAGGTAGAAGTCCCAATGAGAGAGTGTATGATACTAGATCTTCTATTAGAGAATGAGACAGGGCAGGGGTCAGAAGTCTGTGCAGGGGAACACTTTACATTGTTATGATCCCAGCCCCCTCCTTTGTGAGAATCGCAAGAGCCCTAGTGAAGGGGGGGTCAATGACCCAAGAGAAGAGAAAGATACATGCGGTGTCCCTCGTTTCACAGCGAGGCAAAAGCTGGCGACTGTGGTCATTGTCTCTTGGAGACACCTTTGTGAATTGGGAACTGTACTACGTGTATACCCTCAGGGCAACGTGGGTGGAGAGACAGAGAGAGATTGCACCATCCCAACCTGATTGACATCTGAGACCCCGTGAGTCCAGATAAAAGAGAGGTTGTAAAGACGGCCCCTCAGACGCACCAGAAGACACGCTAGAAATCCTGTGACAGCGTTTAATAGCAACAGCCGGTGGGGGGGGGGCTCGTGTGCGTCCTTTTCTTGCCTGGGATTGGAGACCTCACCACGGAAGAACGGCTTTAGCTACAGGAGAGGCCACAAGTGAGCGGCCACCCCCCCAACGAGACTCCGACGGATCGAACTCATAAAGGTTGGAAAACCCGCTGGGTAACTGTTCCATTCTATACCTATCTCTCTCTCTTCAACAAAGTGCACCACCGCGACACCCAAAAGACGGCAGCTGGTGGAACTGCAGTGACCTCGAGAGACTTTTATATTTGCATCGGACAATATATTACCCCTAGACAACGATAGAGCTTATTTCTTACTGATTATTACTATACCTGCGCTTTAGATTGAGTATTGACGACGTATGTTATCTGAATGTTTGTATTAACCTTATTTTTGTGCCCCTTTATAAATAAAAACTTCTAAAAAAATAGTGCCATCAGACTTCAACGGACCTCTCTATCTTTGCTGGTAAGTGATCCAGTTACGGGATACGTAACAACATCCAGTGACCACAATGCCATTAGTTTCAAATTAAATATGAAAAAAAGATAGGCCTGGTCTGCAGGCTGAGATTCTAAATTAGAGAAAGGCCTATTTTAATGAGATCAGGAATGATCTGGAAAGTGTTTTCTGGCAAAGGTATACCTTCAAAAACAAAATTTTGAGAGTACAAAGCTTGTATGTGCCTGTCAGAATAAACGGTAAAGAAAGCAAGTATAGAGAACCTTAGTTTTCAAGAAATATTGAGGCCCTGGTTAAGAGAAAAAAGGTACTCGCAAATAGGAACAAATGAGGTACTTATGAAATATAAGAATTGCAAAAGAACACATAAGAGAGAAATCAGGAAGGCATGAAGTTGCTCTAGAATACAAGGTGAAGGAGAATCCTAAGGAATTCTATAGATATGTTAAGAGCAAAAGGATTGTAAGGGACAAAATTAGTCCTCTGGAAGACTAGAATGGTAATCCATGTGTGGAGCCAAAACAGATGGGGGGATATCTTAAATAAATTCTTTGCATCTGTATTTACACAGGATACGGACACAGAGCCTATAGAAGTGCGGCAAAGTGGCATCAACTTCATGGACCCTATACAGATTACGGAAGAGAAGGTGTTTGCAACCCTGAGGCAAACTAGGATGGATAAATCCCCAGGGCCTGAGAAGGAGTTCCCTCAGACCCTACGGGAGGCAAGTGCAGAAATTGCTGTGGCCCTAGCAGAGATACCTAAATCATCCTTAGTGTCAGGGAAGGTACCGGAGGATTGGAGGATAGCCAATGTTGTTCCACTGTTTAAAAAAGGCTCTAAACAGCAACCAGGAAATTATAGGCTGGTGAGCCTGACATCAGTTGTGGGAAATTTATTGGAAGGTATTCTTAAGGAACAGATAAATAAGTATTTGGGTGGACATGGACTAGTTAAGGATAGTCACCATGGCTTTGTGCGTGGTAGGTCAGGTCTAACCAATCATATAGAGTTTTCCGAGGAAACAACCAGGAAAGTGGATAAAAGCAAGACAGTGGATGTTGTCTATGTGGACTTCAATAAGACATTTGACAAGGTCCCATATGGGAGGCTGGTCAAGGTGGTTCAGTTGCTTGGCATTCAGGATAAGGTAGTAAATTGGATTAGACATTGGCTTTGTGGGAGAAGCCAGAGGTAGATGGTTGCCTCTCTGACTGGTCGCCTGTGACTAATGGTGTGTCACAGGAATTGGTGCTGGATCCTATGTTGTTTGTCATTTATATCAATGATAATGTGGTTAACCAGATCAAGAAAATTTCCAGATAACACCAAGATTGGGGGTGTAGTGGACAATGAGGAAGGCTACCATGGCTTGCAGATGGATTTGCAACAGCTGGAAAAATGGGCAGAAAAATGGCAGATGGAATTTAATGCAGACAAGTGCAGGGTTTTGCACTTTGGTAAGACCAACCAGGGTAGGTCTTACGTAGTGAACAGTAGGTCACTGAGGAGTGTGGTAGAACAAAGAGATCTGGGACTACAGGTCCATAATTAGTTGAAAGTGGCGTCACAGGTATATAGGATCATAAAGAAAGCTTTTGACAATTGGCCATAAATCAATGTATTTGAGTCCAGGAGGTGGGATGTTATGTTGAAGTTGATAACATTGGTGAGGCCTAATTTGGAGTACTGTGTGTAGTTTTGGCCACCAACCTACAAGAAAGATGTAAACATATAGAAAGTATACAGGGAATATTTGCAAGGACGTTACCGAGTCTGGAGGGCCTGAGATGTAAGGAAAGGTTGAATAGGTTAGGACTATATTCTTTAAAATGTCGAAGATTTGATAGAGGAATACAAAATTATGAAGGGTATAGATAGGGTAAATGCAACCGGGCTTTTTCAAGTGAGGTTGTGTGGGACCACGACCAGAGATCATAGGTTAAGAGTGAAAGGTGAGAAGTTTAAGGGGACCATGGAGGGAAACTTCTTCACTCAGAGGGTTGTGAGAATATAGAACGAGCTGACAGCACAAGTGGTGCATGCGAGCTCAATTTCAACATTTAAGAGAAGTTGATAGTAGGGATATGGAAGCCCGTTTAAATGGTTTCAGCATGGACTAGATGGGCCAAAGGGCCTGTTTCTGTGCTGTACACCTCTATGACTCTATAACTCCAACATCCAAGTCATTGGCATATAAAATGAAAAGAAGCAATCCCAACATAAATTCTTGTGGAACACCAGTAGTCACCAGCAGCCAATCAGAAAAGGCTCCCTTTATTCCCATTCTTTGCCTCCTGCCAGTCAGCCAATCTCCTATCCATGTTGGTATCTTTCCTGAAATACCATGGTCCCTTATTCTATTAAGTTGCTTCATGTGCAGCAGCTTGTCAAAGACCTTCTGACAAGTAAACAACGTGTATTTCCTTTCTCTATCATAGAAACATAGAAAACCTCTCACACCATCCATCTGAGCACATCCCTTCTCTATCACTCACCTATCCTCCTTCACACACTGTCTACAAGCTCTCTCTATTTGTGAGCCAACGCCTCTTCCCCATTCTCTTCAGTTCAGTTCCCACCCCCTAACAGTTCCAGTTTAAATTCTCCCCAGTTAGCCTTAGCAAACCACCCCACCAAGATATTAGTCCCCCGGGATTCAAGTGCAACCCGTCCTTTTTGTACAGGTCACACCTGCCCCAAAAGCGGTCCCAATAATCCAGAAATCTGAATCCCTGACCCCTGCTCCAATTCTTCAGCCACACATTTATCTTCCACCTCATTATATTCCTATGTCATTGGTACCAATATGTACCACGACCTCTGGCTGTTCTCCCTCCCACTGCAGGATATCATGGACTCGATCTGAAACATCCTGGACCCTGGCACCTGCGAGGCAAACTATCATCCGAGTTTTTTTCCTGCGTCCACAGAATCACCTGTCTGACTCCCTAACTATAGAGTCCCTGGCTGTTTATTTCCTCAAAGAATTCCAACAGATTTGTCAGGCAAGATTCCCCTTGATGGTAACCATGCCGGCATTGGGCTATTTTATTATGTGCCTCCAAGTATTTTGAAACCTCATTCTTAATAATGGATTCCAACATTTTCCAAACCACTGAAGTCAGGCTAAGTGGCTTATAATTTCCTTTCTTCTGCCCTGTCCCTTCTTAAATTGTGGAGTGATACTTGCAATGTTCCAGTTCTCAAGAACCATTCCAGAATCTAGTGATCCTAGAAAGTTCATTACTAATTCCTCCCCAGTCTCTTCAGCTACTTCTTTCAGAACACTGGAGTGGAGTTCAGAACACTGGATCTAACTTCAGACCTTTCACTTCCCAAACACCTTTTCCTTAATAATAGAGATTACACTCTCTTCTGCCTCCTAACACTCAAAGTTTTCTGGCATACTGCTGGTGTCTTTCACAGTGAAGACTGATGCAAAAATAGTATTTAAGTTCATTTGCCATTTCTTTGTCCCCCATTACTACCTCTCCATGGTCATTTTTCAGCAGTTGATACCCACTCCTGTCCCTCTTTTACACTTTATATATCTAAAACTTTTTAGTATCCTCTTATTTGATTGGTTAACTTCCCTTCATATTTCTTCTTTTCTTTCCTTATAGCTTTTCCAGTTGCCTTCTGTTGATTTTTTAAAAACCTCCCAATCCTCTGACCTCCCACTAATCTTTGCTATATTATATGTCTTCTCTTTTCTTTATATGCAGTCTTTGACTTCCCTTGTCAAGTCACAGTTACCTCATCCTCCCTTTGCAGTACTTCATCTTTAGCATGTTCTATTCTGTACCTTCCAAATTGACCCCAGAAACTCCACCCATTTCTGTTCTGCCATCATCCCTGCTAGCATTTCCTTCTAAACCACTTTGGCTAGCTCCTCTTTCATGTCTCTGTAATTCCCTTTACTCCACTGTAATATTTGACTTTACCTTCTCCCTCTCAGACCACAGAATGATTTCTATCATATTATGAGCACTGCCTCCTGAAGAGTCCTTTACCGTAAGTCCTTTAATGAAATCTGGTGCATTACACAACACCTAATCCAGAACTGCCTTTCCCTTAGTACTCTAGCTGCTCTAGAGAGCCATCTTGTAGGCATTCTAGAATTTTGTTCCCTTAGGATCCATCACCAACCTGATTTTCCTAATTTACCTGCACATTAAAATCCCCATGAATATCATAACATAGCCTTTTTCAATACATGCCTTTTCTATCACCCATTGTAATTTGTACCCCACATTCTGGCTACTGTTCAGAGGCACATTATATACAAAATTCCCATCAGGGTCTTTTTAGCCCTGCAGTTTCTCAACTCTACTTACAAGGATTCTACATCTTCCAATCCTATGTCACCTCTTTCTAAGAAATTGATTTAATATTTTACCAACAGAGCCACTCAATTATCTCATCCTATTATGAAATGTCTATCCTTGGATGTTAAGCTTCCAGCTATGCTCTTTTTTTGGTAACAACTCAGTGGTGCCCACAACATTGTACCTTCCCCAGAAGAGATCCCAATGATCCAGCAATCTGAAACCCTGTCCCCTGCACCAATTCCTCAGCCATATATTCATCTGCCTAAACATCCCATTCTTACCTTCACTGGTATGTGACAGAGATGACTAACTTGGAGGTCCTGCTTTTCAGCTTTCTACCTGTCTTCCTATAGTCTCCCTTCACTACCTCCACCCATTTCCTATCCATGTCATTGGCACCAGTATGTATCATGACATCTGGCTGCTCATCCTTCTCCTTTAGAATGCTGTGACACAATCCAAGATATCCCTGACCCTGGCACCTGGGAGGCAAAAGACCATCTGGGTATCTTTCTCACTTCCACAGAATCTCCTGTCTGCTCCTCTAACTATGCAATCCCCTCTCAGTACTCTATTCATCTTCTACCCCTTTCCCTTCTGAGTTTTTGAATGCTTGAGTTTTGCTGAGTTTTTCTGCTCTAAAAGAACATACGTACAGTGCCCATGTTGTTAGGTACAGCTTTCCCTAATAAAATCATGCTGACAATTTAGATTAATTCCAACTTTTCCAAATATAGATTAATCATGCATGTTCCATGAACTTTTCAGCAATAACTTCATTATTACTAAGTTAACTTCATTCATCTGTAATCAATTGAATTATCCCTGCTCCTTTTCTTGAACTACACTTGCTGCCCTCCAGTTATCTAGCTCGTGAATTAAATATTTAAAAAGAAAATGCTCCAATAAGCTTAACAAGCTAATTTTATTTCATTCCCAGGTAGACGAAGGGTCTCCGAAGCAAAATATCATTTCTGTTTCTCTTCCCACAGATGCTGCCCGTCCTGCTGAATATTTCCGTCATTTTCTACTTTAATTTTAGAGTTCCAACATCTTTTTTGAGGTTTCAAAATTTAAAGTGCAATCTGCCTGCTCTAATGCGTCCCTCGCAAAACTTAATAAGAGTTTCTTTAGTTCCCTTGGGGTGTGGAGACATGTGAGAGGGAATGGGGAGCAAGCAGTCTCTAAGGTAACAGATTACAATGCTACAGCAAGGGTTGTCTCGGGTCGGCAGCTGCACCCTCGCAGTTGGCGGAACCCGGCTCTTGCCCATCGCCAGTAGGACTCAGGCATCACTACGACCACTCTTACCGTTGAACCCTATGATTGATTCCAGCTCTAACTGAGAGAGGTCCCCGTTTTCCTCGGCCATAGTTGTTGAGCCAGAGCAGTTACACAACGAGGGAGCCGGCTCCTTGTGTACAGACAGTTGCTAGGCGACCGCGCACATGCGCAGTGCGACTGAGTGCACGCCCCCTTTCTGATCACGTGAAGGAGTCGGCGTTCCACAGAGACATGCGCACTGGGGCGGGTGGCCTAGGCGCTGAGATCGCTGTTGTAATGACAAGCAGACTGACAAAATAAATTTTAAAATTCTTGCGAAAGTCATGTGAGTGATTACTCTGATGACGGAAGTGGCCTTTAAATTTTTAAAGGTTAAAGCAGAAAATGATTCAGGAGTTCCTGTAAGAATATACACATTTTGAAACAAAAAATCCATTTATCGGTAGAGCCTGATTTGCTTTAATTGTAATAAAATGTGTCTCTGCACACTTATGTGCAATGATATGTTTAATTCTATCACGAAATCTAGAGAAAATGAAACGAAGCATCTAATGATGATTTATCGAAAGGGCTACACAAACTGAATGTTAACAGCGGGGGTTCCATGGTGTAATGGTTAGCACTCTGGACTCTGAATCCAGCGATCCGAGTTCAAATCTCGGTGGAACCTTGTAATTAACCTGCAACGTTCTTTTGAGTCTGTCTATCATCAAAATGCTTACAAATAACCTACCGTTGATTTGGAAGATTACATTTATAGCTACGGTTAGCGGCGCTGATTCACAACTCTTCACTGTCAAACAGGCCTGTATCATTACACTCACCCTATGGAATCATCTTTATTGCGGCCATTCTTTCCCTCATTGGCCAAGAACTGCCACAGGGAATCCCAATCATGTGTGGAATGGACAACAGGATTTCCAGCCCAACGGTTCAAGGTTAAGAACCTGCTCCATGACGTTTACTTGTCTCTGCTGCTGAACTGGGGGTCTGTGGACAGACTCTCTTTGTGGACCTCAGTTCTGAAAGTTATTTGCTTCTTTCCACAAATGAGAAGACCTGCAGATGCTGGAAATCCAAGCAACACAAACAAAATGCTGGAGGAACTCAGCAGGCCAGACCACATCTATGACATTTTGGACCAAGATCCTTCATCCTTGTTTTTTGTTTGCTTGCTTGATTTTATTGTTGGCCTGATCTGTTTGGTTTTTTTTCTCTGCACATTGGGTATTTGATGGTCCCACTATGGGATCAGCTATATTGGATTGAGTGTTATAAAATGAGCCAGAGGTGATTAGGGAGCTTAAGTTAAAAGAGCCCTTAGGAGGCAGTGATCACAATATGATTGAGTTCAATGAAATTTGATGGGGAGAAAGTAAAGTCTGATGTAGTTGGATTTCAGTGCAGTAAAGGAAATTACAATGGGACGAGTGAGGAGTTGGCCAAAGTAAATTAGAAGGAGACGCTGGCGGGGATGACAGAAGAGCAGCAATGGTGTGAGTTTCTGGGAAAATGAGGAAGGTGCAGGACAGGTGTATTCCAAACACAAAGAAACACTCAAATGGCAAAATAGTACAACCATGTCTGACAGAGGTAATCAAAGTTAAAGTAAAAGCAAAAGAGGGGGCATAAAACAAAGCAAAAATTAATGGGAAGACAGAGGACTGGGAAGCTTTTAAAAACACACAGAGAGCAACCAAAAGAAAGCCGGGGAGTGGAGCTGAGGAGGAGAAAAAAAAAGATCAGCCATGATTGAATGCCAGAGCAGACTCAATAGGCCAAATGGCCTAATTCTGCTCCTATGTCTTATGGTTTTTTTTTTGAACAGTTTCTTTTGGGTTTCTTTGTTTTGTGGCTGTCTGTAAGGGATGAATCTCAAGGCTGTGTACATACTTTGATAATAAATGTACTTTGAACTTTGAAGAGACAGTGAGTGTGACTGTGGGAGGCTTCTGCACTCAGATGATCACTCTCTCCCTCAGTGCTGAGTGAGAGTTTGCTACCGGTTCTCAAGTTGGGGGAACTCAAAATCAAAACGCTCTACAGACGGACTTTAACATTAAACCAGCTCCTCCATCGCTGCAAAAGGAGTGATATCTCTTGTGAGTGAGAGATAGCCTGAGGGATGTTGAACTGTTGCGATGAGAGACTCTCTTTGGGTCTTTGCTGTTGCTTGCACGGTGGGTGGTGAGAGTGCTGATGCTTTCCGCGAGAGTGAGTGAGGGGAGGGTTGGTGCTGCTTGCTGCTGTTTGTGTGTCAGAGAGGGTCTCTTACGCTTTTTTCCTGTCACTCATTCTTTGACAGTTTTGTTTTGAGGATGTCTGTGGAGAGTAAGATTTTCGGGTTGTATACTGTATACATTCTCTGAATGAAACCATTGAACCACTATCATGGAGCTTCAGTATGTGGATGAAAATGCCATCATAGCGCACTCTGAAGAAGACCTCCAATGTATTCTGAATGCCTTTGCCGGGGCATACCTTGGCACCATTCTCTCCTCAACTGCAGACATAGACTCAGAGATCAATCACCGCCTGAGCAGTGCAAATGGAGCCTATGCAAGACTAAGGAAAAGAGTCTCTGAGGACAGTGGCCTACAGTTCCAAACAAATCTTTTGGTCGATGGAGAAGTCATCCTTCTAACACTTCAGTATGGAACTGAATCATGGACCACCTGAAAGCCCAAGAGCAATACCACCAAAGAGCCGCATGAAGGTTTTTTGACGATCAGCTGGAAGGACGGACACACTAACACCAGCGTATTGGAGGAGGCCAACATGAACTGGATCTCCACCACTATAAAGCATCAGCAAATCCGATGGATTGGTCATACCATTCAGATGCCTAACTCACGTATCTCCAAAGAGATCCTTGGTCGAAGGATGGTCAGCAAGCCCCCAGTGGGCAAAGGAAGCACTTCATAAGCTTGCAGTCAAATAGACCCAGCAAAGAAGTAGTCAAAGAGTAGTTATAAAATAACAGGAAAGATAATTAACAATTTAGATGAGTACACAATGTAGCAGTTAAAGAAAACTGATGATTTGCAGCTATCCTTTACTAAATACTTTAATTACCATAAAGCTCTTTTTATTTTTAATAACATTTAGCAGCACACACAGAATACATTCCAAAATAATTAGAAACATGATGAGAGTACAATGAAATAGTGTAATATAGACCATTCAGCTCATAAACCAGTTTAATGTAAGAACAACAATCCACTGGAGGAATACAGTGGGTTGACCCGCTGAGTTCTTTCAGCAAATTGTTTGTTGCTCCAGATTCCAGCATCAACAGTCTCTTGTGTCTTCAATGTTAAAGCAATTGATTTAGTCCCACTTTCTTGCTTTCCCTCCATAAACTTACTATTTCTTTAAAAATTACCCTACACTCCTTTTCAATACAAAGATGAAATCTGACACCACTACCACTCCTGATAATGTATTCCAATTCTAAACAACTGCTCTTACCATAAGCATTCACAAAGGGTTTAGCACTATAATAGGCTTATTTTTGGAGTAGCTGCTGCACCTGCACTCTGGCAGAAAGCCATGGACCAGGTGCTGCGAGGCTGCCCAGGCACTCAGTGTTACCTGGATGACAAGAAGTATCTCCAAAACAAAAAGACAGTGACACCATTGATGCACCAAGATTGCATAAGCGTGCTGAGAAAATCCAAGCAGTGGCAGATGCCCCAAGGCCAAAGGATGTGATACGGTTGCTGTCCTTCTTAGGATTTGTCAGTTACTATAACAGGCTCCTGCCAAACCTTGCTACTGTGCTCCACCCTTTGATCTCATTACTGCAGATGGGGAAGAAAGGGCAATGGACAAAGCAGAGTGAGGTGGTTTTCAAAAGGCAAAGGAAATAGTGGCGTCAGACACTATATTCACACTGTATAATCCACATCATCCAGCGAAACTTGCCTGTGACACCTAGCGCTATGGTATAGGTGCAGTAATGTCACGTTCTGAGTGACGGAAGTGAATGTTCCGTAACCTTTGCCTCACGTTCCCTTACTGCTGTCAAGAAAAATTACGCACAGATTGACAAAGAGGCCTTGAGTTTCTTTTGGGTGTAAAGCCTTTTAACCAGTACCTGTATGGGCGAGAGTTTACCCTCATCACTGGTCATCGACATCTAGTGTCCATTTTCAATCCCCAGAAGGGTGATCCACTAATAGCAGTGCAAATGCAGTGATGGGCTCTTTTACTTGCCTGTCACATAAATATATTTTTTCCTCATGTTACATTTTGTTCTTTTGTCAAAAGAAGTTTCAGTCTATGCTCCTTAATTCTTGGCTTTTCTGCCAATGAAAATAGTTTTTCATTAGAATAGCCTTCATAGTTTTAATGATCAGATTCTGTGGGAACTTTCTCTTCTCGCTGGAGAAAAATGACCCTGCTTGTTTAGTCCACCACATATTGAACTCCTCCATTATATGAATAGTTCTGTGAAATCTCTTCTTCACCCTCTCAAAATCGCTCATATCTTTCCTAAACTGTGCCTCCCAGTACTAGACATATTATTTAATTTGGTATTAGTTTATTAGTACTGGTTTATTATTATCACTCGTACAAAGAAGTAGTGAAAAGCTAGTCTTGCGTACTGTTCATATAGAATAAATCATTACACAGTGCATTGAGGAAGAACAAGTTAAAATGCAGAACAATGTGTAAAAGAGTAAATGCAGTGCAGGTAAACAATTATGTACAGGGTCAGAACAAGATAGATTATGAGGTCAGGCATCCATTTTCTCATACAAGAGTTCTGTTCAAGAGTCTGATTACAGTGGGATGGAAGCTGTGCTTGAGCTGGTGGTGGTATGTGTTTCAGGCTTTTGTTCTCTTCTGCTGATGGAAGAGAGGTAAAGAGAGAACATCCAGGGTGGGTGTGGTCTTTGATTATAGTAGCTGCTTTACTGAGGCAATGAGAAGTATTGACGGAGTCAATGGTGGAGAGGTTGGTTTTTCTGATGTGCTGAGCTGTGTGCACAACTCTGTGCAGGTTCTTGCAGTCATGTACAGAGCAGTTTCTATGTCAATCTGTTATGGTGCATCAATACAAATTGGTAAGAATTGACAGGAACATGCCAAATGTCTTGAGCCTCCTGAGGAAATAGAGGCCTTGGTAAGCTTTATTGGCCGTTATATCGATGTAGTTGAATCACAACAGGTTATGGGTTATATTCACTCTTAGGACCTTGAAGCTCTCAACCCTCCCAACCTCAACTCTGTTGGTGTAGAGAGGAGCATGTGCACTTCCTCCTTTCTGAAGTCAATGACCAGCTCCATTGTTTTGTTAACATTGAGGGAAAGGTTGCTCTCTATCCTCTTCCTGTACTCTGACTCATCATTATTTGATACGTGGCTCACTATCTTATCATCTGCAAACTTATCGATGGAGGAGCTGAATCTGGCCACATAGTCTTGAGCATACAGGGAATGGATTAGGGTTCATGTCCCTGTCAACTGATCTGCTTGGATCTAAGGACATATCAGGGACAGCATCTGAGCCTAATGCTTTCCGCAGATTCACCCTTCGGAAAACTCATCTTACGTCCTGGACAGCATCCTACGTTCAGGTGAATCTCGGAATAGATGATGACCTACCCATTTCCATCTGTTCAAAACATGCAGAGAATATTGTTGGCTATGCTGCCTGACTTCATTTTGTAACCCGTTACACTTTGTAAGTCCTGACATATCTGATGGCTGCACTAGGACTCAATTTTGAACTGGTACTGTCTCTTAGCTTCTCTGATAGCTTTGCAGAGGTAATTATCTTGACTCCTTGGAAAGGTTAGGGTCACCTGATTTGAATGCAGCAGACCAACACTTCAGAAGAGAGCGATCTCCCAGTTCATTGGAGTGGAACTTGTGTTTTATTAAAGTTCATCATAACTTTTTGCTATATTGCTCTATCTCTCATAAGCCCAAGATTGTGTGTGCTTTATTAATCACTTTCATGTCTTTTTCAATGAACTTGTATCCATGTTAGAATTACGTGCTCTTGACTATACTGCCACTATTTCTAACCAACAATGCACTAATTCACATTTTGCAGCACTATCAACCAACATTAACATCAGGGAAAAGCCCGAAATCCATAAGGGTGAAATGAGTAATAGGATTGAGCTAAGTCAACATAGATTTAAGAATATAATGTATGACCAATATGCTGGAATTCTTTGAGGATGTGACTTGTAGAAAAGACAAGGATGAAGCAATAAATATTGTACACTTGGTAGGATTAGGAGGAGGAAGGTGGATGGTTCACAGGTTACTCAGCTGGACTTCTGAGATTAGTGCTTGGGCTCCAGTTTTTCACTAGAGGAGGCAATTCCAAGCTTGTTGGAGGTACAAAACTGGGTGTATTTGAGAATAAGGAGGAAGCTGTGAACAGACTTTGAAGGGTTATGAGAAATATGAGTGAGTGGTAGACGATACAACAGATGGTTTACAATGAGGAACAATATGTAG
Organism: Hemitrygon akajei; assembly: GCF_048418815.1. Lineage (NCBI taxonomy): Eukaryota > Metazoa > Chordata > Chondrichthyes > Myliobatiformes > Dasyatidae > Hemitrygon > Hemitrygon akajei. The sequence goes on from NC_133145.1 coordinate 34,056,230, forward strand.
TTGTCCACTTTGTAAGACAATTGTATTTATCAAATAGTATGAGGCAGGATTGGATAGATAGGTATCTATACTGAGTGATCATTAACAATCAGGTGCACTTAATAAAGTGGTCACCGAGTGTACTTTCAGAGCTGAGGAGATATCTCCTGAAATGTATTAAATTCTTAAATAGTTTGATAGGCCAAATGCAGGGAAGGTTCCCCCTGTCCCGCCACTAGTTGGTAAGTCTAGGACTAGGAGGCACAATTTCAGATTGTATAGGATGGAAAACCTTTGGAATTTTATACCCGAGATGGTTGAGTAGTCTCAGTTGTTGTATTGATGCAAACAGATTTCAGGACATTAATGCTGAAAATGTCACTGAGGTTGAAGATCAGCCACAGCAGAACGGTGAAGATTGCTCAGCATCTGGATGGCCAGTTCTTGCTTCTATTCCTTATGATCTGTTACTTATCCAGCCACACATTCATTCTGCCTCTCTGCCAAGTCCAGGGGAACTCCACTGCATTCTCCCCTCCAGTCCAAGATACAAATTTTAATTTCTGCAGTTCCTTATGTATCATAGACTTCAACCTCTTAAAAAACTTATATGGCACTTTATTAAATGCCCTCTGTGACCTACATACTTGAGCATTAATTCTCTCATCAACCTTTTCTATTTCTTCAAAAAATGTTATCAGTTAGTGAAGTATGATTTGCCTTTAATAAATAAGCCTGTGCTGACATTTTCTGGAAGATTATTTTAGAATTTTCCTCACTATTCTTGAATTGGGGTGTAGAATTATTATTTTCTTGTAATTTAACTTTCCTGTGCTTGCTTGTATTTTTATATAATCACCTATATACATGTAATCACTCAGTGAATCTTCCAATAATGCATAGTTGCTTCTGTATTTTTTCAGATACTACTTCGTAGCTTTCAGTAGCAAGTGTCACACAACTTGAATGTTTATTGGTTAATGGAATTTTGTTATCCCTAATCGGAGTATGAGACAACTACAACTACATTTTAGGCTGGCCATCCCTTCGTTCTCTCGATGTTCTCCTTTGTTCTTCTAACATTTGATAAAATGAGCATAAGCAAAAATTCCTTATTCTTGACTTCCGAAGAACCTACAGATCACAAAACATTAGGTTTCTAATTACTAGTTTTATCTCAATCCCAATTTTGATCAAGGAAGGTATATTTGCAATTTTCCAGTTCCTTTACACCATCCCTGGACCTCTGCACTTGCCTTCCCCACTTTCCACAACCACCTAGGATGCACTTTAACTTTATTCACTTTAAATGCAGCTTGCCTTTCTGGTATCTCTTCAGCATCAATTTTTAGCCAAACTGAACAGAAGTTATGTTGTACTTTGCTGAGAAACCAGGAGCATCTTCTTTCTTGATGAAGATTGAGGGAAATAACTCAAGGTATCTCAGCCATTTCCAGCACCTCTTTAAAAGTTTCAGTTTTGGTCTCTGAATGTCCCCATCTTTCTCACTTACAATCGTTTTCTGATCACATAATATTCAGAATCCCTGCCTGCTTTTCAAAAAAAAACTGTTGCTGGCATTTCAGTCGGGGAAACTGCCACAAACTTTACTTTTCTGTTATAGCTTGCTACACCAAATACTTTCACTTATTAGGCTGCTTTTCATTTGCTACTGCCCACCAGAAAGCTATCAGCTTTTGTGCTTTTTAAAGTCACCAAACCTGTTTCCTGTTCTGCCTTTAACCTCATTAGAGCCTTCCTCACCTCCATCCTTGGCCTGATCTTCTTTTGAATACGTGACTGTTTCCCATATTGATTGCCCTCAACAGAACTGAGGTTTTGTTTTGTGAACTGCTTCCCCTTAACAGCACTCAGCTTCCCATGCTCCTTTTAATCTCATTGGAATTCTATAATAATCTCCTTTTAGGCACGAGGGCTGTTTCTTCTTTTTTGACACCCCTTTGAAATCCTGTGAGAAATTGTTTTCTATGTTATATTTAACCTCGCCAATAAATTAAGTTGCTAAAATGTGTAAAAGCACACCTGCAATAGTAGTCTGTTAATTTTCTTTTTCTCAGCCCAGACAATGTGGTCTCCTGGTTCCAAAAAAAAAGTTTTGTGCTGTAAAGTCATTGACATCAGTAATAATGACCTTCACAGAACAACATTATTAAACTTGAGTTGTATGTTGAGAAGACTGATCCAATACATCGCCCCAAAAAAAAATTACATTGAATTGGTTTAAATGCACAAGATATATAATGACCATTGGGCATCAGGATTCATTGGGGGGGGGGGGGGGAGAAAGAAAGACTGGAATGTATTTTTCAAATTTGTGCTGCTTTATACCAGAATATTTTATGATTAATCTTGCTACTCCTTTTAAGCAATTACAGATAAAATAAACTAATTTTCACATTAAAGCAACACATACACAAAACTGCTGTTGAGTTTACAGAATTTTGTTCAGATTTTATACATACAGTTAAAGCTCAGACTGTGATTGTGAATCAATTTCTTAACATTAGCACTTAGAAATTTCTCATGTACAATCTCAAGTATAGAAAGGTTTATTACAAAGTCAAAATGTTGTACAGTTATTATTCATCCATGAGTTATACAGAATAAGATACCATTTTAGAATCATCTCTGGGCATCTGTTGTGGGAATTCAAAATAATTGTCTTTTCTGGGTTCTAAATGGGTTTTGTGATTTAAATATTGCATTTTTGCCTCAATGATAAAGTAGGTATATTCTTTACATTTGCAAAAGAATACAATAAAGGTAGTAATTACATAAAACTAATGATTAACATTAAACTGCAAGGATGTGCAATTTTATAACACCAACAAATATGTTGCTCCCATATTTTTCCATCTGTTAATTTTGTATTGATAGATTGATATGGGAATAGTGTATATTGAGTGGAATACTTACTTCACTCAATAAGTTGAAGGCAATGAAACAACTTATACAATACTGGGCAGAGCAAAAATGGCACCAGAGGTCAGCTTTTTCAAGCTCATCTACAAAAAAGTTTAATTTCTTCCTTTAATGTCTCTTTCTCCCCCCTTTCAAAATGGATGGGGTCCTGTCAGAGTCCTCAATCTACAGCTGCACTCAAACTGCGTTCTTTACGGCAATGATTCCCATTCTTGGGGGCTCACCGACCGGTTGGTTTTCCAATATGGCAAGGACGCAGCCTGGAAGGCGTGTGCACGTTCGGGGCTCTGAGGCTCTGTGGCTCTTTGAATGAGCCTATTCCATTCTTGTGTCGCCAACTGAAGCATCTCCCCAACAAAGAAAGGTGTCGCTTCATGACACCTCTGTCCCTTTATTAGGGAGTGAAAGAGCCTGTCGCATGTTGAATTGTCGGGTGAATGAGTAGTTTTTGTTGTACTGCAGATCATGGTCCCTTTGGGGACTTTGATATTGCTTGCTTGGTGGGTAGTGGGTGCTGATGCTTTCTGCTGAAATAAGTGGGCTAGAGGGAGGGTTGATGCTTTGCTGCTGCTTGTGCATGGCAGGGGGAGAAGTGGGGTTTGGAGTTCTAACATTTTTACTGTAATTCTTTGGGGTACTTTCTGTTTCATGGATGTTTGTAAAGAGGAAGAATCTCAGGTTGTACAATGTATACATTCTCTGATATTAAATGGAAACATTTGAACCAATGTGTTCAAAACCTGCAGGGACGAAAGTAAGGCCAAACTATTTTTGAGGCCACTAAATGTTTGCACTCAGAACACTTTAGAAAGCAACTGATGAACTTGACAGTTACAAAACTTTTTAAACTGAGTCGGCGGTTAATTGCCAGCAGGGTAACTACTGAACTTCAGAAGCGCATCTTTAAAATTAACAGATAATACATGTCTACCCAATTTAAGAACTCACAGGACTCAAGTACAAACCTAGAAGAACAGGATAAAAAAAAAGTAACTTAAACATCCACTAACTGAACCATCCAGAATTGCAGCAAAGCATTCTGTGGACTTAACATTGATACGAGAGGTAGTCTTGTGGGTTCTCAATGTGAAGTGCTCTTTGTGTGCAAACACAGAGCTGAAAAGCACCAATGACTGTAAATGACATGTAGTTCCATTCATGATTTCAAGGTTAAATATAGATTTAGCTTAATAACAATTTCCCGTCCACACCTTGAAAGTATTACAAGAACAGAACAGACTAGCACATGTTCTAGAATTGAACTGCATTTGAGAAATTATTCTTTTATCAATAAAGGTCTGCATTTCTCCATCTGAGACGATAACTTCTGACTTAATTATGACCTTGTTTACACAATATATTAATTTGAAAGCAAGCATGAACAATAGAAACATTCAAGTGGCTTGTGTTTTCCACATCTCCTCAGATTTATCTGAAGGGCTGGATAAATTACATTATTCAAGTCTGTATTTCTTGCAGTGACAATGTCATGGTATAAAACATCAGTGACCAATGGTTTGTCAGCCAAATTGCACCTTTGACAGACACCGCCAAAGTTCCTTCGAGAAATTCAGAACTGGGGTTCCAAAACTTGGTTCTCCAGCACCAGCAGACCTACCATTTGATGTCCGCACTAGTCAGTGCCTCACTTAACACATGGTACTGTCTGTGCAGGACTTCATGAACTTTGGTGGAATTTCTTCCCTCTAACCATTCTTGGTAAAGCATTTGTACGTGCAGGTCAGTTTCTGGAATGTGAACAGGCAGACTGCTGTACACGTCTTCCATTTGATGGAGCAAATCCTTGTCCATTTTTCTACCTTCAGTCATGGCTTGACCTTTTCCATTGAGGCATCCTGTCAAACCAATAAAAGAAATCTATAAGAAATCAATGAAAAAAATGTTTTGATTTTGAAAATAGTTAAGAGAAATCAATAACCAAGCTGCATGTTACAATCTAATTAGCAATTTTCCCCTCAGTCTCAGAGTACCTACTGAAGATGAGCTAACACCAAGTCTCTGATAGGAAGAAAGATTTGTGACGTACGAAATGGACATTTATTGCATTATATGTATTATACTGAAGCAGGAGATTTTTCACCTTTTTCCATAACTCTACATTCCATGCAAGATTTATTTCTTTTCTAAGTCACCCAAGAGCTGCAAATTATTGCATTTGGAATTAAGCAGCCAGTCCTAATTGTTCATCAACATTACCTAGTGTAAATTTGATAGCATGTTTAATTGTTAAAAATATGTTAAAGAGATGCTTTCAATGAGACTCAAATGAGACTTAAATGGCTGATCCAATATTTACATGCCTATCAGTGCCACTCCCCCAATTACTTCTCTAAACTATTATTTGATGTGGCCAAATGATGTGTTACAGCTTTACTTTATTGATTAATGTATTGCATAAACTTAGTAAAAGCTCTTTTTGATCTCCATTTTTAAAAGCTGCACTAAAGTTACAAGTCATAAACAAATTTCATACAAGGACACCACATTACATAATAATTACACTGAAGATGAATGAACTCTTCTCTGCCTTTCAGCCGAGTACAGGTATCAACTTTCCCCAACATTTCGATAACAAACTCTGCCATCATTAGGGACGAGGTCTGGGCATGTCTAGCCCGGTGATATTCATATCGTCAGACAGACTATGGGGATATAGATACCACTGGACTAGACGTGCCCAGCATCATCCCTGATGATGGCAGAGTTAGTCGTCAAAGTGTCAGTTAATACCTGCACCCGGCTGAAGTCCAAAAAGAGTTTATCCATCACAAATGCTGGGGAAGTATTAGATGTTTCTTTAAAAAAAATATTGAATACATTTTCTTTACTTCCTTTCAAGTAGCTATGTTACACAAAGCAATACATTTCCTTTACATTCTCCAGGTGAACATTACATTGTCCCCTACTGTTAAACATTATCAGGGTTTATTACAACAGAAAATGAAAACAATTCAAATACCATAACATTAAAAAATGGCACCACTACTGTTAGCGTAAATATTTTTGTAATATCTGCAGTAATAAACTAGGCAACTTCATTTGAATGAAAGATCCTGCGAGATTTAGCTTAATGGTTATGTGGATTTATTCAATAAAGAACACTGTCTGTGTTATGTAGGGTACACTATCCTTTTACCTTCACACAAACCCAGACGATGCCCACTGACAAAGCAATCAATCATTGGGAAAAATGGCACACTTGGTGCTATTCCCGGCCTTAATATAGCATGTGCTTCAGAAAGAATGAGTGAATTGCACTGAGGAACAAGCACCTTGGCTGATTTCACTGTCGGAATTTGAGACATTAGGGTCAAAATACCTCTACTACCAAACTAGCTAAAATTAACCAAAGTAGTAAAGATAGAGAACAAAATTTGGTACTTGTTACATACAGTGATATCCACAGTGGCTATACTTCATTAGGAGTTTGAAGAGATTTGGCATGCCAACAAATACACTCAAAAACATCTATAGGTGTACCGTGGAGAGCATTCTGACAGGCTGCATCACTGTCTGGTATGGAGGGGCTACTGCACAGGACCGAAAGAACCTGCAGAGGGTGGTAAATCTAGTCAGCTCCATCTTGGGTAGCAGTCTACAAAGTACCCAGGACATCTTCAGGGAGCTATGTCTCAGAAAAGCAGTGTCCATTATTAAGGACCTCCAGCATCTCACTGTTACCATCAGGTAGGAGGTACAGAAGCCTGAAGGCACACACTCAGCAATTCAGGAACAGCTTCTTCCTCTCTGCCATCCGATTCCTAAATGGACATTGAATCCTGGGACACTACCTCACTTCTATTCAATATCTGTATACTGTAATTGATTTACTTGTTTATTTATTATTGTTTTTCTCTTCTAGATTACATATTGCATTGAACTGTTGCTGATAAGTTAACAAATTTCACGTCACATGCTGGTGGTAATAAACTTGATTCCGATTCATTACCAAAAAAAGGCAATCAGAAATTTATGCGAATCTTCCTGTTCTTAAAAAAGCTAGAATAAAATAGATTCAACATCTATTTACTCAATTTAATTGTTAAGAGCAAACAAAAAATTAGGAGCTGGCTATTTGACCCCCTCAATCTTCGTTCACCCAAAAGTCATGGTTGATCTGCCCTAGGGCTCCTCTCTTGTTTTCTGCAAAGTTTCTATAGACCTAAATTTAAAAATAATTGTCTTCTTTAGATTCCCCAAGGCTATAGAGGAAAAACTCTGAAGAAAGGTTTCCACCCAAAACTTCCAACTGTTTGTTCATTTCCATAAATGCTGCCTGACCTGCTGAGTTCCTCCAGCATTTCATGTGCGTTGCAAGGGAAATGAACGGTTGACCTTTTGGGCTGAGATTCTTCAAGACTGGAAAGGAAAGGAAAGGGGCAGAGTAAATGCAAAGAGAGGGATAGGAGCAGAAGCTGGCAGGTCAAAGGCGAGTCCAGGTGAGGAGGAATGTAGGCGGCGGGGAGGGGGAAAAGAGGGAATGATTTGAGAATATAGCAGATGACTGGTGGAAGTAGTAACAGAATGCAAAAGGAGGAATCTAATAGGGTACAACAGTGCATCATGGAATAAAGGGAAGGAGGTATGGAACTAGAGGGAGGTGACAGGCAGGTCATGGAAGTAGGGAGTGGTTATCAGAAAACAGGAAAATTTAAGTTCATGTCCTCAGGTTGGAGATGAAATAAGAGGTGTTGCTCCTCCAGCCTGTGACTGGGCTCATTGTGGAAGCAGAAGATGCTGTGGACATGCATCCAGTGTGCCAATGGGAAGAGGAATTGAAATGTCTGGCCACCAGGATATCCTGGCTGTTGACCCTCACAAAACAGGAGTTTCCATGAATCTGACAGCACACAGAATATGAACATTAGCATCGCATTATAATCTTTTCTTTTCATTCAGTGCTGGTCATCCTGTCATTAGAAGCCTTACTTCCCAAAATGAACTTTCCTTCAGGAGAATACTATCCTCTAGATAGAGTAGTAGAATAAAATAGGCTGATACACTACCACATCACATTAAAATGGCTGAAAGAGAAATACATTACCGCCTGGACATGCAAGAACTTCAACAAAGTGGTAAGGAAATTTCCCTTTCTTCAGTTTTTGCACCATATTCTGAATATTCCTGAATCCATATGTGGCTGCGAATCGTAAAACAACTTCCCCGTCTTTCTCCAGTGTGACTTCTTGAAAGTCTTTATTCCTAAGCAAAAGCACAAACTTAAAGCAAACGGCATACAAAATAAACTAGACTATTCAAAATTTGAAAACTTCCCTTCACTCCAAAAGCAGACTAAATAATACAATATATAAATACAAAATGTGATCAAAATTCATTAAAGTAGGTTCATTTACAGCGTTTCTGTGCTTATATTCTGTCCCCTCATTGTGAGAAAATATTTAAAAAATATTTTAAGAGTATTTTAGTAAAAATAGTACTGAATTTTCCAGCAATATGCTGTTGGCAAGGCACTTCCACTGCAGTCAGTATAAAAGTATCCAGCACTTTAACTGCACTACACGACCATGTACATTTTGCCAAGTTACTCAGAAAGCACCTCCCAAACTCACTACCCTCATCACCAAGGAGGACAACAGCAGGCACACAGAGACATTACCACATCACATGAACATGGATTTCTTGAACTTCCAGTAATTGCCCCTCCCCAACTATTCCCCATTCCCATCTCTCCTGCCCCTCATTTCCCTCCGATACTTCTCCCCATTCCCTTTCTTCCATGGCCTTCTGTCTTCTAACAGATTCCACTTTCTCCAGCTCTTTATCTCTTACACAAATTAACTTCCCAGCTCTTTACTTCATGCCTCCCCTTCCCCTGTTTTCATCCATCATCTACCATCTTGTACTTCTTCCTCTCCTCCCCCCGCCCCCCCCCCCCCCTTACTCCCACTTCTCTTTTTTTTTCCAGTCCTGCTGAAGGGTCTCAACACAGAACGCTGACGGCTTACTCTTTTCCATAGACGCTGCCTGGCCTGCTGAGTTCCTCCAGCATTTTGTGTGTGTTACTTTGATTTCCAGGATCTGCACATTTTCTCTTGTTTGAGACATCACCACTTGCAAGTTTCCCTTCCAAGTCACAAATCCTGGTGTGGAAATGATTTGCCTGCCTTTCATTGCCACTGATTCCAATTCCTAGAATTCCTATTGTATCCAACAATACTTCACTGTTCAGGAAAGCAGTCCTCTATCATCTTACTGAAGACAATTAAAACTGGGCAATTACCAAGAGAGTTGCCAGCAATGCTCATATCCTGAAAAGGAGAATGAAAGAAAATGGGACTCTGTACTCTAAGCTTTCTGATACACATTGGAGCAAAATAAAAGTTTCACATTGCTGTGGTGTACTCAGAAATTTTAGTCTGTGAAAAAGTGTACAAATACTCCCCAGGTTACAAATTCCTAATTTACATACTGCCCACAGTTACAAATAAGCTTTCAGGGGAACAGTGGGGCACGTTTGCTAACAGTTTTCTGCCACCTGGGAACTTGCTTATGGTTGCTCTTCTGCCTTGATCAGGTCATGAACCGATCGGGGCAGGTCCTTTATGGGGTGCAAACCACTGTCCTCTGCCACATGGTGGTATTACTCTTGGATTATTGAAGTCAATGATATTGGATTTCAGAAATACTTAAAAACATTTATAGCAACAATCAGCATTTAGAAAAAAAATAATCATATAATTCATGCCCAGGAATAGTCAAAATAAAAAGAAAGTTGCTGTATCTTGACTTTCCATGACCTAAAAATGTGTTTGGATGGTTTTAATCCAATTGCAAATGAAAGTATGCAAGAATTTCAAAGCCATCTACAGTACTAGAACAATTTCACTCAAGGATCAAGGACTGCTGGACTAACATGGAAACAGTTACACTGATTCAGAGGACAGTTTATTTGCCTTGGACTCACTAGGTTTGTTAAATTTCTTAGACTATTAATGAAAACAATTTTACAGTTTCTGTATAATTACAGCAATTTAATCCATTTGGAAATTTTCTCTATAGGAAAAGTTACCTGAGTGTTTTGTAGATAATTTCTTTCACTTCAATGCCAAAGATTTCCTTAGCAGCATATTTAAAAATGTGTTCCAAGAAGCCATCAGATCCTCTCCCATCATGCCTTGCAATAGCTACATCACCAATTTCTTCAAATCTGCACCAAATAATAAAGGTTATAATGTTTCTCATTAACAATCAGGAAAATTTCGAGGAAAATTAGGTAGCTTACAAATTGTCTGAACATTTCGGCTCCACGTCTGTTAGCTGGAGACCTTTTTCATCCATCATCTGTGCTACTTCACCTGAAACCATATTAAAATAGAAAAACAATTTTTCAGATTGCACATTTAGATACAGTATAGAAGATAACTGTCAGATTCTTAATGCAATACAATGGATTGGTTAATGGGTGCAGTTGCTTATTTGTGACAACTCTTATAGAACAAAAACTAATCGAGGAAATAATCAGGATTCCCTTTGTTTATTTAGGGCACAATGACATTTAATTGGGATAAGAGATTGTTGCCAAATAGTTTCTAACCAACTCCAGTTGCGTCCAATTGAGTGGCTGTTAGACAACTACACATGCTTAAAGCAAACAGTTTTTAACCTCGCATCAATTGTGTACATTTATGTTCAAAAAGTGATTTTTGTCACTGATAGTGGTGACAAATAGAGAACTCAGAACTATGTTGCTGACTGCGGTTTCAAGCATTCAGGCTTGGAGATGCCAGAAATAGCCAGGAGTTAAAATTAAATGATTTCACTACTTCAACAAGTTAGAAACTATGAAGAATTTGAAAGTATTGACAATTGTCTTGAATGTTACAGTGAAAATGAAGATTTGGAAGATGCAACTGAAGGCAGTCTATTATCTACACTAGGCATCCATGCTAATTTTGTTTATTTACAGACTGAAGAACAGCAGTGTACATTGGATGAATTCCTCAGTCGATAGCTATTAGGAACTAACAATTTTTATAGTACTGCAGCTGTACTGGTAGTATTCTTATTTGTTCTGCATTGCACTTAAATATAAATAAAAAGTTATAAATTAATTAGGTTCAGATACTTTTGAATAATTATTGCAATAATTTCAATATTAAGACAATAACAACTCCATCTTCCAACTCTTAACCAATTTCTACAACCTCTCCGTTGAGTTACCTGACTGAGTTTTTTGCTTTGTGGCCACCTGAGAGCAAGCAAATCTCAAAATTGTATAATTTATACACTCTTTGATAATAATGTACTTGAATCTTTTCATTGAATGTTGTTCAAAGCTGCTCTTGATTTCCAGTGTCAACCTCTTTTTGACTTCCAAGAACAAAAATCTCAATATTCAAGAATTTTTCTGAAATTATATATTTATCAAATACTTCTAAGCATGACGCTTCCAAGCTTTCATTTTAATTCAAAGCACATTTGCTTTATCAAACAGACCTCACACAAAGCTAATTGGCAGATTAGTATTTAGTTGACATTCACCTTCAGCAGCTCTATCACACATCAATCCAACATCCACTTTTAATATCATGTGGTTCCTCGGTTACTTTTGATTATTCTTTTCTGGAGGAACATACAACCTCACTTATGTATTACATCAATGTTACCAAAATGCAGCTCATCAGCAATTCATTTTTTCCTGATGAAATGTTAAACTCCTGCTCTGTTTTATTAAGACCGGAGTGACGACTGGTACGAAACCACTCCTGACCCATGAGAGCTCTACAATCTAGTCTTATGCACTGCTACATTATTAACTCCAGAATGCAGGATATTTTATCTGACTATTGCTGGACTAAATCCACAAAAAAACCCTCCATCTACGGTATCTATTAGTTAGTTGAGGAGAATCAAGGTTCACTTGATTAAGCACTCATAACTTGCTCACTTAACTGTTTCACAAAACAACCGGAACAGACTTTCTTTAATTGATATTACCAATGATATCTAAAAATTGCAGAACATTTGTAACAATATTTATTTAATATTTATCAGCAATTATACCACATAGGGTTGAAGATTCAGATTATACAAATATATCTTACCGGTAGAATAAAGTACAAGATTAAAATGTTACATATTGTAAGAGTACTTTGCGACCAGATAATTTAACTGGGGAGATCTATGTTCAGTGGAGGGCTTGTTCACTGGTTACTTTCAAAATAAATCGTTATTCCCCTCCTTAGTGGGAAGCTTGCAGGATGGCGAGTGTTCCCTTTGAAAGGCACAGCGGTAGAGCTGCCTACTGTAACCGGATCATATCACTGCGGACTCTGCAGATTAAGTCAGGTAAAATGCAGGCCATAGGCATGGGGTAGTCTAGCAGGGATGCTGCATTTCTTCCAAGAGGTTTTAAGTATGTCCTAGAATATTTTCCATTGTCTACCTCATAACCCCTTCCTGTAAAATGAGTGCTTGTTTCCAGAATCTGGTGTTGGGCATGCAATTGCGATATTGTTGTGCAACTGGGAGCACAATGAACAAAAATCTATTTAAATGATGAGTCATTTGCAAACTGATGCATACCTCAGATTCACTAATGGTGCACCAGGTGAAAGTGGTGCCCTTCAACAAATTCTGACTTGGCAAATCTGACTTCATCAGGTTCTGGTAAATGTATAGACAAGTACCTGGTGGCTGCCTTGAGCACGTTAGGCCAAAAGGTCAGTTTCAGTGATGCACAGCGATGACTGATACAACTTGCTTTATTATAAGTGGTTCAAATCTTTGTAGGACTTTATATTAACATCGAGATATGTCTGAAGTCATTATGAATGTAGCACTATGTGCATGGAGGCAGGAGGATGAGTAAACAGTGGGCTGGTTCTGAATTTAGTTTTAGGGAATAAAGCCCATTAGGTGCATAGTGTGTCAGTGGGAGAACCCTTTAAAGTAGTGATCACAGTTCATAAGTCTCAGATGAAATGGGAGAAAAGGTCATAAATTGATACAAATCCAGTTTTACAAGGCTGATTCAGCAAACGTGAATGTGGAAGGCGTATTAGTCACAGATCAAATGAAATGAAATGATTCAAAAAGCTCAGACTAAACATTTCCCCCAACAAAGAACAAGAAGCAGTACAGGCCCTTTGGCCCTAATATTGTGCTAAACTTTTAACCTACTGAGATCAACCTAACCTTCCTTCCCAGATAAACCTCCACGTGTCTAAGAGCCTGTTAATTGTCTCTAATGTATCTGTCTCTACCACTACCCCAGGAGACATACACCACGTACCCACAGCTCATTTAAAATAAAATATGACATTCCCCCTATACTTTCCTCCAAATACTTTAAAATTGTAAGTCCTCATATTAGTCATTTCTACTACAGGGAAAAAAGTCTCTGGCACCCACTCTAGCTATGCCTCTCATCTTATACACCTGAATCAAGTCAACTCTCATCTCCTTTGTTCTAAAGCCCTAGCACACTCACCCTATACTCATACGACATGCATTCTAATTTGGGAAGCATCCTGGTAAATATCTGCACTCTCTACAAAGCTTCCATATCCTTTCTATAAAGAGATGTCCAGCATCGAATACAATACTTCAATGTGGTCCAACGAGAGTTGTAAAAAGTTGTGACATTACCTCATGGCTTTTGAGCCAATCATCTGACTAATAAAGACCAATTTATGCCTCCTTAATCACCCTATCAATTTGTGTGGCAACTCTGAGGGATCCATGGATGGGGATACAAAAATCTTTGTCTCTCCACACTAAGAATCCTGCCATTAACCCTTTATTCCTTCTTCAGGTTCAACCTTCCAAAGTGTATCACTTTTGCACTTCTCCGCATTGAACACCATCTGCCAGTTCTCAGCTCAGCTCTGCACCCTATCGTTGTCTCAATGTAACCTACAACCAACTTCAGATAGATTAATGTCAGTTCCAGTACACAAGTGTAAAGGAGAATGAAATAATTGTTACTTCTGATCTGATGCAGCGCCAAAAGCAAACAAATAAACGTTAAATATAAATACATCAGATGGCTTGTATACATAGATTTATATATCAATTTGGACAGGTCGGGTCTGGTAAATTTAACAGAAAATTGCCAAGTGTAATTTAATACAGGTGTACAAGAGCAAATCCATTGTAGTAGTGTGACAAGGCAAAAAAAGGGCAAGGTATTCAGTAGTATGAGGAAGGACAATCAGGTCTATAATGTGAAGAAGTTATACAGGATGCTTTCATTTATTAGCAGAAGCAGAAAATATGAGGACAAGGACATAATTGGACAAAAAGGGTAGTCAGGCCAAAAGCCTGAATACCGTGATCAGTTCTGGTCACTACAGAAAATGTAATCGTACAGAAGGTGGTGGTGAGATTTACTATAATGTGACCAACGGAGACCAACATCTCCAACCATCACTGCTGCTCTGGTTCTCATCCCGATTGAAGTGCGGTGACTTGATCTGCACATAGTATTTTAACAGTGGTTTCTATTTTATAGCCCTGGCATCGTCTCCTGTTTTGTGTTCACTGCCTTATCAACTCACTGTGTTACCTTCAGCAATTCCAGTTTGTGCAATCCAAGATCCTCTTCTTCCTCTACACTCCTCAGAATTGTTTTATTGTTCATTTTCTTGCCTGTTTACCTTCCCCACACGAAGGCCTGCACAATGCTCTGGACTACTTAGGTCCACCCAAGTATTCAACTGCTCTCTTCTTTTTTCCCCTCACTGCCAAACACTGACATTTTGGCATCATCAACAAATTTCTTAATTGTGGTTTCTGCAATCCCAATGCAATCAACCCTCTAGTTCCTGAAGTTCACTTCAGTAATAATCATCGACCTTCTGGTAATGACCAACATTTAATCCAAATGAGAGAAAGACCAAACTGAGAGAGGGAAAAGATTATAAACAAATTGTTAAGTTTACCTAGAAATTCAGGACCATAATACTTTTTCCACCAATAACAATTTTCCAAAAGTATACAACCAAAGTTTGATTTTTTTCTCCCTAAAACAACTTCACAAAAATCATGCAGGTACTTGCAGGTGTGAGCCATCTCAGTGTGCCCAACGTGACTGTGCATCATGGTAAAAATGTGACATGCAACACTCATTTTAGAGTACTCTGGGGCAGTTGCAGCAGATTGCTTGGGAGCCCCCAGTATCCTGGGATAACATGGACCTCCCAGCAAGCCTGCTGTCAGTTAATAATTTACCTTCATCATATCCATTCCAGTAACATTTATCACCCAATAACCCATCAACCCTTATCATGTTATACCAGTGAGCTGAGTCCAAGTACTCAACCCCTTTCCTCCCACCTCCAAATCAGCTAATAAGTGTTTGTACATCAGCTACCACCTACAACTTGATAATCCATGAGGTGGGTTCCTCCCCTACCTCACAGCAACTAACTAAAACCTAACCTCCGAACAGAAACCCTGATGTTTTTTACCCCAGTAACATCAAGTCCAGACAATTCAAATCATCAATAGTTAACCTTACCTATCTTGGTATTGGATTGGCTGTATTTTATGTACATTATGCAATTAAAACACCATCATGGATGGTTTCAAGCCTGGCTACAAAAGGAGGCGGGTTGGGCATGGGGCTAGCAATCCCACCCCATAAAAGCCCAGTGCAACAGAAATGCCTATAAAAGCAACAAAGACCTCACCCCTCAGAGAGGAAGGATCTTTGAAGATGGACTACACCTGGGAATAATTTGAAAGACTAGCCCAAGACAGGACTGTGGTGAGCTGCTGTCGGCAGCCTATGACCCACTAGGGTGAAGGGCTATGAACAAGATGCCATTAAAACCAATGCTAACTTAAAAAAAAATATATATATATATATATAACAGTTTTGCTTCTAACTAACATGGAGTTTCACATATTTCAAATATTTTCCAAAGCAACACAAGTCAGATACCAAGTTGGTTTATTAATTTTATAATCAGTAGTTTGCACTTGCCAGTTATTTTCCTTCAGGGTGCTTACAAACTGCTCATCTCTAATGTTTTCCATTTTTTAATCAAAGGTATTGACATTACCTGAAGTTAGGACACAGTCAACATCCTGTATCTTGCAAACACTGTTGTAAAAATCTTCCCCTAGTGCCTCCAGTTTTTTGTCATAACAGGGAGTAATGACTGCATGGAAGATCTTCTCAGGAGGGAGATGCTGAAAAACAATTGTCACGTGAAGGACAAAAGCCAAAATACCTTTACAGTCCGAGCACAACAAATAAAATTATTTGTTTCAATACCGCACTTATCCAGGGCTACATTAGAACAAAGTTATTAAAGCCATGCAAAGCCATTTACAATTGGCCATACTTTATACCTCAAAGGTTTCTATTGTAAAGGAACAGAGATTTCAAATTTAAACATAGGAAGGTATTTTACAAGATGGCCATAGAACTTTCTTGCATCAGTAACATTGTAATATTTCCCCAAACTAGTTATTTTTCTGCATTAGATTCTATCGTATGTTGTTTTGAGAATACACATTCGTGAAGAAGGATCTCCGCCCAAAACGCCGACAGGCATTTCCATAGAGGCTGCCTGTCCTGCTGAGTTACTCCACCATTTTGTTTGTGTTACACGGTTCAATAATGTGCTTTTTCAGCACCCTGTTTCTGGTCAAATTTAATAAATGTTTCAGAAAGATTAGCATGCATTTAGACGACAGTTTTTAATTACCCTCCATTTTGATGATTATGTCAGTGTTTAATTTTCAGTAGGTGTTTGCCACATCTCAGAATTCCATGGGTAAAATTGTTTATTTTTTGACAAATGCTGCTGTTATGTCCTTCAGCACATCATGACTTCTGCAAATAGTTGCCATCTGCAGCACTACAGGAGAATGCCTTAAGCAACCTACGTGAAGGAGGTCATTAATCTTGTTCACAAGCCTCATGTGTATCTGGATATGCAGCAAGAAGCAATTGGATAAGGAATAGTTTGGGCACATTCACATCAACACATTGGGTCAAAACAGTGAGCCATCTTTTTTTTTGTTCACAGATACAGCAGAGATTGTTTCCGTTTTGAAACCTGCATCTCCAAGGACTGGTCAAGTGAGTGATATTGACCAGCACTGCAGAAGAGTTTAATATCCTGCTTAGATAGCATCAGAAACTTACTATGGAGTTGTCATGAAGGCTAACATTACAAAAGTGTGCTACTTTCACCTATTTACCTGCTTTTTAGCAAAATAGTCTTTTATCAGGGATCCCATGACTTGGTGTGGAGATTTGGCAGTGCAGATGTGCGGAAGTACAAGGCTCCCAAGTGCTTTTTCAGCATAACGAATCCAGCCTGCAATAGACAAGCACCAAACTGTATAATCAATACTTGAACAACCTTTCAACACTTGCTCCAATTCTGGGAAATAACAGCATTAGACCTTCTCATTTTTACTGAGTTTTAAATTAGCTGCTTACACAAATTATAAACAAAAGGCTTCGCTTCAAATGTCAAGTATTACTTTCCTATTGTAAAATAATTTGCAATTAATTTGAGTTTATGACTGGGATGATTGGATATTTGGAAGAAACGTCAAAGCCTTTCTCTTCCAGTGTCTACTAGATTTTATGTCCCAAGGACTTCCATCAACGACTAGTTGATACTTAAATCTTCTGCAAGCTCCAAAAAGAAGTGAAAACAATGCAATCCAATATTATACATTTTGAAGTTTCAATGTAATATTTTAGATTTTGAAAAGAATTATGTTTTTTTTCCACCAATTCAACTTTAGTCAACATGGTTTAAGTTCAAATACTTTATAGAAAGATTTCAAATAAATTTACAATACATGCCTCACATAAACAGTAAAGAATGTACAGTTACTGTTAAAGTCACAATTTCTACAGATATGTACTACATGGAAATAAAGAAATCACATTCACTACAGTTTTATCAGACAAGGACAAACCTATGCAAGGGTACTGGTAAAGAGTTGTCCCTTTCTTGAGGTAATGTCATATATATTTTTTAATGGTTTAGTTGATGCATAAACTGCACTGTACACTAGTCACCCACTGCCTGGCCTCACCTCAGCTGTTAAAACACCTGAAGCAATGCAAAAGGATCTTCCATCACAAAGCTACTCAACTACAACGGTAGACGTTACCTGTGCTCAGGTGCCACATAGCACCATGGGCATCAGTCTGTGGAGATCCATCTGGTGGAGGAATGGACTCCTGCCAGACCTCAGTGCCTTTGCCCCAAGCTGGAAGGTTGAGTTGATACAGTGAAGTGCTGTACTCATACAGCAGGGACCAGCAAGAGACCATACACCAACAAATGACCATTCCAACCTCAGGAATAGTCTCTGAACAATGCAAGTGTTGCTAACACCATATTTGTGTTATATAATCACTGGAAAAATATGAATTCAATAGCCAGACACAAAAGTAGGTGAATTATATTCACCCAGACAAGCGAGTAGATTGAATCACATTGACTCAATCTGGACCTATGCTCTTCGACTTGAAATAGAGCTCAGAATGCAAGTGTATAATTGTTAAACCAACATGACACTGTTGTTGTTCTTCCGCACTCACCAATAGTGGCTTACAGCTTTGAAATAGATACCTAAAATATTCTATTTGAATAAGTTAGTTAATTTTATTCCTTCTATCAATACAATTTTATAATTGGGATCGGTAACACAAACAGTAATGAGTACAAGTATTGGGTATAATTAATCATTTTCCTAAGTTTTGCTGATGCAAAGAGCAATTGAAGTTGGTTGTGAGATTGATTTATACACGACTCTGCACATTCACTTTCATCTGTAATACAAATCCACTCTATACATTACCAACAAGTTTCTCAAGGGAAAGCTTGGGTAACAAGTTCTGAGCTTGTTGACAATGCCTGTGTCTATAAAGGAACATAAAGTATTTTGAATTGACACAAGCAGAAGGGCATGTGAAAGTTTAGATCCCAAGCAGAAACTATTGTTAGAACCCGGGGTTACATTACTACAGTCTGTCATGGGCAATCACAAGATTCCTCTCAATGTAGAATGCTTGGAGATTTAAAAATAAATAGTAATGTTATACTCTGGAGAATAACAAACTTGAAATGTGTAACATCTGCAAATGTTAAAACAGAAAAAAAAAATCAATATTCTTACGTTTATCTATCACCTATTTAGACAATAATCACTGATGAAAATTGTACTATGTCTGTAAAGAAATCCAAGGAACAGCAGCATTTTAAACACAGAATCCACTATAGCTTGATATTTCCTTCTAGATGGTGGGTTTATTGAAAAAAAATCAGTCCCTAAATGCAACACATCACTAGGAAGGTATTTTGTTAATGTCCACAGCAAGTTCCACAGGATAGCTAATGTCATAACTGATATGGGAATTGCAAGGCAACTGACTGCTAGGCTCTACAAAGGATTGTGAAGACTTGGGGAAGATCATCGGGCTGGCTCTTCACCCAATAGAGATATTTATCAGGAGCGCTGCAGACACAGGGCCCTCGGTCTGGTCAGTGATCCCTCCCGCCTGCCCAGCCTTCTCTTTGACTCCCTACCATCAGGACAAAAGCTGTTAGGATGGGGAACAGCGTCTTCCACCAGGCTGGAAGATTACTGAGCTCTCAGTCTCCAAGCATGAATCTCATCATTTAAAAAAAACTTGCATCATAAATGCACCTAATTATCCGTTAATTTATTTGTGGCAATATTACTTAGTGTTGTGTGTGAGTTATATGTAATGTGTTGTGCACCTTGGTCCAGAGAAATGTTGTTTTGTTTGGCAGTATGCATGTGTACACTTGAATGACAATACACCGATCTTGGATCAAATATATCTGGGATGCTCGCTAATACGTTGTACACCCTACTCGTAGTTTGTCAGAGGAATCGTAAATTAAAATTACCTCCACCCCATGTAGATCTCTTTAAAAAGAGAAAATAATTTTAAAAGACCTTCAGCAAACATGTACGTTTACTGCTTCGTTAAAAGAAAGGACAAGCAATATACCAGAATTTAGTTCCACACTAAACTTCAACTTAAATTCTCATTCAAATTTAAAGTAAGGTTAATTGTTTAGGATCAACATGAAGTTCTTACATTTAAATTGCAGATAAAGGAACAGTGAATCTAACAAGGCAGAATATTGTTATTGGCAAAGTAGGTCTGTCTGTCTGTATTCCTTCTGGTCATATTCTACCAACTTTGATAGTACAGTGTCACTTTGCTTCAATTCACCGTTCACTTAGTTCAGTTTTAGTTATTTGCAGACATTGCACAACATGAAACAATAGGTATCATATGACCCAATTTCAAGGAACTGGGCTGAATACCAGAATCACTATCACACTCCAACACTAATAAGCAATTTCACTGAGTCATCCTCTGTAGACCAGGTAAACAGGGAAGGAGAATAAGGGGGTTTTTGTTGTCAACATTTAACACAACAGATCTGGTTATTCATTAAACTATTTTTAAAATTCTAGTTCAGTGAGTTTTCCCAAATTAAGTTTTTTTTGGGGGGTAAATAAAATCCTACTCTGTAGGTTGATTTGTCATCTGTTCCCACCCAAACCCCTCCACCCACTGAGAAACTGCTATACGTCACGAATTTCCACTTCTATGTAAGAGTAGAGCATCAACATTTTAGCCAATTGACAGCATTTGAGGCAGGACCCTTGAATTTAAACAGACAAGCAACATCATAAATGCTAAATAAAGCAGGAAAGACAACCAAGGCTGCTGAGATCAAAGCCAGATGCCACACCCCCAGTAAATTTACCTTTAACTTTCTGTAATAGGAAAAGCTAAGATTTTAAATTGTTCTTTTGAAAATCTTACCAAATTTGATTTATATGAAAAATCACTTGGTTAATACTATAAATAATGTAGAATAATTGTGGAGACATTGGATACAGTGAGAAGATTATGATTTAATGTAAATTTTAAAAATATATTGTATACTTGAGAGGGAAGATCACTTGCTGGTTTGAGAGTCACTGATAAAAGATCATCAATTTATAATTACCAAGGGAATTTAGGAGCTTGGTTAAATTTCTTTAGCATTATTATGAGCTCAAAATTGTTTGCCAAAATAGAAATCACTCCATAATTCAAGTGGAGATTAGAAAAATAACCTGCTGTGGGAAGAGAGCAGGCTCTTAGATTTGGATTGCTGCAACAATAAACTGACAGCTACACAAAGGGCAGAATGGATCCTTTCTCTGTTCGACATTTATAATGTGCTGCTTTCACATTTGCAGAGCAAACTTTGGTTATAATGCAGTATTTTCAGATATGTTGGTATAGTCACCTTGCATTAGTAGGCAACTTGATAAAAAAAACATATTAAATGCAACTTACCTGACAATTACTTTTCCAAAGCAACACATGCAAATTCTGGAGGAACTCAGCAGGCCAGGCAGCATCTACGGAAAAAGAGTAAACTGCCGATATTTCAGGCTTGTGACCCTTTTTCAGGACTAAAGAAGGGGTCTTCGTCCGAAACACAACCGTTTACTACTTTCCATAGATGCTACCCAACCTGCTGAGTTCCTCCAGCGTTGTGTGTGCTGCTTTGGGTTTCCAGTGTCTGCATATTTTCTACTGTTTAGAAATTATTTTTTCAAACACATTTCATAAAATTAATCACGTGATATCAGTCATCATAAGAATACTGTGAGTTGACACATACACTGTGAAAGATGGGAGAAGGGAAGACATTTATATAGATAGGATCGCGCTACTTGGTGGCATCAAAATAACGGCAACATTAAGCCTACTCTAGTGTTCGTTGATGTTCACCGGGCACTCCCACTAGCCATTTACTGCAACCATAAAACAACAGCAGACAACTACGCATTGGACATGTAACCGGATAAAATAGCTGATAGAATTAAATGTGGAGAAGCGAAAGTTGTTGGGACTTCAAATTCAAATGTAAAACAAATGCATACAGTAGATGACAGTACCCTAGAGAATCTTGGATCAAGTAAATAGGTGGTGAAAACAGCATTCTTGCTTTGATGTTAGTTTGCTGTACGGTCAACAGTTCCATTTGGTGTACTACAGGAAGGATGGACTTGATATAGAAGAGCTTCACTAAGATATGAACTGGATTTGTAATTAGCAATAGGGAATGGTTGAACAAGCTTGGATTGTTTTTTCTGGAGTGGAGACTAACAAAAGTATATAAAATTGAGAGAGGCAGGTAGGATAGGTAATCAGAAATTCCCCTCCATCTCCACATCCCTGAATACAAAAGTTAACCAGAGGGAGAAGATGGGTAGAAATTTTTGAGTAAAATGTTTGAGAGAAGTTTTTTTTTGGAAGAAATACAAAGTACTAGGTGCCTGGAACACAGCACTAGGGGAAGTGGTGAAACAGATACAGGAACAATGTTAAATGTTAGGTGGACTTAGATGGCACACAAACAAGTTGGGAATGGAAGGGTACTGCGTTTAGGCAGATGAGATCAGTTTAATTTGGCATCATGATCGGCACAACATCAAAGGCAGAAGGGTCCATTCCTGAGCTACACCCTTCTATGTTCCACTGCTTATAATGATCAGAGGGTGGACGATGTTTTAGATGAAACTTGGCTTTCAACACTAATTATTAAAAGCTTATGATGTGATTTTATAGATGGATTATGGAATGTTTTGTTGAAGGATTCGACAAGTAAACTAAACTACTGATTATTTCAATCCAAATTTAAGTCACTCCTTTACTGAAAAAAATTGCAATCACAGTAACTTGAATGAAATTATTTGTCTGTTAGCTGCGAAACAACACATAAAATCAGATATAATGCATAAAAGTGAATTACCAGGGCAAGCAGAGGCAAACATTGGTAAAGCATGTTGGTTTTGGCTTCTCTGGTAAAAGCGCTGAACAAACTCCCTTTGACTCTCGAGAAGACTAAAATCAGCTGCCAATATCATATTGAAGACATAATGAACCCCTGAAAAGAACAAATTGCATTATCAGCAAAAATAAAAGTCCTTCTACTGGAAAATACATGGAAGTTAACTTCTACTGGAATTATTTTTCTATCACATTGTATTCCAGCATCTCTATTTTTAAAAAAAATCAGATTTATAGCAGGATTTAATATTTTAATTCCCAACAAGATTTGACTGAATGTTTTCTTTCCACAGATCTGGACAGCATCCTCACTGTAAAGTAGTGCCCAAAGAGTGGCTCAAAGAAAGCACCTAACCTCTGGTGGATAGATTAATGCATGCACATTTTTCTGCCAATATAGAAATTAAATACTGAGAAGCCATTTCACTGTAACATTGATTTTATTCCAGCACTCAAGTTCCCAAGTCTATACCATAAAACACTGCCATTAACATTGTGTACTCCAGTATTTTGTGTACAATTCCAAACTGATTTAAAATGCTTTATTAAAAAAAATGATGTTATTGATTGTAAATATGACTCCATTACCATTTCTGACCATGCACCTTTGAAGCTATCTATTAAGACAATGGACTCATCGACTAATGCTAAATCTTGGAGGTTCAACTCTATTTTATTGCAGGACTTAGACTTTCTTAATTTTATTAAACAACAAATTGATTTGTTTTGCTCAACAAATTCTACAGCAGAGATCTCTAGTGGAATTTTATGGGACACTTTTAAAGCATTTATTCGTGGACAGATTATTTCATACTCTGCTGGAGTTAGGAAACGAACTAATTCTAAAATATTAACATTGGTTGATAAAATCAAAGCAATTGTTAAGATTTATTCAGTGACCCCCAGCAAAGAACTTTATAAAGAAAGAGTTGAACTTCAAATGGAGCATAGTTTGTTATTATCCTCTTCGATTGAAAATCAGTTAATTAAATCTAGAACCCAGTTTTATGTACATGGAGATAAGTCTGGCAAATTATTGGCTAATCAATTGAAAACTGCTTCAGTTTAACGACAAATTACTAGGATTCGTAAACCAGATGGCACTCTGACAATCCACCATAAACAGATAAAGCCTTTCAAGATTTTTATAATTCTTTATATCAATCAGAATTTGTTGAGGATTCTTCTATAATAGATGAATTTTTAAGAAAATTGAATATCCCAAAATTAACAACAGAGGATAGTGTATTCCTAGATGCACCTATTATGGAAACTGAAATAAAAAAGGCTACTTTTTCAATGAATTCCGGTAAAGCTCCCAGTCCGGATGGTTATACTGTAGAATTTTTTAAATCCTTTTCCTCTATACTTTCTCCTTGGCTTTGTAAAATTTTTAAAGATGCGTTAACTATAGGTAAATTGCCACAATCTTTTTATGAAGCCTCTATTTCTTTAATTCTTAAAAAAGATAAAGACCCTACTGAATGTGCATCCTATCGGCCTATATCCTTGCTGAATACGGATTTTAAGATTTTTAGTAAAATTTTGGTCACTAGATTAGAAAATATATTACCTCGAATTATTTCTGAATATCAGACTGGATTTATTAAAAACCGCTACTCATCTTTTAACATTAGAAAATTAATTAATATTATTTATACTCCTTCACCCAAAATACCAGAACGTGTCATTTCCTTAGATGCTAAAAAAGCATTTGATAGAGTTGAATGGCCATATTTATTTAATATGTTGCAGCATTTTAATTTTAGTTCGAAATTTATATCATGGATTAAATTAATATACTATAAACCCTTGGCTTCGGTCTTTACCAATAATCAAAGATCTCCTTTTTTTCAGTTACTCCGTGGTACAAGGCAAGGCTGTCCTTTAAGACCTTTACTATTTGACATTGTTTTGGAACCTTTAGCTACAGCCATTCGTGAATCACGTAATATTTTGGGTATTACTCGTGGGGAAGGGACGTATAAGTTATCATTATATGCTGATGATTTGTTACTATACATATCCGACCCTGAGAGATCTATTCCTGCTATTTCGTCCTTGCTTGCTCAGTTTAGTAACTTTTCTGGTTACAAATTGAATTTTAATAAGAGTGAATTATTTCCATTAAATATGCAAGTTCCAATTTATAAACATTTACCATTTAAAGTTGTCACAGATTATTTTACTTATTTGGGTATTAAAATTACCAAAAAACAAAGATTTATTTAAAGTTAATTTCTTACCTTTAATTGACCAAATTAAGCAACTTGCTACCAGGTGGTCTCCATCATCTTTGTCATTGGTTGGTCGAATTAATGCAATTAACATGATGGTATTACCCAAATTCTTATATTTATTTCAAGCATTACCAATTTTTATTTCTAAATCTTTTTTTGATATTATTGACTCCAAATTATCTTCCTATCTGTGGCAGAATAAAAATCCTAGACTAAGCAAAAAATATTTACAGAAGCCTAAGAAGGAGGGCGGTTTGGCTTTGCCAAACTTGAGATTTTACTATTGGGCAGTTAATATACGATATTTAATATTTTGGACACAAGAATTGACTATAGCAGCTTGCCCACAATGGGAAAATTTGGAATGTAAATCTGTACAAGACTTTTCATTGTTTTCAATTTTAGGATTTTCACTTCCTTTTTCTTTATCTAAATTGAATAAACAAATAACTAATCCTATAGTTAAACATATATTACGAATATGGTTTCAATTTCGTAAATTTTTTGGCTTGAATAAGTTCATCTTATCAAGCCCTATAATATCTAACTTTCTTTTTCGGTCCTCTTTTATGGATCAAGCCTTTGTTTTATGGAAAACAAAAGGTATAACATGTTTTCGTGATCTATTTTTAGATAGTTTTATGTCCTTTGAACAGCTATCTAATAAATATAAATTTACCTAAAACTCATCATTTTTTTAAAAAGATATTTGCAAGTTAGAAATTATTTGAATAATGAGTTACAGTCTTTTCCGAAACTACGTCCATCGGACATTACGGAAATTTTTTTTAGCTCTGAATCCTTGTCAGAAGGGTTTGGTAGCTATCATTTATAATATGATCATGAAAATACAGCCAGAAGTATCAGAAAAAATTAAGGAATGGGAAAAAGAACTTTATTGTCTTATACCCACTGAGCAGTGGGAGAAAATTTTACAATTAGTCAATTCTTCTATTTGTGCTAAACATGCCCTAATACAATTTAAGGTTGTACATAGAGCTCATATGTCTAAGGATAAACTTGCTCGATTTTATTCTTATGTTAATCCAACCTGTGACAGATGTCATTCTGATGTTGCTTCATTGACCCATATGAATGATGTTGCTTCATTGACCCATATGTTTTGGTCTTGCCCTTGTATGCAAAATTACTGGAAAGATATTTTCAGTATTATTTCAACAGTTCTGAATATCAATTTCCAACCGCATCCTATTACTGCAATTTTCGGTTTACCAATGGCGGATAATAGTCGTTTATCCCCCTCATCTCGACGGATGATTGCATTTGTTACATTAATGGCTAGAAGATCTATTTTATTGAATTGGAAAGAAAATAATCCTCCAACTATATTTCAGTGGTTTTCTCAAATTATCTCTTGTTTGAGCTTAGAAAAAATTAGAAATGTTGTCTTTGATCCTTCAGTTAAATTTGAAGAAACTTGAAGACCATTTATTCAACATTTTCGTATGAGTTAAATTGTCTTTTCCTAAACCTCACTTTTATTATCCTTAATTATTTGGATGGAGGTTTGGAGTTATTGGCACTACTGTATATATTTGACATAATGCAATAGCCCATGTTGGTTAGTTTTTTTCTCTCTTTTTTTGGGGTGTTTTTTTTTACTTCTTTTGTTCGCAATTACCATGAGTTTGGGAGGTTATTATATATTGATTATCATCTATTTGAATGTTTATTTAAACTATTAACTATGTACTCTCAAACTCTCTGTATTCATGTTTCATTTATGTTTGTTTAAAAATTAATAAAGATTTAAAAAAAAGAAAAAAAAGATGCCAGTAAGTTATCCAATCTTAGCAACATCTGATGCAGTAAGCTTGAGCCAACTCACTTACGCTCATTTGCATGCATTACTTGAACACTTACGGATTTGTTTTCTCCAAGAAATTCTGCTTGAAAACACGAGTTCTAATTCTCCACTTCAAAGTTAAACATTTTTAGTTTACAGCTTTATGTCGCCTATTAAAATGAAGTTTGATTAAAGACAAGAGAAGCTAAACATTACTTACCAATGCTTTTCAAGAATCCAGAAAGTCTTTGGGTTACATCAGCAACATTTATACAGTGCTTAGCAGCAAAATAGGGCAGTGACTGATGGGAAATCGAAACTACCAGCACTTTATGTTTGGACTCATCACATCTCTGTGGAAAAGAAGGGACAAAAATCACTGAGATCCATTTATTAAAACTTGAGATGCAATGGTCGATTCCCCCCGTTCCATAACCTATGTGCATTGGAGCTAGGTGCGTAGAGTGCTTACCGAACAAGTGAAGCCTGTGAAAGGCAAAATCCAGGGTGAGGATTTCAGTAATTTTAAGAGTCAAGCAGCAAAGAAATGAGCCCATCAGCCCCCCTCACTCATTGTGCCCAATTACACTAATCCCGTTTTCCCACATAGGATTGTATCCTTTAATAAATTGTCCATTTTAGTATCCATCTCATATTAAACATGGTCGGGATGTAGATATTTTCCAGGAAGTCATCAGCATGGATTCTCAAGACAATGCCGATTTGAATATGACATTATCTAATTTGATTGGGGCTGGGGAGTCTAGGAAGAAATGGGTAAGGGACAGAGATACGCCTGTATCAGTCACATCCAGCATAATGAGAACTGGCAAAAATTATGTCTGTAAAAAGTGTTGTTTGTATGCTCTCTATGGAATAAATTTGGGGATACAGTAAATGCCCTTGATTTTCCCAGCAGAGTATTAGAGGAAAAAAGTCTACTAGCTGTCGTTATTCAGATTTGAATCAAATGAATCTGTCATTGACTGAAGCGAATACAAACTGCACCAGGCCCACGTGCAGTGAAACAACCTGGTAATTTTGCACAACTTCCTTCAGGGAAGAGTTTAAATAGCTGGTATGCGGAAATAATTCTCTTCAAGCAAGAGCCAAAAAAAAAAATTGAGCAAAGTAAATTGACATTTATGTTTACTGCATGCACTGAGAAGTTAAAGAGAGCTTACTACATGTACAACTTGACTACCCAGTTGCTTGATGGAAACCCTTCAACACCCTGGCACGTGCAAGTCAGCTTTTCCTGATGAACAGGCAAGAAACACATTCACTAGATTTCCATTTGAGATGAAAATGAACCTCCATACATCAATTTAATATAAAAAAATAAAACAAATAGTTATTTCCTAACATTACAAGGCATCCAGTCACTGAGCTTTCATAAATACTTCCTTGTATGTAGTAACATGAGAATAGCTGACATCTATTCATTATAAAGTGAATCCTTTGAACTTGACTCAGAAAAATTACTTAATTGCTTCTTCCAGATTTTAATGATGAAATGCTCACCAATTCTGTTTACATTATGCAGTACTGTGCAAATGTTTTAGGCACATAAATATAGCTAGGGTTCTTAAGACTTTTGCATAGTATTGTAGTAATTTTATTATTACACTCTCCTGCCATCATAATAAAATTAAACTCTATGACATATGTGAGTGATGATCATTCTGTATTGTTCAGTAAACCGGTTGTTTGGAATCAGATGATCTTGCCTGGTGTCTCAGAGCTGGGCGTGTCTGCATCTATGCCCCACCCCCCGCCACCTGACCCACATCCCTTCCACAGTTCTCCACCCTCACCACTCCCTATATCCTTTGTTCCCGCTAGATTTACCAACTCGCTCTCCAGTCCACGTTGACAAATGTACTCTGCAAAAGCTTTGGTCACCCTAGCTATATGTGCCTATCCATATATTACCCTGCAAAAGTACTTCTACAAAGTGTTGTTGGGGAAGAAATTACAGAATTTTGATTGTACAATTATGAGAAAAATGTAAAACAGGATGACCTGGATGAGGGAGCAGCCATGCACCTGTTTCCTCATTCTTAAAGATAGGTTTCAATTGAGTTGACACTTGAGCAGGTTGAAATGCTGAAGCAGCCTTGGTAATGAGTGGATTACCATTGGCTTTAATGCTGTTGGTCCAGTTGAGAGACTATACTAGTAATAATAGTAATAGGCATCCGTTAGTCTCGTGAGACCATGGATTTGCACCTTGGAAGGATTCCAAGGTGCAGGCCTGGGCAGGGTTGTATGGGAGACCGGCATTTTCCCAAGCTGCAAGCCTTCCCCCTCTCCACGTCACCGATGTTGTCCAAGGGAAGGGTACTAGGACCCAAGCAGCTTGGCACCGGTGTCGTGGCAGAGCAATGTGTTGTTAAGTGCCTTGCTCAAGGACAAAACACGCTGCCTCAGCTGAGGCTCGAACCAGTGACCTTCAGATTACTCTTCCGATCCCTTATCCACTAGGCCATGCACCAACAGAGTCTACACTATGTTTTTCTTAATAGGTATCTTAATATCTTGTCTACCTCAGGAGAGACAACTGGCCTATGTTGAGAACGTATCCCCACCTGCCAGGCACTCCCAAATACCTTCTCTCCCTTCACCAGCCAGCTCCCCTTCATCTCCTGTCTGCTATTGAAAGTGAATATTCTGAATGGACTGACACTGAATCAATTCATTGTGTTCGTCTATAGCAAGTCCCCTAGCCTCACACTTTGCTTGCAAGCTACAGGTTGTGTGGTACTGGATGAAGGCTGACACATACTCAGGAGTGAGGTTCTGCATCTTTTGCAATATTAATTTTATCACTGGAAGGAAGAGGTCAAGATAACGTCCACCTACATGAGAAATACTCTTGACAGCATTGTTTAGACAGCTGTCAAAATGTTCTAATTATTTCACTCCTTGTAAAAACCCAAGCTATTTAAAATACAAAAAAAAATCTAGAGAAGCTATTACATATTTGCAGCCAGTTTCCACTAAATTCTTTCCCTGCACCATATGTAACCAGATTCCCTGTTAGTGTTGGACGATCTATACAACTTCATACTTCACTGCTGTACTCCATAAAGGGACGAGCAAATAAGTCCTAGCATCACACATTTTCAGGTATTTATAAAAATCTGCATGTGTGGAAACTGCCAACATCAATGGCAACTGTTCAGGGAAATAGCAATATTTCTGCACAATATCTGTTTGGTATACTGTCAACTGGAATAAATGCTTGATATTCTGGGACTTCAGAAACTTTGTCCTGCTAACTAATACATCACTATACTATCACTACTTTTCTTATACATAATATACTAGAAGCTTGAATATTTATTGTTATTAATTTATTTTCAAATTATAAACTACATGATGTATTTTATACACTGCAGACAATTGCAAATTCTGTACCTGACATGGTAATTTCAGCACATTCAATACAATGCACTTACATTTAACGCAAAATTATTTGTCTAGCATGATGACAAACAAATTTCCAACATTCAAACAATTATAGGTCATCTTTGACATAACCACAATTTATTACATACTGGCCCACACCCATCAATACTTGAAAGTCATTTATCTTAGAACAATCACTTCAAGTCAACTAAATTGGATGAAAACATTGGTGGCTTTTAAGACAATTAATTTGAGCTTAATGGTATGCACCATTAAAATAAAAATGGAGCTGAAATGCCTGCAATGGAGATTTTACTTTGGATCACACTCAGATACTATTCTACTCTAATAATGATCACATTTAATTGACACTTTTGCCCGTCTAAGTAAAGAACACAAAGTGAGCTCATGGTACAGCGGCACAGCTGGATGACTTCAGTATTTTTCATTAAGACACCCCCGCAACACATGCCGGCACCCAACTTTGAAATAAGTCTTTTTTTGTAATCTGAACCTGGACAGCTAATTACAGCTGTGTTCTGAAGTACAACTGCCAGTCACATTTTGACGGTGGCAAGATGTGGCACATGCTTTTGTGCAGGCAGCAATATTAAGCGCAGCCACTTTAATTGAAAAGCCACCAAACATCGAGGCACCATTACAAAGGAAATGTGAACCATATGCTTTGCTCTTCAGTGGCATATACTTCAATGTACAAGCGCTCTTTTGATGTACACCTGAACACGAACTACTGTTATACTATTCCCTGCTATTTCATGTTATTGAAGCCTCTAACTTCTGGGGTGTACTGGTATATTAACAATACGCTACCACTATAAAGTGGAAACACAAATAAAGGTTTGCAATAAGCTGGCTCACTTTTTCATTTAATGGACATTGGTTACTTCCCAAATGTTATCAGCTGATCAAGAAATCAATTTGTTAAGCTCTTCAATACCCTTTCAAGAACTCTAGCTGAGCGAAGGGCGCTGAGTAGGCTACGGTCAATTATGGATAACTCTGAACATCCTCTACATAGCACCATCCAGAGACAGAGAAGCAGTTTCAGTGACAGGTTACTATCGATGCAAAGCTCCTCAGACAGGATGAAGAGGTCAATACTCCCCAATGCCATTAGGTTTTACAATTCTACCTCCAGGACTTAAGAACTTTTTAAAAGCTATTAATGCTTTTTGAGACGGTGATTTAGATGCATATCATATTTTTTTACTGAGTTAAGTATTGTATGTAATTAGTTTTGCTACAACAAGTGTATGGGACATTGGAAAAAAGTTGAATTTCCCCATGGGGATGAATAAAGTATCTATCTATCTATAAAGTTACACAAGCCTGGGATTTTTCATTGCAGAAATAATGTTTTTGACTCACTGCACCCTGAAATATTTGGACTCATACTTTACAACTATTTGCAATTAATATTACGGCTATCAGAGTGGCACTACTAATAGAACTGCTGCCTCCAATTCTCCAATGTGAATCCAGCCCTGAATTCAGGGGATATCCTAATGGAGTTCATATAATCTCTCTGTGATACCACGGGCTTTCTCAAAGTGCTCTAGTTTCCTCTCATATGCCAGTGATGTGTGGTTTCAGGTTATCGGTCGTGCCTAATACAAGAGGCAGAATCTGGATTGACTTGATGTAAGTGGGGGGAAGAACTACATGGGTGCTTAATGGTCAGCCTACACTTGATGGGCCAAAGGGACCGTTTTTTTTTGCTGTCCAACTCTGGTGTAGACATTTGAAAGAACAAGTTAGAACATGTGCAGGATATAGGATAAATAGCATAAGTTTAACTCCACCCCCCCCCCCCCAAACTGACGTTGGAAGTATGAAATGATTGGAAGACAAAGGCAATAGGCAAACCATATTTTGTCCATTTATCTCCTTCACCAATGACAAAAAGAAAAACAAATTAGGTTGAATTCATGACAAACTGGATAAGAAAGGAAAAAAAAATTCCAAATGAAGGGATGACAGGGGGGATGGTGCTGCCTGAGAAAGTTAACAGACAATCTTGTTGCAAAAAAAAAGTTATAGAGTACCAGGCCTAACGCAGGACCCCGCAAGTGAGACCTCAGCAGTTTGTTGCTCCTTTTCTATGCCTCAGAGACACATAAATTTCCTCCATAAAAATGTCCTTGGAATATGGATTCCAGCTGTAACTTTTTGTTGCTAGCTTAAAACGTGTTTACAGTGTAAATCCCACAGCTACAAGAAGCATATAGGGAGAATCCTGGTAAATCCCATTCATGCAAAGTGAACAAAAGCTGGAAAAAAAAATCTGGAAATTTGTGGCTCCATATGACCAAACGGCAACAGCACTCAAAGAATATGTGCATCTTGAAAACAAAATTCTGCCCAGTTTTACAGCAATCTACAGAAAGCATGAATTTAATTGCCTTTCTCTTCCCCATACCGTGTATTTTACCTGATTGAGGTCAAGCACAGTTAAAAACTCTTGGCATTGCTGGGCAATCCGCGAACCTTCTGTGGGAGTCACGCAATTTTCACAGGCCAGGCAGTCACTAAGGAATATTTTTGCATTGGCCAACTTATGAAATTCACTTTCCTTTGAAAGAATAAGAACAAACATTTAGTAAGCACGCATCAATCGTTTACCACCGAAGTATTTTCTCCCCCAGCCCCCGCTCGGCGTGTTACCTCGTCTGTATCGCTGGTGCTTGAGCTTTTCGTGTCGATGACCAGACTTTCGTTTTCATCATTTATCCGCTTTTTACTACATTCCTGGATTAAAACACCAGCAGTTGTCAATAACAACACTCAGCTTTTTAGAAATCGCAAGCCTACGCATTGTTACAATGCACATATACGAAAGGAATAACATTTTAAAAACTAACCAAGGACAAAGGATTTTTATTTACCTTCTTAGTGCATTTGTCACACTTCATGTCGAGGGAATGACGTTCGCCTTCCTCTCCCCCTTTCCACCAGAATGCGGAGCTCCCCGTACAGTTGCGGTTCTACCACCCTGGCGACACAAAGAGATTGTTTTGAAGTTGAGAAGGACGCAATCGGGAGTTCGCTCCCGGGGCTCGACGCTGTCTGCGGGATGTTTAACGACGAGTCTCTCGCTTACACACACACACACACCGGGCCGGCGGCTACGATCTCGCCGATACCCCCCAGAGATTTTCAAAATGAAACCATAGCTAAATACATTCAAGCAGTCCATACCAACGATACTCCCGTCCGTGGTAACAACCTTTCCTCCGGCACTTACGAACTATTCCAACAGACAGCCTAACACACACAAAATCCTGGAGCAACACTGCAGGTCAGGCAGCATGCAGGGGGAGGAATAAAGAGCCGACTTTTTCGGGCCGAGACCCCTCATCGGGACTCAGCCGTCGCCTCCGGCAGCCTACGCGGTTTATTAACAGGCAGCAGACAAACGCCAGGGATTAAGCACTTCTCCCGCATATCAAGCAGGGCTTGTCTCCAGTCTCATGCTTCTCTCGTGGACGGGACCCCTCCCCGAGAGCGGTGTCACTCCGTCCGGCACAGTATCACCCCGAGCCAGTCCGCTCTGCCGCAGGAACGCCCCGCAGACACACTAGAACCGCCTCCCCGCTCAACGACATTGCGAACCTGACACAGCGCACGTATCTGGGAACAGTACAATGTGGGGGCTCATCTGTTCCAACATCCTCCATAACTGACTTCACCCCTTCTGCACTCGGAAAACAATAAAATAAAATAAAAAACAGTTTGAATTTAGAGCTTTGTTTCACTTTCGTTCAGTTCGTAGAAATAAACGAGTTCAAACTAAACCGCCCGAACTATTTACTATTTATTTTAAAGCCCAGTTTCTGCAAAAGTAGCACTTCCAGTCCCAACTCTGACCTCCGGTTGGCTATCATGAGAGATACTAACCGTAAGTTGACACAACTGCGGAACCGACCCAGCCACCCGTGAATACTGCGTTTTGTTATTCATTTCTGTGTTGGTTGCAGTGGAGGGGGTGGGGGTGAGGGTGGGAAACGAAGTTAATACGTCCTTCTGATTGGGTAGCAGGCATCCGGAGGCGGATCCTAATCCAAACCAATGAGAGAGCAGAGATCTTCAAGCGAGAAGAGGAAGAAATCATTCTGAAACTTGCTCGCCTTCCTGGTGAGGCTCACAAGGAAGAACTGACGGTATGACTTTATTCCTCTAAAACCAGAATTATTTTCAAGGGCAAGGGTACTATTTCATAGTTATAATGCCGGTCGTTGTTGTTTTAGATGTGTTTTCTAACTAAAAGTTTCTGAAACTGATCGCAAGCCACTCAATAGATCCACTACGGAACAGATTTCAATTAAGACATGTGTTACTTTCTTATTCTAAAATGTGTTTTTAAACTGCACTGATTTTTCTTCAACGCTTGCATGTTTAAGATATTTAATTAAGTGCTTTGCTATTAAGTGTTGCTTCTAAATCTCAAGTTGTTCTGATTTTAGACTTTTCTCCGACAGTTGTAAGTTATACCGCAAAAACGCCCCTTTTGAAATCCCTTGCCCAACACCCTTCAGTCTCAACAAACCAGGAAAGAACAACTATAACTGCAAATTTTCTAAGTGTGTTATCTTTAACAGCGGAATTGTCATGATGGGGTCAGATTAGGGATTAAAAAATCAGAAAAGCTGGATGGCACTCAGCAGATCAGGCAGTTTCTGTGGTATGAGATAGAGTGAACGGTTCAGTTGGAACACCTGTTATCAGAACCGTGCGAGTACAATTGCCCTGCCATATTTAGCCACAGTGACTTGTTTGAACCCATTGATTTCACAGAAGGGGCTTCCGAAGACGTTCCGTGCCTTGGGTGAGCAGCAAACGCTTAGATTTTACTGATTTAATTGCCCACCGATGTTGCTGCCCATATCCCATCCTTTGTGTTTCCGTCATACGCTCATTAAAAGACAACAGCGGCAGATTACTGGAAGTTACCAACACTCTTTGGAGCCACAATACGAGGAAGGTGGCCACAAAGCATTAACATTGATGTATGATAAACACCAAACAAGGATTAGGAATTAAGTTGAAATGACTGCATGCAATTCAGCATAAAATCTTAAATTTCATTAAGTGTAAATACAATGCGATTGGAAGTGACTTCTAAGATTGAAATACTCAGATGAAAGAGTGGAGATACAAAGTGGTCGAAGAGATGGATCATGAAGTGCTCCTTTGATGATAGACCAATGGTCCATGGGGAATTTATAAATGTATTCATCTAGAATAAGGGAGGCATGGTGGCGATGCCTCTCTACCAAAGGAGGTGTAAGGTGCTTCTTCCCTCTGCTAGCCTGTAGGTCACCCTTGTGCAAGGTGTAGCACCTGATTAGCCCTCCCGATCAAGGTTACATGAAGTGATGGGAGCAGGTGGTGGATGGTTCTATCCACTGGTGTATATCACAAGTCCTGGCTGTGCAACTACTGACGCCGGGCAGTCAATCTCTGAAGCGTATTGACAGTCGCTCGTCTTGTAAAGACACTGTCCAGCAGAAGGCAATGGCAAAACACTTCTGTCGAAAATTAATGTCCATGGATAGCCCATGATTGCCTATGTCATACCACATGGTGCATAATGATGATGATATTCTGGAAGAATTTCCTTTAAAGAGTACTGCAGTGAAATGCCACAGCTTTGTCCATGAGTAGCACTTCTACAGTAAAGTTATAAATGATCTTGATGCACTTCACACATGAGTAAATGGAAGGAACAGCAGGCCTATGGAAATATTGTTGAAAAGATACTTAATTAAGAGGCTGTCAAAGGAAAGACTGATGGCTTAGATCATAAATTATAAAGCCTAAAAAATGGAAAAAGGTGAGGACTGTTGGAAAAGGGAGAATTGCACGAGATTAAAGTCAGAGAGAAATACAGCATTGAAACTGGCCCTTCAGCCCACTGAGTCTATGCCAGCCACTTACACTAATCCCACTTTATTTTCCCTGGATTCCGATGCATGAGATATAGGAGCAGAAGTAGGCCATTCGGCCCACTGAGTCCGCTCCACCCTTCAAGCATCTGCTGCCATGTTCCACCACTCAATTATACAAGAAGTTACAGCGGCCAATTAACTGCCCATCTTTGTGATGTGGAAAGAGACTGGAGTAACCAGGTGGCATTCGCATAGTCACAGGGAGGGTGTGCAGACTCCACACAGACAGCACCAAGGGTCAGGACTGAACCTGGGTCAGTGGAACTAAAATACTGCAGCTGTACTGCCTGTTCCCATGGTTTACAACTGCAGGATCATAAGGAACGAAGGTCATCTTTGCATAATCCCATGAATACATGTTTGAAAAAGAGCATTTATGAGGAAAATGCAGTGGCTGGCTACAATAATGCTCCAGTAATCTAGCACTCTGGTAATGATAGATAAGCAGATTTTCCTGATTATAGATGTAACATCTATTAGCAACCCGAATTATTTTAATTTCACTAAGTTTATTGGTTGCACGGTAATATATGAAATTTTACAGCAAAGCTTTAGGTGTCATTAGTCTAATTAGTTCAGCACAATTTTGTGGGCCAAAGGGCCTTTTCCTGTGCTGTGTTGTTTGGTGTATTATGTATGTTCTAAGCCAGTAAGTTCAAAAGTAACAGGAAATATGCAAGCACTTTGGTCCCGTCCTTAGCTTCCTAAACTGACCCATGTTTCTGACCCGGTACTCTGGGTTCCAACCCCAGGGCTAAATGCACACACTGCCCACAGTCTGGACCCTGCCCCACCCGCAGTCTGCTCTGCTGGCTCTGACTGCACATCCTGCTTGCATTCTGGACCTCACTCTCATGTTCTGGACTAGAAAGTGAACCCAGAGCTGGACCAGCTGGATTCCCAAACAATTGGATGCTGGATTATTGGAGTTTTATTGTACAGGGTTCGGCTTCTCAACAAGACTGAGGTCCATGGAATAAAATGGTCAATAGCAGTGTGAGAAGAAGTTTGCTTAATGGTTAGGGACTAAATTAGAAAGCACAATTAAGATATATATGAGAAGGCTGGAGATGTATGTGATAGTTTGTTTAAGAAGTGATGAGGTAGAATAAGAAAAAAAAGTATACAGGCCCCATGGATGGAGTACAAGATAAAGGAAGTCAATGATACTTTTAACTCTGGTTTGGTCACATCTGGAAACTTGTATCCAGTCTCGGGTGCCACACTTCAGAAAAGATCCAAAGGCTTTAGAAAGGGTGCAGAAGAGATTTTCTGAAATGATTCTAGGAATAAATGATTTTAATGTTATTGATAGACTGAAGGAACTGTTGTGGTTCTAGGTGAAACAGCAGTGGTTCCAGGAGGATCTATAGCAGTATTTATAATCATGAAGTGTTTTGGAGAGTATGAAGAGTAGAAAGAGTTCACAGAATGCCCATGAACCTGGGGATGGAGAATGGAAGGGATTGACAAAATAACAGCAGAGTTCTGAGTATGGGTCCCTGTGGAACACCACTAGTCACAAACCTCCAGCCGAAAGTCCCATTGAGTACTATCCTCTGTTTTCTATAGGCAACCAATTCTGAATCCAAAGAACCATGGATCCAATGCACTTAATCTAATAGATAATTTAATGCCTGCACAAAGTCAAGTTCCTAATTAGACTATCATTTACCTAGTGCTCATAAATCTTATTCCTAAGAATCCTCTCTAGTAACTGACATGAGACTCGCCAGTCTACAGTTTCCAGAATTATCCCTATTTCCTTTCATGAATAATGGAATAACATTAACTAATTGCTTGTTCTCCAGGACTCATCTGTGGCTAGAGGGAACACAAAGATTTTGTTGAGGCCCCAGCAATCTCATCTCTTGCCACTGTCAGTAACCTTGGGTATATCCCATCAGGCCTTGGGGACTTAGCCACTTTAGTATTCCTCTAGAGGCTCAAAACTATCTTCTTTATCTTGAAATGCCCTAGCAAATTAGCATTTTCCATACTGATCTCCCTAAACTTAATGTCCTTTTCCTTGGTAAATCTTGATGCAAAGTACCCAATTAGAACTTCACCCACGTCCTCCACCTCCGAGCACACATTCCCTCCTTTATCCATGAGTTGTCCTTATGCTCCCTAATTATCTTCTTGCTCTTGATATATGTATAGAGTTCCTTGGGATTCTCTTTGATCCTAATTGTCAAGGACATTTCATGGCTCCTCCTGGCTTTCCTAATTCCCTATTTGAGTTCTTTTCTGGCTTCTTTACACTCCGCAAGATCAGTTTGATTTCAGCTTCCTGAACTTTATATGCATTTCCTTTTTCTCCTTATCTAAATTCACCACCTCTCTCAATGTCCAAGGTTCTCTTACCTTGCCATCCTTCTTATTGGAACATACTTGTTCCATACTTGGTGCAGCTTGGCTTTAAACGTCCTCCACTTGTTAGATTTGGACTTGCACAACACCACTGTTCCCAATTAACTCTTTCTAGTTCCGGGGTTATGGTTCCTGAGTGTGTGTTTTGGGGTGGGGGTGGAAAGTTGGTAGTATAATGCCATCAGAATGGTTGTACCTTCCTTATTTTTGCATTTTCATCCATATAGACTCAACAGATGAGCCCTCCATTTTGTCCCCACTGAGTGCACCTGTGATAACACCTTTCTGTTTTTATTTCTGTGAAGAGCTATAGAAATAGTTTTTCAAATTGAATGTAAGATGACTTGATAATTACATTAGCTGTTAATTATACAGATTTTGAACCTGTGAATCTGTTCTAATATTTATAGGGGTAACTTATGACAGCAAAATCTGAAATGTGTTTAATGGTATAAATCTCTCAGGTCATCAGTGCAATTTCTTGATAAATGCAGCCTACCTTATTTATCTTGCATAATAGCATGCTCAATTAGCATTCAAAAGAAGGTGAATCATTCCCCTTTGCAATATCAATGATATCCATAAAATAATGTATTTAAAAAGTTGTGGGCAAAGAGTTAAAAGCATTGAGTAATGTTGGTTAAAAGTGGCCTGATTAACAAGATCGTCTTCCTAAACTGCAAAATAGTCTCAGATACATTAGCTGTATCATCAACACTGGTTTACTGGAAGCACATACCACTTCTCCAAATCCAGTACATATTGGATTACCTTATAATAGCTACAAAAGAGACATTTGCTATCAGTGGGGCATCTAACATCTTTGGCAATGCTCTTTGCCGCATCTTATTTTCAAGTGTGTATTACACTGTCATTTTGTGGTTCATTACAGGTCCATTGAAAGCATTGCCAGTTTATATTCCATACACTGGGTATTGTTGTTTATTAAGATGGCATACATGACTGTGGAGGAGAAAACAGATTCAATCCTGCACCTTACGAGGACTCCTGGTATTAGATCATGGTCTGTGTTAGTCGGTAAGTGCATGGTAATTAAATCACTTTCAGATGGTAGCAGTCTCACTTCAAAAGAATTAGGAAGTAGGTTCAAATTCCACATAAGTATGCCAGTGTTGTGCAATGGCAGTGCCATCTTACTGAATGTTATCTTTTGAATTATGCTTTCAGACTAGAATCTAATGTGTTTCAGATGAATACTAAGGATTCCATGGGACTAATTAAAAAAAAGGATTTAAAAACTTAAATTGTTTCATTGTTGTTTGCACAGAACAAGTGCAGCAGAGTAAGTCCTACAAGAGAAATTAATAGAATGGAGTGTTTTGAGGGCTATTTAACAATGAATTACTTTGGTCTTCAGCAATGGAAGTTGGATCAGTTAGTACCAGCAGGAAAAAGATTTCACCAGAAATTTTATGATTAAGAGAATAGTTATGAGTGAAATGTTCTTTTCTCTCCTGCAGGAATTGGTTCTATTGGGTTAGCTGCTGCCTACTACAGTATGGGTGAGAAAAATCATGATCTAATCTTATATCTGTAACATATTTACAGTTCTGCTTTACAGATTTGAAAACAAGTAGGCATTTGCAATCATATCAAATTAAAGGGAACCTGGAACATTACATCAATTAACAGAAAATAGTAGAAACTGCAGCTAACAGAAATAATTGACAAATGTTATGCTTGGAAAGATGAAGGGGGAATGGATTACATGATAATACAATCAACATTATTTTCTGTAGAGCCCTTTTGGATGATGTTGATAAAACTGCAGATTAAATGAATAAAGTAAAATGTGCAAATAAATATTGTAGGATTTTATGATGTTATTGGACATAAATCCACTAATTCAAATAGAAGCAGCTCCCTTTACGCATGTAGTCCGACCTGTCTAATTTTCTGACATTTATTGTGCCCAAGTGGTCTATTGTGGCTAGATAGTTAGTTGACATTTATCTGTCTCGAAGGACAATGAGTGATGATCATCAGCACCACAAGCCTGGGTGGGAAATATTGAGATCCTGAGATGCCCAGTCATCAAGATCCCCCTCATGTCCTCATGAGTGTAGTAAAAAGGAAAGCTTATGAAGCAATATGTTTGGCACCAGCTTGTTTGCAGGAGCTGTCGGAAGGGTGTTCAATGGCATCCAGCCACCTTAGGGGCTCCACTCCAGATTTCCTGTCTGGGTTTATTCCTGCAGACTTGGTCTCCCAAGGCTGCCCACAAGGCAGTGGAGCTATTTACCCATAGCTGGGGATCTGGTTCATGAGCACCAGCGCGTGTCCACACACTGGCGGGCCTGCGTGCTACGTGTGCAGGGGCCAGACCTCCTCCCCGTCCTCTAGTTCAGCCTGAGTCGGAAAGGTGTTCAGTTTCAATGGGTCTAAGGAGGAGGCACTACATGAGGCTTTCTGCTGGAGAGGCTATGTACTGGCAGGGGGAGACTTACACATTCAGCTCTCCTTTTCACAAGACTGTTAGCCAGTGGTGGAAGTTGAAAGTGAGAGTGACAAGCACTACCCATTACACCACCACACTAGACACGTCATAACAACCATTTTGACACCTGTGGCTAGATATTAATCAAGGAAAATCACAACTTACCTCTGTTCTTAAATTGTCAGATTGTTGTGATGGCAAAAGCAGACGATAAGGTGTTTGTGAAGCGTGTGACGTCAAAATTTTGTCTGTTCATAAATAAATTGACTACTACTGGGAAAATTCAGATTTGAACTTTGTTCCTCCCTTACCTTAGCAATCACTGGCAGGACTGGGTTATCTACTTATTAACAAGAAATGGATGGATAACCTAGACTTAAGATAAACTTAGTTACTATGCATTAGTTCCTGTTCCAGACAAACATGCTGAATATAGAATGTAGCGCTGTAAAATATTATGGAATGGAAATCATCTGAATTTAAATGTAAATTACAAACAAATGCAGTTTTTTTTTTCATTTTCACTGCCAAATCTAGTGGAGTAAATTGCTTACGTTTTGTAGAACTGATTTTTATTCTCTTTTAAATTTGACATTGAAGATGGCACTTTCTGCTGCTGTACTCAGACACCTTTATGTTACACGATAAATCAAGTAGCTTAACACTCAGTACTTAATGTTTGCACTCCGGCTTCAGTTTAGAAAGGTTTCATTATGTTCTAAAAACTTTGAAGAACGTATGATGCTGTTGGATCACTTGATAACAAGTAATATAAGTTTGTAGCTGCACAGAAGGCTGTAGACATATGCACTGAAAGTTTATGGTCTTGGATCAGTTTTCAACTCTTGTTTTGCCACTTTGAATGGAGGAAAAAGGATTGGATGGACGAATGTTTGGACTGAATTTAAGACTGATAATAGAAAGTTACAAATTAAACTTGCATAGTATGCCCAGTTAAAATATTCAAAAAATTGTTTTGAAGTGAACTGCACTGTGTTTTCACCTGACATTTCATGAACCTTTCACCTTATACACTGCACTTTATCTGTAATTGTAACATTCTATTCTGCATTCTGTTATTGCTTTCCCTACTGATAGATAGATCCCAAAGGAAATTACAGTGTCACCGTAGCATTACAGGTGCACAGATATACAAATATTAGAAGAGAAGTAAGAAAGAATAGAAAATAATTTATTTCAAACAGACTAACAGGAGGGGGTCATCACTTCCCCAACTATAGGTTGATTCATTTTAGAGCTAATGACCTTATATAGCACTCTTTGGAGCAGCACAGTTGATTTAGTCTATTATTAAAAGTGCTCCTCTTTTCAGCCGAGGTGGCATAAAGAGGGTGAGAAACATTTTCCAGAATTGCCAGGATTTTCTCTAGGTCCTTTGTTCTACCACAGCCTCCAATGTATCCAGTTTGACGCCTATAACACAGCCAGTCTTTCTAATCAGTTTATTGAGCTGGTTGGCATCACTTGTGTTGATGCTGTGTTAATACTTCGATGTACTGTTTTTGTGAAATGATCTGTACAGATGACATGCAAAAGGAAATTTTTCACTGTAAATGTGACTGTAATAAGCCAATTACCAATTAAGAAAATATCTTAAACTTGAAAAAATCTGCAGACACTGTAAATCAAAAGCAACACACACAAAGTGCTGGAGGAACTCAGCAGGTCAGGCAGCATCTATGGAAGAAGATTTAAACTTCAGGCTAGGCAACCCTTAAGGAGAATTCCCAGATGCTGCCTGACCTGCTGAATTGCTCCAGCATTTTGTGTGTGTTGCTTAAGAAAATATCTTGTAATTTGCGTTCTGCTGGACTCCAAGATAATCTGAAATTGTATCAAATGATGCTGTGTTCTAGCTATGTATTTACTACTGTGAAGTTAAGGTGAGATTAATTATGAAAGACTGAACAAGATCAAATAAATGTATTTACTTATTTTTGCAGATAATTGGGCATGGAAATTATTCTATGTTGCAGGATGCATTTTTGTAGCCATACAAAACTTGGAAGACTGGGAGGTAGGAAAGTACTTGTTAGGTTTGTCTTCAGTATTTGTGGGGTTTCTGTAAAGATAATTCATGGTTATGCAATACTTTAATACTACTTGTGAAATGAAGCAATTAATGTGACTCAGTATTTGGTGTTTATCAAGGGTGTTCGTTGCACTTGATCTTTCCCCTAAGTTTTAGATTGCTCCCTTAAAACCACTGCATTGGTGGGTTCATTTGAACCTCGGCCACATTTAATAGCAGTA
Source organism: Hemitrygon akajei (assembly GCF_048418815.1). Classification (NCBI taxonomy): domain Eukaryota; kingdom Metazoa; phylum Chordata; class Chondrichthyes; order Myliobatiformes; family Dasyatidae; genus Hemitrygon; species Hemitrygon akajei. The sequence continues at coordinate 34,099,551 of NC_133145.1, forward strand.
AACTGGAAGAATAAATTTCACCAATTTCACTCTGCATGTCGTTCATGCTTGTGGTTTCTGTTCTTTAGATATCTTTGAATTCACATCCCTGTGCAAATACTTGCCAACTAATCTCAAGTTATAATCAGAAAAGTTGAGTTTATTGTACATGGACACACAGATGCAATGAAAAACTGATTTGCAGCAACATCACGGGGAAATTGCATCACATACACAACATTCACAAGTAAAACATAAGTTATACAATTTTTGTTTACGAGAAACACTGTTAAACTAGAAAAGTAAATTTTAGTGTAGAATGATCAAGGTATTCATAGTTCAACACATGCAAGATAGGTAACAACTATAGAAGGTAATAAACCGTCGATGTTTCAGGACAAGGTTTTCATCGGGGTTGGAAAAGGAGGTAGAAGCCAGACTATTAAGGTGGTAGAGGGAAGAAATTGCTGGAAATTAAAGAGATCAGTATCTGTCCCATCAAGTTGAAGGCTACCCCGATAGAGTACGAGTTGTTGCTTCCCCAACCTGAATTTGGCCTCATCATGGCAGTAAGGGAGGTCATAAACAGACATGTCAGAATGGGAAGTTGAATTGAAACAGGTAACCAGGAGGAGATCCTGCTTCTTACAGCAGACTGAGTGAAGGTTCTTGGCAAAATGGTCACCTGGTCTGCAATGGGTCTCACTGATGTAGAGCAGGCTGCATTTGGATACAATAGATGACACCAATGGACTCACAAGTGAACTGCTGCCTCACTTGGAAGGGCTGTTTAAGGTCCTGAATAGTGGTGAGAGAGGAGGTGTAGGGGCTTAGAGCACTTGTCATGCTTGTTGGGCTAAATGCCAGGAGGGAGATCAGTGTGGTGCTAACCTGCAGTAATTAGAGTTTTGCTGATTGATTCAAGAACCAAAAGGATAAAGGGAGTAGCTGTTGTTGAACCAGGTGATACAAGACTTCACATGAGGAAATCTGCAGATGCTGGAAATTCAAACAACAAGACTTCTGTACTTTCTGTCTGATGGTAGCTGTGAAAAGATGACGGCCCAGATTGTGTGCTAAGTTCATATTTAACAATTGAATTGAGAACTTTTGAATTATTATCTGAATTTTGGCAAGTGACAAAAACTTAATTGGGGAAAGCTCTACATTTGCAGTTGTGAACATGTGCACCATCTGCTGAGCATCACCTTTTATACTTGATGAATAAAAACTTTGTACGTAGTTTGTTGAATTTAATGATAACTGGCAAGAAATAAGAATGTAGGACTTTGTGTTTTTCGATTTGTTTAATGCTGATGCCTCTTCTGTTTTTCAGGAAGTTGTGTTTGACAAGATTAAAGGAACTGCAATTCTTAAGAATTTTAACCTTTATACAAGGATACTGACCATGTGGTCTAACAGCCAGGAACAAGGTGAGGTGCTAATTATTATCTCTTGCATCAAATAGCTTTTTGCCCTCTATGAAAAATTCTTTGAACGTGATGACAGAATCTTAAAGTATATTGAAGTGGTGGAGAAATAACTGCTCCTTTTGTTCAGAAAAGGAATTATTTATTTTTAGTTCATGTGGGTTGCCAGAGGGCGGCATGGTAGCGTAGTTAGTGCATCGCTTTACAGTATTAGTGACTCAGGTTCAGTTCCCGCCACAGTCTCGTAAGAATCTTGTGCGATGATACTGCTAAATCGGGGGTTGATGGGCAGCATGACTGGAAGGGCCTACTCTGCCCAGTATCTCGATTAATTAATTAATATTTTATAATCTGCCTAAAATATTGAGCCAAGGAAAAGGCTAAAACAAAGTTTGGGCCCTTTATGGAAAGACCAGCATTTTAATGTCAACCTTTGCAACAAGGCAGAAACAATGCATGTGGCTTCTGTAGATTTCACCTTAATGCAATGATATGAGCCAATTCACCTTTACCATGTTCAAGGAACATTGAGTGGCATCACCGTGTGCTATAATTTTTATGCTAGTTTTGCTTATGCTGGTGACTCACAGCAGTCTGTTTATAGTTGTGATGCAGATTCAGCATATTCATGACGTGACTGTGGAGGAGGAGAGAATACGATATCTGGGCAAAGGTTATGTTGTTGTACTGAGATTTTCAGCTGGGTTTTCACATCCACTTACCCAAAGCGCAGTGCTGGGTAATCAAAGGTAAACTCTTTGTTTCTTGAGTCAATTGGATTGTGAAATATATTAATCTACGTTATATTTATGTTGGAGAACTAGAAAAAGTGTTTATATTGAAGTTTCACACATTTGTGCTGATTTAATTACTTGTATAAGTTCCTGTGAATTAAATTACTTTTCATATTTTCTATATCAGCATCTCCAGCAGTGCAACTGATGAGCCTTAGACCAAACGGATGGTCTAAATTCATGATTATCCACACAATTGTGCCGCTGTTGAAAAACAGATGAGAGGGAAAATTTAGGAGAGAAGGTAGTTTTAGAAAGTTGTTAAAGAGCAAACACGAGGAAATCTGCAGATGCTGGAAATTCAAACAACACACACAAAATGCTGGTTGGAACACAGCAGGCCAGGCAGCATCTACAGTGAGAAGCGCTGTCGACGTTTCGGGCCGAGAACAAAGGGTCTCGGACCAAAATGTCAACAGCTCTTCTTACTATAGATGCTGCCTGGCCTGCTGTGTTCCACCAGCACTTTGTGTGTGTTGTTGTTTTGAATCTTCAAATTGAACATAGGATCCCAGATGTCTAGGAGGAAATCATACTTGTTCTCAGATCAAATAGTGAGCAAAGCACAAGAATGTAATACAGAAAAAAAATATTTTTTTTACATTTACCATGAAGGACAAAACAAGTAGGAATCAGCAAACTAACATATGATAACTTGGCAATGTTGCACCTTCTGCAGCCACTGTTGATAAGCGAAAGTAAATTAGAATCTATAAATTGTGTTTTCTTGTCAGATGAATGCAGAAACCACTGTAAAGTACAGCCTTGAAGACAAATAAATCTGTACCAGCAATTTTGAAGGACAATCCATTTAGTCCAAATTCTTTCCTGTCAGTCTGTACTATATTCCAGACACTTTCCATCATATGCTTATCCAGTTCAGTTTTAAAGGATAGTATTGACTTTATATCTTCCACGTATTTTGTGCATCCTATCCACTTGTTGCACCAAAATGCTTTTCCCGAAGTTTGCATTTCTAATTTATTGTCTTTCTCTTCTTTTCACAGTGATGTGAAGGCCATAGCGGAACTTATAATCAACTTTCTGAATCTTAACAAACCTGCCTTTGATGAGAAAGCAGAATTGTCTGCAGACAGCAGTGAAAGTACTGGCAGTGACAATGAAACAAACTGATGATTAATGGCAGAAAGCGGTTCATAGACATTTTGAACACAACTAAAGTAAACCAAAGGCTTTTAGCGTCTGACAATGTTGTGGAACATTAAAAGATCATCTATAAACACACCACTTATGAAAGTATAGTGATCAATCAGTGTCCAACACTTAACAATGAGGCAAACTTCTTCCCCAGTGCAATGAACTATACTTTTCACATTCCATCAATGCTAACGTTGACTGCTTGCTTTAAATAAGTGTACAATAAATTGTGCAAACTGTCAAAAATAATATCCATCCAGGAAAATTGGAACGGAGAAATTAGTTTTGTATTTATTTTAACTATTCCAGTTTAAAAGAAGTGGTGCATTGTGAAAGTAGTGCTCTTGCCTCTTAGCTCCAGAAACCCACATTCAATCCTGAATTTTGGTGCTGTGCATGTGGATGCTGCTTGTTCTCCCTGTGGTAACTTGGGTTGCCCATGGGTGCTCCAGTTTCCTTACATATCCTAAAAATGTGTTTATTGGTACATTAAGTAGTTATTGTAAATTACTCTCAGTTCAGGTAGATGGGAAGAGAATAGGGCTGATGGACATGAGAGAGAAAGAAAATAGTTTGCAGTGAAATAAGTGGCAAAATGGGCTTGATGGGATTATTGAAATAGCCAGCATAGCATTGATAGGCCAAATGGTCTCCTGCATCAAAAGGAGAGATAATATAAAAATATTCTGCCTACAGCTGCTTAAAACTTCTTTCTGGGGTTTCCTATGAAAGATTTTTCATACAATGTGATGCTAAAGCATCAATTTTGGATATATAAACATCAACGTAGAATTAGAATAGTTTAGGTGCTGAGTAGTTTGTGTTGTAACTTGAAATTATTTAGAATGGCTAAATAGATTTTGCATGAATTCCGTTTTGACAGCCCCTTTTTATTTTGGGATCTTCATTTTTGTCCAGCTATTATTGGAGCTACTATCTAATACTAAACATGGGTCAAGTATCATTTATAAAAAGAACATTTCAGCTTAATAATGGTATTTCAGATTTCCTGCATCTACAGTAATTGCTTGCATAATTCTGAATAATTTGCATATTCACTATTTTCAAATAAAAATCATTGTGAAAGGATGTGTTTAGAAATATTAATTATTTAAAGATTGCAAAATTTTGGATTAAGTAAAAGGGAGAGATTGCTGAAGTTCCCAAAATAAAGAATAAGACAAAAAGTTTAGAAAGGGTTAAGAAGGAACTTCCGACAACATGGAGTGGAAATTGAAAAGGGTGGTGAATTCAGGACTCAATGTGTTAATTTTAATAAACAAAAAGATACAAGGTACATGATCTAGTAGATCACAATAAGGTAGTTCATTAGATTGGGAGAAGTGCACAGTTGCAGTAGCTCATCATTGCACAAGGCAGCGGAGAAGATTTAAAACATGAGGAGCTTCTTTCAGTGGGATTAAGGAAAACCCCACGAGCAGCATGTTGGAAATTCAAGTCCGGGGCATAAGTGAGTGTAGTTGCTATAACTAAGGAGAAGGTGCTTTGAAAGCTGAAAGGTCTTAAGTTAGATAAGTCACCTGGACCGAATGGGTTTTGACAGAGATAGCTGAAGAGATTATGGAGGCATTAGTAAGTGATCTTCCATGGAACTCTAGATTCTGAATTGAAGCCAGAGGACTGGAAAAATCACAAATGTCATTCTACTCTTTTAAAATGGAGGGATGCAAGAGACAGTAACTTATATGCCAGTTAGCCTCACTTCCACAGTTAGTAAGTTGTTAACAGTCCATTATTAAGGATGAGGAGGCACTAAGTCAATTATGGTTTCCTTAAGAGGATATCTTGCCTGACAAATCTATTGGAATTCTTTGAGGAAATAACAGACAGGATAGACAAAGGAGAGTCAGTGGAAGTGGATTACTTGACTTTTCTGAAGGCACGGCATGTTACGTAGCACTATCTAGTGCAAGTAACCTGGGTTCAGTTCCTTCACTGTCCGTCAATAGTTTGTATGTTCTTCCTGTGACTGCATGGGTTTCCTCTGGGTGCTCCATTTTCCAAGAATGTGCAGGTTAGTAGGTTAATTGGTCAAATGGGTGTAATTGGGTGGCAGTGACTTGTTGGCTAGGAATGGCCTACTACTGTACTGATTCTCCAAAAATAAAAAAGACCTTCAACAAGGTGCTGCACATAAGTCTTCTAAACAAGGTAAGTCTATGATACTACAGCAAACATTAGCTAGACAGAATAACATTAAAAATGCTGCTGGAGCTCAGCTGGTCAGAAATAAACAGTTGACTTTTCTGTCTGAGACCCTTCACGAGCATGGACAGAAGATTAGTTGACTGGTAGAAGCCCAAAAGAATGGGCAAAGAAGCAGTAGATGAAATAGAATGCAGAGAAATGTATAGTCAATGTATGGACTATTTTTTTCCCCAACGGAGGAAGTTCAGAAACTGGAGGTGCAAAAGAATGTGACAGTCCTAGTGCAAGATTCCCTAAAGCTAACTTGTAGGTTCAGTTGGTAGTGAGGAAAGCAAATGCAATGTTAGCATTCATTCCAAGAGGACTGTAACAAAAACGATATAATGCTGAGACTTTGTAATGCAATGGTCAGACCGCATTGGAGTATTATGATCAGTATGGGACTCCATATCTAAGAAAGGGTGTTCTAACCTCTTGTTTAGAAGACTTATGTGCTGCACCTTGTTGAAGGTCTCATTTTATTTTTCTATTTGGAGAATCAGTACAGTAGTATGTCCTTCCTAGCCAACAAGTCCCTGTCACCCAATTACCCCCATTTGACCAATTAACCTACTAGCCTGCACATTCTTGGAATATGGAAGCACCCAGAGGAAACCTATGCAGTCACAGGAAGAACGTACAAACTATTGACAGACAGTAAAGGAATTGATCCCAGGAATGAAAGAGACAATGTATGTATGAGGAGCGTTTGATGGCTCTAGGCTTGTACTCGCTGGAGTTTTGAAGAATGAGGGAGGGTAATCGCATTGAAACCTGTCCAATATTGAAAGATCTAAGTAGAATGTATGTGGAGAGGCTGTTTCCCACAGTGGGCAAGTTTATGAACAGAAGGCACAACCGCAGAATAGGATATCCCTTTAGAACAGATATGAGGAGGAATTTCTTTAGCTAGAGAGTGGTGAATCTGTGGATTTCATTGCGACAGACAGCTATGGAGTACAAGTTGCTGGGTATATTTAATGCAGAGGTTCATAATTCTTGATTAGTAAGGGCATCAGAGGTTACGGGAAGAAGGCAGTAGAATGAGGATGAGAGGGAAAATAAATATGACTGATGACAGAACACAATGGGCCAAATGGCTGACTTCTGCTCCTATTATCTTAATGTAAAATAATTACATGTTTGAGTCCATTCCAAACAAGATGACGATAAACCATGGAAGTACAGCTCCTCACATACTCAGTACTCATCTTGTTGCGATTCAGCTTTTGTTTGACAGATAGACTGATAACAACTGTCTTTGTAAATAAAAGTTTGAATGAAACTTACTTTTCAGCTATTGCCAGTTGTGTGCCTTGTGTAAATTTATCATAACAGTAACCTTTCAGATTGCAGTTATGATTTAGCTACACGAACTTGAATTTCAATACCAATGGATGTGGTGAAGATAAAGGAAAACAATTTAGAATTAAAGCTGTTTATTAATAGTTAATTGTTCACATTAATAATTAAAATAAATGTTAAAATTTCTTAAAGTCAAAATTTATTAAGACAAAGATTTCTCAACATACGACAGATTTAATTACTAATATAAAAAAGGGCATGTCCACAGTATACCAGAACAATTGATTCTGACTTTGAGAATTGTTTTTAAGCAGATATACTCCAGCCTGGTCCCTGTTACAGCATTTCACAGTTTTTAAATCTTTGAGAAATTAATTCAATTTATCCACACCTCATTGTAAGCAAATCTGCTTGGCACAGAAACATTCAAAAGAAACTGTTTGACTTTGGTTGTTATTCAAAACAGAGAAGGATAATAGGACTGAAACATACTATAGGTATGTCTCTATTGAAGCAATACACACAGAAACAGCTTACTGTAAATTGAGGCTACTTTCTCAGAAATTGAACAGTGAACTGTTGACCATTGTACATAACTGATTCTTTTAAATTTCATGCATTACTCCTCAACATTTTATGGGTATTGTCCATGCCTGGATACCTCAGAAGATGAAACAGGTAGTGTGCACACAGGCACTGACAGTGCCTATATTTATTTGATAGGATGAACCTTGAGTGTAAATCATCAAATGCAGTAACATTCAAATTAAATGAATTGATATAATGACTGTCTTTGAAGACAAAGGCACATGTTTTTTTTATTTGATGTCAATTGATGCTAAAGCTTCATCCATATCGTGCACAAGGCATTGTAACCTTGTCAAAGCTGGGTTAACGTGTTCTTCCACCCACTCTTCCACAGTATCTGGATAATAGATTCTTTCCATTGCTGTACGCAGTTTACTTATGGCTGCTCCCCAAAATGCACAGACACTAGAAAACATTTAGTATGCATTATTATTTAGAATATTTCCATTTTATTAGTTAGCTGGTTAATTTTAGATCAGTAATTGTTTCTGTAGTTTATCTTTCCAGATGCATTATTACATTGTATAAAGTAAAACATCAGCAGAATAAAATCATACCTTCTAACTTCTCCTTCAAAATTCTGAATGATACCAGGGTGGACATACTTTCTCTTTCTGTGGTAGTTACTGAACCATCCTCTTATATATCTAATAAAAGACAGAAAATTGCTAAGTGTCTAAAACAAGACCGGTTTGTCTTAAAAGATATAAAATGCCTGAGATATCTGCATGAATTTTCGGGGTGGAGCTTAGGAGGGATCATGGCGCCTAACGGCGACTCCTTTGCTTGCATCTTTGGAAACAGCTCTACTTCTACCTATAATATCTTTATTTTCCCCTTTTAGGGTTCTTTTGAAGACCCTGACCTGGAGTTACATGCAGGCTTCAGTTCTTTGCCGGAATGGGACCTGTTCCCAGGGTTCCACGACTGGCCGCTTTTCGACAAGCCAAGGGTTCGCCCTGAGAATCTCAATTGTGTTCAGAAGCCTAAGATCTTGGGGCTCTGGAGACAGGCGGATCAAGGGTTGGAGTCTTGGCAGGAGACTCGTGTATCGTCGGGGAGGCCGGAAAATCTTTCGCTGTGGGCCTGAAGACGCGAGGTCTTTGTGATCTTTGGATACAGAGCTTGAAAAAAGCGACAAAACGGACTTTTAAGAGTGTAAACCAGCAGGTTGTTGTTATGTCTCCTGCTCTTTGTGAAAATGGGGGACACCTCCCTCTCCCTTGCCAGGGAGAGAGAGAACCTGCGGTTTGTCAAATTTCAGATGAAATGCGAAGCTTTTGGGGTAACTCTGGTCTGTGTCTTTGCTATTGCTTAGCACACGCTTGGGCTCAGTGATGGTACTGATGCACGATTTTTTTTGCTGGTGGGAGGGGGAGGGGATTGTTGCTTGCAGCCACTTATCACTGGAGGGGGGAGATGGGGGGACTTTGGGGTTCTCACGTTTAACTGTCATTCATTCTTTGGGGCACTTCTGTTTTTGTGGATGTTTGCGAAGAAAAAGCATTTCAGGTGGTATATTGTACACATTTCTCTGACATTAGATTTGACCTTTGAACCTTTCAATTTTAGGAGCTAACATTTACCAAAAGTATAGTTAATAACCTGCATAATTTTGTACATCAAATAGCAATTCATTTATTTTGGGGGAAAAATCCAGTTGAAGCCAAATGTGTTTTGACTTTAAAAAAAAAAACACCATATCAAAAAATGCATTCATTAATTCACTGTTAGAGTATACTGACTGCAGTAACCATCATTCAATGATAGTCCAAGTTTTTAAGAAAACGTCACTATCAAGCAATGTTGTGAAAAACTGTAGAAATATTAAAGTTTGTTTTCTAAACTTAATTAACACCCATAAAATGATTTAACACCTTTAGTGGAATAATGCCAATCAATAAATACATAAAAGCTATATACAAAACTATTGGTTCATTGTTGACAGAACATAGTCTAGTATTCTAAACAGCTTAATGCTTACATCCAATTAGTGGGAAGGAGAATTTCAAAAAAACATTTTCAGTTACTAAGGCAGGGGTTTCCACCCAAGAGTCCACAGATCCCTTGGTTAATGGTAGGGGTTCATGGCATAAAAAAAGGTTGAGAACCCCTATGCTAATGCCTCAATAACCTACATCTAAGTGCAAACACTTGAATGAGTACAAAAATGTTGTCAAAATAAAATGCCTGGAGTTTCTTTTTACCACATGAATAGATGGATATAATATCACCAAGTAAAATTACAGTACCAGATTTTTACAAGATTTCTGGACATTTAGTATTTGGGTTACAATTCAGAACCCCATTTTTAATTCCAGTATGTTTTTGCACAAACACGAGCAGTCACCTATAATTCTTAAAAAATAAACAATTTTCCCCCAAAAAGATTTCTGCTGCCCTTTTCTGGACGTCTTTCAGAGCAGGTCTTTATTTGCAGTCAGTTGTAAAGCACTGGTGGAAAACATACCTCTAAGCTTTTGTATTTAGATGATCACAAGATCAGAAAGAACAAAGGCCATATGCCAGGTGAACATAAGCACACTTATCTCCGGAGATGCCTACAACCCCAAAACCCAGACCTTAAACTTGACGATGAAATAGAATTCAGATTTAATAATTATGTTTTTTCAAATATTTATATTTTGGTAATTGAGTTCTTACATGTTTTCATGAAGTTTATCAACAGATTCCTGTAGGTAAGTAATAACGTGAGTTACGTGGTCAAGCACTTCACTGCCTGGAAAACTGCCAGCATCTTCAACGCTGTAAAACAAGTACCGGTACATCAGAATCTCTTCAGAATAACATTTCAACCGTCAATTATTGCTTATTTGTTTTTGAATTGCTGTGACTTCTCAATTACCATCTTCACTGGAATAAATCATAAATCTTTCATTCAATGCAAATTTAATTTCATTCAAATATTTTATGCCTTCAAAAATCAAACCATTGAGTACAGGCACTAGGATGTTATGTTGAAGTTGTGTAAGTCATTGATGAGGACTAATCTGGAGTATTGTGTGCAGTTCTGGTCACCTACCTACAAGAAAGCCATCAATAAGATTTACGAGGATGTTGCCAAGAGTTGAGTTAAAGGGAAAGGTTGAATAGGTTAGGACTTTATTCCATACAGCATAGGAGAATAAGGATTTGATAGAGGCATTCAAGATCATGATGGGTATAGATAGGGTAAATGCAAGCAGGTGTTTTCCACTGAGGTTGGGTGAGATTAGGTCATGGGTTGAGGGTGAAATATTTCAGGAGAGCATCAGGGGAAACTTCGTCAGAGGGTGCTGAGAATGTGGAATGAGCTGCCAGCTGAAGTGGTGGATGCAGGTTCAATTTCAACATTTGAGAAATTTGGATAGGTACATGGATAGTAGAGGTATGGAGGGCTATAGTCTGGGTGTAAATCGATGGGACGAGACAGATTAGTAATTCAATATGGACTAGATTGGCCAAAGGGGCTGTTTCTATGCTAATACTCTATGACCCTAATAAAATCAGTTGTGTTTTTTTGTTGTTACTGGCAAATCACAACAGGCAATAAAGGTGTTCAACAGCTTTTCCACCTGTTCTTTAATTCCTTGTGCGATTAACTTAAATTTGTATCCAATTGCCTATATTTTATCGACTAGTTTTAAAGATCGAGGCACTTCTCTGGCTACAATCATTCATAAAAATAAAGCCATTTGTTGGGCTATCCCTTAAAGGTTTTACTACAAGGGAAAAAGGCCTGTAGTAAAAACTTTAAATTTATTCCTTCACTGCAGTAACACCACACATACACAAATATTTCTTTAAAAAAAAAATTATTCAGATAATGAATGGCAAATTCAAATAGACTGTTGCAGGACCATCCACTTTTGTATTTATTTTCTAAATAAGTACTGAAGAGAGATAAATTTTAAAAGAACAATTTCCTGGAAGAATTTAAATCCTGCATATTTGTTAGTGCCCTTGAAATACACAATGACAAAGTTGTTACCTTAGAAAATCAATTCTTAGACTTTTGCATCCAAGAGACTGTTTCACATATTCCTCTTCCTTTGGAGAGAACACACCTATTTTACAACACAATAGATTTTCAGAATTAGGGGAAAATAAAGTTTTATTCCCAACGTAGAGTATAAGGGCATCATTCCAGTTAAAACAACTTTAAAATTTTGTGATTGGCTTTATTTATATTAGTAGAACAGTAACCTCCACTGTGAATCTACTCAAAAGTGGAGACCAATTTTGCTTATTAGTAAACCTGTTTCTCAATGAAGGTCATTTTGAGATAAAGAAAATTATATTGCATTTCTTCCAGACTTTGTACAATTGGGCTTGTTACTATTTAAACTGATAAACCAAAATGTTATGGCAAATGCATTTGTTTGCATTATAATAAATCAAAGGATTAAGCGCAGTATCAGAGTATTGATGCAGCAAGTTAGGTACATTTCACCTCCTGCATGTGATTTCCCCAAGTCTCATTGGACTTGGGGAAAGTATATTGAGAATAACAATTACACATACATTTATCGAGTCTGTACTCAAAGGACAACCACACTGTTTATTCCTAGAAACAGTACTGACCAAACAAAAAGATTTAGGTTGTGTCTGTGATTCTGATTAATGATGTGCTTTTGTTTGAATGCCAACAGAGAGAAAGTAAACACATTCAGTTAAAAAACACTATATAAACCATTTATCCAAGTGAAGAATATCTACTGATCACAATGGAAAGGTAACCTAAACTTTGATGGGGAGGTTGTTCAGTATATACCTTAGTGAGAAGTAGTATTAATCGTAAAAGTAAATGCTGTTTGTGATAATTATTTTGCTGCTGTAGCCCATCCACTTCAAGGTTCAACATGTGCGTTGTTTAGCACAGAGTTCTAACACGTCATTATTTGAGCTACTGTTGCCTCTTAGTCAGCTTGAACTAGTCTGGCCATTCTCACCCACAGAATTGCTGCTCCTGGATGTTTTTATCTGTGCTTTTTTTTTTACTGTTGTGTGAAAATCCCAGATGATGAGCAGTTTGAGATACTCAAACCAACTTGTCAGGCAGAAACAATCAGTCCATGGTCAGACACTTAGATCACATTTCGTCCCCATTTTGAAGTTTGATCTGAACAACCGAACCTCTTGACTGTGTCTGCTGTTTTTTAATGCACTGAGCTGCTGCCACAAGATTGGCCATTTAGATGTTTGCATTAGCAAGCTGATATACAGGTGTACCTAATAAAGTGACCACCAAGTGCTTTTTGTAAGCAATGCTCCTACCCTCTGATTGCTTGATGTCTGTTGAACAGGTGATCATCTTACCAATTCCAGGTTGTAAACATCACTATAGGAATTGCTATTCTCTTATTTCTGTTCCACTGCATCTGTTTCTAGGATGAGGCTTTCCTTTCCAGAGTATCAGAGGTGCCTGCCTTCTTCAAAGAAACGGGTTTTCCTTCCTCTAATCATTCTTTGCAACTTTTGCCATCTTCAACGGGATTCTACTAACACTCTTCACCTCTCCCCCCCACTATCCCAACTCTCTGCAGGGATTGTGCTCTCCATAATTCCCCCCCATTTGTCCTTCCCCACTCACCTCTCTCCTGGTGTTTATCCCTGCCACTCTCAGGTTGGAAGAGAAATATGTCATATTCTCTTTGGGTAGCCTCCAACCTGACAGCCTGAACACAGATTTCTTTAACTTCCAGTAATTTCTTCCCCTTCGCTCTTTTTCCATTCCCTATTCTAGCTCCCCTCTTACACCTTCTCCTCACCTGCCTATCACCTCCTACTGGTGCTCCTCTTCCTTCCCTTTGTCCCATGGTTAACTCTCCTCTTAGTCAGATTCCTCCTTCTTTAGCCCTTTACCTTCTCCACCTATCACCTCCCAGCTTCTCACTTTACTCCCCCACTCACCTACTTTTCCCCTCAGCTGGCTTCACTTATCATCTTCCAGCTTGTACTTCTTCCCTTCCACCCCCACTTTCTTATTTTGGCTTCTTCCTCTTCCTTTCCAGTCTTAAAGAAGGGTCTCGGCCCAAAACGCTGACTCTTTATTCCTTTCCATAGATGCTGCCTGACGTGCTGTGTTCCTCCAGCATTTTGTATGTGTTGCTCTGAATTTCCAGTATCTGTAGAACCTCTTATGTTTATAAATTTACTAATACTTCAGAAATTACTCATTTAATGTGTAAAACTCTCCAAAGCAATGGATCAGACAGTGATGTCTTCATAATACAAAGTCATTAGGTATTTAAACACTAATATATTTTTAGGGCTTACCATGTTTCAAGGTCTGCAGACAGACTGCCAAGGATGGAATCCCCACAGGAAGTAATTCACACAAAACAGAGAAATGATCATATCTTGTAAAATAAGATAAAAGACAAACAGAAAAGTCATTAATCTTTACATTATTTGACTTTATTCTTAGTTTGTATGGATACTGTTTTGAGATATATTGCAACACAATTGGATGCCATTAAGGATCTCCAACTGGAAATGGGTTAATTTGTCATTAAACTGAATAAGTAAGTAGATTTAAGAAAAACGATGGTTTATACAATAATGTTTTTCAATTCAGAGGAAACTTAACAACTTTCACAGATTTGTTATTAAGGATGAGGAAAATGAAGCAAGGCAATAATAGTTATTTAAAAAAGGCTGTTAGACAAATGAAATTGCCAATCAATAAAACAGCTAGAAAGATTTCAGCACATTTGGTAATGGTACAAACACTACAAGATTCAGAGTCCTTGCATACCTCTGCCAACCAGTGAGTGCTATCCCCTGTAAATGAATGGAGTTCCTTGGCAGAGTCTCAGCTACCTTCAGCCACTGCAGGTGGTTAGCTAAGTGATAGCTAATTGATGTTAGACATTGAGCTGCACCTGTAGCTCCTTTAAAAGCACTTGCAAACCATATTTGAGAGAATCCCATTCTCTGATATTTTTGTACTTGAAGTGCTATGAAATTAAACAATATCATATTATGAAACATGATCTGGCCTATTCTGCTTAATACAAACACTACTTCATTTCAGTTTACCACAAATGCAAAATAAAGTATGTTTTCAGCCTTGTTGTGGGTAGCAAAACAGATTTACTTTTAGTGACATATTGATTAACATTATTGTACATTTTCTGAAATTCTGTATTGGCTGAACGTTTCACAAGACATACAATTTCTAATTTAAGTTTTAAAATGCACCAAAGAATGCATGTGTTAGTAATTAAATCAAATTGGCAACTGCAATCATGGAACTGCAGAAATTTCTTCATCTTACTGGTAGAGAAAATTTGATTAGCTTTGCAGTACCCGTCATGAGGCCTTTTAATAATGAACACAGTAGCATGTGAAAATAGTAGAAGAAATAAACATCATCATTCTGATAAAGGATGATGCCATTCCTTGTACAGAGGAGATTTAAAGGGCCATTTTGTTTTAATCTCTTTGCAATAGTTCTCTTTTTGGGTTGCACCATAGAATGCACTTATACCTTTTCAGGATATATTGCTTCAAATGTGAACCACTTCTGCCACACAATTTATTTTACGTCTTTCACTAATTTATGGATATTGAAAATTTTCTAAATAATTTTACTTACACATTTTATTCACATCAAGGTCAGCATTATATACCCAGATCATTGGTTCAACCAGCTGATCTAACATAGATTCTAACAGGAGATAAAAGAAAAGGAATTTATTTAATACATGCATCAAATTCACTGTACTTATGTATAATGAAAATAAAGATCATTCATTTATTCAAATGGCAAAGACAAAATAACTTTCAAAAAATCTAAATAGAGAATACAAACATTCCTTAACTTATTATAAAAGGCCAAAATAAATATAAACTTCTGGTTTAATTCTCAAATCATCTGTATTTTAATTCTTTATAGATACTAACTAAAAACTTGTTGACGTGATCATCCTTTTATAAATATTATTGTTCAATTAGAGCATAAATTCTTAAGGAAAATGTTAGGGTCAATATTAGTTCTCTGGAAAAACTATCCACTAATTACCGCAATAGACAGCAAATATGTTTAATAACATTTAGGGGATAACATTAAATATGAACTATGGATAATTGAAATTATAAAAATTAAAAAAAATATTCTTTTTTTAGAATAACCTAAAGATTACTGCTGGCAACAAACCTTTTCCAAGACAAAGACAAATAATTAGCATATTAATTTAAATTTTATTTTAATATTCATTTCAAGTATGAATAAACCAAATGAACACAACCATGAGATTGAAAATATCTTCTGATTTATGCTTAAGTATTAAAAATGATTGCATTCTTTGATAATTCTGTTACAATAACCTGTCACTAGATAAGACAATCCAAATAAATACTACCAAATGTAAAAGCAAAAGAAACCTCAGAAAATAAGGACACACAAGTATTATGCATTACAGGTACTACATTAGGCCAAAATCCACATTTACCTTCAGAAATTATAGTAAATTGAAATACTGAGATATACAATTAATGCAGAAGTCTAAATCAGCAATACTCAAGATACCCCTTAGCATTAGCAACAAACAAGAGGTTATGGGATAAAATTACAAAAATTATTAAAAATCAAAAGCAGTGAAGAAAACATTGGGTGATGATCAAACAGTATGCAGGTGAGCAAAAGAGACTATGCTGAAAGAGAGACCTGCTGAACAAACCAATGAAACTAAATGTGTATTTTTTATGCATTTACCTCCAAACAGTCAGTGACAAAACCAGGAATACCTTTAAGTTTAGCTGCACTGATATTTCGGAGCATATCGTCCCAAATTATAGGTTTCACATTTGAGTGAGTAGCAATGATGTAGCTTGCAACTGCTTTCACATGAAACATGAACAGACTATTTTTATCAGTTTGGCCTTGCTCAATCAATTGCTTGGATTCTTCACCTTCACCGAGGTAATAAACCTAAAGGTAATATTGCAAACTATTAATTTTCATTGCAAAATTGGCTGAACAGCTTTCAAAGAGGAAGAGTCAGAACTGGCTGATAAGTTGCTGATAAGTTCATCTTTTCTACATCCATATACTTGGATTTTGTTCACACCAGAGAAAAAATTTATTCCACTGAGTTTATTTCAGAGTAATTCCATCAGTCCCATTCCTCTACTTGTTTCTCTGTAATCTACCAACCACCCAATTGAGTGGTAGTTTACTGTAACTAATTACTCTACCAACAAGCACATCTTTGGGACTATGTAGGAAACAAGATGACTCACAGTCCCACACAGACAATACATGTGTCAGTGTCACTCCCAGGATATTTGAGTTGGGCAGCAGCAGCAGCACTAACTGTTGTGTCGCTTTGTTGCATGAAATCCAGTGCCCCTGGCATTTAAAGCAATATATCAAACATCACTGACACTTAAAAAACAGAATGAGGATTATGAAAGACTTTATTTCAACCTTTCAAGTGTCAAAAACTATTTAACCAAGTTCAATTAATTAGAAAAATAAAAAACCCTATACATATGTAACACACTATAAGGTTTCACTGCTAATGTAAAGGGCTCTCTGTAATGTTTCACTACTACTGTAATGTTTTCTCTGTAGGAGCAATGTTTGGGTTACGACTAGAGATAACGGGGCTTGGAAATGTGCACCATCCAATGAGAGGTATGTTGTTCCTTCTCATGGGTTTGAAAGAAGGGATTTCGCCGTCTTCTGTTGGAGAGAGAAGACACGAGTGCATAGAGATCTGTTCTGGGACAGGTAGACCGCTGGAGGGAGTGAACTTGGAGTGAGGGAATGCAACGCGCGGAGGAGGTCGATGGGGAACGAATGGACGGAAACATGAGCTCCAAAGTGCATATTAGACTGTTTCATGTGAATGGGCCCTTTTTCTTTTTTGTTTCTTTACTAACCTATAGTCAAATTAAGCATTATAAAGCTCAATTGTTTAATTCCATATTTTGTACTGTTTGTTATTTCCTGGTAATGATTTGTAACAGGGAACACATCACGCAGTGCCCACCAAACAAGATTTCTGAAGTTTGGCTGGGCCGGAAGCTGTCTTCACCTAGATTAAGCTGCTAGCTGAACCTGAAGGTTACACTTAATTCTGGTCTTTTGCAGCTAATCAGTGAACAGCTACCCTATTGTAAGTGTTGGTGAACTAAATCAAGTTAATGTTAAGCCTGTTGGATTCACTGTGGAGTCCAAGATCACTGTGCAGGCAGAAAATTTTTAGCACTGAGTGGTCTGTAGTTTGGGAACTTCTAAGTTTATATAATAATCCCAAATTTAGTAAAATTTATGTGGAGAAATGCAGACATTTGTTAGAAAGTTCCAGTCGGCCAGGTTTACAAATTAAACATTGTACATAATCTGTACATCATGAAACAGAGCACAGGATGGAAATGGAGGGCCCAGTGGCAAGACAAATTTTTTGCTTAACATCAACAAAATGAAGGAGCTAGCTAGAAAATGCGGTGGAGTACACAGCCTTGTCTGAATTAATGGTGCAAAGGTGGAGACAGTTGAGGGATTTCACGTACTTAAGACACAAATATACTCCAAAATTTCCCCTGGACAAGCCACATGGATGCTACAGCCAAGACAGCACACCAGCACCTTTACTGGAGGATAAGAGGCGATTTAATAGAGATGATCAAAGTGGAGAGTCAATGCCTTTTTCCCTGGGTGGCAATGGCTAATATGTGAGGATATTCTTTTAAGACAAGTGGAAGAAAGTTTAGAGGAAATATTAGTGGTGTTTTTATTTAAGACGTGAAAGAATCTGACCTATCAAGTGTGACACTGGGAAAGCGTGTATGGAACTGGAGGAAATAGCAGAGGTACTTAATGAATACTTCAGGTATTCACTATGGAAAAGGATCTTGGTGATTATAGTGATGACTTGCAGCAGACTGAAAAGCTTGAGCATGTAGATACTAAGAAAGAGGATGTACTGGAGCTTTTGAAAGCATCAAGTTGGATAAGTCGCCGGGACCGGATGAGATGTACCCCAGGCTACTGTGGGAGGCGAGGGAGGAGATAGCTGAGCCTCTGGCGATGATCTTTGCAACATCAATGGGGACGGGAGAGGTTCCAGAGGATTGGAGGGTTGTGGATGTTGTTCCTCTATTCAAGAAAGGGAGTAGAGATAGCCCAGGAAATTATAGACCAGTGAGTAAATTGATGGAGAAGATCCTGAGAGGCAGGACTTATGAACATTTGGAGAAGTATAATATGATTAGGAATAGTCAACATAGGGGGTCAGCAGGAGACGCTCATGGAGTGCGCACGGTTTCAGATTCGCTCCATAACTTCTACTTTTTTTAACCTATGATCACCCTTATTTAACTTATTTTTACCTACACCAAAAGATTCTTGTTACTTTTTTGGACTTATCTTTTAGAGTTTATTGTGAATTTTTGAAGAAAGGAATACAGAAATGGCTCTTAGATCTAAAGGGCGAGAACACGGGAAGGATTTTAACGGTAACGCGAAGAAAAAGACGACTGATCCTAAGGGCACTGAATTGACTTATGAAATGTTATTGGAGGTTTTAAATCAAAAATTTGAAGAACGACAAATTTTTAAACAAGATATAAAGGCTTTTCAAGATTATATGGATAAGACGGATTCAGTAGTTAACCAGCAGCAAGTTCTAATCGCAACTCTGCAAGAAGACGCTCGGAAGCGAGATTTGATAATTGAAAAATTGGAGCAGAACTTACTTTCGACGATTAAACAGGTGGAAACACTTAAAGCCAAGAGTGTCGACTTTGAGAACCTACGCATACTTGGTCTCCCAGAAGGTATTGAACAAGGGGACCCTCGAAGTATTTTGCTCAACTTTTAAAGGATGCGTTCCCTTCTGTATTCCCAGACAGTCCTCCGTTACTCGATTGTGCTCACAGAATTATGCGTCGATCATCAAGAGTTTCAGCTAAACCACCGGTTGTAATTGTCCAATTTCACTATGTGCATGTTAAAGAGCAACTTATTCGTGTGGCTCGGCGTGTAGGGATGGTCAAATTTCAAGATCACAATTTTCGCTTAGTAGAAGACTTTAGTCCAGAAGTAATGACGGCAAGGCTTCTTTTTAAACCTCTGATGTCTGAATGTTATGAGAAAAATCTAAAACATGCGCTCTTATACCCAGCGAAGTTCAGAATATCGCCTCCGAATGCACCAAGGCGAGTTTTCCTTTCTACATCTGATGCGAGAAGCTTTCTGGATGAGAACTTCCCTACTGCTACGGACACTCATTCCAACTAAATGAGTGATTTTGATCGTGCAAGATGGTTTTTATTTCTAAAACCAGATTTTGTTTCTGGCTATTGGTGTAGGTTTACTCTATATTTTATACTCTAGTTAAAGTTTTTTTCCCTCGACATGCTAATCTTTTTATTTTACTTACTTCAACCACTGTACTTTATCTTTGGTAATTATTATTAATCCTTCGAAGGTGAATTTATTTTTACTAAGATGGTGGTTTCTTCTCTAAAATATTTTTGGCTTTTTTTTTGATTTCGCCATTTTATTTTCTCTCGTCTTCTTCCTATAATGCATCTCTTATCATAGTTTAAATTTTTTTAGTTTGTTTGGGTTTTAACCCGATTTATAAGTTACTAGTGATTATACTCTTTTTGTTTTTTTTTACTACCAATTATATTAAGTGGTTTGGTTTTTGTATAGTGATTATTATTTCTTTAGAGTTTGGGTGGATCTTTTTTTTTAATCCTTTATATATGGAGTTGTCTTCTGCTGATATGGGGGTAGATTTAGTTTCATTTTTTCTTTTTCCCAGCCTATCCCTTGCTGGGGTAGTCTTGTTTTTTCCTCTTGGGTGGGGGGGGGGGGGGGGGGGGAGGTCTTTTTCTAATTCTTATGGTTCTTTTTAATCAGGTTTTTTTTAGTTTTTTTCATTTGGGCTGATTTTAAACTACAAAAATGTCCAGGATGTCGTCACTTCCTGGTCCTCCCCTTATTTTTGTTCCTCTTCCGGGTGCATGAGTTTATAAGTTGGTTAACCCTTTATATACCAAAGGGTTGATTTCAGAACTATGGCTCAGACCATTAATTTTGTCTCTTGGAATACTAATGGCTTAAACCATCCGATTAAACGGAAAAAGATTTTCAAAGTATTCCAAAGACTTAATGCTCATATTATTTTTGCACAAGAAACTCATGTGAGGAAAGAGGACAATTATCGCTTTTTTAGGTTTTGGCGGGGTCAACAGTATCATTCGAATTCGAATGCCAAAGTAAAGGGAGTTTCAATTTTTATTGACTCCTCTATTGCATTTGTCCAACATATCTTTTCGGATCCGAATGGTAGATTTTTGTTAATTACTGGCTTACTTTTTACAAAAAGGTTGCTATGGTTAATGCTTATGCTCCAAATGTGGATTGTCCTGATTTTTTAAAGTCCTTATTTACTTCTCTACCTAATCTAAATGAATATAAGTTAATAATGGGTGGTGACTTTAATTGTTGTTTAAATCCTTTGATAGACAAATCTATATCTAGTCAGATTTTACCTAATAAGTCGGCCACTTGTATTAACTCTTTTTTGACTGATAATGGAATTTTTGATATTTGGAGATTTCGGCATTCTAAAGTTTTCATTTTTCTCACGTTTATCATTCCTACTCAAGAATTGATTATTTTTTTTATTGACTCTTGTTTTGTTCCATCGGTTATTGGTTGTAATTATGATATTATAGCCATCTCTGACCATGCTCCATTAAAACTTTCTATTAAATTTACGGATACAGCTTCTAGTGCTAGACAATAGCGACTTGATTCTACTTTACTGCAAGATCTGGATTTTATTAAATTTATGAAGGAACAGATCAATTTCTTCTTTTTAACTAATTCCACGGATGATATTTCTTGCGGAACACTTAGGGACACTTTTAAAGCATATATACGTGGATAGATTATCTCCTACTCTGTTGGTCTGAGAAAACGCATCAAGAAGGAAACTCTTTTGTTGGTTGATAAAATTAAAGAGATTGACATGAAATATTCGATTACTCCTAGTAAGGAGCTTTACAAACAAAGGGTTGAACTTCAAACGGAACATAGTTTATTACTTACATCTTCGATTGAAAATCAATTAATGAAAACCAGATCTGATTTTTATATACATAGTGATAAATCAGGTAAACTGTTAGCTAGTCAATTGAAGAATGCTTTGGTTAAACGTCAAATTACTAAGATCCGTCAGCAGAATGGGGATCTGACAGTAAACCATGATGAGATAAATAAATCATTTCAAGATTTTTATACCTCCCTGTATCATTCCGAATCCCGTTATGATCGTAATACCATGTGTGATTTTTTTGGGAAATTGAATTTTCCAAAATTATCAGATGATCTTGCAATATTAGAAACTCCTATTACGGATGCAGAAATTAAAGGGGTTATTTCCTCTATGAATTCTGGGAAAGCACCAGGTCCAGATGGGTATACAGTAGAATTTTTAAAATGTTTTTCCGCTACTCTTTCTCCTTGGTTTATGCAGGGTTTTTGAAGAAGCAATTAGATTGGGCAATTTGCCACAATCTTTTTATAGAGCTTCCATTTCTTTAATATTGAAGAAAGATAAAGACCCTACTGACTGTGCATCCTATAGACCAATATCTTTATTGAATGTAGATTCCAAGATCTTTTCCAAGTTACTGGCATCCAGGCTGGAGAAGGTACTACCCCAAATTATTTCGGAAGATCAAATCGGTTTTATTAAAAATCGCTATTCTTTTTTCAATGTTAGGAGATTATTGAATATTGTTTATACTCCTTCACATAGCACTTCAGAATGTGTCATTTTATTAGATGCGGAGAAAGCATTTGATAGAGTTGAATGGCCATACTTATTTAATGTGCTTGAGAAGTTTAATTTTAGTCTGACATTCATTTCCTGGATTAAACTGATATATCATACTCCAGTAGCCTCGGTGCTTACTAACAATCAAAGATCTCCCTTTTTTCGTTTATTTCGAGGTACTAGACAAGGCTGTCCTCTTAGTCCAATATTATTTGATATTGCTTTAGAACCCTTGGCAATTGCTATCAGAGAATTACAGAACATTTTTGGCATTAATCGTGGGACAGATATACTTAAGTTATCATTATATGCAGGTGATTTATTATTATTTATTTCTGATCCTGAGAAATCTATTCCTGCAGTTTTATCATTGTTGGCTCAATTTAGTGATTTTTCCGGGTATAAATTAAATCTTAATAAGAGTGAATTGTTTCCTTTAAATAGACAGGTTCCAATTTATGGAAATATACCTTTTAAATTAGTTAATGACTCTTTTATTTATTTAGGGATTAAAATCACAAAAAACTATCAAGACTTATTTAAGGTTAATTTTTTTACCCTTAATCGATCAGATTAAATGTTTGTTTACTAAGTGGTCACCACTATCTTTATCTCTGATAGGTCGGATTAATGCTATTAAGATGGTTATTTTATCCAAGTTTTTATATATAGTTCAAGCGGGTACCTATTTTTATTCCGAAATCTTTCTTTGCTAATGTTGATTCAAAAATTTCCTCATATATATGGCAGAATAAAAATCCTAGGTTAGGTAAAATTTATTTACAGAAGGCAAGGAAGGAAGGTGGATTGGCATTGCCTAATTTTAGATTTTATTATTGGGCAGTTAATATCCGATATTTGATATGTTGGTTAAAGGATTGGGATATATCTTTTAGCCCTCATTGGGTGAACTTGGAAATTAAATCTGTACAAGGATTTGCATTGGGTTCTATTTTAGGGACTTCTCTTCCCTTTGCTCTTTCTAAATTGCCGAAACGAATTGATAACCCGATAGTTAAACATACTTTACGTATCTGGTTTCAATTTCGGAAATTTTTTGGGTTGACTCAGTTTGTTTTAAATATTCCTATTGTATCCAATTGCTTTTTTTATCCTATTATAGACCAAGCTTATTCAGCTTGGAAGACTAAAGGATTACTACGATTTTCCGATTTATTTTTGGATAATTGTTTTATGTCTTTTGAGCAATTATCTAATAAATATAATTTGCCTAGATTTCATTTTTTTAAAAAAAAAAGATATTTACAGATTAGGAATTTCTTAAATACTGTACTTCCTACTTTTCCAAATTTTGTGTCTTCAGGTATTTTGGAGAATTTGTTTGAACTAAATCCTTTTCAGAAAGGGCTAATATCAAAACTTTACAATATAATTATGAAGATACGTTTAGAGCCCTTTTATAAGACTAAAAATGATTGGGAAAGAGAACTTAACCTTACTATCCCTATTGAGAATTGGGATAAAATTTTTCAATTAGTTAATACATCATCTATATGTGCTAAACATTCAATAATACAGTTTAAAGTTGTGCACAGGGCTCATATGTCCAAGGATAAATTGGCTCGTTTTTATTCCTATATAAATCCTATTTGTGACAGATGTCATTCTGAGATAGCGTCTTTAACTCATATGTTCTGGTCGTGTCCGCTTTTGAAAAAATATTGGAAAGATATTTTTGATATTATTTCTGCAGTATTGAACATTGATTTACAACCATATCCTATTACTGCAATTTTTGGTTTACCAATGATGGATTCACTCCATTTATCTTCTTCCGTTTGTCGAATCATTGCATTTCTTACATTAATGGCTAGAAGATCTATTTTGTTGAATTGGAAAGAAATTAATCCTCCTACCGTATTACATTGATTTTCTCAAACTATGTTATGTCTAAATTTAGGAAAAATTAGAAGTGTTGTATTTGATACTTCTATTAAATTTGAAAAGATATGGAGACCATTTATTCAATATTTTCATATGATGTAATATGACCCTGTTCCAAGCCTATTTGTTTTTCCAGTTTCGATTTTATATATGTTGAGAGGATCGGAGTTGACGACACTGATGATTTTGTATTTTTGTGAGATATTATAAACAGCCCTTTTTTTTCCATTTTTTCTTTTTCTCTTTTTTCTTTTAGTTATTAGATTAGTTTTCTTCTGCATAATTTTTTTTTCTTTTTCTTTTTTTTAAAAATATATACTATGATATACCTAGGTTTGCCTTGTTTACTTGTATATTGTATTGTTCATGATTTGGGAATACTCATTTATACTGTAATCATTGCTTACGTATTCTTTCATGTTTAGTTGAAATGTGTATGTTTGTAATCCCATTATCTTTGTATTAATTTTAATTTTATTTTGTTGATATTAATAACAATAATAAAAAGATTGAGAAAGAAAGGAATAGTCAACATAGTTTTGTCAAGGGCGGGTCGTGCCTTACAAGCCTGATTGAATTTTTTGAGGATGTGACTGAACACGTTGATGATGGTAGAACAGTACATGTACTATATATGGATTTCAGCAAGGCATTTGACAAGGTACCCCATACAAGGCTTATTGAGAAAGTAAGGAGGTATGGGATTCAAGGGAATATTGCTTTGTGGATCCCAAACTGGCTTGCTCACAGAAGGCAAAGAGTGGTTGTAGACAGGTCATATTCTGCATGGAGGTTAGTCACCAGTGGAGTGCCACAGGGATCAGTTCTGGGACCCTTACTCTTTGTGATTTTTATAAATGACCTGGATAAGGAAGTGGAGGGATGGGTTGGTAAGTTTGCTGATGACACCAAGGTTGGAGTGTTGTGGATAGTGTGGAGGGCTGTCAGAGGTTACAGTGGGACATTGATGGGATGCAAAACTGGGCTGAGAAGTGGCAGATGGAGTTCAACCCAGGTAAGTCTGAAGTGGTTCAATTTGGTAGATCAAATATGATGGCAGAATATAGTATTAATGGCAAGACTCTTGGCAGTGTGGAGGATCAGAGGGATCTTGGGGTCCGAGTCCATAGGATGCTCAAAGCAGCTGCACAGGTTAATGCTGTGGTTAAGAAAGTGTACGGTGTATTGGCCTTCATCAATCGTGGAATTGAATTTAGGTACCAAGAGGTAATGTTGCAGTTATATAGGACCCTTGTCAGACTCCACTTGGAGTACTGTGCTCAGTTCTGGTCGCCTCACTACAGGAAGAATGTGGAAACCATAGAAAGGTTGCAGAGGAGATTTACAAGGATGTTGCCTGGATTGGGGAGCATGCCTTATGAGAATAGGTTGAGTGAACTTTGTCTTTTCTCTTTGGAGCGATGGAGGGTGAGAGGTAACCTGATAGAGGTGTTTAAGATGATGAGAGGCATTGATCGTGTGGATAGTCAGAGGCTTTTTCCCAGGGGTGAAATGGTTACCACAAGAGGATACAGGTTGGGGAGCAGGTACAGAGGTGACGTCAGGGGTAAGTTTTTTTACTCAGAGAGCGGTGAGTGGGTGGAATGGGCTGCCGGCAACGGTGGTGAAGGCAGATACCATAAGATCTTTTAAGAGACTATTAGATAGGTACATAGAGCTTGGAGAAATAGAGAGCTATAGGTAAGCCTATTAATTTCTAAGGTAGGGACATGTTCAGCATAACTTTGTGGGCTGAAGGGCCTGTATTGTGCTGTAGGTTTTCTGTTTCTATATTTTAACAGAGGTAAGTGCCTGAAATGCACTGCACTGGGCACAGTGAGCCCCACCTCTGTTGATTGTGTCTACACTTCCTGATGCTGTGGGCAAACAACAATTAACATAATCAGGGGATCCTCTCACCTTTTTCATCTCGCCTCTCCCATCAGGCAGAAGATACAAAAGCTTCAAAGCACATACTATCAAAGACCAAGTCAATATTTACCCCACTGTTAGCAGACACTTACAATCTTCCAACTTACTTTGTTGTCGCAATTAGAGTCATAGAAGACTTCAGCACAGAAACAGGCCCTTTGGCCCATCTACACTATGCAAACCATTTAATCTGCCTACTCCCATCACCCTCCATACCCCTCCCACCCATGTACCTATCCAACATTCTCTAAACACTGAAATTAAAATTGCATCCAGCACTTGCACTGGCAGTTCATTCCTCTCTCACCACCCTCTGAGTTTCCCAATGTTCCCCTTAAACATTTCACCTTTCACCCTTAACCCATGGCCTCAGCGGAAAATGCTTGCTTGCATTCACCCTATCTATCTATACCCCTCATAATTTTGTACATCTCTATCAAGTTTTCCCACAATCTTCTACATTCTAGGGAATGAAGTTGAAAACTATTCAATCTTCCTTATTACTCAGGTTCTCTGTACTCCTTTCTGTACAATTTTCTCTGTACTCCTTTCAATCTTATTTACATCTTTCCTGTAGGTAGGTGACCAAAGCTGCAAACAATACTCCAAATTAGGCCTCACCAACATCTTATAACATCTAAACTCCTGCACTCAATACTTTAATTTATGAAGGCCAATGTACCATCAGCCTTCTTTATGACTATCTACCTGTGATGCCGCTTTCAAGGAATTATGGACCTGTATTCCCATATCCCTTTGTTCTACCAGTCCTCAGTACCCCACGGCTGGCTGTGTTAGACCTATCCTGGCTGGCCCTCCCGAAGTGCAGCATCTCACACTTATCTGCATTAAATTCCACCTGCCATTTTTCAGCCCATTTTTGCAGCTGATCCAGATCCTGCTGCAAGCTTTGAAAGTCTTCCTTGCTGTCCACTACACCCCCGTTCTTGGAAGAATCCACATATTTGCCAATCCAGTTAACCACATCATCCACGAGGAAATCTGCAGATGCTGGAAATTCAAACAACACACACAAAATGCTGGTGGAACACAGCAGGCCAGGCAGCATCTATAAGGAGAAGCACTGTCGTCGTCCTGACGAAGGGTCTTGGCCCGAAACGTCGACAGTGCTTCTCCTTATAGATGCTGCCTGGCCTACAGTGTTCCACTAGCATTTTGTATGTGTTGTTTTAACCATATCATCATCATCTTCCAGATCACTGCTATAGAAGACAAACAGCAACAGACCGAGCACTGATCCCTGCAGCATTCCACTAGTCACAAGCCTCCAGTCAGAGGTAACCATCTACTATCACTTTCTGGCTTCTCCCACAAAGCCAATGTCTAATTCAATTTACTACCGCATCTCGAATACCATGTGATTGAAACTTTTTGACAAATGCCTTGCTGAAGTCCATGTAGACAACATCCACTACCTTGCCTTCATCAGCTTTGCATTTTATTTGTTAACATGCACTGCATTTTTCCTACAAAGTACAATATTATATTCTGCATTGCTAACTTTTTTCTTCAATATAATTAAGTATGGCATGATTCATCAGGGTGGCAAACAAAACAAAGCTTTTTGCAGTATCTAGGTGTATACGACAATAATAAACTAAGACCAGTATCATTACCTCATCTGATCCAATGTGTATCCATTTTACGTTGTTATGTATTGCCATTATCTGGTCAATCATGGATTTTACTAATTCCATAGACTCTTCTTTGTGTGGATTGAGAGTGTTAGGGAATACTTTCACTTCACGAAGGTGAGCAAAAGCTTTATGTTTAAGTACAAACTGTAGGAACAAGTTTAAAAAAAAAAGAATATCAATGCCAGTATAACAACAAAGAAGTCATTTTAATTACATTTTTCTCTCATAATTTATTTGTATTTCTCAATGAGCAAGATCAAGCTGAATTGACCTCCCCCACCTTGAATTTCTATTTTGAATGCTTGATAGTTTAAACTTATTTAAGCTGGATGTGGAGATTCACCCTGCTGGCCCTTGAATCCAGTGACTGAACAGCAACTGGGCTGCAGATAGGCAAGACCTGGCTTGCTTTAAAGTTCTGATATATTTTCAGAGATGTTGAATTCAGATTATTACCAAGAGTTGAAGTAAACAATTTTCTAATATTTAAAAATTCTAAATAAAATTAAAAACAAAAAATTATAATTAAACACGATACAATTAAACTAAAGCAAAATAATGAAAAAGAAATTAGAGCTTCCTATGTCCTCTATTCACAGGCTTAGAATGATGCAGGTGAATGCAGGTCTGACCAGTGCACTGCCTGAAAAATAATTCTCTGGAGTTCAGCAAAAGTGCCAAGTGTCAGATACAGAGTTAAGTTATTTGATAAATCTAGACTTCCTGCACTTGAAAGTATGAACCGAAATTCAAAACTTAGACAATGAAATAGTAAATTATCAACTTTTCATTGATCAAATGTACAACTACTGAATATATCAAAGATAATTCAATATTTGAAAGTGTTTCTACAATCTCTACTTACCGGTAGATGCTTTGACCAATATTACTCTTATATACCATTTTTAAATACTACCATGATAAAATTAAGTGTCATTTTATAAATATTTCCTCATTTCCTTCAGTAATTTAATTGTAAATAAACAGGAAACTGATTTAAGATTTGTGTTAATAATTTCTTAAACACTCTGTCAGTAATTTTTAAAAAAGTTTTTGTAAATTTTACTAAGTTTCAAAGTACGTTATTATCAAAGTATGTATAAATTATACAAACTTGGGAGTTTTCTGCTTACAGGTAGCCACGAAGTAAGAAACCCAAATTAACCCAATTAAAAAAAAGACCCACACCCAATGCAGAGACAGAGGACAAAAACACAAATCATGCAAACAATAAAACCAAACAACTGTATTCAGAACCAAATTGAGCCCATAGACCCAGAGCAGGCACATAACCTCAGTTTCAGTTCATCACAGTGGTGCAAATTGCTGTAAAGCTTGCAGACACGAAGCGCAGAGGACCCAGAGCAGTCTCACAGCCTGTGTCTTGCAGTGGAGTAAACTTCACTAAAGAGTGAGCAGAATCAGCCCAAAGCTCACTTCTGGTCCTGACACTTGCCTTTTCAGTCTATCTCAGTTGGTGTTTAAAATCACCCAAACACCAGGTGATGCCCTACACTAGGACCTGGGCCCTGCTGCAATACACTCTGGCTTGTGGCCACAAATACCTTTACATTTTCTTTTGCCTCTAAACTCACCTCCATGTGGCCGAAGGTTTGCACTAATGGAATTATTTCAAACTTTAGTGTCTTGGCCAGAACCATAAGATCTTTGATGTCTGAAGGACTGCAATGTAGAAAGCATTTCTTTATTGAAAATTCATACATAATATAGTTCAACATAACTTCTCAGTTCCTATCTCCAACAGAGCTGGTTGAACTTAATTAAATTGTTAAATAACCTGCAAAAGAATAATGAGACAATCTGCTTCATAGACGAAACATGCAAGACCTCTATAGGTATTTCACACAATCACTGACATGTGACTTTGCTGCATGCCTGCTCCAGAATAGACCACGGCTTTCCGCTATGTTTAACCGTTTGTACTAACCGTCTAATCTGCTACTTTTCGTTTTGGAAGGTGCAATTTATCCACGCATACGAATGATAGAGCAGTTGAGTATCTAATTCTTAACTAAAAGGAAAGGATTTATTAAATTCTCCAGTAAATTTACTTTATACCACTTATCCCTCAATAGTTACCATACACTCAATTTCATATTAAGCACTACAGCTTGGGTCTTATTGTTTGTACATCTCAAAGAAACTGGACAAAATATAAATGGGAGACATAGATTTGAGAACATGTGTTTTGAAGTTTTTTTATGT
This sequence comes from Hemitrygon akajei, assembly GCF_048418815.1. Classification (NCBI taxonomy): domain Eukaryota; kingdom Metazoa; phylum Chordata; class Chondrichthyes; order Myliobatiformes; family Dasyatidae; genus Hemitrygon; species Hemitrygon akajei. The sequence goes on from NC_133145.1 coordinate 34,129,547, forward strand.
GCCTATGAACATATTCATATTATAACACAGTCTCATCAGGAAATCAATTAGTCCATCTGCTTCATGAGCATTTAAATACAATAATTCATTTTTAGGAAAGGAAACACAGAAGGATGAAATAGTAACTTACTTATTATTTGCAATTAAAGAAAGAAGGGTTGCTAACACAGTGTAACTGATTTTACTAAAGAAATCCACAATGTATAAAGTGCAAGGAAGTGGAGGGGCAACCAGAGTCCATGTCATAGAATACTGAGAAAACAGACATCACTCACACCTGGCAGATCACATAATTGCTAGTATACAGCTTCCGGGACATATGAGTTATGCAAGCTGTGCTACTTCTAAGGTGGCTTGTGGTGATGTGATCTGCATGCAGTTATGACAATAAACACTTTGGCAAGGTCCTTTATGGGAGATTGGTCAAGAACATTCAGGATGAGGTAGTAAATTAGCTTTGCGTGAGAAACCAGAGAATGGTAGTAGAGGGTGGTGAGAGCGTGGAATGAGCTGCCAGTGGAAGTGGAGAAGGTGGGCTCCATTTCAACAGTTAAGAGAAATTTGGATAGGTACATGATGGAAATACACAGATTAACAGTTTGGCACAGACGAGACAGGCCGAACATCCTGTTTCTGTGCTGTAAAGTTCCATGTTTCTATAACCCTAATTGTTACGAATGTGCCACAACTCTGAGGGGCAGAAGGGTACAAAGTCGCCCCCTCCTTTTTGAGAATCGCAAGATCGCTATTAATTCGGGTCTGGGACCCAGGAAACGAGAAAGAATCCAGAAGGTTTTGGAATGTGTCCTGGCCTCAGCGATAACAAAACCCCTGATAATGGCTATTGTCTCTTGGAGATGGAATTGTGTATTGAGTACTGTACTATTCATTGAAGCCCCTCAGGGGATGACCAGAGTGGTCTGGTTGAGGGATTGCATCATCCCAACCTGATTGACATCTGAGACCCCGTGAGTAAGGATAAAAGAGGGTCTGGGGAACAACCCCTTTAGACGCACCAGGAGAAACGCTGGAAAGCCAGTGACAGCGTTTTATAGCGAACGCCGGTGAGGGCCCGTGTGCGTCCTCCCTTGCCAGGGTAGCAGGCTCATCACGGAAGAATGGCTTAGCTAAAGGAGAGGCCACAAGTGAACGGCCACACCAATGGGACTTCTGACAGATCAAAATCATAAAAAAAGGAAAGCCGGCAAGTTCCTAAAAATCTCTCTCTCTCCAACCAAAAGACTGCAGCCTGAATGAACTGAGTGACTTTTTAATTTCCATCGGACAATACATTATCCCCTAGACAACGATAGAGCTATTTTCTTATTATTATTATACCCGCACTTTTAGATTTAGTATTGATGACGTATATTATCTGTATGTTTGCATTGATATTATTTTTGTGTATTTTTACTAATAAATCCTGCTAAAAATAGTACCATCAGACTTCAACGGACCTCTCTATCTTTGCTGGTAAGTGACCCAGTTACGGGGTTCATAACATAATGCATTGCAAAGAGGAATGAGACCTTGTTTTATGAAAGAATGTAGTAATTTAAACAATTGGAATTAATTTTGTGTTGAATTAATTTCACATTTTAAAACACATTTTATTTGTAATCTCTTTTTTAGTTGCAAGATGTTGCTTTGCTTTACTACGCTATTTTATGGTAAAGCAGAAAAAAATTGTTTCTACTAACAAAACATTATTGTACTTGTATAACAGTCACCTGTAAGCATTTGGAGACTTTAAAACTTGTAACTTTCCCTCATACGGAAACATATCTTCATACTCCAGGAGAATACCATCTGCACCAAGGTCTGCAAACAGAGGAAAGATCTACAAAAAGAAAGTCTGCAATGGACCTGCTTCATTCTATAATCGGAAAGCCTTAATCAAAAAAGTTTGGACTATGACATGTTAAAATTCTGTTCAACAAATCTTTCCTGTAATGTTTTGATATCTTAAACAATAGAGAAAAGTGGGGTAAGTCATTTACAAGTGGGCTAAGTTACAAGTGCGTTTAAGGAAACAGGGTTTTAAACTTCCAAAATCCGACTATCTTGCTGGCAAATGTGCAGTCTCTGGTGAATAAAATCGATGATCTCAGAGCTAGGGTGCTGAATCAGAGAGACATTAGGACTGCGTGTGTCCTTTGTTTCATGGAATCCTAGTTAACCCCTTCCATACTGGATGCAGTGATTCAGTTTGATGGGTTCACTATACGCTATCAGGAAAGATCTATAGAGTCTCCCAAAAGCAGAAGTGGAGGGGTATGCCTAATGATCAACTCTTCTTGGTGTACAAATATACCAGTACTGTCCCAATTCTGCTCACCAGACCTGGAATATCCAGCACTTAAGTGCCGTCCTTTTTACCTACCACGGGAGTTCTCCAGGGTCATTTTGGTAGCAGTATACATTCCACCTGAGGTCAATATCAGTCAGGCTTTAGATGATCTGAGTAATGGGATCAACATGCATGAAACAGTGCATCCTAACGCCTTCACCATTGTTTTGAGAGATTTTAACCAGTCCAGTCTGGAAAAAAAAATCACTAGAGCAATTACCATCAACAGATCACTTGCAATGTCAGAGGAAACAGCACACTGGACCATTGCTACACCACCATCAAGAATAGCTACTGTGCTATTCCATGCCCTCACTTTGGGAAGTCTGATCACCTGGCTGTACTTCTACTCCCCAAGTGTAGGCAGAAACTGAAGACTGCAGCACTCTCTTTCAAAGACAGCCTAACATCGACCTCTGAGACAGAGATCACAGGGTCATCAGGTGCAGCAAGGATCCTCACAGCTGCAGTTGTATTCTCCCTTTCAAAGCAGGCATAGAAGGCATTGAGTTCTTCTAGTAGTGAAGCATCACTGCCATTCAAGCTATTCAGTTTCACCTTGTAGGAAGTAATGTCTTGCAAGACCTGCCAGAGTTGTGCATCTGATGTCCCCTCCAACCTCATTCAAAATTGTCTCTTCACCCTAGAAATACCCCTTTCACAGATCATACCTGGTTTTCTGGTACAGGCAGACTTGAATGCCATAGATCTAGCCATCCACATCTACAGTGATGAAATGCTTTGAGAGGTTGGTCATGACTAGCCTGAACTCCTGCTTCAGCAAGGACCTGGACCTGTTGCAATTTGCCTATTGCCACAATAGATCAACGGTAAATGCAATCTCAATAGCTCTTCCCACGGATTTAGACCACCTAGATACAAACTCCTATGTCAGGATGCTGTTCATTGATTATAGCTTAGCATTTAAAACCATCCTTCCCACAATCCTGATGGAGAAGTTGCAGAACCTTGGGCTCTGTACCTCCCTCTGCAACTGGATCCTCGACTTCCTAATCAGAAGACCACAAACTGTGCACACTGGTGATAACATCTCCTCCTCACTGACGATCAACACTGGTGTACCTCAGGAGTGTGCTCTACTCTCTATATACCCATGACTGTGTGGCTAGGCATAGCTCAAATACCATCTATAAGTTTGCTGATGATACAACCATTATTGGTAGAATCTCAGGTGGTGACGAGAGGGCATACAGGACTGAGATATGCCAACTAGTATAATGGTACCACAGCAATCACCTGGCACTCAGCGTCAGTAAGACAAAGAGCTGATTGTGGACTTCTGGAAGGGTAAGACGAAGGAACACATACCAATCCTCAGAGGGATCAGAAATGGAGAGAGTGAGCAGTTTCAAGTTCCTAGGTGTTGATCTAACCTGGTCCCAACAAACTTATACAGTTATAAAGGCGGAAAGACAGTGGCAATACTTTATTAGGAGTTTGAAGAGATTTGGTTATGTCAGCAAATACACTCAAAAACTTCTATAAAAGTACCATGGAGAGCATTCTGATGGGTTACATCACTGTCTGGTATTGGGGGGGTGGGGGGCACTACTGCACAGAACTAAGAACTGCAGAGTGTTGTAATTTTAGTTAGCAGCATTTTGGGTACTAGCCTCCAAAGTACCCAGTACAGTACATCTTCAAGGAGTGGTATCTCAGAAAGGCAGCATCCATTAACAAGGGCCTCCAGAACCCAGGCATGCCTTTTTCTCACTGTTACCATTTGGTAGGAGGTACAGACGCCTGAAGGCACACACTCAGTGATTCAGGAACAGCTTCTTCCCCTTTGCATCCAATTCTTAAATGGACATTGAACCTTGCACACTACCTCACTTTTCATAAAAAGATTTTTTTGCACAATTTTTAATCTATTCGATATGCATATACTGTATAAAGTATGCTAAATAATATTTATTTATTACTTTATTTTTTTTCTTCTATATCATGTAGTTCATTGAACTGCTGCTACTAAATTAACAAATTTCAACTCATGCTGGTGATAATTAAAACCTGATTCTGACTTAATTTTACCGTTATTTTAGAAAAGAAATGGCAGAAACTTTAGCATATTGATGAAAGAAAAATGAAGGTTATGGGTGATGTTGGAGGAAAGGGTTAATGATCTTGGAGTAGGTTAAAAGGACAGTACAACTTAGTGGGCTTAAGAGTCTGTACTGTGCTGAACTGTCCTATATTCTAAAGTACCTTTTAACATTAGAAAGAGAACATTTTTAAGATTCCGATCTTATAACAATAACATTCAGATTACTGTAGTTTTATTGCATATAAAATGTATTTACTTCAGCCTGTTTTATCTAATGCAGTGAGGATTAAATTAGCAATCAGAGCAGAACATTAACCAACGTGCCCAATGTACTCTCTTTCCTATCGTTTCTAAGGCAGGACATCAGCCTTTACACTTCGAATGGTGACTTGACTTGCAGTTTTATCTACAGTCTAATCACAGCTGACGAGTAGTTGCCCATAACAACACTTTCTTAAACACTCAAATATTACTCAGTTATATTTTATTTTACTGTGTCAAATTAATTACTAGAATCTTAGAACTTTGCAGCATTGAAGGATTCTACCAAGTACTTTGTTCCATATCTTTCTAGCAGTTTAAATATTTATATAACTCATTTTAAAAGTGTAAGCACCAAATATAATCAACATTTGAGCATCCACAAGCCTCTGAAATCTTAAAAATCCAAAGATTTACTTCATTTTGCGTGAAGGTTTGTTACCTGCTCTCAGTTTAAATATCAATACTCCTTATACTGAGACTATATTCCATTGTTCTAGATACTCCAGCTAGCTTCAACAGCTTTTTCTGATCTACTTACCAATCCCCTGCAAATCATTACGTCTCATTACGATCTCTCATTCTTATAAACTTGAATGAGCATTGGCCAAAAATACTGAACGTTTCCACATAGGATATCTCCCTTATATCAGTACTAAAATAAACCATCATTTTATTGACATCAAGATAGTGTTCTTTACTTCAAATGAAAAGAGCCCCAATTCCTCTAATCTATCGTACATAAAACTGTTAAAATAAGTAACCTTCTCATCCAATCCTCTCTAGGACTTAATACACCCAAAACTTGATACCACATTTTAAATACTGTTTCATCAATCAGATGACATCTTTCACTGCCCAAACATAACAATAACTAACTTCTTGAAGTTTAGAGTGATCTTTTGTTATACTAAGTCATTATTAAATAAAAGAAATCCATCATTCTGCTTATTAAAGTACCTCACGTAAGTAGGAGATTTTAGGTGGCGCTCCTTTCAAATCCAGATGAACTAGTTTTAAACCTAACTCTGGAGGTTTTTGCATTTTAACATCCGCTTCCATTGGTTTATCCCCTTGACCATCTGCCATTTTTCAACCAATTTAGGGCAATATACCACCTGAAGGAAATAAAATTAAATTACTTTCATGCGTTGGCTTACTTTCATCCAAATTGTACAAAACATGGCCTTGTGCACAATTCACGGCTCCAGCAAATCCTTCAAAAATGTTGTTAGTCTTTTAAATATTCAAGGAATAATATTGAAATTTGCACTATTATACCAATTAGCTAGTTGATAGTTCCACATTCAATTGAGTATTACAGACTTTGAAACAATTCTCTATCAGATGATAAAATGGAGCACAAATACATTATGACCAATTTTCTAACCCAAAATATTGAAAGTAATCTTTAATTGATGCCTAGGTTTTATACATCATAGGGAAAGTGTTCATGTTTCAAGCTGACAAACTAAAACCTTGCTATGATTGTGGACTTGCACATGAATCAGTGCTTACAGATGCACTGCAAGATAAGAGAAATAATTCACTAAGATAACAGGCAAGACAAATATGATATACTCAGTGGCCACTTTATTAGGTACACCTGCTCATTAATGCAAATATCTAATCAATCATATGGCAGCAACTCAATGTATAAAAGCATGCAGACATGGTCAAGAGGTTCAGTTACAAAAGAACTGAAAAAAATTATTATAGTCAAGTCTGCAGAAAAAATATCCTGGTATTACAGGGCTTAGGTGGGGAAGTAGTCGAAGAAATGCTGAATGGAGAATCAAACAGTTCACAGGCAAGGGAGGCGGGATATTAATAGCAGTAGATATTACACAATGGAATGCAAGGTGTCTTATTGCAAATGGTCAAGAATTTACAAAATGTGTATCAGAACTTAAAGAAAACCCCAGGTTTTATGTATACAAGAAACATGATTGAAACCCAGGGTGACTGTGCAGAACTCCAACAACAAATAGAAGTACTCAATAAGAACAGCTGTGAGTTGGAAAAGAGATTGGAAAATGGAAGAACTTATTTAAAAAGTCACAAAAGGAAAATGAATTGTTGCAAAGTGAATTGTCTACACAAGATTATAAAATGAAAACATGGAAACAATTGAACTTTGAGATCTCAGTAAACAACTACAGGCTATAATTCAAGTAAAGAAAAAATTGGAAATGGCAGACTAGAAAAACGGCAATTATTAAAAGTTAAGCATGCAGTAATTAGTATTCTTAAACAAGAAGATTTAAGTCTTACAAATAATGCAGATGTAATCAATGTAATTGAGAATGTAATTACTTGGAAACCATGTGGCAAAATTAGGAAAGAAAAGCAGTTTGCGGCACTGCTAGCTAATGAGATTAATTATACATCCTGTGGAGGGCAGTAATATGCCTAGATGTGTCTAAACTGCCGGAAATAGAAGAGGAGGAAGAAGAGGAGGAGATTCAGTTATTGTTCAGACCGAATATCAGAATGGAGAAGAAATGTGATCTGACTGTGGGTACCAGATCTGAAACTGCTGACATCTGGGGATTTTCACAAACAAGTCTCTAGATTACAGATTGGTATAAGAAACAAAAAAAAAATCAATTCAGAGGCAATTCTGTGGACAAAAATGTCTTGTTAATGAGACATATTAGAGAAGAATGGGTTCAAGTAAACAGGATGGCAACAGTAAGTAAAATAACCACGCGTTAGAACAGCAGTGTGCAGAGCATCTCTGAATGCACACGTCAAACCTTGAAGTGGATGGGCTGTAGCAGAAGACCACGCCAGGCTTCACTCCTACATTTAAGAAAGTGGCCACTGAGTGAATGTTTTTGCAAACTCACTCTCTGCTCTACGTTGACAAATACAGTACAGTGCAACAATCTCGAGTTATAAAGGTGCCTAAGACTTTTGCAGTGTACTGGTGTCTCAGTGCATGTGACAACAAAAGAAATCCCAATTTGTTTTCCTTCCGAGAACATGCCAGATATACACCAACAGTCCAAATACGCGATTAAACACTAGCCATACAATTTAAAGCTTCCCAAAAGGTCCAAGAACACAAGTAAATGGGAGGATACCTTACCTTCTCAGGGTAAGCAAGGCAAGGAATAGGAAATAATATACTCCCACCCCAATCGATTAGAACCCTCTTTATTGACGGACCACTATCAGAATTCCCAGCGATGACCGGGCTGGCACCGAGCGTGTGGTTTCCGAAGGGAGAAACCCCGCCCTCAGGCTGCAGCAGAGCATCGCGCCTCGGCCTGGTACCGGAGCTCGGCCGCCTGTATCCCAGGCCGGTGTAGAGTCGTTGCCCTCCCGCCTGTGTCCCCGCCCGGTTCTGGGACGTTCCCCTCCCCCATCCCGCCATGTCGGCGCTTCGCAGAGGAAGTTCGAGAAAAGCAGAGGAAAGGGGAGGCCGCAGTCCGCACGCTGACCAGGGCCGGCCCAGGTAGGCGGAGCGGCGCTGGGAAGGCTGGGGAGGGGGCAGGGTGAGCGTGGAATTGGGGGGTTTAACCGCAATCGCGGTGCCGCCTACGCACCGGGTCACCGTCTGCTCCTGTCCCGGGCTCTGCGCGCGTCCACTGCGCATGCCTGTGCCCGCTCATCCGGCCCGGGCCGGTGGAGACCGGCGGGCGGGCGGGCGGGCGCTCGTAACGTCTGGATAGCGCGCAGGCCGGCACCGCTCCGTCCCACAGACGGTCGCGATCTGTCAAACCTCGCAGCTACCGCACGGGTCGGCAGTTTAGTCGGGGGTTGTTGCATCTGTGCCTTACCACAACCGTTCGCAGGTCTCCATTGCACTTACCTAACTACAAGGGTCAAAATGAGCACTTTTATACTTTTGCGTACGGGCCGGTCAGATTGCTAGAGGTCATAAAAGGTCAGCACTGTACATTGCTCCGTGTCATAAATGAACATGCAATGGCTGCAGGAAATCTTTACATTTGTCTCTTATAGGGTCTCGCGATCATAATCCTTATGGTCAGAGGTGTTCACTGCATCTATTATGCTGTAGGAGTGCAGATTAATTTTGCTGCATCAGCAGTAATGCGTATTCATTGATCAGGGTTGCTTGTCAGAACGGCATGCAGTGATGTTCACAGGTCATTACAAATGAGTGACTACTGTAGAGGTTTACAATGGATTCACCGGTATTGTTTTTTTATTATCAGAGCAGAATTAAGCCATTTGGCTCATTGAGTGTGCTCAACCTGCAAATTAACCTTTAGGGAATCCTGGATGGGGACACCAATGATTTTTGATTTTTTTTCCATTTAGAAAATAGTCTATGCCTTCATTTCTTCTGAAGTGCATTGCCGACACTGAGAAGATCATCGGGGTCTCTCTTCCCGCCATCACAGACATTTACACTACACGCTGCATCTGCAAAGGAAACAGCATTAGGAAGGAAACCCCATGCACCCCCTCATACAATCTCTTCTCCCTCCTGCCGTCTGGGAAAAAGCTCCGAAGCATTCGAGCTCTCACGACCAGACTATGTAACAGTTTCTTCCCCCAAGCTATCAGACTCCTCAATACCCGAAGCCTGGACTGACACCCACCTTGCCCTATTGTCCTGTTTATTATTTATTGTAATGCTTACACTGTTTTTGTGCACTTTATGCAGTCCTGGGTAGGTCTGTAGTCTAGTGTAGCTTTCTGTGTTGTTTTTTTTTACGTAGTTCAGTCTAGTTTTTGTACTGTGTCATGTAACACCATGGTCCTGAAAAGCGTTGTCTCATTTTTACTATGTCTGTACCAGCAGTTATGGTCGAAATAGCAATAAAAGTGACTTGACGACTTGATATTCCATCTGCTACTTCTTTGGGTAGATGGAGCTCGTCAGCCTGGGAAGGCAGTCCCATCAAAGAGAGGGAAAACTCTGATTTCAAATCTCCGCTGCCTTGCGGCCATACCCACTCATGGGAAAGGCTTCGGGAGTATATCTTGAGGACAAATCTGGAGCTGGAGCCCCTAAGGCAGTCCAACGTTGCCTTCAGCCTCGTTCTGTTAACTCCTGTCACGACACTGGTGCCAAGCTGTATCGACCCTTGCCCTTCCCTTGGACAACATTGGTGTCGTGGAAAGGGGAGACTTGCTGCATGGGCAACTGCCGGTCTTCCATACAACCTTGCCCAGGCCTGCGCCCTGGAAACCATTCCAGGCGCAGATCCATGGTCTCGTGAGACTAACGGATGCCACCACTTCTGTACACATTCTCCTAATCTGTCTTAGTCTTGCAGCCTCTCTGGTTTCTCAACACTACCTGTCCCTCCACCTATCTTTGTATCATCCACAAACTTGGCCACAAAGCCATCAATCCCATCATCCAAATCATTGACATGTAACATAAAAAGAAGTGGTCCCAACACAGACCCCTGTGGAACACCACTAGTCACTGGCAGCCTAACAGAAAAGGCTCCCTTTATTCCCACCCTTTGCCTCCTGCCAATCAGCCAATGCTCCATCTATGCTAGTATCTTTCCTGTAATGCCATGGGCTCTTAACTTCTTAGCAGCCTCGTGTTCAGCACCTTGTCAAAGGTCTTATGAAAATCCAAGTACACAACATCCACCAGCAGATTTGTCAGGCAATATTTTCCGTTAAGGAAATCATTCTGACTTTGGCTTATTTTATCATGTGCCTCCAAGTACCCTGAAACTACATCCTTAACAATCAACTTCTACACCTTTCCAATCACTGAAGTCAGACTATTTGGCCTTTTATTGACCTTCTCCTGTCTCTCTCCCTTCTCGGAGTGATATCTGCAATTTTCCAGTCCTCCAGAACCACGCCAGAATATTGATTCTTCAAAAATCATTACTAATGCCTCCACAATCTCTTCAGCCACCTCTTTCAGAATCTTGGGGTGTAGATGTTTATCAAGATAGAGCAAAAAACTTTTTATCGTGAGCCATCCAGGCAGATCAAGATATTTTCAAGCACTTTGAAGTAGCAGAAAGAAAACAATGCAGAATATAGTGATGCAGTTGTAGATAAAGTGTAATGCAGGGTAACAATACAATGTACAAGGCCACAATGAAGTGGATATGGAGTTTAAAAGTGAGCCAGTTCAAAAGAGTGGTCCTTTGAAAAGTCTGATAATAGTGAGATAGAAGCTGCCCTTGAATCTAGTAGTACAAGCTTTTAAACTCTTGCATATTCTGCCAGAGGTTTGGAGGAGGGTGTAGAAGAAGAGATAATGACAAGGGTGGGGGAAGTCCATGAAGTTGTTTTTTCTGAGGTAGTGGAAAGTGTAGCTGGAGTCAATGATAGGGCGACTGGTTTGCATAATGATCAAGCTAATGCAAGTGCTTTTTGTCAATTGCCTTGTCTATACGTGGTATTCTGGAAGCAGAGGAGTACCAATTGCAATGGATGAGCTTGGAGTAGGTGCAAGTCAATCTCTGCCTCACTTGGAAGGGCTGTTTACGTTCCTAGATGGTGAGGGAGGAGGTGTAGGGACAAATATTGCGCCTTCCACGTTTGCAGTGGTCAGTGCTGGGGACGGGGATGGAATAAGGGACCAGGAGTCCCTGAGAGAGTAATCTCCGCAGAAAGCAAAAAAGAAAACAGGCTTTTTGAAAGACTTGAATAAACTTGTAGAATGGGCATGCTGTCAGCAATGTGTATGATTATGGCTCAAGTGGCATAATTTGATAAGGATTACGAGCACACTGACCTTCAACACCGAGCCTTAACTGTTGCAGAGGAGCCAGTTATGTAACCGGTGCAATTGCGAGTGAATTCTGTTTGCTGTTTGGATTATTTTGTGTCCACAGGCAGAGTTCCTGTGGTGCTTGTTTTCTGTTCTAAGATTTAGTTTACTCACAGGGGGCAGAATGGAGAACACTGATCCAATACTCCCTAGGACTGAGTGTTATTGTTAAGCAAGTCTTTATCAACGCATTAACAAGCCCAAATAAATGATAAGCCATGATATTTCAAAGCTGAACATGCAGGCTAAACGGTTCTCTAGAAATGATCAGAGTGATAGTGACCCAGTGGAAGTCTTTTGTGTCCCCAATTTTGCCTTCCTCTCGAATCCTTTAACCTTCTTAAGATATCTGCATTTATTTATTCTGATGTTTTATCATGCCTTAATTGAATAGCTTCACCGGAAGCACTGAACACAGAAAATGACCCACAGGTGAAGGGTCGCCTCACCTGGGAGGACTGTTTAGGTCCCTGAATGGTAGTGAGGACGGAGGTGTAGGGGCAGGTGAAACACTTGTTAGGCTTGCAAGGCTAAGTGCCAGGAGGGAGATCAGTGGGAGGGATGAATGGATGGTGCTCCTGGTGTGGCTTTCTGTATATCGGTGAGACCTGATGGAGGCTGGGAGATGGCTTCGCTCTGTCTGCCAGAACAAGTGGGATCTCCCAGTGCCCATCCATTCTAATTCCACACCCCATTCCCATTCCGATATGTCCATCCATGGCCTCCTCCACTGTCATGATGAGGCCACACTTGGGTTGGAGGAACAACACCTTATGTTCCATTTGGGTAGCCACCAACCTGGAGGCATGAACATCGATTTCTTTAACTTCTGGTAATGCCCCCTCACTCCCCTCACCATTTCCCGTTTCCTTTTCCCTCTCTCACCTTATCTCCTTGCCCGCCCATCGCCTCCCTTTGGTGGTCCTTCCATATTTTTTTTCTTCCATGGCCTTCTGTCTCTTTCACCAATTAACTTCCCAGCTCTTACTTCACCCTTCCCACTCCAGATTTCATCTATCACCTAGTATTTTTCTCTCCCCTTCCTCCCCCCCCCCCCCACCTTTTAAATCTACTTCTTAGCTTTTTTGCTCCAGTCGTGCCAAAGGATCTGTCTCAGCTCAAAACATTGACTACTTTTTTTCCATAGATGTTGCCTGGCCTGCTGAGTTCCTCCAGCATTTTGTGTGTGTTTCTTGAAGAGTCTGCATTTTGTGTGTGGTGCTCGAATTTCCAGCATCTGCAGATTATCTCGTTTGTGATTTTGCAAACCATACCTCTTAGTCTGTGCTAAACAGACAGTATTGTTTATTTGCAAAGTTGTGCTTTTAACTCAATTTACTGCTTACAATTTACATTAAGAACTGAAGACTACCTCTGCCTGAATCTGCTATAATCACATAACTTGAGAATACTTCTTAACAGTGATCATTCCAAAGTTCAAAATAAATTTGATGAGAGGCATTGATCGTGTGGATAGCCAGAGGCTTTTCCCCAGGGCTGAAATGGCTAACATGGGGGTGGGGGCACAGTTTTAAGGTGCTTGGAAGTGGATACAAGGGGTTGTCAGAGGTAAGTTTTTTACAGAGTGGTGGGCCAGCTATAGTGGTAGAGGCGGATGCAATAGGGTTTTTTGAGAGAATCTTAGGTAGGTACATGGAGCTTAGAAAAATAGAGGGCTCTATGTTAGGGTAATTCTAGACAGTTTGTAGAGTAGGTTATGTGGTTAACACAAGATAGTGGGCCAAAGGGCCTGTAATTTGCTGTAGATTCTATGATTCTATAAATTTATTATTCAAGATTGTTTAGTCTCATTTCCAGTACATCTGTGTAAAGGAGAATGAGATAATTGTTTTGGATCCAATGCAGCACAACAAAAACCCACAATAAAATGATTAAATAAATAAATAAATATACTGTCTACCAAAATAGATTAATTGTATCTCCATAAAGTGAAGCTATGTACAGGATTGTCTGTACATAAGGTGACTGACAGGAAATGATAAAGTAGTGGTGGTGGGGTGGGTTAGTGGGTGGAGGTGTTGATCAGTCTTACTGTTTGGGGAAAGTAGCTGTTTTTGAGTCTGATGGTCCTGGTAGTGAACACTATGCTTCCTCCTCTCTGATGGGAGTGGGAAAAACAGTCCATGAGCAGGGCGGGTGGGATCCTTATCAAAGTCACCGTATACTACTCTGAGATTCATTTTCTTGCAGGTGTTCACAGTAGAACAAAGGAATACAATAAAATCTATAGTTCAATACTCAAAGCTCTTTCCTGAATCTGATTCTTCTTTAGTATTCCCTCTGAGCAAAGTTTTTATATCCGGCCTTATAGGTTTTTGCATGCTCAGTGCTTGGCAGTATTCCCTGAAGAATCATGGATATTCAATTATCTTAAAAGTTTTGTGTGGAGTTGTCTTGCTCTAGAAGCAATGTAATGTTTCCAGACAATTGGCATAAAAATTGATATTTAGGATGTCAATTTACTTGTTTTGTAAATGCGGTAGTTGTATTTCTATTTCAGAAACTAGTGACAAGTGGATAAACAATTTAGTATTTTGAATTGCTAATAAAATTCATTATGTATTTGATAATTGTGTAGAAACTGTTAACTCCCAAGTTATCCTACAAATTAATAATATGTTAAATTTTTTTACTTTATTTACAGTATCAAAAGGAACAAATCCAAGCAAGCAACCTGGTGGAAGTGGTTTGCAGTTCTGATATTAGTTACTCTTTCTGTGTTTTGTTTGGTTGTGCTTTGGGATTATCTGGACGAGAACGATTCTAAAGAAGTGTTTGCTCGGCAGACTGATATCTTAGAAGGAAAATTTTTTGAAGTACCATGTTCCAAAGATTATGAAAATTACCAACAGTTTGCAGGTCAGTATTTGATTCTTTCTATAAATTAGATTCTGCTGATACAATTTATCCGCAGAATCAATATGTATTATCTGTAACTGATGGCCAGCATACTGAATATTTGTCAACCTGGTAAATTTGCAACATAGGACTGTCTTTATTCCAACAGCATCATGGACAGAATGAGGCAATCTTATCATCAGCTTCATGATCCCGCCATATCTAATCATGAATAGTGGTGGGCAGTTTAGCAGTGAAGCCAAAGAGACTCCAATAGTGACCAGCCTTGTATGTGAATGGTAAAGTCAAGGCTGAAGCTAGACAATACTGTGGGTATAATACTGATGACCTGCGTTCCATCACCAGCTGTGATTCTAACTAAGCATTACTGTTGAGTATAACACTGCCATACACCTGGCAGTTTGGGAAATTTACCCAAAAATTGCCCTGCTTTTTTGTGGACTGCTGGTCAAATCTAATCTATTAGTCTCAACCATCTTACAGTGATGGAAGCTGTTGTCAACCGTGGTTTTTAGGGGCATTTACTCACCAATAAATTGCTCCCCAATGCCTAGTTCCAGTTTTGCCATGAGCATTCTGCTCCAGAAGTCATCATTGTTTTACTGCAAACAGTAAAGTGATGGAAGGAGTCACCTACTACGCCATCAAGTGCCCCTTATTCACCAATACTTTGCTCAGTTTGAACTTTGCCAGGATATGTTGGCTCTATACCTCCTGCACAGCCTTGGTCCAAACATGGACTACAAAACTGAATTCCAGAGGCAAAGTGATAGAGACTGCCCTTGTCACTAGGAGGAAGATTTGACCAATTGTGGCATCAAACAATTCTGGTCAAAGTGAAGACAGAGCGTCAAGGCTCAATCATTCAAGTGGTTGGCCATTCCTCACACAGAGGAATGTTGGAGGTCAGTCACCTCATCACTGCTGCAGTTCGTTGGGGCAATACCCTAGACCCAGACATCTTCAGTGACTTTTCAGTGATTTCCAACTCCCCTCCCATCAAGGGATTAGAAGGGGGATGTTTGCCAATAATTTTGATTTCCCTAGACATTAGCATGTGCAGCTATGAGTTTTTTGTTTGAAGTTTTGGTGTTGAAACACTCCTGGTGTACTTCAAGTATAAACATGACACCTTTCTACTCTGAAATTCAGATCGCAGCCATATTGATTCTTTCTGTACTTCAAACAGCATCCACTTGAAAGCTTCTCTGTTGGATATGTTGAAGAGCAGAAATGGTGGCAGTACGAATGGGGTGAGGTGGGATGGTATGATAATTGAGCTACAGTGTTTGTATCAACAGTGATCTCTGTTGTCCAGCCATTTTAATTCCACTTCCGATTCCCACACTGCCTTGTCTGTTTATGACTTCATCCACTGCCAAATTGAGACTAGATGCAAAATAGAAGAACAGTACCTAATATTACACCTTGGTACTCTCCAACCTGACAGCATGAATGTTGATTTCTCCACTAGTAATCACTCCTCTCTGTCCTTCTGTCCTATCCTCTTTTTTTACCCACTGGTTCCCAACACCCTATCATTTTCCTCTCCCAGATCACTCCATGTGCCTATCACCCACACGTATGGTGCGGCACAGTAGCCTAGTCGTTAGCGCAAAGCTTAACAGTACCGTCAACCCGGGTTCAATTTTCGCCAGTGTCTGTAAGGTGTTTGTGCATTCTTTCTGTGACCATGTGGGTTTCCTCTGGGTGCTGCAGTTTCCTCCCACAGTCTAAAGACATACTGGTTGGTAGGTTAAATCAGTCATTGTAAATTCTCCTATGATTAAGCTAGAGTTAAATTGGAGGTTGCTGTGTGGTACAGCTCAAAGGGCTGGAAGGGCCTTCTGTGTTATACCAAAATATACCCCTCCCCCACACTGGTTTCCCTCCCCATCTCTTTCCCTCTATTCCATGGTCCACTGTTTTATCAGATTCCATCTTCTTTGGCCCTTTGTTACTTCCACTTATCGCTTCCCAGCTTTTGACATCACGCCCCCTGTCTTCCTTCTCTCACCTCCCTATCAACCCCCTCACTGGGATCCACCTATCACCCGCCAGTTCTTGCTCCATCTCTTTCACCCACGTTTTTGTTCTGACTTTCTCCTTTTTCTTTCCTCCCCTGATGAAGGGCCTCAACCCAGAACCTTGGCTGCTCATTTCCCCCCATGGATGCTGTCTGGCCCGCTGAATTCTTCCAGTCCTTTGTATGTTACTCCAGATTTCCAGTATTAGCATTCTTTTGTAGTAGATGTGTTGGGATGTACTTAAATAAGGCATGTTTATTAAATCAAACTTTTCTTTGACATAGATACTCAAAAATGAAGTGTTTGCCTTTGAGTTAGAATTGTGGGTTTAAATCCCAGGGTGAGAGGATGCCTACATTGAGATATCTGTATATACCAGATTTCAAGCTCTTGATCATTCCTGAATTTCTCTGCTGGTGCCAACCATACAGTCAGCTGCCAACATCTCAAGGTGGGTGTGCAATGCACTTGGGTGTAAGAATGGAGGATTATGGAGGTCCATGATAGTTAAGCATCATTGAAGTAATGTCGTTAGAAAGTTCATAACAGCATTTTCAGAATCACTGCAGTCCAGTCTTGCCAAAGGGTTTCGACCCAAAACATCGACTGTACTTTTTTCCATAGATGCTGCCTGGCCTGCTGAGTTCCTCCAGCATTTTGTGTGTGTTGCTAGCATTTTCAGAATGCTGCTTATCCTTGTTCAGGGGCAGCCAGCAAAGCTGGAATCTCTAGACAGGTCCAACTCATTTTAAACAGGCAGCCTGTGATTCCATTGGGTGTTTGTCAGGTTTTGGGGGGAGGCATGAATATATTACTGAATGTGAACAAGTGGATCTTTCATTCAAGAAGTTCCTGAAACTCTGCAGTAAGATTTAGATTTGCCTTTCTAAACTGCTTCACTATTTCTCTTTTCCCTCTTTAAGATGGTTCTGAACACAGTTAACAAAGTTGTAAGCTAGTTTTTAAATTTTTTCATCCTTATGAAACATCTTAGAATATTTACTATTGTTGGTCTTTAGTTAGGCTTAAACAAGACCTTAGAATTAAGAGATTGAGAGCAGTATGCCTAGCGTTTGTCATGCACCTCAGACCTGTGAAACAACTGAACCAGTCATTTATTTTTTCGTGGATCTGTCAAGTAAAGGCTTCAAAGTACTTTGAAGCTGTAAGGTGTAAAGTTCACCATTCCTTTGCTGGTTTGATGTGGTATGCCAGCATCATCAGGACTGTACACTCCAGGGTTAGGCAGCACAGTCTGAACTGAAACCGGGCACTTTGCAGAAAAGTGATGATGGTATGTGTCCCAAATGCCAAGCTGGCCTTTGATAGCTGTCATCCCTGTCATATCAAGTCCTTCCTCCAGTTTTGGCTGTAAAAAGTTATAAGAAATGCTTGAAAGTGCTTGCTGTGCATAGTTGGGTTGAATAGTTGAATTCAGCTATTTTTGTTGCCATTGAAATCATTGGTACCTGACCCGATGCTGGATATAAGTGGATATTTCATATGCATATTCTGAGGATTTACGCCAGGATTGGACTCTGTTGTTGTGTCTGAAAGTCTGGGCTGTTCAATCCTTTAAGAATTTGAGCACCCAGCACGGCCCAGCAAAGTACGATCCAAAAATTCCGCCAGCTTTTTGAACAGACAATGAACCCATGAATACTGCCTCACTTTTGTTTGCTCTTTTTGCTCTACTTACTTAATATCTCTAAATTTCTTATTGTAACTTATAGTTTTTATTCTTATGTACTGCAATATACTGCTGCTGCTAAACAACAAATTTTATGACATATGCCAGTGAGATTAAACCTGAATCTGATTGTCTGGACAGAGGCTACAACTGCAAAGGTACTCTTCTTGAATGAAATTGTCTCCTCTTACTCTAGCAGCCAAAGTAGCAAATGCAGTAAAACACGAGGAAATCTGCAGATGCTGGAAATTCAAACAATACACACAAAGAACACAGCAGGCCAGGCAGCATCTATAAGGAGAAGCACTGTCGACGTTTCGGGCCGAGACCCTTCGTCAGGACTAACTGAAAGGAAAGATAGTAAGAGATTTGAAAGTAATGGGGGGAGGGGGAAATGCAAAATGATAGGAGAAGACCGGAGGGGGTGGGATGAAGCTAAGAGCTAGAGAGGTGATTGGCAAAAGTGATACAGAGCTGGAGAAGGGAAAGGATCATGGGATGGGAGGCCTCAGGAGAAAGAAAGTGGGGGGGGGGGGAAGCACCAGAGGGAGATGGAGAACAGGCAAACAACTAAATATGTCAGGGATGGGGTAAGAAGGGGAGGAGGGGCACGCTATCCCCTTCTCACAATTCCTCCGTCTCCGTCGCATCTGCTCTCAGGATGAGGCTTTTCATTCCAGGACGAAGGAGATGTCTTCCTTTTTTAAAGAAAGGAGCTTCCCTTCTTCCACCATCAACTCTGCTCTCAAATGCATTTTCCCATTTCCCGCACATCTACCCTCACCCCATCCGCCCACCACCCCACTCGGGATAGGGTTCCCCTTGTCCTCACCTACCACCCCACCAGCCTCCAGGTCCAACGTATAATTCTCCATAACTTCCGCCACCTACAATGGGATCCCACTACCAAGCACATCTTTCCCTCCCCCCCCTTTCTGCTTTCCGCAGGGATTGCTCCCTACACGACTCCCTTGTCCACTTGTCCCCCCCATCCCTTCCCACCGATCTCCCTCCTGGCACTTATCCTTGTTAAGCGGAACAAGTGCTACACCTGCCCTTACACACACTGGAGTTCAGGGCCCCAGACAGTCCTTCCAGGTGAGACGACACTTCACCTGTGAGTCGGCTGGTGTGGTATACTGCGTCCGGTGATCCCGGTGTGGCCTTTTATATATTGGTGAGACCCGACGCAGACTGGGAGACCGTTTCGCTGAACACCTATGCTTGGTCCGCCAGAGAAAGCAGGATCTTCCAGTGGCCACACACTTTAATTCCACGTCCCATTCCCATTCTGATATGTCTATCCATGGCCTCCTGTACTGTCAAAATGAATCCAAACTCAGGTTGGAGGAACAACCTGATGGCATGAACATTGACTTCTCTAACTTCTGTTAATGCCCTTCCTCCCCTTCTTACCCCATCCCTGACATATTTAGTTTGCCTGTTCTCCATCTCCCTCTGATGCTTCCCACCCTCCTCCTTTCTTTCTCCTGAGGCCTCCGGTCCCATGATCCTTTCCCTTCTCCTGCTCTGTATCACTTTAGCCAATCACCTTTCCAGCTCTTAGCTTCATCCCACCCCCTCCGGTCTTCTCCTATCATTTTGCATTTCCCCCTCCTCCCACTACTTTCAAATCTCTTACTATCTTTCCTCTCAGTTAGTCCTGATGAAGGGTCTCGGCCCGAAACGTCGACAGTGCTTCTCCTTATAAATGCAGTAAAACTCTGATTGGCTATCTGATGTTTTCACTTGCCAGGACCCTAGTTTCCGTGTACCTTTCCCACTTACCTGGTTTACTGGGACATCCTTTATTATACACAGTAACATTGAAAAAAATAAAAGATGAATGACAAAATTGTGGGTATTATTAACAGAAATAACAAATAACTGTCTAGAAAATCTGCCAGTTCCCCCATCATCAAATTCATAAACATGCTGCATTTTTGGAGTTTACCTGTATAATGCTAAAATAAACCTTATTAAGTGCCACCTACAGAATCAAGCTACCCTTTTTTCATACAGCACATTCCTATTGAAATACTATAATTTTTTTTCATTAAATTGTTCAACCCCATTTAATGTTTTTTTTTATGAAGGTCTTGGGTGTTGCTGTTGACATATTCTTCCCTGTCATCCCCTAACCCCCAAATGTTATTTATTTTCCCTCATTAACTACAATTGCAGTGCTTTAAGGGCACTGTATAGTTTATTCAAAATTGCTGCATTCTTGTCATCCATGTCTCTATCAAGCTCACTCACTCACTTCTCTTAAACAACAAAACAAATTTCACGATTTGTTTCTCAGATTTTGAATCATAAGACCATAGGAGCAGAATTAGCCCATTTGGTCCATTGAGTCTGCTCTGCTATTCCATCATGGCTGATTTATTATCCCTCTCAAACCCATTCTCCTGCTTCCTCCCTGTAATCTTTGACGTCCTGATTCATTAAGAATCTATCCACCTTAAATATAAAATGTCTTTTTGCTGTCTATAGCTTAGCAATTTGTGTATCTTTTTGCAGCTCTTGATTAAAGATGGCATAATCGCAATCTTAGCGGCCTTGGTCCAGAAAGGACACCACGATAGCGTAGCGGGTAGCACGACGCTCTAACCGCTCAGGACATGGGGGTTTAGGGTTCAATTCTGATGCGTCTGTACAAAGTTTGTACGTCCTTCCTGTGAGCTTGTGTGTTTCCTCCAGGTGCTCCGGTTTCCTCCCACATTCCAAATACATACTGGTGAGTAGGTTAATTGGTCATTGTAAATTGTCCTGTGATTAGGCTAGGGTTATATAGGTGGATTTCTGACTGATGCGGCTCGTTGGGATGGAAAGGCCTGGTTTGCATTGTATCACTAAATAAAAATGAAGATAAAGAAATAAAGATTTGATGCAGTGATGGTCCTGTGTGATAGAATGTGGAAGGACCTTTTATAGATAATTATTCAGGAGTCTTCGCTTATTCTGGTCTAGTGATATTAATTAGGATAATGGTCAGAAGAAAGATTTTGTGGCTGAAGCTTAAAACCGGATTGGAATAACTCTCGGAATTCCTCCGTTCTCTGAAATGGGATGAACACATGTAGATCAGAGAATCACCATGAGGTGGTGCCACTGGATCATATTTCTAACAGACATCGAATTGAATTGAATTCGCTTTATTTCTTCACATACAAGAGGAGTAAAAATCTTTACGTTACGTCTCCGTCTAATTGTACAATGGGCAATCATAGTAATTAATAATAATTTATAATAAATAGGACAGTCAATGTAAGATAGAAATACACTCAAATCGGCGTGAGTTAATCAGTCTGATGGTCTGGTGGTCCTGGTTTTTATGCTGCGGTACTGTTTCTCAGATGGTAGTAG
Source organism: Hemitrygon akajei (assembly GCF_048418815.1). Taxonomy (NCBI): domain Eukaryota; kingdom Metazoa; phylum Chordata; class Chondrichthyes; order Myliobatiformes; family Dasyatidae; genus Hemitrygon; species Hemitrygon akajei. The sequence goes on from NC_133145.1 coordinate 34,150,922, forward strand.
CTGGAATAGATTGTGGTTGGGGTGTCTCAGGTCCCCAATGATCTTTCGGGCTCTTTTCTCACACCCGTCTTTGTAAATGTCCTAAATCATGGGAAGTTCACAACTACAGATGCGCTGGGCTGTCCACGCCACTCTCTGCAGAATCTTGCAGTTAAGGAAGGTACAGTTCTCATGCCAGGCAGTGATGCAGCCAGTCAGGATGCTCCAATTGTGCCCATGTAGAAAGTTCTTAGGATTTGGGGGCCTACACCAAACTTCCTCAACCATCTGAGGTGAAAGAGGTGCTGTTGTGCCTTGGTGTGTACAGACTATGTGAGGTTCTTGGTGATGTGGATGCCGAGGAATTTATAGCTGTTTACCCTCTCAAACCCAAATCCATTGATGTCAATAGGGGTTAGCCCATCTCCATTCCTTCTGTAGTCCACAACCAGCTCCTTTGTTTTTGTGACATTGAGGAAGAGGCTGTTTTCTTGACACCTCTGTCTCAGAGAGATGACTTCTTCCCTATAGGCCACCTTGTTATTGTTTGAGATTAGGCCAATCAGTGTAGTGTCGTGGCAAATTTAATTAGCAGGTTAGAGCTGTGGGTGGCGACACAGTCATGGGTGTGCAGGGAGTAAAGGAGGGGACTTAGTACATAGCCCTGAGGGGCTCCTGTGTTGAGAGTCAGAGGGGTGGATGTGAAGAAGCCCACTCTTACCACCTGCCGGCGATCTGACAGGAAGTCCAGGATCCAGCTACGTAAGGCAGGGTCAAGGGCGAGGCCTCTGATCTTCCTGTCGAGCCTGGAGGGAATTGAATGCTGAACTGTAGTCCAAGAACAGCATTCTCATGTAAGCATCCTTCTTCTCCAGATGTGTAAGGACAGTATGTAGAGCAGTGACTGTCGATCTCATCATCTGTCAATCAGTTGTGTCCTTAGGCGAATTGTAGGGGGTACAGTTTGAGTGGTAGCATGCTGCAGATGTAATCCTTGACCAGCTTCTCAAAGCATTTGCTTATTATTGAGGTGAGTGCTACAGGACACCAGTTGTTTAGATATGTTACCTTGGCCTTTTTTGGTACAGGGACAATGGTGGATGATATGAGCAGAAATAAAATTCAAGAGTAGGAGTAGAACGCTCAACTGCTTGAGCTTCCTCTGCCATTTCATGAAATTATGGCTGATTGGATCGTAACCTCAACTCCACATTCTAGTCTAGCAGTAACCTTTCACTATTGCTTCATGAGAAGCTATCCATCTTGGCTTTAAACAAAAGAACATTGTAATATTGCACTCACTTCCACAGATGAGAGTTCAGATGACTTGTATCTCACTGAGTGAAAATTTTCCCCTCAACTCTGTTTTAAATTCTACAGAAAGAGAAAATGTAGGTTATAGGTTATAAAGGGTAATAAAGGTTTTACATACGGTAATGATGCCCGAAGCCTGGACTGACACCTTAACCCTATTGTCCTGTTTATTATTTATTGTAATGCCTGCACTGTTTTTGTGTTTTTTATGCAGTCCTGGGTAGGTCTGTAGTCTAGTGTAGCTTTCTCTGTGCTGTTTTTTTTACGTAGTTCAGTCTAGTTTTTGTACTGTGTCATGTAACACCATGGTCCTGAAAAACATTGTCTCATTTTTACTATGCACTGTACCAGCAGTTATGGTCAAAATGACAATAAAAGTGACTTGACTTGACAATTGTCCATCGTGTCCGACAATGAAATGAAAGCTGTGCGAGGGGAGATTTTAAATTGGAAAAACAGGTGCGCTGGGGCAGTTTCTCTTGACCTCAGAAGTCCGGGTCCAGTGTATAAACAAGCATCACAAACTGGGGTCTTCCTTGGATGCAGTGGAAATGCCTTTCACTCTCCATGGAGCTTTCTGGCCATTGCATCTCACTGTAGATCTCATCCGCCTAGTCTGCTGGAGCTGACTTTGCATGCTAGGACAGGCATGTTCCTATCTCACTGGGGTATTCGTATAATAAAATGAAAGTTCTGGATGACAAGTAGCATATTATATACAGAGATCTGTTTACTGTACTTGGTTATAGAGGTAGATGTTTTCATAATGAATACAACATTTGTGAAGATCAAACACAAAGTGCTGAAAAAGCTTGGCATCTATGGAGGGGAATAAACAGTCAATCTTTCAGGCAGTGACCCTCCATCAGGATTGGAAAGGAAGGCATCAGAAGCCAGAATAAGAAGAATTGTTGGTTGGGAGGGGGGGGGGTGAAGGAGACCAAGCTGGCAGGTAATACCAGGTAAGGGGGAAGGTGGCTAGGAGAGGGGGATGAAGTAAGAAGCTGGGAGGAGATAGGTGTAAGAGATAAAGGGCTGAAGAAGAAGGATCGACTCTGGTGACCTTCCATCTTCTGGCACCAGTCTCATGGTTCCCATATCCTGAACTACTGATTTCTACTTCCATCCCAACATCCACAAACCTAACTGTCCCAGTAGGCCCATCATTTCAGTCTGCCTCTGCTACACTGAAATAATGTCTGCATACCTGAACTCCATTTTGTCCTTGCTTCGGTTTCTTCCTACCCACATTTGTAACATTTCCTGGGCTCTTCATCACGTCAATAACTGTCAGTTCTCTGGCCTACATTGCCTTATTTTCATTGTGGATGTCCAATCCCTATATACTTCCCCCCCCCCCCCCCCCCCAATCAGGAAGGCCTTAAACCTTCTGCTTCTTTTCTTAATAACAGATCCAATTAGTTCCCCACCACTACCCACTTCCATCTGGCAGAATTGATTCTCATCCTTATCAATTTCTCTTTCAGGTCCTCCCCCTTTCTCAAAACTAAAGGTGTAGCCATAGGCACGTGTATGGGTCCAAGCTATGTCTTCCTTTTTGTTGGCTATGTGGAGCAGTCCATGCTCCAAGCCTAGACTGGTAACACGCCCCAACTTTTTCTCCTATCTCTTGATGTCTTCATTGATGCTGCTTCCGGCCCCCATGCTGAGCTCAACAATTTCAACAATGTTTTCTCCAACTTTTACCCTGCCCTCAAACTGTCTTGATCCATCTCTGACACTTTCTCCATCTGGACACAGACTATCCAAATATCTTTTATAAACTTACTGACTCTCACGGTTATCTTGACTGAATCTCTTCCCATCCTGTCACTATTCCTTCTTTCATCTCTGTCGCATCTGTTCTCAATATGAGGCTCTTTATTCACCTGAAGTGTCCTCTTTTTACAAAGAAACAAGTTTCCCTTCTACTGATGCTGCCCTCACCCGCATCTCTTCCATTTCCCGCACATTTGCCCTTACCCCATCCTACTGTCGGCATAACAGGGACGGGGTTCCCTTTGTTCTTACCTACCACCCCATGGGCCTCCATGTCTAGTGATCATTCTCTGTATCTTCCACCAACTCCAATGCGGATCCTACCATGGAGAACATCTCCCCTCTCTCCCAACCCCACTCCCTCTCTACTTTCCATAAGAATTGCTCCCCACGTGACTCCCATGTCCACCCATCTCTCCCTTTCAATCTCCTTGCTGGCACTTATCCCTGCAAACGATGAATGCTCCACTTGCTCCTACACCTCCTCCCTCACCATCATTCAGGGCCCCAAACAGTCCTTCCAGTTGAGGCCACACTTTACCTGCATATCTGTCAGGGTTATCTATTGTATCCAGTGCTCTCAGTGCAGCCTTCTCTTCACTTTTCCCAACACAGAACTGATTCCACAACCTATGGACCCACTTTCAAGGACTCTGCAACTCATGTTCTTGATATTTATTGCTTATTATTTATTATTATTATTTTGATTTTTTTCTCCTTTTGTGTTTGCACAGCTTGTTGACTTTTGCACATTGCTTTTTTGTCTGCCTTTGTTGTGTGCAATTTTTCATTGACTGGTGTCTGTGTGTTTATTGTGAATGCCCACATCAAAATGATTCTCAGGGTAGTATATGGTGAGATATTTGAACTTTGTTAATAATTTTATTTTGATGTTTGACTTACTTTGAATAAATTTTCAGGTTGTGTTTATTGCTGTTTTTGGATGGAAATCCTACTTCAGGATTGAGAGAGAAAAGCAACATTGTCAGAATATAACAGTCCAAGCAAAGGCATGAGCAGAGGTTGATGGGTAGAATTAGATGACAAGGGAATGATGGGTAGGTGGGATCAGGTTGTGGTGGAGTGGTGTGTGAAGCAAACAGCAGAAATGTACAAAGGGAGAAGAAAACTGTCTGAACAGGTGAGTGTGGGTGGGAGAAGATCACCAGGGGTGTGGCTTACCTGAAATTGTAAAAATTCGGTGTTGAACCCATAGGCTTGTATGCTACCTGTGGAATCTGAGATATTCATCCTACAGTCTGCATGGAAAAGGCTGAAGGCTGAGGCTGGTGTAATATATTCCTCAACACTTCAGAGCAGGTTGCTCTGAAATCATCGATCACCCTCTCTGGGCTACAGCTTTTATTGGCAGTAGTTGCAATCTACAGGGTACTTGGAGTGGTGGTGTGTAGTCAGGTCTGCTTTAGTTCAGACAGACTGTGCATTCACAGATCAGCTTCAAGATTCTGTGAGGTCCCAATCCACAGGCTCACCCTCCAGCTGTCAAAGATGTGCAATATAAAAGTTTGTGAATATCTTATTTTCAAATACAGTGGATTCCGGTTAATTGGGATACATTGGAACCAGTACATTTTGTCCAATTAAGCGGCTGCCCCAATTAGCCAAAGTTTCCCGAAAATACTTAAAAAGGTATATTTAAAAAAAACTACCATTTAACTGAGTAACAAATTGTGTATTAAAATGAAGTACAGAACAAATTAAAACACCAGCAATGCTACTACGTTATTATAAAGCTATGTATTAGTTCCTAATAGTTATTGACAGTGGAATTCATCCAGTGTATGTTGCCGCATTCTATTGATTGACTGTAATTAAACAAAATCAGCAGACACCTAGTGCAGATAAAGGACTGCCTTCACACAATGCTTTCAGCGATCGCATCCTCCAAATGTTAATTTTCATGGCAACATTCAAGGTGATCGTTGATATCTTCAAATTCTTTGTTATTCCTAACATATTGGAGTATGTAATTGTTGTAGTTTCACTCCCAGCTATTTCTAATATGAATGTTTGAAACTACAGAGAGCAAAACAGTTTTGAAGAGTCCTACTGTTTGTTTCTTGCCAACTATCAGTAAACAAAAATCACTGCTTTTTGAACATAAGCACATGTAACCGACGCTACTGAAAAACTGTTCACTCTAAGCAAGATATAGTGTCTAACGGCCACACAAGTACACATGTCTCATGTTAGATGGAAACTGTTCAGCAACAATCTGTCCCAGTTAAGCAGCATGGCATCCCAAGTAAATGAGGGAAATCCTGGCTATTTTCTCACTTAGTTTTTGTTCTTTAAGAGTTGTCCCAAATAAATGGCTGCCCTGATTAACCGATGGCCCAATTAACCAGAATCCACTGCATTCAAGAAATATGGGACTTGCTTTTAAAAATAACATTGTTATTTCTGCCAAAATAAGGAAAAATTAGGAACTGGAGAATTTTAAAGAAGTGTATTGTTAAAGATCTTTGCAAACTTCAATTCCTCTGCTGTATTCCTTGACCTTGAGAGGCTGCACGCCTAAACAAGGGATGAAGTACTATGTTACCTTTGTTTGATGTGTCGCTGTTGCAGCTGAAAGGTCTTGGCTCTGAATCTCGGATAACCAGTGTCAGTAAATAATATCAGAAATATCAGCAAATTGCACTAATAGTAGTGATAACAAAACTTAATAGGGCTTTAGCCTCAGTAAAGCGAGTTAATTTTCTCACAATTACTGGATTTGAATGCAATGTAGACTTCTGTTCATGGAAAGAGTCAATATTTTTGCTGTTGTACTGCACTAGGGTCTGGTCACTGGATGTATATCTAAAGTTTTATTGGCATTGCTGAAGTTTGAGAAAAGAATAGTGTCTTTTACATTTTGGTGGTTTTGCATATCTTGATCCCTATTTGTCTGACAACAGTGTGAGACACTTCTGACTCACACAGTTCTTTCTTTGTTTTTGAAGAAACCCTTTTACACCAATGTATATACAGTCTGCTCAGTGGCCTCTTTATTAGATAACACCTGTACACTTGCAGTTATTGCAAATATCTAATCAGCCAATCATGTGGCAGCAATTCAATATATAAAAGCTTGCAGACATAGTCAAAAGGTTCAGTTGTTGTTCAGACCAAATATCAGAACAGGGAAGAAGTGTGATTTAAGTGACTTTGACTGTGGAATGATCGTTGGTGCAAGATGGAGTGGTTTGAGTATCTCAGAAACTGTTGATCTCCTGGAGTTTTCATGCACGACGGTCTCTAGCGCTTACAGAGAATGGTTCAATAAACAAAATTAGTTTCAGCTGACAGGAAGGCAACAGTAATTCAAAAAAAATCACGTATTACAACAGTGGTGTACAGAAGAACATCTCTGAATACATAACACCTTGAATCTTGAAGTGGATGGGCTACAGCAGCAAAAGTATCATGAACATACACTCAGTGGCTACCTTCTTGGGTACAAGATTTTTTTTCCATTTAAAACATCATGGGAGCATGGAGGTGTATAGAGGTAATGTTGTATTGCATAAATCTAGGATTTAGGCATTTGGTAGTTTTATTCTTGTGTTGCCAAAATAACTTGTGAAAGATTCAGTTACAGTTAGAATTTAAAAGAAAATTCCTTCTCTTCAATATAATTTAAATCAGGCAATAAATTACAGATAAGTTTGTCCGATAAAGAACTCTATGTTTATACAGATATTAATATCAAGCAAAAGCCATTTCTTTCCAAAAATGTTTGAAATTTAGTATGCTTCAGGATTTTAACAGGAACGTTGCCAACTTACAAACTTCTATTAACTGTAGTTGAAATGATTTTCTGAGGAAGAACATGCAACTCATCTACCAAGTAGAGATACTTTATGACACATGTATTTGAAAATTGCTTTTGCATTAGTGCAGTTTACACCATTGTTACAGCATTACAATATTTCATTTGCGGACCTGTTGAGTCCTTGGAGCCACTGAGCAGCTAGGCACCAGATAAAAAGAAACTTGATGGGGCTGCTATCCCTCCTGGACTGATGTATTTTCTTTCTTATTTTGCTCCATAGCCTGTCTCTCAGTCTCCTCAAAGAACCCATAGAGGCTTTGTCATAAAACCGTAAGACGTATCAGCAGAATTAGGCTATTTGGCCCATCACGTCTCCTCTGCTATTCAATCATGTCTGATTTATCTTCCTTCAATACTCCATTCTTCTGCCTTCTCACCATAACCATTGACACCCTTACTAATCAAGAACTTATAAAACTCTGCTTTAAATATACCTAATGACTCAGTCTAATGACTCAATTCCACAGGTTCACCGCCCTCTGGCTAAAAAAAATTCCTTCTCATCGGAGTTCTGAAGAGACATCCTTCTGTTCAGAGGCTGTACCCTCTGGCCCTAGACACTCACACAATTGGAAAGATCCTCTTCAAGTCCACTCTATAAAGACCTTTCAAAATTCATTTGGTGAGATCCTTCATCATTCTTCTAAACTGCAGTGAATTTAGGCCCATAGCCATCAAATGTTCCTCATACGTTAACCCTTTCATTCTCGGGGGTCATTCTTGTAGAACCTCTCTGAACTCTCTCCTGTGCCAACACATCCTTCCTTAGATATGGGTCCGAAAACTGCTTGCAATACTGCATATGTAATCTGACCAATGCTTTATACAGCTTTAGAATTACATCCTTACTTTGAGTCCTCCTGAAATGAATGCTAACATAGCATTTGCATTCCTTACCACCAACTCAGTCTACAAGTTGACCATTAGGGAATCTGGCACTGGGAATCCCAAGTCCCTTTGTGCCCCTGTTTCTGAATTTGCTTCAAATTTGGAAAAAACTTTATTCTACATCTTTATTCCTTCTACCAGACTGCATGATCCCAAACTTCTTTGCACTGTATTCCATCTGCCATTTCTTTGCCCATTCTCCTGAACTGTTAAATTCTTTTTGCAGATTCCCTGCTTCCTACCCCACCACCTATCTTTGTATCATCTATAAACTTGGCCGCAAAGCCATCAATTCTGTTATCAAGATCATTGACACATAACATGAAAATAAGCGGACCCAACACCAAACCCTGTGGATCACAAATAGTCACCATCTGCCAACCAGAAAAGGCCCCCCATTATTTTCACTCTGCCTTCTGCCAGTCAACCAATCTTCTGTCCGTGCTAGTGTCTTTCCTCCAATACCATGGCCTCTTGTCTTGTTTAGTAGCCTCAAATACGACATCTTGTCAAAGGCCTTCTGAAAATCTAAGTGAACAACTTTCACTGACTCTACATTGTCTATCCTGCCTGTTATTTCCTCAAATAATCCCAATAGGTTTGTCAAGCAGGACTTTCCCTTGAGGAAACCATGCTGACTTCAGCCTATCTTGTGACTCTAACTTGCTCAAAACCTCATCCTTAATAATGGACTCTAGCATCTTACCAGCCACAGATGTCAGGCTAATTGACCTTTGCCTCCCTCCCTTTTTAAGAGTGGATTTTGCAGTCCTCCAGAGCATTCCAGAATCTAGTGATTCTTGAAAGATTACTACTAATGCCTCCAAAATCTCTTCAGCTACCTTGTTCAGAGCCCTGAGCTGTAGTCCATCTGGTCCAAGTGACTTAACTACCTTCAGACTCTCAGTTTCACAAGCACCTTCTCCTTAGTAATATCGACTACATTCACTTCTGTCTCCTGACTCTTGAATTTTTGGCACGTTGCTGGTGTCATCCACATTGAAGATTGATACAAAGTGCTTAGTCGTTTTGTCCGCCATTTCGCTATTCACTATCATTACCTCTCAATTGCCATTTTTTGGCAGTTGGATGTCCACTTTTGTCTCTCTCTTATGCTTTATATTAATGAAAAATAACTTTTGATATCCACTTTTATATTATTAGCTAGCTTACATTCAAATTTCATTCTTTTTCCCTCTGTTGCTTATTTTAGTTGCCTTCTGTTAGCTTTTAAAAACTTCTTAATCCTCCAGCTTCTGACTAATTTTTGCTGTATTTTATTTGATTTTGATTTTGCTTTTGCTTTTATGCCGTTTTTAATTTCCCTTGTCAGCCTCAGTTGTCTCATCCAAAACCTTTATGTTTCTGCTTCTTTAGGATGAACTGATCCTGTGTCTTCTAAATTACTTCCAGCTCTCCAGGCATCGCCACTCTCCCATCTTCCCTGCTATTGTCCCTTTCCTGCTTTTGCCAGCTCTGCTCTTATGCCTTTCTTATTGTGAGACTGATATATCCAAATTTAAATTTGCTCTCTTAAACTGCAGGATAAGTTTTATTATTATTATTATCATTGGCTCCTAAGGGTTCCCTTATTTTAAGCTGCTTAAACAAATCGGGTTCATTACACGATACCAAATTCTGAATTGGTGTTTCTCTAGTGGTCTCTACCACAAGCTGCTTTTAAAAAGCCATCTTGTAGGTGTTGCACTATTTTCTTCTCTTGGGATCCAGCACCCCCTTGATTTTCCCAACCTACCTGCATGTTAAAAATCTTGTAACATTGCCCTTTTTACATGCCTTTTCTATCTCCCTTTGTAATTTGTACCCCACATCCTATATAATTCCCATCAGGATCTTTTTAACCATGCAGTTTCTTAACTCTACCCACAAGGATTCTACATTTTCTGATGCTATGTCAGTTCTCTCTAAGGATCTAATTATTTTTTTATCAATACAGCCCCCCCTCTTCCCACCCTGTCTCTCTTTTCTATTGGATGTGCATACTTGAATGTTTAACTCCCAGCTGTGATCTTCTTTCAAACACGGCTGTGTTGCCCACAACGTCATACCTGCCAATTTCTAACTGTGCTATAAGCTCATCTTAAACACAAGAGATTCTGCAGATGCTGGAAATCCAGTGCGACACATACAAAATGCCAGAGAAACTCAGCAGGTCAGGTCGGGAAATAAACAGTTGATGTTTTGGGCCAAGACCCTTCTTCAATACATCTCATCTTTATGTATACTGAGTGCATTCAAGTATAACCTTTTTAGTCCTGTGTTTGTTCACCGCTTTTCAATTTGTCTCCACCTTGCCTGAAGTCAAATTCTTTTTCTAAACTTAGTCTTTTTCTTTATTCTGAAGATTTCAGCAACCTCTCCTGCACTCTACTTCCCTTTTACTTTATCCATACTTTTCCAAGTTGTTGAACTCACATCCCTACTTTTTAGTTTAAAGCCCGATCCTCAACCCTAGTGCTGTGTTTTATGAGGATCCTGGTCTCAACAAAGTTTAGATGAAGCCTGTCCCATTGGATCTGCTCTCTCCTCCATTACTGACGGCCAGTGTTCCACAAATTCAAATCCACTTTTCCCTCACCAATCTTTGAGCCACACATTTAATTCTCTGATTTAATTAGCTCTGTGTCAATATGCCTGTGGCTCAGGTAAGGAACTAGAGATTTGGTTCTGTGATTTTATTTAGTCCCTAGCTTCTCAAATTCCCTCAGCACAGCCTCTTGTTCTTCCTGTGTTGTTGGTGCCCATGTGGACCACAACAACTGGAGGTCAGACGAGAGCTCAATCTATGATTCCATTCACTGGTAAGTGCACTAAACCGGCTCACTCAAAGCCACTGCATGGCCCTTTTGACTCTCTGTCAAAGTCAGGTCATTCCTGATTACTCATGCCAAGTTACTGCTGCTGTTCTTGTGAAGGAATTCTCCAGATTGACCTCCACTGACAAAAGAACAGTGAGATGTCTCCAAGGGAGGACGGCATGTGACTTGGAGGAGGGTTCTGCAGGCAGTGGTGTTCCCATATGACTTGAGCCCTTGGAATGGACATGGTTTTGAGAAGTGCTCTTGGAATAATTCCACAAACATTTGTTTTGAACTGTAAGCATTAATTGCATCTGAAGTTGAAAGATAAGTACAGACGTTTGTTAATAACACAGAGATCGGTAGAGCTTCAAGCAGAAAAGATGGAAGGATGGAATTACAAAGAAAGATTAATAGATTAAGTGACTGGATGTAGCTGTAGTTAATGAATTTCAGTCAAGACATTCTGCATCCAAGAAGAATAGAGCTGAGTATATTCAAAACATTTAAAAAGCTAGAAGCAGTGAATGTCCCAAGAGACTGGGTCGTCTGTTAGCACGGATCATCAAAATACCATGGACACATACAGGAAAATATTGAAATAGCTTATGAAATTCTGGCCTGGAAGACTGAAGTTCTAGGGAATGGGAATGGTACTATAACATTACAAATTCCTGGTTTGACACTAAGTATTCTGAGGCCCACATCTTTAAATGAATGCAGTGTAGGCGCACTAAACTGAATGTTAAGATGTAGGGACATTATTTCTGCTGATGGGGAAGTCTAAACCTAGGAATTATTGTTTTAAAAAAGCCAGGACTTTCAGAAGGAACTGGGAAATAATTTTGCAAGTTGAAGGTGGTGGAAATTTAGAATTTTTCTCTTCAAATACTTTATAAATTGTTGATTTTAAATCCTAAAATTGATGTTATTTGTTAAACAGATGAATAAAGGGATATGATATTATGACCCCACCATCAGCTACACCTTGCCCTCCCTTCCCCTTTTCGCACAGATGACTCTTCGTGACTCCCTGATCTGCTCATCTCTCCCTTCCCTCCCCGTACATTCTCTCTGGAACCACAAGAGGAATAACACCTGTCGCCATACCCTTCAACAGCCCTTTCAGTTGAGGGAGTCTCTTGCATGCATATCATTCAATGTTATTTATTGCCTGTGGTGCTCCTGATGTGGCACTGTCTACATTGGCAAGATTAGATGCAAACGGGGTGACTGCCTCACCCAGAACCTGTGCCCCATCCTCTCTAGCCATCAGTTTCTCCCAGTTGCCAGACATTTCCACACTGACACATCTGTCTTCAGCCTTAACAATTTCAAGATGAGGCTAAGCCCAAACTAGAGGAGCAGCACCTTGCATTCCACTTGGATAGCCTACAATCTGGTATTTTACACTGAGTTCAATAAATATTGAATTCTTTTCCTTCTGGTACACTACTCCCCCTCTGTTTGCTATTCTCTCTCCTCCTGATCTACCTAGCCGTTTTTCTCCTCCACTGGCTCCATCTGCCCATTTCCCACACATTCTTCCCCTCTGCTCTCCCCATGTCTCTCCCTTTAATCCACGCTGCACCTTCTCCTAGCAGACTCCATCTCACCTGCCAGTTCTTGCTCTACTCCCCCCCCCACCCCCCCCCCCCACTGTTTCATACTGGTTACCTCCCTTGTATCATTTTGTCCAGTTGAGAAGTCTTGACCTGAAACATTGACTGTCCATTTCACTTCATAGATGCTGCTTGACCTGTTGATTTCCCCCATCAGATTGTTGCTCCAGATGCCAGTATCTGCATACTCCTGTGTCTCCCTGTTGTTAAGAGTGAACACAACATCTTTGGGCACTGCTGTGATCTCCCTATTCCTGCCACCATTTTCAAAACCCGCCCCAACCTGTGTGCCAGGTTGAACCTGACTCTTCACGACATCCTCAAAGCTCAGCTTCACCAACCTCCCAACCACCCCTCCATCCCTCCATCACTTCTACACTTTCAAAGTTGCCCACATCTGACCCACCCTGAAGTCAACTGCAGCTAAATGTCTGAGCCATACCTGAAACTTCAGATGATTATTTACAGTGATCTAATGCCTACACCTTAACTTGTGTGCTCACCACCTCACGACCATGCTGATGTACACTGGTTACCTGTACACCAATATCTCAGATATAAAGGATACCTTCATGGCCTTGTTACTCTGTTTAATTTTCTCCTGTACTGCCTTCCACCTTCCAAACACAATTCCAGTGATGGAATTGGGAGTACATAACCAGTCCTTTCACCTCTGTTCTGTTTGCAACTCTGGGGCCAACTTCCAACCACCCAAACCTCTCACTTTATAATTCTTCCCCTAAATGTAATTGCAATTGCCCTACCTAAAATCTACTTTATGGCTCCAATCCCGGTTTTTGATAACCCATCTCTGCAGAACTGCAGAACATTTTTCTACATTAAGAATGACCCAAGTAATTTAATTGGTACCACTAAGTGAGGCTCTGTGCCAACTGAAAAGCAGTGTTCTCTGAAGCCAAGGTGAATGCAGCTTCTGCTGGCCCATTATATTTCGAACCAGTGGCACAAGAGGAAGGAAATACTGATTTCTTGTTTTATTTTAAACTGAGCAGCCTAAATGTAGGCATATTCTGTGGTCTATTTTTGATGTGAAAGATGTTGTAGAAAAGACACTTTAAGAGGCATATATTTTGACACAGTGAAAGTTCTAAAAGCCTTTCAGTTGTCAAGGAAAGCAAATGCTGGTGAGGAAAGTAGCTCATCAACTTAAGAAAGAAAAATGATCAATAGTAGAAAATGATGCAGTGCTGATTTTAGCACAGAGAAAATGATCAGAACACTGCAGTACATTTTTAGAATTTCAAATCGAATGTTCTTTGTAAACAGAGGAATAATATTGAATAGTTTTAATAATATTTTCTTCTACTTCCAGACTGAAATAATTTTAGGCCCTGAAGTCTGTGGAAAGAACTTAAATACATTCTTAAATTGTGGAACTTCTTAGAGATTTATTGTCTTCCTGCTCTATTAAAAGTCAACATTTTGCACTTGTGCATTTGGGGTGTCAAACTGGATAGCCCTAAAAATTGGTGTGGAAACCTTGATGCAGAGTAATCTTGTCTAGGAAGTCTTGCTCATTATAATAGCTCCAGCACATAGATGGCCATAAGTCATGACTGTACTGTTCAATGGGTCATTGCCTCAATCAGAGGTTTAAGTTTCTGACTGGCTACCCCTACTGAAATGGCTTAATTGCAGCATTCCACTGAAGTGAGGTCCCCAGTATCCTTGTTAATATTTACGTCTCAATGAACATAAAAATTATAATCTTCTGGCCACAGCTATAATCATAGTTCTCTGAACGTGGAAGCTTATTATCTTTAATTTTTGCCGCTGTTCCTAAAATATAAAAAGGATTGCACTTCAATCTTGACAATAAAATATTTTGGGACAGTTTGTAGATGTGAGAGACAGTATTTAAATACAGGTCTTCCATGGAATTAAAATCCACTTTTATAAAACTTGTACATTTTGTACAAAACTTGGAGAAGATTCTCAGCACAATTTTTAATTATATTAACTGATAGCTTTTATGTTGTTGCACCATTCTGAATGACTTGATTTCAGTTTGAAGGGAAATACACTCAGTGGCCCGTTTATTAAGTATACCTGTATACTTGTTCAATTAATGCTTATATCAAATCAGCCAATCATGTAGCAGCATTTCAATGCATAGAAACATGCAGGCATGGTCAAGAGCAGGGGTAGGCAACCTACGGCCCGCGAAGGTATTTTGACCAGCCCACAAGCAAATATTGGGATACTATGCTTATCTGGCCTGCGAGCAATTTTTTTCCTTATTCTGAGTGTTTCACACGACCACACTGATGGATATTGGCCCCAGGTCCCATTTTGTTCCAAACCAAACACTGGTATATATGAATGACGGGAAGGCAGACTACCTTATTAATATGTATTAGGTACTCTCCATGCACGTGCAAGTTTTCAGACGGGATTGTTCAAATTTGTAAACAGAAACAGCGTCACTGTGTTTTAACAAGAAATCCATGCTAAATATCTAGATATTTACTTGTGCTACAATACTTGTTGAATAACTCGCGTTTTGAAATAAAATCGAAGAAAAAAATTCCAATGGCAATGAATACAAAACGCAGGAAGGTAGACACTGAGTGTCGAAACTTCCAAGACACTTGGACACTAGATTAATTCTTCATCGAGCAAGCTGGGAAACCAGTTTGTCTCATTTGCCTAGAAAATGTTGCTGTGAAGAAGGTGGCAAATATCAGGCAACATTACAAGACCCACCATAGTGGAAATTTTAACAAGTTTACTGGGCAAGCAAGGAAAGATGAAGTTGAGCGAATGATGACTTATTGAGATCGAAATTTCTTTCTGAAAATGTGTCACTGCTTGATTTCTATAGAAAGTATATTCATCCAAGTGGGAAGTATCCTAATTTAGTGGACCATGCAAAAAAGATGTCATCATTGTTTGGAAGCACTTATCTGTGTAAACAATTATTTTCAAAAATGAAGCACACCAGGAACCATTTGAGAATACGATTGACTGATGCCCATCTGGATAATGTCTTGCTATTGGCATCAACAAGTCGGTGACGCCCAATATTGAGAAGCTTTCAAGCAACAAACAGCATCAAGTTTCACATTGATTTATCGACTGTTTGCATTAAAATTTTCTTTTTTATTATACTTAATTTACCACCATTCAATGCATCATGTTCATATGTTTTATGTTTAAAGATTCTTTGTGTCCTTTTAATAGGTTCAAAAGATGCATTGATTGAAATAAATTGCAGCTAAACTGAGTTCTTTGATTACTAATTGGCATCCTTGGTTAAGCACAAATGATTTTCTAGCATGCGTTATTCATTAATTTGGGGCAAAACATAACTAGATGTATTTAAATGGATAATTCCCATATTTCAAGTTTTTTATGGCATTTATCTGGCTCACCGTCCGCTCATTAATATGCGATCTAGCCCACAGAGGCAAAAAGGTTGCCGACTCCTGGTCAAGAGGTTCGATTGTTGTTCAGACCAAGCATCAGAACAGGGAAGAAATGTGATTAAGTGTCTTTGACCGTGGAATGATAGTTGGTTCCAGATGGGGTGGTTTGAATATCTCAGAAACTGCTGACCTCCTGGGATTTTCATATACAACTGTCTCTAGAGTTTGCAGAGAATGGTGTGCAAAATCAAAAACATCCCATATGCTGCAGTTCTGTGGGCCAAAGCGCCTTGTTAACGAGTGAGGTCAGTGGAGAATGTTTGGATTGGTTCAAACTGACAAGAAGGCAACTGTAAGTCAAACAACTATGCATTCATTACACCAGCTTTGTGCAGAAGAGCATCTCTGAATGTGTAACACGTCAGAGCTTGACGTGAATGGGCTACAGCAGCAAAAGACCAGAAGCATATTCTCATTGGCCATTTTATTAAGTACCTCAAGTACCTAATAAAGTGGCACTGAGTGTATATGGAGCACGTTGCCAGATGAAATGATAGATGTGGGTATAATTACAATGTTTTAAAGACGGAAGGCAGAAAGGTTGTGAGGTTAATGAGTCAAATTCAGGCACGTGGAACAAACTCAAGAAGATGATGCTGTTGATATGGATGAGATGAGCTGAATCATCTGATTCCCTGATATATAACTTTGACTTTATATATCTATTCAAAAACATAGGTCATAAAATATACTTCCTGGTGTCTGTTTGCATGCTCTGATCACCGAATTAGTGACAGATATGTACACACACATTTATAACATGTTGTGCTAGTCAATATTTTGGTAAGAGAATTACTTAAGACATTAATCTGTAACCTTCACCATAAATATGTAGAGTAATGAGAACGTCATGTCAATCAACCCTGCTTTCATCTCATTAGTTTCCAAAATGACACTCAATATTCCAGCTTCTAACCTTGAATCAGCAACAGGAAAGATGATCTCTTCATCACTCCACAAGCATTATCTAAGGACATCACTCCTGCTTGCGCAAGTTTGGTGAATTTGTTAGTATTTGTGATTGGAAGAAAGAACAAGGGGAGGAAGAAGAGAGTAAAAGGTTTTCAGTAAGAAATTATGTTCCTGTGGATTTTAGGAATAAATCTCTTGATTGGACATCAATCAGGGAGTGCATGAATCATCTGTGCTTCAGTAAAGCCATGTGAAAATTGACCATCTGCTCCAGGCATTTCAGAAAAGGGCTGGTATCAAACGAGTAGCAGTTCACCATATAGACTGGCTCAGTGACGAGCAGTGGAGTGGCTTTAAAATCTGTAGAAGTTCAGCCACTAACTGCTCAGGATTTAGAATCAAAACATTTTATACATCTGAATTTCACAGCTTATTTCTGGCTCAAATAGGATTGGAAAAGCAAAGTCAATTTTTTGTGATTGAAATCAATACCAAGCTTAATTCAAAACTATAGATGAAATGAATTAGCTTCAGTTTAAGACACTTGAGATATTACACGTTAGCTCATACTGTGTAGTTTTTAAATTGCCTTTCGCAGTTCAAATTAGTTGATTTGAAAATTCTGTTTTCTTCTGGTTTCACTATCTTGTTATATATGTCTAGAGAATTATGGTTAATTCATTTGCAATTGCAATAATATCCATGGGATATCCAAGGTGAAATTGTTTATTTGCTTGCAGATTTATTAATTATCATGAAATATGATACATAAATCATTAGAAAGAATAGATTTGTTAAGACATTTTCTTTGCTTTTACTTATTTGCTGGTCTTGTTAACATATTCAGGCAAGCATTAGGTTGTATGGAACTGGTTGTTAGTGAAAACATTTGTGTTGATTTCTTCTATAGCATAGAAATGCACAAAGCAGTTAACTGATAAAATGTTGCATCAGAATCTGGTTTAATATCACTGGCAATATGTAATCATAGAGAAAAAATGCGGTTTACAGTAATATATATAAAAGAGTTAAATAAGTAGTGCAAAAAAAATAGTGAGAGTAGTGTTCAAGGGTTCAATGTCCATTCAGAAATCGGATAGCAAAGGGAAAGAATCTGTTCCTGAATCACTGAGTGTGTGCCTTCATCAGACTGCAGAGTCCTTGAATGTTTAGTTTAGTTCAGTTCAATTTAGCACTATGCCGTTGGTTGACTGCAACTGCAGAGCCAGTCTGCCCCGATCTGTGCGTTATTTGCTCTTCTTTTTTGCTGTTTAGGTGTCTGATGTTTTCTTTGATGGGGTTCCATGGTGTTTGTTTCATAGCTGTCTATGATGACAAATCTCAGTGTTGTATACTGCACGCATTGATAATATACGTACTTGGAATCTTTGAATTTATACTCCCTGTTATGAACTGCAATGTTTTAGAAACAAATCAGCAGCAAGAGATTTCACACTGAGTCCGGTTTTAATGTTAAAACCACTATCTTTATTAGTATCTAATTATAATATAGTAACTTAACCAAGATATACAAAAGTTAACAGTGTTAAGTGTATATATGTGTGTAAATATAGCTCCCAAACTAACGAGCTTGGGGGAACAAGGCTTAGAGTCTTGAGATGGTGAAGTAGGAAAGTTCAGTCATCCACATAATAAATGATGGGAGAGAGATATTTGTAATCCACGTTGAAATGGACAGAAAAGGTAAGTACAAAGTATTTCACAGGTTCCACGTCAGGTAAACAAAGTAATAGTCGCCGTAGATCTTGTACATTGTGTCATTCCAAATCCACATATGAAATATCACCAAAAATGACCTGTCACAAGAATATCATCTTCGAGTGGTTACCACACAACATTCCCAGGCAAGAGTTACACAACTGGTCCCACAGGATATCCCAAAATCCACTGCTATGGATTATACCAAGTGACAGTCACTTTTCCATTATGCTCTGCATGCCGATGATCAATCCACCCTTGTGGGCCTAGGAGAGTTCCAAGCCGAAGCTACCGGCTTCCCCAGTCTCTTCCTCGCCCCCCTCCTCTCCCCCTTCCTCCTACACACACACACACACACACACACACACACACACACACACACACACACACACACACACACACACACACACACACACACACACACACACACACACACACACACACACACACACACACACACACACACACACACACAGCCTGTGACTGACATAGTCCGGCCTCAGTCAGGCACCCTTAAAGAAACAGTCTCAGTAAATGACCGCAGGTTCATAACATGCCTCAATCTAATAACCTATCAATCTCCACTTTGTGCGGAGAGTTCCAGATTTTTACTGTTGCATTTGAGAAACGCTGAGGCCATATTTCATTACTAAGTGATTCGACTCTAATTTTAAGATGCCATTGTTTAAAGAATTTGTCTTCAGACTGAACATTCATTTTCTCCTTCCTTCAAAGCAGGGGTCCCCCACCTAGGGTCTGTGGACCCCTTGGTTAATGGTAAGGATTCGTGGCAAAAGCAAGGTTGGAAATCCCTGCTTTAAGGCATGGTTAAATAAGGAGCAGAAGTAGTTTTAAGGGCAAAATGAGCTGCTAAACTCCACTGAGGGCTCGAAGACGTAAATAACATTTGATGAAAGCTATACATCCAAAGTTTGGCAATGACACAACAGTAGGTCAATATTTATAAGCAGTATAAATTGAGGCAATAAATTACAGATTTATAGAATTAGTGAAGCACAGGAGCTGGTCCTTTGGCCCATGTGTATAGCAGTGGAGAGTGAAGCTCTGTTGTGGCACTGCAGGGTTTCTTTAGCGACACTCAATGGACTCGGGCCTTGAGCTGCGGGGTTGCTTGTTTTTCAGCCGCCAGAGGAGAGGCCTGCGAGCCAGTGCGTTCTCCTGGGGATGGCGTAGAACAGTTGTGACAGCTGAAGATTTAAAATGAAATGAGTGGTCAGGACTGTATACATATACAGTATATATGTCTGGTTGCGTTTTTACTAATGTTATATATATGCTTGTATATGCAAGGACTGAGCTTCAAAGCCACGGTGTCGCCTAGTGGGCGTTGGAGGCCAGTTGACAGATGATATTGGTGGGCTGAGGGGTTTGGATGGTTTATATACTGTTACGAACGTGCCACAACTCTGAAGGGCCAAAGGGTACAAAGTAGCCCCCTCCTTTTTGAGGATCGCAAGATCGCTATTATTTCAGGTCTGGGACCCAGGAAATGAGAGAGAGACATGCAGAATCCACAAGGGTTTGGAATGTGTCCTGGCCCCCAGAAAGGCAGAACCATTGATAACGACTATTGTCTCTTGGAGACGGAATTGTGTATTGAGTACTGTACTATTCATTGAAGCCCTCAGGGAATGACCAGAGTGGGCTGGTTGAGGGATTGCATCATCCCAACCTGATTGACATCTGAGACCCCGTGAGTAAGGATAAAAGAGGGTATGGGGAACAACCCCTTCAGACGCACCAGGAGAGACGCTAGAAATCCCGTGACAGCGTTTAATAGCGACAGCCGGTGGGGGGCTCGCGTGCGTCCTTTCCCTTTGCCGGGATTGGGGCCTTATCACGGAAGAACGGCTTTAGCTAAAGGAGAAACCAACACCAATGGAACTCTGGAAGGATCGACATCATAAAAAGGAAAAGCTGGCAAGTTTCTAAAATCTGTCTCTCTCCAACCAAAAAGCTGCAGCCTGAATGAACTGAGTGACTTTTATATTTCCATCGGACAATACATTATCCCTTAGACAACGATAGAGCTTATTTCTTATTGATTATTATTATACCCGCACTTTTAGATTTAGTGTTGACGACGTATATTATCTGTATGTTTGCATTGCTATTATTTTTGTGTATTTTTATCAATAAATACTGTCAAAAATAGTACCATCAGACTTCAACGGACCTCTCTATCTTTGCTGGTAGGTGACCCAGTTACGGGGTTCGTAACAATACATCCATATTCCATGTTGTATTTTTACTGATATTCTATGTGGGTTTATTCACTTGTATGCATTAAGCCATGGGTGTCAGGGGGTGGGGAGGAAGTGGGGGAGGTGGGGCTTGGATTTCTCATTACATGATCGTGATCTTTGGGTGTGCTTACTGTGTGTGACTGTTGGTAATGTGTCTTTGCACCTTGACCCCGTGGTAATGCGGTCTCGCTTGGCTGTATTCATGAGTACAGTCGGCCCTCCTTATCTGTGAGGGATTGGTTCTGGCACCCATCGTGGATACCAAAAAACGCGGATGCTCAAGTCCCTTATTTGACCCGTCTCAGTGCAGTGGACTTTAGGACCCAGCGGAACCCCAGAGCTTATTTAACCTGTCACAGCGCAGTGGACATTAGGACCCGGCGGAGCTGTGAATCTGCAGTGTTTCTGTTCACGAAAATAACCACGATCACGATTGAAAATAAAGTGGAAATAATAAAGCGATCGGAAGGAGGTGAAACGCCATTGGTCATTGGAAAAGCGTTAGGCTACAGTCGGTCGAAGATTGGAACAATTTTAAAGGATAAAGTGAGAAAGGCCCTGCCCCGATGAAAGCTACAATTATTACCAAGCAACACAGTGGTTTAATTATTGAAATACATACGTTTCTTAAGTGTTTTATATGCATAGAAAGGTAAAATATATACTATATATTAAGACAAACGTTTGATTAACTGACGCTAAATAATACCGGATGTACCTGTTCCGACTTACTTAGTAAGAGAACTTCTGTTTTTTTTCGATCCCGATTCATGATAACCTACGCGCATCCTCCCGTATACTTTAAATCATCTCTACATTACTTATAATACCTAATACAATGTAAATGCTATGTAAATACTTGTTATACTGCATTGTTTAGGGAATAATGACAAGGAAAAAAAGTCTGTACATGCTCGAGCAACAAGTGCTGGAAGAGCACTTCCAGGTTTTCTCAATTCACGGTTGGTTGAATTTGTGCTTGTGGAACTCACGGATAAGGAGGGCCGACTGTATTCATATACGGCTAAATGACAATTAAGCTTGAATTGAAGGTAAATGCTTGAAAAGCTCAGCAGGTTGTTTATGGAAGGAAAGTATAGGGATAACATTTTAGGGGAATGTCATTTTACCAAATGATGCATTTCTAATATTTCTACTTTAATTGGCTGAAGCTATTTATGACCAGTTAGAATCCATGTGTGGAGTTCATTATTTCTCTGGACTCGATGATGTTTGGAAAAGGGAAGATGCAGAAGGAAACTGGATAAGATACATATTTTCAAACATATAAATAATTATGAATAAAGTAAAACCAGATTACAACTACCAGCCAAGAATACAAAGAATGAATAATCTTTCGACAATATTTTTATTGTTTTTTTAAATAAAGAGAACATAGTGTAAAGGAGAATTGTGCAGTGCATAACAAATGTATAATTCACATTCATGTAAGAGATGCACCCATAGTACAAACATTATCACCCCACCCCTCCCAGTCCCTAACTCCAAGCCATCAATGCATTGACAAAAAGGGTTAAACAGAACCTTTGTCTCCACAGAGCTGCATTGGTATAGAGAAGGTGTATTTTTCTAATACATAGGCTGTTGTATGATAACAAATCTGTCCGAAGAGTTTTACCAGAAAATGCTGGAGGTCAGGGATTTATGTACTGAGGAAAGGGAGAAAGGATGGACCTTTAGTCTGGCTGGGAATTTTGAAAATATTCAAGAAAGGGTCCCCACACCTTTTGGAACTTCATTTCTGAATTGAGGATTGAGTAGTGGATCTTCTCAAGGTGTATTGCTGGGCATGATGTCCCTGAGCCACTGCGCGTATGTGGGCGGGGCAGCATGCTCTACCTGAGCAAAACTGCACGCCTGGCCAACAGAGAAGCAAAAGACAGTGTGCGACGTTTAGTCGGACTTAAGTGCATGTCCCCCTCTCTGCACGTGCCGAAAAGGGCAATCAAAAGGTTAGGTTCCAGATTGTAATTAAGTATTTGGGATAGAGTTTGGAAGACATCTTTCCAGTATTTTTCCAGAAAAGAGTGAATAATCAAAAGAGATATTAGTGCAAAACATATTGGGAGTTTTGTCAGAATATTAAAATGAGTATTTGAATTAAGATGGTAGAGGAAAAAACTATGGTGTTGCTAGAAATACATCTGGATAGAAGAAGAAGAAGAGAAAACTCTTAACTCTGAGTGGAGTCATCAGGATGCCGTCATGACGGCGTTATTTTTAGCAGGCTTTCTTGTTTTTATGAGTTTGCTGAGTTGCTAGCTTGACGCTCAACCCAGCATAGATGGAAAGCGTGCAAGGGAGCCGGCTGGATTCGAACTCGGGAGCCTTCGCTCTGAAGTCTAGCGCTGATGCTACTACACCACCAGCCAGCAATACATCTGGATACTATGATGAAAAAGTTGTGCGTGAAGATAATGAACTTGGAAATATATGAACTACTTTTTCCCCTGGCTTCTGTTATGTACTATCAGTTTAAAAATATGTTTATTCTGTTGGAGAAACTATATGATTTGAATCTTAATTGGAGTTTATTTAAGTAGCTGATGAGAGTGATGATCTTTTATTCACTGTCATTATAAGTGATTACACTGAACTGTGCATTCTTTTTTGAGAAGATATCTAATTACATGGTTCCCTTAAGTAGGAGGCATTCCATTTCTATGACATTTTGATTTTGCTTCCCAACTGCACCTCACATTTTTACTGAATGATGTAAAAATAGATTGAGAAGAGGATGAGGGAGAAGGTGGAACAGAGATCTGGGGAATGTAATCTCAACAGCAAATGAATTAACAGTCTTTTTAAAGCTGATGAATTATTCTGCAGCATGTGTAGGAAATTGAATGTTATTCTTGTATTGCCAGTAAAAGCCAGCATAAGAACAAGAGCTGTCAGAGTGGGTAATACCTTCTTACCCAGGCGATTAGACTTCTTAACACCCTGCTGCCACCCGGCATGCATGTACGTTTTGTCTGAATGTCCTTCCGAGACCCCCCCACCCCACCCTCTACTCCCCAACTCACAGATACACTCTCATCTTGCACTGGTCACTTTTCACCTTTTATTGCTGCTGTTTTGCATATTTATACAACTGTTTGTTTGATTATAGTAGTGGCAGTATCATTACGTAGTCTGACATAAACAGGCACTTCGCATCACATGTCACTCAGGATTTGTGCAGGTATTAGTTTTCTGATTGTATGTTTTGGATCGCAGCTATATGACCCCAGAGGATCAAGGTTTTGTTTAGCTGTATACATGTGTATAGTTGAATGACAACAAACTTGAACTTGAAAAGTATTGTTTTGCAGCAAATGTTTGTTTTAAAGTTGGGGATTGCTGCAGTTTAAGCTGATGACTGTTTAGCTGGGTTTGTGAAGCAGGCAGGCTGTATTTGGGGACTATCAGATGATGTGATGTTACCAAGCTTACTAAGAACTGGCATTGAATTAATGTGACCTATGAATGGTTGGTTGATTATTTATTTATTCATCCATCCGTATAGCTAATAACGCAGAATAGGCCTTTCCAGCCCCTTGAGCCATGCTGACTAGCAGTCCCCTGATTTAATCCTAGCCTAATCATGGGACAATTTACAATGACCAATTAACCTCCCACCGGTAGGCTTTTGGACTGCAGAGGAGACTCACATGGGGAAAAATGTACAAACTCCTTACAGGCAGCAGCAGAATTGAACCTGGGTCACCCATACTGTAAGACATCGTGCTAACCATTACACTAACATGCTGCCCCATGTGATTTTGTTGTACTGGATCATACCTTAGTTTACAAACATCTTTATCTTCCATCATTTGATTGTTTATTTTAAATGGTGAAAAGTTTTAGAAAGTAGTAGATAATCCAAAGCATTCTTGTAAAGAGGGCTCCATCTTGAGAAGGGTTTGAATAATTAATCACTGGTTAAACTGTTACCAATTTGCATAGTTAATTCTGCCAATATGTTCACTGGATCTCTTTTGTTTGCTTATATTTAAATACAAATTAGTCTGCATTATGCTTTTAAGTGAATTCATTCTGTTTTCTGTGGATTACACATTGCACTCAATTAGAAGAACTTCAACTTCGAAGTAATTAATGCAATCCAGATTTATGTTAGCATAAATGAGAGGTTGGAGGACTTCTTTATAGCCAGTTGTGCTTTCGATGGATTTTTTTTCTAATTGTGCTAATTTAAAAGCTTCCCTTCATCTGATTTTAATCTTAATTTCTAATTTTATGTTATCTGGAGATAATATCAGGGTCAGAGCATTTCCATTCTGTGTAACATACAGTAGTAAAATAGGGCAGAGGTAAGAAAGAGCACTGAATCTGGGAGCACAGTGAGTCAGTGAAAGAGTGATCTCAATACCAAAATATTTAGAGGTATATATTATTGTATCTCTCCTCCCTATGTTAAAGCAGTTTTGCTTTATCATCTCGACTCCATTTCATAATTGCAACAGCAATTATCGCAGACAAGCTTCTTTCCTCTTGCTTATTCCTTGATGTATTCTTGCATTTCTGACAACAGCTGGCATTGGTGCATTATTGTCACATGTATGGAGATACAGTGAAAACTTAATTTTGCATGCTATCATACAGAAAATTTCATCATATCAGAACCTCGAAGTAGTACAAGGGAAAATCAATAGTAGAATGCAAAGTAATGCATTACTGTAACAGAGAAAATGCAGTGCTGGCAGGGAATAAAGAACGCGGCCAAGGCAAGATAGATCAAGAGTCCATTTTACCGTGCAAGTGGTCTGTTCAGTAGTTTTAACAGTGGGATGCAAGCTGCCTTTGAGTACGTGTTTTCAGGCTTTTTAAATCTTCTGCCTACTGGAAGGAGGGGAGAGAGAGAATGACTGGTATGCGTGGGGCTTTTAGACCATAAGATATTGGAGCAGAATTAAGCCTTTGGCCCATCGAGTCTGCTACGCTGCTTCATCGTGGCTGATCCATTTTCTCCCTCAGTCCCAATCTCCTGCTTTCTCCCTGTATCCCTTAATGTCTTGACCAATCAAGAATCTATCAACCTCTGCCTTAAATATACCTAATGACCTGGCCTCCACAGCCGCTTATGGCAATGAATTCCACAGATTAACCACTCTCTGGCTAAAGAAATTCCTCCTCTGTTCCAAAAGAACATCTCTCTATTCTTTTGATCATGTTGGCTGCTTTACTGAGGCAGTGAGAAGTATATTTGGAGTCCATTGGAGGGGGAGACTGGTTTTGTGATGAGCTGAGGTATGTTAATCTTTATCTTCCTTCAGGGCATTCACTTTGGAATTGGCAGTAGCTCTGATCTAGAGACTGGTACTGTTCTTTTGTTCCCTTGCCTTCACCTTTCTCTCCATAGATTTTCTCATCTTCCTTCCCTGTGTTGGCTTCCTTTGTTCTTCACTGTCAATACTTAGCCCCACCATGTTCACTCCAACCCTCCCAGATACTTGTAATGCATTCAGAGCTCCTCTAAGCCTCAGTTTGCTGATGTTCCACTCACTTCCGTAGCTTTCCTTGCAACATTTTCCAAAAATGTGGTGCCAGATTCAGATACAGCTTTAAATTTTCTACAAGTTTTTCTAAATTGCCATTCTTCTATGCCATTAATGTGCTAGCCTGGAATCTAGCCTGGGTAGCCACAATTTATGTTAACTGGAAGAGACTGCACTCTTTATAGCCTGTGGATGTCCTCTGTGATGAGGATCCTGGTTTGCTATGTTTCTTTTTGATACTTAAACAGTTTTGATATAGTTGTTAATATCATCGTCCTCTGGTGACTTCTGTCTTTATTGTCCACGAGTAAGACCCCTCTTTGCTTACATTCCACTCTTCATTCACAGTTGCATTCAACATCAGTAAGACCAAATAAGGGTAAGACGAGGGAACACACACCAGTCCTCAGAGAGGGACCAGAAGTGAAAGGAGTGAGCGATTTCAAGTTCTTTCGTGTCAGTATCTCTGAGGATCTATCCTGGGCCCAATATATCGATGCAGCTACATTTCATTAGGAGATTTTGTATGTCATCAAAGATACTTGCAATTTCTACAGGTGTACTGTGGAAAGCATTCTAACTGGCTGGATCACCGTCTGGTATTGGGAAGGGGGGAGGGATGGGCTACTGCATATATGTCAAACTCAAGGCCCGCGGGCCAAATCCGGCCCGCGGTGGAATTATCTTTGGCCCGCGAGATAATATCTAATTACTATTAAAGCTGGCCCCAGTAATCGAAGCACCTATGGCGTATGATATGGCTAATGCTGAGTTTCTTCAGGTAGCAGGTTTTCAGGGTTTTTAGTGTTTATTCGGCAGTCTTGCTCGGCAGTCTTCTTCATAAGAAACGAAATTTGTAAAGTGAAACACTTTGTAGTTATAGCAGAGACTGAGACACATGAGTGCAGGCTGATAAAACGGAGGCAACGAAAGCTGCGTTCGCATGCGTCCGGCTGATCCGGCCCGCCTGAAGCTGCATTTTGCTCAATCCGGCCCGTGACCTAAAATGAGTTTGACACCCCTGGGCTACTGCATAGGATCAAAGGAAGCTGCAAAGAGTTGTAAACAGTCAGCTCCATCATGGACACTAGCCTCCATAGTATCCAAGATATTTTCAAGGAGCGATGCCTTAAGAAGACAGCATCCATCATTAAGGATGCACATCACCCTGCTCATGCCTCATTCTCTTTGCTGCCATCAGGAAGGAGGTACAGAAGCCTGAAGGCACACATTCAATGATTCAGGAACAGCTTCTTCCCCTCTGGCAACCAATTTCTGAATGGACATTAAATACACGAACACTGTCTCATACTTTAATATTTCTATTTTTTGCACTTCTTATTTAATTTAACTGCTTAATATATTTTTACTGTAATTCATGTTTTTTATCTATGATAATGTATTGCATTGTACTGCTGCTGCAAAGACAAAGTTCATGACATAATGTTGGTGATATTAAACCTGATCCTGATTCTGAGTTAAAAATATCAACTGAAATAGTTTCTTCTTCCGTGTATCTGGAAAACACCTGAGAATAAATGCTCAACACTCAAAATAATTTCGCTAAATAGAGAACCAAGGAAGTGGAAAAAGTGTGTTCACCACATGGCCTTTAAAGACAAAATGTCAATTTTTCTTCCATTAACAATCCCCAGGAATGCTATTTTAAGCTCACCCTGGGAGATGAGTAGATGAGGTGAATGTAATTTGTACTACTATAAAGTAAATGTCAATAATCCACTTCACCTGAGTCACCTGTTAACAGAGTACAGATCCAGGCACATTTTGCCAGATTAGCATAGTTGCCAGCTGCTGTTTGGTAATGAATGTACTGACATGGGGGGGATAAAATTACCTGATCTTATTTGCAGATAGGTTGAAACAGTGGTAAAACACCCGAGATACAATTCTTGTATAATGTAAGCTCAATCTCATAAAAGTATGCATTAGATGGATCAGCAGAAACCTAAACACAGAATCTAAGAGGTGCAGTGAGTTGTGACCAGACACAGAAGAATTGTATCACTCTACAATCTGAAACCTCAAAATCAAAGTCATCCATCCAGTAGTACAAGGCAGTGAAAGAAAGATAGGTGTAGTCTACCATTATAATGCACTTTTTCACCTACAAAGACAGCTAGCCTTTCCCAAGCTTTTTTTTCCCAGAGTGAAAAAGCTTTTAAAAAAGTGTTATTTTCTACAAATTTTTATATAATTTTGTAAACCCAGTGAATGCAGCTGAAATTGAAGTGGTGAGTGGAGTGTATTAATGAGAATTTTAAATATAGTTTGGTAGAACTAATACTTTGCAAATGATTTGTCCAAAGGAAACTGGTCTTCAATAAGCGGATTTTGCTGGGTTTTGCTTGTCCTTCAGCAGTATTTTTGATACAGGTGACACAGCTTTGGGTTTATTGGTCTGACTGCGGAAATTTGAATGTATTGGCTGTGATCGGTCAACGATTTTTTTCCTGCTGCTAGATTTCATAAATGGGATCAACAAATTGCTTTGCCATTCATTTGGGCTTTCAGCTCCTGAATCAGCACTAACAGGACTCTTGAATGGGGTTTGTTGGCCTATTGGGAATCAAAAGGAAGTATGTTAGTTACATTTTTTAACCTGTGTATGGCTTCATATTTTGATTTTAATTAAGTGTATTGAAGAATAATTAGTTGAATTTGTAATTTCATTTCTTGAAATAATTATTTGAAACTTCTATTAGTTTTCATGCTGCTGAATGATATACAAAATCAGAAGCAAGGTTGAAAGCTTTGATGGACAGGATAGCTGGTTGTGTGGCTTCGATGTCTACAAAAGGTGTACTGAGAATGCAATGGATTCTATTCTGCACTTGGGACTTGGTGACTTTGCCCCTTTTCAAATCATCACTACATGGCTTCAAGTTGATTAGGCCCAACAAAATCATCCATTTAGATAAATCTGAGAATGGAGACTGCAGATGAAGGTCTCTTTTGAAGAAAATCGGACTTCCATGTCTTGCAAGATGTTAGCAGAAATGTGTTGAAATGCATATTGTCAGTTTAGAAGCATTAATGCTGCATCTCAAATGACAAGAGTGAACTTAAATAAAAGTAGCACAAAAGTAGCTTTTGCTTCAGCTGCCTGGGTTTGACCCTGACCTTGGGTATCGTTTTAGTGACCCATGCAAATTCTCTCTGTGGATTTCCTGAAGGTTTGCTGCTAGGTTTGTTGGTTACTGTTAGTTACCAGGTAGAATAAGTTAATGGCAGGTATGAAAGAGAATAAGTTGCATCATGAATGGGATGTAAGTACAAGATACTCTGAACTAACTGCATTATCTGAGTCCATTGATATGTAGTGGTGCCATACGAAGTTTGCAGGCTTTCCTGTTGTTGAATACAAAACTAAGATGATATCATGAACTGCGCATAAGAGAATCCTGATTTTAGTTTTTTTTTAAAATTTTTCACAGGCTGCACACCAACAAAATGTGGCAGGGCGGTGAAAGACACAGTGGTAAATCGAGAGGAGGCAGCAAAGATGCTACGGTATATTTAATTTTAAAAAATAATAATGCATCAGTAATTAATATCAAAAACTGAGGGAATAAATAGATTGTAAAGTTTGGTAATATTACTTGTTAGTATGAATATTTATACTCATTCCAGACTCTCAAACACTTGTTTGTATGTACAGGCTGTACATGTTGGGTTTTTTGTACTATGAAAGATGTAAAGGAGAACATAAAAAAATTGTTAACCTGGACCTGATGCAGCACAAAAGTCCACAATAAGGTAGAGAACACAATAAAAAATACGATAAATATAAATACATAAGATAGCTTATATACATAGTTTGATTATATGTCTGTATTGTTTTGAAATGAGCAAGGTGCCATCAGGTGAAATTTAGAAAACTCTGTAATAGATTGGTGAGGAGGTAAAGAATCAAATGTACATTTTATCAATAATTGGAAATGAGAAATAGTTGACTGAATTACTTTATCCGTCCCCCTCCATTGTCCTTCAACTTCCACTCTGCTTAGAGGGGTGTCTGAAGTCAGCAATTCAATGGATGGCTGCTTATTTCTATCTGACCAATTTGTCTTTGAAGACCATGAAAATTATGAAAATTTAAAGAAGGTAGATAACTATAAAGTAGAAAGCAAAAATAAAATGGTCTCTGAACAGCTATTATTTGAACATGTATAATTAAAGTAAGCTTACAATTGAATAAATTTGCTTTTTGTGAGACCCTAGGTATTGGACAGTAAATTATAAACAGAAACTGATTACATATAACATAAGCATCAGTACCACAAGTTCAGTTTTTGAATTTTTAAAAAATATTTTGCACCTAAGGAGCTTCCTGTTAAGATTACAGTACTCACTTGCTCCTGAGTTACATTTCTAACAATTGTGATGTATTTATTAAGTTTGCATTGACGCCTTTCAAAAACTTCAGTTTCTTAATGCTGCCTGGGATTTTCTTCAAAGACTGAGTTAGTTGAAAGCAGGTAGATGTTAGATACCTAAAATACAGGCAGTGGAAACAATGGGGTTGTCCAGTTACAAATATGCTCTTTTTGTTTATTTTAATATAGAATTTGTATTTTTTTAATGTTACAAATGGGTAACCCTCTCTAAAACCCTGTGAGTAACTGGACGCTTCGGATAACAATTGATTGCAATATACTTACGTATATTATATTAGAAGATTATGAAAAAAGTGAACTTGTAAATACCTGCTTGAGAAATAAAGAATGTATATGAAGTATATATAGTATCTGTCTTAAAAGTTAATGTCCTGTATCTGTCATGGAAACATAATACTGTATATCATAAACTTCCTATGAAAATTATGCCAAATTAATTATCAATATTGCATTATTAATTTAAACTATTTGCACTTATTCTCTCCACAATTCCATTTGGTTCAGTGCTGCTTACATGATGCCAGTTGTTCTTTCCTCAACAACTTAAGTCTGAACCTTAGACTTTCTGTCATGCATGGACTAATTAAATTACCATTAGTTCTGTTAACCTCATCAATTCTTCCTGAATAAATTTTGTCAAATCCTTTTAAGATACTTTTGCTAAACTTGAAACTGGATTGGATAACATATGAAAATACTGGTTTCTAATTATTCAAATGTGATTTTTGTGCTGAGGCCTGAAATACAGATTTTAACAAAGGTGTCCCAATTATCACAGGACTGTTCCTTTGTTTCAAACTATAGAAGGTTGACTTGTCTGGAAAAGATTTTAACAATCAAACTCTAATGTTTGGCATTTGGGCTTGTTTTTAAAATTTGTGTCTATTATTCTAGTTTCTTAGCAGTTTTGCAGTACTGGTCCTCCACTGGTTATCAATACCCAACTTATGTACAGTCTGTATATGTAAACAAGTGTTTTGGAGACTGGCAAGATGCATTTGACAGGTTACAAGTAGTTCACATGAGTGAAAACCGACTGTAACTGAGGAGGATCTACATATGAAGTCTGGCCAGTGTGGTACCTTAACCATCTTCCTTGATTCCTTTTAGTTTATTCTTTCCAGTTTACTCTTGATTTTAACCTGATATGAACTTTGGTGAGGTGGGGTGGGCAGGGATAGTGGGTGGAAGAAAACTAACTGCAGGATACTTGTAAACACAAGAGATTCTGTAGATGCTGGACATCTAGAGCAACACAGAATGCTGGAGGAACTCAGCAGGTCAGGCAGAACTTACAGAATTGATGAAACAGTCAACATTTTGAGCTGAGTGGTCAACTGTTTATACGTTTCCATTGCTGCTGATTGATCTGCTGACTTGCTCCAGCATTCTGTGTGTGTTACAGGATACTTGTTTTGTTTTACTTTGATGAATCAAATCATTTTCTAAGCTAAAACTATAATTTGCTACTGTTCTGGCCATACTGCATATGAAAGTTTGACCTTGTCTTTTCATTAATTTAATAATGTTGCTTAGTAATTACCAGCTGCCTGCATTTGGAGCAGATGTCTTATTTTTTTGATTTCTTACCCTGTTGTGTTTATTTAATGGCTTCAGTGCTTCTGGTGCTGATAGCTTCATAAATTACAGTACTGTATCTGATTAGCATGAAAAAATAATTATCTACTATACTGGGGCAGATCAATCATGCTTTTGTTGAACATTAGGGCAAACTTCAGGGGCCAACTGATGCATTCCTGAATTCTAAGTGTGGTGTAGCCAATGTTTGGTGCAGATTCAGATAACTTCCTGTTTTTGAATTCTGTTTCACTGGAACCTAAACCATAGTGCCTCGTGTTTCCATAGTGCCTGTTCTTCTTTTCTGGTCTAGCTAATGTATAGTAACAATTTAAATGACTGGTGGATTGGCACCTTCCAAGTAATAAATTACCCCTTATTCTTACTAGCATGCACTACCTGGTGTTTTACCTTAATTGTCCATTCTTTAAATTTATTCCTGCTGTAATTAGTCACCCTCTTTAATACCGTCTAGCTGACTAGCTCTCGCAATATGGTATCACTGGCAAATTTAGAAACTTCTTGCTGAGAGAGGCTGGAGCAACTTCCACACTAAACAGTGTTGCATCATTTAACTAATGTTACAATCCTTCAAGTGGTACCAACCAACGTTATGCTTGCCATGGAGTTTGAGTACCCAAGTAGATCAGATGGAAGTTGGCAGCTTTATGGTTTCAGACGCAATAAAACTGAAGATCTAGAATGACTAAAATGGCAATGAAATAACTCATCTAAGCTTTCTCCTGGGTTATCTTTAGAGAATATTGGCATACAGCAGTTACAAAAGATTGCTGGTCAGAAATAATTGAAACATAAGAAATATGTAAACATGAAAACATCTGCTGATGCTGGAAATCCAAAGTAACACACACAAAATGCTGCAGAATCTCAACAGGTCAGGCAACATCTGTAGAAATAAATAAAGAGTCGACGTTTGGGGCTGCAACCCTTCTTCAGAACTGAGAAGGAAGGGGGTAGAAATTTGTTCTTTAATTATCAAATGAATGATGTAATCTGACCTATATCATGCAATTCTCAGGGATTAATTCAAGCATTTACACTTGTTGCATGTTTGTCACCTATTTACTTACATTGGATTCAATAAAACTACGTTGAGGACTATCACAAGATCACAAGACAAAGGAACGGAAGTAGACCATTCGGTCCATCGAGTCTGCTCCGCCACTCCAGCATGAGCTAAACTATTCTCCCATCTAGTTCCAATTTCTGGCCTTTTCCACATATCCCTTGATACCCTGACTAATTAGATACCTATCAATCACCTCCTTAAACACCCTCAATGATCAGGCCTCCACAGCTGCATGTGGCAACAAATTCCATAAATCCACGACCCTCTGGCTAAAAAAAAAATTCTCCTCATCTCTGTTTTAAATGGGTACCCTCTAATTCTAAGACTGTGGCTTCTTGTCCTGGACTCACCCAACAAGGGAAACAGCCTTTTCACATCTACTCTGTCCAACCCTTTCAACATTCAAAATGTTTCTATTAAATCCCCTCTCATTCTTCTATACTCTAATGAATACAGTCCAAGAGCCGACAAACGCTCCTCATATGTTAGCCCCTGCATTCCAGGAATCATCCTTGTAAATCTTCTCTAAACTCTCTCCAACATCAGTACATCCCTTCTAAGATAGGGGTCCCAAACTGCATGCAGTATTCCAAATGAGGTCTCACCAGTGCCCCACAGAGCCTCATCAACACCTCCTTACTCTTATACACTATACCTCTTGAAATGAATGCCAACATAGCATTCACTTTCCTTACTGCCGATCCAACCTGGTGGTTAACCTTTAGGGTATCCTGCACGAGGACCCTCAAGTCCCTTTGCACTTCCGATTTTTGAATTTTCTCCCCATCTAAATAATAATCTGCCCAATTATTCTTCTTCCAAAATGTACAGCTGTACATTTCTCAACATTGTATCTTATCTGCCATTTCTTTGCCCACTCTCTTAAACTGACCAAGTCTCTCTGTAACCTTTCTGTTTCTTCAACACTTCCTGCTCCTCTATCTGTCTTGGTGTCATCCGCAAACTTAGCCACAAAACCATTTAATCCATAATCTAAATCATCGATAAATACAGTGTAAAAAGAAGCGCCCCCAACACCAACCCCTGCGGAACACCACTAGTAACCAGCAACCAACCAGAATAGGATCCCTTTATTCCCACACTTTGCTTTTTGCCTATCAGCCAATGTTCCGCCCATTCCAATATCTTGCTTGTAATTCCTTGGGCTCTCAACTTATTAAGCAGCCTCTTATGCGGCACCTTATAGAAGGCCTTTTGAAAATCCAAATACACAACATCCACAGCCTCTCCCTTGTCAATCTTATTTGAGATTACCTCAAAAAATTCCAATAGGTTGGTGAGGCAGGATCTTCCCTTCATGAAACCATGCTGGCTTGGGCCTATCTTGTCATGCACCTCGAGGTATTTCATAAGTTCGTCCTTGAGGATCGACTCCAATAATTTTCTTTTTTCTGCCTCCCTCTTTTCTTAAAAAGCAGAACTATATTTGTGACCTTCCAGTCCTCTGGAACCATGCCAGAGTCTATTCATCCCTGGAAGATCATTTCCAATGCCTCCCCAATCTCCAAAGCCACCTCCTTCAGAACTCGTGGGTGCACCTCATCCGGTCCAAGAGACTTATCTATCCTTAGTCCATTTAGCTTCCCAAACACTTTCTCTCTAGTAATCTTGACTGTACCTAATTCTATTCCCTGAGACCTCTGGCTATCAGGTATGTTGCTATTGTCTTCCACTGTGAAGACTGATGCAAAATACTCATTTAGTTCCTGTGCCATCTCTTTGTTACCCATTATAATTTCTCCAGCATCATTTTCAATCGGTCCTATATCTACCCGAGTCACTCTTTTACTCTTAATATATTTAAAACAACTCTTATTATGCTTTTTTATGTTAATTGCCAACTACCTTTCATAATTCATCTTTTTCTTTCCTAATGACTTTCTTAGTTTCCTTCTGTAAGTCTTTAAAAGTTGTCCAGTCCTCAGTTTTCCCACTAATTTTTGCATCTTTGTACACCGTCTCTTTTGCTTTTATTTTAGCCTTAACCTCTCTTGCTAGCCACATTTGTGCCATTTTTCCATTCATGATTTTCTTTTTTCTTTGAATATATTTTTCCTGCACTCTCCTTATTTCTTGTAGAAATTTCATCCAATTCTGCTCTACTGTCCTTCTATCTAGCTTGCTATTCCAATCAACTTAAGCCAGTTCCTCTCTCATACCACTATAATTTCCTTTGTTCCACTGAAATATCAATAAACCTGATACCAGCTTCTCCTTTTCAAATTTGAAACTGAACTTGATCATATGGACAAGCTGCTCCAAAAAGCCATCCCATAGGCATTCTACAAACTCCCTCTCCTGAGATCCAGTACCTTCCTGACTTCCCCAATCCACTTTCATATTAAAATCCCCCATAATTATCTTGACATTATCCTTCTGACACGCTTTTTCTATTTCCAGCTGTAACTTGTCCACATCCTGGCTGCTGTTTGGAGGCCTGTACATAACTGCCATTGATGGCTTTTTACCCTTGCCATTTCTTAACTCGACCCATAAGGATTCTACCTCTTCTGATCCTGTGTCCCTTCTTTCCAGTGATTTGATATCGTTGCTTACCATCAGGGCCACGCCACCCCCTTTACCTACCCTGCTATCTTTCCGATACACTGTGTATCCTTGGACATTCAGCTCCCAATCATATCCATCATTTAGCCATGACTCGGTGATGGCTACAATATCATATCTTTTAACCTGTAGCTGTACAATAAGGTCAGCCACTTTATTTTTAATGCTGCGTGCATTTAAGTACAGTACATTTAGATCAGTATCTGTTACCGATTTTGCTATATTTCTATTGCACAGCAAATTACCCTGTCTATTCACCTGCCTGTCCTTCTTGCAGTCTTTGCTGCACAGTATCTTTGACTTATTTCTATTTTCCTCTTCCTTGATCCTAACACCCTGGTTTCCTTCCCCTTGCCAACTTAGTTTAAACCCTCCCTAACAGCTATATTAAACAATCCCGCCAGGATATTAGTACCCTTTGAGTTCAGGTGACTATAAATGTATCTTTTATAAGGTTAAC
This sequence comes from Hemitrygon akajei, assembly GCF_048418815.1. Lineage (NCBI taxonomy): Eukaryota > Metazoa > Chordata > Chondrichthyes > Myliobatiformes > Dasyatidae > Hemitrygon > Hemitrygon akajei. The sequence goes on from NC_133145.1 coordinate 34,187,162, forward strand.
AATACTAGGCAAATGTGTGTTCAGTTTGTCACAATGCATTATGTGAAGGCAGTTGCCTTGACTTTGTGTCCACAGTTAATTTCATATAATCACTTGGAAGTAGAATCCTAGTATTCTGCAAAATTGACCATTATAAATGCATGTCCTGGGCAACCTTGAGAATAAATTTTGCAGCATTAGAGATCACTGTCCGTCAACTAATCACATATATATATAGCGCCTTGGATTTCCATCATCTGCAGATTTTTCTTGTGTTTGTGATACTAAATATATAGATACTTTTATGTTTGGTTCTTCAATAATCGTGTTGATGGAATATTAAATAATTTTATTTCCTAATAAATTCCTAATGTAACTCCTTCTTGCTTGTCACAGTACCCAGCTGTTCAGATTTTGTACAAAAATAACAAGCTAAGCTAGAGAATATGATCCTAAAACGCTAAGCAAAATGTTGAAATTAGTTTAAATGAAACTGAATTGGATGTTCAGTTATCACGAAGCAACAATCTTGGCCAGGGGCATTTATTCAGAGCTATTTTTCAATTCTTCATTGGGATTTGAATTATTCAATGATTGAGCCTGTTTAAGATTTTTATGAAGCTTTTATCCCATTTTTTTCAGATTTCCCTGTTCCTGAAGTTGATATTTTTTACCACATTTTATTTCAATTAATGTGAGCTTCTGGATAAAATAAATCTGCACATGTTTCTGTTCTTGTAGATTAATGACTGGTCTGTATTAACACTAGCAAAATTTGTGACTGTAATAAAATTGATTGTCCTATCTGAAAACAAAAGTGGGATTTCTGAAGGGAACCGGAAGTCTGGTTGACAGTATTAGGTAAGGAGTTTATCTAGTATAAACTAAATGGGTTCTGTAGTCAGTTCTCGGGCTAATATTTTTTTTCACTCATAGTGGAACACTGCACTTAATGACTTACAAGACCCTTGGCTTTTATGTCAAGTCAAAAAATTAAGCATAATGTTTAAGAATTTTGGGAAAACTCAATAGGTCAGGCAACATCAATGAAGAAGCAAGTGTTAGTATCTCCAGTCACTGATTTTTTCATAGGAATGTGAAAAGTAAGGAAACTGATTAAAGTTGTAGAGAACGGGAAGGGGTGGGAAGTACAAACGCGATGACTGTGATGGATGGGAAAGGACGGTTTGCTGATGTTGCCATCAAAGAATACTCGGTAATAATGGCTGATAGATCTAGAGGTGTTGAAATAGAGGGGAAATAGTTGAGAGAAAGTAGAAAGGATAGAGGAAAGAAAACAATGCTTCAGATACAAAACAGAGTTGTTACTGGAAATCTGAAATTCTTAACAAGTCAGTTGGCATCTATAGAGAAAAACTAAGTTAATATTACATTTGGATGATCCTGCATCAGCACTGGCCAGCTCAGATCAAATGGGAAAGGTTGATTGTCTGACCATGTTAAATTCAATATTGATTCCTGAAAGCTACATTGTGCTAGACAGAAAACTTGAGTTTGTGTTGAATTTTATTGGAAAAGCTCCAATGCACTGCTCAACTCCAATCATAAATTTGCCATTGACCTATCTGTTGATGGCAATATCTTAGATGATGGATGAAGAGGCATACAAGAGTGAGATAGATTGACTAGTTCAGTGCTATCACCCAGTGGTGTCACAACAACATTGCATTTGACATAAGTAAGGTCAAGTAGTTGCTTGTGGACTTCAGAACAGGGAAATTAAAACATCCAGCAGTTCTCAACGAGGGATCTGCAGTGGAAGCAGTGAGCAGCTTCAAGTTCCTGGATGCCAACATCTCTGAAGATCTATCCTGGGTGCAACATATTGATAAAATTACAAAGAATGCACACCAGCAGCTGTAGTTCATCAGGGGATTGAGGAGATTTGGTATTTCAGCAAAGACAGTAGCATGAATAGCATGATGTACTGTGGAGAGCATTCTGACTGGTTGCATCAGAGCCTGCTGTGGAGGTACCAATGCAGACGATCGGGAAAAGCTTCAGTGTGTTGTAAACTCAACCAGATCCATCCTGGGCGCTAGCTTCCCCACTGTTGAGGACATCTTCTGAAGGTGATGCCTCAAGAATGCAGCATCTATTTGTATGGATCCTCACCATTCAGGACATGCCCTCTTCTCATTACTACCAACAGTAAGGAGGTACAAGAGCCTGGAGATGTACCCTCAACGTTGTAGGAACATTCTTCCCCTTTGTCACCAGATTTTGAAATGGTCCATCAACATTACCCCCCTATTTTGCTCTCTTTTTGCACAATTTATTTACTTTTCATTTTTAAAAATGTTATTTATTGTAATTTACAGTAATTTTTATATATTCTTGTAATTTATGATAACTGTTATGTATTGTGCACTATTGCTGCTGCAAATTTTATGGCATATGCCACTGATGATAAATCTGATTCTGATTCCAAATTTGCAGAAGGCCAGTGACATTTGACTCTTCCAGTCAAGATGGCGTTTGTGTACAATGCTCCCAGTCAACATCTTCCGGATAGATTACGAAACCATATATTTCACTTCTTTAATGTCTTATACATTTTTTTTTGTCTTAAATGTGGTTCTGGAACTGTTTGGAGCCTGCGATTTGCAGGTTGGATATCATTTGGGTGTTTCAGCACTCCGTGGTCTCTAACAGGATTCCGGGAGGCAGAGGCAACGTGCGTGAACCTTGTGGTGAGAACGCTGCGGGACATGGCACTTGCTGATGTTCAACTTGATTTTGCCGATTAAAGTTTCCATTGTTTGCTGATTAAAGTGCCAAGGGAGATTAAAACCTTGAGGTGAATGCGGAAGGTGAGCACCAACTGCCTTCCTTTTGATTGCCTGTGGGAATGCTCTGCTGCTGGAGAGGGCAAGGACTCCACTGTGCCTGCAGAATGTTACCCAAGTTTTCTACATTCTGGATATGGACTTGTACTATGGACTTTTCTCAGTTTTATAGGTTTTTATATTCTGTGTGCTTTGCCTGATCTTTCTTGTGTACAGGGGAAGGGGATCTGTTTTTTTTTGTGCAGAGAGGAGGAATTTGGGGGTTGATGATTATGCTGCTGTTCTTTGCTTTCTTGGTTTCGTGGCTATATGGAGAAGAAGAATTTCAGAGTTGTATACTTTGGTAATAAATGAACCTTTGAACAGAGACTTCAGAGTGGGAGTAGATGGAGAATTAACATAAGAGCAAATTGGAAACTTAGAATCATCATTGCAATAGAATGGAGATGTTGTAAAGCAGTCGTCAAACCTGTGTTATGTTTCTCCAGTGTATAGTAGAGCACAGTATGAGCACTGAATGTTATGCACTGAAGTGGAAGAACTGCAAGTAAATTGCTGCTTCATATGAAATGACTTTTTGGGTTACTGGATAGGGGGAACATATTGTAGATAAAGACGAGGAGGCATTGCATCTCCAATGATGGAAAAGGAAAATGTTCTGAGAAAGCGAGAGGTTGATTTAGATAAAAAAAGAGTTGGTGGTGATCACAGGGTGAACTGTGCCTTTAGAATGAGGGAAGGTATGCCTAGAAATTAAATTTTCTGGGAAAGTATTTTAGGGGCAAATTTGAACTGATCCCAATAACTGATAATAATTTTCTTTGGCATCCAGTCAATTTATTTACAAGGAAGGTGGAAGTATTGGTTTGACAAATTTAATCCATTTCAAATTATTCTAATCTGTTCTGTGATCAGATAGCAAAGCATAAAATTTGACGGATTATGAAGCTGAAAACTAGGTGGTAATCTCAGCTCAATATTTAAAAGCAAGTTTGTTTCTTTGGTGATTTACACCACATTTGGAATAATGACTTTATGATTTCTGGTTGATAGAAACATTGTGGACCTGGCGTTACTTAGGAGAAATACAATGGTGCACATTTGAAGGTGGAAACCTTCATCTGTTACTTCATGGAGCTCTGAAAGGAACCATTTTACAGCATCAGGGTGACCACACCTTGGTTTCAGGGCATTCTGGAGGCGGTGGTAGAACAAAGGACCCTGGCATTCCTGGACAATGTTTCTCACCCTCTGCATTTCACCTTGGCTGAATAGAGGGTCACTTTTAGTAATAAACTAAGAGAACTGCACTACTCCAAAGAATGCTATACAGTATGAGGTCATTCTTACTCTCGGCCATTAAGCTCCATAATGAGTCAACCTATAACTGGGGAAGTGATGACCCCCTCCTGTTAAACCATTTGAGGTAACTTAATTTTTATTTTTACCTCTCTTCTAATGTTTGTATATCTGTGCACTTGTAGTGCTACTGTGACGCTGTAATTTCCTTTGGGATCAATAGGGTACCTACCTACCCATAAACATCTAATCTGTCACTCAGCCTTTCAATGACGTATTGTAGAGATGTTGCTCTGCAACTCTCTAAATCTTTTTAAGCCTATTTGTGATATTTGTAACCAGGTCTTAAAATCTCAGTTGCAGAATAAATGTTAGAAAAAAAATCCATTCTTGGATTAATTTCCTTAACCTTATTAAAGTTTGGAACTTTTCTAAAGGCCTCTGTGGGAGTCGAGTTAAATGTCAGTTGGACTGAAGTGGGGATGTGGCCTAACACATAACATATGATGTCCTGATGAAGGGTCTCGACCCGAAACGTTGACTGCTTCTTTCAATGGATGCTGCCCAACCTGCTGAGTTCATCCAGTTTTTTTGTACATCTTAACATATGCATTTCTGTGGAAGGCCGAGGATCCCCAGGTGCACCCCTGCAAATGAAGGCCAGAGGTTCACAAGTACAGAATACCACTGAGGATTGTTTTAAGTGGGTAACAAGATTATAGAATCATATTCTTGCCCTCCAGGGAATGATAATAATGAAAATTACTTTTCTGCTCTTTCAGCTTAGGAAATTCTGATTCTGAACATGTCTTGCTGAGAATGTGTTTTGTTTATTGACTCTCTGGGTCAATATTTTCACTGTTGAATGTTTTTTACCACATACATTCATGCAGTAGCGTGCCTTGGTTGATTATTATTAGAAAAACACAAGCTGAGGTAGTGCCTTATCAAAGTGAATTATTATAATTCAAGTGCACATCTAAATAATTTCTTCCAGGTTTCAAAGTGCTATGTGGTCACAAAACTTACTTTTTATTCACAGTATAGCAAAGAGAGGGTTGTCTCTGGGCGGATCGGATGGTGGGGTAAGTGAACTTTTATATTTAAATGGCAAGCTTTTTTCAAAAAAATACACTGCTAAATGCTGAAAGAGTTTTCTTCTGTGATCCCAGCTGAAAAATATTTTCTACTTTGATGCATCATTCAATGTTCTTGTATGTTTCTAATCCTGACATACCCAAACATAATGGATGTCTGAGTAGCACATGCAAATAAGAAACAGTGCTTTTTTGGGCTATAAACTGGTTCTTTATCACAGTGTTCTTTCTGTGAACAACCCCCATTGACTCGCTATCTTTTTGTCTATTAGCATATGCACCTTTGACACAATCTATCCCATTATTTTGAAGACTGCCTTATCCACATCTAGAACCTGAGTTGCTGTTTGATGTTCCTGTCTTTTGAACACTACATTGAAGTCAATCTGAAGAACCTCCAGCCAGCCATCCATTTTAATGGATGGTTCTTCTGTGCCTCAACTAGACTCCAAGCTCTGTAATCCTCTCTCCAAGCCTTTCTGTGTTTCTCTGGATCTTCTCTCATTCAAGATGTCAATGAAATACTGGTCATCTAAAGCTATCTGCTGTAAATTTGATTTGATAAGTGTCTTTGGGAGTTTTACCACAGTAAAGGCATGAAATTAAGGAAGACCCTTCAGTTACTCTCTTGAAAGATTGTTCCCATAGTTCTCTGACTACAGACGTTCCCAATGGATATAAGGAGCAAGGGAAAGTAATTTTGATTTAAATGATTCTATACTGAGGGCAGTGGCGACTGCACTCCCCAACCTGGACAAGTCAAATAGGATGGCATAATGATGCAGCTAGTAGAGCTGCTCCCCTCAACACCCCCCACCCCCCATGCCAGTGATTAGGGTTCAATACTGCTACCTCTGAGGGATTATTTTGGCATTAGGAAACTTTGACAGGTATTAATTAAAATGAGAAGCAACACACAAAATGCTGGAGGAATTCAGTAGGACAGGCAGCATCTATGGAAATGAATAAATAGTGTATGTCTCAGGCTGAGGCCCTTCTTCAAGAGTTAAATGGAAGGGGGAAGATGCCAGCATAAAAAGGTGGAGGGAGGGGAAGGAGGATAGCTAGAAAGTGACAGGTGAAGCCAGGTGGGTGGGGAAAGTCAAAGGTCAAGGGAGAAGTAGTAATCTGATAGGAGAGGAAAATGGACCATAGGAGAAAGTGAAGAAGAAGGGGAACTGACAGACAGGGGAGAAGAGGTAAAAGGCCAGAGTGGGGAACAGAGGAGGAGGAAGAGGGAAGTGGGAGGGAATTTTTTTTACCAGAAGGAGAAATAAGTATTCATGCCATCAGGTTGGGGAGGAAGTAAAAACTGTTCATAATTTAGCAGGCCAGGCACTATCTATGGAAAAGAGTAATCTCCAATACTGATGAAGGGTTTTGTCCTGAAACATCGACAGTTTACTATTTTCCATAGATGCTACCTGACCTGCTGAGCTCCTCCAGCATTTTGTGTGTGTTGCTTTGGATTTCCAGCATCTGCCGATATTCTCTTGTTCCTGTTCACAGTTTAACTGCAACTGATAATTTAAGGCCAGCCAAACCAATCATTGGATGTAGGACCTTGAGATTCTGTGCCATAGAAACTATGTAGGGGAAGACGATAGACGGATGTTCATGTTAATTTGTAGTCATTTAAAACTTCATGATAACCTCAGGGAAGATATAAAGTGGCTATCTCCTGCATTGACTCATTGTAAAGGGTGTATCTCTGCTATCTAATGCGCAGTTCAAGACACATCTGTTTTGTCACTTAACATTTGGACTTTTTGTATATTCAGGGAGCCAACCCTCAATACTGTAACAAGGGAGGTATATTTTAGGTGTATGTGCTCAGAAGCTCTTGGACCAGCCACCAGCTGTTGGATATTCCTATGGGTTTTGCTAGTTACCTGTCTGCACTCAAAGTTGTGTAAAGTTACTTGTCTACACTCAAAGTTAAAGATAGATAGGTGATTATAGCCATTGAAACCACAGTCAATCATTTATAGATATAATGCAGGTTATAAATTCTGTAGATACTGGAACTTCCAAAGCAATACATACAAATTTCTGGAGGAAAACAGCAGGTCGGGCAGCATCTGTACAAATGAATGTGTCAACGTTTTGTACCAAGACCCTTAGTTTCCTCCGGCATTTTGTGTGTGCTGCTTAATCATTTTATTCTTGTCTTTGTGTTTAAAAAGTATAAAATATCATGTAGTGCAAAGAAAGTTAGATTCTCTCCAGAAGATGTACTATGTTGAATACAGACCTTTTATTTCTACTTCAGTGTGGTTCAGTTCTGCAGTCACAGTCTGTCACAGGCTGCATGGGTTTCCTGAAAAGATGCACAGGGTTGGAAACATAGAAACATAGAAAATAGGTGCAGGAGTTGGCCATTCGGCCCTTCGAGCCTGCACCACCATTCAGTATGATCATGGCTGATCATCCAACTCAGAACCCTGTACCTGCTTTCTCTCCATACCCCCTGATCCCTTTAGCCACAAGGGCCATATCTAACTTGGGTTGGTAGATTAATTAGCTGCTATAAATTTTGCCTAGTGTGCAGGAAATGAGGGGAGCATAAAAATGGAGTATTATGGGATTAGTCTAGGAAGCAGAGGCTGTTTCCATGCACCATACGCTATCGGACTTCCACGTAGAAGAACCTCTCCGTCACCCCCTCCACCCATTTAAACTGAGGTTTGGTTGAATGGTTGAAGTGGATTATTTGAACCTGCTTTGAATTTCTTCTTCACTCATTCATTATTGACAATGCAAACATGAGATTAATTCCGTAATGTGTTTTTTAAATGTTTTCATAGGATGTGGACATCATCGAAATTTTGAATTAGTACTGAATCAAAAGGCATGCTAAGCATTAACCACATTGATGGGTCTTGAGTCACACATAACCAGACCAGGAGAATAAAGATGGGAAGGGTGTTGCATATTTGTTCACTTAAGTACATTAATCTACCAGATTGGTTTTAACAGTATCTGGTTATTGGCTTCTTATTACATATCTAATTAATTACTTTTTCTTAAATTTCCCAGCTGCTGTGGTAGGTTCAGACTTCTGGATAAGCCATCTTTATAACAGAACAACCTGTACCATGAATTTGAGATGTTATATTCTCTGAAAAATATTTGCCTGGGATTCTGGTATTTAAAATGTCACAAATAATCAATGGGAATATCCGTATAGCCTTTTAAAGGCAATTCAGATACGCTTAAAAATAGTTCTACATTACAGGGTAGAATCAATCTTTGATTGTTCTGCTGATTTACGGTATAATTTTTATATCTCAATGAACTTAATCACTTGTATTAAAAGCTCCTTTCTTGTTTGCCTTTATTGGCTTTAAATTACTGGAGAACGGGGTATAGATGCTTGTAAACTTAGGTTTAACAAGTAAAAGGGCAGACCTGAAGATTGTTGTCATGTCCATATGACTGTTGTCTTGGCCAACTTGCTCATAAAACCCCACTCAAATAGATTGCGGTTGGGAGTTATTTTGTTGTTCTACACCACCGTTTTCCTACAGCTTCTAGTTGTTTAAAATCTTAATTTTATTAAGGGCATAAGAATATAAGGGCATGAGAAATTAATTCCCGGGATGGTGGGACTGTCAAGATTCACGAGGTTAATTCCCAGGATGGCGGGACTGTCATATGTTGAAAGATTAGAGCTACTGGGCTTGTATACTCTGGAATTTAGAAGGATGAGAGGGGATATGATTGAAACATATAAGATTATTAAGTGATTGGACATGCTAGAGACAGGAAACATGTTCCCGATGTTGGGTGAGTCCAGAACCAGAGGCCACAGTTTAAGAATAAGGGTAGGCCATTTAGAATGGAGTTGATGAAAAACTTTTTCACCCAGAGAGTTGTGGATCTATGGTATGCTCTGCCTCAGAAGGCAGTGGAGGTCAATTCTCTGGATGATTTCAAGAAAGAGATAGAGCTCTTAACGATAGCGGAGTCAAGGGATATGGGGAGAAGGCAGGAGCAGGGTACTGATTGTGGATGATCAGCCATGATCACAGTGAATAGTGGTGTTGGCTCAAAGGGCTGAATGGCCTACTCCTGAACCTATTATCTATTGTCTATAATATACTAACTCCAGCAGCACATGACACATGATAACGTTAAATCAGACCTTAAGGTTCATTGCTGTGTCTGACTTGCTGTTGCAACATGCCACTATAATTCATTCTGCCTGGAAATCAAAAGATATTTTATTCTTTCATTGATAATTGTGATTTATCTACTAATCCTTTCTCTTTACTTAATTTCAAGTTGAAAATTCCAAATTTTTGTTGTTTGTGTTTTATTACATATCAGTTTGATTTTTTCTTTTGTGTTTATATCAAATAACCCTCCTTAATGACTTGAAGATTAGGTCATTTTAATTGTCAAAGATTAATAGTATAATTATGCACTTAATTACTTGAAGTGCGCTTGATTTATGTCTCCTAGTTCAACCAGGTTTGTATTACTGTAATCATGTTAAATTAGAGTTTAAATTAATTAATCACTGTCTAACTCCTTCTCATCCATTGTATCTTTATTGGACATGGCGGTTAAGTACCAAGATGTCATGACAGATTCTGTGATTGATGCATTTGTATAATATTAAAAGGACTAACTATACTTGTGGCATTCCCTTAATTTGTTATGAAACATAGAATGGGCAGTCATGGGGAAATACAATTAATATATTTCTAGATGGGTGGAGGGTGGAGATATGTCTCTACCAAAGGAGGTGTAAGGTGCTCCTTTCCTCTGCTAGCCTGTAGGTCACCCTTGGACAAGGTGTAGGACCTGCTTAGCCTCCCAATCAGGTCACACGAAGCCATGAGCACAGGTGGTGGATGGTTGTATGAAGAGATGATGCATATTCTAAGTTCTGGTTATGTGACCGTTAACATTAGGCAGATGATCTCTGAAGAGTATTGATAATGGTCACCCATCATGCAGATACACTACACAGAGAAAGGCAGTGGCAAACCACTTCTGCAGAAAAATTAGCCAAGAATAATCATGGTCATGAGAACGTGATCACCTAAGTTACATGACATGGCGCACAATGATGATGATTTTTTTTTTAGAAAATACTTGAATAAGTAAAACTTTTCAAATGATGAAATGTAGTTTGGTAGAATAAAAAATAGTTTCATGCTCATGTAAAGAGTATATCACTAGGGCTTTTCCCTTTGGAGTAAAGAATGAGAAGTGACTTGATAGAGGTGTAGAAGATGATCAGGTAGATGGCCAGAGACTTTTTCTCAGGGTAGAAATGGGTAAAATGAAGAGGCATAATTAAGGTGTAAGGTGGAAAGTATAGAAAGGATGTCAGAGGTAGGTTTTTTTTAAACACAGAAAATGGTAGGTGCATGGAACGTGCTGCCAGGGATGGTGCTAGAGGCAGATACAATAGGAGCGTTTAAGAAACTGTTAGGCACATAGATGAAAGGAAAATGGAGAGCTATGTAGGAAGAAATAGATTGATCTGTGGGTTAAAAGGTCAACACAACATTGTGGGCCATGGGCCTGTACTGCACTGTACTGTTCTCAAGGCAAGAGTTTCAAAATTAAAGAATTTCTATAACACTTTTTAAATGTTGTATTTATACCAAATTTCTCAATACTCTGCAACATTACCATATCCTATTTCTGAGCATTTTATGAGAACACAGTATTGATGTGATGAATCATTACACCTAACAGATTGGTGAAGCTCTGCTTTTCCATCGCTTTATGGAATTTAAACCATAACTTGTAACTAGGCTTTAAGTAGCTCTATAAGACAGCTGAGTTTCATGAAGACCCCTGATTCCATTCTTAAGGATCAAACTACAGCAAGCTAATTAAATCATTCTGCCAAATTTCATGTGATCTCTGATGCAGCCATCTGTTGGCACTGTGATTTTGTGCCATCACTGCTAGGTTAGAGCAAACATTGGCTTCAGTGTACATTACCATTGCAAAATAACCTATTCTCAAACAAGTACAACACTAAATTCCCAAATAGGCCTTTGCTTTTGGTAATGCAAGATGTTGTAGATGCTGGAAATCTGGAACAACACAAACTGGAAATCTGGAACAACACAAAAGAACTGGAGGAGGTTAACAGGTTGGGTCAGGCAGCATCCATGGAGGGAAATGGACAGTTGACGTTTCAGGCCATCAGCACAGGAAAGAAAGAGGGCAAAGGTGAGGGGGAGGAAGGAACAAGAGCTGGCGGGTGATAGGTGATTCCAGGAGAGTGGGGTTTAATAGGCAGGTGAGGGAGGAAAGAGAGTGGGATCAATAGAAGAATCTGGAAACTGATAGGTGGAAGTGAAGAAGGGATGAAGAAGAAGATGGAATCAGCCAGCATCTTGCAGTGACCAGCCATTTTAATATCACTTCTTATTCCCAAACCAGCATATTAGTGCATGGTTTCCCCCACTGCTAAGATGTGGTTAGCTTCAGATTAGAAGAATAGATCTTCATATTCCTCCATGCTAGTCTCCAAACTGACAGCATGAAAATCGATTTCTCCAGTTTCTGGGAACCACTTCCGTCTATCCATTTTCTTTTTTACTCTTGACGCCATTTGCCCCCTCCACCTTACCTGTTGCTTCCCCTCCATCCTCTCCCATAACCCACACATTCCTCCCACATTACAGCTAATAATCTGACAAACGAAGAACCTGGCTCTCAAAGTTAACTGAGCTCAGTCAAGGGAAATAACTATTGTTCTTCTGCATTGTTCTCTGACCTCATGAACACAAGTTACAGTTGATGAAGTTTTTAAAAGTGATTACATAATGTTGAGACATGTCTCTGGTAAAATGTCAAGCTTGTATCCCACATGATGCATCAGCAACCTGAGCAAAGCAAGCAAGATTGTTTAGTCCTACGGGCTAACAGTATTGCTGTGCAGTTTGAGATTCACCTGGAGGTATCCATAACCAACCTTTCAAAGCTAATTGCTGTCCATTTCTTAATTCATACTCTACTAAATAAATTGAAATGTTAGAACTCAGGCAATGTATAGAATAAGTACATGAAGTTAGATTTGGTGAATATCTCAAAAGTGAGCAGTGAAATTGGGTAGGTTTTATGATGGTGATTAATTTTCTTGCTTGCTTTCCTCTGGGCATTGATTCTTGCCAATAGGAACTATAATCCATTGAACCATTCCATTCAACAGTGACAACCTCTTTCAAAAATATGCCAAAAATATACCAAATAAATTTACAAGACTGTAAACATTATTTTATTCAGTGGCAAATAAACCATGCAGCAGCCAATTCCACATCAACAAAGTATCGGAAGCTGTGATGAGCTCGTGGAGCTAATTGTTTTGTTGTTGTGAAATTGTTGATTGGTAGATGAGTCAGCTTGGAGAGGGATAAGTTAATTCTCAGTCTTTTGTTGGAGGGGATTGAAGCCTCTGCCCATTTCAGTAGCATTGAACTGATTTTTCTCTGTCTTGTGAAGCAAGAAGTTTGTATCTCACACTAAAGTTCCCTTTCCAAATCAGTGAGTTTTAGGCTTGAGTAAGCTCATGATTTACCCCAAAGTTGTATAGCACAAAGATCCTCTGAGGATAACTTCTAATTGTGCTGCCTGAACAGTCACATGAAGAACGGGTGAAAAACCTGAGTGGCCTTGACCTCAAAATATTAAATTACTGCATTCTCTCCCGATCTGCTGAGTGCTTATCGCAGTTTTTATTAGCGCTCTTGGATTCATTACCTCACAATTTGACTTATTGTTTATATGAATTAAATGTGGATCACTAATTTCAATTTATCTAGAAAAATAAAATACTTGACATTTTAATATTTGTTTAAGTGAGCAGCTTTCTTTAAGTTTAATACTTTTGTAGGATTATTTAAAATATTCAGCAGTTAGATGATAATCAGAGCTTCAGAGACTGCAAAACATTTTTTTTCCTGTAAATTTCCTGAAAATTACAATTTTATAAAGGGACAAGTGTTGTACTGCATGCGGGAATTGTTACATTGCTCTCTCTGTTTCCTAGGCCTCCATTCTTGATTTGCATTCTGGAGCTCTGTCAATGGGGAAACAGTTTGTCAATATCTATAGGTAAGATGTGGTAAGATAATTGTTTGCCCCAGTTATTCATCAGGGATTCAAGGTACGGGTCTTACAAACTGGATACTGTACCTCACAGAGATGCCTTATCATATTGTAGCAGATTTAATTGGTTAATGACCTGGAATGCAAATCAATGCTTTTTATTTCCTCTCTCCATCTTTGGCATGTGGATTATGTGTAAAGTGACTTTTATTCTGATTGCATGTCATTTTAATTCAATAGACAATAGACAATAGGTGCAGAAGTAGACCATTCGGCCCCTTGAGCCTGCACCGCCATTTTGAGATCATGGCTGATCAACTACTATCAATACCCGGTTCCTGCCTTGTCCCCATATCCCTTGATTCCCCTATCCATAAGATACCTATCTAGCTCCTTCTTGAAAGCATCCAGAGAATTGGCCTCCACTACCTTCCGAGGCAGTGCATTCCAGACCCCCACAACTCTCTGGGAGAAGAAGTTCTTCCTTAACTCTGTCCTAACTGACCTACCCCTTATTCTCAAACCATGTCCTCTGGTACTGGACTCATAAACATCCTTAAACTCCAGCTACATCTATAGAAAAGCATTCAGGCATAGAAATGCTTAATCATCAGTATATAATTCACAGTGACGGTCAATAATTTAGACTTGGACATTACTGCTTTGGAGCTCCACGCTTCAGCATATGTCCCCTCTTGACACCATGGAGAATTCATATTTTTATCATATTTCGTCAAGTGGTCATTTGACTCATCAAGATGATATCAGCTCTTGGAGCATTCCCGTCAATTCCAATTCCCCACTTATTTCCCAGTATACTATTTCCTCATCAACTGTCCCGTGCTCCACCAATTCTCCCTTGAGCCTCCAATACCAGAGGTAATTTCAGTAGTTAATTTAACTTACCAGTCGATGTGTTTTGGGGAGGGAGGTGAAAACTGGAGTGTCTGGGGGGAAAATCAATTGGTCACTGGGAGAATGTGTAATCTCCATTCTGACGGCACGAGAGGCTAGTATCTGTCCCAGGTTACTGGAGCTGTGAGCTCCTGTATTCATGCTATTTAAGGGTGATATTTCTTCTCGCTATGTTTGTACATATTAGTTACTTCTCCTTACTTGTTTAAAGCTACAGTTGCCTGCAGGGATTGGTGATTTTGAGGCTCGTGCACAAGCTAGTTGCTTTGCGTCTGGGGTCATCAGCAGAGTGATCTCTGAGTATGGAGCATCACGTAAAGATTGAGCAGGTCAACCAGCTGGGGGAAGAATATGGTGACACATCTGTCTCCTCTCCAGTAAACTGACTGCCTGGAATTGTTCAGTGTAGTTTTACTGGATTTTACTTTGATTGCTATCAATAGTGGTAACTTGCTGTAAATATTAAATTTAGCTTTTAAAATATAGGTATTCTTCAGCAGGCATTACGCTAATGTCTCTAACAGCCTGCTGGTATCTCTTAATCAGCTAGATCAAGCATTGCTAGCCAGTATATTTTCTGCCATGATTATCTTAGCCTGATTTCCAATCTCATGTGAGACTGCATTCTCTGATTGTTATGCAACTTACATACCGTATTTATTCTTTGGAGGTGGGCCAAGGTGCAGACTACATAGCACATGTTTTTTTCCCCTGGATCTACTTGGAAATGGTTTTATTTTTATGTAATCTTCAGATAAAGAGCTTTGAATTTCTACATGAATTGAAACTTTACAGAGTGCACATGTTGGAATAATTGTAAATGAAGATTAAACTGAGAACATTGCATGCTGTTAATTAAAAAATACTTTTATAGGTACTTTGGTGAGCAAATAAAGGAATTATTTGATGAAGAAGACTTCGCATTATACAGGTACTCTATCATGTATTCCAATAATTAATGTAAGAATAGCTACATATACGGTGACTGTTGCTGAACTTTGAAATATATTTCTTCTCTCCTCCCATTCCCCTACTGCTGTTCATAATATATTAAACCGGTCGTGGTATTGTGTATATCTCTTGGTCTATTGTTTTCTTCTAGGGCTTAAGGAAGATTGTAAGGTCTCTTTATTAACTGCAGAACAAAATATTAGTGATGCTTCCAACAGCTGAAACTTCAGATTTTCAATGGATATTGGAGCCAATCTGTGCCTTTATTTGATTGTTTGCACTTTCAAATCTAGGAGACAAAAAAGCTGAATGGCTTTAAATATTGATTAATCACTTCTATCAAATGGCATAGCACACAAGGTGGTGATGTCCGATCGGCAATCTCAGGCCCATTCATCATCCCTTATACTTGCAACATTTATTTTCAGTTTGTTTTATCAATGCCATTGTGATCAGTGTTGTTTTGTATTTTACTCTAGTGTGTGATACACTAGCTATTTGTTAGATCGTGTTTCTGTCTCAACACTTCAAATCATTACAATTGCACTGATTTCTATTTTAGCTTATGAAATCTCAAGCCTGGCACCAGCTCTTTTATTCCCCACTCTTTTTTTAAATTCTATGAGGAATTCATGGAACAAATGCTTTCATGAAATCTATTTATATTTAAATTGTTAGATCAATGATTCTTTAAAGGATATGCTTGGAAATTTGTATTTTGTAATTACAAGAGACTGTATCATAATCAGACAATTATTAAAATCATTTTTAAACATTTATGACAATGTGATAGTAATAACATCTGTGAAAAATTATTTGTTCTGAACAGTGTAGCGAAAATCAACTTTATTGGGCTTCAGAGACAAATTCATTATATGCATAAAACAGTCTACACTACTGAAAATACTTAGAATGTTGATGTTATTTATTGATGGTTACTCTGGGACAGTGGTTAGTGTTGGTGGTGAAATGGGAGAAATCGGATTATTGACTCCTCTGGTAACATGTGGAGGTTAGGAACAAACACATACACGCTCTTCTAAAAGCAGTGATGATTCTGCATGAACATCAGTAAATTTAAAGTCCTATGTATATCTCAGATATACTGCAGTGCTGATTTTGTAGTATTGATAAAGCTCCTGACCTTGGTTATTCCTTTCCTGTGAAGACTTTTGTTAGGATGTCTTACCCTGTGTAATGAAATAAGGTACTGAAAAATATATGTAGATTTATGTCTAAGATGAACTCTCTACCTGGCTGCCAGAAGCTAATTGTTTGGTGATTTATAAACACATTTGAATGTGCAGTTTAGTATCTGAGTATAAATTATTACAGGTGCTATGATAGTGACCAGAATTAATATGAGTTCCCAACTTTGGCTTCAAAGTAATGACATGCAATGTATTTAATCGCCTTCCAGAAAGTGTGGAATGAGCTGCAAGCAAAAGTGGTGGATGCAGGTTCAATTTCAATATTAAAGAGAAGTTTGGATAAGTACATGGATGGGAAGGGTATGGAGGGCTATGGTATAGGTGCAGGTTGATGGGTCTAGGCAGAATAATAGTTCAGGACAGACTAGATGGGCTGAAGCATGTGTTTCTGTGCGTTACATATGAGTTGGACTATGACTAAGCTGAGTTACTGCCTAATAATTACTTTAATTGCTTTTAAATATCTAAAAATTGGCTGCATTTAAAGGCTATTCATAAAGCATTAAATAATTAAGTTAGAGAGATAATAATTATTATATATGAAAGCTCCCAGGTTTCCTTGGCTGCATAAGTCTAGGGAATACACACTCCAGTCCTGCCAGACCCGTGAGATTGAGAAAGCTCGTCCAACCCCCAAACCCCGATTTGTGTGGATGCTGTGTAATTTGCTACCCTGTTAAAACTCAGTGCCAAGAAATAACAGACAGCACACTGCATACGATTAAAGGAATTATATTTATGAATCTTAACTAAAGGGTTATAAAGAAAAAAAAAACAAAAAGGACCCATTATAATTAGTCAAATGTGCACAAGTTAGAGCTCAACTCTTCCAATAGTCATACGTATTCACCCATCTGCAGTCGAAATCGACGCCTTGCTCCATCAAATCACGGTCCCTCACCGGGTCGAATCCTACGACCGGTTTTCCAGTGTCTTCTCTCTTCATCTCCTGCTGAACAAAGGACTCAACTTATATTCCAAAGCACCTGTTATCTCTAACCATAAACCAAAATTGCTTCTATAGAAAGACCATTACGTTAGCAATGAAACCTTTCCCAGGGTGTTACATATAAAACAAGCTAACAAAATATAAATAAAATGAAAATTCAGGAACCCTTGACGTTTCCTTTTTTCAGTCTCTCTATAATGTGCCAGGGCTCTGTAGATGCAGTTGATGGAGATTTAAGCAACACATAACTCACAGGCACAATTTTGGATTAGCATTTCAGCCCAGTGGCTTCATCATTCTCTACAAAGTCAGGACAGCTCAGTCTTTTAAAGGCAGAAGAGGTGGAGTATACTTTATGATTAACTCATCATGGTGCACAAATATGATGTTTCTGTCTCAGCCCTGCTCATCCGAACTGGAACATCTTGCAATCATATGTCATCCATTTTCTCTGATAGGGAGTTATCCACCATTATCCTGGAAATGAAGTATATTCCACCTCAGGCCAACATCAGGGAGGCACTGGAGGAGCCGAGCAATGTAATTACTGGTCGTGAAATATCACACCCTGTTGCCTTCCCTATCATTGCTAGAGATTTCAACCAGGCCAGTGTGAAAAACTTTCTGAACAGGTATCACCAACATATCAGCTGTGGAAACAAATGAGCCAACTTGACCACTGTTATACCACCATCAAAATGTTTACCATGCCAATTCACAACCATGCTTTGGATAGTCCCTGGGCTATACTTATACTTCCAGTATATAGTTAGAGACTGAAGACCGCAGCACCAGTGATGAGGATCAAGAAGATATGGTCAAGGGAGGAAGAGGGGCAGTCACAGGACTGCTTTGAGTTGGTGGACTGGAGAATTCATTGACTTCATCAAGAGCTGTGGGGATGAGTGTGTGCCTTTGAAAACATACTGGATCATACCCAAACCAAAAGCTGGGGATGAACCAGGAGATGCGAAACCTGCTGAGGGCATTCAAGACTGGTGATCTAGAACTATACAAGAGGTCCAGGTATGACCTATGAAAGGCTAGTTTAAGGGCGGATCAACAATTCTGATTGAGGTTAGAGGCAGAATTGGATGCAGGTCAGGTCTGACAGAGTTCGCAGGCCATTACTTCCTACCAAAAAAAACCTAATATCATGAATGGCTGTGATGCTTCACTGCCGGATGAGCTCAGCACTTCTTGTGCACACTTTGAAAAGGAAAATAAAACTACACATTACATCAAAAAGGTGGCATCCATCGTTAAGGATCCCCATCACTGATGTCTTCTTCTGATTGCTACCTTCAAGGAGGAGGTACTGCAGCCTGAAGAAACAAACTGCCGAGGCGTGCAACAAGAACTGGCAGGAGCGGACTGCCATGGTCAAACAGAAACTGGGACTGTGGGGCTCCCTATCAATAGCGGGCAAGAACCTGGTCATCAGGTGTGAGGTGCTCTCAGGGCTGCTGTACTTGGTGCAGGTGTGGCCATTCCCCCGCTCGTTCAGCTTGGAAATCACCTGAGCTGTCTTCAGATTCGTCTGGGGATCCAAGATGGAGCAGGTCAGACGGACCAACATGCACAAGTCCCTGGACAACGGGGGCAAAAACGTCCCCAATGTCGCCCTCACCCTGATGGCCAGCTTCGTGTGTGGCTGCATCAGGTTGTGTGTAGGTCCCAGGTACTTGGGCACCAAGTACCACTATGTGCCCAGGTTCTACCTGTCGCCCTGGCTACGAAGGATGGGTCTGGCCCCTTTCCCGTGCAACACCCCTGTCAGCTGGTCGTTGCTGCCATACCTGTCCTTCGTAGAGAAGTTCTTTCAGGTCAACGCCTTTGAACAAAGGGCATCAGGCAGTGGTCAGCACGTAAGGTCCTGCAGGCACTGCAGGAGAAGGACGTGATGGACACAGTGGGGTGGTTCCCTGTGCAGACCGTCCAGTTCATCTGGCAAAATGCATCATCGCCGGACCTCACAACAGGCACCAAGACGTCGCCTGGCTGGTGGTGAGAGGGGCCCTCCCAGTCTGATCCCTCCTGTACGCCCGGAACGTCGTCTCCACACCCCTCTGCCCACAGGAGGACTGCAGTGAGGAGGAGTCGGTGACCCACCTCTTTGCACACTGTGGGTTCGTGGAGAAGGTGTGGAGGAGGATGGAAGGGACAGTGTGGAGGTTCATCCCCAGCAGCTGCATGACAGAGGATTCTCTGATCTACGGGTTGTTCCCGGGGACGCACACTGAGACCAACATCCGGTGTGGCTGGCAGATCATCAACTCGGTCAAAGACGCTCTTTGGTCGGCCCGAAACTTGATGGTCTACCAGCACATGGAGATGTCCGTGGGGGAATGCTGCCGACTGGCACACTCTCGGCTGCAGGAGTACGTGCTGAGGGACGCACTGAAACTTGGTGCAGCCGCCGCAAAGGCCCAGTGGGGAAGGACCACAGTCTAGGGTTCTTCTCCCGCGGGAGTTGAGGGGTGGGGGGGCGGGGTGTATACCCCTATACAAGTGTATGTAAATATGGAATAACAGAGTGCCACGTGGGTGGTGAAAAGTGTGAAAATGTAAAGACAGCAATGGAAACAGTTGTAAAGGATTGAAAGTCATTGAATGGTTTATTGTATATAATTTTATTTTTGAATAAAGTATATTTTTTGTAATAAAAAACACACACACTCAATGTTTCAGGAAGAGCTTCTTCCCCTCTGTCATCAGATTTCTGAGAGGACAATGCATCCATAAACACTACCTCAGTATTTTTCCCCTCTCTTTTTGCACTAGTTATTTAATTTTTTAATATTTGTATTTCTTGTAATTTATAGTTTTTATTATTATGTGTAGCACTGTACTGCTGCTGCAAAACAATAAATTTTATGCCATATGCTAGTGATATTAAACCTGATTCAGAGCAGAATGAACCTATGGAAGTGATTGGCAGCGATTCTGTCCCATCTTCAATATGTAATAAAAAGAAAACTTTGTACAAGTCAATATCAGATAACATCATAACAAAATGTCCTGTTGTTAGTCGGTATGTACAAAAAAAGTAGGTTAACAACATTTGATACACTACACAAATATCTAACTTGCCAAAATGTTTGAATCTTAAAAATTGTTATGTAAATTATTCAGGTAAGGCATGACGTAGGCTTTGATGCCTAACCTACTTATTTTGTGTATGTGCCAGGGGAGGCAGAGTAGGTCTCTCAGCTACTCAATTCGGATTTATCAACTTCTATCAAGATATTTTCAAACCAGATACTCACATTTTGTTGCTTCCACCTACCTGACAAAAACATATTTATCCTTATGAAACATTTAATTGATCAGCATTCACAGTCTGTTACAAAAAGTTTCCATCATGCTGTGCATCAGCTGTAGACTTTGTTCAAAATATATTTGTGCCATTTCTCATGTGTAGATTTCTGATGAAAGGATGCTGAAGAAATTTTAGAGTTAGTACTAAAAATAACAGATTAGGAACATTTTGGATCATATTCGCAAGAGGTTCACCATTTTACGAAACAAGCTAACAAAATATTAAGCTTATTTAATCAGTCTTAAAATACTGCACTCTAAAAGTTGTAGATTAAAACTCCCCCTCCCCAGATAGGATACCAGTCTATCACAAGGTTAATCCCAGCATTTTGCTGGTACCCATTTTCATTTGGGTGGATTGGAGCAATGTGTGGTTTTGAGCAATGCCTCGCTCAAGGACACAACACGCTGCCTCGGCTGGGGCTTGAACTCACAGCCTTCAGATCACTAGTCCAACGCCTTAACCACTTGGCCAC